>NC_135666.1:44479684-45712935 GCF_964188315.1 Podarcis muralis
AGTCTGGGCTACTGTCGATCTTCTGTCTCCGGATTGCTTTAAATACTAAACCTGGGGTTTTTTTGCCTTAGAAAAAGAAGCTGCAGTGCTAATAATCCACATAGCCACTGTACACAGTTATCCGCTTCAAATGTATACATATGCTGACGTCCTGCTGTTTGTCAGCCAGCTATCATCACATGTAGAGTTAAGCTTTGTGCTTGTCTCCAGAGTAGGAGCTTTTGAACGTTTGTCAGAAGGTATCAAAAAGCTGATTCTGTGCACAGCGCTAGCTGCCTGGGATTGGATAGCTCTAGGCAAGGAGCTGACATGTAGAATGGGATTTGAGATGATCATCCCTACATACCCATTGGTTGTCTGAATTTTCTCTTTAATAGACCACAGTTGAATCACAGTGCAATGAATTGGTTTCCACCAGGGAATAATGGTTCCCACCAGGGAATAATGCTCATCTATATTTCCCTGTATATATGTAGTTGATTGACAGGTGCCCATTATTAAGGATGAAGTTGAGGCTTGCTCTCTGTGCTTTCCGTCTGTTTGACAACGATGATTCAAGTTCTGGCATATTGCTCAGAGGGCTGGCTTTTAAACAACAGGAAAAGGAAATTTCTGATGGGACCAATGAGGCATAAAATAGGTTTGCTGGTAACCAAACATATGGTAGATAAAATGCTGCTTTCACTCCCCCCTCCCCCATGATATCGGGCATACTGTAGCATCATATTTAGAAGTCTCTTAGGGACACTAAAAGCTTCGAAATAAGTATTTTTGTGCAACATTCTGCTAAGAGTAATTTAAGTCATTTTAAAAGTTAGTTTATATAAGTTCTGCTCTTCTGTTTTTGCCTACATAGACTTTCATTTATTTCAGACGGCAACATCTATTAAGGAAGCAAATCCCAAGGGCTTTAAAAATCTGTTCATTTTTGCCTCACATCAGGAAATGTATGACAAATATCGCATTCATGGCTTTTGAAACCCCCAAAATATTCCGATTCATTCTTGGCCCAAAATATTGAGTTGCGATTTTTTAATAATAAGGTAATGGCATATATTTTTCCCTCCATGTAAACTAGCTTAAACTAATTAAAGTCTTAACTCCAAATATTATTTTTTAACACTCAGAAACAATTCTCTTAAGTGGGGTGGGGAGGCATATTTAACTACCAGACCTATACAGAAGAACATTAAAATGTTCTGACTTCAGAGTGGCTTTATTTATGGTATTTATGAATCACCCTTTGTTGAACAGAGCCCAGGGAGATGTATGTCAAAGGATATACAATAAAATTACACCAATGAATAAAACTAAAATATTCCTAAAGTCACACTAATGGGGGGGAAAACTATCCACCCCATGCTTTTCGGGGGAAACATATCAAATTGAAAAGGTGTGGTTAAGCAAGTGTCTTTAGCTGAGGTTTAAATCCCAACAATGAAGGGAGCAAGCACAAACAATGAAGGGAGCAAGCAGGATTGAGCCATTTGGTATTCGAGGAGGCAGATATTTGGGTCCTGTGCCACTTAGGTAAAGGTAAAGGGACCCCTGACCATTAGGTCCAGTCGTGGCCGACTCTGGGGTTGCGGCGCTCATCTCGCTTTACTGGCCGAGGGAGCCGGCGTACAGCTTCCGGGTCATGTGGCCAGCATGACTAAGCCGCTTTTGGCGAACCAGAGCAGCGCACGGAAACGCCGTTTACCTTCCCGCCGGAGCGGTACCTATTTATCTACTTGCACTTTGACGTGCTTTTGAACGGCTAGGTTGGCAGGAGCAGGGACCGAGCAACGGGAGCTCACCCCGTCGCGGGGATTCGAACCGCTGACCTTCTGATCGGTGGGTTAAACTACAGAGGTTTAACCCACAGCACCACCCGCGTCCCTTCCTGTGCCACTTAGGGCTTTATAAACTGTTACCAACACCTTGGGTCCAGTAGCTTACAGGTAGCTGTTGCAGTGCAATAGAGCAGCATTTATTTATTTCATTTATTTATTTCATTTATGTACTGCCCTATACCCAGAGGTCTCAGGGCGGTTCACAGAAAAGATCACAATATATAAAATCAAAATAAGAACAATAACCCAATAACATCCCCCCCCCAAAGAGCCACATTTTAAAAGGGTATAGGATGTCCATCAGGTCAACCAAAGGCCTGGTTTAAAAGGAACGTTTTTGCCTGGTGCCTAAAAGTATATAATGAAGGCACCAGGTGAACTTCCCTGGGGAGAGCATTCCGCAGACGGGGAGCCACTGCAGAGAAGGCCCCGTTCTTGTGTTGCCACCCTCGGACCTCTCGAGGAGGATACACACAAAGAAGGGCCTCAGAAGATGATCTTGGGGTCCGGGTAGATTCATATGTAAAGATGCGGTCCTTGAGGTTTGCTGTCCTGAGCCGTTTATTTGCAAGGTCTCCCAGCTGTACAATGGGCCTTTCCCTCTCTCCTCCCTTCCCAGCTCCCATCATTCCACTAGCCAACATATGCAGTAGTCAGGAAGGATGGCAGCTGTAGTCCAGCAAGATCTGGAGTGACAAATATACCCCTTTCCTGATTTAACAGGGTTAAGTAATTTGCCTGATTTTTTTTTTTTTACACAAAAAGTTGCAGTAGCTGTTTTTATACATACAACACAAATTTCTCATGAGACTGCAGGGAGAAAAAAGTCCAACCACTTTCTTTCCTTTCTTGTTGCTCAGAACTGTAAATCACATGTGCTATGAACTTGCATGAATGTTTTTAGAAAGAAAAACACCCTAACAGGAAACGAGGCTTAAACCCATATAGTTGACATGATGTTTGCAACAAAAGGCAGGAAATTCAGCGTTAAGGCTGACATCCCACCTTCAGTAGGGCTGGGCTGGTGTGAGCGAAACATTTCTTTCCAGTTTCTTTTCCATTTAGTTTTGTGTCCTATGTTAAGTGTTACTTAAGGCTAATTTCTGTGTGTATTTGAGCGAAATACACACATGAAGTGTTTTGCAGGTATATTTGTACATATGTGAGTCTTGTTCGTTGTGCCTTTTGCATAGGCGTCCTCACTGTGTTTTGTATTGTAACTGGCAATGTGCCTGGCACTAGCCTGGCTCCTTTAAAAATGGTGCGGTGTTCATTATTTATACATTTTGGCCAGACCTCTGATTGCATCACCTTTGGCACATGCATTGTTGTAACATATTTGGTTCTTTGGGATGTTATAGTGAGAGCCAAATCTTTTATGTTACGGTATGTTACTGATTTTAAAATGAAAGCCTTACAGCTCTAGAGACTCTTAGTGTACAAAGTGCTTTTCTGTTTTTCTTTATTTTCACGGTTACTCTCTCAAATATCAATTTGATTTACAATTAAACCTTTAAAAAAAAAAAAGTAATCATATTCAGTAAGCCTCATTGCTACAGTAGGGCTTTTTACCTTTGTCTTTCCTTAAATAAAAGATACCCAGTCATCAGTGGACGATGCTTCTGGCTCTTAAATCTTACCACAACACACCTTTGGAGCAAAGGCAGTTTCGCTTCCTTGTTTTACTTACATGTTTCCATTCCACCTTTTCTAAACTTGCAGGAACAAATCCGTCAAATCAATAAATGAACTCACCGCTATAGATATGATGAGCCTATGATGTGGTGATAAAAATATTTACCTCCTCCCACAATCAAAATCTGCTCCATTATATCTCTGCTCATGCCCACTATAAGATGCCACAATCAAAATCTGCTCCATTATATCTCTGCTTGTGCCCACTATAAGATGCCAGTCCAAAAAGGAATCCATAATATTGTTTACCAAGGAGCTGAAGACTCTGAAGCAGTTAGGTTTGCCAGGCAATGCTTCAACAATAAAGGGATAATCACAGATAACCTCCCCGCCACAACCACTGGGGAAAACTTACACTGCCTCTCATTTTCATTTACAACTCTTAGCAGGACTTCTCCAGTTGATCTCATTGGGTGGGGGGCAGTTTTAGTATGCTGCTGATATCTCAGATAAATCAACCTTGTTAATAAATTCATAAAAGTGACGAGTCTTTAAAAATAGATGGTCCTTGGGACTGTGAGAGGAGAGACAAGTGCTCCATCCCTCTTGCGTCGACCTACTGAATTTTAGTGCTGCAGTTTCCCTCCTCTGCAAAACGAGCCTCTTGGGTTTGCCGATCAAAAGGTCGGTGGTTCGAATCCCTGTGACGGGGTGAGCTCCTGTTGCTCGCTCCCAGCTCCTGCCAACCTAGTGGTTCAAAAGCATGCCAGTGCAAGTGGATAAATAGGTACCACTGTGGCGGGAAGATAAATGGAGTTTCCATGTGCTATGGCTTCTTTCATGGTGTTCCATTGCGCCAGAAGCGGTTTAGTCAAGCTGGCTACATGACCCGGAAAGCTGCCTGTGGACAAACGCCAGCTCCCTCGGCCTGAAAGCGAGATGAGCACTGCAACCCCATAGTTGCCTTTGACTGGACTTAACTGTCCAGGGGTCCTTTACCTTTACCTCTGCAATCCGTTTGTTTCATAAAGAGGGATGGAGCGCTTGTCTCTCCTTAGCCAACCTGCTCACTCACCTGTGTGTAATTCATTGCCACCTGTGGCTACCAGGCTTGTGCTTGAATTTAGAGCTGAGAATACCTAACAAATATTGGACAGATTCATCACCATTCATCATCATTTTTAATTTGTATACCGTCTTTCTATCTTACAATACTCAAGGCGGTTTACAGGTTGAAGAAACAAAAAAAATGTACATCTTATAACAATCTAATGCAATACAAAAATGTGATAATAAAACATAACTTTAAAATAAGCAACCTACATCAAAAAGTAACATTCAACAATCATTAGAATAGTAAATAATAATAATAATAATAATAATAATAATAATAATAATAATATCAGCATATAGATTCAGTTAACGTTTCCTCTTAATGGGATTTAGGATGAGAAATAAAGGTAAAGGTAAAGGTAAAGGTACCCCTGCCCGTACGGGCCAGTCTTGCCAGACTCTAGGGTTGTGCGCTCATCTCACTCTATAGGCTGGGAGCCAGCACTGTCCGCAGACACTTCCGGGTCACGTGGCCAGCATGACAAGCTGCATCTGGCGAGCCAGCGCAGCACACCGAACACCGTTTAGCTTCCCGCTGATAAGCGGTCCCTATTTATCTACTTGCACCCGGGGGTGCTTTTGAACTGCTAGGTTGGCAGGCGCTGGGACCGAACGACGGGAGCGCACCCCGCCGCGGGGATTCGAACCGCCGACCATGCGATCGGCAAGTCCTAGGCGCTGAGGTTTTACCCACAGCACCACCCGCGTCCCTAGGATGAGAAATGTTTGCTTGCAAACATCCCATTGCAAAAGAGAGCGATGTAAACATTCAGAATATGAATGCAGTATCCTTGGAGCTCTGTGTTGCTTGTTTGTGTTCAGAAGTTCACAGACAAAGGAAGCTGGTGGCCGGTTTCCAAAGAGATGATTCACTTTCCCCCTGGGAATTCTGATAAAATGGATGACTCTTTCTGTGGTTGCTTGAAGAGTGTCTCTCTCTCCCCCCCCCCCTTCTGCAAAAGACTATGCACCCTCTCCAGTAAAAACAGACAAAATTCTTGCCCTCTTAGCTTGTCCTCAAATTCTTGAAGAATGCTAACTGTCAATTTGTACTATATTTAGCTAATTGCTACTTCATAGTACATCCTAATTACGTGTGCCCATTTTCTGCTGAATCCAGATTGCAGTCCTGTCACTAGATGTTGTTGTTGAATCTGCAAAAGTGTGACAACTTCTGATACAAGTGACAAACCAAAATTGCAAATCGAAAGGCTTTTCTGACAATCCTATTTTCCTCCATGGCAGGGGTCTGCAACCTTTAAGACAAAAAGAGCCACTTGGACCCGTTTCCGAAGAAAAAAAAACTGGGAGCCGCAAAACTCGTCATTATAAAAATAACTTTTTTGTCACTTTTTTATTATTCCTTTGTTTGACCCCTCAGAATTACTCCTCATAGAAATAAACGTTAAATTAACAAGTTACCTTTGTGTGTGTGTGTGTTCTTCACTCCCCTTCAAAACAGTGACCAGCGTACATGCCCCCTTTCAATGCAGTGACCAGCGTACATGCCCCTTACAATGTAGCGGGCGGGTGGGTGGGAAGGTGACGTCGGGACGGTGCGTGACTAACGCACGCACCACCCCCATGCAACGTCACAGCCAGTACAGCGCCCGCCACAGTGGGGAGTGTTGGGGTGCACAATGCGCCTCCTCCCCTCGCTAGTATCTTCCCCGGAGCCGCGGCAAAGGCGTAAAAGAGCCACATGCGGCTCCGGAGCCGCGGGTTGCAGACCCCTGCTCCATGGGGTCGTCATTGCAGTGATTTAAGGACACATGCAAAACCTTTGTATCAGAACTGAAAATCCGCATGAATTATCCAGGAAAAGGAACAAGTAAGCAAGTTCTGGCATGACTCTAGAATCTTGATTGTGGAGTTTCTGGGAAAACATTTTTGCCTATGTGTACTCCTGCTGAAATAATTCCAAGAATTCTGCCTTGCATTCAAGATTTCAAAGCAAGAACTAGACATTACCTTGGCAGATGCTTTTGCTTCCAAACCTGTATTTGTTGGGGTAATAATACGTTTGCAGAGGAGGTGTTTGCAATGTTTCTAAGGTGAAGGGGTGCACACTCTGCGAGGCCAGTTTGCCTACCAAAGGCCTTGCATCCTGTTGTTATGAGAAAAACCTGCTCCTTTTCCCTTAAGGGGTACCCAAGAGCCCATATAGAGTCCTTTTGTAGGTTCTCTATCGGTAGGAGAAAATAACAGAGACCAACCAGAGAATATTGAGAAGCAAAGCAGCTAGTAAGCCTGATCTTTATTAAAGCTGTTGCAACAGGGTGCTCCCCCCCCCCCACACACAGAGGAGGGAGCGAGGGACCCAGAACAGAGGTGTGCCCGCCCTTATATAGACTTTGAAATTGCCCACCCTCAGACTCCAGACCACCACCCAGAAACATCATATGTACATCACAGAATGGGTGTAGCCCAGGACCACTTCCCCCAATACATCATACATGAGTGTGTTGTTTACTTCCTGTCTGCCTTTTACCTGATTGCATTATCTGGGTTTTGGCCACTCTTTTGTTGTTATAATTACTTAATTCCTGAATCCAGGTCACAGGCTCACCCTATTCACACCTTAGTAAAGGTAAAGGGACCCCTGACCATTAGGTCCAGTCACGGACGACTCTCGGTTGCGGCGCTCATCTGGCTTTACTGGCCGAGGGAGCCAGCTTATAGCTTCCGGGTCATGTGGCCAGCATGACTAAGCCGCTTCTGGCAAACCAGAGCAGCGCACGGAAACGCCGTTTACCTTCCCGCCGGAGTGGTACCTATTTATCTACTTGCACTTTGACGTGCTTTTGAACTGCTAGGTTGGCAGGAGCAGGGACTGAGCAACAGGAGCTCACCCCGTCTCGGGGATTCGAACCGCCGACCTTCTGATCGGCAAGCCCTAGGCTCTGTGGTTTAACCCACAGCCCCACCCACGTCCCATTCACACCTTAAATGTGCCCTTAAGGCAGGATTTGTGAGCACAGAGACAATGGGGAGATTTCCGATTTCCTTCGACCTTGCAGAGAAATATTTGAGGTCTTTTTTGGGAGAGAGAAAATGGTTTCAGGACTTTTCTGTGGGTTTCAGACATGTGGTTTACATATTTGTATGTGTTTGCTTGGTATATATATATATGACCTTAAAATTCTTATAACACTGTTTTGGATCCTGGATGGGGGAAATGGAGAAAGGTGTTGTCAGGAAAGAATCTTTGGGGAGAGGTAAGGGTCGATCACCTCCCTCCCATTCACAAATCCTCTGCATTAACATTACCAGATAAAAACAGACTTGGTAATTCTCAAATTGCCTCATGATCTGTGGCTTTAACCTCCAGGTGACCTTTTTGTACTTGGTCATTCTGAAGAATTTATTCATGCTGAAGTATATGAGGTCATAACGACTTAAGCATAAGAGAAAAACATTTCCCCCCAGTAGTTAGTGTTTTATTTATTTTTTTAAAAAAATACTCCTTCATTATGCAATCATTTTGCTGGAAAGGGCTGTGAATTTTTAATATTGCACCATAATGGAAAACCTGCCACATCTCATACCCTCCAACATTTCGCTGATTAAAATAGGAACATCCTATTTAACAACAACAACTACAACAACATTTATACCCCGCCCTTCTGACTGGGTTGCCCCAGCCCCTCTCAGCAGCTTACAACAAACATAAAACATAATAAAACATTAAACATTAAGAAACTTCCCTAAGCATGGCTGCCTTCAGATCTCTTCTAGGTTGTATAGTTACTTATCTCCTTGGCTCTGGGGTCAGATAGCTCCATGCCCTCTAACATTTCTCCAGTAAAAATAGGTACACCCTAAGGAAAAGTGGGACATTCTGGGATCAGATCAGAAACTAGGGACTGCTTCTGTAAATCTGGAACTGTCCCTGGAAAATAGGACACTTGGAGGGTCTGATTTGCTCTGAGTCTCCATCAAATCTATGCACTTGCATGATGGCTGTTTAATCACTATAGCAGTGCTTGGAACTTTTTGAACTCCTGCTATATGGCGTGAACACAGACCCAGCTTCTGTATAAACCCAGAAGTGGTTTATACTCGCACTCACTGTCCTCAAAACAAATCCTTCAGAATGCAGCCAATGGTCTACCACATTTTGGAAGGCTGTTCTGTCTTCCATCTTCTTCCCCTCCATGTGAAGTCAATGGGCCATCTTCTTGAGAAGCTTTGTGGATTAATTAGAGTGACACGTAGCTCATGCAATTGTTTTTGTCTGGATAAACCAAAACAAAAGAGCCTGGGCAATAGAAGATTGCAGAAGGTCCTCAAGTGCCATGTTCTCAGCCAATCATATTGTTCAGGAAGCCTCAGTTGTATATGGGTGTTGGAGTTCCCTACCAGGACAGACTTTGCTCGTGTGCTCAAGACATCGATTCCATAAAACATATTTTGTTGCATTGTGCAAAATATGAGCAAGCCAGGGCTGAACTGATACTACCCTTGCTGGTACCTTTCCCAGGAAAACCAGAGGCTCACTATGTCAGGTTCCTACTGGAAGACCGGACAAATGTTAGAACATTAGCAGTGGCAAAGTTTTTATCGGTGGTTGCAAGATCAAATGAGCCCTATATTCTAAACAAAATGCTTGTTTAACCTGGAGGTAGGCTGGGTGTATTGTATTGTAATGATTTGTTGGGTCTCTGGACCGTAATAAAGATTGATGATGATGTATATGGGTGTTAGCCTTTGATAACCTTCTGAGAGGAAATAATAATAATAATTTATTTTTTATACCCCGCCCATCTGGCAGGGTTTCCCCAGCCACTCTAATTAGTGATCAATAACATTCAAAAGTGTGTTTGGAGAGGTGGGGGTGGGTTAGATAAGTGCTAATGATTGTAACCTGCCTTCCAAACGGGTAGAGTTGCTAAGCAAGCAGGCCTAAGATGATCAATGCTTGCTTCTACTCCCCGCTTGCAATACTTTAAGGAATTGCTTGTGATAAAGATCAATTTCTTGATGTATCCCTTTGCTCCGAAAACAGTGTTAAATTGCTTGTTTCTCTGCTGATCAAATTTGGAACGGCTTCTCCCTCCCTCCCTTTATACCTGCAATGAAGGATTACATTTCACGAATCTGATAAAATTGACTTTTGTCCACTAAAGGTTATAGATTTTTTTTTTTTTAGATATATGTTCCAAGGCCACCGCCTCGCCAGAGAAAGCTCTGCAGCTTATTTTAGTTTTTGTTTAGTATTTTATTTTATTTTTTAAAAACGTTTTGCCTGAGGTATGTTGATTAAAGGTTATGCCATAATAAAATGGTTAGCCTTCAAGGTGCCACAAGACAGTATGTGATTTTGACTTTCAGAAGGGTGATTTACTCCCGGTGACTTAAGATGGATATTGTGAAGAGTTATTTCATTTCAAAGGATTGTATTCAAATGTATTATACTCAAAAAGACCCATTGAAATGAATGGACCTAAATGTCAGTGGATCTGCTCTGTGTATGATTAATGTTGGATATTGCCCTAAAAGTCTGACCCAATGTTTGTAGATCTCTGGGTGGCATTAGTTGTGTTATCAAGCACAACTAAATGGCTCAGGAGCGCAATACCTCAAGGACCGCCTCTTTCCATATGAACTTACCCGGACCCTGAAATCATCTTTTGAGGCCCTCCTTCATGTGCCTCCTCCTTGAGAGGTCCGCAGGGTGGCAACATGAGAACGGGGCCTTCTCTGCAGTGGCTCCCCGTCTGTGGAATGCTCTCCCCAGGGAAGTTCGCCTGACGCCTTCATTAGATACCTTTAGGCGCCAGGCAAAAACTATCCTTTTTAACCAGGCCTTTGGCAGACCTAATCCTATGCCCTTTAAAATGTGTCTCTTTTTGGGGGGTGCTATTGAATTATTGTTTTTATTTTTATTTTATATCTTGTGATTTTTTTTGTGAACTGCCCTGAGACCTCCGGGTATAGGTAAAGGGACCCCTGACCATTAGGTCCAGTCATGATGGGGTTGCGGCGCTCATCTTGCTTTATTGGCTGAGGGAGCCGGCGTTCAGCTTCCGGGTCATGTAGCCAGTATGACTAAGCCACTTCTGGCGAACCAGAGAGCGCACGGAAACACTGTTTACCTTCCCGCCAGAGCGGTACCTACTTATCTACTTGCACTTTGACATGCTTTCGAACTGCTAGGTTGGCAGAAGCAGGGACCGAGCAACGGGAGCTCACCCCGTTGCGGGGATTCGAACCGCCGACCTTCTGATCAGCAAGTCATAGGCTCTGTGGTTTAACCCACAGTGCCACCCACGTCCCGGTTATAGGGCGGTATATAAAGTCAATAAATGAATGAAAATGATTAGCTATGCTCAGTTATCACCATTTTAGCTTGAAAAAGCAACCCCAATTTACTTCAGGAAAGCTTTGCTTCCACACCTGGTTTGTATGTAGGAACAAAGTAAATGCTTGGAACAAATGTAAATTTGTCACGTTCAATAAAGCGTGTTTTTTTCTTGTCCGCAGCTGACGATCATTTATCCAAAATGCTTGTTGGCAAATTCAAAATGGCAGCACTTTGCAAGTTTTGTGACGTGATACCAACCAGCTGCACGAATGAGGGCCATTGCATGAGCGGCTGTAACATCACTTCTATATGTGCGGATAAGAATGAAGTTTGTGCTGCCGTCTGGTAAGTTCACTCTGGCTAAATACAAGCATGTGCATTTGGTCTGTAGTTTTCTTAACCTGCAAAAGTATAAATTAAATGTTTTTCAGAATTTGCGAAGTCAGGGCTTTCTTCAATTCCATGTTTCCACCATTCAAATAGGGTTGGATCTGCAATATATGTGTTTGTAATTTGATACTTGGCCGAAAGGTCTAGAGACGGATGGCAACTAATCATTATTTTGGTTCTCAGTAAAGCATTAGATGCATATAGCCTTAACCCGTCATTCTTCATTCCAAAATAAGGATGTGCAAGATTAGTAGTGATATACTTGCATTCTAGTACTAACGAAAATGCTACACTTGCCAAGCTTTTGATTTTCCTTGTCTCAAAAGAGATTGGGGTATCTTGTTGGCCACTGTGAAAACAGGATTCTGGGTTAGATGGGACCTTGTTCTCATCCAGCAGGCTCTTCTTATAGTCTTGCTTTGAGAGTATCGAAATTCCCTGGAATGTAGTGGTGACTCTTGATTTCAGGCACACACCTCAATGGAGTTGTGAAATCTGTCAAAACTGCAATCTGATGTTTCTTACCTGGATAGGTCATGGAATCACATCACAAGATGTTCCCTAATAGTAAACTTTACCAGGTACTGCGTAGATAAAAGTGATGACATTGCTGACACTGCATTTGTAGGGACACTGAGGCCTCTTGGGCTTGCCGATCAGCAGGTCAGAATCCCCACAATGGGGTGAGCTCCCATTGCTCTGTCGTACCTCTGCTCCTGCCAACCTAGCCGTTCAAAAGCACACCAGTGTGAGTAGATAAATAGGTACTGCTGCGGCGGGAAGGTAAATGGCATTTTCATGCGCTCTGGTTTCCATCATGGGTTCTGTGCGCCAGAAGTGGTTTAGTCATGCTGGCCACATGACCCGAAAAGCTGCCTGTGGACAAACGCCGGCTCCCTCGGCCTGAAAGCGAGATGAGCGCTGCAACCCCATAGTCGCCTTTGACTGGACTTCACGGTCCAGGGGTCCTTTACCTTATACCTTTGTGTCTAGTCAAAGAAGATGTCTGGTACATGTGCAAAATCTGTACAAACAAAGATACATACTGGCAACATCTATATTATACTAATATAAAAGATCGGCAGCATGATAATTTTCCAAAAGGATACAAGTTTAAAAATGAGCACTGTACCAATCACCGTTTCAGCGATGGAGTGTCATTCTTCAAAGGTGCCAGATCCTTCTTTATATTTAAATTCCTTTCTAAAGTATATAATTCTGTCCTTGATAACATGCTATAGAATGTCAGCATTGGAAATATTGGAACAAAGTTAAACATCCAGCTGTGCAAAATTATATATAAAATACAAGCTGCCTGAAAACCCACCTTCACAAGCCAAAGGAAAGAACAAACTGCAGTATACTAATTTATTTTGATTTATTGGGCATTTGTGGTGGGTGTGTGTGTGCACACAAACACATGTAAGTTCAAATTTTGCTGGATCTGATTTTTACCCTGCCTTACAACTTGTAAGGAGAATGGACAGTTCCAGTGCATGGCTGTTGGTACACAAAAAGAGGGGCTTGGAGAAGTGTTACCTGTCAATGCTGTGACTTGCAACAAGAGACCCATCACAGCGTTACAGTACCCAACCATTCTGTATTTTAGCCAGGGCCGGATTTAGGTTTGATGAGGCCCTAAGCTCCTGAAGGTAATGGGGCCCTTTATATGTCTAGCTATGGGACACGGGTGGCACTGTGGGTTAAACCACTGAGCCTAGGACTTTGCCAATCAGAAGGTCGGCAGTTCGAATCCCCGCGAAGGGGTGAGCTCCCGTTGCTCGGTCCCTGCTCCTGCCAACCTAGCAGTTCGAAAGCATGTCAAAGTGCAAGTAGATAAATAGGTACCACTCCAGCGGGAAGTTAAACAGCATTTCCATGCGCTGCTCTGGTTTGCCAGAAGCGGCTTAGTCATGCTGGCCACATGACCTGGAAGCTGTACGCCGGCTCCCTCGGCCAATAAAGCGAGAGGAGCGCCGCAACCCCAGAGTCTTCCGTGAATGGACCTAATGGTCAGGGTACCCTTTCCTTTATATGTCCAGCTGTCCTTTGTCAACAACAAATTTTTGCTGTTTTTTGTGTTGAATATATGCTATATGGTCATTTATGGACCTCATAGGTATCTAAAGCCATTTGCACATGTTGCCATGCAGTCAGTCCATGCAGAATGTAGGCACCCTATATATTGAAATGAGCAAACCAACGATGTTTTAGGGAGCAGGTGGGGCCCATTACTTACATCATAGGAGCCTACACAACACAAAACACAGTTGATGTATGTAGGTTTTATTTTATTTGTTTTTCATCTTATATTTTGGAAATGTATATCCAGTTTTTCCCCTCCTTTAATTTTTTTGCCCCCCCCCCCCAAGGGAGCGGGGCCCTAAGCTGTAGCTTGTTTAGCTTGTACATAAATCCAGCACTGCGAGGAAAGACAGATTGGGAAGTTACTTGAAGACCAGGTACCTTCCTGACTTCCCACGAAGAATACAGCTAACCACTTGATGTCGCCTTTGCCATGCTCTGTAGCTGGCAGAAGCCCCAATGGGGAAAAGCCTAGCCACTGCTGTAGTGTTCGCCTTTGCATAGGAAGTAGGGAGGAAGGGGTGAGGCTTTGGAGATGGTATTGGTTCTTCCAGAGCCTGTTTATCTTATTCGGAAGAAAGGTTTGGTCCTAGGGTATGGCACTGTTGGAGGAGTGCCAGACTTCCTCCTACTGAAAGTTCAAACACACAGATGCAGACACATTAGATGCTATAAATAAACTACGTTAGTTTATTCTTCCTGAAGAATAGGAGAAAGATGAAACAATGATCATCTATATCTTGCAAACACCTATATCCGGGGATGTCAGAGAATTCCAACGGAAATGGGAGAGGAAATTGCCAATGCTCGCTCAATGGTCCCATCTCTGCAAGAGAAATCAGTTAAATGAATATGATCGGTATTTACTACTGCCGGTTTCTGTCTGCAAACAATACATAATTGACAACACACAAACACACACACTCCAGTTTGTGTTGTGTTTCATTTGCATTGGCATGACTGGTGTAGAATAACATACTGATAATTAAGGACGTGAATTCCACCACAGTGGACAACAAGATGGGGGAGAATACTGGATTTGCTGGAAGCTGAACTGCAGCAGAACGGAAACAGGGATGTCTTCTTACATCCCTGCATGAATCCTATGATATCACAAAATCACACATTTCCGTTGTACTAGTAGTTGGTTTCATGGGTCATAAAACGTTGCCCCCTGTGTCTGGAGCAACTTTGCAACAATTTGTGCAGACCCAGGGACTGCCACCTCTGAAATTTCTGTATTCCTATCGGGCAGTTGGCTTTCACTGTGTTAAAAATCAGCTGCAAGTTACCTTGAACTGTGGTCCTGTTGCTAGTTGGCCAGCATCACATGTCAGGCTGATGTTGGGCACATCTGAGATGTACACCCTAGGGATTTTTGCATCTCTAGGTTATATCAGCCATGATCCATCATGTTGGACAAAACCGCTAGACATGTGCTTGCAAAAGGCTCCCTAGAACACCTGTCTGAGATTGCAAGAGAAAGAGAGAGGGCAAACATCACGTAGACCTCAGTACATGGCATTTATCTTAGTGGGACACATGTTGTACAAGTTTGAATTATGCGATTGTCAGGGGTTCAGGGAGAGAGGCACAGATGAGGGAGGAGACTGAGAGCGAGGGGGAAGAATCCAGGAACGAGGAGGAGGAGGATGACAATGACTTGAGGGCTTCCATGAGTCTCTCAAGTGAATCGGAGGATTCCCAAAAGGGGGCGCCCCTGGTCAGGCCAAGGGGAGCCACAGGGGGGACTCGTCAGGAGCAGGGGAGCAGCAGGGAAACCCCAAGTGGGAGTGGGAGATCGGGGCCGGCTTCCCAGCCGGAACGGAGTGAAGAGGGTGGAGTTCCCAGTGTGACACACGGAGCAGAGCAGGAAGCAGAGAGGGGAAGGAGATCGGGGCAAGACGTCCTGCCGGAAGGGGCGGAGAGTAGTACAGAGAGTAGTATAACTGTCAAGAGGAAGGTCAGGGGTAGCGAACGCGCGCCAAGTTCAAATGTGGAGGCGCGCGGAAATGCGGAGAGCCCGGAGGAGGAGCCTGGTCCCAAAGCACGGAGGAGGGGGGAGCAGGCGTCTGGGGACTCAGCGTCAGGGGAAAGCAGGAGGGAAGGAACCCAGGGGGGCAGAAAGACCCTGCGGAAAAGGAAGGACAGGAAGAGGTGGACTAGCACAAGCCTCTTAAACTGGTGTAGAGGCGGGACTGATTCAGAGGGGACTTCAGCGGTCTAAGCGTAACAGACGTGGGGCTGCACGCCTCGGCTGTGGAACAAACAATGTACTTCAATAAAGACTTTTGTAAATAAAGTGGACTTGGCGTTGGTCTCTTGTGAGCTGGGACCTGAGGCGGCCCTGACAGCGATGAACAGGCGGAATGCAGGGCATTTTTGTTTTCGTTGTTTTTGTTCTTCCTTGTGTCTCACCTTTCATCCAAATTGGTTCCCAAGATGGCACAAAACTCCATGCTGACAAATCTTGGAAAGAATTAAGTTCACTCTGGTGAAGGATAGCGCTGTCACTCTGGAAAGATGCCTTTCGAACCATTTGCCCCCAAGCAGCGGCACCAAAACTAACCTAGCATAAGTTACGGAGAAGTTGTAGCTGCGATATTTTCAAAGTTTAGATGAGACTCGACAACTGGCTAGCTTTACCTTGAATGCCAGGCCTCTACCTTCAGGTTCATGTTGCCATTGTTTTGATTATTTCTGCTGCTGCTGCTGCTGCTGTTGTTTAAAAAATCCTATTCTTGTACAGGAGGAAGAATGATGAAAACATAACCTTGGAAACAATATGTCATAATCCCGCACAAAAGCTGCACGGGCACATTTTGAGTGACTACAATTCGGATAAATGTATAATGAAAGAGATGAAGGGAGATGGTGGTTTGCTGTTCATGTGCTCCTGCAAAGAGGAAGAATGCAACCACGAGCTTATTTTTTCAGGTAAGCGTTTATGTGTGTGTGTAAAGGTTTCGTTTTGAATATGCATTGCTCTTTTAATTTGCTGTCCTCCACTTACCCCCTTCCCGTTACGCTATCGGGTGTGGTGTTTGTGGGGTGTGTGTGTTCTTTTTAGGATATCCTCTCATAATAGAATTTCCTGTTGTGAAACTTCCTAACCTTTGTCACAGTAGAAAAGGCCAGAGGTGTTCCAGTAGGAATCAGAACTGAGGAGCTATTTTGTCACTTTAAGGTCTGCAGTGTTAGTGTCACACATGCAGATGTGGGCACCACATCCTTGCACCACATGCCATGCGATGTGTTGCACTCCGCGTGGCTTGTGTACATGACGTGAGCACATCACGTGCGCCGGCCTCCTCAGTCGTGCTTTGTAGCCGTGTGAGTCCCTGACGTCGCATCCGGGACTGCTGGGAATGACTTTCATAGAACGGTCTCATAAGCCAGATTAGGAGCTCCGTTGGGCCAAATTTGGCCCGCAGGCTGCAGGTTCCCCACCTACAAAATATAAGGAGAGAGATGTCAATGCCAAGCCGAAATTGCTAATAATTTTATCGTTCTATTATATTTGTAAACCACTTTGAGGGTGTGTTTTCTCAAACAATCCAGCAGTATATAGATTTCGTGAAATGAATAAAGCCAAGGCAGTTTGTCTGCTCAGTAAGGGTGAATCGTAACGCTATAAACAGATTAGCAGAGAGTACGAAGTGGAGGTCCAGGGAGTAAATGTGAGGTAAACGAAAACTTATCTCAAGTCAAGATCGATGCAGTTTTTTGGTCATCCACTTTTATTATTAGGTAGGCTGATAAATTCTTGCAGTACCTCTGAACAGCACAAAACCACAACAGACGATTGCCAGGCTTATGTGGTGTTTTATAACTTTACTCCTTCACATTTTGTAAACCCCTATCTTTACACAGGCGGTAAAGACACTTGATGAGAGTACCTGAGGGAGGCTTTGGCTTTGATCTTGTCTGCAAAAAAATTTTTAACTTGCATTTTTTTATCTTGTCTGCCTTACTTAATGAAGTGCATTATCTCGGTGCTGGCAGGGCAGTCAGGCAGATAATGTGCTAGTAGCCGACTTTAATGATTTCATTCACGTCTCTGTTTTCCCATCTCTGTAGAAGAAAACCACCTGGAAGGTACTTTATAGAAATGTATGAGAATTAAACAGGAATTTTGCAACACCTTTGCATGGCTTTGTTGGCCGCCTTCATGGTGGCACTGCAGTAGTGGTGGGGAGACACAGAAGACCTCTGATTAGAGCCATAAAATTGTCGAGTTGGAAGGGACCACAAGGATCATCTAGTCCAACCCCTCACAATTTGGGAATCTTTCGCCCACTGTGGGGCTCAAACCCATGACCCTGAAATTAAGAGCCTTGTGCTCTACCATCTGAGCTATGCAGCCTGAAATGCAGTATTAAATCTCAGAGCTAACTGAAGTAGGTGTAACTGTTGCCACTGCTGTATGTTGGTGCTTTTTAGTAGTTTTTATGATGTTGGGTTGTGGGATGCGGGTGGCGCTGTGGTCTAAACCACTGAGCCTAGGGCTTGCTGATCAGAAGGTCGGTGGTTCGAATCCCCGCGACGGGGTGAGCTCCCGTTGCTCGGTCCCTGCTCCTGCCAACCTAGCAGTTCGAAAGCACGTCAAAGTGCAAGTAGATAAATAGGTACCACTCTGGTGGGAAGGTAAACGGCGTTTCCGTGTGCTGCCCTGGTTCGCCAGAAGTGGCTTAGTCATGCTGACCACATGACCCGGAAGCTGTCTGCGGACAAACACCGGCTCCCTTGGCCAATAAAGCGAGATGAGCACCGCAACCCCAGAGTCGGCCACGACTGGACCTAATGGTCAGGGGTCTCTTTACCTTTACCTTATGATGTTGGGTTGTATTAAATGTAGCGCTACACAGATTGTTCTGCTGTGCAAGGGAAATTCCATGCACTGACAGAGTAATCTCTCCCTCTGCTGCCCCTGTGCACTCCCTAAATCTGTTCTAGGTTTTTCCCCAATCCTCCAGAAAGGATTTGGAGATGGCACGAGGCTACCACCCTTTGTGGTAGCACTAATCCAGGCATAGGCAAACTCGGCCCTCCAGATGCTTTGGGACTACAACTCCCATCATCCCTAGCTAACAGGACCAGTGGTCAGGGATGATGGGAATTGTAGTTTCAAAACACCTGGAGGGCCGAGTTTGCCTATGCCTGCACTAATAATTGTGATAACCCCAAAATGGAGTTGAATGCTTTCCATTGGCTTTAATGATGAAGTGAGTGGTGATTTTATTTTATTTGTAACTTGTGTTATTTTTGCACATTGCCTTAAGCATTTTGAGAGGGGTGGGGGAGAAGCAATTAAATTCTAAATGGATAAGCTCTCAACTGGAGACACACAAGCAGTACTTTGACGAGCCAAACAGCATCTCTTCACTGATGGTGCCTGTTAAGTTGTGGGTGAACATATCAGATGACACAGCAATTCTTCAAACAGAACTGAACTGAAGGGTTCAGCCAGCCTGCTTATATAGAGCTCCAGTACAACGTAACTGTAACAACTTTCTGTAACTACCCAATCACTGAACGTCACTTTCGATCCCTTATTTGCATATGTGGACCTGAACTATCTGCAGTATCCCCCTGCTGGCCAGGGTGAGAACTTCAGTACATAACAGTGCCCCAAATGTAATGTACATTCTTCTTACTTCTTTAGCACGGGTGGGATCAGTGCCACTCCTATTTTCCCCCAGATGGATTGGGAATTGTACCACCCATGTATCCCTTCAGTAAGCCTCAGTTGTTGTTTTTGCTTTCTCCGTGGGTTAAGCGTGTTACTGAAATTTGTGGCATGCTCTCTACATCTGTTTATTGTGTATGCTGTGTGTAGAGCATGTCAGATGCTCACACTTTCCTTTCATATGTGCAGCAGAGACTGATAGCTTCTAATGTGTAACAAATTATGAAACACATAGTCCGGCTGTGCTTATTGCTGTGAGTCATCTCTGTTTCACTTGACTAATAGTAATTTTAATCATATGTCAGTGCTATGGGATCTGCATTCCAAAGCCAACCAACACACCCTTGTAGATTTTGGCTGGCTTCTCACAGATTAGTCAGATTGTACTTGTTTTCTGCTTAAACTACACAAACCGGGTACAGTCCGCTTGTTGGAGTTATTTCCTGTCTTGGTGCTTGCAAAATTGCCCCAGAAACATGCCAAAAGCTGTGTTCTCATTTCTAGTAAGGCTGTTGTGTTTTGCAAAACTCCCTTGGAGTAGTGCCTGTTGCTCTGAAAGGGATAACCTACATTGCTTCCTGGAAAGACTTTAGTCAATCAATCATCTAATGCACCTCTACCACTGAAAGACTGATACTCTACGAAAGTGTCTCAAATACTCAATTCTGCAACCTTTTTCTACACAAACCCACAAGGAGAGAACCAGGGGTCAGCAGGGGTCAGCAACCTTTTTCAGCTGTGGGCCGGTCCACCATCCCTCAGACCATGTGGTGGACTGGCTATATTTTTTTGGGGAGGGGGGGAATGAATGAATTCCTATGCCCCACAAATAACCCACAGATGCATTTTAAATAAAAGGACACATTGTACTCATGTAAAAACACGCTGATTCCCAGACCGTCCGTGGGCCGGATTGAGAAGGTGATTGGGCCGCATCCGGCCCATGGGCCTTAGGTTGCCTGCCCCTGGTTTAGAGTGCAGTCCCTAACTCAACAGATGTTAACTGAGCAGGAAAAGTGGTGGCTTTACATTTAATTGGGACGGAGGGGTTGGTTTGAGTGTGATTAGGTTTGATAGTCATCTAGAAATGGCCCAAGATGAATTAGAATTGACCATCCTTTCCAACACCAGGGCAGTCTTCATCCTGGATATGTAATGTTCAGGGGGAAATAGCAGTATTCTGTAGTTTGGCTGGCAATTCCAGGAGATCTTCCTTACTAGGGCTGGGCGATATATTGTCCATTGCTGGTTTGAAGTCCATATGGTGATATCGGTTTCATAATTTTTGACCTGGCAATATATCACAAATCATGATTTATTGTTGTTAGGCGCCCTGAGCCCGGCTTCGGCTGGGGAGGGCGGGATATAAATAAAAAATTATTATTATTATTATTATTATTATTATTATTATTATTATTATTATTAGTGTGTGCGCGCACTATGCAGAAATCACAATGTGGGGGAAACCCTGAAGCCAGCCAATGCCTCTACATGCCTCCATCCTTATTTCAGACATCGTGATATATTGCAATGTTTAGTTGGGTGATATATCACGTTGTTGAAAACCAGATACCACCCTGCCGTATTCCATATCACCTACTTCTGCATGAGAGCCAGTGTGGTGTAGTGGTTAAGAGCGGTGGACTCGTAATCTGGGGAACCGTGTTCACTTCCCCGCTCCTCCACATGTAGCTGCTGGGTGACCTTGGGCCAGTCACACTTCTCTGAAGTCTCTCAGCCCCACTCACCTCACAGAGTGTTTGTTGTGGGGGAGGAAGGGAAAGGAGAATGTTAGCTGCTTTGAGACTCCTTCGGGTAGTGATAAGGTGGGATATCAAATCCAAACTCCTCCTCCTCCTCCTCCTCCTCCTCCTCCTCCTCCTCCTTTTCTTCTTCTTCTTCTTCTTCTTCTTCTTCATGCTCTGGTTCTCTTTCTCCCTTTTCTCTCTCCTCCCAGGAAAAAGGCAAACCTGTTTCTTACCGCCCCCAAACTAATATACCTTGTTCTGCCCTCCTGCTCAGGCCTCGAGACGTTTTGAGCTTTGGTGCTGCCTTCAACAGCTGGTGCTTGGGATGTTATCGGGAACGTTCCTCTAGGAAGTATTCAAGCGAGCCTCTCCAGATTTAGCGCAGGGTGTTTGTGCCTCCAGAGCAGAGCTTGGCTACTTAAGAGCGTGCTCAGATGAAATCCCAAACTTCCTTTTGCAGCACTTGCACTCCCTCCACAAGACAACTGGCACGTTGTCATCCCCCTTTTATTGTTGTGGATTAGTGTTCCTCTTAAATGGAAACAGCCCCTTTGGGTTGCTTGCCTGGTTAGCCATGGCAGGAAGACAAACGATTTTTACAGTATCAGACATGCGGTTTCCTGTCTGTGTTTAACTCTGAGCAGAACATTGTGGCCAGCTGGTCCTCTGCTCCTCCAGACAACTGGATAATAGCCTGTAATAATTTTGTCTTTTGGACTGTCATCCAGATGTACCCTTCATGTGGCTCTTGTCTTGTGCATGTGGGCTCTTGCTGCTATAGTGGGGCGTGCATTTCCCTGCATAGACTTTCTGCTGCGTTTAATTCAGATAAGACTGGGCCATGCGTTTTCTCTATAGCCGAGGTAGGGCACCCATCCCAGATGTTGGATTGCAACATCTATCACCCCTGACCATGTTGGCTGGGTCTGACAAGAGCTGGATTTAAACAACTCCTGGTTTGTCAATACCAGCAAAGTGAGTTGACCTCATGTGAATGGTCTTTGAAAGCACTTTGTTTGGTTGGGGATTTTGCCCCCAGCTTCCCCCCTCCCCCAACTGTTTGTGTGCACAGTGGTACCTCGGGTTACATACGCGTCAGGTTACAGACTCCGCTAACCCAGAAATAGTACCTCGGGTTAACAACTTTGCTTCAGGATGAGAACAGAAATCGTGCTCCGGCAGCGCGGCAGCAGCGGGAGGCCCCATTAGTTAAAGTGGTGCTTCAGGTTAAGAACAGTTTCAGGTTAAGAACGGACCTCCAGAATGAATTAAGTACTTAACCTGGGGTACCACTGTATGTGTATATATGTGTGTACAGTGGTACCTTTGTTCTCAAACTTAATCCATTCCGGGAGTCCGATCGACTCCCAAAACCATTCAAAAACCAAGGCATGGCTTCCAGTTGGCTGTAGGAGTGTCCTGCAGCCAATCGGAAGCCGTGCTGGACGTTCGGCTTCTGAATAACGTTCGCAAACTGAAACACCTGCTTCTGGGTTTGTGGTGTTTGGGAGCCGATTTGTTCGACAACTAAGCCATTCAAGAACCAAGGTACCACTGTTTTGTTTTCCTTAAAAGCTTACTATCAGCTTGAAATGCCAAACAGTTAAAGATGTACTGAAACACTTGCTTATGTTTAAATAAGCAGAAAGGTGTGTATGTTTGTTGCGAAGAGCCATAAAATCATGAGTGCAGAAACAGGTTCTGATTTCTCAAAGACGCTAGGCACTCCTTTTTAATTAAATAACTCCTAACAACAGGCGAGTTACAAAGGAACTGCCATCCTTAATCTTGTGGAAGCTGAGATTTCTAACCCCAGTCTCTCTAAAGGCACATTTCTCCATGTTTAAATATGATTGTTAGTAATAGTAGTTATTGAGAGCCCCCAAGAAACTTGACATTTGAAAATATTTGCAATGGGTAGAATTAAATCTAAAGACTGCATGTCTCGTATATTTTTATTTTTAAACTGACACTTTTTGGGTGGGCGGGAAAACGGGAACTCGGCATGTGCTGAAATGGATGTGATTCATTTTGATAAAGGCAACTTTTAACCACACTCTGTGAGTCAGTTTGATGCTCTTTTAAGCTTGCACAATCCCATGTTGTTAAATGTTATACAGAGATGTGGAGTGGTGGTGAGGGACTTTCATGGGGAAACAGGTTTGAGACTGAGTGGTATCTCTTGGTTTAGGTTATGGGCTTCCTTTGCCAAACCAAATTGTGTCAGTCTGGCAGACGACCTGCACAAACTGGAACTTGGAGCGCGGTGGGATTACAGTGGAAAACTTTGCCTTCAAAAGCAAAGTATAATGCCAAAGTGCTTTTAGTAGCTCTTTATATAACTCTTTTCAAGGAAACGTCCCGATTTTGGAAAAAGAGGCTAAGAGAGAACATTTCTTTCCAAAATGGGGACGGGGGAGCAGCAAAAAAGTAGAAATTAAGGTGTGAGATTCTATGTGACATGCCGAAAGAAAGAATTCCCAGCTGGATAGCTCGGTTGGTTAGAGAGCATGGTGCTGATAATGTGAAGGTTGCAGGTTCAATCCCTGTACAGTGGTATCTCTAGTTGTGTTCTCCTCCAGTTATATATCCTTCAGGATACGTATTCAAAAAACCTGGAAGTATTTTCCTGGGTTTTGCAGCGCATACATGCGTAGAAGCCCTAAACCGTGCCCCGTGTGCATGTCCAGAAGTGCTAAACTGCGCATGCGCAGAAGCATCACACCTCTGTGAGTCAGTGATGAGAGAGCCAGTGTGGTGTAGTGGTTACATAATATGGGGAACCGGGTTCGCGTCTCCGCTCCTCCACATGCAGCTGCTGGGTGACCTTGGGCCAGTCACACTTCTGTGAAGTCTCGCAGCCCCACTCACCTCACAGAGTGTTTGTTGTGGGGGAGGAAGGGAAAGGAGAATGTTAGCCGCTTTGAGACTCCTTAAAGGGAGTGAAAGGCGGGATATCAAATCCAAACTCTTCTTCTTCTTCTCTGCTGCAAATATATATATTTGCATTCCTGCATAACCAAAGCCTATAAAAAAATCAAGTCTCTTTAAAACTTAACCGGTTCACAATGAATGGAGGCTGCTCCCCTGGCTGCATTCACACGGCTTCTTGTGGTTTATCCGTAGCTGGTGTGCACTGCTGAGGCACTAACCTCTGTTTCGCCCCTCTCCTGTTGAAAGACGCGGTTTACCGTTACATTACAAATGTGGGCAGCATTTCAAAATGCGTGTTGGGGAATAGTTCCCTGGCCTCCTTAGCTTATTTCTTCGTTTTCTGTATATTTCTGGCAGGGTGAGGTGCTGAGCATTCAGACATGTGATTTTCCATCATCTCTCTGAATTGCTTCCCTCTTGAGAAGGGCCTACCTTCTCTTGTGACTTCTCTGAACACGTAGCTTAGTTTGAAGTCTTAACATGTCAGGAGCGTTGCTTAGAAACTGACTTTACAGGCACCTCAGCTGAGCCGGAAAAATTACTTTTTTAAAACAGTGTGTTGGATTGTCATGCAAATTGCCTACACGCTAAACATAATTTGCCCAAATGTTCGTCATTTGTAGTTGTCGGGCAATTTGGCTAAACAAATCATTGCCGGTGTATTGATTTACTGTAATTCTGCAGAACACAGTTTGTTCTTGGAGCGACGTGATCTCCCCTCTCTCACCCATTTATGGGATTATGTAAGCTCCAGAAACAACTAAGGTGAACTACTAAGGCTTTAGATGCTCGAAAGGAGTGTGGGAAGGTAAAAAGCAGGGGAAACATTTCACAAGCAAGGGGCAATAGGAAAGGAATTTAAATAATTTCCTGTGTACGAACTTAGCACTGTAGCTTGCTTATGAGGCCACCCTTAGATTTCAGTTTAACCTTGCCATGTAAGTGTTAATGAGCGGAGAGGATTGGAATATCCAGAGCACATCAATGCATTCATGCGCCTATTCATGCACAAGAATTCTAGACTGAATAATGCCCCAAATAACAGAGAGGTATATGATGTTTGAGAAAGGTGGTGTCCTGGCAAAACAGACAGTGACAAATGAGGGGGCACAATAAATTGGTGGTGTGAATACCATATTTTTTCCATGTGTAACACACCCCTGTGTATAAGATGACCCCTATTTTTGGGGACTCCAAATTAAGGAAATGGGGGGATTGCCCAGAGTTGTTGAGCCTTTTCCCCCCACTCACCCTCCTGACCGCCACTGCCAATCACACGCCTCAACAAAGCCACCAATTGTCTGCCCACTCACCACCAGCCGCCACCAATCACCTGCCCAATTACTGCACCAGCAGCCAATCGCCAACAGGCCTTGCCACAGCCACCAATCACCTGCCCAATCGCTGGTTACAATGTCCTGCTCGTGGCTGCCACTGGCTGCCACCAATTGCCCATCCCACCTCTGCACTATCCTTCTGTAAGACGACCCCCAATTTTCTACATTTTTTTATAATAAAAAAACACCGTCTTATACACAGAAAAATACGGTGTTTGTTATATTTTGGAAGGTGGGCTGAGTTATCGTCAACTGTATCTTCCTGTGGACCATTAGGATTGACGGTCACTAAACCATAATGGAGAACAGGACTATGAATGGTTGCTAGTCATTATGGCTGTATCCTACAAGATGCCACCCACTTCCATGGGATACAGGATACATCCAACATTGACAGTTTCTGCTGGAAAACGGGCCATGGCCCCTTGGAACGTGGGTGGCACTTGCCTTTACACCTCCCAAAGTAAACATTATTCATTTTTGCTCTGAATTGTATCATCAGTTTTAATTCAAATAAAAAAGTGTGCCTTGGCTGTTGGGAACTTGGGAAACTTTGCTCTTGATTATTTTTAAGGATGGATCGTAAGCGCAGTGTAATTTCCTTTAGAGCTGGAATTTACACTATTAATTCACTTAACGTCATTCCAAGAAGTACCACGTTAAACTTCAAGCATTAAAAGGGTTGCAGCCTGTTACTTGTACAACGAGTCTGCTCATTTGGGGTTTTGTGTGTGTGTGTGTTTGTTTTATATAGTTCTGGGTTCTGTTTATAAGCTTTGCACCAATGGCATTAAAACATCCTCAATAGTATGTAACTGTAGGTCAGACTGACGTTTACCATAATCGGAAGGGCCCCTGCTAGCCATATGGTGGCCCGTAGATCGCCATGTTTGGAAACACCCCGGAAATAGGCCTTTTCAGCTGCAGTGCTAACTCTCTGGAATGTTGTTGTTTAGTCATTTAGTCGTGTCCGACTCTTTGTGACCCCATGGACCAGAGCACGCCAGGCACTCCTGTCTTCCACTGCCTCCCGCAGTTTGGTCAAACTCATGCTGGTAGCTTCAAGAACACTGTCCAACCATCTCGTCCTCTGTCATCCCCTTCTCCTTGTGCCCTCCATCTTTCCCAACATCAGGGTCTCTTCCAGGGAGTCTTCTCTTCTCATGACGTGGCCAAAGTATTGGAGCCTCAGCTCCATGGACAAACTCCAAACTCCATGGACAAAGACAACTCTCTGGAATACTCTCCCAAAATAAACCCAGAAAGCTCTTTCTGATTCTCCAAATGTCTTCTAAAAATCCAGTTGCTCTCCTAGGTCTATTTGGATGATGGAGGGTGCTCTCCTGCTTAGGTGCCATTTGAATTTATGGAATTGTAGCAAAGCACTTATTGCATTCTGGTCTTTATTTGTATTATTTTATTTGTTTGTATTGTATTCTGATTTTTTTAAGTTTCTACAAATGGTAAGGATTGGGGGACTCTACCAAAAATGTTAAAGCGATGTATACATTTTCTTCATAAATTATCCAGTGCACGCCCCATAAGAAGGACTTTGGTGGATCAGGTCATCTAATGTACCTCTGTGTTTTTCGTTTTTCAAAATACTGAAATGGGAGAGTGGGAAGAGGAATCTCATTTGTGAGGATAACTCCACTCATCCTCCGAAAAAGCGAGCTTTGCCAACTTTGGTACTGAATTCTATAAAATGAAATAATCTTGTTCTGGCTGACGCACGTGATAGAATTTGCACTGCTAAGACAAAAGTCTTCAACGCTGCAGAGTTGTTACAGAAGAGATTTCAATAATTGCAGGTGGATCTAACTAACACTGGCAAAAAAGTAATTTGGGGAACTTACGCAGAATCAAACCAGAGGTGAATATAATAATGGAGGTTAATGTGCAGCATCTGGGGAAATGTAGCCAGTCTAGAGTGATCGATTTGTTCCAGAAAATTATTAGCAAGCAGATAATGCTAAGCATATACAAGTTGGAGGATACTAGTTATACAAGTTAGAGGATACATTTTATATATATTGTCTTGTTTCTTAATAATTTTTCAGCACTCAACAAAACAGCCTTGGATACTTTAATAATCTGTGGCAGTTTTAACATCTGCTTGCAACTGGTTTATACTCTGCCACGATAGGTCCATCTGTTACAGTAGTCCATGAGTGTACAGTTATTATCAGAGTACCAGTATGATCCACTAGCCCCAAGATTCGCCGCCCCTAGGGGCAACCCCTACCCTTGTTGTTGTTTAGTCGTTTAGTCTTGTCCGACTCTTCGTGACCCCATGGACCAGGGCACGCCAGACACTTCCCTAAAATCCCAGAAGCAAGAGGATCCGTAGTGCGATGCTGACACTGAGGCTACAGTTTCTAAATATACTTGCCTAGTAAGCTTTTAAAACACATTCCAGTTTGCAGCACATTGAGAATCGGAACAGGCAAGTGTGATGGCTTTGTACACACCTGAATTGAAGGCAAGGAAGTCTAACAGAGCTATTTTTGTTCCATCGTTTTCTTTTCCTTCTCGCCTGATGTTCAGTTACACCCATCTAAAGCTGTCGCAAAAGAGTCTTGTTATTTAAACAAAAGTACATGAATTTGAGTGGCTTGGGCTTGAATTCTGGACACCGTGTCATTTGCATAGGCATACTTAATGTGATTAAGAATGACTTGATTACTCTTTCAGCTTTGCATATTGGAGGCTGGGGGAGATGAGAGATTTTTTACTACCACCACTTTTTGGGAGGAATACTTCTTTTGCTGCTGGACTGTGTTGGAGGGTCAAGGGGTCAGCAACCTTTTTCAGCCATGGGCCGGTCCACCATCCCTCAGACCATGTGGTGGGCCAGACTACATTTTTTTGGGGGGGGAATGAACGAATTCCTATGCCCCACAAATAACCCAGAGATGCATTTTAAACAAAAGCACACATTCTACTCCTGTAAAAACACCAGGCAGGCCCCACAAATAACCCAGAGATGCATTTTAAACAAAAGCACACATTCTACTCCTGTAAAAACACCAGGCAGGCCCCACAAATAACCCAGAGATGCATTTTAAACAGTCATGTAAAAACACACTGATTCCTAGACCGTCCATGGGCTGGATTGAGAAGGCGATTGGGCCGCATCTGGCCCCTGGGCCTTAGGTTGCCTACCCCCTGGTCAAGGGCAATTGCTATACCAAAGTGGAAGATCACAGACAGGAGATTACATAAGGAACAATGTTGGAAGTGGTGTGTGATAATGACAAAAACCCATGTCTCGCGGCACCTTGCCATCACGTTTGACCAGGAGGCCCTGTTTCGTAACAATGGCGTTCACCTTTTGGACATGGGCACTGATTTTTGGCTGGCCAATATCATGGAGGGCATTAAGTGTTGGTTGCAGGTGTGAGTGTGTTGGCGGTGAGCCTCTGGCTCGATTGGTGGTTAGGCATTGGGTAAGCGTTATTATGGGAGGTGAGGTTTTTCCTTTGCCTGCCTCTCCATGTTAAGTGTATCCCGTTAAAGGGATCTGGGGGTGTGGTTCCTGTCCGAAGCCTGGGCGTGGGCTAGGGCCATGCCATGACCCCAACAGTGACCCTGGGGGTGCTCAATTGATGTACATCATAGGGATCCCCCTTCTGATGATTGACCCTTAAGAGAGTTCCTGCAGTCAGACAGGAGTCAGGATATAGTCTTGCTTCAACCCATTGCCTAAGCCAGACCGCTCACATCTTTAGCCAATAAACTTGTGGCCTTATTTATCCCATTAACCCAATATACTTGTGTTTGTGTATTTATTTCGGGGGGAGCTAGGGAGGCTGGGGCATTGCCATGCAAGCAGGACTTGAGTCTCCATTTGGGATTCCCAGCAACTGTTATCTAGAAACAATGGCTTTGATCCAGATTCCGCCATACTTCATTAGACTCTGAGCCTATTCATACTTCTGCTTGTCCTGTTCTTTCAAAGCATGGGTCTGAGCCGTTTTCTGCTTGTCCCGTGCTTTCTTGGCTCTGGTCTGAGCAGTTTTGCCCCCACTGCTTTCCCCAAGAAAACTCGCTCTTTAGTGCTAAATTGGAACAAATAGCTATCGGCAGAGAATCTGATTTCTGTTTCTTCCTGTTCAGCACTAAACCATGGGTTTTCTTGGGGGGAAGTGGCGAAGTGAACAGAAGCATGAATGAACCTTAACTCAAGTCCCTTTGATTTCAGTGAGTCTACTCTGTGTATGGATGAGTCTGCCACCTGTTGCCACCTGTTGAATTCAGTGATGCTTAAGTCCCATATACGTGGATTTAGGATTGCAGCCAAAGTCTGGATCTAACTCCATATCCTAAATTACAGCTAGTCTTTTTCAGCCTAAAGGCCAGATCTAGTACTAACCCACCCTCTGTGGGCCATTTTTGACAGATGATTCCGATTTCAGCCTGCCTGTGGTTTTTCGGTAAAAGCCAGCAGCTGAAACTTGTATCCAAGATAAGCCTCTCTGCTTGCTGCCTTTTAAAGAGCAGGCGGGGGCTTATCTCTGAGCGTAGCACTGGGGTTCTTAATGCTAAAAACAAAGGCGAGAGATCTCTGATCTCAACAATTAGTGCTTAGATGGAAGATACCAGATTTCTGTGCCAGACGTCAGATAACTGGCAGGTGGTGTCAGGGCCGGATTTAGGTTTGATGAGGCCCTAAGCCAGGGGTTAGCAAACTTTTTCAGTAGGGGACCGATCCACTGTCCCTCAGACCTTGTGGGGGGCCGGACTATATTTGGGGGGGGGGGAATGAATGAATTCCTATGCCCCACTAATAACCCAGAGATGCATTTTAAATAAAAGCACACATTCTACTTATATAAAAACAGCAGGCAGGCCCCACAAATAACCCAGAGATGCACTTTAAATAAAAGGACACATTCTACTCATGTAAAAACACACTGATTCCTGGACCATCCGTGGGCCGGATTGAGAAGGCGATTGGGCCTGATCCGGCCCCCGGGCCTTAGTTTGCCTACCCATGCCCTAAGCTTCTGAAGGTAATGGGGCCCTTTATATGTCCAGCTGTCCTTTGTCAACAACAAATTGTTGCTGTTCTTTTGGGTTGAATATATGGTAATTTATGGGCCTAATAGATATCTAAAGCCATTTGCACATAACAAAATATGTATTTTATCAAAGTAATTGTTGAACTTATCTTACAGTTTTTTCCCCTTTAATTTTTGTGTGGGGACCCCAAGAGAGTGGGGCCCTAAGCTATAGCTTGTTTAGCTTATATGTAAATCTGGCACTGGGTGGTGTGGCTTGCCCCAAATGGCCTTGCAAGCCAAATCAGATGCCTGGTTAGACCCAGGGCTGAGCTCTTCCCCTCCTGCGTCCTAAATCAAGGGTTTGAGCCCTGGAAGACCTGCTCCCTGCCTTGCAGGCCTTTCCCCACCTGGCCTGGGAGAGAGGGGTCCTGACTGACTCCAGCTACATGAGCTGAGGCTGCTGAACAGACTCTTGGGCTTTCTTTAGGGATTTTGTTGCTGTTTGTGGTCCTAAATTTTTGTATCTTTGTTTTAGACCTTATTGTGATCCATGTGGAAATGGTTTGATTTGGTTGCATACATTTCAATGTTCCATTTATTTATTTTTTATGACTACTTTTTTTACGTTTGCATCTTTGTGTGATTTTTTTCACGTTGAAAGCCACCTTGAGCATGGTTTTAAACCATAGAAAGGCATCATACAAATAAAATTATGCTTGTACAGTGGTACCTCGGGTTACATACGCTTCAGGTTACATATGCTTCAGGTTACAGACTCCGCTAACCCAGAAATAGTACCTCAGGTTAAGAACATTGCTTCAGGTTGAGAACAGAAATCGTGCTCTGGCAGCGCGGCAGCAGTGGGAGACCCCATTAGCTAAAGTGGTGCTTCAGGTTAAGAACAGTTTCAGGTTAAGTACGGACCTCCGGAACGAATTAAGTATTTAACCTGAGGTACCACTGTATGTATGTAAACCAGTCAACCAGCAGACTTAAAAGCTGACTTAGAGCCAATAACTTCCTTTTAAAAAGGCCACCGCCAAGGCAATGCATCATTAACCAAGTAGCCCCAAGGATCTTCAAAGCAGAACAGGTTATTCTGTTGCTCAAGAAAACTGCTTAGTTGCTTCAATCACAAACTACTGTAGTTTTCTCTCTTCCTCTTTTCTTGCTGCTGTCTGTCCCTTTTCCACCACTAGTCCTTACTTCCTGTATGTCTGATATCTTTCCTCTCTTAAAGTGACAGACATTCACAGGAGCTATTTAGAGATGAATCTGGACTTTTGATTCATTAGTGGCAAATTTCGGTGTACTATTCTGTGCCAAGGAGCAGGGTCAGCCATCATGGGGCAATGGGAGTACCCAGAGCTGGCAACAAATGCCCCTTCTCTCCCACAATCCCAATGCGATGTCAAAATTCAGCCTAGAGGACAAAGCAGTTCCTGGGCTACATGCAACAAGCTAAGTGTGTAGTGTGGCGCATCTGCTGCTTGGCAAATGCCATGAAAGTGGTTCATAAAAGCCCGAGTGGACAGTTACCCAGCAGCTGGCATGCTGATATCCCGTGAAGCCCAGTTGAGATGAATGAAGCTTTCCATCTGAGACCCCATTTAAAGCGGTTGCATATTTTTGCTAGGCCACTAAATGTGGAGTAGTCATACATTTCGGGTGACATTAAATAGGCCAGGAAAAACCCCCAGTAAGTGTTTGTCCATGCTGAACCCATCATCCCAGGGACTGCAAATCTTTATTTAATTTCAGACAATTCCAGCAAGAGGGGGGAAGTGTTAAACACCCCCTTTTCTTTTCTTTTTTGCTTCAAATAACCATCCTCCAAGCAGTTTTTCTTGTACAAAAATAGGGGGTGTGCCAGGCTATGGGTTTGTTTTTTTAAAAAAAATCATGTAACATGTAGTTCAGCCCTAGTTTGAATCTTCATTAATTTTCTTTCACTTAACTTGTGTCATCTTGTAGGAAACTGCTGATTTGTTATTATTATTATTTTAAAGGCTTTTATTCTCGTTTGTGCGTGTGTGCGTTTGTTTCAGCATCTCCTCTCTTGACTTGATAACATTTTAGTTTACTTGAAAAAATGTTTAATATTTTAATAAAATAGTCAAATGCCTCTGCGATATTCCCCCAAGCATTTTGGCTCCCCCACCCTCAAAATAGTTGAAATTTCTGCTGCCAACTGAATTGCTAGGTAGAAAACGCAAGTGTGTGATGACACAAGCCTCTCATTCCACTGTGGTTGAAAGTTCCATTGTGCCTCTTACTCAGACTAGATTTTCAGCTGTTGAGAGAGTTTTGCACACACACACACACACACCATAATCTCAAAGTACACATCTTGCTTTGCTAAACTAACTTGGTCATAACAATAACGATGACACATCCTTTAGTCTAGACTAAACTTCTTAAAGCTTTTTATTGTTATTTTTTAAAAAGGGGCTTACGAAACAAAGTCTTTCTGTGACAGCTTCCTCTTTTTCTAAATACTGTCACATACCGATAGCGACAAGGAATTACAATCTCTGTACAGGTTCTGGCTAGAATCACTTTTCGCCGGGCTTGCGGCAGTGAGAAATTGGTCCAGACCCACATTCAGCATATATGTTAGTGTAAGCACACTAAATACTCAAGTAAGCAAAAATTGCCCTCCCCTTTGTTTTGCCCGGGATGCGGGTGGCGCTGTGGGTTAAACCACAGAGCCTAGGACTTGCCGATCAGAAGGTCGGGGGTTTGAATCCCCGTGACGGGGTGACCTCCTGTTGCTCGGTCCCTGCTCCTGCCAACCTAGCAGTTCGAAAGCACGTCAAAGTGCAAGTAGATAAATAGGTACCGCTCTGGTGGGAAGGTAAACGGCGTTTCCATGCACTGCCCTGGTTCGCCAGAAGCGGCTTAGTCATGCTGGCCACATGACCTGGAAGCTGTACGCCGGCTCCCTCAGCCAATAAAGTGAGATGAGCACCGCAACCCCAGAGTCGGTCATGACTGGACCTAATTGTCAGGGGTCCCTTTACCTTTACCTTGTTTTGCCCAAATCTATTTTTACCCAAATAGAGGAGAAAAAGCAACAACAGCATTGCCTGAACTAGTGGTTTGTTTGTTTTTTGCCACTGTATACAGAGGAGTCCATTTGGTATGTATTCAGTGGGATTTGAGTGGCACCGTTGAATGATGCCTGAGAAACAGAAATTTGACCCTCTTTGGGGTTTGTAGAATTGTGAAGTTTTTGCAGATTCCGGTTGTAGGTTAAAGTGTACTACAGTATTAACTAACAGTAAAATGCCTCTATTGCCATAGCATCTTTTATCAACGCTTCAGCAATATTATTTATCTCATTCTACCAGATATCACTGAAATACCAGACGAAGACGTGATCAGTGTGATTTCCAAAGTTGCGCTGATAAGCCTCGTCCCGCTGCTGGTGATTGCCAAAGCCGTGATCCTTATCTTTTACTGCTACCGTATCCAGAGGAGGAGGAAGCTGAACAAGGCATGGGAGAAGAACGTGAAGTCCAGGAAGCATAAAGACTGCAGCGATGTTTGCGCCATCATGATGGACGACGACTGCTCTGACATCAGCTCCACTTGCGCCAATAACATCAACCACAATACTGAGCTCTTGCCCATTGAGCTGGACACTCTGGTGGGGAAAGGGCGCTTCGCTGAAGTCTACAAGGCTAAACTGAAACAGAACACATCGGAGCAGTTTGAAACCGTGGCGGTCAAGATCTTCTCCTACGAAGAGTACGTCTCCTGGAAGACGGAGAAGGACATCTTCTCCGACATAAACCTGAAGCACGAAAATATCCTGCAGTTCCTCACGGCCGAGGAGCGCAAGACGGATGTAGGCAAACAGTACTGGCTGATCACTGCCTTCCACGCGAGGGGGAATTTGCAGGAGTACCTTATAAAGCACATCATTAGCTGGGAGGACCTCTGGAAACTAGGCGGGTCTTTGGCCCGAGGGATCGCCCATCTTCACAGCGATCACACACCTTGCGGCCGACCCAAGACGCCCATTGTCCACAGAGACCTCAAGAGCTCCAATATCCTGGTGAAGAACGATTTGACCTGCTGCCTCTGTGACTTTGGGCTGTCGCTGCGGCTGGATCCCACCCTCTCCGTAGACGACCTGGCTAACAGTGGGCAGGTGAGCCGTACGACAGGGGCAGAGGGAGAAGCAAGGCAAGAGCCAAAGCTGGAGGATTTAAAACAGGGCTTGGCAAAAATGTCCACTACAGTCGTACCTTGGTTTTCAAACGGCTTGGGAGTCTTAACGTTTTGGCTCCTGAACGATTGGAAACCAGAAGTGATTGTTCTGGTTTTCAGACGTTCTTTGGAACCCGAATGTCCGACGCAACTTCTGCGGCTTTCGATTGGCTTCAGGAGCTTCCTGCAGCCAATCAGAAGCCACGATTTGGTTCCCGAATGTTTTGGAAGTCGAACCGCCCCACGGAGGACCTTAAGGTCTATAAATAGTAACACCCTAGAGGTCCCGGGCCCTAAGGAAGTCAGATTAGCCTCAACCAGAGCCAGGGCCTTTTCAACACTGGCTCCGGCCTGGTGGAACGCTCTGTCACATGAGACCAGAGCCCTGTGGGGTCTGGTTTCTTTCCGCAGGGCCTGTAAGACAGAGTTGTTCCACTTGGCCTTTGGCTTGGAATAAAATTGATCCCCTCCCCCTCTTCCTTTTTCCCTTCTGTGATGGAACTCCTATTTGGGGACTTCCCTGGCTTTTTTCTGGCCCATGTAGGACCAGTCTGGATAGTTGGCCTTGGTGAAGACTTGACGTTTTCATCCCCCCCCCAAAGTTTTGATTTGAGTTCCTACTGAAATGAGGCTGCATTTTAATGTTGTATTTTAATCTTGTTTTTAAGTTGTATTTCAATCAATTGTTTTTATGCCGGTGTTAGCTGCCCTGAGCCTGGTCTTGGCTGGGGAGGGCGGGGTATAAATAAAATTTAATAATAATAATTAATAATAACAAGGTACCACCGTACTGTGATGCCTTGAATGTGTTTGGAGGGGAGGGTTTGGACAATTAATTATTGCAAGGAATGCACATCCTCCTCCCTTGCATAGATTCATAGAGTTGGAAGGAACCCCAGGGGCCATCTAGTCCAACCCCTTGCAGCACATGATCTTTGTCAGCAAAGTCTCAGTTTTCAGGATGCAGGGATAGGTTTTGCCCTGTACCCAATAGCATCCACAAAATGTGACTCTTTACTCTAGTTTTCCATTTATGAATGGCTGTCAGCTACTCGTGCTTACAAGATGTTGAAATACCATTGGGGGTAGTGGTGAAACCTTGCGATTGCAGATTCTCCTGCCTGCTTTGCACTGCCTCTTCCATGTGCACGGTTACAACCTGGATTTTGTAGTTGCAACGGAATGTTCGAAACTTCTTGCTGCCGTTTTTAAAGAGAAAATAATTTAAAAAAACAAACAAGCACATAAAGCTCAACGTGTACAGTCAAACGGGTTACTCCACCAAAAATAATTTTTTTAACCATTTTGTGAATGCTGACAGGTTGGCACAGCAAGGTACATGGCTCCCGAAGTCCTGGAATCCAGAATGAACTTGGATAACGTCGAGTCCTTCAAACAAACTGACGTATATTCCATGGCTTTGGTTCTGTGGGAAATGACATCTCGCTGCAACAGCGTCGGAGGTATGTATCATGTGCTCCCTTGTGGAGTTGTATTTTTATTTGTTTACATGCTACTTAGCTCTAAAGGTTGTAGGAATCCTCCCTACCACACCCCCAAAATAATATTTATTTACTTAACATGAGCCCTGCCCTTTTCTTTCAAGAAGCCTGGAGTAGTAGTGTGTGATTCACACAGGTGATCTGTCATCTGAAGAACTTCCTGGGCTAGATCCGTATTGGTATTCCAAACCATTCCTAGAACTACTGAGCACCACTTCTGAAAACCTAAATGTTTTTAGGAAGCACTGAAAAGAGTATCAATAGGCAGAGATTCCAAAGTGTTGGTTTTTTTTTAAAAAAAAGATTTCTTAAAACTGCTGAACAAGCAGTGGAGTAGCGTGGGGGGTGCAGGGGGGGGCCGGCCGCACCGGGCGCAACATCTGGGGTTAGGGCAAATCCACAGGTTAGGGGGCGCAAATCCACGGGTTAGGGGGCGCAAATCCACGGGTTAGGGGGCGCAAATTACTTGCCTTGCCCCGGGTGCTGACAACCCACGCTACGCCACTGTGAACAAGTAAGCCGCCCAGCCAGATGGGTGGGGTAGAAATATAATAATTATCATTATCATTACAATCATACCTTGGTTTTCGAACAGCCTAGTTCTCGAACATTTTGGCTCCCAAACGATCGAAACCCGGAAGTGACTGTTCCAGTTTGCGAACATCCGACGCGGCTTCCGATTGGCTGCAGGAGCTTCCTGCAGCCATTCGGAACCCACGATTTGGTTTCCGAATGTTTTGGAAGTCAAACGGACTTCTAGAAGAGATTCATTTCGACTTCCAAGGTACGGCTGTATTATTATTATGAAATCAGACTGTTTCACAAGCCAACTGGTTCCAAGCTGCTGAGGGCTGTATATGCTGTTAGTCGCACTCTGAACGTGGCTCAGTTGCAAATCGGCAACCAGTACAGGTCTCTGAGCACAGGTGTTCCATACTGACAGGGCTGGGAGGAAAGTATGTTTTTAAATTCTTCAGACTGAGACACACTTTTAGGTCTTGCAAAGGTCAGTTCTAAGTTTCTGGTTTGACCTTTGCCACTGCTGCTGCTGCTTTGTGTTTTGTTTTGTTTCTGTTTCACAAGGAAACAGAAAAGCTGGTAAGATACTTTTCATCATCATTATTATTGCTTTCCTTCCTTAGCGTTTGGGCTTACGGCATTCCACAGAATGCTCCTTTTAAGGCATGGATGTTCTGTTTGTTGAGGAAGACTCTTTCATCCTTGCTGATGCCTGATGACACTTCCTGTTTCTGTTTGAAGACTCTGGAATAATGCCTAGGGAAAGAAAAGCACTCTCCCAGCAGTGCTCCACTCAGGAAGCTGCAGAGCTGCCTAAAATTAAAATAATCGGGCTTTTGTCAGGAAAGATTGGGGGGAGAAGAAGAAGTGTGTGCTACTTTATCTAAGTCCCTTATAAATTTTCCTCCTAAAAACAGAGAAAAAAGTTAACAAACAGAAAAAAGGATTCATTGTAGATGATAAGACATCACGTCGCAGCAATACCTGTGCCAAACAGGGCAGTGCTGGGGAATTAATAATCACGGAATTGCACGTTCCTGATAAAATAACCTTGCCAGCCAGCCAAAATAAGCTATTATGATGATTGATATTATACCCATACGAGAAATAAAACTAGGGCAGCTTTGCTAAATGAGATAAAGCAGTGTGGATTTCCCAGAAAAGGTGCAAAGTGCAGCAATCTTATGTATTTATTTTTATTACATGTATAGCTCACCCTTCCTCCCAGAGATGCTCAGGGCAGCAAACCCTCAAAAATGTTAAAATAAAGCAATTAAAAATGTAGTGGAAATGCCTGGGTAGGCAGGAATGTGTTTAAATTTCTTCTGCTCTGTAATGATGAAGGGAGGCAGGCACACTTCACCAGGGAAGGCATTTCACAAACAGGGAGCTACCACTAAGAAGCCGCTGTCATTGGTCCATGTCTATTGGTCGACAGCCACCCAGAGACACCACCAACAGAGCTTCCCCTGCCAATCACAAGACCTGAGATAGATGCTATTGGAATACATGCTGTTTTTAAGTACTCGGGTCCCAAGCGATATAGGGCTCTCTATTCTAGTAAAGGTAAAGGGACCCCTGACCATTAGGTCCAGTCGTGGATGACTCTGGGGTTGCGGTGCTCATCTCACTTTACTGGCCAAGGGAGCCGGTGTACAGCTTCCGGGTCATGTGGCCAGCATGACTAAGCCGCTTCTGGCGAACCAGAGCAGCGCACGGAAACGCCGTTTACCTTTCCGCCAGAGCGGTACCTATTTATCTACTTGCACTTTGACGTGCTTTCGAACTGCTAGGTTGGCAGGAGCAGGGACTGAGCAACGGGAGCTCACCCTGTTGCGGGGATTCGAACCGGCGACCTTCTGATCGGCAAGCCCTAGGCTCTGTGGTTTAACCCACAGTGCCACCCGCATCCCTCTCTTCTAGTACCAACACGTTAACTGTAATGGTAGAATAGTAACAATATAAAATTATAACAACTGTAAGCATGCAAACTGTAAAACATTTTGCACCTGCAGTAAGACAGGAAAGGATGCAGGTATAAATAGACCGACCATTCACTTTTTTGATGGGCTATATGTAGGGAACAGTGCATGTGGCAGAATCTCAGGAAATCCATCTCTTCTAGACTATAATGTTTGTAGAAAATGTTTTTCCCTAGAAGGATGGCATAGTTATTCTCTTGCAGCAAAATCAACGAAGTGCCTTGTGGCTCCTTTTGTGGCATATATATTATGGCATAAACTTTCGAGATTATAGTCCACTTCCTCTGAAGAATGAGTGTTATCCTTGAGTTACAGGAATGCGTACGCATGGCTTGAGGAAACCGGCGAGAGGGAGGGGAACATTAACAATGAGGTCAGAGGGAAACAAAATGCCGAAAGCTACAGACAGTCATACGTACCTAATTATCTGCGGTAATTCACAAAACAGTTGTTAACACAGGCATCCTGGCATTGATAAGCCAATGATTGCACATAATGTGTTAAAAATCCTTTGCCTTGGTTCAGTCCACAAGAGAGAGCATCAAACCTCTTATATTGTAATTTAAGCATGTTGCAGTTTCCCTTTGAAATTCCTTTGCCCCAGGAAGGCAATGCTAAAGTCACTTACAGAGACTGTGCTTACCTATGACGCCAAGCCAGAGTTTCTTCTTGGCTACAGATCATGGCTAAGGAACAGTGTTCGAAACTCCCATTGTCCTAGGCGCATTTTGTGACAGGGAATTTCATCGGCTCCAGCAGTCTCTGAGCTCTGGGCACAGTACTGAGCCTAAGATTTCTGATTAAAACGGCAGAGTGGAAGGAAAGGGGGACCTTTTTCTGCCTCCCCACTTCCAGCTACTCTCTGAAACTGGAGAAGAGACTCGCTTAAGAATATTAGAGGGGTGGGCAGGGGAAGGACTTGGACCATGTGAAAAACCAACATAATATTTTAGCTGCAGTTCATTCATTTTCAGCTTTGCATTCTTGTTATAAAAAAAAGCACCCCTAGACGTTCCGTTGTTGTGCCCATAACCTTGGTTTAAGGTCCCATTTAGCTCCCAGCTTTCATATTTCAGTTTCTAACACTGTTAAGGAAGAGAGACAACTTAACCAAGATCTGTTGCTCAGACAACATGCAAAGCCAGTCTTGGCTTAGTTACAGGTTCGAGTTAAAAAGACTAGGGTGGAGCAAAGTATGTGTTAGCCCTTCTCCAGGAGCCAGGACATTCACATGGCCCTGGCAAGCCATCGTTTGAGAGCCAGTGTGGTGTAGTGGTTAAGAGTGGTAGACTTGTAATCTGGTGAATGAACCGGGTTTGCTTCCCTGCGCCTCCACATGCAGCTGCTGGGTGACCTTGGGCTAGTCACACTTCTCTGAAGTCTCTCAGCCCCACTCACCTCACAGAGTGTTTGTTGTGGGGGAGGAAAGGAAAGGAGATTGTGAGCCGCTTTGAGACTCCCTAGGGTAGTGATAAAGCGGGATATCAAATCCAAACTCTTCTTCTTCTTGTGATGTGTGAACCAAGCCAATAGCTTCTTGTGAGGTTGAAGTGTTTCCCCATGGAATTTGGAATACAGTGGTAACTCTAGTTGTGTTCACCTCCGGTTATGTATCCTTCGGGATACATACATGGCAAACCCAGAGTATTTTTCTGGGTTTCGCTGCGCGCGCATGCACAAAAGCGCTAAACCACGCCGCATGCAAGCGCAGAAGCGGCAGCTCTGATTGCAAATTCCCCGGGATGCGACCAGAGCTCCAGAACGGATCCCGTTCGCAACCGGAGGTACCACTGTATTGCTATTTCTGATGGCAGATTTGTACCCATTTATGTATTCTTGCATAGAGACAGCCTTCCTTGTCCTGTGTAGAATGCAAAAGGGCATTGCTGGTGGATGATGGCATATATCACACTGAGAAGAGGAACAGGTGACTGAAGCCCAGATGTTGCAGATTAAATTGTTAGGCCCTGAAATAATAAAAAAGGTATGGTGTTGCCATAGTAGACATGGGAACAGAGTTGTCATCTGAATCTGCCACAGGGGGCTGGGCCCTGTGTCCAAACCTCTGTTATGGAGGGCCTGTTGTTGCTAGTGAGTAGTTGTGTTAGGGTTTGGGGTTGTTGTTTATTTTGGCAGGGGGTGTTCTATAAGAAGGAACAAGCCCTACCATTCAAGGCCAGTGAGAGAGGGAAACATCATTGTCCAATGTGGGCTGTAGATCATTGGTGGTTGGAGTGGTTTCAGCTGGGAGCTATAAATTGCAGCAAGTAGCATTCTATCATTTTCTCCTCTTCTTCTGTTCTTTAGTACATTATTCCTCAGTACTATTCTGCCCTTTGTTCTGCTATGGCACTTTGTTGGGTTGATATTGTAGCCTGAGGAGTGTCTGACATAAATTCTTAAGATGGGGTTCTGTCTTAAGTTCTCTGAGTTGTGAGCCTCTGTTTTAAATTCCTAAGTTGTAAGTCTCAACGGATACAGTTGTGTTTCAAGGATGGACTTATAGGCAATGGATTTTGTGGTGTGTTCTGGGTAGAAGCTGGAAGCACATAAATACACATTGTGGTCAGATGGCTTCCTGTTGTGTCCAGAAAGTGAACCTTTTGCATGGACTGGTCTAGGCTCAGGTTTACGACGGGATGAACGTTATTGAAGTTCTGGTGGAACTGATCAAGTGTCTCTTGTCCACAAATTCAGGTGATAACAATGCCATCTATGTATCTTGGACGTAGGAGGCTTGTTAGGGACAGAAGCTAAGAAAGTTTTGCAAGTCAGCTATGAATGTGTTGGCGTCTGTGGAGCCACGTGACTGCCCATGGCTGTGCCATTAATTTCTCCCCCAAACATGTTCTCCCCCAAGCTGATTGTTGGTGAGTACAGAGTTTGGTATCTAGACGGGCTGAATCTCCACATCTAGCGGTAATAACCCTCATAGATTGTAGCCCATCTTTGTGTGGGATGTTGGTGTAAAGGGCCTCAAATATCCATAGTAGCTAGTGTGGTGTTTTCTTGGAGATTGTCCATGAATTGGTAGTTTCTTCGGAAAATCAGTAGTATCCCATGTATAACCTGGACTTCTGGTAGCATCTGATATCTGAATAGGGTCTGTCTCTTCAGACACTCCCAATAGTACCCATGCCTGAAACAATAGCTGTCCAGGACTGCCTGGTTTGTGCATTTTGAGCAGTGGATAGAAGATCATAGATTTGTAGAGTTGAAGGGGACCCCTTGCAATGCAGGAATCTCAACTAAAGCATCCATGGCAGATGGACATCCAGCCTCTGCTTAAAAACCTCCAAGGAAGGAGAGCCCACAACCTCCCGAGGGAGACCGTTCCACCGTCAAACAGCTCTTACCACCAGAAAGTTCTTCTTGATGTTTAGTTGGAATCTCCTTTCTTGTAACTTGAAGCCATCGGTTCAAGTCCTCCCCTCCAGAGCAGGGGAAAACAAGCGTGTTCCCTCTTTCATGTGACAACCCTTGAAATACTTGAAGATGGTTATCGTATCTCCTCTCAGTTTTTTCCAGGCTAAACATACCCAGCGCCTTCAACCGCTCCTCATAAGGCTTGATTTCCAGATCCTTTATCATCTTGGTTGCCCTCCTCTGCACACCTTCCAGCTTGTAAACATCCTTCTTAAATTGTGGTGCCCAGAATTGGACGCAGTATTCCAAGTGTGGCCTCATAATACAGGTGTAATCCCAATAGCATCTTGGATTCAAAATACGTTCACCCAGTTGAGCCATCCATCCTCCACTGGCCTCCATTTTGTCACCGCAGCCATTAAGCTTGCTAACCCAGGAACACTTGACACTTTCCCCTGCAATGACTCAGACCCTTGCACCTGGCCTAATCCTATCCCCTTACCCGGCAAATCCGTAAACTGACCCTTGGGAGTGTTCATAAAAGGCGGGGAGGTGGATTTTTGTGGGAGAAGAAAGAAAAAGCAATGTGCTTGGTTAGTGAAGCAATATCACTTTTTAGATGGTACGTTAAACCCCATGCAGCAAAGGGGTTCTGTATCTGGGCTGGGAATGAAATTGTGAAATGGTGCAGGTACATTTCTTTGCAAAGCCTGGGAGGCGAAGTGAAGATTTTGCCGAATGCAGTTTTTGGAGTATCTCAGCCCTTCATAGCTAGTGTTGACTTTAAACAGAAAACACACATGGCGTTTAATCTGTATGCTGACACTATAAATAGCAGTGTCGCTGAAGGTGAAGAATCAGCCCAAGAAGAAGGCCGCTCTGTTACTTGCTGAGGAGCTGAAGTGTGGGAAACGGGTATAGTTTGCTTGATGTTTTGCCGGCATATAATTTAGAAGTCATATTTAGAAGCTCAGCAACTCTGCTTTTGGGGAAAGTTTGAACTGCTCCACTACCCTTTCAGCTTGGCATTTCAGTCAGCACAACAGCTGTGTACCAGATGTTACGCTTTGTGAGAAATACAATTTCCATCCAAGCATTTTGCCCTTGCAGCCGACATGGATACTGTGAGAAAGAAAAGCACGGGGAGAGTTAAGTGATCTGACAGGCCCTCTAAGAGCTGCTTATTTTCAAGTCCTTTGTTGCCAGCATATGACATCAGTCAGAATCAGCAAGGTTACCAGGGAATAATCTGGAAAATACCTTTCAAAATGGCCTCTGTTCCTTGAGCTGCTCTAAGTAATTGTGCACTGCCTGAAAGATTTGCTGGCTTGACTGAAACACTGCTTTTGGTTAAAGCGTAAATGTACAGAAAAATGGTACACAGCTGATTGCGGGAAAGAGCTCTGGAGTTTTGAGGCTCAATATTTTTGAAAAGCACCAGTTCTGCACTTCATTTGAAAAGCTTCTGGTGTTGGAGCATAAATCTGTGGTCAGGTTGTTACTGCCTGTATGAAGCATTGGGTCAGATTTCTGTGGAGAAGAGGGAGCTACCTGCTTGTATTGTCTACCATAACTTGAGATATGCGTGCTTTTAATCAGTGTGGGGAAATGACAAAAGAAGAAAAAGCCAATATATGTAAATTTTAGTTTCAACACTTAATTAAAATTATGGAGAAGACTTGAGAGGAAGCATGGCCACTGTATTTCCACAATTCCAATTATATTTCTAAAACGCGATGCTTTTAAAACGAACTGTCTTTCACTAAAAGAAAATTAAGCGCATCAACTGCAATTCTGCCCCCGGTTAGATATGCCTTGTTGACTTCTAAATAGGCATTACACAGAAGTAACAACCACATGCAAGGGGTGGTGGTTGTTGTTTTAACAAAGTTATTAGCTTCCTCCCTTTTGTCAGAAGTAAGCTTGGCACTTTTAAAAATGCCCTTTATTGTGCTTTGAGTCACACTTGCTTCCTTAGGCTGGCTCCAGGAAATATGGTTTGTGTCTGCTTTTTGTCTGCGCTTCAGTTCTGTCCCGCATCCTTTCATGTCAAAAATAGATAGTGGAGAATTATCTCGCCCAGCCTGCCTGATATATATGTAGGCTATCAGTGCTCAGCGGCAAATTGTGTGTTCGGTGATTGTACGGTGGGTGTCCATTGGAATAGAACCCAATCTATACTTTCTCATGCAAAGGTGCAGAAATCACAGGTGACAGTTCTGACAGAAGCCACAGTGGGACAGTCACTTTGTCTGAAGGCCCCTAAGTATTTTACTTCAGTTTATTGGTCGACCGGAAAGGATTTAGCTACTTAGAGAAAACAAAGCAGACCCAAAATAGGTTTCTAATCTAGCCAGGCTATCAGTGTGGCTATGTTTTGTGGGGTGTTTTCATGTGCTACATTATTTGTGCTTAATGCTACTGATGTGATGTAGGCCTGTTTTGTCATATTTACTGTAGCTGTAGCTAAGGAAGGGCTGTGGCTCAGTTGTGGAGGCAAAGACGTTCCATGCAGACAGCCCTTTATTCCATCTTCTTCATGTCTCCTTACCTGTTCATTTCCACATTTTTGTGTGACGCAAAAGCCACTTCTGGAAATCTAGTGAAATCTACCGGAAGTTTTCGCTCATTTCCATGTTAGCATCTCCATAAAGCATCCATTTGCAACATTGCCAGCTCAGGAAATTGCAGGATTTTTGTGTTGACAAAATTTGAAGCGTTATATCGGAATACAGTTGTTTCCCACCATTTAACATTTAGCTCAACCTTTAATAAGTTGATTTAAAAACAAAACCCACAGTTCTGTAACACAAGAAGGTACTTGAAGAAATGGGAGTAAGAAGTGTTAGCCACCAGTAAAACCAGCACAATAATCTTAGTTACTTTGAACGCAGGGCTAGTAGGACTTTGCCAGTACTGTACATATTACTTCAGGGTTGCAGACTTGGTTGTCGTTACAGCTTAGCTACATTTCTTAAACTTGCATTATTAGTAGTATTGTTTTCCCAGCTTCCCCCAGTGCTTACTTGGGGGGGGGGGAGCGTGGGGGGGGGCAGCAGAAAAGACCAATCTCTTTGATCCAGTGCAAGAGATTCATTCAGCTTGTGAGTAAATTCTACATACATTACAAAAAAAGCACAACAATTCCTACATTATATGGAAATCAACTGTAATTGCTCCTTTTCAGCTGAATGTTTGAGTGGTTAATATAGTTTTTAAATAACAGTAGATATGATGATAAGGGACGTGGGTGGCGCTGTGGGTAAAAACCTCAGCGCCTAGGACTTGCCGATCGCATGGTCGGCGGTTCGAATCCCCGCGGCGGGGTGCGCTCCCGCTGCTCGGTCCCAGCGCCTGCCAACCTAGCAGTTCGAAAGCACCCCCGGGTGCAAGTAGATAAATAGGGACCGCTTACCAGCGGGAAGGTAAACGGCGTTTCCGTGTGCTGCGCTGGCTCGCCAGATGCAGCTTGTCACGCTGGCCACGTGACCCGGAAGTGTCTGCGGACAGCGCTGGCTCCCGGCCTCTTGAGTGAGATGGGCGCACAACCCTAGAGTCTGTCAAGACTGGCCCGTACGGGCAGGGGTACCTTTACCTTTACCTAGATTTGATGATAGCACTTTTCCACTTGAAGTACACAACCCCCTGAATAACAAAATTAAAACATGCCACCACCCCAGTCCCTCTCTTTGTCCTCAGTCTGTTCCACAGCTGTGGGACCCCTGCTTCTTGGCAAAATCTCAAAAAAAATAATAATACCCACCTTTAGCATTTACCTGAAGTACTGCAAGACCTCCCGTTTTGGGCTGGGCCTTAGTTATATATGCAAATGGAGATAGTTGGGACTTAATTCTTGTCAGGATCCTGTGAGTTTTGCCTTGTCTCGTTTGGTTTTCCCATTTCTCACCCCCCAGCAAACAGAAACAAGACTTGATCCCTGGCTGCTTATCTCTCCTGGATGTGCCTTGCTCAAATATTGATCGACAAAACCTTTGGCTAGTCAAACTCAGTTTTGAACTGGAGGTGAAGCCGCCCAGGCCCATCATTGTCCGTATAGATCTCTTTTAGGTAGATATTACTAAAAGGGATGCGGGTGGCACTGTGGTCTAAACCAGAGAGCCTAGGGCTTGCCGATCAGAAGGTCGGCAGTTCAAATCCCCGCCACGGGGTGAGCTCCCGTTGCTCAGTCCCTGCTCCTGCCAACCTAGCAGTTCGAAAGCACGTCAAAGTGCAAGTAGATAAATAGGTCCCGCTCCGGCGGGAAGGTAAACGGTGTTTCCGTGCGCTGCTCTGGTTCGCCAGAAGCGGCTTAGTCAGGCTGGCCACATGACCCGAAAGCTGTCTGCAGACAAACGCCAGCTCCCTCGGCCAGCAAAGCGAGATGAGCGCCGCAACCCCAGAGTCGTCTGCGACTGGACTTAACGGTCAGGGGTCCCTTTACCTTTACCTTTTTAAAAGGCAGCTAGGCAGATCTTGGAAGTGAAGGGAATAGGACTAGAGGAAATATAGAGCTACAATCCTGTGTTTGTGTGGTGCTGGGCAGACGGCAAAGTATAAGACCTTGGCAGATTCCACGTATGCGAAGGAGAACAAAACTTGGCTCCACCAGAATCTTGGCCTTCAAGCCTAAATGTCTGTTTCCTTTCCTTCTCTTGACAGAGGTGAAAGACTACGAGCCGCCATTTGGTTCTAAAGTACGGGAGCATCCTTGTGTGGAAAGCATGAAGGATAACGTATTGAGGGACAGGGGACGGCCAGAGATTCCTAACTCATGGCTCAACCATCAGGTAAGAGAGCGGGTCCTTCTTGCCTGGCATATTGGCTTGTATTTGGTGGCTCCAATCCAACTGACGCGTGACAGGATTACCGGCAACAGCTCTGTATCTCCTGATAATCCCCTGAGCTTTACTGTCAAGTACATTAGAACGCAGGGCATATTTAGGCAACCTGTGACAACCAGGGGTATCCAGTCAGTTTAGTGACTGGGTATGTCAAAAATCACACACTGTGAATTGATCTTTGGTATTTGCTTATTGTCCCTTAAGACTCTTGGTACTTTTTGCAAAGCTTCAAAACCCACAGGACTCTTCTGTGTGTGCTGTAGTAGCTCTTCCATATCCATGTTCTTCCTCCGCAGCTGCATTTTTGTGTAGGCACCCTTTATTCATAAAATGAAATTCCAAAATGGATTTTACAGAGCGTTCCTCCTCCTCCTCCTCCTCCTGAATGAAATTTGCTGCACTACTGATTTCAAGTTAATGCTTTTAATATTTAGCTTAGCTTGAATGTCCTTAATATGAAAATTACCAAGAAAATTAATATTTTCAATATTGGCTGTGCTGTTGACATTGGTCAACATCAACCATTCAATTATGCAGTTAATGCAGAACGTTGTGAAGCTTTTTCTTCATTTTTTTTAAAGAAACAACATGAAAAGAGGATAGTAGATTTCATTCTAACCCGGTTCTAATGTTGCTTATCACATCACCAAGGCGAGAACCATTCTCTTTCTTGGTTTTTGCTACATCTTCCCTTTTGTTGAAATAAAAGGCCAGATAGCGTTGCCGTTCCTATTAATGAATTAATATGTCTGAGCCAGAGGCAAGCAACTATACAAGTCCTCATGTCATTAAGGCCAGCAGTACATCCAGTCTTAACGAGGCTGGGATTAACCCTTTGATTAGAGGATAGGGCCCCAACAGTTGGATTCTCATTCCGCAATAATTGTCTCACATATGGTGCAAGTTTAGTGCACTGTAATTTCTTAAGCATCACTAAGCCTTCTTTCAGCGCAGTAGCACCAATACCATGTGAGGAGATTCTGCATAAATGTGCAGAGTTGGTTGCCTTACGTTAGCTGAGAGCTTTGACGTTCAGGTGTTTTAAAATGTGTTCACTGTTTTCGCTGCACATTTCAGGGCATCCAGAAGGTTTGCGAGACGCTTGTCGAGTGCTGGGACCACGACCCTGAGGCGCGTCTCACTGCGCAGTGCGTAGCTGAGCGGTTCAATGATTTCGAGTACCAGGACACGCTCTCCGGAAGAAGCAGTTCGGAAGAAAAGATCCCCGAAGAGAGCTCTGTGAACAGTGCCAAGTAACAGCCTGCTGCAAGGCAAAACTTCCACGAAACCAAAGAGAGAGAGAAAGAGAGAGGGGCTGCTCTTGTGTTCCATGTGCACAAGAGTGGAACAGGAAGAGGCGATTAGTCTCGGATGCACTTCCTGTGTCACTGAGGTTCCTGCCTCTCCCTCCATCCCGCAGCTCCAGAGAGGGCAAAGCGGCGTCCTTCGCCGTGTCATAGGAGGAACGACGCCGTTGCTTCCTGAGAACACGAGACTGTACAAAATGCCAAGAATGTTTGCACTTTATCGATGCCTGTAGATAACTATCAAAGAGCAACTTTATGTATGTAGATAGAGAGAGAGGTATGTATATAAACACACACACACACACACACACACACACACACTCAGCAAATCTCTGCAAAGAGTCTTCCAGGAAAACATAGGTATAGATAGGAAAATCCTACCAGGAATCGTATGCAGGACGCCTGCTGTTATGCTGGCAGAAAAAAATGCCTTATTCATCCCACCGGAGCCTTAAAAACCAAAGCTGCATGACTTTTATATTTCTGCAGTTTGGGGGGGCGGGGGGGGGGAAGGATTTGGACCATATTAGTGCCTCTTTTAGCATGTAACTATGCAATGGTTGTTCAGCTGGTTCTTGTATGTTTATGATGCGTTGATTCAGTGGATCTTACTGGTCTGATTCTCCTCCTCCTCCTCCCCCCCTTCTCCTTGAATTTGGAAAGTTGTCCCCACCCACTCAACTTTCATGCCTGTGCAAAAGATCATTAATTCCTCTGCCCGTCCCTTTCTTTGAACTTTGCCGTTCACGTTAGCAGCCTGCTTTGGGGAGAGGGCAGGTTCCCCGACCCCTCCCCAGCCTCGCTCTCTGAAATCAGGCAGGGCCCAATTATAATCGAAACAGATGTTTTGAATTTGCCGTGCCTTCTGACACAAAGTAGACTTCTCCCCCCCTCCCTTTTCTGGGATCGGTAACATCATGTCTCGTTTCTTGAGCCCTTAAGTTCACATTTGATTTCGTTCCCGGCGCAAAAGGAGGCACAGTACGTGGACGCCTTTCCCCGAGTGTCTGGGTGTCTGCGATGCCGTGGAAAAAGATTTGCCCCGCTCTGGAGACATGCAGCGCTTTCGTTCCCCCTTAACTCGCCATTGTGAGCAACCCTTGCCTGCAGTCATCCAGAACTCTGGCAAATAAGAGCACATTCCTAAACTGATCCCCACAGGCATGACTTACATTCTTTTAGTCTTCCAAAATATTTAGCTTTGGAGCTGGCCTCACCAGGAATTTTTAAATGACGGAATTTTGACCGTCAGTATTTTCATACGAGATCATCGGAGCTGTTCAAATTGTGTGGCTCGTCGTGGTTTGGAGGGCTTTCTGTGCCTTGATGTTGTTTTCTAACAGGGATTTGCTCCAGAAACAAAAAGTGTATTTCAAGTGCAATGTTTTTATCACACAGGTCACAGATACATTTCTTTTTTCTCTCTAGGAACTTTGTGTATCCAATAATAGGGAATTTGGGGAGGGGGGAGAGAAGTATATTCACATAGGAATTATAAATTTATGGGGAAAAATATTTATTTTTAAAAGCTTTTTGCATCTGCTTTTATATTAATTTTTAAAGAAATATTTAAGCATTAAGTGGGGCAGGAGCTCAATAATTAAAACGGAGTCAAAGTTTAATAGCAACAGGCTATGTACTGAACTGTGGAGCTACTGGAAAGACGGGTTTATACTGGGATCATGTTCCTAAGCAGATCTGGAGTCGAGTGACCTCTAGTGGGGTTTCCCACTGAAAAAGTGCTACGCTAGGAAAGGAAAAGGAGGAGCTTTGCCCCACAAACCGGAAAGTTAGGTTTCCATCCGCATTACAGATCTAAACCACTAGTTTCAGAACTGCCATAACTTTCAGGCCTTCCTCCATAACCACAACTCTGGCTTGGAGTAAGTTCCCAGAGTTCCTGAACTGAAAATGGTGGAAGCTTACTTTGAGATGGTTTCAGAAGAAGGTTAGACAAATATGTGAGATAAAAGGCTAAGAACAGCCTACTAGTCCTCCTGGCTGTAGGCTAGTTCCCAGAATCAGAGGCAAGTTTGTCCCAGAACGTCACTTGCTGAGACAAGGCTCAAACTGATTCAGTACTGGTTTAAATAGGCAGCGTACACTTGCCCCTGGGTCTCCGCTGTGTGCATTGTGCCTGATATTTATCACGCAGCGGCAAACACTTAAGAGAGCACCCAGTAGCTCCTGGCAACTCTTTTAACTTTCTTTTGTACTATTTACATGTAAAGGGATTTATTTTTTTCTCCCATTCTTCCACGGAACGCTTTCACTGTATGAAAATAGGAATGTGAACATATATAACCTTGTTTATTCGAGCGTCTCGAGCACTTACCGTATTTTTGTATAAATAAAATGTTTTAGATTAAATGAAGTTTTGGTTTTGTTTTAAATGGCCCTTATCCGTTAAAAAAAACAACCTCTTGTAAGTTTCTTTTCAGAGGGGGAGCGGTCATCAGGTGGACTCGGTCATCAGATTTCTCTCCAGCAGTCCAAATCAAGAGATTAGTATCCTTTTTCTGTGTTCTGTTCATTTCGTACCCATGTTCTGCACATAACAGCCTCTGTGATTAAGAGGATTGGCTGGTTAAACATCAAAACATATAATAAAATTGTCCAGTAGCACCTTAGAGACCAACTAAGTTTGTTCTCAGTATAAGCTTTCATGTGCATGCACACTTCTTCAGATACACTGAAACAGAAGTCACCAGACCCTTATATATAGTGGGGTGGGGTTTTTCTCAGGCGGGGTGGGGTTTTTCTCAGGAGGGTAGTAGGATATGTTTGATTGACTCAATGGTTATGGTAAACCTGTTGACGACTGATCATGACTGCAAATAGTTATTAGGTAATGACTGCAATTAGTATGATAAACAGGTTTACCATACCCATTGATCACTGCAGATGGTGACAGCAGTCACAGAATTAACAGACGCCTGCTTCTTGGGAGAAAAGCAATGACAAACCTAGACAGCATCTTAAAAAGCAGAGACATCACCTTGCCAACAAAGGTCCGTATAGTTAAAGCTATGGTAGTGATGTATGGAAGTGAGAGCTGGACCATAAAGAAGGCTGATCGCCGAAGAATTGATGCATTTGAATTCTGGTGCTGGAGGAGACTCTTGAGAGTCCCATGGACTTCAAGAAGATCAAACCTCTCCATTCTTAAGGAAATCAGCCCTGAGTGCTCACTGGAAGGACAGATCGTGAAGCTGAGGCTCCAATACTTTGGCCACCTCATGAGAAGAGAAGACTCCCTGGAAAAGACCCTGATGTTGAGAAAGATGGAGAGCACAAGAAGAAGGGGACGACAGAGGACGAGGTGGTTGGGCGGTGTTCTCGAAGCTACCAGCATGAGTTTGACCAAACCGCGGGAGGCAGTGGAAGACAGGAGTGCCTGGCATGCCCTGGTCCATGGGGTCACGAAGAGTCGGACATGACTAAACAACAACAACAAGGTGCTACTGGACAATTTTTAAAATATGTCTCGACTGCATCAGACCAGCACAGCTACCTACCTGGGTTAAACATTGACAAGGAACACTGAAGTTCTAAATAACTTGCACAGCTTTTTTTAATAATCAAAAAAGTGCACTATGTGGTCTCGGGGCAGTAATTGTGTGTCAGGTTCTGATCCCGCCATCTGCAAAATGGGAATTCTAGGTATACATTATGCATGGGGTCATTATCGGGATGAATAATTTATGCATACAAGCCCCTCAGTCCTTTCATTTGGAAACTGTGGTGTCAGAGTCTGCTTCGGAGTCTGGTTTCAAACAATTCGCTGGGTCCCCTGTACAGGGAAGGTCGTGTAAGGTCAATAACTTTTGATGACTACCCTGATGACTACGCTCGCTCCCGGCGTGTTCTCATTTTAGGTATGGTACTTTTTCGGTGTGGGGTGTTTGTGTGCAGAAAAGATTTCAAGGGCAAACTCAGCCAGGAGATGGTTTGTATGAAAGCTGAATGAAAGAAGTTAATAACACTACACACAGAAAGAATTGCATTATATACTGTTTTGTTCTGGATTATATAGATAACACAATTAGGTAAATCTAACCAATGGGGCTGCCTAATTGGTGAAAGTGTGTATTACAGCACCCCATTTTAGGAATATCAGAGAGAGAGGAAATACTAAGGCTTAAACTTGTTTCAACCCTTTTAGATATATTCTTGATTGAAAGATGGAAAAAACACATAATTACAAGTGCACAAAGCACATGAGTACTATTTCTTTTCTTTTTGTGTCTTAAACTGTGTTTCGACTCTGACGGCTTGTCAAAACTACGAGCTAAGAAGTGTTTGAGGAAACATGTTTTTGTGGAAAGCCCACCAGTCACGATTTCGTAGTGCTGTTTCAAAACTGCAACTCCCAGGGTTTTTGGGAGGGAGTCGACTGTGAAAATGCTTTCAGACTCCTCCTCGGTTGTAGTGAAGTTGTGCTCCTGAGTTCTGTTGTGCCCAAGTTATTTAGGACTTGGATCATAGTACAGTACAGATGTTGAAAGATTTGCGTGTGATGTAAAGGAGGGGTAGACCACACTGCTGTGCTTGCAGGAGCTTCCAAGGAGATGTTAAATCAGTTCCACACTTGGGAAGTGAAAGAAAAGCAGTTTTGTTACTCTGCTAGCATCTCTTAAAAAATATATATAATCACATCTGTTTTGCTGTTCTCCATAAACCACATTTGCCTCATTACATTCGTGTTGTCGCAGTGCTTGTGTAGTCCTGCTTTAAGTGTTTTGGTGCCGCTTGCCATGGCAGCAGAGGTCTTCTCTAGGGCTGCAATACGGCCATTGGTGAACCCATCCCAAGCCCAAAAGAAATGCTGAAACTTGGAGTGGTGGGGAAATAAAGTTGAGGAAGCCACTGAAAAGACCTCTGCTGCCATTGAATGGCATGAAAGAAAGGAATGAATGGGTACAAGTGGGAGCAGTGAAATGTTGGATCCATTCATGCATCGGTGTGTTGGTTTCAGCATCAGGGGGAAACTGATACGGCTTTATTTGGTTCAATTTTTCATGGATTCCAAAGGAATCCCTGTTCCACACAGAGGGCATTTAAAATAGTCTCTCTCTGCTTGCTTCGTTAAGATCTCGTTGGATGGCTGTAGCTCAGTGGTAAGAGCATCTGTTTGCATGCAGGTTAAATCCCAGGCATGTCCAGGAAGGCCTGAAATCCTTCTGAGTTAAATGGACCAGTGGCCTGGGATAGGATAAAGGGATTTCCTGTGTCCCTATTTGTGTTCTGTTGCTTATGTCTGAATGATTTCATTCTTGCTTGGTTTATGCCTTGTGGCAGAAACAACGAATGAGAGTGTTGGTAACTGTCATAACACCGGTCCTGAGAGATTTGTATTGGCTCCCAGTACGTTTCCAAGCACAATTCAAAGTGTTGGTGTTGACCTTTAAAGCCTTAAACGGCCTCGGTCCTGTATACCTGAAGGAGGGTCTCCAACCCCATCATTCAGCCTGGACACTGAGGTCCAGCTCCGAGGGCCTTCTGGCGGTTCCCTCACTGCGAGAAGTGAGGTTACAGGGAACCAGACAGAAGGCCTTCTTGGTAGTGGCGCCCGCCCTGTGGAACGCCCTCCTTTCAGATGTGAAAGAAATAAGCAGCTATCTTCTGTTTGAAAGACATCTGAAGGCAGCCCTGTTTAGGGAAGTTTTTAATATTTAATGCTGTATTGTTTTTAACACTCGATTGGAAGCTGCCCAGAGTGGCTGGGGAAACTCAACCAGATGGGCGGGATATAAATAACAAATTATTATTATTATTATTGGTATGAAGGCATGAACTTGGCGGTAAACATGCATCTTAAAAAATAAAAAAAAGGAAGAGTTGGTGAAAGGCTCTACTGCAACCTGTCGTTGCTCGGTCCCTGCTCCTGCCAACCTAGCAGTTCGAAAGCACGTCAAAGTGCAAGTAGATAAATAGGTACCGCTCTGGCGGGAAGGTAAACGGCGTTTCCATTCGCTGCTCTGGTTTGCCAGAAGCGGCTTAGTCATGCTGGCCACATGACCCGGAAGCTGTACGCCGGCTCCCTCGGCCAATAAAGCGAGATGAGCGCCGCAACCCCAGAGTTGGCCTCAACTGGACCTAATGGTCAGGGACCCCTTTACCTTTACTAAAAGCTGAATGGTCATTAGGATCTTAATATATAGAAAGCGGGGGGGTGGAGGAGTCTTAATTTTATTTTTATTTTTTTAAAAGCCCGGCCACCTGAAATCCATTCACACATTTTAACATCACTGCTGGTTTTCCATACGGGGGAAAGAAAGGAGATTTCATTCCAGCCCCCAAATAACCCCCAGAGGGGGACATCTGTGGCGAACTGTGAAGGTTGCCGATGGCCAAAGCATCTCTTGGGAGAGCCCCTTTAAACTAGTAAGATATGCAAGACATACCTATCGTAGGCTATACCAAATATATATTCAGATCATGTTCGGATTTGCTTATTCTTTTCGCTGCTCAGTCATCAGGCAGTAATCCTTCCTATAAGAAGTGTGTGGATATATATAGGCTAACATGAAAAATGCACAATGATTTTCAAAGGCGCATATTGGGTGTTAGACTCATTACAATGGATTACTGTCAGACTCTTTTGACATCACAAGGTAAACAAGCGTTGTCACAACGAATGAAGGCATGTTAAGACGAGGCTTGGGGAATAAACCTACAAGCTCTTTTGGCCTTGAAAAGAAGGTAGAGCAATACCTCCAACACATTTTCCAATCAGCTCGGTTGCATGCCGTTGTCATCCTATAGATGTATTCCATACTTTTTTTTTTGCCGGCAGCCTTTAATTAGCATGTCAATCACAACTGCAGTTTTAAGAATCTTTTCCCCCCTGATAGCATAAAGCAAGGCTCAGTAGCATAAAGTTGTGGGGAAATGGCAAACTACTTTCAATGTGATGGAAAACTTTTCTCCTAACTCATTATTACCATTAAGAAGCTACCTCCTAACAGGTCAAACTGTTTGCCCATCTAGTTCTACTCAAGACTGGCAGTGGCTCTCCAGATATCTTGAGCAGAGATCTTTCACATTGCCTGATCCTTTTGACTGGAAATGTACTGCACCTGAGATTTCTGTGTGCAAAACTTATTGGAAGTTCGACAGCAAGAATCATTCAGTTTGTAACTTTAGGGTCAACTCTGTTATCCGTCAGGCAGCTAGCCATGAGGATGAGGAAGGGAGGTGTTGCTTAGCAACCAGTGAAGGTGGCATGATCTTTAGTGATGAGAAGCCTACTTCTGTTCAATTTCCCAGGGCAATAATACCTTTATTGTCAATGTACAACCTGTGTACAATGAAATTGCAAGGGGCAAGGCTGGTGTATTTGACAAATAGGGCACTGCCCTGCTAACCTCAGTTTGCCCTCAGCTAGTCCCAGTCTGCCCCTTTTCTGCTTAAAAACCCGCTCCTCAGTCTTGGTGTAGTCATTGCAAAACTCAGCATTGCAAAACGTCATTGCAAAACTTGGTGCAGTCATTGCAAAACTCATTGTAAAAACTCAGCAGGGAGAATGGGGGCAAAACTAGCATTCGTTAGCTCTGGCGCCACCTAGTGTTTACCTCCCTGCTTTCCACTCCAGCACTTTTATGTTGGGCGGCTTTTGAAGACTTGCTGTTTGCTGGTAGCTGTTCGTGGTTACTTTTATTGCTTTTTTATGATTTAGGGGTTAGTTTGACAGCTTTCTGATGACTAGTTTCCTATTAGTGTATTGGTTCCTTTTGAAAGCTGGCTCTGATGAGACAGAGTTATGTGTTTTAATAAAATAATAAATAAATAGAGCGGGTTCCGTTTCTTTTCTAAACATGATTCTCAGTAAACTAATTATTGTGTTAATTATGGGAATGGATTTTATAATCACAGCAGCTCCTGCAGCAATCATAGCGTGGCCTGCAGAGCCGCAAACTTCACTAGTAATTATTTTGCGGGAGCGCATTAAAGGCAATGCTGAACAAATCTGCATACATTAGTAATTCCATCTCCCGCCCCATGTTTCTCGTATGACTTCTGTTTCAATGACTATGTTAATTGACAGCCGGAAGTAATGGAGAAGAAATTGCATGCACTCTTTAAGCTGCATGTACTTCCATTTAAATTGACAGTGTTTATTTATCTTTTTTGTTATTTTTGAATTGGCAGCAGAATTAAGCATTCTAAGCTATGTTCATTTCCCATAGGTGCACGCTAACTGCAACAAGACTTTTGTCTAGATGCCGCTATAGGCACTAAATGCAACTCTCAGTTACTGAAGGACAGCTTGACACCTCTTGCTTAGAATGTCAGGTGAGCAGAGTGAGGTTATTCCACTTACGGAAGCATCGCCTCTAGAAAACTAGCTTATGCCGATTTGTAGGGCCTGCCCACCCATTAGGCAAGGCAAGGTGACTGCCTCCAGGTGGCAGGAGCCACAGATACAGTATTCCTCCTCTACATTGGCCTCTTTGTGACTGTGCTGCTGGTCTTCTCACTTACCCCTTCTTGCCTGGCAATGCCATTTTGTGGTTGGCCTCAGGTGCCAAAATGTCTTGGGTCATCCCTGCTGATCTGTCCCTACACCAGTGTGGTGTAGTGGTTAAGAGCGGTAGACTCGTAATCTGGTGAACTGGGTTTGCTTCCCTGCTCCTCCACATGCAGCTGCTGGGTGACCTTGGGCCAGTCACACTTCTCTGAGGTCTCTCAGCCCCACTCACCTCACAGAGTGTTTGTTGTGGGGGAGGAAGGGAAAGAAGAATGTTAGCCACTTTGAGACTCCTTAGGGTAGTGATAAGGTGGGATGTCAAATCCAAACTCCTCCTCTTCTTCCCTCCTACAAGTGCATTGCTGAATGGAGGCCAGAGGCTATTAACTTTCCATTTGCTGAGTTTTTCCATCTCTTAACTCCTCCTCTGCATCGCTCATTTACAGCGAGAACAAAACGCAGAGGAAACAACTTATAAAATGACTTTCCCGTTGTCCTGTCACCCACTGTTAATTTGGTCTTGCATGAACTTAGCAAATCGATATTGCCCCTGTGACCCTGTGCAATCAGGTTCTGCACTCACTAAAGGTTTAAAGAAATGCCAAAGCATTTGCAAGAAGCAGGAGGAAGAAATGAAGTCGCGTTCACGGGTGAGAAAAACTTTTTGAGAACTGGGGGAAGGGGGCAGATATTGGCACAGCACAGGAAGAAGAGCTTCAGGGAACTGGGTATAGTCTTCCTCTCTCTGAGCCTGAGCAGTTGTTGCTGAGAAAATCAGGAAAATTGGGTGCCATAGCCCCTTACACCTGCTCCTCTATTTACTGCAAAATGGCTCAGTGAGATTAAGCAACGAAAGCTTTGATTGAGACTGGGCAGAGGGGTGGAGAGCATTGATTGTAATAGCCTTCTAATAGACTTCTGAATTATCGTTGCATGATCATCTCTTTACCTGCACTCAGCTACATTAATCAGCCAAATCTCTCTTATGTGAAGTGATAAAAGCAAACTAACTGAGGACGCAACTATGTTTCGGAGGTGTTGGCTATTACAGAAATGGGATTAAAAAGCAGCTACAGTGGTACCTCGGGTTAAGTACTTAATTCATTCCGGAGGTCCATTCTTAACCTGAAACTGTTCTTAACCTGAAGCACCACTTTAGCTAATGGGGCCTCCTGCTGCCGCCGCACCGCCGGAGCACGATTTCTGTTCTCATCCTGAAGCAAAGTTCTTAACCCGAGGTACTACGTCCTGGTTAGCGGAGTCTGTAACTTGAAGCGTCTGTAACCAGAGGTACCACTGTACTAACATTTCCTTATTATAATGAGCACTGCCACTGTTTATTAAATTCGGAATCCCCTTAACTTTTTCTTCCACACAAGATGCTACGCTGAGACTTTAGAGGTGTGAACATAGGAGCCAACTACTAGGGGCTGAGGGGTCCTTGGCCTCCCCAGTAAAATATTTGGGCATTCCCATTCAAATCGTGTGTGTGCACTGCACCATGTGGTTGATTATGCAGGGTGGGGCTTACCTGCCCTGCCCCCCACATTTTATTTAAGTTGCCAGCCCTCGGTGTAGATATGCAATGTTAAGAGAGATGATTCATCCACTATGCTCTGCAGCGTTGCTGGGGAACCTCCCAGATGTGGCCCCCCAGATGTTGTTGGACTCGCCCTCTCATCTTCCCTAGCCTGTGGCCACGGTGGCTGAATTTGATGGGAGTTGGGAGTCTAGCAGGGCCACAGATTTTAAGTGACTTCCTCCACGGAAATCAGTTGTCGAGACTGGTTTTAATTTTCTTGCTGCTGAGCAAAATTGCTGTATTTTTCCGTTTCATCTTAATAGTATTCCTGCTTAATTATTTTCAAGTAACAAAATTAGTGCAGCGGGTAATTTAACATTTGAAGCAAAAGGATCTAATTTTGTACGTCTTGGTTTAATTTTTTTTTTTTAAAAAAATATTTTCCCCACGTTACACAATGCATTTGCCAACCAGAACAGCTTCAAGTTCATCCAACCTGCAATTAGCGTGTTTAATCATGACATAGTGAATTTGTGTGCAATTACATTATTTGTACAATTACAATGTTTCAGCATGTAGTAATAACATTTTTGCATAGGATAGTGGCCAACCTGCAGGTGTAAATAAATAGAGTGGATACTTTCCAGGCACTTGATAACCTGCCTGGATTTGCTGACAAAATTAAGGAATAAGATTATTTCAGATCCACAGCGATAAGTAAGAAGGGAAAAGAATTTGGCCAGCTGGAGCAGTTGCAACGACACATTGTGTGCTAATTCAGAAATAAAAATTGAATGTAGCATAAGCTTATTATCCAAGCTGCCAATGAGAGACCAAAGCAGTTTGGTTTCTCAGTCATTCTAATGTTTTTTTTAACTCCTGCTCATGACAGAATCCTCTACGGGTGGCGCTGTGGTCTAAACCACTGAGCCTCTTGGGTTTGCTGATCAGAAGGTTGGCGGTTCGAATCCCCGCAACGGGGTGAGCTCCCAATCCTCGGTCCCAGCTCCTGCCAACCTAGCAGTTCGAAAGCACGCCAGTGCAAGTAGATAAATAGGTACCACTGCAGTGGGAAGGTAAATGGTATTTCTGTGTGCTCTGGTTTCCGTCACGGTGTTCCGTTTTGCCAGAAGTGGTTTAGTCATGCTAGCCACATGACCCGGAAAGCTGTCTGTGGACAAACGCCGGCTCCCTCAGCCTGAAAGCGAGATGAGCGCTGCAACCCCATTGTCACCTTTGACTGGACGTAACCGTCCAGTGGTCCTTTACCTTTTAAGCTACACATCATTTCCTTGCTCATGTTGGTGGGTTAAAGTCTGGCAACATAAAGGGCAGCAAAAGCAGGCATAGCAATTCCTTGGAAGCACGCAAGATCTGAACTGTGGGTATAGAGCATCCATGCTTGTCCGTAAGGTCTGTTCCAGACATTTAAATGGAGGTACAACCAAGGGGTGAAGAATGCACTCTCTCCCCTGCAGTGAATGACGGAAAGCCAGCTGACAAAGGGACTGAGCAGAATTTGTTGATATATTTCCACCCCACCTTCCTGCGAGGAGCTCAAGGTGGAAAACATGGTCTTCCATCTTCCCGTTTTATCATCACAACTCATTGAGCTTCCTGTCTGAGTGGGGACTACAAAAGAAGACAACAAAATAGCTTCTGAGTAGGTAAGTGAGAACAGCAGGCTCACCGCCAGCACACCAGGGCGGTATATATAAATTGATTTAATAATTAAATGGTAAGAAGGGGTCCATCAGAAGGAAACTTCCCCCGGGGCTTACTCAGGCCTAAAACTAGTTCTGGGAAGCGGAGAGATACGTGAGGTCCCTCTTTAACAAGGATCCAAGCTCCATTTTTATTTTTTTTAAAAGAAGAAATAGTCTGGATTGGTTTTTAAGAGTTATCAATGCCTTTTTATTCAAAGATTCAACTAAGAACACACATATTTTGCACATAATGTGCTGCTACAAAAAGCACTTCTAGGCAATTTGTTATGCACTATACGTATCATCACATAGATCTCACAGAAGAAGGTAAAATACAGATCTCTAATAAATTAATCATTACACCATGCCTGCAAATATAGCAAAACTTCTACATACAGCAATGGAAGAACAAGACCATGAATTACAAAGCAATTGGTTAAAACACACTGTAATAAACAAATTGAAAAGAATGGATTAAACCTAGTATGGGTCTTTTCAGCTTCACAAAAAGTATTTTACTGTAAAACTATGTCTCTAAATATTATGGACAAATTTCAACTTATTACACACCTATATTATTTTTTTAGTGTAATCCCTCCATTTATACTCTGCTCAAGTGAAATTTGATAGTTTTTACATCTTTAGAAACACACCAGTGGATGAATCAATACAGTAATCCTTACCTTAAATAGCCACACAGCATAAAAAAATACAACTCTAGGAGATATATACACACACGTGGAATTTATTTAACTTCAATAGGCCTCTAAAATGCTTAAGAAATACCTTGCTGATGTTTTAGCAATAGAAATTTAATACAAACTCTTAGAAACTGTGTACAGTCCCTCTGACCCAAGATAAAAAGAGAAAAGAATGACATGTAAATTACAATGGGATGGATTCAGACTAAATCACACTTGATGAACTTAGATCCCATTGAAATCATCACCCACTCCCCCCCCCCCCATTTTAATGGTACCTAAGTAAAATTAACTTAGTCTTGCCCCAACCCAGTATTTTGTATGTAACATTTTGGATGCTTCCAGGAAAAAATGGTGGATGGTAATTAGTGCACAACACTTCATTTCCTAGTTCATAAGAAGAAGAAAAAACTCTTGCATAAGTAGAGCCCACCAATCCTGAACATCTAATCTTCACAATGCATATAAAGGTACTTTTTTTACTTAATACCCAATGATCTAAACCTGGCGATGGCTTAACTCCATTCACTTTAACTAATTTATAACAATATATGTTAGCAGTTAATGGGGGCCCATTTTTAGCATTCAGTTATCAGCCAATGACATATCAACGTTAGACACAAAATGTCTAGTTTTGAAAAGCACCGGCTCTTTATTACAAGCAAGGCTACAAAGAATTGACCACCACTTCTCCAGGCGTTCCTGGCAGTGGCTTCAGCCATCTGGGCGTTTATCTATGAATTACATGGTCTAATACCATTCATGTCGCAAACATTCTTACAGTACAACCCTAGACATGTCTACTCAAAGTTCAGTCCCCTAGAGTTCAAGGAGGCTTACTCCCAGAAAACTGGGTAGGGGGGTGGCTAACCTTTGGCCTTCCAGATATTGTCGGACCCCATCTCTCACCAGCCCCGGTCAGCATGGCCAATTGTCATAGATTATGGGAGTTGTAGTCCAGCAACATTTGGGAAGGCCACAGGTTGGGCGACAATGCCGTAAACTCTGCACAACTAAGGAAAGCCTAGCACTGTGAAGCATCAACTACAAGTCTTTGCCTAGTGAGTCAATCTCGTCGAGCAGGAAGTCCATGTCCTCTCGGCTCACCTGGGGGCTGATAATGACCTGGCGGAAGAAGTTGACTTTGCCACGATGCGGCTGGTAGCCCAACATCATGCTGCCTTTCTTCATCAATCTCTCTTTAATGATGGGTGCAACCTGAAGGAAGGAAGGGAGTCATATATTAAGAAGAAGAGAAGAGTTTAGATTTGATAGCCTGCTTTATCACTACCCGAAGGAGTCTCAAAGCGGCTAACATTCTCCTTTCCCTTCCTCCCCCACAACAAACACTCTGTGAGGTGACTGGGCTGAGAGACTTCAGAGAAGTATGACTAGCCCAAGATCACCCAGCAGATGCATGTGGAGGAACGGAGACGCGAACCCAGTTTCCCAGATTACGAGTCCACGGCTCTTAACCACTACACCACACTGGCTCTCCTGCAAAGTAGTACAAAGCAACAGTCTGTAAAGGGGCTCAAGTAGGCAAGAAAGGGTCGAAATCCTTTAAAAGAAATGAAATAAGAAGGGGGAGAATTAATAATAATAATAATAATAATAATAATAATAATAATAATAATAGAATTGATATACTGCCCTATACCCAGAGGTCTCAGGGTGGTTCACAGGGAAGAATCCACATGTATGTATCAAACCTTACATATGCTTGGTTTGATAAGAACCTGCAAGTTTGTACTGGCCTCCTTAAAATCTTAGGCTCTGCTTGTTTGCTCAACCAAATCTCCCCCTTCCACATTGATTCTACATATGGAATTCTGTCCCACAAACACATCCTGGCTGGCTGGCGAACCCAGAAACCGACCTCCCTCCCACACACAGGGAGATGTGCGCACAACATCACATTGGCAGGATCATGCCTCATGTCAGTTAGCAGAATTAAAAACTATGGTTTAGATAAAGGGAGAGGGGGGAAGTGCAACAAAGCAGCTAAAATTAAAATTATAAAACATAAATCAAGTGCAATAAAATATACATGACACCCCATTATGGGTGGAAGCATACATGTTCAAAAGCAAGAGGTGCTCACTGTTTAATACCCAACCCATTACGTTACAAAGCTCAAAATAGTTCACTGTGGATCTGCATTGTCACTGGCAGAAAACGACAATTTTGCAACGAGCAGCTAGAACCTTATTGGCACCAAGCTGGAGAACAAGTCTAGTTCCCACCAAGGAAGGATGGCAGTGTAAAATGCTTGAATATGCTGAAGTGGCTAAGTCTGATGAACAGGGTAAGAGAAAACAAAGATAAGGAGGAAGGGATAATATTTGTTGAATATTTTAAGAACTAGTGTAGACAAATACATAGCTTAGCGGGTCTCGAGTAAATCCACCAGAGTTGAAATAGATGGAGTATTTAATAGATAACAAACTGGATGATTAAAAAGATGTGGATTATGCGGAGTAGTAGAAATCAAAGGAATCGGGGAAAGTGTGGAAGGGAAGTCATATGGTATATGTATACATGCTGTATTTGGTATGAAGTTGTAAGTGGGATAGGGGGAGGGGAGGGGAGGGGGGTTAAATATGCTCTGTTGCCGCTTTTGAAAATGCAAATAAAAATAGAATAACAAAATTTCTGGCGCACTGCTTATTTTGTTATTACCTTTGTTTTTTTTCAGTCAAAAGAATACACACAAGTTACTCAATTAGTTAATGTATCGAGAAAGAAATGTTGGATTAAAACATATCACTTGAAAATGAGAACTACAAGGGTTAGATTCTGCTCCCTGATACAATCTCTCTTCAAAACAAGCAATGCTGCTTTAGATTTATGTGCGCGTGTCAATGAAAAAGAACAACTGGCCTTACAAGAAGTGTAGTTTTGGGAGTGGGGTGTCGTAGCCAATGGAATGGGACATTCCATAAGGGAGTCACCAATTTGGGGGGGGGGTCCCATCTCTGCAATACGCTGACTATAATGCCTGCTGGAGCACTGTACAGCCAAAGGCTGCCTTAGCTGAGGACAGCTGGTCCAATTTGTAATGTCTGGTAAAGGTGGAAGATGACGACCAGGTGGCTGGCCTACAAATGTCCAACATGCGCCAGAATGTGAGATGGACGGGGTAATTTAAGGGACTCGTAAAGCCATGGAAATATAGGCCTTAATCCACCTACCTAAGGTTGCTTTGGAAACTTTAACCCCTAAGGTAGATGGGTGAAAGGATACAAATAAAGAGTCAGTTTTCCTCCATGGCGGCCATTAAAACGGCAAAGATGCACGCACATAAACACACAGCCTCTGATTTTCACCAAATAAACACTCAACTCCTTTTGTCACACCGTGGACCGGGAGGAGGATTATAGAAATTCAGACCCAAAAGTCTCTGTTTGCCACTCCGTGGACCAGAAGAAGAAGGGGGCAAAAGCCTCGTGCCAAACCACTCAACTCCGATTGCCACACCGTGGACCAGGAGTGGGGGGGAAACAGAAGCTAGACACACACTCCCTGTCACACCAGGAGGGTAAGGACGAGGGCAGGCACTCCGTCACCGCCAAAGCGAACCAGGAGGCACTCAGTCAGGGCTCAATTTCAAAGGCAAATGTAATAGGAATGCTCACTCCGTTGCCCGTGTTAAAACAGCGAACTGGGAGGAGGTGGCCAAGTCGTTTTTAAATCAGAGCAAGAGAATGCGAATGCCACACCAGCAGTCACACAAGTAGCACACACACCAAAACGAAATAAATAAATACAGTTGTGACCCCAGAAAAATGGTGGCAGCCGTTGAGGGAAAGAAAAAGAGCGCACGGCTCTTGGCACTGCGGCAAGGGCACCGGTTCTGGAGAATTTATCAATGGAAGTAAACAACTAAGGAATAAAAGAAGGGTGGCAAATAAGCAGAACGACCAAACATAGAGAGCAAATGAAAGGGTTTGTTTGTGGGGAGAGACACAACGTGCAGACAAAGAACTGTAAAACTAAAACGGGAATAAGGGAAATCTAAAGAAAAAAAGGAGGGTTCAGAAACTAGTAGGAATGGACTGTCTGCATCTAGATAGGAGGAAAAACTGAGGGTATAGCCTATTTCCCACAAGTCTTTGTTCCTGTCTAGTGTCTTGCGACATGGTGAACACCCATTCCACTGGATAGGACGCCCCACAAACTAAAACTAGTATATAACTCAACCTCTCCCTTGTTCTTCACCAGGTTTACACACACAACCCAATTCACTTCACGAAGGCAACAAGCTGGTGGTAAATTCTTCTGATACACTCAAACCTTTCTCTCTTCGTGGCACAACTTTCAGATATAAATATTTCTGATAAGGAGGAAGGATTTCATGAAAGGAGAGGACACAGCCTCTTCCATTTTGCAAATTAAGTCCAAAATGACACGTAGCACCATCTTACACATGTTCAGGTTTACTCAGAGGATACTGAGTTTGTTGGGAACACTTCCAAGTGAGTGTGCTTTTAGGATTGCAGCTTCAGCATGTGATCTCAGGCATGTTGTTGAAAACATAGGTGTTCCACGAATAATCATAGCACAGAGATTCACCCAAGAGTAGCCACATCTAGGTCTTCCCGGACTATGCTGGAAATCTTGGCCTGACAAGTACTTATTTAGAAAATAAATACATGCCATATAACCCTAAAAAATACAGCCTGCTCTGGGCTCCTTCCTATGAGCAAATATACTGCGTTCTGATTTTGAAACTCATTTGCTCAACCTCAAAAAGGCAGTGTCAGAATCTCCCGATCGATCGATACGATAAATATGACGGTGCCTACCTTTACTTAATAGCATTATTTCTCCTGCAACAAAGAAACACTTCACTTGATAAAGCCCAGGTAATTAATTTTAATATAAATGTCAGAAAATTACTCAATATATTTCCCAACCTATCATATTGTACACACATCCCTCGCTATTTTAATATCTAATGTGCAAGTGAATGTTGGCTTGAAATCAATGTTAGATTCAAAAGATGGCATGTTTTCACCTGAACCTGCCTCTGCTCATTTCGATTTGCTTGTGCGGTAAGTCCTGCTTTTTTTATTATAGGCCAACCCACTCTCTGGATATTAATTACACATCACAACATGACACAAGCACGAATCAATGAACACAAAATATAGAATGTTATACACGGCCCGAATATTCATTTCAATTTTGAAAGTAAGGGAAAATACGAGAGAGAGAGAGAAAGCAGATATTGTTAATAAGACGTGTGTTGCAAAAGAACTAGGGATAAATTTGGAAAATATATGGACAAGTGAAAATGATAATTAGAATGGTTGATACCTAATGGAATTCCTTTCGCCCCCTTAACCAGCCTTGTAGAAAAATTCACTAGACTGGAAAAAGAATTTTTCTACCATTTTTTCTGTGCAGCCAGATGTGTCACTGGGCTGTTTGAAGTGGTAAGTTACACCTCTAAAAGGAATAAGAATAGCTATAACATTCTCTCTTCAGATGATGAATGTAACCTAAACCTTGTTTTTGTGTTTTATCCCAGACATGTTCATAATATTGCTGCTCAGTTCATAATCTCAACAATAGCTTGCTTTCTTCGTAAAAGATGTTCCTATACAGAAGAATGGGGATTTGCATAAAGCAATGTTGTTGCACAACCTAAATACTATAGTACTTTAAATAAAACCCATGTAAAAATTGAAGTGGCTTAGCTAAGTTTCTTCCCCGTGTCCTTGTTTTGAAATTTATAGGAACTTGGCCTAGTGACCTACTTGACCTAGGTCCAGGAACAGCAATTTATTCTTGACCTATTTTGGAGCAGAAGCTTACATTAATTTGAATTTGGGGACATTTTGCTGGCCTACATGCCAATATTCAGTTTACTGCTTGAGGACAACCCTGTGGCTTAGTGAGATTCTCAGGAGGAACAGTGATAGATAAATGCTCACCTTGTAGGATGTGCTCTGGAACTTTGCAAACTGAAAAGATGGAAAAGTTTGGGAGATTGCCAGTATTTATTTATTAAACACTCTGTCACAAGAGACCAGGGCCCTGCGGGACTTGACATCTTTCCACAGGGCCTGCAAGACAGAGCTGTTCCACCAGGCCTTTGGCCAGGGCACAGCCTGACTCCCTCCCTCGGCAATCTTCGCGGAGCTCTGGCCCAATGGTTGCCAGTGGCTTGATTTGAATTAATTTTATAATGAATGATTTTAGAGTGTTGTTTGTGCTGTACTTTTGTACTGTTTTATTGTTGTTAGCCGCCCTGAGCCCGGCTTCGGCTGGGGAGGGCGGGATATAAATAAAGTTGTTTATTATTATTAATTATTATTATTATTATTATTATTATTATTATTATTATTATTGTTATTGTTATTATTATTATTTTACATAAGAGCAATGAAAAAGTATTACTTGGCTTTCCTAAGCCTTATGCTTTGTGTCCCCCCCCCCCAATGTCATTTGTCTATCACAAAAATAGCAAAATAAATGTGGAAAAATATCTACAACGTATGTTTCATTATTAGTGGTCAGTGTATGAGTTTTTGGTTTATGAATTGGTTTAGACAATTAGGAAGAAGAAAAAAGGAAGAAAAGGGAGAGGGGGAGTGGCGGGGGGGGTCGGGTGGTTATGCTTCTCCTATTCTACTTAGTGTGTGTCAGTGTTACTTGTATGGGTTCTCTTACTATTCACTTGTATGCACTGGGTTTTCTCTCTCAATATATATATCACTAATGTGATTCAAAAATTGTTCGCTCTGTAACATGATTTTTAAACATTGTGTTTGAGAGCTTACAAGTTCTGGAGGCTGTCACTGAAATACCCAAGTCTCTGACCCAGGCTTCCTCCACCTCGGCCCTCCAGATGTTTTTGGCCTACAACTCCCATGATCCCTAGCTAGCAGGGCCACTGGTCGGGGATGCTGGGAATTGTAGTCTCAAAACATCTGGAGGGCCGAGGTTGAGGAAGCCTGCTCTTACCTCACATGGAGGAAAGAGCAAGCTTGTTTTCTCCTGCTCTGGATGGTAGGACTTGAACCAGTGGCTTCAAGCTCCAAGAAAGGAGATTCTGACTAAACATCAGGTAAAACTTTCTGATGGTAAGAGCTGTTGGACAGTGGAACGGTCTCCCGCAGGAGGTGTGGGCTCTCCTTCCTCGGAGGTTTTTAAGCAGAGGTTGGATGGCCATCTGTCATGGGTGCTTAAGCTGAGATTCCTGCCTTGCAAGGTGTCGGATAATCCTCGGGGTCCCTTCCAACTCTACAGTTCTATGATTCTATGATCTCATAGCAGACTTTGCAGCTGTGAAATGGACTGTGGGTAGATGCCAATCATAAGGACATTCCCAAGTCCAAGACAAAAACACCAAAACAAATCCTGTAGTAAATGGGTCAATGAAATCCGCAAATGATTTCTTGCATTTACTGAGCTTTCATTGACCTCTGAGGGTCTGCAAAAAAAAAAAAAGAAAGAAAGAAAGAAAGAAAAAGAGGAGGCATCCTCTGTCGATTTCTGGGCTGTGCCTTTCTCAGGATGTCTTCATGAAAGTGATATTACACATATATTACACAGCACAATTCAAAATGTTGGTGCTGACCTTTAAAGCCCTAAACGGCCTCGATCCTGCACACCTGAAGGAACGTCTCCACCCCCATCATTTTGCCCGGACACTGAGATCCAGCTCCGAGGGCCTTCTGGCGGTTTCCTCATTGCGAGAAGTGAGGTTACAAAGAACCAGAGGGCCTTCTTGGTGGTGGCACCCGCCCTGTGGAATGCCCTCCCATCAGATGTCAAGGAAATAAACAACTATCAGACTTTTAGAAGATATCTGAAGGCAGCCCTGCTTAGGGAAGTTTTAAATATTTAATGCTGTATTGTTTTTAACACTCGACTGGGAGCCACCCAGAGTGGCTGGGGAAACTCAGCCAGATGGGCGGGGTATAAATAATAAATTATTATTATTAGTAGTAGTATTAATAGTAGTAGTAGTAGTAGTAGTAGATGATATTTGTGCTTTGCTTGCATTGTGTCTTTCAGTGTGTGAGAATGTAACTGAAATGTGGCGAGTGACACTGCTAAACCATGGCAACCTCATGCCCTCTAGCTAGCAGGGGGCATGATGGGAGTTGTAGTTCAAAACATCCACACATTTTGATTGAGGAAGGTGGGTTTAGTGTTGCATGTCCGTGCAGACATTGGCTTTCTAGACGTAATGACTTTTTTCCATGATTAGCACTGCCATTCTGTGGATAATTCTGACTTTGTACAGTATACTCTGTGGATAACGTGGCTGGACTCTGGTCACCCTCAGCCAGCGCGGCCAAGTGGCAGGGATGATGGGACTTGGGAGTCTAGCCACATCTGGAGGGCCACATGGTCCCCATCCCCGCTGCACATTCTGCAAATCGATCATATGTGGGAATTCCTGCCATAGGCTTTTCTATGCTGAAATGCAACCCGTGATACCACTACCATCATGTGTCAGCAAAATTGAGTTACCCACTCCCTTTCACCAGTCATCATTCTCACATGATTGAAAGGAGGGCAGATTCCGTTAATAACTTCTGAATACTTTTTTTTTTAAAAAAAGAAAGAGATAAATTTAATTGAAATGAAGGGCAGCATGGTTTTAGAAAGAGCTGCACCCCCCAGAAGACATTAGAGAATCAAAAGCAACATACCAAATAATAGGTCTTGATTTCAGTCCTAGGAACTCCTCACAACCCCCCAAACAGGCCATTGTTTCTCGGTGTTAAAACTGCACCTTTCATTTACTGGCATTAAAAAGAGAAAAAAATCAGTGAAATGCCACAAATACTTTGCTTGTTTATTGCTTTGTATTGTGAAATTGGTTGCAGATGAATGCAAAGGCTTTTTTTTCTCCCTCATCTCCAGCGGTAATTAAAACCAAACCCAGGTCATTTGTCAGCTGTCACCCCGACTGGGATAAACGAAATACCAAATGTTGGCACTCCCAATTGCAGCTTTGGTCCTTTTGCCAAAGCAGTCTGTAAAAACCCAAACATGTTTTTCTTTTGTCTAGAATTTGTTCTGGGCCCACATCCCTAAACCACTAATAAATTATTGCTGCGCATGAGTGCACCAGAGTTTCCCTTGCACTGCATCGTACAACAAAATGGAGAGATAAAGGCATTTGTCAAAATCATTGTAAGCGCTTCCACATTCCTCAGAGCTACTGGATGTTATGAAGAGGAAGAAACAGATGCCTCCATATTTGCCCCACCCGTTTCATTTATTGGGGGGGTGGTGGTGGTTTCTGGCTTAGACGTGTTTAGTCATAATCCCAAAGATGGCAGGTTCACCTCATTGACTTCACCACCACCAGGCACATAAGCCAGATGACCAGTCAAGTGTCATTGGTCTCTGTCAGCTACGATATGGGGAATTGCGGCCCTGAAACATTGTGACCGGAAAGCAGACTTGAGAAATACTGCAATTAGATAAATAAAAACTACGTAGGAAACCCAGGTTGTAAAACGCTAGGGCTGGAATCCAAAGCGATATTGCATAGGAGCGCCCATCCTGCTGTATTCTCCTGTGGTGCCCAAAAGCAGCTGCCAAAAGTCAGGATTAGGACTTGGGAAAGGAAAGGAAATTAGCAAAGCCCCATTAGGTGCACTGATGAGTTTCAATGTGCTCTGTATATATGGAATAAGATCAAGCAGCCCAGTGCTTTCTGGGAGCAGAAGACCTTCCTAACTTGACTATTACAGATAAAAAAAGGTAAAGGGACCCCTGACCATTAGGTCCAGTTGTGGCCGACTCTGGGGTTGCGGCACTCATCTCGCTTTATTGGCCGAGGGAGCCGGCGTACAGCTTCCGGGTCATGTGGCCAGCATGACTAAGCCGCTTCTGGCGAACCAGAGCAGCACACGGAAACGCTGTTTACCTTCCCGCCGGAGTGGTACCTATTTATCTACTTGAACTTTGAAGTGCTTTTGAACTGCTAGGTTGGCAGGAGACTATTACAGATAAAAAGGTAAAGTACCCCTGCCCGTACGGGCCAGACTCTATGGTTGTGCGCCCATCTCACTCAAGAGGCCGGGGGCCAGCGCTGTCCGGAGACACTTCCGGGTCACGTGGCCAGCGTGACATCGCTGCTCTGGCAAGCCAGAGCCGCACACGGAAACGCCGTTTACCTTCCTGCTAGTAAGTGGTCCCTATTTATCTACTTGCACTCGGAGGTGCTTTCGAACTGCTAGGTTGGCAGGCGCTGGGACTGAGCAGCGGGAGCGCACCCCGCCGCGGGGATTCGAACTGCCGACCTTTCGATCGGCAAGCCCTAGGCGCTGAGGCTTTTACCCACAGCGCCACCTGTGCTCTACTACTGAGCTATGGATCCTTCCCAGTCCTCAAGGCTTAACCGATGACATGGAACTAATGGTTTTAAAACAACTTGTTTTAACAGCTTTTAAGAAGTTATGAAGCTTTTTCCTCATTTGTAGATATAATGAACATTGTGCTGGGCTTGGCTACGGAAGGTTCAAATCCTGGTGGCGTCTCTGTTCTATTTATATGCTTCCAGTTCTTTCTGAAGAAAGCTCTGGGAAGCACATGTGGAAGTAGCTTGTTTCATGCTATTTATCTATTTCATTTGTATACCGCTTTTCATCCGTAGATCTCGGCATAAAGATACAAGATTAAAAACACAAAATAGATAATGAAAACAAGAAGAAAAATAATAAATAATAGTAAATAAAATAAAAGATCTCGTTGGTGTTCCGCGGCATAAAAACACAAAACAGAGAATAAAAATTGAGCAAACCAATAACACCCCTCGCACATCCACGTTTAGAAGGATATATAATTGCTCTTCCAGGTAAATAAAGCTGGGAGACAAGGGTGCTTCGAGCATTCTTTTAGTCATGCTATTAGCATCACAAGGAGGAGGAGGGGGAGAAGAGAGATCTTGCTACCCTGCTGGCATGACCCTCTTGTTCAGCCTCCATGAGATGACTGCAGGGAGAGGAGGGAGCCTGTGAGTTTTAGAACCATGGTCCTCCAGGCTTACAAAGCGAGCCTGCAAAGTAGAGAAGGCTCCTTGCTGCACACAGATGGCGTCAAACTGATGGAGAGCGACAGAGGCAATTGGGGACGAGGGTGCTTGTTCCCTTCTCCTCCTACATGCAGAAAAGGTGTGTAGATAATAGCTACTGGCCAACATCTCCTTCAGAGCCTAGGACTTGCCGATCAGAAGGTTGGCGGTTTGAATCCCCGCGACGGGGTGAGCTTCCGTTGCTCGGTCCCTGCTCCTGCCAACCTAGCAATTTGAAAGCACGAAGTCCAAGTAGATAAATAGGTACTGCTCCAGCAGGAAGGTAAACGGCGTTTCCGTGCACTGCTCTGGTTCGCCAGAAGCAGCTTAGTCATGCTGGCCACATGACCCGGAAGCTGTACCCCGGCTCCTTTGGCCAATAAAGCGAGATGAGCGCCGCAACCCCAGAGTCGGTCACGACTGGACCTAATGGTCAGGGGTCCCTTTACCTTTACCTAACATTTCCTTCAGCATGAAGGAGAAGCTTGAATACAAGCTCTAACCTCTATCTACTTCTTCCACACACTGGTTTTCATGCCACAACCACTCTTTCTATAATACGAGTAGCATTTAGCATTTAACGGGATTTATATACCACTTAGTCACTCATAACGCCTAAGCAGTTTACATAAAAATAAACATTAAAAAGACTGATAAAAATCTAATGTCAAAAGCAAGTTAACATTGATCAAAAGCCAAGTAAAACCAGGTTTTTCTTTTTAAATGTACCGAATAAAATAAAATTGCTTGTTAAAACTGTATTACCCTAATGGGGCAAAATTAAACAAGAAAGTATTTAACAATGTAGCAAAGCTGGCTTCCTAATATCAAACCTTGCAATTACAAAGTACGAAGGTCACCAAGAGCACGGAAAATTAAAACTAAAGGTAGTCTATTAATTAGCAGGAGTGATCCATATCATTGTACTGAGTCCAGGTTGGTCAGATCAAAAGTACAAGAGCTACGGTGTTAAAATCTATATCAATATCTATCTATAGTTATTTGTTTACATACAACTAGGTCATTTACTTAATACTCATCTATAAAGCATGTCATTAAAATATTGTTCAGAGAACAGCCCCCAACCTCCTGCAAAGTGATTCCCTCGCCCCCCAGAGTAAATAAATTGCAGCAAGTCATCTCAAAAGAATATTTTAAAGATCTTTTCATAGTTTGTGTGCACTGGGATGAGTTTTGTTTTTTGTTGCTCTCTTCCTCTAGGGGAACAAAAGAAACACAGTACAAATGTAAGTTCAGTGGGCAAGGATTCATTATTTGATGATTGGCTATTAAAAGGAGAGAGAGAGAGAGTTGTACAGTACTGTAGAAAAATAAATGTCTCATGAGAGATTTGGAACGGCTCCCTATTATTCACACTGAATATTACCGTTATCTGAGCTAGCATGTGTGGCATCCTCCAGATTTGCATTAAAGAGTTATAATGATAGTTGTGCCTCTGTTTTAGGTAGATCTAAAGGGAAGCATTAACATTTAAGCAAGCCCAAACTCTTGTATATGGTTTAGCACGAAATCATTGCAATGACCTTCAGATCAACTCCAAGGAAAGTAAAAGAATCAGCAAAATATACAGTGCCATACAACTTCATTAAAAAGAATTAGGGAAACCTCTATTTCAAAAATCTATCATCCATGTTCTTTATTTCTATGCCTTTCTCGGGGTTGTTTAAAATCGGTCTTTCATATCTCTGCAAATTGAGCCAAGCAGATATTATTGCAAGCAACTTGCATGTGGCAGTCATGTATGGACCAAGGCTGTGCTGAAAATTTCTCTTGCATATATATATTTTCCTTACCATTCTCTATCAATTTATGAGAAAAGAACATCTGAAATTTAAGGGGGTTTCTTTCAACCATAAGGGTTGAACCAAATTTCATCAAAATCCGAGACGGAGGCTGACATGACCTTGTTGAAATGATGTGGAATGACCCGCTTTTAAACTGATTGGTTAGCCATCTCTCAGGGTTTATTTAGCTGTGATTTCTACATTGCAGGGGAGACGGCGACTAGATGACTCTTTCAACTAGGTGATTCCATTCCAACTCTGCAATTCTACGATTCTATGGTTTGTTGGCAGCTTAAGATCCAAAACAGTTTTTAACACAGGTATTTCTCACAATATGCCTTTTTTAAGTGATACCAGGAGTATTCACATTTTTTTAAATGAGAGATTATCTATGCATATTTTCCTGGGATAGTCTCATGTCAGTCTCATAATTCTAGCTGCAATGTGTTTTTAGGATTTGCCCTGGAAAAGCTGTGTAGCTCATCGTAACTTTTCCCACTTTTTCCCAATAAAATCTTCCTGGGAATACCAAACGTTACATTAGAATCAGTTCTAAATTAAGAGAAAATAACCATATCTGATGTCCACAGAATATTTCTGCTATTCCTTTCTTTTTCTTTCTTTCTTTGCTAAAAGGCAAAAGCTGTTCACCAGTTGGAATTCTAATTCTCTTTATAGCTATATTGCCAATAAACAATTTTATTAAATGCAGTTATATGGTTCTCATTAAATATTTTACAACTGCTCCAATAAAAACTTTAAAATTAATGCTTGCCCTAAAACGCAAAAGAGTAGTAACCTTTGTTATGTGAGAACATCCCAATCCAAATATTATAATTAAAAATGAATAGCAATAAGCCTTCACCATTGATTAATTACTGATTAATATTTTAAGCAGAGTTAAGAGTTCACCTTACAGCACATTAATTCAGAAACTTTAAATCTAGAGTCTCTTCACTTTTTTCCAGAAAGCCCAAGGGAATTAACAGTGGAAATAGTTTGCAGGGGCTTTAGATATCTGCTAATGTAAAAGGACATCTTTATTATTATTATTGCATTTTAGAAATGACTTTGAAAACAAATGAGGGGCGAGGACACACAGTGATGACAATATGGATCCTGAATTTTTTGTTTGGAATATGGTTATTAGGGACGCGGGTGGCACTGTGGTCTAAACCAGAGAGCCTAGGACTTGCCAATCAGAAGGTCGGCGGTTTGAATCCCCATGATGGGCTGAGCTCCCGTTGCTTGGTCCCTGCTCCTGCCAACCTAGCAGTTTGAAAGCACATCAAAGTGCAAGTAGATAAATAGGTAGCGCTCTGGCAGGAAGGTAAATGGCGTTTCCGTGGGCTGCTCTGGTTCGCCAGAAGCGGCTTAGTCATGCTGGCCACATAACCTGGAAGCTGTACGCCGGCTCCCTTGGCCAATAAAGCGAGATGAGCGCCACAACCTCAGTCGGTCACGACTGGACCTGACGGTCAGGGGTCCCTTTACCTTTTCCTATGGTTATTATTTATGGTCCTTAAAATAATTTTTTTAAAAAAAAAAGTTTTAACCACTGCGTACCCTTCTTCAGACAGGAATGTTTTGTTGGCGTAGTCACAATCAGAAACAAATTATGCTGTAATAATTTGTTGTGGTGGATGCATCATGAAGACTTATCGTAATCACAACCACTGCTTAAAAAAGTGAGCACAGGGTCACAATCTGCCATATTACGTGCTCCCTCTGTATAGATGCTGCTCTTTATAGCAAAATTAATAAAATGCTGTGAGCTTTATTCAGAGCCAATTTTCAAACAGTGTTTTCCAGCTGTGCGTTTAGTGGTTTCACATGTCACATTTTAATACGCTGCTTAATACAAAAGTCTCGAAACCGGTGGAGAGCCAGCTTAGAGGGCAGGAGTCGAGAAACACAAAAAAATTACAACTGAGCTGAAGTGTCTGGCAAACGATTTCCACTATTACAGTGGAAGGTCCCCCAAATCATGGTGATTTAGGGGAGTGCAGAGCACAGCTAGTCCGGAATCCCACCCCAGTCTGTTTGCTGGAGACGAGTGCAAGCTATCTACAGTGAATTAAAGAACAAATTAGTAACCATAATACTATCAGGTGCTGGTATCACATGAAATCAAGGTTTAGAATTATAGTCATGACCCTCAGGCTCCCCTTGCATGTAGGATAATAATAATAATAATAATAATAATAATAATAATAATAATAATAATAATATATTATTTGTACCCCGCCCATCTGGCTGGGTTTCCCCAGCCACTCTGGGCGGCTTCCATAGAAACCAAAGATACAGTAAAATATCACAGATTAAAAACTTCCCTGAACAGGGCTGCCTTAAGATGTCTTCTGAATGTCAGGTAGTTATTTATCGCAATCAGGTTGTGGATTCATTTCCACCTGGAGTTGGATTGGGTGGCTCCTGTGGACCAATCAGACTGCTGCATTCTGGATCCTATTGTTCTAGGACCAATCAGACTGCTGCATTCTGAATCCTATTGTTCTAGGACCAATCAGACTGCTGCATTTTGGATCCTATTCAACTCAGTACATAACAATCGGTTTGCAGGCAAATTATTGCACACATAAGTTTGGATGAAACAGCAAACTATGGTTTGCTCCTAAACTAGGATTGGGAACTCTTTAATCACCACATATGAGGTGGTGGAAGGAAGGGAAATGGAGATGAAGACCATGGCTTAGTGTCACATCTGAGTAGGGTCATTTTTAATAATGTTTCTTTATTCTGATTCTCCCCTGTCAACTGAGTAATCTTGCTTGAAAAACCTGACTTTTGAAGGAAAGGACTAGGGTGCTTCTGTTTTGTAATCAGTAAGAAGACTCCTAATCTTCTCATTGATTTTTCAAACAGGGAGAAAGTAAAGGAGGTGGGCAGTTGAACTTCACAAACAGTTACAGAGTCCTCTATATGGATTCAGGTGCCAGTTTAAGAGAAGGTCAGACATAAGATTTATTGACCTCATATTCTAGAGGCCAATATTTATTCAAAGAGCTATAAATCTCGCTGTTTTGGCTCTCTAACAGATGTTAATCCTCCTATTATTCAATCCGTTCTATTAGTGTTAATTAAATTCAGTACACTTGTGAGTCATGTGTCAATATTCATTACCACAACGCAAGTCGCAATTACCGTAGTCCTGATTATTAAATCTAATAATATTCAATATATCAAAATGTTAATGTGTTGTTGCTGTTTTTTTAAATGCCATCACTTGTATTTCTGAATTTATTTCTGTATTTATACTTTGTGGGTTTAGCTTTTCCTTATAGCCGCCCTGGCCTGAGAAGAATATAGCATTAACACGACAGATGTGGAAAGTTAAGAATGTAGGCATCTATAAGCACAGGTTGAGAATTAGAATGATGTGAAAAATAATGAGAAAATACTTCGGTCTCTGGACTTGAAACCAAATGATTCATTTCTTTGAGATACTGTGGTTACAATACGGTCTCCTGCTCCCATGACTCCAGGATACATACCAAACAGTTGTCACAAGCAAGCACAATTTCTTACATCTTATTATACTGTATACACATTCAGTTTTACATTGCTGCATTATTACTTTTATGGAAATACCTGGGAATCAGAAGCGTTATTCTTCTACACCATCAGATGCATTCCAAACTGAATTAGGACGATGGCATATTAATCTTCTCTACTGCTTAGTAGTCTGGGTGCATTCCCTGACGGCAGCAAATATTGCTAATGTACAAGTAGCAGCTAGCTTCGCCCTAAATTATTTTAGTTTACTTTCACACCTAGAATGAACGTTAGGCTCACTCTTTCTTTCTTTTTTGAAGCTAGCTGTTCATAACGTTCTGACAGTTTTGTGCAATTCTGATGCAGAAAGCCATGCCTTAATATAGCAGCTATACTATCACTAGGGTTTTGACAGGGGTGACATGAATGACATGGCAGAGAGAGGTAACAGCAAAGAAAGGTGTTTAATTCTGCTTGTTCTTCCATGTTTCAGAAATTCAGAAACCTAAAAGGTATCAGGCTTAATGGCTTACAAAAGCCTTTCCAGGGCCATTATGTTGGACGCCTTTTACCATCTATAATAATGCAGCCCAAGACTCTGCCCAGTAAATGAGAATTTGATATGTAGAATACGTTTGTCAAAGCTTCAGATGAGGAATTGAAATTCCTTGCCTGGCTCTGGGGTTTGGAGTTGCCCTGGCCATTCATTACGGCTCCCATTCCAGTGGCCTCTCATGCCAAAGTGTGCCAGTCTTCTTGTGACTTTCTCGTGTGTCTTTTAGCAAACCGGCGGTTGTATTTAGCATGCCCGGTTCCATTACGGGTGCCACAGCTGTACATACATACAGGTGCAGAATCGTGTCCTCAGTGACCCACAGAGACTAAAGTACTGTGACCTCCCCTGCTATTTTGGACAATACAAGTGGTTCAGTGGTAAAGTGAAATTGCTTTGGCTTTCCTGGGCACCGATGATAGGGGAGAACAGTATGAGCCAAGTTCTCTTATGACAAGGGATAGCTGCTCTTCGCTCAAAGGCGAACAGTGCTGGAGTGACGTATTCTCCTTCTGAGGACAATATGGGAGTAAAATACTGCCCGGACACTGCGGTCCAGCTCCAAGGGCTTTCTGGCGGTTCCCTCACTGCGAGAAGTGAGGTTACAGGGAACCAGGCAGAGGGCCTTCTTGGTAGTAGTGCCCTGTGGAAAGCCCTCCCATCAGATGTCAAGGAAATAAACAACTATCTGACTTTTAGAAGACATCTGAAGGCAGCCCTGTTTAGGGAAGCTTTTAATATTTGATGTTTTAATGTATTTTGAATATTTTGCTGGAAGCCACCCAGAGTGGCTGGGGAAACCCAGCCAGATGGGCAGGATATAAATAATAACTTATTTATTCATTAATTATTATTATTATTATTATTATTATTATTATTATTATTATTATTAAAATACTGCTGTTTGCAAAGGCAGGTGTGAACACATCCAGAATCAAGGGGCGAAATGCTACTCCGATAGCACAGTGATGCTCTGCTGCACAGAACGCATCTGTCAATGATGTTTTGAGATCTCCATTGTCAAGATTATTGCGTAAGATTATTCCATTGCTCCTGTTGCAGTTGTGCCCTGCCACCGTATTAATTGCTGGTTAAAAGTTGCCATCCCCTGCCCTGCTGAGCTCCGTGTTACATGTGCTGTGAAGACATGCTGGGCTGGTGTTTCCAAGTATATAAAAACTTGTTTGTTTTTTTATGACCTACAGTCAATATGAAATAAATAGCTACATTGTAAAGCTGCTCCATTTCATTTTCTCATCTTTTCCAGCAGGAAATATATATATATATATTATTTTCTGTAACGGTTCCAGTGACTGAAACTACTACTACTACTTAAACATTTGTTTAGCTCTGGCAGCTTTCAAAATGCTGGAACCAACACTCTGGAACTGTGAAGAGTTCCTGTGAAATATTACCATATAAAGTTTATGAGTCAGCCAGACAGATTTTTATTGTTTGTGCGCAATGGCCAGTACAATGTGACTCACACAAAAATAACCCTACAACAACAAACAAGATAATCCAAATGTAGTAAGTAAAAATGCAATGCAAAGTTCCCAGAATCATTTAGCTTCAAAAATGCATCTGGACAAAAAGGGTAGCCCATAATTGTCTTACTGCTAATGTATATTATTACCCAATTGGTAACAAGTACAAACCCCAGCCAACGACCATCTAATTTGAAGTCACCTGACTGATGAAATGAGCAGAGGAATCTATTGCTAGGTGAGTTGCATAAAGGACCGCTTTTGGTTATCCGTTTTAACACAGATTGAGGAAAGTCCATAGCTCAGTGGTGGACATCTGCCTTGCATGCAGAAGGTATCCGGTTCAACCCTTGAACCCAGGGAAGGATGCCTGCCGAAAAGCAGGGGTTGGACTAGATGACTCTTGTGGTTCCTTCCAACTCCACAATTATATGAAAAAGCAGCTCTTCCTATGCTTTCTACAACAGTTCCTTCACACCAAGCCTACAACTAAGCAAGGAAAGTTAGCCAAAGACAGGGCAAATCGCTTTTCACATATGTAGTTATAATTCAGGAATTCTGAAAGCTAAGGAGGTATTTACATAATAAATATCTCCATGTATCTGAGAATCACGGTTCCCCAAGACTGTCCATCTCCCCATAGCCCAGGCTGCTACTGCAACAACTATAAAACTTTTCTGCCCAGGTTTTGCTGCTTCCATATCCTTGGTTCCAGGTTCTGACAAGAGAAAGATAGAGAACCTTGTAAAAGGAGATAAGCCAACCAAGAGTTGCTCCCTTAACTGCCTTGGGATCCACTCATAGCTTCCAGGATACAGTTTGGCCTTGCTGCTATAGATTAATTCCTCTGTTACAAGAATAACAATCTAATTTTACCCCGCAGTTATGGGTCGCTTTATTATGGTCAGCTGATAACGATAGGGAGAGAAATGGCTTCCTTTATGCTGTAAAATAAACAGCACGATAATTGCTGTAACAATAGCATGTAACGATTTAACAGTTCAGCATCCCTCCAAACCTTCCCTTCCTAGCTTAATCGCCAAAAGGATTGTGGAAAAAAAGATTAATCTTTCTGGAAGTGGAAAGAAAAAGTTTAAATGCTTGGCAAAGGAGGTAGTCGATACGTTTTCATTTTCTGCTGGGTGACTGAGGGAAAAGAGGAGGGGGATATCATTTATGTTGCTTTTGATCTCCATCTAGCGAGCGAATTAAGGAACTGTGCACATGGCGGAGATAATTTCACAATGGACTGTCACCTCTGCAACAAGATTGGGATCATTTTTCAGCATGTCCAGCGGGCTCCCTTGAAAGACTGGATGTTTTAAATGTGAAAGCCAGTATCTTCAAGTATCAAATGTCCAAGATATTTTGGGTAACAGAAGACAAAATCACAGGGACACAATTTAGCAAAAGTAAAAGCAATTATTGATAGAGACAGCAGAAGAATACAATGGACTTCAAACAATACAAGCCAAGGCCATTAAATGAACACAAGCCATTATGTAAATAACGTTAGAGTTCTTCAGGTATACAGGACTTGCACCTCTTTCCCTACTTTTTCAAATACCAATTGGAGACTATTCATGGGTGACAGCTATTAACCCCTTAGTCAATCAATTATTTATTCTTGCTCTTTGTTCCTTTCAGGAAAATATCACTCCTGTAAATCTTGCTAAGATTTTGTGGCATGTTCCTGGACATTTCAGTGCAACCAAAGGGCTTGTTACTCCAAACACTGTGGTCCAAAAATGAGTAAGCTTTCATTCATAGAAGACGAGGTGAATTTATTTTATTTTTTTAAAAAGCTGAGTATGTCAGCTCTTGTGTTTTATAACATTCTTTTCCATGCAAAAACAAAAAACCCTCCTGCAAAATTTTGCAGTTGAGGGGGTGGCTGGTCAGGTGTGATGGAGAGATCAATAAGCAAACTATCGTTATGGGGAAGGAGAAGGCAACTAGCTCTCTAGGGCAGGAGTCAGCAAACTTTCAGCAGGGGGCCAGTCCACTGTCCCTCAGATCTTGTGGGGGGCCGGACTATATTTTGAAAATAAATAATGAACGAATTCCTATGCCCCACAAATAACCCAGATGCCCACAAATAACCCAGAGATGCATTTTAAATAAAAGCACACATTCTACTCATGTAAAAACACACTAATTCCTGAACTGTCTGCGGGCTGGATTTAGAAGGCGATTGGGCCGCATCCGGCCCCCAGGCCTTAGTTTGCCTACCCATGCTCTAGGGCTTAACTTGGCTTTTTCCCCCAAGTCAGACAGTAAAAAGGCTATGCTGGCTAATGTTATTTCCACCATTTGAAAAATAATGGATTTGTAAAGAAATGCCTAGTTAGAAATGGGTAAGCTGCGTCCCAGTGCATCCTCAAAGTTTGCCTATATTATCCTTTTAATGGGAAAACTTAGGTTCTTCAGGATCTCTCTTCAGGATCTGCCCTTGCTTAAGTACATGAAGTCATCCTACCAGTGCTTTTTTTCTAAAAAAAATGTTTAGGGGTACTCTCATTTTGATTCAAGAAAATCACCATTCGGGGAAAATAAATACAGTAAATGGACAAAAGTACAAAGTACAAAGATTCACAAAATGTGAATCCTACCCAAGAATATTGGACATATATAATTGCTGTGTGGAAATACATCTACAAACCTTAATACATAAATTGGAGAAAACTTCAGTGACCACTACTGTGAAGGCATCTTCAAATTAAAGTTCTGTTTAACACGCAGGCAGGGAAATATCAGATCATTGACACCCTCTCCTGTTTAATTTTACAAAACCTCCACATGCTAATATTCTAAAATATTCTTACTTTATCATGCATCCTAACAGTGAATGGGGTGAGGATACCTTCAATCAGCACTTTTTTCCTGAATTAAAGGTAAAGGTAAAGGTACCCCTGCCCGTACGGGCCAGTCTTGCCAGACTCTAGGGTTGTGCGCTCATCTCACTCTATAGGCCGGGAGCCAGTGCTGTCCGCAGACACTTCCGGGTCACGTGGCCAGCGTGACATCGCTGCTCTGGCAAGCCAGCGCAGCACACGGAACACCGTTTACCTTCCCGCTAGTAAGCGGTCCCTATTTATCTACTTGCACCGGAAGGTGCTTTCGAACTGCTAGGTTGGCAGGTGCTGGGACCGAACGACAGGAGCGCACCCCGCCGCAGGGATTCGAACCGCCAACCTTTCGATCGGCAAGTCCTAGGTGCTGAGGCTTTAACCCACAGCGCCACCTGCGTCCCTTTTTTCCTGAATTACTACTACTGAATTACTTACTACTTATGCAGTAGTAAGAAATGCCTACCCACAAAGCCCTCCTTTGTATCTCTGCATGAGTCACTGTTCTGAATATGCCTTCTGCTCTGAAGGAAGCAAAAAAAGCCCAGGGACAACCTCTCTGCAATGGCATGCAGAGACACAGTGAGCAGGCTCCCTTAAATCCAAGAAATTCTGTTACATCACTAAATCGGGAGTGAGTGAATAATCCAGACACTCCGATACAAAGACTACAGAATTAGCACTCTTTGGGAGAGCATGTTAGGAAGAACGCAATGCCAGATTAGCAATAAATGTAAATATGCACTGGGCAGCCTCCTTTAGGGACTTATTTTTTTCCTTTATAGCCCACTAATGTGTTCTCACACATTTGGCAAAATTAGGCCCTAACTCATGTCTTCTGATCCTCTTTTAACAAGTTCTGTCATCCTGCTGGCCCCCATCTTGTAAATACTATAAAGGTAAAGGTAAAGGTACCCCTGCTGGTACGGGCCAGTCTTGACAGACTCTAGGGTTGTGTGCTCATCTCACTCTAGAGGCCAGGGGCCAGCACTGTCCGCAGACACTTCCGGGTCAAGTGGCCAGCGTGACAAGGTGGATCTGGCGAGCCAGCGCAGCACACGGAACGCCGTTTACCTTCCCTTCTGGTAAGCGGTCCCTATTTATCTACTTGCACCCGGGGGTGCTTTCGAACTGCTAGGTTGGCAGGCGCAGGGACCGAGCAACGGGAGCGCACCCCGCCGCGGGGATTCGAACCGCCGACCATGCGATCGGCAAGTCCTAGGCGCTGAGGTTTTTACCCACAGCGCCACCCGCATCCCTATACTATACTATACTTTCCAACAAATAATACTTGTACTCAGATATAGTCAGATCAAATTTACTAATGTCCTGGGCCATCTTTCCTGCAAAATGAGAAGTTTATGATACACTTATTGAATTTATACCTGCTAACAACCAATATTTGTAGGCACTTTTCTCAGCTTCAATAAATAGACCTTTCCTATTTTACCAAAGCCATCTGTAAAAAACCTATTCTTACATAGGGATTTGTGTCCCATCACTTGACTCCCAAGCACCTTTACTAGGAAGATAATCCAACTGAACACAGTCTCTCCCTCCCTCTCTCTCTCTCTCTCTCTCTCTCTCTCTCTCTCTCTCTCTCTCTCTTTAAAAAAATATGAATTAAAGACTCAGAATGCTCCAAAAAATATAACCCAGTACGTAAATCCTCATATAAGAAAGGAGAACATATTTTTGCCTAATGGAAGGCGGAAGCCAATACTAACAAGCTGTGAGTTATTCCCTGGTAGTAGCTTAGCTCCCCAGAAAAACAGATTATCCTATAAATGCATCAGAGGGGAAATATGCTGATGTTTAAAAATATATATTAAAAAACTGGAGCAGACTTTTCTTTTAGATTAAGATTTGCATGATTGCACCAAGAAGAGATTAACAACATGCACACTAATTAGAAGTTTAAATACATTTCTGTTGCACTGGTGCCCCCTGATGGCCTATTCGTTCACTACTGGTCAAGACTGGTTTGATAAATGAAGTGTTATTTTTTGTGTGTGTTTGTCTTTTTTTGTTAAAAGATGGGATGATTTGGATAAAAATAAAAATAATTTTTGGGGGGCATATTTCCTGTAACAGTTCACCCTCATTTAAAGCTGATGGAATTAAGAAGATAATTATATGAGGAGAAAATAAAAGGAAGAAAGGGGAGGGGGGGGCTGAGACAGGCTTTCTTCTTTCAAAGACATGCTGGGATATATAAACAGTGGTACCTTGGTTCTCAAACTTAATCCGTTCCGGAATTCTGTTCCAAAACCAAAGCGGTCCAAAACCAAGGTGCACTTTCCCATAGAAAGTAATACAAAATGGATTAATCCGTTCTGGACTTTTAATAACAACCCCTAAAACAACAATTTAACATGCATTTTGCTATCTAATGAGACCACTGATCCATAAAATGTAAGCAATAAACAATGTACTGCAGTCACACAATCAATATCAATCAATCAATCAATCAATCAATCAGTAGCTGAACTGGGTTCCACACAGTCACAAAAACAAAACAGAAAAAGAGCTACAAAAACGCAAAATAAATAGCAAAACAGACCTCAGCGTAAAACTCAAAATGGAGCACGTTTGGGTTCCGCAAAAAGTTCACATACCAGAACACTTACTTCCAGGTTTCCAGTGTTTGGGTTCCAAGTTGTTTGAGTCCCGAGACGTTTGAGAATCCAGGTACCACTGTATTGCTTTTTTGCCAGAAATGGATACTATGTGACTTGCAATTTCTTTTTTAATTTTTCTAAAACCTGAGCTGCAACTGCTTTAGGCTCTGGTGAAGTGGAACAATTCTGAAACACACGGACTGGAGTACAGTGATTGCTATCATTTGGTGCGAAAGCCACTTGCCTCTGGTTTTTATTTTCCCTGGCATTTTGGTAAAAGAACAGCAGTGGTTCCATGCTTCATTTATATAGCTGACTTGCAATGAAGGGTTGTTATAGCCAATGCTAGCCCTACTCACTGCAGACCCATTGAAATGGATGGACCTAAATTGTTGTTGTTGTTTAGTTGTTTAGTCATGTCCGACTTTTCGCGACCCCATGGACCAGAGCACGCCAGGCACGCCTGTCTTCCACTGCCTCCCGCAGTTTGGTCAAACTTATGTTGGTAGCTTCGAGAACACTGTCCAACCACCTCGTCCTCTGCCGTCCCCTTCTCCTTGTGCCCTCCATCTTTCTTAGTCATAGTCATTAAATTCAGAGGGTCAACTTTGAGTAGGACTAGCATTGGATACATGGTGACCTGCAAGAGCTGGCGCCATTTTGGATTAGAGTAAACGTTATGATTAAGGAATGAAGAATTTCCTCCTTGATATTGCTACAGCAGAAAATGAGAAGTTTCTTGCAAAAGGTTGAAGCAAAATCCTTAGCATGAAAGGCTTAAGGAGGGTGAAAATACTGTCCTCATATTTTTGTGGAACAGTTTGTTGCAAAGAATGAACTCTGTTAACAAATCACTGTGGTTGAGAGATGGTCATGTATTGATGGTTGCAGAATTTTGGATTGCTCTCAACGCTTTCATCACTGAAGTGAGAAATCCGTCCCTTGAAAAGGAACCATTTTCTCTAACAGAATATATAGTTAATCCCAATGAAGACTCAAGTGAGAAATGTTTAAGGAAAAGGAAAACGTTCTGATGATGCTGAGGAGAATGAAACAGATTTAGAAAGTAAACAAAAGTTTGTGATAATTTTGTTGTAGAACTGGGGGGGGGGGGAGATCCTACAAAATCAGCTTTGGATTTGTAGGTGCTTTTGGTAAAGAACATTGACAAGGCAAAGGAAGACGACAGCATCCAAAAACAACTGAATATGTACTCAGAGGACATTGATTCTGTAGTTTTTAAAGATGAATTGCAACACTTCCTGCATTTTGTCAACAGTATAGACTTTATATCTTCCCATGGCACTTTAAGGTAAAAGGTAAAGGTACCCCTGCCCATACGGGCCAGTCTTGCCAGACTCTAGGGTTGTGCGCTCATCTCACTCTATAGGCCGGGAGCCAGCGCTGTCCGCAGACACTTCCGGGTCACGTGGCCAGCGTGACAAGCTGCATCTGGCGAGCCAGCGCAGCACACGGAACGCCGTTTACCTTCCCGCTGGTAAGCAGTCCCTATTTATCTACTTGCACTTTGACGTCCTTTCGAACTGCTAGGTTGGCAGGCGCTGGGACCGAGCAACGGGAGCGCACCCCGCCGCGGGGATTCGAACCGCCGACTTTTCAATCGGCAAGTCCTAGGCGCTGAGGCTTTTACCCACAGCGCCACCCGCGTCCCCCCATGGCACTTTACAAGCTTGTTATTGGTGGTTTGAGTGCCAAATTTCCAAATGTAGAGACAATTTATATATATATTTTAACATTACCCACATCAAATGCAACTGGTGAAAGGCTAAAAAAATTACTTACTTTCTACTGTATCTCAAGAGCATTTAACAAGTTCAGTAAATTTAGCAATCAAAAGTTTTGTACTGCATGATTTAAATTACGACAAGCTAATCACTGATTTTCTGCAAATGTCAACGATAACATGTAAACATTTTAGGGATACGTGGGAATATTTGAACCAAATCTTTAATTTTCATTCGTTTTGTTCTTTTATATAAATTTTCAGATGAAGTGTTTTCTTTTTACCTCTCTATAGGAGTGGGTCATTAATTAGAAACCCCAAAAAAGCTATTTAATATATTATACTAGTGGAAAAAAAGACAACCCATGTTATTAACTAATTCTTAGCTCTGTCAAAGGTTTGGACATAGTCATGTCTATTTAGATGAGCACAGGGTCCCTAGGACTGTAAATCTGCCACTGCAGTTGGTGGTGTAAAAATATTTTCCTTAGGCTTAAAGAAGAAATATCAATGATAACTAAGAGTGCTCATTTCTATGTCATAACACATAGTGCTTATGGTTAGGAAATGGCTGGAATTCATTACAGTGGTACCTTGGTTCTCCAAATCCGAAAACCCAGAAATAAGTGTTCCAGTTTTCAAATGTTTTTCAGAAGCCGAACATTCGATGCGGCTGTCGGCTATTGTTTCCAGTGCACCTGCACCAATCAGAAGCTGTGCCTTGGTTTTTGAACACTTTGGTTTTGGAATGGACTTCTGGAATGGCTTAAATTTGAGAACCAAGGTACTACTGTATCAAGAATTAAGGTCAGAATGCAATATGCTCTGTTTTCATTAAGTAACAATAATGAACTGGCTTCTAACAATGAACGCTTAATTTTACATGTTAACGGTAATGCTACTATGACAGACTGAGCAAATACAGTGGTGCCTCGCAAGGCGAAATTAATCCGTTCCGCGAGTCTCTTCGTCTTGCGGTTTTTTCGTCTTGCGAAGCACGGCTATTAGCGGCTTAGCAGCTATTAACGGCTTAGCGGCTTTAAGAAAAAGGAAACAAACTCGCAAGAACTTGCAAGACGTTTCGTCTTGCGAAGCAAGCCCATAGGGAAATTCGTCTTGCGGAACGACTCAAAAAACGGAAAACTCTTTCGTCTTGTGCGTTTTTCGTCTTGCGAGGCATTCGTCTTGCGAGGTACCACTGTAATAGCAGCCTCCCCCCGCAAATACATAACTTTTCCCTTCCCTTCTAACTTGGTCTTCTCCAGCCTGGTTCCCCCCAGATGTTCTGGACTACAACTTGTGTCTTTGCTGACATTTGGCCATGGTGGCTGGGGCTGATGGGGACTCTGTCTAGGGAGCCATTTTTGACGAGTGACGGCCACCTTTCCTATGCCTGGTGTCAAATACATATACCAGGTACAAGAAAGTTCAAGCTGCAGCTGCTGCAAAGGAAGAAACAGGAGTGTACATTTGTAGGCAAAATACGGTGCTTTTAAATTTTGTGCCTGTCAACCAGCAAGAAATGGTAATTTTGCCCACAAAGCACTGAGGGGGGGGCGGGTCCTGCAAAGGAATAATCAGGAATATACTTTGAGTGTGCTCCTGGGTCTTCCTTACTAGCCACGACTTGATTTCAATAATAATTATATATCCCAGCCCCTGGTTGTGTCTGTAGTCAGCATACAAGAAACTCCTTGTGTTGATGGATGATGGAAGCCAAATTTACCATCCTCGCAAAAGTGTCCCAACGTAAAGCACTTTATTTTCTAGAATGTCATTGAATGTTTTGCTTTTCTTTCTGATGGGGCAAAGTAGAGAAGTCTCCTTAGGGACATTAGTGGGGAGGAGACAAAAACTGCCCCTTACTCATTGATAATCAAGCTGGTCTCTGTCAGCAGAATCCCAACCTGTTCCTTGGTAAAAGTACGACAGAACACCTGAAAACACCTGTTATCATATACAGATAGAGCAATATAGGAATGAACTCTCCCGGCATGTGTGGTCTTTCTGAGGCACCTAGATCTGTACAGTGGTACCTCCAGTTACGAACTTAATTCGTTCCGGAGGTCCGTTTGTAACCTGAAACCATTCTTAACATGAGGCGCGCTTTCGCTAATGGTGCCTCCCGCTGCTGCCGCGCCGCCGGCGCACGACTTCCGCTCGCATCCCGGGGCAAAGTTCGCAACCAGGAGCATCTACTTCCGGGTTAGCGGAGCTCGTAACCCGAAGCATTCGTAAGGAGGGCGCTATGTAACACGAAGTTCCACTGTACTGAAATAACTCAACACACAGTATATTTCACAAAACACTGGTCTTCAGGCCAAAGACAGGAACGGATCACACACACTAATCGCAATTTATAAGGGGCTGAGTCACTTCTACAATCCATCTCCATTGTGCAGGATTTGTCTTCGTAAAGTGTATGTAAGCACGTATTTCAAATTGATAGCATTTCACGGATGAAGGAAAGTAATGTTTGAATTTCAGCCCCAGACCCACAAATGCATGACATGGACAAAACACCATCTTTATAGTTCTCTATAGGTCACAAGCTTCCCTTCCTGTTGTGTTTAATTGCATAATTCTTGTAAGTGAGAAGAAGCGGAAATTCCACCAGGGGGCATGTACAGTACTAGCAAAAGCAGCTCAAGGTTTATCCCACCATCTACAAAGCTACAGAAGTTTCAATTCAACAGTAGTTTTCATCATAAGGTTAGCAAAAATTACTGTCCTATCTATAAACTGCTAGCTGTTTGCAACATTGGGTTTCCATTTGCCAGCTTATATTTTTGCACAGACAGAAATGCTTTCCTTGTTTCTTACACCTGCATAATCAAGCTTATTCAATGAGCCCTGTTTAGCAAAGGGATTCACGATCACAGCCATCTAATTGCTCACAGCTAATTACAAGTGACATAAGCTCTTAAGGGCAAATACTGATTACATCTAGGCTTTATCATATCATCACCATATTTATTTCATAAGGTAAACCAACATATATAATAGACGTGCTGAGCTCAAGTGCATGAATCAGTGCTTTAAGCACTTAACATCTTTTAAGGGAACCGAACCATCTACTGAGATTAGACATTCATAAAATTATTGGTTCCTTTGGAATCAACCTGAGACAGCCAGTTTAAGTTAAATGTGAAGCTGCAAATTGTACAGATTTGCTCTGTATGATATCAAGAGGAAGACAGGGAATAGGCTCATCCATCTTGGCCTCAGGGTAGCCAAAAAAACAGGGAGTCAAATCCAGTTGGTTCTCCCCAGTTTGACAAAGAAGCTAGGATTTAATTGAGGAGTGCAGATAAAATCCACAAGCAACAGAGATCACTTCTTTCCATGTGAAAAGAACAATGATAAGCAATGCATTCCATCATTTTAAGAAAACTTTATAACAGGTAGTAGATTAAGTCTGAACTCCTAATCCCATTTACCTAGGTGCATGTCTCAATGAATTCAATAGGATTTGCTTCTGAGTAGACATGGTTAGGATTGTTTAAAGGTTGCCTTTAAACAACACTTCAGAAACAAGAACAGCAGAGAAGCACCTATACACATCAATATGTAAATAACGTATATTGTAAAGCCATTTATGTATCAATTTACACATGTGTTCATGATAAAAAGTAACCTTAATTGTACAGACCTACATTCAAAAGCTTTCCATGCTGCAACAGGGGGTGAACGGGCAGCCTGAAGGAAATTCACTTGCTAATCCATTCTCAATGGATTCCTTTTACATCTCTAGTCCTTCAAGATGTTGTTGTGATATCCACTCCCACCTGTCCTAGCCAGCATAACCAACGGTCAGGGATAATGAGAGATTAATCCAGCCACAGCAGAATCTAATATCCAGTAATACAGGACCAGAATTAACTACACATGTGCTCTGCTGTTGAATTTCAGCTACGTTGTTCTCCTTCCACTTTGGGTTTATATTCCAAGTGCTTATACAGCAAATATTAAAGATGGCAGGAGGAGGGGTGGCTGAAATAAGATACAGTAAGCAGTACAAACTATTCCGTATCCTGCTTATTGCAGATTTTTTTCTTCAATTAACTTGATGTTCAACACCTTTTATCAAAAGAACCAGTTGCTAAATGTCTCTCCCCCCCCCCCTTTCCTCAAGCTCAGGCATTTCCAATCATTTATAAAAGTTACCCCAAAAAAACCCCTTTGCTATGAATTCTACCCCATTCTGATTTCTAATTCCAATTACAGGCTGTACCACCTAACCATGCTTACTAATAAGTCAAGTCCTATTGAATTTAATGGGGCTTACTCAAAGGTAAGTGGGGTTGGGATTTCAGACTTAAGCTTTCCCCGCCACCCCCTCGTATTATCCATTGATAATGCAGAGCAAGTTCCAAGGACGATGTTAAATGTCTAAAACAGGTAATGAATGCTCTGTCTAGACAATGGATGCAGGCACAGTTGTTCATCTTCGCTCAGGTCTGCCATCTGTTAGCAGCTTTGATAGCAAGCGGAAGGCTTGTATAATGTCTGCATCTATTATATTAAGGGGGAAACTTAATTAGCCTTGTCTAAACTGAGATCGCGGCAAACTTTAGAATCCTGCAGATACCTATCTAGGTTCAAAATAACACTCTGAAGGTGAACCAGGCTTGTGAGCACGTGGCAAAAGCAGGTTTCACTTTTATTCCAAGGTGTATCAGGAACAACCAGTGTACAGAACTGTGATTGCCAACTTCTTCCCTCCTGATAGGGCTCCTATGCCTTTAAGAGCTAGAGGACAAGCGGAAATCCAACAGATAAAGTTATCATCAACACACTGCATACTGGGAAAAGCACCACCTGCTGAGTGGTTAAGAGCGATAGACTCGTAATCTGGTGAACCGGGTTCACTTCCCCGCTCCTCCACATGCAGCTGCTGGGTGACCTTGGGCTAGTCACACTTCCTTGAAGTTTCTCAGCCCCACTCACCTCACAGAGTGTTTGTTGTGGGGGAGGAAGGGAAAGGAGAATGTTAGCCGCTTTGAGACTCCTTCGGGTAGTGATAAAGTGGGATACCAAATCCAAACTCTTCTTCTTATTCTTTCAGCCAGAACTCACCGGAACTCAGTTCCGGCACCTCTCAGGTGGGCGCCATTGCCATTATAAGAGAACAAGGGAGGTGTTAGTGGAGAGTTCCGGAACCTCTTTCTCTAGAAAACTAGTGCTGCACGCAACTGCTTAAAACACAATATCCATGTCAGAAACCCCATGAACAAAATACAGTACTCACATGATTGAGCTTCTCCCAGAACTCCTGCCCTTTTTCCATGTTTCTCAGACTAGGTGGAATGTACCAGAAGCAAATATTTGCATACTCCGGCTAAAGGAGAGAAACAATTTAAAGTTTTCAAGTTGCATACGAAGAAAGTTGGCAAATCTACTCATTTTGTACACATACGAGAGACAATATAGGAAGAGGGCAAATTCTACCTCACCCATGATCTTAATAATCAACCTGCCCTGCCAATCTTATTAAATGTCATTAACTGCCAATCTCATTTAATATTTCTTTATAGCAACACAAAGGTTGACCTTTTACTTATTCCAGGTCTTTCATTCACCTGTAATTGCAGCGTGGGATTCCATTCTTTCAAGTAATGTGTGTGTATACATGCATGTACTAAAAAACCCCAAATCCACCCACCCACACAAGAATTAAAGAATGAAATTCCCCTCTCTGGCTGGATCTAGACACATCAAAGAAGCATTTCAGTTTAAAGTGTTGTAAATTTAAACAGGGAAAACAGGTAGAGAAAAAGGGGACTCCACATCGCCATCTGGTGGCACAACGTTATATCACACAAACAACACATATTTTCTTCACCAGTCTAGCTGAGTCCTCTATCAACATTTTCGCTGGAAATATTTTGTAAAGGAACAATGGCAGCTGCAGCACATTTCCTCCCGCACATAGCCAGTTCTTTCTGAACACTTCCGATTAATAAAAGTTGGCGGGGGCGGGGGAGGGAGAGAGAGAGAGAGAGAGACCATAATGGGCGAGGGAGGGCAGTATCTACAGCGCATTGTCATTTCCCCCCAGTGTGAACACTACCTCAATTACAGTTCTAATCTTCCTCCCAAGTGGGTAGAAACTACCAGCTGTGCTAAATTCTTTCATGAAAGGGCACTGGTTCTTTTCATAATATCATTTTCTGCCTTCCTTCAAAGAATGTATTAAATACGGTTTAATCATCAAGGAGAATACAGTTGTCAGCAGGAAGAGATCAGCAAGCATGCCACCTGCTGCTATGAAATGAGATGAAGTTAAGCTTTTCCTCTAGCACGAACTGGGCCCAGGTATGCTATGCATAGACTCGCTCTTGCTGAATACTGAATTTAGTTTTCAGGGAGAAGAAGGGAGAGCCCTATCGCCTGACTATTTTGCTAGCCACAGATAAGCCACTGGGTCATTTAGACTCAGACTTCCTGCCATACTAAGTAAAGCTTGTTCCTTATGGAGCAAGCAATCTGGGCCTATTCATTCAAGAAGAATTCACACTGTCAGTTTATGTTGTTAAAGTTTTGTTTTGGTTTTTTTAGTCCTGGGACAGCAGCTCATTTAGCTGTAGAACTTACATTCTGCTCTCCCGGAAGCAATCAGGATGATGATTTTGAAATATGAATTCAATAAATAACAAAAACAACCATTGTAATAATAATAAATACTGCCTGCATCAACTAGCTTCGCACCACCAGTTTCAAAATGATTGGACATACACATTATTTGTATAGCACTTGGCACAAACCTCCAACAGCAGCTGGAATCCTTCTCTCTTCTTAATTTCATCCACTAGGTATCTGCAATTAAGCATAAAGATATACATGAATACACTAACTTTTGAGTTTTAAGATCCTGTCAACTGCCTACATTACTGAATATGAGATGCATTGTTAAACACGCGGTTGGCGTAAATTACTAAGCCTGATCCTTAGCTACAAAATTTACCATGCCTTGCTCAATGTATACACGCATATCTAAAGAATATACATTTGCTTTGGGCTAAAAGACACAGAACTAATTCTCCAATTCTCACCATACCAAAGCAAAACTGGTCCAAGATGTAGAGAGAATTTATTTGCCTAAAATGACTACTGTATGCTTGGTGGGGCTTGCAAATGGAATATCGGTAGGCCCTTCTTATTGATCCTTTGCGATGGAACTCAAAATGATGCAGTGGTGACTGAACGTTTCTGCAGAATAACTTAATATTAAATCCCAAGGTACCCAAAGTCTACAGTCATGAGAAGGTGTATTTTATTTAAGGAGAAAGAAGAGAAAGGGTGCAGGGAGTATTCTATCATATTCTTCTGGCATTCAGTGTTGCAACAAATGACTGCGAAGGCGCTCCAGTGATGGGCAAGCACTTGACAATTTCCCTTTTGGTATTAACAAGATGTTTATTTTGTTAAAATGTAATAAATGAAAACAACCTATTTATTCACAAGACCTATATTCCATTTTCTGCTGCTTTGTGTCTCACCCCACCCCAAAATTGCTCATCCCAAACTGCTAACTATTACCTGCACATACTCCAACTGATCTCAACCTGGGGAGAAGAGCTAAAAATATGTGTGTGTTATAATTATTTTATCATAATTTATTGCTTTGGGTAACCCAAGAAGCAAAGTATGTTAAAAATGGTTGGCCCCAGTATGTGGTCTGTTCTTCACATCATGGCAGAAACTGTTGTTTGTTTTTTTTAAATCAAAATACAGCCCCACATTAGCCAAAGAACAAGAGTCACAAACAAAAACCGAAATTCCTATGATGGCTACATTCAGAGCATTTCCAGGGAGATGCATTTCCGCCAAAGGTGGATAAAGAACAATCTCTTCTAACAAGAATTAATCGTATCAGCCAACTATTTCTGAATGGTTGTGTTCGTATTCTAGCTAAGGCTTAATAGCAGGAATATTGCTTGGTAACAGGCCTAACAGACACTATGTCTAATTGCCTATATAGGGCCTCTGACTCAGCCTCCCCCCCCCCCCATCCCGCCCCCGCTTCTTTGAAGTAACTCTTAACACCTAAGTAGATTTACTGCCTATAGGACCAAGAATAGCCTGGCTGGGTATTCCATCCCACTCTGCCCAGTTCTGTATCTCCCTCCTGCGCTAGGCGATATCGCCTTGATTCCTCTCTCCAAACTTACGCTACCCTTCTTTTCACATTCCCTTTCTCTTACCACACCACTTAACCACCTTTTGCTGTGCCACAATGGGGCCTACGTTTGCCACAGAAAGAAGGGCTTATGAAATATATATATTTTTTTAAATCATAATTGGCGATGATAAATTTGATGAATAATCGGAGGGGAAGCAAGCAGGAGGCACAGTCAGTATTAAGCCCATGCAAAACTGGAGTCCAATAAACTATAACCATTGGTTTTTTTTATGGGGAGGGGACTGGCACCATTTCTGTTCCATTGTACTTTTGCAGTATGGTTTTTTATAAATATAAAAAAAATTCATTATAGTATTGCAGTTCTCTGACTAGTGTTAAAATAAGGCTGTGCAGAAACATAGTATGAAAAAGGAGCCACTGCAGTTTCCCCCGGGGGACTTCTTCCTGCCATCACAATGAATGGTAGAAATACTTAGCAGTGATTCAGTTGCTGATTCAGTCATTTGTCTTGCCCTTTCCCCATGCTGCAAGCAGGGAGTCTGGTTTGTGTGTGTGTGTGTGGTGTGTGTGTGTGTTTTAAACTACTGCATGCACATTATTTGACTAAATGTGCATTTTGAACTACCGTATTCTTCGCTCTATGACGCACTTTTTCCCTCCTAAAAAAGTAAGGGGAAATGTGTGTGCGTCTTATGGAGCGAATGCAGGCGGGAGGCTCTGCTCAGCGCTCTCTTTAAAGAGCCGTGTGGAGCTTAGCGCTCCCTTTAAAGAGCTGCCTCGGGGAAAAGCCCCCAAGAGCCGCACACATGCTCCACACGGCTCTTTAAAGGGAGCGTGGCTCTTGGGGGAGCCTTCATCCCACTGCCCAGGAGAGGCTTCGTGCGGCTATCCCAGAAGCCAGAACAGCAAGAGGTTATCCCAGAAGCCAGATCCCTCTTGCTGTTCTGGCTTCTGGGATTCAGAATATTTTTTTTCTTGTTTTCCTCCTCCAAAAACTAGGTGCGCCTTATGGTCTGGTGCGTCTTATGGAGAGAAAAACACGGCACTTTCAATTTGTGGAGGACAGAAGAAATATCCAGTGGAATAATGTACACGTTGTTGCTTTTGTGATGTTCCACGGTGTGCAACCCTGTGTGGTACGCATGGAGGTCCTGGTTGCCCAGATGACAAGACCCTCCCTCCTCTCAGCCTTGCTGATGTGGTCCAAAGGAAAGCAGAGCAATATGTTTGTACGTGTAGCTCTTCAAATATTTGAAGAAACAGACAGCCTGCCTTCCCTGCAGGGAGGTGGGTTTATGACATCACACGTCCCAGCCTATCAGCGCTGAGTACAGCAGTTTTCCGCAGTAAACCTACAGAAACCATTTCCCCCGAGCTTGATGAAAGGCTGCACAGAACCAGGTGAGCGGACTTCCACAATAGCCTTTCCTTTTACTGTCCTTTGGTGGCCTGGCTTTCACAGCAAACCCTCAAGCACAAGAAGCAAAGTATGAGGTCTGAAGCAAATAAGTAAAATGAAATACAACCTGGTTTAGAATGGTTCTGCACTTTCAGAATCATCCATGTATATGGCAGTAAAGAGATTTTTATCAAGACTGACTGCCCAGGGAGTCAATGAAAGGAACACTCTACAGAGTGTTTATGTCAGAGCATGGGGAGTTGACAAGATGTTTATTGTTAACAAGACTTGCGCATGTGACTTCTTTCTCTTCAACGCATATCCATGCAACCAAGATTGCCATGGTGAACTGTTGCCACTAGCACCAACACTGTCTAAATGAATGCACTGCAACAAAAACGATAATTTCAACTCATGCTTATCATTGCATTAGTATCATTATAACCTTCAATTGCCTGGAATGTTCTTTTTCATTCCTTCTCAAAACACGCTGCACAGAAGGTTGCTATTATTCACATTGTGCAGAGCAAAAAAAAGAAGGCAAGGCGAGCACACAACCAAGGAGTGCGCAGCGGCGATGCTATGCCACAAGCAGAGAAGCAAACATATCTTTGGAACATATTGCTCTAAGCTCAAATTAACAAGGTTTCTGCAGCACTGCTACAAAGCTCACAAAATGTTTCCTTAGGGATCAACTGAGCCCTCTGTCGCACTTATCTCAAATGCTAAGGTCTTGTAAGGAAAATGGCTCAACACAAGTCTTGGATCTTCCGTCTAATAAGAACCTATGGAGCCCAATACTGCCCAAAAAGCAGGGGGGAAATGCTAATAAATGATGAAGGTGCACTGACGGTGCAAGACGTGAACCACACTGCAGCACGAGTTTTAAAAAAAACACAACAAAAACATTTGCAGTTCAGTCTGGCAATGGAAAAAATTCTTGACCTCAAGATATAAGGTCAGTAGGCTAGCTCCAGAATGAAGACAAGTCTATATTCAGGGACCTTGAAATATTATCTCTGCAGCATCAGAGTGAAGCTTACTGTAACATATCCGGAAACATGCGGTACAGTTGGTCATGTAGCTAACCAACCTGGCTTATTGCCCAGAGAAACTGATGTTTCAGCTGTAAAGTCTTGGTGCCTAATGCTCCAGAGCTAGCTCCTGTGCTGAATATCGCTGCTGGTCATTATCAGATGAAGGCAATTTTCTTCTTTGGAAAACAATGCCACTTTTGCTTAGATACACCACTGGCTAAATGCTAACCATCAAAGGGAAGTATTGATCTCAACAGGATCATTAATCTGTATATTCTTAGCAAAGTGAACTTGGGGAGAGTGACCCTGATGAGCAATCCTTTTGCTGGTAGGGGGAATCAACCAACAGACTCTGAATATACACAGGGTAATAGGATGTGCCTCAAATGGTTTGTTCAGCAGGCTTCAAGGACATCTATCCAGCAAAACCACAACGGCTTTGTTTTTCAGAGTATTTGCCTCTACAGAACTTCATTTCTGGGTGAGTTCATGGTAACATTCTACATTGTCTTTTCTGCAGCTGTAATCCTGGAGAGGGAAAACCAGGGTATTCCCAGATGAGATCAGAAACCACAGGATTGCTTCTGTAATTCTGTGAATGTCCCGGGGAAATACATTTTGGGGCCTTGAGGCGAACTACAAATTGACACACACACACCCCAGGACCAGTTTAGTGCGATGGAGGTGATGGTACAAATCCAGACTTCTAAACTCAACTCTGATACTCACCACCCTGTAACCCCCCAAACAATGAAGCACTAAAAAAAAATCTAGGCATAGTGTTCTGTGCCCTCTGAAACTTTCAAGAGGTTACATTTTAGGGAATGTTTAGGGAAGCTTTTAATGTTGAATAGACCACTGTATTTTAATACTTTGCTGGAAGCCGCCCAGAGTGGCTGGGGAAACCCAGCCAGATGGGCGGGGTATAAATAATAATAATAATAATAATAATAATAATAATAATAATAATAATAATAATAATAATTAGAATCATGGTTTATAAGACTAATATTATAATAACTGAACTGTGACAATTCGTTTCAGGATCTCTCATTTTCCCGGCTATACTTTCACATTAGGTAGGCTTGCCATACAGTGGTACCTCGGGTTAAGTACTTAATTCGTTCCGGAGGTCCGTACTTAACCTGAAGCACCACTTTAGCTAATGGGGCTTCCTGCTGCTGCCGCACCGCCGGACGACGATTTCTGTTCTCATCCTGAAGCAAAGTTCTTAACCTGAAGCACTATTTCTGGGTTAGCAGAGTCTGTAACCTGAAGCGTATGTAACCCGAGGTACCACTGTATTCCAAAAAGGAAAACACCAAAATTGTTGACCTTTTTTTATGAAAACGCCGAAAAATCCACAACTGACCCCTGCAAGAAGGTAGAGGAGGCGAGGCAGTGCCCACTGCCCGCCCCACCATCACAGTTAACCCTTTCCGTGTAATAATGCAGCTGCCGTAACTGGTTCCCCTCGTTTCCCCAAAGCCCAATACCCAACCTGGACCCTCTGCCTTCCTGCTTTCCAGGGCGGGCACTTCTGGCCATTGCTGCCCTGCTCTCTCTGAGGTTCCCCTTCAAATCCTCTCTCCTTTCCCACTGTTGCCTGCAAGGCCCCACCCAGCCTCCTGCAACCATAGAGTCGCCTCAGGCTGAGAGGGGAGAGTGGGGGAGAGCCTATTCCACTAAGGCTAGAGGCCACCCAACCTCCCTGGATTGCAGAGCTCATGGAGAGTGAAACCAATGCTCTCGCTTCCAGTTTCTGGAATAACACACACACACAGACACACACACATTTGCACACGAGCCCACGCTGCCTCCCATTTACCTGCAGGAGACGGTGGGAACCGTCGGGCAGGAGTGCTCACACCTTATTGGCTGGGTGGGCAGGCTCGGAGATGTAAACGGTGGGCCCAGGGCCCTGGGAAAGGGGTGCTAGGTGCTGGCACTGAAAGAGGCCGCCGTGCTCAGGACACTGTGCTGCTGCCACATGCTAAAGTGGTTCCCCGACAGACCGGCCGTGCACGTCCAAGCGAGGGAGGCAGCAGCCAGTGCCAACAGCAGTGGCGCCATGGGTGGATGGAGCCCTCACAGTGCACTCCACGAAAAGCCCCCGGAAAAATATTCCCCGTGGATGCCATTTTAGGCGTCCAATTTCCATACATGTCCAGAATTTTCCAGCAAGCCTACATTAGGGCACTTAGTAAAAATACATGTTAAGCTTAATAGAGGGATCTTATTGCAACAACTCATCATGCCTTAACTTGACATGATTTTATACACATGGTGTCAAAACCTTCAGAATTGAAAGGCAGTACCTAGCTAACGCCTGGACGCGGGTGGCGCTGTGGGTTATACCACACAGCCTAGGACTTGCCGATCAGAAGGTTGGGGGTTCGAATCCCCACGACGGGTGAGCTCCCGTTGCTCGGTCCCTGCTCCTGCCAACCTAGCAGTTTGAAAGCACGTCAAAGTGCAGGTAGATAAATAAGTACCGCTCCGGCGGGAAGGTAAACGGCGTTTCCGTGTGCTGCTCTGGTTCGCCAGAAGCGGCTTAGTCATGCTGGCCACATGACCCGGAAGCTGTACGCCAGCTCCCAATACGCCAATAAAGCGAGATGAGAGCCGCAACCCCAGTCGGTCACAACTGGACTTAACGGTCAGGGGTCCCTTTACCTTTACCTGGCTAATGCAAGGGCTCTGTTTACTCTCTCCTCCAGGCCAGATGTGCCCAGGGCCTTCCAGGTCATCCAGAACTTGAACGCATCTGCTCTTCTGCTACACTGGATCGATTTGTCACCTGTGTCGTAGCTGACGTCATAGAACTTGTCTTGCTGGAACAGGTAGGACGCGTTGGCAGAGTAGCAGCGCTTAAGCAAGTCCTGTTATAAGAGGCAACATGAGATGAAACAGCATGAGTCTTACCTTTACAGTATTCACGACAGGTAATTAAAAATGCTGGAATGCAATAATGCAGCTGATGCTTCCTTTTTTTGTGTGCAGCATGGACCCTTTAAGTTCTGGCTTTGCTGTGGGAGCTACAGTTTCAAAATAGGAGCCATGGTTACCAAGATACCAGCAAAATGATGAGCTCAGCAATTCCAAACTTCTATGGAAAAGAGGAAGATTGAAGGGGAATGAATTCGGGTAGCTGGTGGCTAACTTATCTCCATCTGTATTAAGAACTGAATTTCATTCCATAAATTAGTAGGGCCTTGATTTTATTCACAAAACAGATTTGCCGTAATTTAAATTTAATGCAAGGCGATGGGTGTAATTACTTGGCACATTCAGTCCCTATAAACCTTGTGCTTGAACTGCATTATCCAATTCTGCATCTGTCCTATAGCTGGGAATAACTGCTATAAACGCTTTCCAGAAACTGACTCAACAATAGCCAACAAACTCCATGAATTTGTATTTAAAACACAGACACACAACATCTCCAAGTTACAGGGAACCAGGCAGAGGGCCTCCTCGGTAGTGGCACCTGCCCTGTGGAAAGCCCTCGCACCAAATGTCAAAGAGAAAAACAACTAGAGTGGTACCTTGGGTTAAGTACTTAAACCATTCCGGAGGTCCGTACTTAACCTGAAACTGTTCTTAACCTGAAGCACCACTTTAGCTAATGGGGCCTCCTGCTGTTGCCGCGCCGCCAGAGCACAATTTCTGTTCTCATCCTGAAGCAAAGTTCTTAACCTGAAGCACTATTTCTGGGTTAGCAGAGTCTGTAACCTGAAGCATATGTAACCCGAGGTACCACTGTACCAGATTTTTAGAAAACATCTGAAGGCAGCCCTGTTTAGAGAAGCTTTTAATGTTTAATAGACTATTGTATTTTAATATTCTGTTGGAGGCCGCCCAGAGTGGCTGGGGAAACCCAGCCAGATGGGCGGGGTATAAATTATTATTATTATTATTATTATTATTATTATTATTAATCTCAGGCCAGGATCTTTTTATGTTAGTCCCCCCCTCCCCCGTAATCTTATCCTCACTTACTTGAGAGCAGGCTCCATTGAACTCAGTAGGCCTTATTTCTGAGTAGACATGTATAGGATTGCACTGTTAAGTAAAACCCTGCTGAATCTTGTTCAAGGCTACATGATGTTTCTTTCACAATCCTCAGTGGTTTATGGGCTCCAGAGACAAATGACAGCCACATGCTCGAAGGTTTTCCACATTAGCACCTGCACCGCTGGGCAGTGAAATGTTTCATTATTACCATGCGCAGCCTCTAAATGTTATCATATAACTCTCTCACTCCGCACCATAAAGATACACTCAAGAAGAGCATCAACTCTGATCTCTCTCTAAAATTCTATAGTGCTTCACATTTAAAACCAGGCAGCAGGGAGACCATTTTATTACATGATGATTCCAGCTTTAAAATGAAATTATTTCACTCAGTGATTCATTGGCTTTTTACTCTCCAAATTAATTCCATAGAAAATGCCATTGCAAAACACCTGAGTGGTGAAGAGCACTGGAATCTTAAACTACAATGAATGTGCCTTGAAAATGAATTTCAGGAACAACACCTGCAAACAGAATGCAGAAGGAATGGGAAATAAACAGTCAATATAAAGCCTGTGGATAGCAGATACTTGCTATGCAATTTTTATTGGTTTCAGAAGGCCTGTGTGGTGGGAAAGGAAAGGTAAGAGGTGGAAAAAATATTAAGTATCCTGAGGCACTTTCAGGCGAATAGTGATTCCAGAGACTCGCACACAGGGCTTTGCGGCCTTGTGGTACACAATATGAACCACTTTTGAGGGGAACCTGGGTCACTCACTCCAGGTTGTGCAGCTTGGAGAGGCCATGGATGGGGAGCATCTGCCTTTAAGGGTGCGGAAGAGGGGAAAGAGTCGGGTTTAAGACCAGCTAGACACTATGTGGGGTGGGCTAGCCCATGGCCAGCAGGCTTAGGAGCTTAAGAAGCTTTCGGCATTTTCCTACACATGGCCTACCGTATTTTTCGCTCTGTAAGATGCACTTTTTCCCTCCTAAAAAGGATAAATGTGTGTGCGACTTATGGAGCGAATGCAGGCTGTGCAGCTATCCCAGAAGCCAGAACAGCAAGAGGGATCACTGCGCAGTGAAAGCAGCGATCCCTCTTGCTGTTCTGGCTTCTGGGATTCAGAATATTTTTTTTCTTGTTTTCTTCCTCCAAAAACTAGGTGCGTCTTATGGTCTGGTGCGTCTTATAGAGCGAAAGATACGGTAATTCCCCTGATGCAGTTCAGAAAGTTTCATAAGTTCTTAAGTACTAAAGTTATAAACGGGCTGTCACATGGAAGAGGGAGCAAACTTGTTTTCTTCTGCTCTGGAGGGTAGGACCCAAACCAATGGATTCAAGTTACAAGAAAGGAGATTCCGACTAAACATCAGAAAGAACTTTCTGACAGTAAGATCTGTTTGACCAGGCTTCCTCAAACTCAGTCCTCCAGATGTTTTGAGACTACAATTCCCATCATCCCTGACCACTGGTCCTGCTAGCTAGAGGTCATGGGAGGTGTAGGCCAAAAACATCTGGAGGACCAAGTTTGAGGAAACCTGTGTTTGACAGTAGTACGGACTCCCTTGGGAGGTGGTGGACTCTCCTTCCTTGAAGGGATGCTTTACTTGAGATTGCTGCATCGCAAGAGGTTGGACTAGATGGCCGCCAGGGTCTCTTGCAACTCTACAATTCTACACTTGTGTGAAAGTGGCTCTAGTTTATCCCACAACCTGTGTCTTTGCCTCTTTATTTCTCATCTCCTAACACAAAACATCTGAGTAGTGATGAGCACAGTAGTAGTAAACCACAATGAATGTGTCTTGAAAATGAATTTCAAGGACAGCAAAATCACCCAATATAGGTATGTAAAGAGCAAGCTGAAGGAATGAGAAACACAGGGCTAAAAATAAGCTGCTCAGATTAAAAGGTGAGATGTCTCAATTGCTATGCAATTTTTATTGGTTTCAGAAGCTTTCTTAGGATTCTGACAGTCTAACCTTTGGTATTTTCTCGCATGGTTGTACAGAAGATTGTTGGAAGAAGAAAAAGAAAGGCCCTCCCATCCCCAGCCTCAAACTATAACATTTTATTAACCTAGGATTTCTAAGACTACGTCTTGAACTTAACAATTAGGTTTAGGGATCCACAGATAACATTCTAATAACTGTTGTGGGCTGGTACAAAAACCTTTTCAGCAGAGAACCTCAACTGAGATGTCAGCAGAGGAATATTTAATGCTACTATCATTTTTGTGCACAGAAAATGTACCCCCCCCCCCAAAAAAAATCAAATCGATGAGACCTCTGGGTATAGGGCGGTATATAAATTCAATAAATAATAATAATTACAGGTAGCTTCTGACAGATGTGAACTATGGGCCAGATTCAATTCTCACATCTTAGCCACCAAACTACACCAGCTCTGAATATCTGATCCCTAGCATAGAATTTGCCTTTTTCACAGCAGCCCGACACTGAGTTTACATCTTCACCCAACTATCCTTGAAAAAATAAATTTAAAAAAAAGTTTATTGATACTTATTGAAAGATATACAAAAATACATGCCCATTACAAAGTATCTTTTTTATAACACACTAAGATAAAACAGCTACTTCGTCTAAAAGAGAACAAATCCAGACGGGGAAAAAAGACAAGGAAAGGAGAAACCGAAAGAAAGAGAAAGCGAGATACTGTAAAAGGAAAATAAAGAAAAAACCAATGTGGAAGGGCATGTGAATCCAGAATTGGCCTCCACAGTCACTTACGGACTCATTGTTAAAACCGTGTTTATGGAAGACAATCTTACTTGGCTACGAGTGATCGCCAAAGAAGATCACTCAGGGAGCTACTGGTAGACACCCCATGTTTCCCAAGATGCTATGTTCTGACCACAGAGTCACAAAATTGTGAAAAATGATACAGAGAAGGGCTTGAAAGAGTAATAGGATAAGGAGAAGCAAAGTCTCTGCATCAGTCAGGTACCAATTCTGCACCAAGGAACACCAAATGTTTTGACTACGAAATCCTGCACACATATGGAAGTATGGAAATATTTGGAAATGCATTAGAGGCACACAGGTCAGAATGGAAAGTTGTGGGAGAAGGATACAGATTGATAACTGGGCAAGAGGCGCTGAGCAAAAAAGTCACTGGAAGCATGTAGTCAGAAGGCGCTGGGGAGAAACAGAAGAGCTAGAAAAGAGAATTAAAGCCAGTAATGGGGGCGATTTCAATTCTGATTCAGCTCTGTCCAATAAGTTGCTTTTGGAAATATAATTGGCCTGCAAGCCAGTGTTCAGGTTAAAGATATCCTGCCCAATTTCCCAGCAGAGCGTGAAGGCTATAGAACCGTACGCCGATTCATAATGATATTGCCGAATATCATCTCACAACGGAGCACACAATCCACTTTAAAATTGAATATAGAAGATGTCCACTGTGAACAGACAGAAAATAAGTTTAGTATTTGATGGCACTTCTCTGCACCTCTTCTTGCCTGTCTGCTGCAGGAAAGGGTTTACAAGGACTCTGACATTATGCCTAATGAAAGTGTCTGTATTTCTGTAACTGAATGTACAGCCTTTAATCTGCATTACAATATAGCACAGATAGCTCTGTCAAGCTTATAATAAAACAGAGGGGGGAATATGTCAAGGCAAAACCTAAAACATATGCATACCAGACACAAGCTATTCAGCATCATGTACAAAACACAAGTCCTGGATTGAAAAGGAGCCAATTTTCTCATCTATGGGTACTGACAGGTTGGAACAGGCTTCCTCTCTGTGTATCTATCTTTTCAATATTCATCTACTAAAACATTTATACCCCGCATTTCCTCAACAAGGAAGCAGAGTGAATTAAAACAATAACTTAAGCATTTCTAAAACCATTCACAATAATAATAATTACCTAAAGCAGCTATAAAGCACTAAAACAGCACACAATAGTAAAAGTACAAACAGCTTAAAAACTTTTTTTAGCCAGACAGCTTCTGACAATTAAAGCTACCTAAGGAAGAGAGGGGGATGTGGGTAGTGCTGTGGTCTAAACCACAGAGCCTAGGACTTGCCTATCAGAAGGTCCGCGGTTTGAATCCCTGCGACAGGGTGAGCTCCCGTTGCTAGGTCCCTGCTCCTGCCAACCTAGCAGTTCGAAAGCACGTCAAAATGCAAGTAGATAAATAGGTACCACTCCGGCAGGAAGGTAAACGGCATTTCCGTGCGTTGCTCTGGTTCGCCAGAAGTGGCTTAGTCATGCTGGCCACATGACCTGGAAGCTGTTCGCCGGCTCCCTCGGCCAATAAAACGAGATGAGCGCCGCAACCCGAGTCGGCCACGACTGAACCTAATGGTCAGGGGTCCCTTTACCTATACTTTAAGGAAGAGAGGAGCCATTTATAGTCCTAAAAGGGAAAGTTTTAACAATCCTTTAGGGAGGCCATTGGAGAGAGAAGACTGGATGTCAATCGGTCTTCTTCTAAATTTAGCATCACTAAGGGAAAAGGTTTAAAAGATGCAAAACACCCATACGCAATGTAACAAAAGAGCCTGCCCACCCCCTATTCTAAATCAGCATCCCGATTCTACTGTGGCCGAGCAGTTGCCTTTGTTGACCCAAACACAGCACATGATAGCAATATCCGTCTCCGACAGTTCCGCAGAAAGTGGCGTTCAGAGGCACCCTTCCCATCCTGGAGGCAGCATGTAGCCATTGTGACCAGCAGCCATGGATAACCTTAACTTCCACGGGTTTGTCTTCTTAGCCCTTGTAAAATCCATCTATCCACCTATCACTACATCACATGGAAGCAAATTCCACCAGTTTAACTATGTGCTTGAGTGTCAGGGACTGGACTGAAGGGGACGAGATGGAGGAGGAATGGTGGAGGTCGCAGCCCCACTTCTCCTGAAGCTTCCAGAGAAGAGGAAGGCAGTGTTGAATTACAGCAGTGGTTGGAGGAAGGTCACAGCTCAGAGACAGACGGACAGAAGAGTTGGAAGAAAGGAGGGGGAAGACAGAGCCAGGGGAGGCAGAGCAGCCAGCTGACACGTTCTCACTGAAGAGTATTTCTGAACCTCCTTTCTCCCAGAACTTGGCGTTCGTTGAGAGTGCAAGAGCAAAAGACTCAGAGAAAATTAGCCCCTGGCGGCCACCGTAAGGGGAGGTGCTGTTGCTTGGAAGGGAGGGGGAAGGAGCTCAGTTGGAGCGACGCCATTAACGGGAGACGGACTGCCTTCCTTCATCTCTCGCTGTGATGATTGAATAAACTCATTAAGTAAGAACTCTTCTTTGTTTTTCTATGCTTTTTGCTGCGATTGGGGGAGGGATAGAATTCCCCGAAGCCTGACATTGAACAAGATAGATAGATCAATGGAAGTCTCTAGGAGAATATTTATATATCTATTGATTTAAAAATAATAATATTTATATACCACTGTACAGTGGTACCTCAGGTTAAGTACTTAATTCGTTCTGGAGGTCTGTTCTTAACCTGAAATTGTTCTTAACCTCAAGCACCACTTTAGCTAATGGGGCCTCCTGCTGCCACTGCGCTGCCGCTGCACGATTTCTATTCTCATCCTGAAGCAAAGTTCTTAACCCGCGGTAATATTTCTGGGTTAGTACAGTCTGTAACCTGAAGCATATGCAACCTGAAACATATGTAACCTGAGGTACCACTGTATCGGGGGGGGGGGGGGGAATCACAGCCGTTTACAGCAGTATGAAAACATAAAAACCGGTCGATAAAATCATAAAAAGTTAACAGCAGAAAGTAATTAAAAACAAACACCAACTGACCATTGTGGGGGTGTACTCTTAACTGCCTAGCAGAACAGGAAAGTTTTCAGCAGACACTTAATATCCATGTGCAGTTTGACATCTCACAAATGGGTGGCTTGCGGAGACTCCACAGGCACCACAATTCTAAGCAATTTGTGTGACAACCTCCCTGATCCTGTGATTTTAACCAGGGTTGTCATAAGATGGAAGAAATCTCTGCTGATTAAGCAAGGATTTTAGACCTTGATGCATATAAGTTTGCGTTACAGTGGTATCTCAGGTTACATACGCTTCAGGTTACATACGCTTCAGGTTACAGACTCCGCTAACCCAGAAATAGTGCTTCAGGTTAAGTACCTTGCTTCAGGATGAGAACAGAAATCGGGCTCCAGCGGCGCAGCAACAGCAGGAGGCCCCATTAGCTAAAGTGGTGCTTCAGGTTACAAACAGTTTCAGGTTAAGTACGGACCTCCGGAACGAATTAAGTACTTAACCTGAGGTACCACTGTATTTGAAAAATAGTTCTAACGAAAAAACAAGACACATTCTCTGTTTTCAGATGATGTATCACAGCAGGTAGCATCTTGGAAGAAGAACTTCTCTCTTCTCTCTAACCCGGGAAGCAATGCCTCTATTTATCTACACTTTTTAGAGCTGACAGGTGGGCCTTTTCATCTACAGGTTTTTTTTATAGTATTATTATAGTAGTATTACGAGATTTGCTGCCGGGTTAACTGAGGACCCTTTTTTCAGTCAATCAAATTGTTTTCAAACAATTCACCTAACCAATTAACTGACTAAACACTGCAGCCCATCCCATCAAACTGACAAATAATTATGCATGGAAATTAAGAATGAGCAACACTTTGCCAGCAAGAAGCGACTAATCTTCCTCATGAAGACAGATGGCTGCAGTAGAGTGATTAACAATGCAATCCTAGACATGTCACCTGGAAGTTAAGGCTTCATGTATTCAATGTGTCTGGCTCCCTATTATGTTTGTGGGTTGCAGTATCAGGAAATGACCTTGGAGCCACCAAGTCCTCTGGCTGAAATCTCACTTCAGCAGTGAGCTCATGGCGGCCTGAGGCAAGTCTTAGCCTTAACCCAAGAGGAAATAAACGAAGAAATCGAAACATTGACTCAGGAAATGGAGCCTGCAGATTGAATGGCAAAAAGAAGGAAAAGATCGGCGAATATATCATTATGATCAGGCATGTCCATAGTCCATTTCAGGGGCCTAATCCAGCCTCTGTGGCAGTTTACTTCCTGGGGTAAAACCCTAAAAAAAGCTCAACAACTTCAATCCTAAAAACAGGTCAATAACTGGTTGGCCCTTTGGTCGCCCCTCACGGCCCTTCACTTCATCAAATCTGGCCCTCTTTGAAAAAAATTTGGACATCACTTGTTGAATGGTTTATTTAAATATTAAGGTTCATTGTATAGCAGATGCTGTTAAATTGTGTTAATTAAGCTGTGTCAGCAATTGGGTATAGTATATAAAGAGCAGCGTGTGCCTCTCTCAGTACCCTGGTGAATGGGTTGATGGATGGGTCATACTCATAGATTTAATGTAAGAGGTGTTTTTGTTTTTGTAATTAAAGCCAAGCAAAAGATATTTTTGCGTTTCTTCATTTTTTCCTGAACGTGTGGTCTCCCCAGCACGCTTTCTGCAGCACAATTAATCTGCTAAATACGCAACACCGCTGACTTAGATAATTATCTCAAAACTGCAGGAATTCAACATGTGTGTACTTTCAACCAGTTCCAAGTATGGAAACAGGTATCTTTTCAAAATACTGTATACCTTAAAGTTCTTCCCATCTTTCCTTTGCAAGTGTCTTGGTTGTAAGCAACTTTGGATGAAGAATGAAGAATGGGGGGTATACGTATGAACCCAGCCTTACAGTGGCCATGGATATATCTTCTTGTTTTGATTCCATGGCTATGGCTGCCCACCTGCCATCACCCCCTTCATCTTTTCCTCCCCTCTACGACCTCAACACTGCAGAAAACTAAATTAGCAGTTCTTTGAGAAACTGTGTCTCGGAATACTAATTATGCAACATGGGAATTGGAAAGGTTTCTCGGTTTGCAAACATTATTCTCCAGTGTGGAACGTGGCCTTTCAATGTCGTGGAGCAGACTTTCTGATGCGATTTCTGTCACCCTTGTCAGTTAAGCTTGAGCCATATTGTGCTTCGATACATAACCATGTTTTCTTTTTCCACATAATGCTTTTTGTTCTTCTGTATCTGTACACCAGTGCATGAGTATCTCACATCTGCCTAGCCACTGGTATATCAGTATACAGACGTAGAATTAGGATGTAAACGAAAACTCAGCGATTCTAACGTGCTACCCAAAGCCTGCCGAAACAGGAGCTCACAATGCTCCTTACGATGCTGATGAACAATTCATATACATTGTGAACTATGTGCATGAAACATCTTCCCCTGCTAAAGTGAATATTCATGCAGTATTTCTATATGTACATTCTGCTCTATGCCAGGACAGATCTACTGGATCCAAAATAATTACCAACTAATCATATGAAGCCATTTCTTGGGCTCCATGATCACTGCAGATGGTGACAGCAGCCACGAAATTAAAAGACGCCTGCTTCTTGGAAGAAGGGCAATGACAGGCCTAGACAGCATATTGAGAAGTAGAGACGTCACCTTGCCAACAAAGGTCCGTATAGTTAAAGCCATGGTTTTCCCAGTAGTGATGTATGGAAGTGAGAGCTGGACCATCAAGAAGGCTGATCGCCGAAGAATTGATGCTTTTGAATTATGGTGCTGGAGAAGACTCTTGAGAGTCCCATGGACTGCAAGAAGATCAAACGCATCCATTCTTAAGGAAATCAGCCCTGTGTGCTCACTGGAAGGACAGATCGTGAAGCTGAGGCTTCAGTACTTTGGCCACCTCATGAGAAGAGAAGACTCCCTGGAGAAGACACTGAGGAAGGGGGCGACTGAGGACGAGATGGTTGGATAGTGTTTTCGAGGTTACCAGCATGAGTTTGACCAAACTGCGGGAGGTAGTGGAGGACAGAGGTGCCTGGCGTGCTCCGGTCCATGGGGTCACGAAGAGTCGGACACGACTAAATGACTAAACAACAACAATCATATGAAAAAATAACCTGGTCGCTGAATTTACAGAAATCTGGAACCTTTATATATTTGATGAACCAAGGTGGATAAAAATCAATGATTATTATTTTTTAAATTGGATTTTCTTTATTTAAAACAGATTTTTAAAATAAAATGCTTTTGGAGGAAAAATCTTCCTAAAGGTAGTTTTCTATTTAAGTTATAGTCCAAAAGCTATTCATCAGGAAATGATTTAAGTTTTTCAAGTGCGCTAAAACGCAGTAAGTTTTTTTAAAAAATTGTTTAACCACATCAGTTAACAAATATGGATACATATGCTATACTGTTATTGTTTTAGTTAAATAAATTGTTTAAATTGTTATTAAGGAAATTATTATTTTTCTCCTTCCGTTAAAGTACAGCAGAAAAGTTGTAAAAATACAAGCAGTTAACTTACTAAACCACACAATAATTTCATAATTTTCTGTCAATGTATTTCTAATAGTATAAACAAATCAGTTATTTTTGATATAACTGTAAAAACTACTCTGAAAATTTATCATTCCAAAAATGAAACCTACATCTGGTTGTAAATATTAAGATTATACCAGCAAGAATGAGTCTTTCTGTAAAAAAAGATTTAAATCCAGTCTTACTGGCTAGTGATTTAAATCGATTTGATTTAAGTCAAATCCACCCTATGATGAACATTGTTGTGATTTGGAGATGCTATCAAACATCAACTTTTGGTATATATTTTTAAATGACATTACATCTGTATCATGTTTTTTCAGTACAGTGAACATTTTATTTTCTAAAGGATCTCGAACAGATAAAGGCTGCATGCCAGCCGACTTGGTTATGATTCTCCTAGCTAAACAGGCAGACACTTAAATGCAAGCTTGTGGTGACAGGGTTTGTTTAGGGAAAGGTTTATTTTAACAGGACAGCCTGGAAGACATTGTGATCTTCCCCAGCGCTTCCTGTCAACGTAAGAGGACACCCAGCAATTGCTTTGATTGATCTGTGCTTTTACAATGGATTTACTAATCTCTGCATTTCACTGCCTCTGCATCCCAAGCGCTTACTTTCCCATTTCAATCAATTTTAAAACCCTCTCACCTTCCCCCAACTTTTTTTTTGTTAATTCAATGACATTCCAACATGCCCTCCCATATTTTCCTAAGTCCTATTCATTTAGGTCATTATTTTGCCCATTAATGCATTTAACTTCTAAACACTTCCTAATCCCGTTGATTTGGAAAAGAATGAAAATATATATATATATTTCAAAGAGAATGATAAAATGTTAACTGTATCTATATTTGTAGGCTCCAATATACATTTCTTAAATTTGATCCGGATCCAAACCTATTTAAAGTCATGCAATCTATTGCTAAGGGACGTGGGTGGCGCTGTGGGTTAAACCACAGAGCCTAAGGCTTGCCGATCAGAAAGGTCGGTGGTTCGAATCCCCGCGACGGGGTGAGCTCCCTGCTCCTGCCAACCTAGCATTTCGAAAGCACGTCAAAGTGCAAGTAGATAAATAGGTACGGCTCCGGCGGGAAGATAAACGGCGTTTCCGTGCGCTGCTCTGGTTCGCCAGATGCGGCTTAGTCATGCTGGCCACATGACCCGGAAGCTGTACGCCGGCTCCTTCGGCCAGTAAAGCGAGATGAGCGCCGCAACCCCAGAGTCAGCCATGACTGGACCTAATGGTCAGGAGTCCCTTTACCTTTACCTTAATATATTACTACTTGAAATTGGCATGCACACACTACAAAATTAGCTAATCAGAGCTGCTAATTTTAAAATACAGTGGTACCTCGGGTTACATACGCTCCAGGTTACAGACTCTGCTAACCCAGAAATATTACCTCAGGTTAAGAACTTTGCTTCAGGATGAGAACAGAAATCGTGCTCTGGCGGTGTGGCAGCAGCAGTAGGCCCCATTAGCTAAAGTGGTGCTTCAGGTTAAGAACAGTTTCAGGTTAAGTACGGACCTCCAGAATGAATTAAGTACTTAATCCGAGGTACCACTGTACTGGCAAATAAGTAGAAGCTTGGGTGTCATTCACATGCACAAATCAGGTATTTCCCGTCACCCCTTATCAGCACCTCATGCACTGTTTGCATTGTCTGCAATGTTATAGTTTTGTATTGGAAAACCTAAGTTAATCTATCTATTTTCTCAATGCAGCAAAAACACACTCCAGTTGCATTTGGGAAATTAAAAAAGAAGACTTACAGAACTGTCTTTCACCAGAAGGGCACAACACTGGATCCCTGCCATTAGCATCTTATGAGGATTCCATGCCACCGAATTAGCCCTATGAAAGTGATAAATGGACAGAAGCAGAAAATTACTTTGCAATTGCAGTGTGATTGCATATGATAAAGCAGAATTTTCTTCATTTTTTCCCAGGTTTCCAATCACTATCCTCATAGCGAGCATGACACAATCTATCCAAAATGAAACGTGAGTGTCTGTGGTTTCAGTGAGAAATGATGGTCTCCCTGAAGTCAATGGGACTTCAAAAACGCTTGCATTTGACTTTAATTACCCCCTTTCCAAATTAAACATCATCTACCTGTGGATGCCTTGCAGAAGTTTGCGGTGCTTCCTTGACAGCAAAGCTGAGCCTCCCCACGATGCCTGCGGAGATATTTATTAAAAGTTATAAAGTGTTAGTTCAGCACTGTATAATTTAATTATTACTCTCATTAGAGGGTTTTAAAAGTTTAGACGGCAGGGATGGTACAAACTGGATTCTCCTGATTATGCCACTCATTTCAAAGAACCCAAAAGTATATATACTGGCTTGAATAAGGCCTCGCTTACACAAGCATAGTATGTCGCTGTTAAGTACCTTCTCTGAGCTATATACGTACGTACATCAGTCTAAAGTTTGTTTGAAATTTTTAGAAACATTTTACTATTGTTCTGCCAGCAGACTAAGTTACGGAACACTGAATAGCTGAATAAAACCAAAGGTGTTTGTTTACATGAGTAATCATGGAAACTAACCATAACTAGTGAGAATCTTCAAAATGAATTCTGGAAGATTTATATTCCCATCTCTTTATCTGTTGCATACATTCAAGCAGAGTGAAATCTAGCAATTATTCTATCTAACTTGATATTACATAGCCTCCAACATTCTTTCAATGAAAATGGGCGGCTGCCAACTTATGTAAAAACATAACGAAACATTAAACATTTAAAAACTTCCCTATGCAGGGAAGTTAGTTAGTTAGTTAGTTAGTTATCTCTTTGGCTCAGGGGTTGCATAACCCCATACCTTCCAACATGAAAATAGCGACGTCCTAAGGAAAAGGGACGCGGGTGGTGCTGTGGGTTAAACCACAGAGCCTAGGACTCGCCGATCAGAAGGTTGGCGGTTCGAATACCCGCGATGGGGTGAGCTCCCGTTGCTTGGTCCCTGCTCCTGCCAACCTAGCAGTTCGAAAGCACGTCAAAGTGCAAGTAGATAAATAGGGCGGTAAATAGGTACCGCTCCGGCGGGAAGGTAAACGGCGTTTCCGTGCACTGCTCTGGTTCACCAGAAGTGGCTTAGTCATGCTGGCCACATGACCTGGAAGATGTACGCCGGCTCCCTCTGCCAGTAAAGCGAGATGAGCGCCGCAACCCCAGAGTCGGCCACGACTGGACCTAATGGTCAGGGGTCCCTTTACCTTACTAAGGAAAAGAGGGACATTCTGGGATCAAATCAGAAACTGGATGGCTTCTTTACATCCAGGACTGTCCCTGGAAAATAGGGACACTTGGAGGTTCTGGAATTATTGTCAGTTTCAGGAATAATTGCAACCCTGGACTGCTTTAGGAGGAAGGGAAGAATTAAAATTTAATAAATAAATTTAATAAATGATAAAATAACCAGACAACACACACAGCCACTACTGAAGCTGCTATGCCATCATGGAATATGCTCTGAAGTTGTGGTATACTCATAAGTATTCTAGTTGCACAAGGAGAATTCAGAACATGTGGAAGGTGAAAGGCTGTTTCAGCAGAAAAGGGTGTTTCATGGGATTTAGGAACAAGAGAGCAGACACATATAGGATCACGCTGTATATAGCCTTGGGTCATAAATAACAGCCTATATTTGGTGATCTGAATCTGTTCCCAAGCCACTGCAAATTTAGCACATTTTATATATAGCTTTTTCTCAGGAGGCCTGGACAGAAGAGAGTGATAAATTACAGCAGACATGCCCTTGATAGACTCTGCATCCATCCCTCTGGGATCAGCTCATACCTGGAAGACATTTTTCCACATCCTTAAACACACAAAGAGACTACTTGGGCCAACTCTGTAGAGAAATCTTCCCACCACTATTATGAATGGTGCCTCTTCTTCCAAAGGGAATCAAATAACATCCCTACGACAGCTACATCAGCCGTAACGTAATACCAGGGAAGCAATTTATTTTTAGCTTCTCCAAATGATTTACTCTGAAGAAATAAAGAGCCTTATCAAAGGCATTATTGCCAAGCAATCAACAGCTCACTGATTCCGAAAGAAGGCACTTTTAACAACAAAAAGATTTGCATATTTCCAATAACCCATCTGCAAGAAGATCAGGAAAATAGCAAAAACTCTCAAATACAAGGGTTGTTGTTTTTTTTTTTTGGGGGGGGGGGAAGCTTACCAAACTTTCATGTTATGTTAATCCTCCTTAGCTGTGTTTGCAAAAACTGCTTTACTGAAAGCCTACAGTAATACCACTTAGGTAATTTGAAAATTATTTAGTCATTCACCATGAATAGATATTTCTGCAAGTCATACAGTTTTGGAATCTTTAGATGTTAAGCAAACAGAACTGTGCTGGAATTCCCATAGTGAAACCTACTGGAAGAAATCATGATAACAAACTTTTTATATATATAAAAGAATGGAAATGGTTTGTTGGATATTTACAGATAAATTGTAAACAGATAAAAACACTGGCAGGATTATTGTAATAACCTGCAGCTATATAAGGGTGTGTGTGTGTGTGTGTGTGTGTGTATGATAGATAAATAAATAAATGAGTAAGTTAATTTGGATTTGCAGAAGATATTAAAAATAAATTTAAGGAACCTCAGAAAGAGGGGAAGGAAGTCAAGTTTTAAAATTAAAATAAGTGAAAAGTATATATCTGAAAAGTATATATATTTTTTAAAGGAATTCCCACAGAGAAACAATGTATTGCTAAAGGATAGTACCACTGGCACAGAAATGGAAATCTAGGAGTCATTCTAGATATTTAGGATAAATAACTCAACATTCACGTAACAATAGGATAATAACCTCCTAACCACCATCGTCCTGGACTCAGGAGACCAATGGCTCAGCCAACCAGACAAATATTTTGTGACTAATTTTTTCAGGAGTTCGAACAGACATGGGGAATTGCTCCCACTGGGAGACTGCAAGCAGTCTTCAGGCTTCAGAGCTTTCCCCTAATCCTCTCATAGTGGAAGGGGAACCCAGTGCCTGGAAGAAGTCCCCCTCAAACTCCCCTTCTTCCACTAAGGAGCCTATGAAAGAACCGCGAGCACCTTGGAGGAATAATAAAACAAAAGGTTATGTTATGCCGAAGCCAACACAACCTTTGAGGAAAAGTCCAAGTCTACAAAAGTCAACACCCTGAAGATTCTGGGCCCCACAGAGATTAGACTGGCCTCGACCAGAGCCAGGGCCTTTTCGGCCGTGGCCCCGGCCTGGTGGAACGCTCTCTCACACAAGAAACCAGGGCCCTGCGAGATTTGACATCCTTCCGCAGGGCCTGCAAGACGGAGATGTTCCACCAGGCCTTTGGTCAGGGTTCAGTCTGAGACATTTCTCTTTGTATAAGAACAAGCACAAAGGAGGGTTCCCAGCCCGCTCACAGGTCCTTATAATATCGAGTATTAACCACTTTCAATTTTAACCTGCGGATTGTCATTTGTCCAGTCGATTGATTGCTTGTTTTTATTGTGTTATTTATCTGATGTTAGCTGCTCTGAGCCTGGCTCCGGCCGGGGTACAAATATTATTATTATTATTATTATTATTATTATTATTATTATTATTATTATTCTTCAGGCAAGCTCTTAATATTACACAATGAAAAACTAATGTAATGTTGTACAGGGCTTAGACGGTGAAAGTTACCAAATATGTCTGGGCAAAACAACCTCTCAAGCTAAGCTACATCAAAATAAAGAAACTCTGAACTCTTCAGAGAGAGACAGTCCACAGATTTATGCATTAAACAAAACGTAGTTCGGTTTTTAGAACACCATTAGTTGGGTTTGCAAAATCAGCTGCACTTTCCCCCCCAGCATGTGTGAGAACGGCTCCGCGGTTAAAAGGAAGGATTAATAAAGTGAAACAAAGAACAAATGTTAATAAAACTAACTTACATCAACATGCAGCCAAAGGTCATGTTTCTCGCAGATGTCGGCAATTTCATCCAGAGGATCAAACGCTCCCAGAACTGTGGTGCCAGCTGTAGCGCTGACAAAAAATGGTGCTGAACCCTGTAGAATGATCCAAAACAAAAGATTGTTTGCACTGTTCAAATTCTCCAGTGAGGGCGACACGCTAAATACAATAAGGTCTGGGAATCTAGGACAAGACTAACAATGTCTACATTTTACATTCTCAGCAGCAAACTGGTCTTTTAAAAGTATTCTATCCAAAACGTTGGAAAAACCTGGGTTACTTAAGAGCCAGAGTGTCAAACATCGACTGTCAATGATCAATGCTCTCTCGCGGCCTGGTCCCAAAAGCTTAACACATATGTCACTGGAAGCAAACTGATTACCTCTCTTTCTCTAAATTCAGGTTGGAAAGATTTCCGTTATGGCAGGGCTAGCTTAAGACATTTGCGGTACCTGAAGTGGAAAATCCAAACTGCAGCATAAGCAATGGTTCACCCTCCCAGGCAGTGGAAAATATAACCAAATAAACAACTGACAATTTCCTGCCTTTCAGATGGTACCAAAGAACAGGTTCTGCTTCGTGGCAAGGCAAGGCCAGCCTGGCACAAGACTACTGCGATATTTGAGATATTCCAACCGATTGGTTGGGTCAACTTTAAAGGAGAAGTGGGTTCTTCTGTAAGGGACAAGTTGTGCCTGGCATTTATGCCTTTCTGAATTTAATGTGAATCAAAACCATCAACTGAGGCATGTGGGGGTGAGTACCCAAACCTTTCCTCCATTGCTATGGTCCTAATAAACCTGCCCCCCACCCCAGATTGCAATTTGCTTCAGGGGGGAAGAGTGATTTTCAGCAAGCTCACAGCATGGGAGGCAAGGGTCAATTGCTTTTACAGTGGTACCTCGGGTTACATACGCTTCAGGTTACACACTCCGCTAACCTAGAAATAGTGCTTCAGGTTAAGAACTTTGCTTCAGGATAAGAACAGAAATCGTGCTCTGGCGGCACGGCGGCAGCAGGAGGCCCCATTAGCTAAAGTGGTGCTTCAGGTTAAGAACAGTTTCAGGTTAAGTACGGAGCTCCGGAACGAATTAAATACTTAACCCGAGGTACCACTGTAAATGTAAAAATAATAAACCATCCCCTTCCTGTGTGCCAATGATCCTGATCTGGATCAGAAATCCGAGGGGCTATTTCAGATTTTCCCCCCTAAAGGTCACATTGCATGCAGTAACTAGGGGGTGCATGAGAATCACATTGCAAGTCCCGAAAGAGCCTTGATTCTTTGTGAGCACTCCAAACACAAATGCACTAGCCATTCTAAGCAAGTGAGCACAAAATGGATTTATCCACTATAAGGGGAGAGTGCCCTCCAGCTCCTCAAGGGAATATCACATTCCCACCAAGGAGGGCAGGTTCAGTATGGGTCCCAGTGCTGGTTGATAGACCAAACCCCAAGAGTGCTCACTAATGGTTCCTCGTCATCCTGGGGGAAGGGTTCCGCAGGGTTCTGTCCTGGACCCGTTGTTGTTCGACGTCTTTATATAGTCAGGCATAAGCAAACTCGGCCCTCCAGATGTTTTGGGACTACAACATCATCCCTGACCACTGGTCCTGTTAGCTAGGGATGATGGGAGTTGTAGTCCCCAAACATCTGGAGGGCCGAGTTTGCCTATGCCTGATCAAGCACTTGAATAAAGGTATTGGGGGGATGCTAATAAAATTTGCAGGTGATATCAAACTGGGAGGGGCAGCTAATGCCACAGATAACAGAATTGGGATTGAAGAGGACCTTAACAGATTGCAGAACTGGGCCCAAACTAACAAAATGAATTTCAACAGAGAGAAATGTCAGGTTCTACACTGAGACAGGAAGAACCAGCTGCACAAATATAAGGCTTGCCAGTAGTACATGTGAAAAGGATCTAGGGGTCTTAGTAAACCACAAGCTTAACATGAGTCAACACTCTGATGCAGCAGCAAAAAAAAGCCAATGATATTCTAAGCTGTGGGGACAGAAGTGTAGTGTCCTGATCAAGGGAAGTCACAGTAAAGCTCCAGTCTGCCTTGGTCAGACTACGCCTGGAGTGCTGTGTCAGCTTGGGGTACTACAATTTGAGAAGAATATTGACAAGCTGAACATGTGCAGAGGAGGGCAACCAAGATGATCAAGCGTCTGGAAACCAAGCCTTATGAGGAACAGTTGAGGGTGTTGGGTATGTTGAACCTGGAAAAGAGGAGACTGGTGGAGGGGAGAGATATGATAGCAAGATTCAAATATCTAAAGGGCTGTCACACGGAAGATGAACAAGTTTATTTCCTCCTGCTCTGGAGGCTAGGACCTGAACCAATGGATTCAAGTTAGAAGAAAGGAGATTCCGACTCAACTTCAAGAAGAACCTTCTGACAGTAAGAGCCATTTGAGGGTGGAACGGTTTTCCTCGGGTGGTGGCGGACTCGCCTTCCTTGGAAATTTTGAAGAAAAGATTGTGTGGCCATCTGTTACATATGCTTTAGTTGAGATTCCTGCATTGCTGGGTGTTGGCACTTAGGTGACCCTTCCAACTATGATTGTATGAAGGATAACTCCTGAGCACAAATGGACCTGGTGCACAAATGGTGCACTGGGGAATGTAGTATTTGGGCCCTATTTTGCAGTAACATATGGTTTTCATAGTAGTGATGTATGGAAGTGAGAGCTGGACCATAAAGAAGGCTGATCGCCAAAGAATTGATGCTTTTGAATTCTGGTGCTGGAGGAGACTCTTGAGAGTCCCGTGGACTGCAAGAAGATCAAACCTATCCATTCTGAAGGAAATCAGCCCTGAGTGCTCACTGGAAGGACAGATCCTGAAGCTGAGACTCCAATATTTTGGCCACCTCATGAGAAGAGAAGACTCCCTGGAAAAGACCCGGATGTTGGGAAAGATGGAGGGTACAAGGAGAAGGGGACGGCAGAGGACGAGATGGTTGGACAGTGTTCTCAAAGCTACTAACATGAGTTTGACCAAACTGCGGGAGGCAGTGGAAGACAGGAGTGCCTGGCGTGCTTTGGTCCATGGGGTCACGAAGAGTCGGACACGACTAAACAACAACAAAGCTCCATTGCCCCTGCTGCTGCTGCTCTCCCCTTCCTCCTCTTTCTCCACATAAATTTAGAAGCTCGATGGGAGCAGCAAAGGAAGGAGTGGTATAGGTTCAAGATGTATAGAGACCTTTTCTCAAATAATGAACCAGAGGCACTTACTGTTTTAAGTGCATTTTGACTATTAACACATTTAAAGAAATGCACAGTGTAGCCTCGAATTTCACCGTTGTCAGAGACCATAACGTGAGCAGATGACAGCGTAACTAGGTAGGGTGCTGCTACTACCACCTCGCCATAGCCACGCCTTTCTATAGCATACTTATCTTTCTCCCTTCCCTGTTATTTTCTTCTGAACTAAGAGTAAGAAGAGTCCCTGGTATTAAATGCTAATAACAACATTCAGTTGATGATAGTACTAATTAGCTCAGCTAGGAGGCTACTCATGCAAGGAAGAGATTCTTCACCTCTCAGGGGATCTTACCTGCATTACATAATTAGTGCTTATTTTTCCTGCCATCAACAATCTGAATCTGCTGCCAAATGTGGATAGAAGGTCTACAAAAGGACAGGATGTATGTGCGGCAATTTCCCACGCAGTAGCAGGAGACCATGTGCATGAGAAGTGGACAAGACAGGCCCAGAGGGGCAGGACACACCAAAAGCACATATCCCACCAGGTACAAGGTGTGGAACCACCATAGACTGAAGCTACTGGGATGAGTAGACTGCAGGGATTGGATGTGTGGCAACTTCACATGCAAACCCCTTCAGAACTACAGTTATGAATGAGCCCTGATCCAATGACATATTAATCACAATGGCTGGGATCTTGAGGGAGGGAAAGCCCTGCTACTAGGTAGGATTTGTAGACAGGTAGCTGCATCCTATGGTCCAAATGGCCACACAAGGAATACGTAGCAGGGCTATGAAGTAGCCCCTTTTGACCATTGTGTGCCATAACCCAACTCTCTCCAAACTTCAGGAGTAGCAGCAGACAAAACGTTAGGGGCTGCAGTTGAAAAGCAAAAATCAGATAATACTGATGTGCATAAACTCGTTGGGTCTCCGTCTCAACATTGGCATCGTTATCACGCAAGTTTTCATCAATCTGCTGGAAAAGACTTCCCACCCAAAGTATTAAGCTTGCAACAGGAAGCAGGGTTTCTGTTATTTATTTCCAAAGGCTTGAGTCTCAATTGCCGTATAGCACTAAAACTAAAATTTCAAAGTACGGTACACACTATGGCCTGGTTTGCACAACACAGTAAGACAAACTATGGTTTACAGGGATCATGCAAACCACAGTTTAGTGTGCCACCTGAACCGAGTCTCGTATTTAAGCTCTCTCCTCACTAATCATGAGCTGTAGCAAGGTTTCTTCAGGTGACAATACTAAGCCAGGCATGGGGAACCTTTGGCTGCCCAGATGTTGCTGAAGTCCAAATCTCATCTTCCCTGGATACTGGCCATGCTTGCTAAAGATATAGTTCAACAACATCTGGAAAGTCAAAGATTCCCCACACTTGCAGTAAGCCACATTTTTGGCTTACCTCCGTGTTGTGCAGGAGCAAAAGGAAATGGGGAGAAACAAAGAAGCTGCAAACTCTTATCTCGGAGCCTGCATCTTTCTGAGGTCCCAGAAAGTCAGAGTTTCATTTACTGTACTGTGCAAGCTAGGTCATTATATGCAGTTGTTTGTGAACAGGAGTGAGTGGAGCCTTATATTGCGTTTATACATATGCTGAAGCTATGGAGCTAACAACCTAATCATCTGCAGTACTTAGGACCTTTCTTTTAAATTCTTCTCACTGCAATAATATCTTAAGAAACACTATCTCCTGAAAAGCCAAACACAAAAAACCCCGCTAAGTAACATTTTCCTCCCAAAGCAACAGCTGTAAGTTTTCATTACACTGAACTATTGATTAAAGTGACTTTCAGGTTACGAACTTAAAACGCTGAACAAAAAAACCCCCAAAATAATATCTCCTGCAGCCAATGGAACAGCCTCATAAATCCCACTAAACTGGATTCTTTTGGCTTTGATGAGACTTTAAATAGGTTTTTAGCTTAACATTGGGGGGAAAGGAGGAGTACTTCTCAGAAATTGTCTTTTCACTTTGCCATGAGACTCTGGAGCTAGCTGGAATGATTGCCAAACGCATTTTCAGTGGGAAATTTTATTTTTTTAATGCTTCGATGATATTGACATGCATTTGGGCAGAAGGAACGGAAGGGGACACATCCTGTGCATTAATCGGGCTTCCCCACCCCTCTTCCTTCCTTCTCTCCACACTTCATTCTGGATAATTTAAATGTGAATTTAAAACCATAATCTTCCATGAATGTCAGGCTAAAATAAAATCATACTTGCTGCAGTCCAGTGATTTCTTCTGGGGAAAGGTAGCTTCACCGGCAGCTTTATTCAAACAGACAGAAGGATTCGTAGAGAGAATGACACATTGCCTTTGAAAAGCACCTAGAGATTTCAACTGGTGCAGAGTGTAATCGCCCAGTTATTAACAGGGGCTGATCACCACAGCCAGCATCTAGTGAATGTTTTCACACATTGGACAGTTTGCTTCCGGACCCAAACCAAAGTGCTCATGCCATACCCTACAACATTTCTCTGAGGAAAATAGGGCCGTTCCGTTCCATAATGATAATTTTACTATTTATAAACACACACACACCACGTCTTCCTGGGTTGCCCCAGCCACTATGGGCAGCTTCCAACATATATAAAAACATTATAAAACTTTAAACATTAAAAAAAAAAACCCTTCCCTATACAGTGGTACCTTGGTTTAAGAACAGCTTAGTTCACGAACAACTTGGATTAAGAACGCTGAAACCCGGAAGTAGGTGTTTTGGTTTGTGAACTTTGCCTTGGAATAAGAACATGCTTCGCTTCCTGTTGAGTGTGTTCCATTTGTCAATTGAGTCCCCTGCTGCTATGGGAAAGCACGTCTTGGTTTAAGAACGCTTTAGTTTAAGAACGGACTTCCGTAACAGATTAAGTTCGCAAACCAAGGTACCACTGTACAGGGTTGCCTTCAGACAGCTCGGAAGTTGGATAACTCCATACCCTCCAACATTTCTCCAGTGAAAATAGGGACATCCTAAAGAAAAGCAGGACATTCTCCAAATCAGGGACGTCCCTGGAAAATAGGGACACTTGGAGGGTCTGTCATGTTCACCACTAAAGCTAAGTGGCTGACCAGGATCTGGATATAAAAAAACCCAACTTCTTCCAGAGGGATCTTTCTACAATTCAGATCCTCTTCAGAAATCCTACTCTGGATGTCCCTGTCTTCGAAAGTTCAGAGGTGACTCAAGAAGGCCTTTTCAGTGGTGGTGCCCAAATTCACTTGGCACCACCACTGTTGTCCTTTAGGTGCCTGTCAAAGTCTATGCTATTCTCAGATGCTTTTAATGGTGCTGGAGTCTCAGCTATTTCTATTTTCTCTGCTCGCTTCACTGGCTCCTGCAAATTGCTTCTTACCTGTTCTATTTATTGTGGCTTATTATAATTTGTTTTTTTAATGCAAGCTGCCTTGAAGCTCTTTTGGGAAAGGAGGGGGTAAACATACCTTAAAGAAAAGAAAAGAAAATGCTGTTGCTCCATTGAAGTGAACGAGAAAGCAGGGAGCTCTGTGTGCGCATTGCAACAAATGAAGAACTCTGGAACCGTGTTAGGGAGCCATCCTAACCCATCACAACACGGACAGAATACCCCATCATGAAGATACACACAACATAGTTCTTTTCTACCCAATCCCACAACAAAAAATGGTAATGACACTACAGCCTTTGTGGGGTGAGGATGGGGGAGGGTTAGATAGATATTACAACCATCAAGGCCAATCAATATGAAAACGATAGGATCAAAATAAAAACTACCATATTTTTCGCCCTATAGGATGCACCAGACCACAAGACACACCTAGTTTTTGGAGGAGGAAAACAAGAAAAAAATTATTCTGAATCTCAGAAGCCAGAACAGCAAGAGGGATCGCTGCGCAGCGAAAGCAGCAATCCCTCTTGCTGTTCTGGCTTCTGGGATAGCTGCGCAGCCTGCATTCACTCCATAAGACGCAGACACATTTCCCCTTACTTTTCAGGAGGGAAAAAGTGAGTCTTATAGAGCAAAAAATACGTTATTTCAAGCTGCAGTTTGCTTCTTTTACTATTTTAAAGCCTCTATTTCTGCCAGACCAAGATTGTGTGTATCATACTAATTCTGTTTCTACCGTTTTGCAACTTTAAAAAATATTATTTGGCACATAAAAGTACCTGAGGGGGGGGGGAACCCTCACAAAATTTGCATTTATAGGAAAACCTGTTGAACAAATTATACACCATAACAAATTTTGTTTTCATGGGGCAAGGTCTCCATAACTGGACCGTGTGTCCATCTTGCATTTTCTCTAATGTATGAAGAGGAAGTTACATTCGGGAACCTGCCCTTGAGACTATCACGAGCTGAGGAACCGAAAATATGTTCCCCATGTCTTTGCATCTATGGATCTCCTTCCAAACATTATGAATCTGTTCTGTGAATACCCTGTGAAAACACAGGCACCAATCTTTTTCTGCAATCTGTGAAGCACTGCACAGCAAAGCAGAGAAGATAGGACGCCTCCCACACCAAACACTGTTATCGAATGGAACTCAGCAGAGACACTTGCAAACATGAAATGAGATAAGAGAACATTTCAAATGCTTATAGTCTTCACTTCAAGGAAATGAAACCATATTAAGCACAGATAGACGCATCCGCAAGGATAGTTTTTTAAAGAAGTGTGCAGGACAAGAAGCTATAGCCAAGTACTGTTTTCACTGTAAAACACTTTAAAATCAAAGGAGATTTTATCATCAATAATCCATTTAAACAATGAAGGGAATGCTGTTTGCTTGTCAATAGTTGTTTTGCCCAGAAAATAGCAGCTGATCTTTTATTCATGAACAGATTTATTTTAATTCTATTCCACATTTCTCCTATCTGCCCAAACTGAATGAAATGTCTGATAAAATGCCATAGTCATTAAGCATATACTGTATCCTGAAGATACTACTGGCCTACTAAAGCTGGGATGTTCCTTAATTTTGAGCACAATTATAGATATAATCTCAGTGAGAAGCATAATGAGAATGGCCCAGGTTTGCAGTGCAAGAGTTATTCTTTGATGCCATTTTGTGAGTTCTAGCGCTATTATTTTTTAAGCGATGAACTAAAATACCTGGGGATCACACTGCTGGTTCACGACTTACCGTGCAATCTGTGGCAAAGCAGACTGGACCTGAAACATTTGCAACACAAGAAGCTACCCTGTTTTAACTTTCATTCACGTTCATTCACCCTTTTTCCATTCTAACAACGCCACCAAAAATTGAATTTATGATTTTTGTTGTTGTTGTGACCATCACAGCCTTTCAACCACCGCTAAAAAAGAAATATATGCATACTATACAAAATATACACCATTACAATGTAGTATCGCCCTATTTGTACATATATATATGTGTTGTATATATAATTGTGTTGTATATATAATATATGTGTTGTATATATAATGTGTACGAAAGCAAATATATATGTGTTGTATATATAATTGTATATACAGTGATATAAAAATAAAAGCTGAGACAAATAAGCTTCCAAAATTCATTTCCGATCAGATCTTTACAGTCCATCATATTATCCTTAATGCACCTTCTTCTCAATTTTTGAGCAGCAGCTGCAGCTGCAAACCTTGCAACGTTGTGTTGCAAGATTCACATGCATGATCCGACAAAAGAGGCTGAGGAGGAGAGCCAGGACAGGCCACGATTTATCCCCCTGGGAGCGGGCCAGGGCGGCATTCATTGGCCGGCTGGGCCCACCCCACCCCCAGGAAGCACCTGCCCCAAACCAGCCAGCATTGGTCAATCACCAGGTGGCAGCCATCCAGCCCAGCCATTCGCCAGATCACTCCCGTGGTCCGGGCGCAACACTGCCCCCCATTGGAGCAGACTGCCATACACAAATGCACATAAGGTATGCCTTTCACAGGGCACACAGACTCTCTCTTGCTCTCTCACTCTCTCTCCCCCTCTCACCTCTTTCCTTGCCCGCTGGACTTGTTTCTCCAGTTCCTCAGGTATCATCTTACCTCTATGGGACACAGATTTAAAACTTTTCAGTTATGTAATAGGTTACTCGCTTTCAGCACTACTTCAGTATTTTAAAAGGATCATCAGACGGCTTCGACGGCTTCGGTCGCCTTACCTTTCGTCACTTTTGACGAAGTAAACATTTTGTGTGCCGATCCCCAAGAACGACGCTGCCTTCTTCACGGAATAATGACACTGAGTAAAGGGTAAAAATCAAACAGGTAACAGCAGGCATATCGACAAATAGGTTTCCTGAGGCACACTCGTTGCCGGTTTTGGGCAAAAATCAAGGCTTCACAAAACCAATGACAGCCACAGAATTGCAAAATAGGAGAGCATTAGCCTCCCCTCTCAAAGCAGGGGAGGGGGGAATTCTGAGCTTTTTGAACCTTAAATTTAGTTAAGCACTGGACGTAAACCCCTGGTTTCATGGCTCAAAGTAATTGCTCTACTGACTGAGCTATCTAGAAAAATTCAGGGCGGCTTATTTGTTTTAGTAGAATAATAATAATAAAATAGGGAGGAATAAGAAACTGGAGCAAATTGTTATGTTATTTAAGGGTTAAATTAATATATTTGCCAACCACCCTGAAAACGCCTTAAATTGTTCCTTCGCATACAGCAGGTGAAACCAGGTGGTTAATTAATTCAGCTTTCTTCAAGAGAGTTCACACAAATGCAGTAAAGGAGGAACATAATTATGAAAAATACTGCACTTTAATGTGTGGGTATGAATATATTAAAGGTATTCAGTCCTGTCACACTTTTTCTGATGAGATGGATCGCCCCACTTTTTTGACAGGGCTTATTCCCCCTCTTCCCACCCCACCCCCCAATTTTTAACTAAATGCACAGAAGATATCATCAGCTACCACCAGCCAATCTTTTCTAACATGGCAGATTCACAAAGGCTTTAGAATCCATTCACTGAGAGTGTTGTATGAATAATAACATACATAGGTAGATAATTAATCTTCTGTTACATTGAATTACATCAATAATGAAATACGTGTGCAAAGCTACAATGTGGCACTCACTAGAGATGTGGACTCTTAAGCAGCAAGGTTTCATTCGAATTGCGAGTGATTCTCACAAAACAGCTCCTTATTAGTAAGCTATGAGTCACCTATTAAGCTCAATCAAAAGGAGTGTGACATTGAATTACTAGAAAATGTCAAACCTCTCCGGGCTCAGAAAATAATAGATCAGCAAAATCTCCAAAGTGGGCAGGAGGATGGGGGGACAAAGGCAGCACAATGAATCACAGCTCTTGTTATGAACAGTATAGAAGTATGAGAAGATCACAATTAAGGGCCCACGATAATTTGGTCCCGACTTTGTTCTAATTTCAGTTAGCTAAAACAAACAATGGAGTTCTCAAGAGTACAGAAATAATGGAGAACTGTGGTTGGTCCAAAAGTGGAAGCTTTCAAGAGAGGGAGGGCATGCAACCTTTGGCTTGTGTAGCCACAAAACGTGTTCTCCCTAGCAGAGAGCACGTGTTGTGGTGGGGGATACAAGCCACCCCATTGTTGCTGGGCGGATTTGCGGAGTGACCCAGGCAGTGAATTGGTTAATTGGGCCGCTGGGGAGAATTGCTTGTTGCCAATTTTGAAGGAGGGGTCAGAGGTTTTAAATAATCTTGGCTGCTTGCACCGGATCACCCACCCACCCTCCCTGTATTGGGGGGGGGGGTTGTTCGCTTGACCTTGGTATGCCTGTCATGGGGTCGTCTGCTTTGAGGCAGGGGCCTGGTAGGAATTTTGTCCATTTGGCTGATTGGCTGGTGCCATTTGGTTTTTGCCTACTGCGTAGCAAATCGTCACAACTTGTAAGGTTGGCGGTTAGGCATTGGTTCAAATTGGTTGGTGGAGGGGCAAGTGCCTACCCCTCCAATGGTGGTGCGGAAAGGGAATTCCGTTAAAGGAATCCAGGGGCTTGCCATTCTTTTCGTCCTTGTCCCTGGCATCGGACTGGGGCCGTGCAAGCCACCAGGAGCATGAGGGTGAGAAGTGAGGGACTGAGGCCCAGCTTCATTTTCTCCCCAAAATTGTTTCCCTCACTGGCTTCCACTGGAATCCAGAAGTCAGTTCTGCCCCTGGGCAAGGACAGATAGTCGGAACCAATGCCTAAGCAACCACTCACTTGTGTATATTTAAATAAAGTTGTGGCCAAAATCGTGCCAAAAACCCAAACCAAAATTGATGTGTGATGTGTGAATTATTGGGGGGTGGCTTGGGGACCTCGACACGCAACAACCAACATGGCTTGTCATTACGTCCATATCTGGTCAAAGTCCCCCCAAATTTACTCCCATAATTTACTAAGCGGACCAAAGTAGGCAGTTAATAGAAGTGTTTCAATGAAGTATTCAGTCCGGCATTTTTCTTACGTTTTGATCTGATGAAACTACCTGTACATATGAGGTGGGAAAAGGTTGTTCTCTCATTGAATGGAAATAAGCTGGGTAGCTGACAGCAGCCCATATCTGTTCCCGGGACAAAATGTCCCTGAGAATGAGGCAATGCCATAGTGTTTTGTTGTTGCCAAGGGCATCCTTGATGGCAAAAGGTGGCTGCCCCCATAATATAGCATTGTTTGTCCCAGTAACAAAACAAACCCTGGGCCACCTCTTACTTGACAGGTACCTCCTTCCCACCCACAAATTCTTAGAAAGCACCTTCCCTGCAAGAAGGCATTGAATATCCCAGACACGCTTCTACAGAGGATAAATGGTCCCACAAAAGTGGGGAAAACATTTCGTCCAGTTTTTAAATTGTTTTGCCATGGGGGGAAAAATGCAGATTACTGCAAATTGCTGTTAAAATACAATCACTGAAGAACACAACACTCCATTTACATCAGCTTGAAATAATAAATTCCGAACAATGCATTTCAATTTGTTCCTGGACTAGATTGTTCCCTCTTGACAAACCATTAAGAACAGGGGGTTTTTTTTGTCACTTTTAGGGAGACGTGATTTGTCATTATCAGTTGAGTAGCATGTAATAATCAAGTAAAGAAAGCCCCTTGAAGTATAAAACTGATGTTTTTGTTGTGCCGTTGTTATTTTTTATTTTAACTGAGAAATGAGCGTGGAACCATTCTGCTTTAATTTAAAACAGTATCTCTCTGCTCTCAACACTGGAGCGGTGGGTGGAAATAAATGAATGTTTCGTCACTTAACTCACTGTAGGAAAGCTATCTCCCAGGGAGAGGAATACAGCAAGGAACAGAAAGACTGCAGGTAAGCAGACAGGTGCGTGTCCCCCACCCACAATGTAAATAAAGTCTATCAACAGGCTTCTCACTGTGGGCAAAACTTGTAGGGAGCAAGAGTGCAGAGCAAGTGAAGTGGTGCTGAAACAGCATTTTGTCTACTACATGAGCTTAGAAAAGAGCAGAAGAGATACAGTTCTGGAAGGATTTCCAATGAGACTTCTTACAATTATATATATATATATTGCTAACTGGGCTATGCACACACTTCCATTTACTCTGCATCCAGTGTGATCCCACCAAGTGCCAGATTTACGTATAAGCTAAACAAGCTATAGCTTAGGGGCCCACTCTCTTGGGGCACCCCACAAAAATTAAAGGGAAAAAACACCTGGGTGTACATTTCCAAAACAAAAAATAAAAACACAAATGAAATAAAACCTACATACAGCAACAGTGTTTGGTGTTGTGTAGGCTCCTACAATGGTACCTCGCGTTACATACGCTTCAGGTTACATTTGCTTCAGGTTACAGACTCCGCTAACCCAGAAATAGTGCTTCAGGTTAAGAACTTTGCTTCAGGATGAGAACAGAAAATGTGCTCCGGTGGCACGGCGGCAGCAGCAGGAGGCCCCATTAGCTAAAGTGGTGCTTCAGGTTAAGAACAGTTTCAGGTTAAGTACAGACCCCCGGAACGAATTAAGTACTTAACCTGAGGTACCACTGTATAGTTAAAGCTATGGTTTTCCCAGTAGTGATTTATGGAAGTGAGAGCTGGACCATAAAGAAGGCTGATTGCCGAAGAATTGATGCTTTTGAATTATGGTGCTGGAGGAGACTCTTGAGAGTCCCATGGACTGCAAAAATCCAACCGATCCATTCTTAAGGAAATCAGCCCTGAGTGCTCACTGGAAGGACAGATCCTGAAGCTGAGGCTCCAATACTTTGGCCACCTCATGAGAAGAGAAGACTCCCTGGAAAAGACCCTGATGTTGGGCAAGATGGAGGGCACAAGGAGAAGGGGACGACAAAGGACGAGGTGGTTGGACAGTGTTATTGAAGCTACCAGCATGAGTTTGACCAAACTGCGGGAGGCAGTGGAAGGCAGGAGTGCCTGGCATGCTCTGGTCCATGGGGTCACAAAGAGTCGGACACGACTAAACAACTAAACAACAACAACAGGCTCCTATGATGTAAGTCATGGGCCCCGCCTGCTATATAAAGGGCCCCATTACCTTCAGTAGCTTAGGGCCTCATCAAACCTAAATCTGGCCCTGATCCCACCAACACAATCCATATCATTCCTGCCGTTTCTTATGAAATGCTGTGTTTACAGGCATTTCCCCCTCAACTAACTTTCGATCCGAACTGAGAAAAAGAAGAACCGAGCTGTGTTTTAACCAGGTAATGTAAACACAGCCTCATAGATTCAGGAGCGGACAGAACCAGTTCAAGCCTGGATCCTAGACCAGCACTATGCTAGTGGTAAGCCTTTTAAGCCTGCTATAACAAATACGTTTTCTCGAACAGGGCCGGATTTAGGTTTGATGAGGCCCTAAGCTCCTGAAGGTAATGGGGCCCTTTATATGTCTAGCTGACCTTTGTCAACAACAAATTGTCGCTGTTTTTTGTGTTGAATATATGCTATATGGTCATTTATGGGCCTAATAGGTATCTAAAGCCATTTGCACATGCAGAATGTAGGCACCCTATATATAGAAATGAGCAAACCAGCGATATTTTAGTGAGCAGGCTAGCAGGCGGGGCCCATGACTTACATCATAGGAGCCTACACAACACAAAAATCTGTTGCTGTATGTAGGTTTTATTTTATTTGTTTTTTATGTTATATTTTGGAAATGTACATTCAGTTTTTTCCCTTTAATTTTTTTGGGGCCCCCCAAGAGAGTGGGGCCCTAAGCTGTAGCTTGTTTAGCTTATACAGTGGTACCTCAAGTTACATACGCTTCAGGTTACATACGCTTCAGGTTACACACTCCGCTAACCCAGAAATAGTGCTTCAGGTTAAGAACTTTGCTTCAGGATGAGAACCGAAATCGTGCTCTGGCAGTGTGGCAGCAGCAGGAGGCCACATTAGCTAAAGTGGCGCTTCAGGTTAAGAACAGTTTCAGGTTAAGAACAGACCTCCGGAACGAATTAAGTACTTAACCAGAGTTACCACTGTACGTAAATCCGGCACGGAATCTGCTCTCCAGCATAATGTACTTTTTGAATAATTACAAAGGAGGAAGGTTGGTTACCTCTTCTGACGTAAATACCACCAATCGAGGCATCCCTGAAAGGCCCCTTTCCTTTATGTCAGGGCAGTATCTGTATCTTGCTAAGTTCATCGCATACATATTAGAAACAGAGCCACCTTTAAAAAAGGAAAAGGAAAAGATTCATGCAACACTCATACTCATGAACACTTTGCACTTCCAATTTATAAGCATGGAGGTGCCCAATGTTCAGGTGTGGACATTTGCCATGTCAGCGAAGGGTTACCAGCAAAAGTTAGCACATCAAGGTACAACTTTCTGAATGTTTAACAGGATTTATATACCACATATGATTAAAAAAACCTCTAAGCTGCTCACATGAAACCATATGAAATATGCATTTAAATTATCAATAAAATCAGGTGTTAAGTTGACCTAATTTTTGTAAGGTAAATAAAATCTGAAGTTTTAAAAATATATGCACAGTAATACATTTAAAAGATGAAAGCTTTTAACAGTGCGTGAAAAAAAAGTTTAAAAACATTTTAAAATTAAAATAAATATATCTAGGCTTTTGGTTACCTTGAGGTTCCAATGGTAACCTTGTCAAAAATGCTTTGAAGGATATGGGTGAATAATAATAATAATAATAATAATAATAATAATAATAATAATAATAATAATTTATTATTTGTACCCCACCCATCTGACTGGGTTGTCCCAACCACTCTGGGCAGCTTCCAGTATATACTAAAACTTCCCTATACAGGGCTGCTTTCAAATGTCTTCTAAAGGTTATATAGTTGCTTATCTCCTTGTCGTCTGATGGGAGTGCATTCCACAGGGTGGGTGCCACTACCAAGAAGGCCCTGTAACCTCACTTGCCTGGTTCCCTGTAACCTCACTTCTCGCAGTGAGGATCATATGAACATTGGTAGCACATTTGAAACTCAGAGTACACAGAAATGGTACGGATCTGGCCTCATATTTTGCTGCTGTTCACACAGTGGGAGGAACCACCATTGAACTATGTAACATAAATTGCTTCTATCCCTCTGTAAAAACCAGGTTGCCCAAACAGGGGAATGTACTTGCCTAAAGCAAGGCAACTCCTGTATGGACATTGCCTAAGAACCACTCGTGGTTACTCCAATACACAGCACTGGCAAAAGCAGTAAAATATAACTTTAAATTAAATTAAATTGCATGCAAGAAGAAAAGGGGGGGAATACCTTCTTACCTGGATTAAATATACCGTCACCTTCTTCCCACCCAATGAATTCAATCATTTTCTTTAGGACTGCTTCTTCCACTAACAAAAACACTGGGGACACTTCATAGGTATATCTGAATATACATAAACGTGACATAAAAGGCAACTGTCTGAACAATGCTTTGACAAAATGTGTTGAAGAAAATTGAATGAAAAGGTAGTGAGGTAAAGAGCATGAATAGCTGAACAAAGAAGAATACGCGCTAAATGATGGATCCCTTCCTTGAGTGTAGTCAGAATTCCAGGGTACCAGGAATAACAGCAGTCAAGCCCACGTGAGGTTTTATAGTGGACGCGGGTGGTGCTGTGGATTAAACCACAGAGCCTAGGGCTTGCCGATCAGAAGGTCGGCAGTTCGAATCCCTGCGACGGGGTGAGCTCCCATTGCTCGGTCCCTGCTCCTGCCAACCTAGCAGTTCGAAAGCACGTCAAAGTGCAAGTAGATAAATAGGTACTGCTCTGGCAGGAAGGTATACAGGGCGTTTCTGTGCGCTGCTCTGGTTCTGCACCAGAAGCGGTTTGGTCATGCTGGCCACATGACCCAGAAAGTTGTCTGTGGACAAACGCCGGCTCCCTTGGTTAGAAAGTGAGATGAGTGCTACACCCCATAGTCATATTTGGCTGGACTTAATCTTCCAGGGGTCCTTTCCCTTTCCCATCCATAGCCTTAATAATAATAGTAGTAATAATAGTAGTAGTAGTAGTAGTAGTAATAATAATTTATTTTTACCCCACCCATCTGGCTGAGTTTCCCCAGCCACTCTGGGCGGCTTCGTATAGAGGGTTAAAAACAATATAGCATTAAATATTAAAAACTTCCCTAAACAGGGCTGCCATCGGAGGCAGCATAATACCAATTGTTTGGGAACATGAAAAAGACACTGATATTCCTTGTGAGCGTAAGGTTGGATCCTATGCAAACAGAGTGTTGGACTAGTGTTTGGTCTGATCTTACATGGGTCTTCTAACATTCTTAAGCCAAGAGTTTCCTCTACATCTTTACTTGAGTGTCTATACTGAACTTACAATATGACAAAATAAGCTTTAACTCATCCGACATCTGAAAAACCAGACCCCTATCATCAATGCCGTTAAAGCACATGGAAATCTGCAGGAAATAAGATTTTTTTACACTGAAACAGCATGGCAGACCCAACAGAGCAATTAAAAATAAAAAGCACTTACACACTCGGGTTTAATGCTTCAGTAATGAAACGCGCTGCTAAAGAGTAATAATCAATACCAGCATACAACTGATTAAAAAATCTTGGGTGATCTGAAAATTAAAAAGACATAAATCTGGTTAGCGTAAGTGGTGCAGGAAGACCAATGCACAATCCCTCCTCTCCGTTTCAGCTAGAGATGATGCTCAGCCCTTCCTGATAAATATCAGAGAGAGGGCAGAGGATGTTCGTATCACTTGCTTGAAAAGGGAGGATTTTAAAGTCCCACAAGTACCTGCAGGAAGAGATACACTGTGTATCACTTGCAGCCTCTTCTGAACAGATAGAAGCTCTGCGCTCCCCGTTAATCCTTTTCCTGCTGCTCCAGGCCTTTTCCTTTGCCTGAGAGATGGACTGTCAGGGAGGGACAAAAGTAGTGCACAGGACCACTGCGAAGCTGAATTTGAGCCAGGCCTCTTCAAGGCACACCTGCTTATTGATACACCTGTGTCCCCTTAGAATTGGGCCTGATCTATTTGATGAGGTGGAACGCCTCTCCAAATGAAAGAATAACCCCAACTCTACTTCTAACTAGTCATACCTCGGGTTACAGACGCTTCAGGTTGCATTTTTTGGGTTATGGACCACCGAAACCAGGAAATACCAGAATGGGTTACTTCCAGGTTTCGGCAGCCGTGCATGCGCAGAAGTGCTAAATCGCTCTTTGCACATGCGCAGAAGCACTGAATCGAAACCGCGCTTGCACAGATGCGCCACTGTGGGTTGCAAACGTGCATCCTGCATAGATCACATTCGCAACCCAAGCATCCACTGTACAGACATAGAGAGATCTCCTAATTGAAACTGGGTGGCATAAAGACAAAAATATAGGTTATTTTTTTTAAAAGTTTTTTTTTGGGGGGGGGTGTTTTTTGTCTCCGTTTCGTCACTAAGAAGGTAAACATCTCCACACCTAATTGCAGGGGTCCTGGGAAAAAATGAGCATTTGAAATTTCTATTATCTGCCCTCACTTTCTATATACAATGAGGACAAGTTTACCCAATAGAAATAGTGGATATATAGAGCACATAGGGTTTAAAAAAGCTGCATGGAAAATTATGGCGACTTAGTGAAGATCTTCCCCTTTTAACAAACCTTTGAAGGAGTTGTCTTCCCCAGTCTGCATCTGTACAGTGGTACCTCGGGTTACGTACTTAATTCGTTCCGGAGGTCCGTACTTAACCTGAAACTGTTCTTAACCTGAAGCACCACTTTAGCTAATGGGGCCTCCTGCTGTTGCCGCGCCGCCGGAGCCCGATTTCTGTTCTCATCCTGAAGCAAAGTTCTTAAGCTGAAGCAATATTTCTGGGTTAGCAGAGTCTGTAACCTGAAGCGTATGTAACCTGAAGCGTATGTAACCCGAGGTACCACTGTACTAGAACTGTTTTTACATGTTTTAATTGTTTCATCACTTGAGAGGAAGGGCGGGATATAAATTTTAATATTATATTGTTATTGTTGTTGTTGTTGCTGCTGTTGTTGTTGCAGTTTTATCATTGATGTTTATGCTCTTCACAGCCAGCGTATTTTTTTCATAATGTAGGCAGTATATATATTTTTGCAAATAAATATATTATTACACTGCTCATAATTTAGGGGGGGGGGGGAGGAATTCTCCAAAAGTTTCAGAAAGGTATTTCCCCCCTTTATCTATACTTTTTAACTTATGCTGTCCCCTTTAAGAGACACACAAGAGGCTCTGTTAAAAGACGAATAATTAAAAGCTTATCAGAGTTTGTTATCTTACATGGGAATAGTTCAAGCTGCATAAGCAATAGGTAAACAGCATCAATAATGAAAAAGAGCATATTAAAGCTATCTAGCATTCTGTGATAAAAAGAGTTAGAATTAGATCCATCATATGGGATGTTAGAACATTAATGCACACTTGGGAATTTTACCTCTGAAGCTTTCCTAAGTATTGATTAGCTACAACCAGTGCTTTTCTTCTTCTTCTTCTAGAAAAATAGGTGCTAGTATTCACCATGAAGTTGTTATAGTAAGTGCCACACTTTTTAACATCTACAAAAAGAGGCGCCGGTTCTGCGTACCCTTAAGTACGCCCTGAAATAAAGAACTGGCTGGAAGTCCTAGAAGACCTGTTCCCTGAATTGCCGGTCTTTTTCCACCTGGCCTGGGAAGGCGGGGCCTGGATTGACTCCAGCTACAAAATCAATCAGTACTTGATTCTCTTGCTTAATTATGCTGTTTTAAATGTGCATTTTATATTCCTTTAGTAATGTAATATTCTTTTGAAATGTTTAAGGTAACTTGTTTTTTGTTATCTTTGCTGCACTATACGTGCATTCTGTAGTTGACCTCCTTTGTAATGTATTATCTTTAAGATAATATTTTAGTTTCCATTTAGTTATGTTGCTTTGAATGTATACTTTATATTTGGCATTCTTCAGTAATGTTTAATTCTGGATCGTTTTATTTGATGTTTTAATGTAGGTTGTAAACCACCTTGAGATCCCCCCCCCTAAAAAATATAAAGCGATATAGAAATGAAATTAATAATAATAGCAATAGATTAAAATTTACTGTGGGCTCTGTCTGCACATTAATTTTCCTCCCACACACCTACATAATAAAAGCTTTACAAGAAGCCGTGAAATATTCATTTCTTCATAAAGTTAGGTTTAAACTTAATTATACCATGATTTGCATTTGCATTTTACAGGAATGTTGTCCAATATATTCCTTACCGATAAGTCTTGACATCTCGAGGAAAAAAATATCCTCAGTCTGTGATATGATATTATATAATGTGACCCAGGGCCATCATGTACTTCCCCCCCCCTTCACAACAGCCACAATTGCATATTGGCAGGGAAACTCATTTCATGATGTTCCCAATTCATACAGTAAGTGCAGCATCACATTAAGGCAAGACATAGAAAACTCACCCACAGATGTCAGTTTTCAGGAACTGCCCCAGAGCAACAGTAAAATAAACTCTTACAGACTTAGGTTCCTGGCTTCATAAACCACAGTTTATGGAGTCAAGAACGAATACTTGAGTCATGCCCTTCTTCCTGTTTTCCGTTTACACACCAACTTCAGCATTAGGGTGTTGCTTTGTTTAAACCAGAAAACTCTGGTTTAATGTTGGTTAACCAACCAGAATATTACGCCGCAGGGGTGAGCATCAGGAAGTGATGGACAAGTGCACAGCCCTGATGCTCAATCACAGCTTCATAAACCATGGCTTATGAAGCTGGTGTCGTACATCCGAAATGGGCCTTATGGGTCTTATGGGCCTTATGGCTTGACATAGCAGAAAATGAAGAATCTGTCAAACTGTCACCTTGTTTGTCAGACAGCAAAAGCAAGAACAGCCTGACGTTCCGAAAACCTATTTCAAAGAGCATCATAGTATTTAATGGAATAAAAACAGTAGATAATAGACATAGGATCCGTACTGGTTTTGACACTGAAACGTATAATATCCTGGCAAAACTGCAGGAGTCTCTGATGGGTCTCTCCGGTGTCTTTCAATTCCAAATCAAGCATCGTTTTCAGCTTTTCAGGAGGGTGCCACTCACACACCTAATTTGGGGAAAATATCGGGTTAGTGGAAAGAAACTTGCTAAGGACACAGCATTCATATATTATCTCCCACTACCGACCCTCAGTTAAATACACAAATGTAAATAACTGAAAATAAGTCTTTAAAGAAGAACTGTGCCAATTTTTAATCACATACAGTTGTACCTTGGAAGTCCAACAGAATCCATTCCAGAAGTCCTTTTGACTTCCAAAATGTTTGGAAACCAAAGCGCGGCTTCTGATTGGCTGCAGGAAGCTCCTGCAGCCAATTGGAAGCCGCGGAAGCCCCGTCGGACGTTCGGCTTCCAAAAATAGTTTGCAAAGAGGAACAGTCATTTTCGGGTTTGTGGTGTTCGAGAGCCAAAACTCCTGCAGCAAATTGGAAGCTCCTGCAGCCAATCGGAAGCCCCGTTGGACGTTCAGCTTCCAAAAATAGTTTGCAAACAGGAACAGTCACTTCCAGGTTTGCGGCGTTCGAGAGCCAAAACGTTCAAGAACTAAGCTGCTCGAAAACCAAGGTACGACTGTACTAGGGAGGAAAACTGGCTTCTCGTTTAGGATAATGGCATGTGAGGGATGAGGAAAGTGACAGTTTATTGTGAATTATGTACTGAAAAGTATTATGTTTGAGATCACTACCTTTTCTGTTACATCCGCAGCTTTCTTTATCACTTCCTCCATTATGATCTTGCTGGCCTCTTCCACGAATTTCTCTCCTGCTTTTGCATCTGCCACTGGGCCGTTTAAAATAACGCCATCCACTAAGATTGCGTTCTTCTTTCTCTGCAGTGCTTCCCGCTGGTTATTCATTTTAGCTGTAAATTAGTAAGATAAAATGGGGGAAAACAGTGACAATTGCATCATGCACTGAATTAAACTACACATAAGACTGTCACAATTATAATTGCAAAATGGCAGGCAAAGCTCTGCGAGAAAGATGACAGCCTTATAAGTATTTGCTGATCCTTTTTAATATACCGTATTTTTCAGTGTATTGGACGCCCCCATGTATACGCCGCCCATTTCTGAGGACTCCAAATTAAGAAAATGGGGGGAAATTGCCCTGACTTGTTGGAATGGGGGGGGGGGATTGCCCAGAGGCTAACAGCCCCGCGTGTCTAACAGGCCGCCTATCAGCTGTTCCCTCGCTGGCAATCGCTGAGCGGGGGGGGGGGGGGACACAGAGTTGAGCTTTTTGGAGGGAGAAGAGTGGTGAAGCTTTTCCCCCAATTACTTTTAGCACTTTTCGCCTTTCCCGCAGAGCCTCCGTACAGTATTCTGCTTGCCTCCTCCCATTCTGTTCGCCCTACAGCGGGGAGGGAGGCTGCAGGCAGTCCGTTTCTGCACGCAATAATATTTCTCACATTATTCAAAATTGTTTAAAAATACTATTGGGGTGTGTGGAGCGCTGTGATCAATAAAATGTGTGTGTTACTCATGTGAACGTACAAATACAGTGGTGCCTTGCAAGACGAAAAGAATCCGTTCCGCGATTCTCTTCGTCTAGTGGTTTTTTCGTCGTGCGAATCAAGCCCATTAGCGGCTAAGCGGCTTAGCGCTATTAGCGATTTAGCGGCTTAGCGGCTATTAAAGGCTTAGCGGCTAAGTTGTTAAAAGGCTATTAACGGCTTAGCGGCTTTGAAAAAGGGGGGGGGGAAGCAGGGAAAAAATGGCGAGACTTGCAAGACGTTTTCGTCTTGCGAAGCAAGCCCATAGGGAAATTCGTCTTGCGAAGCGCCTCCGAAACAGAAAACCCGTTCGTCTAGCGGGTTTTCCGTCTTGCGAGGCACCACTGTATGCAAAACATCTGGATTTTTCTCATCCTCTTAGGCAGCAGAGCATGAATAAGGATGTGTGTGCATGTGTCCTTGTGCATGTGCATACATACATAAACAGTGCATACATGCAGAGGCAGAGTGTGTGTGTGTGTGTGTGTGTGTGTGTGTGTGTGTGAAAGAGACTAATTGTGCACTGTAAAATAAAAAATTAAGAAAGCGTACCGTCTGGTGTTTCACAATAAAAATAGAGCAATAACTCATAAGAAGGGAATAGGAGCTTGGTGCTAGACAAACTGTCCCTCCATACAGAAGACCAAACTTCACTCGCTTAGTCAGATGGGCACATGAATTGCAAACTGATGCAAGAGAGGCTCAGCCAACAGGAACAGATCAGTCATTTGATCAGCACACCCTGGCCTCTGCCATCAGCCAGGGGACCAATAGTCACTGGGCAGCTGTACTGTCTGCCTCCCAGTGAGAGCATCATGGCAAGCAGGAGACCAACCTGGTCCCATCCATCAGCCAAAAAGTTGGCTCCTCCTTCTCTGTCTGAAAGGACACTAGCGGCAGCTAAAAAATCCAATGCAATTTTGGGCTGCATCAATAGGAGTATAGCATCTAGATCAAGGGAAGTAATAGTGCCACTGTATTCTGCTCTGGTCAGACCTCACCTGGAGTACTGTGTCCAGTTCTGGGCACCACAGTTCAAGAAGGACACTGACAAACTGGAACGTGTCCAGAGGAGGGCAACCAAAATGGTCAAAGGCCTGGAAACGATGCCTTATGAGGAACGGCTAAGGGAGCTGGGCATGTTTAGCCTGGAGAAGAGGAGGTTAAGGGGTGATATGATAGCCATGTTCAAATATATAAAAGGATGTCACATAGAGGAGGGAGAAAGGTTGTTTTCTGCTGCTCCAGAGAAGCGGACACGGAGCAATGGATCCAAACTACAAGAAAGAAGATTCCACCTAAACATTAGGAAGAACTTCCTGACAGTAAGAGCTGTTCGACAGTGGAATTTGCTGCCAAGGAGTGTGGTGGAGTCTCCGTCTTTGGAGGTCTTTAAGCAGAGGCTTGACAACCATATGTCAAGAGTGCTCTGATGGTGTTTCCTGCTTGGCAGGGGGTTGGACTCGATGGCCCTTGTGGTCTCTTCCAACTCTATGATTCTATGATTCCAGGGGACCCTGTGGCTGGCAGAAGGGAAAACGGCTCTCTGCTGAAGAGACCATGGCACCAGTTGACATAGACTACCAATCAAGGAAAATCAGGCTGGCTCAAACTGGGCATAAGTGCTTTTAGCTCAACACTTTGTTCTGGCTTCAAAGAGCTGATTTCCCACTGCTACCTGTTACTCCCCTTTCCTTGTGCGTCTTGTCATTTTTTTTTAGTTTGTAAGCCTGGTGGCAGAATTCTCTCTCTTTGTCTCTCTCTCTCTATTGATACGAGCTGCTTTGAGAAACAGCAATTGTCTGCAAAGAGGGGTAAAAATATAGTAAGTAAATAATTGAATGCAGTGGTATTAGAACTATGCATATTTAGAGCATCAACATCTCTTTAAAATATCACTATCCTTCATTACTTATTCATGGTAACTGCCAAGAGAAACAGACAGCGCTTCAGAATAGATCTCCTGTTGTACCAATTAAATTTTAAAGACGAACCACAATGATTTTAAGCTGAATGCCCTACAAGGAATATTGGTTTGTTGCCATCGTACCGTGCATTGTGTTCAAAAGCTTATATCATTATTTATGAATGGCAGGGAATTCACTTCTCGTGCTGATTTCGTATAGTCGCCACTCTGTGAATTCACACTGTTAAAATAATGGTCAGTCTCAAGATGAAACAAATACATTTCTCCACAGTAAATCTATTTGGTGTATTTGTCAAGCTACAAAAAAAAGTTTTGTCGACGGCAGTGTAGCTCCCAGCATGCAGCGCTCTGAAGTTTTCTAACGTGGTCAGAAATTTGCAATGCAGAAAAGTTAAGATTCCATTTCCACAGAAATAGCAGATGAAATACTTCTTTTTTCCAGACTACATTGTTTTACTGGTGAGAAATGATGTGTCTGAATTGTTGTTGACATCTGTCTGTCTCGAGAGACAATGGAGTGTGCCTCCAGGGGTAAAGTCAAACTACTGTGTTAGCAGCACAGAAGGGACCCTCCCTGGGGCATAAGCCTGAGCAGGGTCCTAGCCCAGATGCCAAGACCCAGCCTTGCCTGTGTGGTCCAAAAGTAAGCAGAGAAAGATGTTTGGCATCAGCTGGCTGCAGGAGCTACCGGAAGGAGGCGCACAGGGCGCCATTCAACCATTTTAGGGACCCGTTCAGATTTTTGGGCATTGAATTACAAGAGGATCTGTCCTGGAGTGTCAACACAAGGGGGCTTGTGAAGAAGGCGCAGCAGAGAGTGTACTTTTTGAGAATTCTAAGGAAAAACCATCTTCCGCAGAAACTGCTGCTTGCCTTCTATCACTGTGCCATTGAGAGCGTGCTCACTTATGGCTTATGTGTGTGGTACGGAAGCTGTACTACCCAGGACAGGATGGGGTTGTGCAGAGTTGTCAAGGCAGCAGAGAGCATTGTTGGCTGCCCACTCTCCACCTTAGAGCAGATTTATGCCACAAGGTGCCATAGGAAGGCACTGGACATAGTAAAAGATCCATCGCATCCTGGTCACTGTCTCTTCGAGCTCCTGCCGTCGGGACGGAGATACAGGACGATGAAGACAAGAACGAGCCGTCTTAAGAACAGCTTCTTCTCCAGAGCGATCTCGGCCCTGAATGGGAAGCCTGGACTTTGAAAGTCATCTAATCTTCCTTGCTGCACTATACTGTATTGTTTTAATTAGGGTTTCTATGGAGCAGTCAAGTAATTTCGTTGTCCCCGAGAGGGGGCAATGACAATAAAGATATTATTATTATTATTATTATTATTATTATTATTATTATTATTATTATTCTCCCAAAGATATTCCTACAAGGCCACAGAGGCTTAGGATCAGAGTTTTTCTTCTCCCAGATAGACCACCTTCCCAGGTTGACATGGCCCATCTAAATGTGTCTGAATGCCAGGGGCGTAGTGTCTGGGGTGGCAGGGAGGTCCAGGGCTCCAGGCACACAATTTTTGTGGGGGCATGAACCAGGTACCTCCACATAGGCGACCCCAGCCTGGCCCAGCCCAGTGCTCCTCTCCAGCTGCCAAGGGCCACATCAGCAAGGTGGGCCCCCTCCTACGTGGGTGGGCAAGCGGCTCAGTGCAGCCCCACTTTGTCTGGTGGGAGTGGGGCCGCTCCAGCAGCATCACGGTCCCAGGAAACTATGACTAGGTTTACCCTGGCATGCATATTCAGATACAAACCCAACTGAGTCCACATTACCAGTATAGGGTTATAGGGTAGTGGGGTGGTTGCAAATCAGACTTAAATGGGATAATCTGGGAAGGCATTTTGGTTAAGAGTGTTATGTGGCTGCTATGCAAAACTAAAACGTGAATGAGTTCCCACCTATACAATTTACGACTCCTGGGAAAAAATTAGGACTTTAGATTTGGAATGGTTAAAGGTAAAGGTACCCCTGCCCATACGGGCCAGTCTTGACAGACTCTAGGGTTGTGCGCCCATCTCACTCAAGAGGCCGGGGGCCAGCGCTGTCCGGAGACACTTCCGGGTCACGTGGCCAGCGTGACATCGCTGCTCTGGCGAGCCAGAGCCGCACACGGAAACACCGTTTACCTTCCCGCCAGTAAGCGGTCCCTATTTATCTACTTGCCCCCGGGGGTGCTTTCGAACTGCTAGGTTGGCAGGCGCTGGGACCGAAAGACGGGAGCGCACCCCGCCGCGGGGATTCGAACCGCCGACCTTTCGATCGGCAAGCCCTAGGTGCTGAGGCTTTTACCCACAGCGCCACCCGCGTCCCGCCATTTATTTATTGGAATGGTTAATAGTAAGTAAATTTGTTTGACAATATAACACGAAGATCTTAAAGGCCCTCCTCAAACCGATTCTTGAATATGAGAGGATCACCGCATCGTCAGCGTACAATAGTAAGGGGCAGCGATAGTCTGCAAGCCTGGGTGCATGAATGGTGGTTTGGACCTCAGCTAGGGGAGTTCTCATGTCACTAATATAGAGGTTAAAGAGATAGGGGGCAAGGATGCACCCTTGTCGTACCCCCTTATTTATTGGTACAGAGTTTGTGAGATCGCCCTCAGGTGTTAACCTCACCCTAGCGGCTGTCCCTTCATGTAATTTGATCATAAGCCACAACAGCCTTTTATCTATGCCCCACTTTGCCAATTTTTCCCATAGCAGCTCTCTAGAGATACTGTCAAAAGCCGCCTTCAGGTCTATAAAAGCGGCAGACGATCAGCAGCGATACCACAACAAACTGCAGTGCGGAAGTGCACACATTTAAAAAACAAGAATGTCTAAAATTACAAGCAACAGTAGAGGTTGTTTCGCCTCTTACATAACACGTCATAAAAGTCCTGAGAATAAATACTAGGTAATCCTCATGCATCCACTGTATAATGGAATTTCAATAAAATTGCAAGCTCTCGATGCTAGAGAACTCACAAATTATGATACAAGAGCAGCTAAAAAAATGTTTAAAACAATTGCTTTGTTTAGCTGTTGCAACGGGATTTTAGAGACTTCCAAAACATGCAATGCAATACTAAACATTTTTACTCAGAAGTAACCAACTAAAATTTCAGAGAGTACCGCCCCGCCCCCCAAGAAAGTATACATGGAACTGCAGCGTTTTAGCACAATTCTATGCATGTTTACTCAGAAGGAAGTCCAACTCTGTTCAATGGGGTATACTCCCCAGTAAATGTTAGATCCTATTCAGATGTGTGCAAATCATCTTTTTTTATTTATTTAAAATATTTATATAGCGCATTTCCACTGAAGAGCTTACAAGCCTACACAATTCAGATAACACACGTCAAAACAAGTCAATCCTAACAAACAGCAGCAGCTACAAATGTAAGCTCTTGGTTACCTTTCAAATAAATCCATTTAAACTTCATTAACATCATAAGCAGCCATAATATAGTAAGAAGCCATAATGCTGTGTTCCAAGAATCTGCATTTATCAATCCTTGTGGCATGTTTCCCCGACCTCAATCTACAAACTTCAGACTTATGTGACATCATTGCTTGCCCAAGCAGATTATGCAACAGGTCAATGCTACAGGTCTACAAAGCACACAGTGCAACATGAAAAGATATGCACAAGTGAAAAAATAAATTTTGGTATCACTGCTTTGGATACCTGAGCTTCTGGAGCTCTGGAAATTTCTCAGGAGTTCTTCAATAAGAAATTAAATACAGTGGTACCTTGGTTCTCAAACGCCTTGGTACTCAAACAACTTGGAACCCAAACACTGCAAACCCAGAAGTAAGTGTTCCGGTTTGCAAACTTATTTCAGAAGCCAAACGTGCTCCGTTTTGAGTGTTACACTTCCAATCTGAGTGCCACACTTCTGCTTTGAGCGTTATGCTGAGGACTGTCTGTTTTTGCTATTTATTTTGCGCTTCTGTGGCTCTTTTTTGTGACTGTTTGAAACCCAGGTCAGCTACTGATTGACTGACTGATTGTGTGACTGCAGTACATTGTTTATTGCTTTCATTTTAAGGATCAATGATCCCGTTAGAAAGTAAAATTCATGTTAAATTGCTGTTTTAGGAATTGTTTTTAAAAGTCTGGAATGGATTAATCCGTTTTGCATTACTTTCTGTGGGAAAGCGTACCTTGGTTTTGGAATGCTTTGGTTTTGGAACGGACTTCCGGAACGGATTAAGTTTGAGAACCAAGGTACCACTGTAATGGCAGTGCTTCTCCCTCAAGGCTGCCTGCCACGCCTGATCTTGCCCTGCAAAGTTTAGCATTGGAGAGAGGTTTTGCTGCATTCAATGCATTCTGAGTTCACACTGGGCTGCGATGTGGCCTAAGAATCCTGGCCTGGTTGCTTGCATCTCGCAATTTTTTGGCTACTCAAGCATGCAACCTAAAACATTCCTCAGGACTTTTCTAACGGGCAAGAATTTTGTGGCAGATGCACTGCAGAGATTCTTTGGCAGACAAACCAATATGGGAAGAGTTCCCTGAAAGGGACATAATACAAGGGAAACTGCCAGAGGCGAGCAGAAATCATAAGCAAAACAGGGGAAATGAGCCACTCTAGTTGTTTTAATATTCTCTGCTATTTAAGATATAATTTGAAAAATTAAAAACTGAACCGTGACTTCTTCTGACATTTTAATGGCCAAATATATCACAGGAAGTTGCCTTATATACCAAGACCTATATCTCTTTCCCAGCAATAGCCAGGGTGCTGTTATCTGGCTGCCACCCACAGGATAATTAATCATTCAGGCATAAAGCTTTTCTTCAGGAGAGGCCTGGAAGCCATTTGCTGCCGATCCCTGTTTTGGATTACTTTTAAATGAACTGCTGTAGTTTTCCATACTTTAGTGCTTGGTGTTCCACACATAACCACTGACTTTTACCAAGACACAAATCCTAGACACACACACACACACACACACACACACACACACACACACACACACACACACAAAGGGGGGGGGATTAGCTTGAATTACTTAAAGCAGAAGAGAGAGAAAAATCTGGCACATAAAATACAGCTTGTCTAATAAGCATGAAAAATTGAGTTAATGTGCAACAACGATCCCAATGCATTAATGTGATAGCAATTTCGGAAGCTTAATTGACAAGATAGTTTAATGAAGTATAGGATGTTAATTTGTCATTCGTCGTAAGTTTTCCTTAATACCATCTCGCTAACATTTACTAGAAAAATGTAAAATGGAGGATTTCCCCCCCATTATACACATTCTTGATACCCCCCCCATACATTTCTTTGTCCACTGTTCAGCTGGTACAGTCATACCTTGGAAGTCGAACAGAATCCGTTACGGAAGTCCTTTCGACTTCCAAAACGTTCGGAAACCAAAGCGCAGCTTCTGATTGGCTGCGGGAAGCTCTCACAGCCAATCAGAAGCTGCGGAAGCTCCGTTGGACATTCGAGTTCCAAAGAACGTTCGCAAACCGGAACAGCCACTTCCGGGTTTGCGGCGTTTGGGAGCCAAAACGTCCGAGTACCAAGGCGTTTGGGATCCAAGGTATGACAGATGGACACTATTAGCTATACTTCCTAGGTATAAGAAGTACAGTGGTGCCTCGCAAGACGAAATTAATCCATTCCGCGAGTCTCTTCGTCTTGCGGTTTTTTCGTCTTGCGAAGCACGGCTATTAGCGGCTTAGCGGCTATTAACGGCTTAGCGGCTATTAACGGCTTAGCGGCTTTAAGAAAAAGGAAACAAACTCGCAAGAACTCACAAAACGTTTCGTCTTGCAAAGCAAGCCCATAGGGAAATTCGTCTTGTGGAACGACTCAAAAAACAAAAAACCCTTTCGTCTTGCGAGTTTTTCGTCTTGCGAGGCATTCGTCTTGCGGGGCACCACTGTATGCCTAAGTATACCTTAGGTAAGACCCATGTATAGTGAAGCCATGACAAACTCACGCTTGTTGGCAATGAAGCTCTGCTCAGAAAAGACCCACTCAAATTCACGAATGCAAGTTAGTCCATTCGTTTCAATGGGCCTAATTCTTGCATATGGCTAGCACTGGACACAACAACCCTGTTCTGTGGTCTTGACGTGCATTAAAAAAGCAAGAGGTTTAGCAAGGTTCAGTTCAGCAGATCACAGTTCTGTAGCCCTGTGGCTAGAACCAAGACTCCCTGCACACATTTCTGGTTTCTGGAAATGCCACCTAATATCCTTGATTCTGGGTTCTCTGTAACAAAGACACATAAACCTATGGTAAAGTTCACGGCTCAAGCTGGTTGCAGCACTCAAGGCTTTGTTCATGGTAGCAACTATTTGATGGAGGGAAGCCGTTCACTCTTGCCATGGGTGAACCTCACAGCCAAGTGGGGCCTGTTTTAAGACTTCCTGGAAATTGCAGCTAGTTCAAGATGCTGGTGCAGCCTGCTAACTAGAAATAAACATTGAGTGCTGCTTTTTAAAGCTTTGCCCTATGTGCCTTGGGACCAGTTATGCTGAAGGATAATTTGCCTTCATGTCAGCTTGCCTATCTGTTAAGATCTTTTTTGAAGTCCACCTCCAGGTGCCCCCCAACATCTGAAGCGAGGCGGCAGATCATACCACTTGTAAAATGATCTCCTTTGGCACGTACTTCGCCATATTTCTTTTCCCAGGCCATCAAATACTTTTACTCATTCTGGTACTGGTGTTGTGCTGCTTCTGTTCATTATGTAAATTTCTTTTTTTGTGTGTGTTTTAAAGTGTTCTGTTTTATTTACTCTGCTGTAAGCTACAAACATGAGTCTGACCAAACTGCGGGAGACAGTGGAAGACAGAAGTGCCTGGCGTGCTCTGGTCCATGGGGTCACGAAGAGTCGGACACGACTAAATGACTAAACAACAACAACAACAAGCAGCTCACCTCTCCATCATTACTTGACGGAAGCGATTACGTGGCAAATTTTATACACCTGTACAGCTGATCTAGTCCAAAGATAAACCCATAGTAAAATCCAGTAAGTTCCTTCAATGACTTATCCCTCACTGCGAGAAGTGAAGCTACAAGGAACCAGGCAGAGGGCCTTCTCGGTGGTGGCACCCGCCCTGTGTAACACCCTCCTATCACATGTCAAAGAGATAAACAATTACACAACCATCTGAAGACATCTAAAGGCAACCCTGTATCGGGAGGTTTCTAATGTTTGATGTCTAGCTGTGTTTTTATACTATGCTGGAACTCACCCATAGTGGCTAGGGCAACGCAGTCCGATAGGTGGGATATAAATAAAATAATAACTATTATTGTTGTTGTTGTTGTTATTGTTATTATAATTATTAGGGATCAGAACATTTGTGGGATGGGTGTTTGTTTTTTAAAGCTCTCTGAAGGGTTATGCCCATTGATTTGCCCTTTTAGGAACAATAAATCTCTTTCCAAATTACACTTGCCTCTCTCAAACTATGTCCCTGTTATGTCTGCATGTATATTTAGCTTATATAGAAAAGGTCACTTTTACAGACTGACCCATACTTGGAGCTCACACTTCAGGGCAAGTGTGAGCTTTCTGTGACAAAAGGCCCCTTGTCAGAATCACTGGGCATTCAAGCATTTGTGTTGAAATTAAATATGGGCACTGCTTGAGTAAGCAGAGGGTCTGGTTATCTTGCAGGACAGAGTTTCCAAAAACAGTAACATTCTGAACAGAAGCTGTTACCCGATGCAACTTAAGTTAACCCAAAGAAAAACGCTTTGCCCTGTTGGAAACTCTGCAAAAAGAAAAAGAGAAAAAGCGATATTACAAGTGTCTTATAAGTTTAATTGGGGGCTGGGCACAGGATAGGGCGTGGGGCGCAGGGTTAAACCACAGAGCCTAGGGGGGTTAAACCCTAGACTGTGGGTTAAACCACAGAGCCTAGGACTTGACGATCAGAAGGTCGGCAGTTCGAATCCCCGCAACGGGGTGAGCTCCCGTTGCTCAGTCCCTGCTCCTGCCAACCTAGCAATTCGAAAGCACGTCAAGTGCAAGTAGATAAATAGGTACCGCTCCGGCGGGAAGGTAAACGGCATTTCCGTGCGCTGCTCTGGTTTGCCAGAAGTGGCTTAGTCATGCTGGCCACATGACCAGGGGTCCCTTTACCTTTACCTTACAGGATAGGGCTGTACGCCGGCTCCCTCAGCCAATAAAGCGAGATGAGTGCCGCAACCCCAGAGTCGGTCATGACTGGACCTAATGGTCAGGGGTCCCTTTACCTTTAGCATTGTGATTACTAGTATTGTACCACGGAGACTCTACTCAGAGCCCTGCTCCATCATGAAGATTCTCATTGGCTTTTGGCTAGCCTCTCTTTCAGTCTAGCCTACCTCTCAGGGCTATTGGGAGGGTAAGTAGAGGAAAACTATCAACCCTGCTCCAGAGGAGTGAGATAAAAATGTAAGAAGTGCCATTTACCACAGGCATGGGAAACTCTTGGCGAGGGGAGGAGGGTTCACATCCCAGTAAACAATGGATGTGATTCTTACCTTTGTATAATACACTGTGCATCAGAACCAGCGGTTTCTATACTTGCCCACACATCTCTCCATTGTCCCATCAGTGAGCAAGATCAATTTATCACAGAGACTCATTCCAGCCAAGCAAATGCTTTTGAGGTGGGTGCAAGAAAAGGTTAGCTAGGGGGAATCCTTGGGGCCAGTTGTGTTTGACTCTTTGGTATGTCAGCCTTGCCCTATCCTGTAAGGTAAAGGTAAAGGGACCCCTGACCATTAGGTCCAGTCATGACCGACTCTGTGGTTGCGGTGCTCATCTCGCTTTATTGGCTGAGGGAGCCGGCGTACAGCTTCCGGGTCATGTGGCCAGCATGACTAAGCCGCTTCTGGCAAACCAGAGCAGCGCACAGAAATGCCGTTTACCTTCCTGCCGGAGCGGTACCTATTTATCTACTTGCACTTTGATGTGCTTTCGAACTGCTAGGTTAGCAGGAGTAGGGACCGAGCAACGGGAGCTCACCCCGTCGCAGGGATTTGAACCGCCGACCTTCTGATCGGCAAGTCCTAGGCTCTGTGGTTTAACCCACAGCACCACCCATGTCCCTAATCACAATGCTAGTAGTGTTAAAATTTCCATTTGCCCTACGCAGCATGTTTCTTAACACCTCCAAGAAATGGAGGGTAGTCTTTGCTATCCCATCACCACTGCAGGAAAGCAAGGAGAGGCTTCAACCGAACCGCACTATAAAGACTTGATTTAATTGCTAAGGTATGGAAAGGAGATTCTACTCCCTCAAAACTAGACTGGAAGAATAAAATGTTAGAGTATGCAGAGATAGCAAGATTGACAGCAAGGTTTTGAGACCACACAGATCAAATACTTAACAGAGAGTGGAATATTTACAGAGAATGCTTAAAAGAACATTGCAATAATCTAAATTCTTTGGTAGGCCTGGATTGGTTCCTGCATGAAATAAGAGAAATTTACAAAATCAACACAACCGAATAACCTAGGAGAGATAAAGTTAAGTGTGCAGTTGTAATGTAAATTAGGAATCTCAACGGGAGTGTGTGTGGAATTTGTGACATGTGAATTCAATCTTTTCTTTTTTTGTAATGAGCGTTGATCTTGGATTGCCTTTTGTTGATCATTGCATATTGTTTTGTTCTGTATTTGTTTTTAAAACCAATAAAGCATTTTTTAAAAATATACATATTTCAACTGAACCCAACCTAAAATTCAACATTTTCCATTACAAACTATATAGCCTAACTCTTCTGGCAGGGCATACTTTGCCCGTGTTGAACACACAGCATCCACATCTTCCAGTACATAGTTTAGACTGCAAACCTATCCAAATAAACTTATTCGGGAGTGAGCCCCATCGAATGCAAGTTAAGTTAGCTTCCAAATAACCATGAATAGAATTACTCTGTCTGTCACCCTTTTATGAAGTTCAAGTGCTTTCTTAGGTATCACGGAAGCACAGTTTCAAGTTATTTTCTACCTTTTCAGTTTGATGTGCCGAATAAATTAGCCATCAATGTCATTGTGTCCATAGCTATTTGAACCATATACAGTCATCGTGGTTAGATTATTTAAATAGTCCTACCACTAAAACGGGACGCGGGTGGCGCTGTGGGTAAAACCTCAGCGCCTAGGACTTGCCGATCGTCAGGTCAGCGGTTCGAATCCCCGCGGCAGGGTGCACTCCCGTCGTTCGGTCCCAGCGCCTGCCAACCTAGCAGTTCGAAAGCACCCCCGGGTGCAAGTAGATAAATAGGGACCGCTTACTAGCGGGAAGGTAAACGGCGTTTCCGTGTGCTGCGCTGGCTCGCCAGATGCAGCTTGTCACGCTGGCCACGTGACCCGGAAGTGTCCTCGGACAGTGCTGGCCCCCGGCCTCTTAAGTGAGATGGGCGCACAACCCCAGAGTCGGACACAACTGGCCCGTACGGGCAGGGGTACCTTTACCTTTACCACTAAAACAGCTGGGAAGAATGCTCCAGTACAGGAAACCCATTTAATATGCATTATAAGAAAATAGATACAATATATGGATTGCAAGCAGGGGTAGGCAACCTAAGGCCCATGGGCCACAATCGGCCCACGGGGGTCGTTTAACCGCCCCCCGAGCCGCCCCCGAACCAAGCCGCTTGCTTGGCAAGTCCCCGCACGCTGCGCTAAACAGTGCAGGGACTCACTTCCATGGGGCCGAAAATTGCATATGTGCAGACGCAGACACTGGAAATTGTGTCTGCACAGACGCCGGAAATCGCAGGCACGTGAGCAGGATCCAGCCCACAGAGGGTTCTCCGCTGGAATGAACCGGCCCAGGCAAGTTAAACCTTGCCTACCCCTGGATTACAGGGTAGACAAGTTTCATTGTTCATTTAGATTGAATCACTGCTTAGATCTAAGGTATGGAATAACTCACTAACTCCTGGTTTGGGAGGCAGGAAGTAACACTTCAATTGGTGCCAAGGGATCATTTCAAACTGTGTGTGCCTGCCTGAGGGATGGTCATCAATATGTCAAGTTTTTGTTCAGAAAGAAGAAAAGAAAAAAGCCATGTTGGCTATAAATTATTTTAAGCAGCTCAGTCCTGTGTGCCTGTCTCAGACAGCACTCTTAAAATCATGGACATTTCCCCATAGTTTTAAACCAAACCTTCCCCAATTGCAAATCTTCAGGATCCAAATCAACGAATTTAAGTTGCAGTACTGTACAATCAGGTGGCGCCGTGGGTTAAACCACAGAGCCTAGGACTTGCCAATCAGAAGGTCGGCGGTTCGAATCCCCGCGACGGGTTGAGCTCCCGTTGCTCGGTCCCTGCTCCTGCCAACCTAGCAGTTCGAAAGCACGTCAAAGTCCAAGTAGATAAATAGGTACCGCTCCGGCAGGAAGGTAAATAGTTTCCGTGTGCTGCTCTGATTCGCCAGAAGCGGCTTAGTCATGCTGGCCACATGACCCGGAAGCTGTACGCCATCTCCCTCGGCCAATAAAGCGAGATGAGTGCCGCAACCCCAGAGTCGGCCATGACTGGACCTAATGGTCAGGGGTCCCTTTACCTTTACTGTACTATCTAATGATGAGCCAGGGTGGAGCTACCTTTGTGTTTGCTTCTAATTCTCTTTTCGCTGCACCAGCTTGAAGTTAGTGCAGCGGAGGGAGCCAGATTGGGCTTTTTCACCTAGAAATTGGAAGGTTTTTTAGCCAATGAATCAATAACTGGCCCTGCTCCTCCACAAGACGTTTAACACTCCCTTTTGGGAACCTTGTGTTAGTTACTGCAATCACCCACATTCTCAGCTGGTGTAGCAGAGCTCACTATCAGCAGAGGGACCCACCTCTCGGAACCCTAACTCCTTCCAGGAGCAGTTAGGACTGCATGATTAACTTAAGTCCATTGATTTTATTGGTCTGTCCATAGTAAGACTTAATTGGATTCAACTCAGTATTTTCAAGCAGCGGGACCCTCACACTGTTTTATTGAGCATTCATCTCAGTTTGTTTGAAGGGAGGTTAGATGATGCTGAATCTAAAAAGAGGGTCACAAGTTTTATCTCGCCCTTCCCAGTGCATTTCCACATCACACTCCTTATCAGAAAAAGTCTGATATTTTGGGGGAAAGGATTTTTTTTTTTTTTGCAAGACTCCCTGGTGCCTTGTGCAATCTTAATTTGCCAGAAAGTGATCGAATCCCATACATCGGAAAAGTGATAGTTTCCTCGCCTACGGCTTTTTATCTGGACGAAATCTAGTCAGTTGAAAGAAGCAGAATAAGTACCTTTGACACCAGCATGGACTAAACGGAACTTAATTTTATAAGATTATTACTTTGCATTCATATTTTTCCATCAAAGAAAGCTGACATCAGCAGGAACATTAAATAGATCTATCTGGGCTAATTCATTCTTCACTGGCACACAGAACTGTAATATATTAAAGGGGCATGCTGTGCCAGGCAATAATATGATTTAATTTACTTGTTATATGTTTAACAAACATTAAAAGCAAAGCTAAACTGATATTTTAACTACATTTGTGTTCAAACAAGACTCTTGAGTGTACAGTAAGAGACGCCAAGATAGTAACTTTTCCAGCTGTACGTAAAAGAGATTAAGTTTTCGTGCATGGACAAAAAAATCCCAAACCCCCAAAATGGGTTATTTATTTTGTAAACACAAAGGATGGCACCTTGGCAACAACAGGGAGCACTTGTGCAAGAGATATGCCATGAAACTGGACATGCAATATTCAAGGGAGGGGCCACAACTCAACAGTACAGTCATAACTTGGTTCTCCAACGCTGTGGTACTCTTAGGTTTTGGCTCCCGATCGCTGAAAACCCGGAAGTAAGTGTTCCGGTTTTCTAACGTTTTTCGGAAGCCAAATGTATGATGCGGCTTCCACTTGAGTGCAGGAACCTCCTGCAGCCAATCGGAAGCCGCGCCTTGGTTTTTGAATGTTTCAGAAGTCAGCTGGACTTCCAGAATGGATTACGTTCGAGAACCAAGGTACGACTGTATGGACAAGGCCAAGGTTGCCATACGTTCGGAATTTCCTGGACATAGCAAGAATACAGCTATAAAAAATAGTGTCCGGGCGAAAATCGCCAAAATGACCAGGAAAATCTGGATGCTTGGCAACCCATGAAGTGTAGATTATGGCAAAAACTTCATTTTTTAAAGATATTTTTCAAAAAAAACTCCAATTCCACCTACAACTTTGCCAAAAAAAAAGCTGAACATCTTTTGTGTCTGGATCTTCCCTTTCTGAAATATGGCAACCCTAAACAAGGCACATGCTTTGAGTTCAATCCCTGGAAACGCCATAAAGGTAAAGGTAAAGGTAAAGGTAAAGAGACCCCTGACCATTAGGTCCAGTTGTGGCCGACTCTGGGGTTGCGGCGCTCATCTCGCTTTATTGGCCGAGGGAGCTGGCATACAGTTTCCGGGTCATGTGGCCAGCATGACTAAGCCACTTCTGGCAAACCAGAGCAGCGCACGGAAACGCCGTTTACCTTCCCGCCAGAGTGGTACCCATTTATCTACTTGCACTGGCATGCTTTCAGACTGCTAGGTTGGCAGGAGCAGGGACCGAGCAACGGGAGCTCACCCCGTAGCGGGGATTCGAACCGCCAACCTTCTGATCAGCAAGTCCTAGGCTCTGTGGTTTAACCCACAGCGCCACCCGCGTCCCTGGAAACGCCATGCAGGGTAGGAAAGATTGTCATCTGAAACCCTGGAGAGCTACTGCCATAATGGCCTGGTTTGCACAACCACACTGAGCCACACCATGGCTCAGAACAAACTTACGGGCTCCTGAAGAGGAGGAACACACCTGCCCCATACAGGTAAATCATCATGTCTTCCCACAAAGAGTCCTGGGAACTGTTTTTTGCTAAGGGTGCTAGGAATTGCAGTCCTGTGAGGGGGTCCCAGAAATCTTTGGGGTATGCTATGACTGTTACAGTGGCGCAAGAATGCTTTAAATGCATCACAGCTGCTTTTACTCCTCCCTGGTCATTCTGCTGCACCATGCTATCTAAGCCATTGAAGGACGGTGGGTTGTCTAAACTGGATTCGAAGTTCAGCGCTCCCAAACAAACCATGCACCTCAAACCATAGGGTAAACCTTGGCCTATGGTTTGCATATGAAATACCTGGGTTTACGAAACTTGCTGGATGACCTGTGCTTTATCATTATGTCTCAGAGCAAGCTACTGAAATGAGAACACGGGTGCGTGGAAAAAGTGGAGAATCACGGAATAAGTTCCTTAAAGGAAGGACAGGGAAATAAAGCATGTGGCTACATTATGCTGCTAAACTAGCAATAAGGGCTTTCATCAGCAACGTTTTTGAAAGGCTGTTTACCAAAATTAAAGTTAGTAAAGGAAAACACTGCTGAAAGAAAGCTCCACACACTCTGGGAAATACCTGGAAAACTCGCTTGTATTTCTCAGTTTTTCACTATCTCTAACCTTTTGAAAGCTTAATCTTCCTATGTGTGCAGTATGAGTAATACAATGTTATATCGAATTAGGTGCTCCAAGTCCATGGAAACCGATGGCTTGGGCACACCCAACTCTACGTAAGACTGCAGCCTACACCTGCAAGCGTGTTCACCTCTTATAATACATTTCCTCAAACAGGTTTCAACCTCACGCTACAAGTCAACTTTGGGGCCAATCCTACCCACAGCCAGGCAAAGCTGCTAAAAACTAGATGGAGCTCTCCATTTCTCCAGTGGATCAAAGACCTGACTACACTTGCTACTTGTAAGCAGGTTGCTTATAGATGGACAAATATGCTTATTGCATGGACAAGTATAATGGAATTTGGAACTCATTTTTGCAAAATACAATAGGTTAAAAATGTGATCAATTGTTATAGCAATATACTATACCCTATTCTCCCCTTTTCCCTCCCCCCCCTTTTAAAACTTTTTAAATGTATTTAAATAATAATAAAAAAGAACTGGATGGAGCTACCTGGCAGCTAAACTCAAGCAAGCCCCACGAAATTTTAAAGGGGCTTACACTTAAGTCGATTGTGACTAGGATCACAGCTCAACTCTTGAGGATGCCAGTGTGGTTAAATGCAAGAACTATTTACATGGCCTTAAAACACTGGCAGTCCATATAGGTTCCGTGTGAAATAACGCCATAAACTTTATGCTGCAGTCTTCTCTTTGCTGCGACTGTATTGTATAAAATAAGAAAAATAAAAATATCCGAAGAAGTGTGCATGCACACGAAAGCTTATATCACAACAAACTTAGTTGGTCTATAAGGTGCTACTGGACAATTTTTTAATTTTATTTATTTCATTTTTATTTCGACTGCGTCAGGCCAACACAGATACCTACCTCAATCTAAAAATAAAAATTGCAAGAATTTTGGATCTGCCAGGCTTCAACGCCAGTTGTATTCCGATAAAAGCACTGGACTTTTTTTTTTTTAACCATCTCCTCTGGGGCGTTTCACTAAGAACTGCGTTTTTGTGCCCATAGCAATGTGAATACGTTTTCTTGCACTATATCATCACCATCATCATCATTATTGCTGCTGCTGCTGCTCATTATTTAAAAAGGACATGCCCACTTGCTAAAAACTGGGTGAATTGTGGGCAAAGTTTTTGGTTGCTGGGTTCTCTCCCCAACCACTCCCCCCCCCCCCCGCCTTTGAGGGTGTGCGTTTGTTTATACTAAGTGGGTGGCGGCGTGTTTGGGTTTCCCCTCCCAAGCGCCCTTGCAAAGCCAGAAGTTAATGGTGGCGACTGATAAGCGCAGGAGCACCATCAGTCACTTGCTGCTGGGGAGAGATGCCGGCTTCCTCCTCCTCCCCCCCCCCCCCGCATGCCTGACTCCCACGCACGCACACTCCCCCCCCCCGCGCGCCTGGAGGAGTTCTTGGGAAAAGTCTGCCCCGTTTTACCTCAAGCTCTCCACTTACTTTGCTCGCGCGCCACCAAGGATGCTGCTGCCCAAGGGAGGCGCAGCCAGAGAGTCAGGTTGGCGGGGAGAAAGAACACCAAAAGCGCCCCCCACACACATAACCACACAAAATACTCAATAAAGCACCCAGAACAAAGAAGCGTCCCTGAGCCGGTGCAGTTCTGCCTGCCGCCAAAAGGCACCGTCCGCCTCAGGAGCGCACAAACGCGACCCCAGCGCGCGCGCGAAAGGGCGGCGGGAGCGCACGACTTCGCTCCTGCTGTATCCCTCAAAAAGGAGGTTTTTGAACCTCCACATGACGAGAAATAAAGCCTCGGGGCCAGTTTGCTTCTTTACCCTCCTCCTCCTCCTCCATCATCATCCCGCCTTCGCCGCCGGCGTTGCCGTTCATTGGGCGCCGCCACTCCTTTTGGTCAGAGAAAGAGAGGCGCGGCGGCCGCTGTCGCCGGGGCTCCGCGCTGTCGCCTAGCCGCCGAAGCCGCGACGCAAATGGCTGCAGGTGGAATTATAGCCGGGCTCCTCGGCGCGCCGTGCCCGCCCCGGAGCTGCGCTCGGCTCCGCCCTCAGGCGCTCGGCTGGACTCCTGGTGCCGAGGCCGGCTATAAATACCTCACACGAAGGCGCGGAGACCCTCCTGCCTGCTGCCTGGCCGGGGGGAAGGGGGGCGGGTTGAGCTGAGGGGACGCTGAGGGCAGAATTCAGGGGGCGCCACAAGAGATATAGATATTTCCATTATTTCCTTCGGAAATTTGACCAGTCCCCAGAGGCAGGAACTAGCCCTCTCAATAAATACATTTTTAACCCCTCTTCCGTGTCTCACGTGCAAATACACAAAAAGGAAAAGTTGCATGGAGAGGGTCAGCTGTCCTCCCCTCACGTCAAATTTGGGGGAGTATTTCCCCCCAAAAAACATTTTTTGCAAGAAAACTACGGGGGGAGAGGGGCAAACCCCTGAAGTGGTTGAAATTTGGAGACATAATGAAAGTGCATTATGCAGGTGACACTATCCTAAGGACTCTGTTGCAGGTCTTCTGTATGAAGTCTGCAATGTGCCCAGGGTGGATTCTAACAGGGTTTTGTTAAGAAATGCTGTTCATCTATTTATCTTGGCTATATATTAGGTTAACAGGCCTATAATTTATTGACGCCCCCTAGCTCCCTTTCGAAAAGTATGTGCTAACACTAGCTGCCTCTGGAAAGTAACATCTTGCTGGCTTTTTTTGTTTGAAAACCAGCGGTTTCCCTGGGTGCCTGCTGAAAAACTACTACGTGTTTATTCCCCCTCCTTTGGGGGGGGGGGTCTGCCTACCATTTTTAGGTGTAAGTGTATATTTGTGTGGGCTTCTATTTGTTTGTTTGTTTATTATATCTATCTTAGGGCAGTTTACAACACCGAATTGCAATATAAAAAACTACAAAATGGAGAGTACAAATAACAAACAACCAATAACACCACCCCAGCACATTTAAAACGACCTCGGATGTCAATCCACCAAAGGCCTGGTTGAAGAGGAAGGTTTTTGCCTGGTGCCTAAATGTGTATAATGAAGGCACTCGTTGAACCTCTCCAGGGAGAGCATTCCACAAATGGGGGGCCACTGCAGAAAAGGCCCGTTCTCGTGTTGCCACCCTCTGGATCTCTCGTGGAGGAGGCACGCGAAGAAGGGCCTCAGAGGATGATCTTAGAGACCGGCTAGGTTCATGTGGAGCGAGGCAGTCCTTGCAGTCCCAAGCCATTTAAGGCTTTATAGGTCAAAACCAGCACTTTGAATTGGGCCAGGAAACTAATTGGTAGCCTGTGCAGTCAGATCAAGATTGGTCTAATATGCTCAAACCATCTTGCCCAGTGAGCAACCTGGCTGCTGAATTCTGCATTAGCTGAAGTTTCCAAATCATCTTCAGAGGCAACCCTACTGTATAATGCATTGCAGTAATAATCTAACCTAGAGGTTACCAGAGCATAGAATTCCACTTCTGAAATGAAACATTTATTGCCTGCTACAGCTTCATTTTGGGGGGACGCGGGTGGCGCTGTGGGTAAAACCTCAGCGCCTAGGACTTGCCAATCGCATGGTCGGCGGTTCGAATCCCCGCAGTGGCGTGAGCTCCCGTTGTTCGGTCCCAGCTCCTGCCCACCTAGCAGTTCGAAAGCACCCTTAAGTGCAAGTAGATAAATAGGTACCGCTTTATAGCGGGAAGGTAAACGGTGTTTCCGTGTGCTGCTCTGGTGCCGGTTCGTCAGAGCATCTTCGTCACGCTGGCCACGTGACCCGGAAGTGTCTGCGGACAGCGCTGGCTCCCGGCCTCTAGAGTGAGATGAGCGCACAACCCTTGAGTCTGTCAAGACTGGCCTGTACGGGCAGGGGTACCTTTACAGCTTCATTTTACTATCTGTATTTTAATAGATTTTTTTTATAACCAAAGGCTTTCACTGGTTGTTGTTTGCAGCATGACCCCTGTGACTAGAAATGAAGGCTGCAAGCACATTTTCATTTACTCCAGCTCTAGTGCGCTCCCACTCCTGGTGTTGGAAGCACATGATGTTAGCCACAATTCATATCTACCTGTTGGAAACATACACCTGAAACCAACTTCCATTCAATTTGAAGATGTAAGCCACATTCACTCTGCAGTTAAGGTGGGGTGTATACATTTCAGACAGCTGCTGCGCATGCGCAAATGACAACCGGGACCAGCCCCCCACATGAGGCAAGGTGAGGAGACCACTCAGGCAGCAGGATCCACAGGGGCAGCAGATCCTGATGTAGCTCTTTACCACAAACACATACCCTTGTTACTGATGTAAATCTTCACTCATCCCTTTTTTCTTGGCAGGGAGGGAATGCCATTTTGTGGTTCACCTCAGGTGGCAAAACGTATTGGGCCGGCCTTGATTACAGCACATGTGTAGATGGTAATTTCACAAATAAGGAGGGTGAGGGTTGCAGGTGCAGGGAAACCAACAGGTAACATGCTTTGCATGAATACACCACTGCCCTTCTCTGGTGTGTACAGCAATGTGCAAATGCAAATTGAAACAGGAGGGTGAGGAACAATCTGATTGCTTCTGAAGCTGCAAGTTCTGCCTTGCAGCTCAGTTGGTGGGATGGGGTGAACTTGAATCCTAAAAGATGAATTGCTCTCATTTATATTTTAGAGGCAGGGGCCTAAAATGCTGAAATAGTAACTCGCTCAAAGTCGCCCAATCCCCCTGTTGCAGAACTGCAAAGATGCCATGTGGGTAAGAATGATTACTATCTTAACACTCAAGGAAATGTGATGGGGAGATGTACCCCAATTGTCCCTTTTGAGTGGATAAGGATGTCGAGACTAAATAAGTGTGACTGATCCACCAGTCACACTTATTTTCCCCCTCAAGGCTGGGTGCACACATGCAGATAAATTAGGTGGAAGAATGCTGAGATGGTGAAATGGACTATAACTCTTCAGGCAGAAGACGTAAGATAAACCCTAATGCTCCCCCATGTTTGTTTGCTTTAAATCCCTGCAAACAGAAAAAAATAACGTCAGAGAGAAAGGTTGCAAGCCAACCCTTCACCGCATATATACCCCTTTCTAGTTCCCTCCCCCTTTCTCCTCCCTCAGGAGTCCTGCCCCATGTTGAGGTTCCTGAGCATGTACAGAAAGCTGTCTTGGGACTATTGTGGACTCTTGGCAGGAAAGGGGGTGAGGGGGTTTTCAGAGTGTTCCCGTTGTTTCATTCTTGTGCTTTGGCATGGTTCCCGGAGAGAAAGCAAGTTGCAATGTGGTTCTGAGAAAGGCCTGAGAAGACAATGGGCTCTGTTCTCTACCTTGTTGCAATCTTTTTAGTTACAGCAAGCGGAATGTTTCTGATCCTTAGCTGCTGAGAAAATGATTTTGAAAAGCTTTGAGAAGCTTTGAGCCTGCTTTTGGGGGGGGGGGGGGGTTGACTTCGGGCCTAGGTGAGGTCACCTGTCCTCACCTTCCTTCATTCCCCCCTCTTAATCTTTGGACAGCCTTTTTCTTAAAAAGGCTCGTCCCAGGAAGGCACAGGCTGCTCATCCGAAGAAGGTACAGGCTGGTATACTTGGGCCAGCGCTATAATCTGGGGGCGAAGCATGCGTGCAGATACCCCCCCCCCCCGAGACTAGGGCCCTTCAGGATTTAACCTCCTTCCGTCGGTCCTGTAAGACAGAGCTATTCCACCTGGCCTTTAATTTGAATTCAGCCTGATCTTTTATTTCCCTTCCCCCTCCCCTTTTACAAAGATTACCCGCTCTGAGACCCCACAGCTAATTCTCCCCTGGCCTCCTCGCTGGCCCAAGTAGGACTAATTCAGCCAGCTAGCCCTGGTGACTATCTAATGCTTATTAGATGGATTTCCCCCAAATTGATTTCTGAAGTTTGAATTTTATTGTTATTCATGTATTTTATGCTGCTTCTACAATTAAGTGTTTTAAATTTGTTGTTAGCTGCCCTGAGCCCTGTTTTCTGAACCAGGAAGGGCGGGGTATAAATAAAAAAATATTATTTATTATTATTATTATTACTGTGCTGGCTGTTTGTTGTGATGGAGTTAATGCAGGGCTAGACTGCAACTCCCACCAACCCTGCAAATTGACCCTAGTGGCACGGACTGATGGGAAATGGAGTCCAATCACATGTGGCGGACTACAGGTTCCTCACCCCTGACACAGGGGCGGGCATTAATGTGATCTTTCATTTGCAGACTATAGTGGTTCAGAGCATCTTAGCACAGCATGCTACTCCTTTAATGTTCCGCATGTGTGTAGACTTTTGCCGCTGCAAGCAAAAAAATATTGCAAGTCCAGATCTCATAATAACAATGGCTTAATCAAATATAAAGTAAGGTTTAAGTCACTAATCTCGTTTTATGGCTCGGAAACTGAGATTGAACTGGAATGACTTGCTCAAGATGCCTGCCCGATACTATTTTCCTTCCATAACAATGTCAGAGCTGCAATCTCCTACACATGAGCAAGTCCCACTGAATGCAGTATGTCTGAGTAGACATACATGAGATTCCAGTGTCGGGCACTTTGTGACCAAACAGCAATTGTTCACAGACACTTGCCGCTGCCGCCCCCCCCCCCGCCCCCCCCCACTGATCCAACATGAGCTCTTCAAACAAATATTCTGGAGGGGGCAGTTTGCATTCCACCCTTTTGTGAGTGGGCATTGAAGAAACAAGTGCGGCATTCTTTTCGAGGATGTTTGTAGAATTTGCGGCTAAATTAGGAGGTAACAACAGTCTCAAAGCAACTTAAATGAGGGCCTGTGGAAATGAAAGAAGAAGGGGGGGTGAACCAAGAGTGTGATTGCAGCTGAGTGATTGAAAACACACACAAAGCAAAAGTCCTTCATCACCAGGGAAGAAAGCTTGCCTTTAAATTAATCCCAGATGAGACATTCTACCTCCCTCTGAGCTAGCTGGTAACTGCCTCAGGAAAATGCAGCAGCGCCATCCTTCAGCATAACTGATGCTGTTTTGCCTCTTAAACCAGCTTAAAAAACCACATTGCAGATTATAGATATTGCTCTTTTCTTATCAGAGAAAGGGGTTGAGGATTTTACGGCTTTGGGAGGCAAGCACACTGATCTATGCTAGAAAGTTCTTTGTCAACAGTTTCTTACCCCAAAGTACTTAGTTCTTCCCTACTGATTGATTCACCAAATATTTCAGAAAACACATTCCTTCTTAATTTTACCGACTCCCCCTCAGTCAACTCATTTCACTAATATGTAACAAAAGAACTCTGAGTTGCTTTTATGTGTATACTAAATGCTTGCTTGCCACATTTTTAACACTCTGGCCCTATTTGGACATAACAATAAACCATGGTTTGTGTTACATACACGTCGTGGCAAGCCTTTGAAACATGTTCTCCCCCACCTCCTCTTCTCCCCACCTCCTTTTTGTGCGAGGCCAGGAAATTAGAAGATTCTCTGTTGTTTTGCAAACAAATAGGGGAGAAGCTGTTGACAAACTACAGTTCCATATATATGAATAAAATGAAAAACTGCACTTTGTTACAAACTGCAAATGAAAGCAGGTAATATACAGCGATACCTCAGAAGTCAAACAGAATCCGTTCCGGAAGTCCATTTGACTTCCAAAATGTTCAGAAACCAAGGTGTGGCTTCCGATTGGCTGCAGGAAGCTCCTGCAGCCAATTGGAAGCTGCGGAAGCCATGTCAGATGTTCAGGTTTCAAAGAACGTTTGAAAACAGGAACAATCACTTCCGGTTTTCGATTGTTTGGGAGCCAAAACGTACGAGGACGAGTTCCGAGGTACGATTGTACTCACCTTATGCCTCTGCCAGACATAAGGCTTGTGTAGGCTTGTGAAGGCTTGTGTAGCCTTCAAATCTACACAAGTTTCTTTCGTCCCTTCCCTATTTGAACAACTCAATCTCCCCACCCACCTAGCCTATGAAGGATACATTCCATTCTTTCCTTAGGCATTGGGGGAGATATTTCCCCGTCCTTCGTCTGCCTCCTCCGTTCCCTAGCGCTCAGCCTCCTTCACTGATCATATATTGCCTCCTGTCCCTATTCTGTGTTGAGATTTATCTTCATTGTCTCTTCCACTCCCTACTCCCCAAGATCTCTCCCCAGATCATGGCACGCATGCCTAGCACTCCTGCAGTATATCACCCCAATTCATAGCTGTCAACTTAAAGATTTGAAAATAAGGGACCGGCAGACTCGAAAATAAGGTATCAGCAGCCAAAATAAGGGATTTTCCGGGCACAGGTATGTTCAACTTCTGAGCCCCTCTGAGCCAAAGGCAGAAAGCCCAGCCAGCAGCCAAACAAAGCCTCAAGCGGTGGTTCCCACAGCGCAGCAACCCGGCAAAGGGGATGCAGCAAGGAAAACCACCGTCACCTCTCCGCTGGGAAGCGCTGAGCAATGGCGAGCTCCCAGGCAACGCGGCCGATTTGATGGCAAGCTCCACCCCCCAGTCGTTCTTAAGACTCCTTATTGGGTGAGCAACGCAGCCAAGCAACACAGTTGGAGCCTCCCTTCTCCCTGGCTGGCAGGGAGGAAACCCGGGAAATTTAAGGGACATCATCAATATGGGACAGCAGCGGGACACGGCGCTGGCATAAGGGACTTTCCTGCCAAATAAGGGACGGTTGACAGCTATGCCCCAATTGCACTTTGATCCCGTGTGAGAGGTTTTCTCCCAGCTAAGCCGACGATGCACTTCCCTCATAATGGTTGCCAACAACATTTCCGTATCTCCTTCAGCAGTAAGAGTGTTCTGAACTCTATAGCCGTTATTGCTAGGGGGTGGGGGGAGGGCAGTGCAGAACGAGGGGGACAGAGAGAAGGGATAATGGGTAGCAGCTGGGTCCTAAACAAACGATGGCAATGCTAGTGAATACCTGTTGGTAAAATGTTAGGGAATTACAGTGCCAAAGCATTCGGAGATTACTATATTTTGCTAGCAGGGGATGAAGACAACCGGACGTGGGTGTTGATGGTATTTTGAAGGTAGAAGATACGTTACGAAAACATTCTTTTATAACGGTAGCTTGGCAGCGGAAGAAAAGAAATGGAATTTAAAATAAAGAGTGTGTTTAGTGTGAACAGCACTATTGTATTATTTTATAGCAGAGTGAGGTAAATACGGATATGCTTTAGCAAAATGTCTACAGAGAAGAGAGAAGGGAAAGTAGCCATAATGGCCTGTAAACAGGAGAGAGGGCTTTTTAGGACAGATGGGTTACAGGATGAATGTCTCTGGCCTCTGTAGTTCTTTCTAAGCAATTAGCCACATTTCCCCCCTCATTTTATTTTCTCACATGCTCGTATTGAGTCCGTAGCATTTACTCCCAGGCAGTCGCTACCTTTCTGGCGTAATTAAAAACAGACAGCCTCCACCATATGGAAGTATAGTAAGGAAATAAACAACCAAATCAATCTGGCTACCCAATTCATCTTCTGCTATTCAGGTTGTTTCCAAAGACTACATAATTTTTATGTGCGACGCCTTTTATAATAGTATTATATTCCATCAGCAGGGGTTCTTACTTTTTATCGTTTTAAATTAATATTGCTAAACATTTCCAACTGCTTTACAAACTAAGTTGAGCATGAAAGAACTTATTATGTACTGAGTTGAATAGGATCCAAAATGCAGCAGTCTGATTGGTCCTAGAACAATAGGATTCAGAATGCAGCAGTCTGATTGGTCCACAGGAGCCACCCAATCCAGCTCCAGGTGGAAGTGAATCCGCAACCTGATTGGCCTACAGGAGAATCCCGGAATTAGCCAATCACGTGGGGCCCATTATGTAAATAATGTATATAAAGCAGACATTCTGGGGGAACTTCAATTCCTTCTCACCACTATGAGCTGAATAAAGAGCATGAAATCCACTCTCGACTCTGAGTATATTTCAGAACTAATAATCATATTCAAGGCTAGACGACCCTAAGGGCAAATGGGACATTTCCTTCTGGGGCGGACTGTCCTATTTTCACTGCCTGAGGTGAAATGGGAAGGGGACACCCCCGCTGAAGACTCACTTACCAGAGTTGTGCGGTGATGGCTTCCAGCTAAATCGTGCGAAAGTTCTTTAGTTGGTATCTTGTCACTTTTCCACTTTTGGGCTACAAGTATCCTGGCCGCCATTGTAGCATACATGAAATTTTTCTTCTCCTCTTTCGGGAGATCTTGACCTGTAATGGCAAGACAAATTGATGGACTACGCCGAAATGGCCAAATTGACTGAGAGACTAAGAGATAAAGACAACAGGTACCGTATTTTTTGCTCTATAAGACTCACTTTTTCCCTCCTAAAAAGTAAGGGGAAATGTGTGTGCGTCTTATGGAGCGAATGCAGGCTGCGCAGCTATCCCAGAAGCCAGAACAGGAAGAGGGATAGCTGCTTTCGCTGTGCAGCGATCCCTCTTGCTGTTCTGGCTTCTGAGATTCAGAATATTTTTTTTTCTTGTTTTCCTCCTCCAAAAACTAGGTGCATCTTGTGGTCTGGTGTGTCTTATAGAGTGAAAAATGCGGTGCTTTAAAAAAAGAATGGGAACCATTTATGATGTGTTTACAAAAATATTGTAAAGAAATGAACTCACTAGCAGGATTTGACACTTACAATTACAAAACAGAAAAGAGAAAGGACTCAATTTAGAGAATACGGTATTAAGGTATAACTAAAAAGCAGGGAAATCACTATACAACAAACCACAAGAGGAAGTTGAGGGAAGTTGTGTGTGTGGGGGGGGGGGGTAATTGGGTCTGTGCGTATATTTGAGATGATAAGATTGTGGTGAATATAAAAAATGCAAAATCCATTTTTAAAGAAAAGAAATTGTGTGAAAATTCCGCAAGATCTCCTTGGAAGCTACCACTGCTGCAGCCACACAACCCCAGAAGTGGAAGGGGTGGCAGGTGGCAAGGAGCCCCTACCCTAAGGAATTCTACCACCCAAGGTAGCTGCACACTATTAACTCCATCCATGCCTTCCACTTCCCAGTGGCACCCAGGAATAATGGCTTCATTCTGCTGCTGCTGCCGTCATTGCCGAGGCTAAATTTTGTACATTCTGAACATGATTTTTCTATCTGTAAAATGGAAATAATAACTATCTCACCATTTTGTTCCATGAAAGACTGGAAGGCTGTAAATACCTTACATTTTATTTATTTAGAAAATATATAGACTGTTCCTTCGTCCAAAAATGGATTTCAGGGCAGTATGCTTAAGAATTTGAAATCTACAAAGTAATTTTGAAGCAATACAAAAGATTATGCAACCATATGGTAAAAATGAGAGGAATAAAGCTAGTTAATTAGCTGAAAATACAATAATTTAAAATGCCTAGAGGTGTTGTTGTTTTTTTAAAAAGTTTTAACCTGGTGCCTGAAAAAGCATCTCCACCCCCATCATTCACTGAGGTCCAGCTCTGAGGACGTTCTGGTGGTTCCCTTACCGTGAGAAGTGAGGTTACAGGGAACCAGGCAGAGGGCCTTCTCGGTAGTGGCGTCCGCCCTGTGGAACGCCCTCCCATCAGATGTCAAGGAAATAAACAACTGACTTTTAGAAGACATCTGAAGGCAGCCCTGTTTAGGGAAGTTTTTAATGTTTGATGTTTTATCGTGTTTTTAATATTCTGTTGGGAGCTGCCCAGAGTGGCTGGGAAAACCAGATGGGCGGGGTATTAATAATAATAATAATAATAATAATAATAATAATAATAATGCACAACATTAGTGTAATGCGTAACTTCCTTGGGAGGGCATTCCACAGATCAGGTTCCAGCCCAGAGAAGAGCCTATTTTGTGCATGTACAATGCAATTTTCCAATAGATAAAGCATAGAGAAAGGACTCCCTTCATCATACTATACGGGAAGATTGATGTGGAATGGCACAGTCTTTCAGATATGTGGCGCCCAAACCATTTATGGCTTTAAAGCACCTTGAACTGGGCTTGGCAGCGTATAGGCAGTCAACGTTGTTCCTTCGGAACTGACGTAACAGGCTCCATTTAGAGTCAGAATCCTTGCAGCCAGATGCTGCACTTTAAAGATACTATAGCAATTGCTACGAAACTCGAGTGCTTTTCTGAAAAGGCGTTTAGAATAAATCTTCCCTGTGAGCACATATTAAAATAGGGTTAAAGCACTAGAATTAAGGGCCAATTAAGAACATTAAGGAATAAATGGAGTGTTGTTGCGGACTTTTAAAATTACTATTACGAAACCCGAGTCAAGACAATCGCGTAGTTTTGTCTCATTATGCTAAGCCGGCTGGATTTCACTTTGGCTGGAAGAGCTTAAGGAGGAGCCGTAGGAGGTGGTTGGTATCACGAAGCAGAATTAAAAAGATGCGGCCCCAGCCTTCACGAGTGCTGCTAGACAGAAGCTGATAGTTAATTCTATAATGCAATATTACACTAGTAAATAAGCACCTCTTTAAAATATTTATGTGCAGCTTGCTTAACTTGTGCATTAATGGATTGAGTTACTGCTGCTGCTTTAGCTGTGATCTTGTATAATGAGATCAGCTATGCAACAGAGACTTAACAGGGGTTGACTCTGAGAAGTAATACCTTACTGCTGGGAAACAAACGGCGCTGCCCAGCTGAATTATGTTGCTGCTATGTAAAATAACGCTGGCAAAATAATAAACACTCCGGCTGCACTTGGCAATTTATTTCCAAGGCGGTAGCTGCGCTAGTCTGTTGCACTAAAAGCAACAAGGAATCCTGTAGTACTTTTAAAAGCAGGCGCTGAAAACCTTGGGGTGGGGCTGGTGGGATTCGGGGGAAATGCCGTAGGTAAAGGTAAAGGTAAAGAGACCCCTGACCATTAGGTCCAGTTGTGGCTGACTCTGGGGCTGCGGCGCTCATCTCGCTTTATTGGCCGAGGGAGCCGGCGTACAGCTTCTGGGTCATGTGACCAGCATGACTGAGCCGCTTCTGGCGAAACAGAGCAGCGCACGGAAACGCCGTTTACCTTCCCGCCAGAGCGGTACCTATTTATCTACTTGTACTTTGACGTGCTTTCGAACTGCTAGGTTGGCAGGAGCAGGGACCGAGCAATGGGAGCTCACCCCGTCACAGGGATTCGAACCGCTGACCTTCTGATCGGCAAGTCCCAGGCTCTGTGGTTTAACCCACAGCACCACCCGCGTCCCATAATGCCATGGGTACCAGTTGCTAAATGACTGCCATGCAGGAGTGGCATGACACAAAATAGCTGGTTTACCTAAACTGTCAGAAAATAAGGCATGGGCCCACCCAGCGCTGTTTTTCTAGAAAAAGAGGCGCTTGAACTCGCCACGAACCCCTCCCTCATTCTCTTATAATGCCAATGGCGCCCACCTGAGAGGTGCCAGAACTGAGATTCGGCAATTTCTGGCTGAAAAAGAAGCCCTGAGCCCACCATCAGTAGAGAAAAGGTTATCTGCACCAGCCACTGCTGCACTACCAAAAAAAGCCCTGGAAATGGTGTTATTACAAAAATTAACAAATAAGATGAGGATTGGATGTAGTGTATAATATTTGTTTTGACAGCCATTATATATTTTTTCTTTTTATGTGTTTTAAATTTTGATAAAGATTAATTTGAAAAAGAAAAGAAGGAAGGAAGGAAGGAAGGAAGGAAGGAAGGAAGGAAGGAAGGAAGGAAGGAAGGAATTACAGTGGTACCTTGGGTTAAGAACTTAATTCGTTCTGGAGCTCCGTACTTAACCTGAAACTGTTCTTAACTTGAGGTACCAGTTTAGCTAATGGGGCCTCCCGCTGGCACGTAATTTCTGTTCTAATCCTGAAGCAAAGTTCTTAACCCAAGCTACTATTTCTGGGTTAGTGGAGTCTGTAACCTGAAGCGTCTATAAGCCGAGGTACCACTGTATTTGTACGTCTCCTCAAAACACATGTGAGGGTGTTTAGTGCACTCAGTGAAATGTGGGCAAGTTTAAGGAACCCTGTTCAATGGGGGAGAATGAAGCAGTACAAAGAGGAGGTGAAGGAGGAAGACCAAACAATGTCGCATGCATTGGGGATATTTGAGGATGCATTTACTTTCACAGGTACCACAGGAGGTCCCAGCAGAAACACTGGTACCCACAGATGTTGCATGGGCAAGCCCTGCTTAAAGAGGAGCAAATTTATTATGGCACAAGCTTGCTGTTAGTCTTTAAGGTGCCACAAGACCCTTTATTGTTTTCACAAATGATGTGTAATAAGATTGTTTATCCTTTTCGTGGAGATTATCTGAGCACACAGGGAAAGTGTCATGTGTGGAACGATCCTAGGATTCCTACAGTTAAAGCACCTTGCTAACGATCACTTTTCATATCTGGCCTTAATACCTTATTTTGTCACGTCTCAGATATTTGCTCACCGTAATTTTCTCCATCAAATCATCCTGTACGAAGTTCACAGACAAAAGCAAGTAACTGAGAAAGAGGACGAGCCAGAGAGTAAAGGATAGGAATATCTTCTCGTGCCAAGAGAAGCTGTGTTGTTATGACAATGAAGGTCAACTAAAGGTGAAGGTAGCTCATGGTGCACCGTAAACGGAATAAATGGCTATCAAGTTCCTTTGGCACCTTTGGTTCCTCTTACTTACTTCTGCTGTTGAATCTGAAAGAGCGCATCTCTGTCGGAAAAGTACCAGGAAGCTGTCGGAAAAGTACCAGGAAGCTTGTGCCTCAAGAACAGCGGAGATCACATATACCGATCTGAATGCCACGAGTTAATTTGATGAGAACTGTGTTCCCAATTGCCTATTCGAGCATGGGATGTGGGTATCTGGTTGCTTCAGGTACAGTTATCATGGTGTGAGCATAAACACTGGGCAAGCTGGTCACATGTCACAAGCAATGAGAACTTCACCATATCAGGTTCCCTGGACTTTTGTTGGTCATAGATGTCTGGTTAAAAAAATTCCATTAGCAGATGAGTAGAACAATGGCAATAGCCAACTTTCCAGTTAATGGTATGCTGGTACATGGCTGAATTTTCCCAGTTAATGCATGCAACTTAAGCAGATGCGCAGTCAATGCAAAATTCAGTGCATTTCAAAGCAGCAATCTGGGTTTGCAAATTGGGGGTGCTCTGTGGGATGCATTGGACGGGCTCACTCCTGAGGGCACATTTTAAAATTATTCAGATTCGTCTGCCGCACCTTTATAGGGCCCAATCCTAAATACCCGTTCATAAGCAAGATGTCTTATTTTCAATACATTCCGTTTGGAAAAGAAACTGTTTATCTTAGCAGCTTCATTTCACAGACTTGGGACAGGTTAACAGTATATTACAAATAAGCTTGTTGTTGTTTATTAGTTGTTTAGTCATGTCCGACTCTTCGTGACCCCATGGACCAGAGCACGCCAGGCACTTCTGTATTCCACTGCCTCCCTCAGTTTGGTCAAACTCATGCTGGTAGCTTTGAGAACACTGTCCAACCATCTTGTCCTCTGCCGTCCCCTTCTCCTTGTGCCCTCCATCTTTCCCAACATCAGGGTCTTTTCCAGGGAGTCTTCTCTTCTCATGAGGTGGCCAAAGTATTGGAGCCTCAGCTTCACGATCTGTCCTTCCAGTGAGCACTCAGGCTGATTTCCTTAAGAATGGATAGGCTTGATCTTCTTGAAGTCCATGGGACTCTCAAGAGTCTCCCCCAGCACCAGAATTCAAAAGCATCAATTCTTCGGCGATCAGCCTTCTTTATGGTCCAGCTCTCGCTTCCATACATCACTACTGGACAAACCATAGCTTTAACTATGCGGACCTTTGTTGGCAAGGTGATGTCTCTGCTTTTTAAGACCTTGTCTAGGTTTGTCATTGCTTTTCTCCCAAGAAGTAGGCATCTTTTCAATTTTGTGGCTGCTGTCACCATCTGATTACTTGTCATTGTCTTGAACAAGGGGCTTCAATAACTCAGAGAAGTTATGAACTATGCCGAGCAGGGCCACCCAAGATGGACAGGTCATAGTGGAGAGTTTTGACCAAACGTGATCCACCTGGAGCAGGAACCGGCAAGCCACTCCAGTATCCCTGCCAAGAAAACTCCATGGACAAAGACAACAGGCATATTACAAACATAGTGCTATATAAATTAAGGTGATGGTGTTGATTGGTCTAGAGAAGTGCCTTGTTGAGCGCCAGGACTTTGGGCTGTTCAGCAGAACTTCCCTTCTCTCTCTCGTCATTGCATGCCCCCTAAATTTGTTCTGAGGGTTTGCCCAACCCTCCAGAGCATATTGTTTTGTGGGGAGGAGAAGTCCCATTACACAAGCCACCATTCTTGCATTAGCAGAAGCACTTCTTTGGATATTATTATTATTATTATTATTAAAACATTAGACCAGTCATAACCCTAATTATGGGATGTGGGTGGTGCTATGGGTTAAACCACAGAGCCTAGGACTTGCCAATCAGAAGGCTGGCGGTTCGAATCCCCGCGACGGGGTGGGCTCTCATTGCTCAGTCCCTGCTCCTGCCAACCTAGCAGTTCGAAAGCACATCAAAGTGCAAGTAGATAAATAGGAACCGCTCTGGCGGGAAGGTAAATAGTTTCCGTGTGCTGCTCTGGTTCGCCAGAAGCGGCTTAGTCATGCTGGCCACATGACCCGGAAGCTGTACACCGGCTCCCTCAGCCAATAAAGCGAGATGAGCACCGCAACCCCAGAGTCAGCCATGACTGGACCTAATGGTCAGGGGTCCCTTTACCTTTACCCCTAATTATCAAAAGCCAGTCCAAATAAAATGTCTTATCCTGTTTCCAAACTATGCTTGGGTTGTGGCTCACTTCCTTGGTATGAAGGATTCAAAACTGAAGTGCCGCCACATTCAGTAAGTGAGGTGATAGCTGGAGCCAGTTAAAAGTCAAAGCATATTTTGCTCATCTGTCGATCACCCCTTTACAACATAAGAAAACCAGCCTAATTATGATGGCAAATGACAAAACAGTAATAAAAAAGTAAGCAAATTTACAGGTACAGCACCTCCAATACTCCACATAAATGCTCTCATCTCTATCAGCCTAACAAAAGCTCCATTAACCTCAATGGAAGATGGCAATGCCATGTACACATTCCTTTAGAATCACCCGCATTCTCTACTGAGATGAATGGGCACATTTGCATTTGTAAGAGCTGGATATAATCACTTGAGCACACATGAGACTCCAGATGGGGGTATTTGCACTTGGGCACGTTGTAGAAAATAATCATATTTTGAGTCAGTAGGTGCCACTGTGATAAAATAAAAACAAGTAACAGAAGAAAAGCTGGTTAATTATTCCATTGTGTAAATGCAAAATGCATTATTTAGATAAATGGCAATTCTTTAACCTACAGAAGCTGATCAAAAACAACGCATTATTTATTTCGATCTGCAGGAGAAAAATAGACCAAGAATACATTTTTATGCCCTTTTTAGAAATACATAATGGAAGGTTTCATTCATGAGAGTTAGATGTGTTATTTATGCAAATAATAATCAGGCTCTGTTGTGGCAGCTCTGTTCCAAAGAATATTATAGAGACTTCTGCCGTCGCAATTCTCTAGGGGGCAAAGTGTTGTAATACATTAGGGGGAAACAGGTGTGCCTAGAATCTTCCATTCACAATCTAATGTATATTTTAGCACTAGGAACGAGAGTCCGAGAAGTTTATTTGCTTTCTGCATCAGGCCGTCAGTTTGTTTTCACATTATTCTTGTAGCTAGACCAGGGATTCTCAAACTGCCTTAGTGAGACTCCGTAAGTAAGTGTCTAATCTTCAATAATGCACAGCTGAGACATGTTTCTCAGGCCGTGTCCTGACCCGAGAGAGGCAAGCAGGGCAAAAGGAACAGAGTTATTAAACCAGACCTTTGTACAAAGACATGTAAGCTCTCAATAATTCTCCCAAACTATGAAACCAGGTGGAGAGGTGTACTTAGCCATACATGGTTGATAGACAGTTCTTGACTTGACGGTCACAAGTTGACCAGGTCTGCCGTAAGGTCATGGCAAAAGGAGAGGCACTTCAGTACAAACAACAGAATTTCCTACAGTGGCTTGTCACAGTGCTACAACAAGGGGTGAACACACAGAAGCAGATACAGTGGTACCTCAGGTTAAGTACTTAATTCGTTCCGGAGGTCTGTACTTAACCTGAAACTGTTCTTAACCTGAAGCACCACTTTAGCTAATGGGGCCTCCTGCTGCTGCCGCGCCGCCGGAGCCCGATTTCTGTTCTTATCCTGAAGCAAAGTTCTTAACCTGAAGCACTATTTCTAGGTTAGCGGAGTGTGTAACCTGAAGCGTCTGTAACCTGAAGCATATGTAACCCGAGGTACCACTGTACACTGAGCAAGCCTCACAGTGGAGAGCACATTCAGGAGAATTTCTATTTTCTTTTTCCAACTTCTACATCTGCCTAAAGAACGCTATTTCACACAGAACTATTGTGCTTTTTTTTAAAATAAAAAACCCCTCTTAATCTAATCTTACGGTGGATTTGATTAAGCCTGCTCTGGATCGCTAGATTGGTTTGTATTTCTGCATTGTTGCTGTTTAAACTATGGTGCTCTTAATTGTGTTTTGTTGTCTTAAATGTCATGCCATTTTGCACACATACATACAAACATACAATCATAGAATTGTAGAGTTGGAAATAACTCTGAGGGAGTCCAACCCCCTGCAACCCAGAAATCTCAACTAAAGCATCCGTGACAGATGGCCATCCAATCTCTGCCTAAAAATCTTCAAGGAAGAAGAGTCCACCACTTTCTGAGTGAGACTATTCCACTATCCAACAGCTCTTACCATCAACTCTTACCGTTCTTCCTGATGTTTAGTAGGAATCTCGTTTCGTGTAACTTGAACCCATTGGTTCAGGTCCTAGCCTCAGGAGCAGGGGAAAACAAGCTTGCTCCATCTTCCTTGTAATAACCCTTTAGATATTTGAATATCTCTTATCATATATTGTTATGTACTGAGCTGATTCCTAGAATGATAGGATCCAGAATGCAGCAGTCTGATTGGTCTGCAGGAGCCACCCAATCCAGCTCCAGGTGGAAGTGAATCAGCAACCTGATTGGTCTGCAGGAGCCACCCAATCCAGCTCCAGGTGGAAGTGAATCAGCAACCTGATTGGTCTGCAGGAGACACCCAATCCAGCTCCAGGTGGAAGTGAATCAGCAACCTGATTGGCCTGCAGGGGCACCCAATCAGGCTCCTGGATGAAGTGAATCAGCAACCTGATTGGCCTACAGGAGCAGCCTAGAATTAGCCAATCATGCAGGAGCCCATTGTGTAAATAATGTATATATAGCTAGACGTTTTGGGGAAAATTTCATTCATTGCTACTATGAGCTGAATAAAGAGCATGAAATTCACATTCAACCGAGTACATTTCATATATATATATATACATACATAATTGTATTTGTATGCCGCCTTTCCATAGTTAAAACCATGCTCAACGCAGCTTACAACATGATTTAATCAACAATAAATAAACCAGCAAAACCATTTTGTTGATTGTGCTGGAAATATCTTTGTAGCTTTGTGTGTGTGTGTGTGTGTGTGTGTGTGCGCGCATGCGCGCGCGTGTGTGTGTGCAGTTTATAAATGCTGGAAATAAATAAATAAAAGAAATGCACCACATCTTTATTCCAACCTTTTAAACTTTTTTTTAAAAAGACAACCACCGCCCAAGTAACACCACCTTTCCGCAGAAAATTAGACAGCTGCTAATAGCCACTTGCGTGCTAACAATTAAGACTTGAAAGCTGCAGTTCAAAGTACAGCATCTTTCAGATGAATTATGCAGATTCTTTCTGATAAAGTGTAATGGGAATAGCAGGGCCATGGCAGAAAGTAGTATTCAAAAAAATGTGCTTTTCCATAGATCAAAAACTCGAAGTGACTTCAGTTCTGCAGTCTCTTTGTTTCGCTCCAGGGGGGCTTGCGATTCAGAGTTTAAAGAATTCTACCGCTTTGTTGCTCTTTGGGACACTCTGGATTGAATAAGCACAGAGCGAAAGACACAATCATTCATCACCAACTGAACGAGGCTTATTTACAAGGAGGTAAAACTGATAACTACGTCCACAGGTCAGAGAATCAGTGTAGGCAGAATAAACACAATTACTCTGCACAACAAATGAGGAAGGAAAGTGCTGATTACTTAAGAGCAGAGCTTGCCAGGGATGCAATAAACATTCAGAGTAACGGGGTTGCTGGCATCGTTCTGCAAAGCAAACTCAAACGGAGGGAAGATATTGTACGTGTGTTAAAATAACTTAAAATGCGTGGAAAATGTATCAATACGTGTAATGGAACTATCCAGTTCTCAGCCAAGGATTACAGGAATGTGACAGGTCTGTGTTTAAGTGCCCTTGTGCTGGAACAATACCCAAAATGCCAAATTAGACTTGATCTTAGAGTAAATGGGTGCCTAAAAACCACTAAGGATGGAGTGATTTGGATCAGAACTATTAGCTGAAAAGGGGGAAGCACGACGCCACTTTGCCCAGGTCAAAGTGCACAATACTTACCTTAGGACAAGTGTATAAGTATATTGTTATAATATGTAAAAGTATACTGAAAGGTCACATTAACACCCACACCCACACACCAGTCTTCTGGGAGAGAGTTTCTCTTGCAAAGGTATCAGAAGCCTGCTCTGCAGTATATTGCAGCAGGGCCTTTTGTGTGGCTGCCCCTGTTCTGTGGAATAGCATTCTTGTCCAGATACAGCAGGGAAGAGCACTGGAAACTGGTGAAAAATGAAAAGGCACAAAAATGGAAACAAGAAGAATTACTGACGAAAGAAGAGTGTCAAATGAAATTAATGGACTATGGGGAATCAGACAAATTGACAGAAAGGATTCGAAACCTGTGGGACCAGAGATTCTTAGAGGACTGGAGTAAATATTTGAACTATTTGAAAAGCAATTGTAATAAACAGATTACACTAGTAGGACTGCAAGAAGTTTTGTAAGGCGGATTATGCGAAATATTGCAAGGAAGACTATGAAGAGACTTATTAAAGGTAAAGGTAAAGGTACCCCTGCCCATATGGGCCAGTCTTGCCAGACTCTGGGGTTGTGCGCCCATCTCACTTAAGAGGCCGGGGGCCAGCGCTGTCCGGAGACACTTCCGGGTCACGTGGCCAGCGTGACAAAGCTGCATCTGGCGAGCCAGCACAGCACACGGAACGCCGTTTACCTTCACGCCGGTAAGTGGTCCCTATTTATCTACTTGCACCTGGGGGTGCTTTCAAACTGCTAGGTTGGCAGGCGCTGGGATCGAGCAGCGGGAGCGCACCCCACTGCAGGGATTCGAACCGCCGACCTTTCGATCGGCAAGCCCTAGGCGCTGAGGCTTTTACCCACAGCGCCACCCACGTCCCATTAAGTCCCATGAAGAGACTTATTAGCTAAGGACAATTAAAAGTAATAGAAAAATTAAGAAATGTAGATCAAGTGATAACAAATGGAAAATCTTCAGATGTTGTTGACAGAAGTCTAAAACATTGTATAAGATAAGAAATTATGTTAAATGACTGTCGAAAATGATATGTTACAAACAACAACTCTCTCTCTCTCTCTATATATATATATATGAAAAATGAAAAGGCACAGCTCCATTCTACAAAAGACACACACTTTTGCCAACAGTAAGACAAACCACCAAGTGAAAACATTCATATAAGACAGGCAGGTCTCTCCAAAAGTTGAATCAGATAGAACTAGGAAAGGTGAAGGCAAGGGAAGGAAGGAAGGAAGGAAAGAAAATACATTATCAGAATTTTCTCATGGGCTTCTGGGAATGAACACCTCCTAGACTGAATTTCTGATCCTATTGTTTTAACTGGTTTTTTTATTGGTTTTCATTGTTATAGTTTGCTTTGTTGTATATTTTGATTAAGGATGTATTAAGGACTCTGGGGTTAGTCCATTTTAGTTATGTATTGATTTTATAGTTGTAAAGCACCTAGAAGCCATTTTGGCATACAAGCGGTGTATTATTTATTATTGTTATTTATTAAATTCCTATATTCTTCATCGGGGATCACAGGGTGATTTGCAACATAAAAACACAAAAATACACAAGATAGTAGCAAACAAAACAATAACCTTCCACCACGACACACACAATTTAAAAGGCTTTGTTTAATTAGCCAAAGGCCTGAGAGAAGAGGAAAGTTTTGCCTGGGCACCTAAAGATATGTAATGAAGGTGCCGGGAGAGCCCAGTGGCGTAGCGTGGGTTGTCAGCACCCGGGGCAAGGCAAGTAATTTGCGCCCCCTAACCCGTGGATTTGCGCCCCCTAACCCGTGGATTTGCCCTAACCCCAGATGTTGCGCCCGGTGCGGCCAGCCCCCCCCTGCACCCCCCACGCTACGCCACTGGGAGAGCCTCCCTGGGGAGAGCATTCCACAAGCGGGAAGCCACCACAGAAAAGGCCATTCCTTATGTTACCATCCTCCAAACCTTTTGCCCACGAGGAAGGGCCTCAGAGGATGATCGCAGGGTCTGGTTCAGATTCTGTGGGACAATAGATGTATATGGCCTGAGCAATCTCTTTGCTTACTGCTTGAACCTAGAGCTAGAACCTGCCCTAAACAAACAGATTTCAAGAATATAAGAGTCCATCAGAACCAAGAAAAAGACCTTCCAAATAGCTGTTTGGAAATTTCCAGTCTCCTCGTTGCAATTAGCCCTCAAGGGTAAGAGCTCATGATAACTGCTATGCTCATTAATGATGTAGGAATTGAAAGTATCTCATTCCCACAGGCCCTTGGTATGAAAACAGAATGCCGTTTGCCCCATAGGATCATGGCCCCAAAACATTCCATATGGAAGCTCTAACTGTACAAGGAATAATTCGCCAGCAGACTCTAGTCATGTGCTGAGTTTACCATTACTATGTCCATAGCTACCTACAATTGCGGGAGCGCTGAAACGCTGAGTTGAGAATATTTAGAAACATTAACCATGCAGTAAGTGGTTATCTGTTTTCACCCTCCAGAGAAGAGTATTAAATAGACTCCAACGAAGGGAGGAAGTTTAGTGGCAGAAATGTATCCTCAGATAAGCAACCTGACACAGAATAGTAATTAAAAAAAGAATACTCACAATTTCGTTCCTCCAAGGGATTTTCCAAAGTAATATTCTAATTATTACGGCAGCAAGAAGAGGCTGATGCTAATTAGGTTTATAAGAGAAGCTACCAAACTGGAGAAAAAACTAATCATTGCGATCTTCCTTTCTTGTTTCCGTGTGTGTGTGTGTGTGTGTGTGTGTGTGTGTGCGTGTGTGTGATTTATTTAACCTGAACGTTATTGCTGAAGAGGGAAATGTTAAGGGATTTATATCAACCTCCCCAACATAGATTAAACATTTCTGAAAGCCATAGGTAGTCAAAGATTTCACTTAATAAGCTACATAGGACATGATTGGAAGGGAAAGCAGTGCCGGAATTGTATCTTGCTGGGAGCTAGTTTTTGGTTATATAGAACTGGTGTACTGTCTCTCTGACTCAATTCAGACACCAATTAACTTAAATAGGAAGGCATGTTGCTATGTCTATTCAGAAGTAAGCCTCGCCAGTTCAGCAGGATTTACTCCCAGGTGTGTGTCCATAGGATTGCAAATTGTAGTTTGAGTCAAAATCCCAACCCTCCATTTAGGAGCATAGGAAGTTGACATACTGATTCAGACCAGCGGAGATCTGAGAACACTTTCAGGGCACATTGAATGAATTTTATTATTACGGTCACAGACCAGTTCCGGCTCACTTACAATATCAGGAAAATCACAAAACACAACAGGAATACATTGAATTGCAATTGGGTATAACAGAGACAATTCAGATATAGTGGCAGTTAAAAATATATATTAAATCTTGATCATTAAAATATAACTTAAAATTGTCATTTAAAACCTTAATCATTTTGGTAGTAGAGCTTGTTCCCTAGGTTTATGGCAGTTGCACAGAATAGGGCACATTTTGGCTCTCCCTATAACCACCCAGCCCAATTTTTGAACCAAAATGTCTACAGATTTACATACTCTAGGCGATATATTTTAGGAGTCCCATTTCACATGTTGATGGAAGGTAATAGTATTCTGCAAACTGGTATCTATCTATCATCTATCTATCTATCTATCTCTATCTATCTATCTATCTATCTATCATCTATCTATCTATCTATCTATCTATCTATCTATCATCTATCTATCTATCTATCTATCTATCATCTATTAATCATCTATCTATCTATCATCTATCTATCTATATCTATCATCTATCTATCTATCTATCTATCTATCTATCTATCTATCATCTATCTATCATCTATCATCTATCTATCTATCATCTATTAATCATCTATCATCTATCTATCATCTATCTATCTATCTATCATCTATCTATCTATCTATCTATCTATCTATCTATCATCTATCTATCTATCATCTATCTATCTATCTATCTATCTATCTATCTATCTATCATCTATCTATCTATCTATCTATCTATCTATCATCTATCTCTATCTATCATCATCATCATCTATCTATCTATCTATCTATCATCTATCTATCTATCTATCTATCTATCTATCTATCTATCTTCTATCTATCTATCTAATCTATCATCTCTCTCTCTCTCTCTCTCTCTCTCTATCATCTATCTATCTATCTATCTATCTATCTATCATCTATCTATCTATCTATCTATCTATCTATCTATCTATCATCTATCATCTATCTATCATCTATCTACTATCATCTATCATCTATCATCTATCATCTATCTATCATCTATATATATCTGAATTAAGGGAATTATAGCAAATCTCCTATGTACTATGCCACTGATTTTCCAAAAGCCAGCCCAAATATAGAGGACTTACATGCTTGCAAAGCTTCCAAAAGAAAGCAAGGAACATCTAGAGAGCAGCTGCTCGCAAACCTGATTAGATGTTGTCAATAACCTAACCGCTGAGCATGGGACCAGCCCTATCATTAGGCAGTAGATGCTGGGGTGTAGCAGAGGGCTGGTCTTCCTGTACCCTTCTGTTGAAGAACAAAGCTCCATGTCCTACATGGTCTGTCTTCAGGGCTGGTCCACCCATGAGGCAAGGTGAGGTGACCACCTCAGGCGGCAAGACCCACAGGGGTGGCTGATCTCAATCTTTATACCCTCAATACTAGCCTTCTGCCTCTGAGAGTGGTGGAGAAGATTCAATTGCCAGTCCAGTCTGAACCTGAAACGATTGGGGGTTCCATCTTGTCCTTCACCCCAGGCAGCAAAATGTCTTGCCACGCAGAATGGCTGCTGTGTGGCGGTGGGGACAGTTGGGTGACAGCATGGGTTGAAGCCCCGACATGTAAGACCATTAAGAAAATAAGTTATCTGATGGTTTTTAGCCCATTGCTTTCTTATGGATAACAGGCACCAAACCAATTTCCACAGTAGCATTGCAATTAGCAAAAAAGCAACAATGCATGATATCAGAGCAAGATGGATGAGCCAGTTTGGGAAAGGATCATTACTCGAGTTTTCCAAAACCAAGCTATTTCGAAAGTGGCGAGTTGGAGCTCTTCCAGGGTTTGGGTGGGAAGGAGATAAGCATTTCCACGGTTTTTCTAGGGTGCTGGAAGCTGGGAATAAGGATAAAGAAACGATAAATGCCAAGTGGTTTCATTTGTAGGCTTGGAATGAGAAACAAAGTCAGCATCCTGAACATGCCAAAGAAAAGAAAAAGAAAACCCCCAGAAAACCACACACATTAATGTTTTAAATTCTAATAAACACTGCAATAAATGAAACAGGCATCAGGTCAAAGACAGCCCCAACACTGTGATGCCTGGGACACAGAACACAAACAGAACTCATGGCTGTGGTGGCAATAGCAAACGGGCCATTTGCTGCCCTTTAATGGTCCTCTATGGGACGCGGATGGCGCTGTGGGTTAAACCACAGAGCCTCTTGGGCTTGCTGATCAGAAGGTCAGCGGTTCGAATCCCCACAACGGGGTGAGCTCCTGTTGATTGGTCCCTGCTCCTGCCAACCTAGCAGTTCGAAAGCACATCAAAGTGCAAGTAGATAAATTCTCTGACGGGAAGGTAAATGGCGTTTCCGTGCACTGCTCTGGTTCGCCAGAAGCGGCTTAGTCATGCTGGCCACATGACCCAGAAGCTCTCTGCGGACAAACGCCGGCTCCTTCGGCCTATAGAGCGAGATGAGTGTCGCAACCCCAGAGTCAGTCACGACTGGACCTAATGGTCAGGGGTCCCTAGCATATGCCACCAGATTCATCAGCTTTAAGACAAACACATTCCTCTCACGTGATGGTTGTTTGCAATAGGGACTGTCGCCAAACTGTACTCCGGCTCCTTCTCCTACATTTGTTGTTGTTTTTCAGTCGTTAGTCGTGTCCGACTCTTCGTGACCCATTGGACTAGAGCACGCCAGGCACTCCTGTCTTCCACTGCCTCCTGCAGTTTGGTCAAATTCATGCTGGCAGCTTCGAGAACACTGTCCAACCATCTCGTCCTCTGCCATCCCCTTCTCCTTGTGCCCTCCATCTTTCCCAACATCAGGGTCCTTTCCAGGGAGTCTTCTCTTCTCATGAGGTGGCCAAAGTATTGGAGCCTCAGCTTCAGGATCTGTCCTTCCAGTGGGCACTCAGGGCTGATTTCCTTAAGAATGGATAGGTTTGATCTTCTTGCAGTCCATGGGACTCTCAAGAGTTTCCTCCAGCACCAGAATTCAAAAGCATCAATTCTCCTACATACAGTACCATTAACAGGATCTGTTCAGATGTTGCCCAGTTGCTTTGGATGAAACAGGTGCAAAAACTGGGACCAGCAGTGCCTATTTTAATAGATGCAATGCCCTTGACAACCTTTTGTTAACACCACCTTTGCCACTCTTGGTTGTGCTACCATCAAGCATGACATGGATTGTGGTTCATATTGATAAAATGTGTGGGAGGGAGGGAGGGAGGGAGGGAGGGAGGGAGGGAGGAGGTGAATCTACACTCATGGTTTTTAAATGTTGAGGAAGGATTAAGGCGGGCATAGGCAAACTTGGCCCTCCAGATGTTTTGGGACTACAACTCCGATCATCCCTGACCACTGGTCCTGTTAGCGAGAGATGACGGGAGTTGTAGTCCCAATAATAATAATAATAATAATAATAATAATAATAATAATAATGTATTATTTATACCCCACCCATCTGGCTGGGCTTCCCTAGCCACTCTGGGCAGCTTCCAACAAAATATTAAAATACAGTAATGCATCAAACATTAAAAGCTTCCCTGAACAGGGCTGCCTTCAGATGTCTTCTAAAAGTCGGGTAGTTGTTGTTCTCTTTGACATCTGGTGGGAGGGCGTTCCACAAGGAGGGCACCACTACTGAGAAGGCCCTCTGCCTGGTTCCCTGTAACTTGGCTTCTCTCAGTGAGGGAACCGCCAGAAGGCCCTCGGCGCTGGACCTCAGTGTCTGGGTAGAACGATAGGGGTGGAGACACTCCATCAGATATACTGGACCGAGGCCAAAACATCTGGAGGGCAGAGTTTGCCTATGCCTGGATTAAGGTATGGTTTTGATAACGTTGATAGACACATGACGTCCTACTTTTTACGTTTATTACCTTGTCTTTTTAATAACTTAATTTTAAATCATTTTATGCTGCTTTATCGGTGAAACACTGCTCCTATGTCCTTATGTAGCGTTGTCCCCCCCCCTTTTTTACTGCATTCAAACTCCAACTCCCCTCCAATGGTATTTGAGGGGCAGATAACAAAAGAGAGGGAGGGAGGAAGAGCTAAAATGTGACACCAGAGGGGAGAGCAAAGCAACCAGCAGCAGTGGAAGAAACAGCATCTTGGAAAACGGTGTGGCTAGATACAGTGGTACCTCGGGTTACAGACACTTCGGGTTACAGACACTTCAGGTTACAGACTCCGCTAACCCAGGAAATAGTACCTCAGGTTAAGAACTTTGCTTCAGGATGAGAACAGAAATCACGCGGCGGCGGCAGTGGGAGGCCCCATTAGCTAAAGTGGTACCTCGGGTTAAGAACAGTTTCAGGTTAAGAACGGACCTCCAGAATGAATTAAGTTCTTAACCTGAGGTACCACTGTATTACATTTGATGGGGGGGGGGTGTGTGGAAACCAAGGTAAAAAATGTTTTAACTAACAGGTCTGCCCTGTAACTTTTTAGAACGACGTCTCTAATATCGTTCTAAGAGGGGGATATAATGTGAAACAAGTCCATGTAGCCCTGGATTGTCGTTTGTAAGGATACAATGTGTGTATGGGATTAACATTCCATAAGTCCAATGCATATCTTAAATGAATCAAACGTTTGAAAAATCTGCATGTTGAGGCACAGCCCAGTGTCCAAATGATAACAGCAGTGCGGTATTAATCAAATAATAAAGATTATTGTAGCACCTTTAGGTTGTTTGTTTGTTTTTTGCTGCGACAGACTTCACACACCCTGGAAGTACTGAGGCCTGTTCTTGCATACATGCGCTAATGCGTATTTACATATTACTTAATCCATCATTTTTATCCTGCAGCCCATCAATATACCTGACCTAATTTCAAAATCCCTGCTGTTGCAGATGCCACTGACACACAGGGTGTTTAGCATATTGGGAATATACATCCATCAGAGCAATATAATGCAGCAGAGCAGCGGTGTCTTCTGTCAGCAGCAGCTGGAGTTATTGCTTGCTGGTCACCCCAAGGCATTCATAATTGAAAGGCAGGAGTCATGCATGCCAATATGGGCTATAAAAGACAAATTTTTATGCCAAAAGCAGGTTGGAAATGTCTTTGTCAGTACAGCAAATGGTTTCATTTATAACTTAATGAAGGCAATTTTCTTGGATTTCAATTTTGTAGTTTGCATAAATACATTTGATCTGGTGCAAAGAGGCACATTATGATCAGTTGCAATGGCCCGGTCCCAAATTGTTATTTCCATATGAACACACACACACACACACACACACACACACAACTGAGCAGATCACAATATGATTTTTGCATCCTCAACAAAAACTCAAGGTATAACCTTCATTACCTGGTACAGTGGTGCCTCGCAAGACGAGTTTTGTCGTCTTGCGATTTTTTTCGTCTTGCGAAGCACGGTGTCGGGAAAGTTTTGGAAAAGCTTCAAAAATACCAAAGTCTTTAAAAACCTCAAAAAAGGCTACCACACCGCCTTCTATGAGTTGCTCCTCGAAGTCAAGTCGCAACTGTATTAACGGTGTTAAGAAAAAGGAAACAAACTTGCAAGACGTTTCTGTCTTGCGAAGCAAGCCCATAGGGAAAATCGTCTTGCGAAGCAGCTCAAAAAACAAAAAACCCTTTTGTCTAGCGAGTTTTTTTGTCTTGCAAGGCATTCGTCTTGCGAGGTACCACTGTACTGTAGTTCAAAGCCAGCTTCATATATTTGACATAACTGGAACCAATAACCAGCCATAGCAGTAGTTTGCAATACCAGCTTGCTTATTGTAATATTATTAAGGGTAAATTATCTAGCACTTGCTTCTTCTCAAATCAACTCTGTGAGATACTCCTGTTGCAGCTGTCCATCTTTGCAAGATGAAAGTCTTGCAGCACCTCTATGGATGATTTGAATTAAATTCCCTCTGTTGTGTGAAGAGGCCAATACCAGATTGGCAAGGCTTCAGTAAGAAGGTCTTAGTTGACTCTCTGCATCTGATCGTTGTGTTTGTTCTGGAGCTGTAGGGGCCATAGCTCATCACAGTGTTCTGCCAGCCTACATTCTGTGGCACCAGATGTTCCTATCATTTGCCAGAGCTTTCCACTCATTCACGTCAAAGCCTCTTACTCAAACATTCTTACATCAGAGCTTTGAGCGACCTCTGGGTCTCTTAGAATTGGCTATTTCACCTATTGGGATGGAGCCATTTTGCATCCTGTGCACGTATCCAGGCGAACACAGCTGTTTCTGTTTGAAAATTTGTCCCAGTACTGAGTAGGCTGGTTTGATGCAAGGACACCCACAGCAGTGACCTTACCTTGCCAGCAAGTGGCAAGGGTGTGGCATGAACTCTGAAGTGGTTAAGTATGAGTCATGGCTCAGTGTCATACGGCAAGGAAACGAGAAGCAAGGTCCGGTGGAACAGCAGTACGAGTGGCCAATCGCACATTGTCAAAAGGGAGATAACACATCAATTTAGAAGAGGACAATAGAGGATACTGGTTTGCATAACACACACATGTGCTAATACAGATACATATTCATAAAGAATTGCTATTATTTAAATAGAAATACAGTATTTTTCCGTGTTAGACCATAGTTTTCCCCATTTTTTTCTAAGTTTAAAATTGGGGGTCGTCTTATACACAGAATGTTGCAATTACAGTGGTACCTCGGGTTAAGTACTTAATTCGTTCCAGAGGTCCGTTCTTAACCTGAAACTGTTCTTAACCTGAAGCACCACTTTAGCTAATGGGGCCTCCTGCTGCTGCCGTGCCGCCGGAGCACGATTTCTGTTCTCATCCTGAAGCAAAGTTCTTAACCTGAAGACTATTTCTGGGTTAGCGGAATCTGTAACCTGAAGCGTATGTAACCCGAGGTACCACTGTAATTATTTCTTAATTTTGGGCTCAAAAAAGAGGGGTTGTCTTATACATGGGGACATCTTATACATGGAAAAATACGGTACATTTTGCCACCATGCTGTAGAAGACGGTGGCTGGATGATCAGCTCAGTCTGCTCTCCAGCTGCTGCTCACTGTCAAAGGACAACGTCAAGGCCGCTCCTTATCTCCCTTCTAATGGATCTTTAAACCAGCGTTAGTCCAGACTGCCTTCACAGAGAATACATCTTCCAAAGGGTGACTGCTCTCGGGAAGCCCTTCAGACAGAGGACTGTCCTCTGCAAAATAGGATGCGTGACCACACCCTTATCTCGGAATTTCCTTCCTCATCGTTGCAAGTGTGGTACATGGATCTTCCATGAGGGGTGGAAGATTTCTAGGTGTCTCTAGCCAAGTATCAGCAGCAACTAAAACCAAGTTCCCCATACTTAGATTAAAGAGAACGCCTGCCACCAGAAGCTGTGGCTCTGCTCTACTGTATTACATGCTCTTTCTCATTATTAATCTGTAAGAGGCTTCTTTGCTGTAATCCACTGCTCTGACCAGAGCTTGGCAGGAGCACACAGGCTGAATCTTTGCCTGAAGCTCCTGGAGTTCCCAACCAGCTTGGTCTACTCTCTGCAGGGCATATATTTTTTTGCAGATGGCGCTGAGAGAAAAATCATACCCACTGTTGAATCTCTCCACTCTAAAGCTACACAGCGATTCAGGACATCAACCAAAATACCCAGGCAAATGCTGTCTCTAATGGTGCCAGAAAGGGGATTCTTCCACAATAGCTGTTACAGTCTCCAGGTGTCTGTGTCATGTTTATGCACATCCTATAGTATCTCTCTTCCCTTCCAGTTGGAAGAAGGTAATAGAGGTGTACATACTGGCTAGACAGTCCAGATTTAAGCATTTCAGCTGCAGCACCATCTTTCTAGGTGTCTTCCTGCTGCCTTTGGAGCTCCCGGCTGAGGGGACATTAATGGCCCTCAGCTCTTTTTCTTTAAACAAGCCTTGGACCACTGAGGTGATTTATTTTTCTCTGCTGTTTTGTGCGTTAATCTGTATTCCTGCTTTGTGTTTTTTAACTGGCTGCCTCTTTTTAAATTTTAAAAATTCTAATTTTGTGATATTTGTTGCAATACTGCTTGTTTATTATGTATGAGATATTATCGTCAGTCACCTCAGACATTTTTTGTGTGTGGAAAGAATAATAAAAAGGTAAAGATAAAGGGACCCCTGACCATTAGGTCCAGTCGTGGCCGACTCTGGAGTTGCGGTGCTCATCTTGCTTTATTGGCCAAGGGAGCCGGCGTACAGCTTCTGGGTCATGTGGCCAGCATGACTAAACCGCTTCTGGCAAACCAGAGCTGTGCACGGAAACGCCGTTTACCTTTCCACTATTTATCTACTTGCACTTTTACGTGCTTTCAAACTGCTAGGTTGGCAGGAGCAGGGACAGAGCAACAGGAGCTCACCTCGTCGTGGGGATTCGAACCGCCAACCTTCTGATCGGCAAGTCCTAGGCTCTGTGGTTTAACCCACAGCGCCACCACGAGGGTCCGCCTCCCTGCACTGCAGGTGGGGCATAAATGTAACAAACAAGCAAAAAAACATAGCTCGGCTCAGCTGTTGTAATGTGGACTCCATCAAGGTTGGCCCTACTATTAGACAGAATGAGGCAGCCAGTTCAGGTGGCAGATTCTGAGGGCCGAAAAGCCCTCAGTCTGAGCTGTATGTGTCCCTCAGCTTGCCATGGAGAATGCACCATCCATTTTGAAGTAAGATTCAACCATCAGTTGCCTATATGTATTGTAAAGGAAAGGATCCAATTTGATGTTTGCCTCAGGCAGCAATATATCATGGGCCAGCCCTGGGCTCCATTTCATGTTCACACATCAGTACATAAAGTGCTATCTGGAAACGTTTGTTCCACAAGAATAAAATTCAAAACAGTGCACCACCCAGCATGACATACTTGTTTCCATTGGTGATCTCCTTGCCATCAAACTTTCCAGCAGTGGGGAGAAGGTCTTTCTTAATCCTACCAAGCATGGCATAAAGTCTCCCTAGGTCTGACACAATTTGCGCTTCTTGGCGCAGGTCATATGTATGTACGTTCCACACTGTGGTTTTAAGTTCCTTGAGTGCCTTTGAAGTTGGGTAATTGTTGTGTTTTAGATGGGCTCTTTACTTTAACGACTGGCATAGTTTTATCTGAGGAGGCCTCAGATTAGTTCTTCTTGCAAGTATATCTCAAAGGCAGCTGCAGCTGTCAAACTGATGACTGTTTCTGAACGCACCGCAGACTTCTTAAATATTCCCCTGCAGGTTCACTGTAGGTGTTGACTGCTTAATAGTCTCTGGAAATGCCACGTACTTCTCTTGGTTGTTTATGCTGGGGAGTGTCAATACTTGAAAGGGCTCCAGGTTCAGAACCGCGCAAGCTGCCCTTTGGCTTTGGAAGAGTCCGTTCCAGGATGAAATGTGTGGTTCTGAATTGACATTTGGGTCACAATACATTTTTATTCTTTATTCAGTATTATTCCCTTTTAAGCCTCAGCTTGTCTTCCAGCCTACCACCAGAAATTAAATGCTGGACGAATTATTACATAATTATTACAAAATAAAAGCAAAATACATACAAATACAAACATACATAAATTTTTCAGATAAGCACACACATATATAAAAAGAAAAAAGGAAGAAAAGAAAAAAAAATGAAAAAATAAGAAGAAAAATTGGAAGAAGAAAAATTAGAAGAATTTCTTCCAAATTTATTCTACAAATATCTCAATAATAAAATTTCATTAATTGACTTCCATTGCTTACACTGCACTTCCTATATACATTTTAAGCAAATTTGTATCTGTTATTCCGTATTTTTCCTATACAATCTCATACATATATTCTAATCAATAAGTTTTCTAAATCTTTCATAAATCTATTCTAAACACAACCAATAAAAAGGTAAAGGGACCCCTGACCATTAGGTCCGGTTGTGACCGACTCTGGGGTTGCGCGCTCATCTCGCTCTATAGGCCGAGGGAGCCGGCGTACAGCTTCCGGGTCATGTGGCCAGCATGACTAAGCCGCTTCTGGCGAACCAGAGCAGTGCACGGAAAAACCGTTTACCTTTCTGCCAGAGTGGTCCCTATTTATCTACTTGCACTTTGGCGTGCTTTCGAACTGCTAGGTTGGCAGGAGCAGGGACCGAGCAACGGGAGTTCACCCCGTCGCGGGGATTCGAACCGCCGAACTTCTGATCGGCAAATCCTAGGCTCTGTGGTTTAACCCACAGTGCCACCCGCGTCCCTTTAAAAAACCACAACCAATACCTTACACTTAATCCATATCTATTTATGTGGTAGTGGCTTCCCCACAAAAATGATGGCCTTGATTCCAAGCAGGCAACAGCAAAGCCACTCTCACAGGGTCACTTGTCAGCAGTGGGAACTAAGAGATGCTGAAAAAAAATAAAAATAAAGGATGCTATTCATCTAAGTTGAGTTCATTGGTTTCAGTGGGTCTGCTCTGCGTATAACTTAGCTCGATATAACCCACAATATTTCCTGTAAATAACAATTGAAAACCTTTAGTTTGAACTTGCATAGATAGCACCAAAATAGGTTAAAACTGAGGAAGGCGCACACTCCCTTTTTGCAATGTCTTCGGGGGGAGGGGTTTCTACGCAGGGAACCAAATTGTCACGGTCCATTTTTACTTCCTTGCTTCAAAATCTACAATTTATATATTGGCACACAGAGACACAGAGGGGGAAATAAGGCTTTCACCTGTAGCACCCTGGGCTCCTTTGGAAGGAAGAACGGGATATAAATTGACTAAATAAATAATAGTTGTGACCAGAGGAAAGTGCTTACAATTCTGAGGCCCAAACTAAACACAGCTGTCAATTACAGATGTTGTTGTTTTGTCCAATTTCTTTTTAAACCAAAAGCAGTCACAGGGGTCCATAAATTTCAGCAAAGGTTGGGGGCAGGAGATTGGCCTACCTGATGCTTTTATATATAAATAAAACATACTCAAAATGATGCTGAAAAGTGTGCAAAAAAAGAGGGCCATGTCAACACATGTGGTGGCCATGTGTTAAGGTGGCAGAATTCTAGGACACCGTATTTCTGGAAGTGATTAGAATATGTAAAAGCCATTGCGAAACGCCTCAGCTAGCCTTACTGAACATATATGGAGGAAAAGAAAAGCTTCCTCTTTAATAATTTAATAAGGTATGTGTTAAAAAACAGTGAGAATGATGGTAGCCTAAAGGTAGCTAATATGCAATCTGTCAAATTATGGCACATTGCCTTGAATGAAATGCTCATTTCCCATACTAAACCGAAAGAAACACAGAAAGTTTCCCATACTAAACCGAAAGAAACACAGAAACACATTCACTGGTATGACTTTATTGTATACAAATCTAGCAACAGCAGGGAGGTTCAGAAAGCATATATGGGCATTTGGACCATATGACTGCAATTTCTGTGCAGTCAGAAATTGTCAGTGTAATTTGCCCTCTGTTGTGTTCACCTGGAATACCCTTTAATGCTGTATGAGATTCTATTTTCATTTTTGATTCTGTTAAGTGTTGGGGGGGGGGAATTATATATGCAAATACTAGCTTCAGAGGAAGGATATTCCTCGGGATTCCCTCTCTGTGCTAGCTAAAAATCCCATTAATTATCAGCCCCCACAGTAGATGCAAATTGCATTTTTAAAACCTGCAAGCTAAATGCAAAGATGCATTGAAAGTGCTGCCTAGTTTGGCGTTGAACTGAATAAACTATTGCAATCAACACCCAGACGGAGAAGGGAATTGAATTTCGCCCAGTGATAGAATATTGCATTTGGAGTTATGTGTAAATTGCATTTGCCTGCAGCAGTTGAGAAACAACAGCACGTTTATCATATTTTAAAAAAGATAATTGACTGCTTGGAAGGCCCTACGTTTAGTGAATCACCAGGAACTAGTGAGCAGATGCGGGCTCATGAAAACGTCAAGGTTACTAAGAGACATGGGATCCTCCATTTGGAAAATGCAAAAAAAGGAAAGAAGTCTTGAAAGGGCCGGGGGTTTACAAAAATCCCATTTGTTGAGACCTGTGCGACCTTAACAGTGGGGAGAATCAAACTGCAGTCCCGGTAAATCTGAGAGAGAGAGAGAGAGAGAGAGAGAGAGAGAGAGAGAGAGAGGAGGGAGGAAAGAGAAAGTTAAACACAGCTCTTTTCTGGCAGCTGGGCTGAAGGGAAATCTCAGGAAAGAAGAATAGACAGCTTTGAAAACTAGAAGTCAAAAGCTCACTTGAACTTGGCGCTCTGCCTTGAAGACAAGAGAATTGTCCACATTTCAATGCAGTGGTACCTCAAGTTACAAACGCCTCAGGTTACAAACGCTTCAGGTTACAAACTGAAGAGTTCCCTCGAGTTGAGAACTTTGCCCCAGGATGAGAATGGAAATTGTGTGCCGGCGGCGCAACGGCAGCAAGAGGCTCCATTAGCGAATGAACGCCTCTAGTTAAGAACAGTTTCAGGTTAAGAATGGACCTCTGGAACGAACTAGAGGTACCACTGTACTGTGAAATGGAGGGGAGCAAGCAATATCACTTGCAAGCTGACAGAGAAGCACCCATTAGTGCGTGCAACAAGCGAATATTCAAGAGCTAGTTCTCACGACCAGTAATTAATCAAGGAGCACAATTGCAGCGGCATTTGTTTCACAGAGCAGGTATCATCAGAAGATAATCCCATCAAATTCCTTAGGAAGGATGTTGAGGATTGTAGTCCACAAACTAAAAGCACATGAAATTCAATGGAGGGGAAAATCTAGGTATTTTTTGTCATTTCCCCGGTTTACCTTACCTCCATCCCACAAAGCCATGCGTAGCACTCTCATTCCCACAGAAGACGGGCACTTGAGACACCATTGACATTGAGTGTAAAGACACTCTCCAATGTCCATTTCTTGTTACACTCATGTGTGGTGATTTTTTATTTTCTTCTTCTTCTTCTTCTTCTTCTTCTTCTTCTTCTTCTTCTTCTTCTTCTTCTTCTTCTTCTTTCTCCTCCTCCTCCTCCTCCTCATTATATTTATTAGTTGCATTCCCCACAAAAGTAACCCAAAGTGAATTACAAAAACATTAAAGCTAATTAAAACTAACAAAACTAATAAAAACCTTAAAATGTATCTATATAGATGAAAGGCAGGTCTTACACATACGGCCTACTAAAAGAGGCCACAAACACCTGAAACCCTTCAAATGAATGACCAAAAGCATGCATAAAAAGAAACATTTTTGTCTGGCATCTAAAAATAGATAAATATGGTGCCGGACATGCCTCCTTGGGAGAGAGCATGCCACAAAACAGCAATTTACCATGAATTTTACTAACTAACGAGACCATTGATCCATGAAATGAAAGCAATAATCAATGTACGATACTATAAAATGAATAAGACAGTATTGTAGATGATAAAAATTAAAATATTTTTTTTTCTTACCTGCACTGATGATAGTCATTGTTTGGATGGGGTGGGGGCTTTTATCCATTTCCCCAGTCACACAATCAATTAATCAGTAGCTGAACTGGGTTCCACACAGTCACAAAAGCAAATTAACCGAAAAAGCCTCAAAAACAAAAATGCAAAATAAATAGGGAAAACAAAAGCACCAGACTTAATCAGTTCCGGAAGTCCGTTTGACTTCCGAAGAGTTCGAAAACTAAGGTGCAATTCTGAGTGGTGCAGGCGCCCCGGAAACAATAGTTGACAGCAGCATTGGACGTTTGGCTTCTGAAAAATGTTCGAAAAGCAGAATACTTACTTCTGGGTTTTCAGTGTTTGGGAACCAAGGCGTTTGAGAACCAAGGTGTCTGAGAACCAAGGTACCACTGTAGATGTTAAAACATCATGGGCGATAAAATTGAACCCTGTGGAACACCTCACTGAAGGCTCTATGGGGTCAAACGAAATTCTACAAGCACCACACTCTGATAATGACCATCTGATGAGGTGTGGAAACCACCAAAGGGTGCTACTCCAGAAGACTACCATGGTCATTGAGACTGAGAGCAGGTGAGAGTTCAAGGAGAATTAAGGAGGACACACTCCTCTGTCTCTCTCCCAACAAAGGTTATTATGCAGCGTAACCAAAACTGGATCTAAGCCCCAAATGAAATGGATCCAGGAAATCGTTTTCACCCAAGACAGCATGGATCTGGCATGCAACAAGCTGAAGGAATAAGTGAAGCAATATACGTTACCAGTTAAGATGCCTAATTCAGTAAGACCATTAAGTTCAGAGTTTAAAGTTGCCTACCTCCACCTCTGTCCTCAAGAACATGCTATTCTACTGCTTCCCATGAACATTGGTGATAACAGTTAAGCTCCAGCAAGTCAGCCTCACAGCCCAAGGTCCTGAATGCCTCTTTAGAACCTTTGGTCTTTGTTACTTTGCTATCGATATTATTCCACCTCGCCTTTTTCCTTTTCCTGCACCTCACTTCCTGCCAATCAAGTTCCCAATTTATGGGAGAAGGGAGTCAAATTCTGCATATAGGTATTTGACATCTTTCCGCAGGGCCTGCAAGACGGAGCTGTTCCACCTGGCCTTCAGCTTAGACTCACTCTGACCCCTTATTTGGTATATAAATTTTCCCTTGGCTTTTTTGCTGGCCCATGGATAGCTGGCTTGGGTGAATATCTAATGTTTCCTCCCTTTATGGTCTTGATTTATGGGCTACTACTAAAATGAGGCTGCATTTTAACCCCCATTACATTTATTGTAATTCATATTTGGTGTTAGCTGCCCGGAGCCCAGGAGGGCGGGGTGTAAATATTATTATTATTATTATTATTATTATTATTATTATTATTATTATTATTATTTTGCTGATGAACATTTTTGCACTCTGGCTGCCTTATATACTTTATTCTGAGTCCTTGCCCTTTCTACACCTGCCCCTTTTTGTGTTATCCAAGTACAGGGCTCCATGCCTTTGATGAATTATGAGTTTGCATCTAGTCACTTGAGATATTCACAGCTTCCCGGTAATTCATTAAATGGGAGGCCTTTTCAGAACTGAAGAGCAGTCTCTCAAAAGGCTAAACGTTCTCCAAAGAAAAAAGCAAGGTCACATTCTATCTCTTTGAAGACCTTTACTGGTTTGTACAGCTCACCAGTTTCAGATTTGACCCTGCCTGAATGCCAAACAGCATAAAAATGCTACAAGTGACTCAAAACTTATCAGTTCTGGGAAAGTTTCTCCTTTGAGTGAGCAGAATCTGTGTTCTTTGCTCTTTTTCTAACACAATGCTAGTTCAAGGACTGTACTCCTCTGTTGGCCTAAACTTCCCTGGGCTTTTTGGCTGGCTCTGGGATATACAGTGCTGGTACCAGTTTTATTTTTCTAGAAAAAGAGGTGCCGGAACTCACAATGAACGCCTCTCTTGTTTTCTTATAATGGCAACGGTGCCCTCCTGAGAGGTACTGGAATTGAGTTCCAGTGAGTTCTGGCTGGGGGAAAAGACCTGTTGGTACCCAAGACTGGGGAAATTCTTGACCTGGGTAAAGAATGTATAGGTTTTCTTTTTCCCAACTGATGCTCAATAACTCCAAGGCACCTTTATGAAACAGTGTGGGAAAGTTCAGGGATTTTAAAATGACTTCCCAATGTTTTCAATATGAAGTACTTCTGAACAGGAAGGGTGACATTCAAGGAGAAAACTAAAACATGCAGCCAGCCCTAATCATAGCAAATCATCATTGGAAGCAGGAGCTGAGAGTGCTGTTTTGTGGGCGGGATTCAAGCACATAAGAGAAAATTCAGGTTGTGCAATTAAAGTGGATATGTTGTTGTTTTGTAACAAGCTTTCTCTCTGTATACACACACACGGACTTTTTGGCATAGGAGAAATGATGGAAAAATGTACTGCAAGGTGTGGGATAACAACTACCGTATTTTTCGCTCTATAAGACGCACCAGACCACAAGACGCACCTAGTTTTTGGAGGAAAACAAGAAAAAAAATATTCTGAATCTCAGAAGCCAGAACAGCAAGAGGAATCGCTGCGCAGTGAAAGCCGCAATCCCTCTTGCTGTTCTGGCTTCTGCGATAGCTGCGCAGCCTGCATTCGTCCCATAAGACGCACACACATTTCCCCTTACTTTTTAGGAGGGAAAAAGAAAGTCTTATAGAGCAAAAAATACGGTACTTGATGCAATGTCCCATCAGCTCCCCACAAACAGATCAGAACAAAAGCTCGATAAACTGCCGATGTCATATAACCTCGCTGCAAACTTTGTGGAAACAAATCAGGACGGATACTCAGTGAGAATGTTTTCCAGATGTGCCTCTGATTCCTAAATTCACATTTCAAATGTGAGAACAGGTATTGCAGCAGGCTTGGTGTTGATTTAGTTGTGGCACACTGACGGTGTGTAGCAGAGGTCGGCAAAGTTTTCCTCGCCTGGGCCGGTTCACTCCAGCGGAGAGCCCTCTGTGGGCAGGATTGTGCACGCGTGTGAGTGCATGTGCACGTGTTTTCCGGCATCTGCATCTGTGCAGACATGATTTCCAGCGTCTGTGTATATGCAGACGCAATTTCCGGCACTGCAGAAGTGAATCCCCAAGCCATGCTGTGCTGGTTTAGCGCAGCGGGCGGGGACTCGCCGAGCGGGCGACTCGGTTTGGGGGTGGCTCGTGGGCCGGTTAAACGACCTCTGTGGGCCACTTGTGGCCCAAGGGCCTTAGGTTGCCTACCCCTGGTGTAATAAACAAACCACCCCCTGTGTTGCAAAATATGAGTCAGCAATATCAAAAGCAACACGATGGCCAGAAACAATAACAATGTGAACAACTTTATGGAGTAATTCAAAACATCAAAACTAACAAACTGAAGTCTCTGAAAGTCCTTAAATGAATCACGGTGCCAGACTTTACCCGGTGTAGAGCAAGATGTGAAGCTTTGTATAATCAGCAAATGTCCAATTTTGATGTCCAACTCTAAACTCTGCTGAACAGTGTTTCCAGATAACAACTACTGTTTCGTTGAATTCTTCATCAGCCAATTAGTTCAACACTTGTAAGTAGAAAGATATGTAATTTCTCCATTAACCAATCTTTTTTTCGAATAGATATAATGAAAAATACTCTGGAACAGTTCTCATGCGATTATGTAGTCACTGTCGTTATTGTTTCTGGCCATCGTGTTGCTTTTGATATTGCTATCCCTGGTGTAGAGCTACCAAAGTTGGATTTAGGGCAGTGAGACCAGTCCCCTGGCACAGGAGACCAAGGGAACGTCTTTCTGCCTCCTTCTCAAAGACTAGTAAGCACTGTGGTTTGAGAAGGAGGCATGAAGGCTCTGACAGAGTCCTAGAGTCCTTTTTTCTCTTTCCCAAAGCCAAGTTAATGATAATATTAAATTGCTATTTTTATAGAAAAAGAGGTGCTGGAACTCACCATGAACGCCTCCCTTGTTCTCTTAGAATGTCAATGGCGCCCACCTGAGAGGTGCTGGAACTGAGTTCCGGTGAGTTCCCGCTAAAAAAAACATTATTAATTATTATGATTATATTATTCATACCCCATCCATCTGACTGGGTTGCCCCAACCACTCTGGGTGGCTTCTAACAAATATAAATATATAATAAAACATCAAACATTAAAAACTTCCCTATGCAGGACTGCCTTCGAATGTCTCCTAAACATTGTACAGTGGTACCTTGGGTTAAGTACTTAATTCATTCCGGAGGTCCGTTCTTAACCTGAAACTGTTCTTAACTTGAAGCACCACTTTAGCTAATGGGGCCTCCTGCTGCCGCCGCGCCACCGGAGCATGATTTCTCTTCTCACCCTGAAGCAAAGTTCTTAACCTGAAGCACTATTTTTGGGTTAGCGGAGTCTGTAACCTGAAGCGTATGTAACCTGAAGTGTATGTAACCTGAGGTACTACTGTATAGTTATTTATCTCCTTGACATCTGATGTTCCACAAGGCAGGCACCATTACCGAGAAGGCTTGCCCAGCTTTGGGAAGGAGGTGGAAGGGCTCTAGGACCCTGCCAGAGCCTTGCACCTCCTTCTCAAAGCCTGGCACCTCCCTTACCCAGCTTTGGGAAGGCAGGGCAAGGGCTGGCGGGGGGGGGGGAGGTCAAATTCTGGCCTCACACAAGGCACAATATTACCAAGGTCTGCCACCTGCTGCCACCCACAATGTCATAGTTGCATTTAAAAGATTCTTTGTACTGCATCAATCCTTGGCCCTGTGCGGACATGCAGACCCAGACGAGGTGGGCATACGGGTCACTTGGCCCGGGCCTCTGCTTCCAAAGGGGACCTCGGTCAGCATATTCACAATCGCAGGGGATGCGCTGGGGCGAACGCGGATGCGCAAAGGCAGCGGCGCGGTGGGTGGATTCCCTGGGGCCATGGCTGGCAGCGCAAGAGAAAAGCTTCCCAGCGTCCGGAGCGGGGCCTGCAATCGGCACCACAGAGGAGCGCGGAACGGGCGCTGGGTGGGTGGAGGCGACCAAGGCTCCAGCAGCCAGCGCGCCACGAACGTGACGGCGGACCATGTTTTCCATGCTGTTAAAAGTTGCTGAGTTTTTGTTTGGAATCTTGTTTGCCAAAAATTAAAACCACACGTACCTTAAAGATAAGTGTGTTGGCTTTCTTATCGCTAATTTTTTTGGGGGGAAATGATGAAAAATTGGTGAAGATGTGGCCATTTGTTTAAAATTTTGTTGACCAGGCCAGGACTATTACTTACACCCGAGGAGTACATATAGCTCAATGAGGATAAAATTTGGTGGGTGTTAAGTTGTGGGTGAACATATCAGACGACACAGCGATTCTTCAAACAGCTCTTGTTTATTCAGAGGCCAGCACAGAACTGAACTGAAGAGCTCAGTCAGCCTGTTTATATAGAGCTCCAGTACAACGTTATTGTAGCAACTTTCTAAAACTATCCAATCACTGAACGTCACTTTCGATCCTTCATTTGCATAACTATCTACAGTATCCCCCTGCTGGCCCAGGGTGAGAACTTCAGTACATAACAGTGGGGGGAAAGGGGGGAAACATTATCTACCTGGCCCGGGCCTCTGCCTGGCTCTGCAAGGCACCACGCAGACATTTAAAATGGGCAGTGGTCTGTGTGGAGCTCCTTTGGGAAGGAAGGCTTTTTCTGTGGTGGTTCTCCCATCAAACTGCTCATCAGCCTTGAATTTCTCAGCCACAAGGTGTGTGTTTTTCTGGCTTATCCATTGCTGTAAAAGCAGAAAGAAAGTGGGAGGGAAAGAAAACACTCTCCACATGCCTTGGGGAAACTCTCTGAACATCTGGCTGCTTTCAGGATACACTGATTGAAGTCAAATGGAAGAATCCAACCACCTGGAAGGGACTGCGGTGTTAGCCCTCACCGCGAATTTGGTAATAAACACAATGTATGAATAAGTACAAGGGGAGCAAGAAGGTGTCTTGTTGTCGTTGCTGTTATCTTTTTCAATCAGCTCCCCAGTTTACGGTTTTAGAAAGGATTGCGCTCAGATTTTTGCACCGCTAGATGCTGGTGTACATAGATCTATAAAGATTTATCCTGTTCAATTTAACAGAGGCCACATGTTTCTAGATAAGATGCTATTTAAGTAAAATGTCCTCATCTCAAATACATAGTACTCTTCCGCACACATATCGCCGTTCCATACCAATTCACTTTTGACTTTTTGATCTGACAGCTCCAGCACATCATTTTGGATGCCTGCCTTATTATAGAGAAATGCCGAAGAACAGGTTGGCATCTGTTCTGCCAGAAATGTGTTAAGGTAATTGAAAAATATCTGTGATATATAATGTGCCATGATATCCAATATATCTGAAAACTCTAAAAGAGCCCGCAAGACATTTATGTTTGGAGAAGCAGAATTGTGGGAAATTTAACTGGTGATGTATGTGTGTTTTAAAGAAAAGAACATTTACACTAATAGCATCTTATTCTCTCTTTTTTTGTAAGCTGCTTCAGGTTCATTATAACATACCTTGAGTTTAAAAGGTCTATTTTTATAAATCTTAAAGTGCTTAGATTGTGCATTACACTCTTCTTAGACATTCTGTGATTTGAGACAAACATAAAATCTATATCTCAGGATTGTAGCCTTTTGTGATTCTGCATTAGGACTGGGGAAGGAATTTGATTTTGTTTTCAGTACAATGAGAAAATACATAGTTTGCACCAACACACAAACTGAAACACAGCTAGCCTTCAAAAGTTCACATTTTTCTCATTTTTGTGACGCAGTTCTCCAACGAAAAAAAAATGTGCAAAACTGCATATGTTAGGAGAAAGTGTGTATAAAAATTGCACATATTAATGAAAAATAACATACAAAAGCGCATTCTATTGTAGAAGATTGCTTGCAAAAGTGTGCATATTAGTCACAACTCCATACAAAATGTGTTTATTAGGAGAAATGTCCATTAAAATGCTAACAATTTTCATTCCGGACCCAAGTTTTAATGGAACCTAGAATTTATTTCTTGTTTCCTTGATTACTTAATAAACTACTTACACTGGATTCTGGAGTGATCTGGTGTGCGCTCTGGATTTTGATCCATGATATGGAGTGATAAAGTGAGGTGGGAATCACAGAACTGAGTCCAGCTGGCAGTGAGGAGCATCCTTCATTACTCACAAGGAATCCCATTACTTTGAAGTGCCTTTAGCTTTACAGCTAGATAGAATCCAAGGTGATGGTGGCACTAGCGACTGATATTGCAGAAATGCAGCTTCCCAAGAACATGAACTGTTTGTCACATAAGCCATCTTCAAGGCTTATTGAAGGTGGCTTGTTTCAACAAACCATAGTCAAAATTAACCAGAGCTTCTGGTTCAGACAGAACACTAAACTATGGTTAATTGGAACTGGAAATGAGCACTCCCAACACTCTTCTTATGGCTTTGCCAAAGGAAGAGGAGGGAGAGCATGAGAGCCCAGGACAGGCCACACTTGTTTCCATCACACTAAACCATGGTTTATCAAGACATCCAAATGCAGCCATTATTTCACACTGCAATAACAGCAGCAATCACCATGCAAAACCAAACAAGCTGGAATCACTCAGCTCCATATATGGGTCATAAAGCTTAATACATTTCTACTATCTTTTTGGGGACGCGGGTGGTGCTGTGGTCTAAACCACAGAGCCTAGGGCTTGCTGATCGGAAGGTCGGCAGTTCGAATCCCTGCAATGGAGTGAGCTCCTGTTGCTCTGTCCCAGCTCCTGCCAACCTAGCAGTTCAAAAGCACATCAAAGTGCAAGTAGATAAATAGGTACCATTCCGGTGGGAAGGTAAACGGCGTTTCCATGTGCTGCTCTGGTTCACCAGTAGCGGCTTAGTCATGCTGGCTCATGACTCGGAAGCTGTCTGCGGACAAACGCCAGCTCCCTCAGCCAGTAGAGAGAGATGAGCGCGCAACCCCAGAGTCATCTGTGACTGGACCTAACGGTCAGGGGTACGTTAACCTTTTACTATCTTTTTAAAAAATAATGATTTACTGAGTGCATGGTATTCAATTAAGGTTTGCTCTGAGTAAACCTATTGAAATGAATGGACCTTACTATTTATTTCAGTGGGTCTGTTATGAGGAAAATTCAGTTGACCTACACTGTCTCAATCACCAAATTGACTGATGAGCTGGACCTTTGTATTCTACGACAATCCTCTGGAATATCTGTGGATTAGTTATAAAAACTAATTATAATTTTTTAAAAATTATAAATGGAACATCCTAGGAGATTAACTTAACTCCTGCCTAAGATCATTTCTTATATCCTAAGATCTGCTGACAGAACCGTTTTGTGCAATACAGAAGATTTTAAGGGAAAGCAGAATCTGTGAACACTGTTGGTTTGGTACCCAGTGTCAGCAAAAGATAAGAGAAATTAGGGAGAGCAATTCTGAAGTCATTGGCTTGTATAGACTAACGATTCCGCCTGCTCGCTTTAAAAGTCCAAAAACGCCAAGCCATCATAGTGATCATTAATGCCACTTTTTTTTTGCTTACCTAGCTCTAAAAAGATTACTGCGATCAGCAAGGGGCACCAATTTAATTGGTACATAAATTAAACCAAAGCTTCATTGGTTTTCATTAGTGAGGAATCCTGCCCTTTTGATACTGCCTCATCAGTGGTCCAGCAAAGTATTTTAACCTCTATTTATTAAAATGCCATTTTTGTTCATCAAATAGCAGCGTGTTTTTAAACTTCGCTTTAAAAAATGAATCATTCACTCGACCCATTTTTCAACCTAATCTATTTATAAATGAGTCAAGTGTATCCAAGGCACGTTGAATTTAATTTTTTTACCTAAGGAAAAAATAGGCTTAATTATTGTGAGTGGCTTAAGTTGTGTGGGTTGACTGAACAGACTCTTGGGCTGGGCCATTGTTGGAGGGGCAGTGTTTTGCTGATTTCAATATTGGTGTTTTGTCTAAACCACAGAGCCTAGGACTTGCTGATCAGAAGGTAGGCGGTTCGAATCCCCGTGACGGGGTGAGCTCCAGTTGCTCGATCTCAGCTCCTACCAACCTAGCAGTTTGAAAGCATGCCAACAAGTGCAAGTAGATAAATAGGTACCACTCCAGCGGGAAGGTAAACGGCGTTTCCATGTGATGCTCTGGTTCACCAGAAGTGGCTTAGTCATGCTGGCCACATGACCCGGCAGCTGTCTGCGGACAAACGCCGGCTCCCTCAGCCAAGAAGAAGAGTTTGGATTTGATATCCCGCTTTATCACTACTCTAAGAAGTCTCAAAGTGGCTAGCAATCTCCTTTCCCTTCCTCCCCCACAACAAACACCCTGTGAGGTGAGTGAGGCTGAGAGACTTCAGAGAAGTGTGACTAGCCCAAGGTCACCCAGCAGCTGCATGTGGAGGAGCGGGGACGCGAACCCGGTTCACCAGATTACAAGTCTACCACTCTTAACCACTACACCATACTGGTTCTCTTTGATCCCAGTTTGATGCAACACCATTATTAAGGCTTGTTGCATTCTTTTGTCTCTCGCTATTAGGATTGAATAAGTCTCATTAAAAAGGACTCTACCTTGTTTTCTCTGCTCTTGCAGGGGGAGGAATAGCTTTCCCAAAGCCTTGACAGTTGGTGTTTTCATTGAGCTATCCAGCATGACTCCAGGATATCTCTCCTGATTTATCACTGCCAGTCCAGCCACACCATCAATATATGTGTGACTTACTTTTTGCCTAACGATGAGTGTTTTTATGGAAGAATGGATGCCTTTCTGGGACTATTTAAATAAATATTATAGTATGAACTTGCGGGCAGGATTAGAGCTATGAGCAACAGAAGTAATTAGATTGTGATTTGATAGATAGAAGGTGGTGTGCAGCAGAAGGAGAGAAACAACAATTCCATGGAAACTTAATAAAATATAATTGAAAAAAGGAATATGTTTTTTGCCTTGATATGCATCAATTTAAACTAATTTGCATTGGCTTTCATGTACTGGTTTGCTGGCCATTCACCCAGTACGAAGAAATCCTCCTTCACACAGAATAATCCTGACAATAATCCTGTTAGGTGTGCAAACCAGTATTATACCCATCTTATTGATGGAGAATGGATCGGCTGATGCTGAAATATAGCACTTTCCCAAAAACACATCTTGAGTTTATGGCTATGCTGAGATTTGAACCTTGGGATTTGCCTGTCTTACTTGCTGAAATCAATATACTGCATCAGTCAGCCATTTCCTCACAGAAAAATCCACCCTGGGTGTCATATTTATGATGAAGAAAAGTCTATGGATAATAGAGCAAAATGATAATAATGAGAATTAGCCCCATGTATTTTTCAGAGGAGGGATGTGGGTGTCGCTGTAGGGACATGGGTGGCACTGTGGGTTAAACCACAGAGCCTAGGATCAGAAGGCCGATCAGAAGGTCGGCGGTTCGAATCCCCGCGACGGGGTGAGCTCCCATTGCTTGGTCCCTGCTCCTGCCAACCTAGCAGTTTGAAAGCACGTCAAAGTGCAAGTAGATAAATAGGTACTGCTCTGGCGGGAAGGTAAACGACGTTTCCGTGCACTGCTCTGGTTCACCAGAAGCGGCTTAGTCATGCTGGCCACATGACCCAGAAGCTGTACGCCGGCTTCCTCGGCCAGTAAAGCGAGATGAGTGCTGCAACCTCAGAGTCGGCCACGACTGGACCTAATGGTCAGGGGTCCCTTTACCTTTTTTTCAGAGAAGATGAACCGAGGAAAGGGTCATTCACAAAGAGGAGGGGAGATTTCACAACACCAGGTGGACATTTGAATCCCCTTATTGGCTACCCAAAATTGTTTACAGTACAGGTATCTGACAGAGTCACTTGCTACTGACAGAAGGCACATATGCAACAGAGAGATATTAACATAATTATTCATTAATAATTTTTCCAGATAAAAGGCTAAGGATATTCTTTTGCATCCATTTCCGTGCACTAAAGATCATGGGTTAAATGGGGAAACATATTTTGCAGGACCCCCAAACAAAAACAACATGCATGCAGTATTCACCCCAATTACTTCCAGTCAAAAGACCAGCAGATAGGAAACCTGGCTTTGCATGTGACAAGAGACAGGAGCCACAAAAGACTTTCATTCCCAGCAAACAGAAACTGCAAACAACCGAGGAGCAAAAACAGAGCCTTTCTGGGAGAGATTAATGAGAAGTTAAATAATTGACAAAGTTCTGTGTCCTTGTTTGACTGAGAATTAGATAAATTAACCTATAAAAGAAGAAAGAATTGATGAGGCAGAAGAACTGCATAAACAGAGCACAAATAGAGCAGTCGAAAAGGAAAAGAAAAGCCGGTGGAGATGAAAATGTATCATGCACCGGCACAGTGCTTAATAGGAAGAATTAAGCATAAGGATTGGGCTGTTGCAATCATCTGTAACCCAGGGCTGGCATCAGAAGCTAAGTGGCCTTAGAAATTATCCACAGATGCACTCATGCTTGTGTACACATCTCTAATGTGCCCCCATGTAGCCTGCAACTGATGCCGTACAGCTTACTAAGGTTAACAGACAGGAGACGTACCTAGGAGTTGACAAAACTGGCCTTTGCTGGGGGCACAGGCCCAGGGTGGGTGGCTGCAAAAATCACATATCAGACTATGGAGTGTGTGGTGTATGCGTGTGGTGACATGCTGCTGCTGTCGCAGCAAGATCAAATGCGGGAGAAGCTTCCCATCCTTCTTGCACTGTGGCACAAAGGTGTGCAAAAATGTTTTTACTCTTCCTGCTCACATTGCCCGCACTCTGGACACTTTGAATACTCAGGTCATGTAAAATGTAAAAAAGGTCAAAGGCCTGGACATTTAAGTCCCTCAAAGGCGACTATGGGGTTGCAGTGCTCATCTCGCTTCCAGGCCGAGGGAGCTGGCATTTGTCCACAGCTTTCTGGGTCACGACTGAACCACTTCTGGTGCAACGGAACACCACAGTGGAAACCAGAGCGCACAGAAACCTTCCTGCCCCAATGTTACCGTATTTTTCGCTCTATAACACGCACCCAACCATAACACGCACATAGTTTTTAGAGGAGGAAAACAAGAAAAAAAATATTATAAACGAAACAGCGGATGTATGATTTTTGTGGTTCATGCTGTGGCCACAGACATGTGATCTGACGGTGAGTTTGGGGTAGCCCAATGCAAAAATCCTGAGGATCCATGTGGATCCATGCTTTGTAACCATGTTTTAAGTGGGGAGGGAAGGAAAAGCACTCAAGGGACAAGGAACACGTGTGGGGTGGGTGGAGAAGGATGCTGTTAATAATGCAGAAGAGGGGTATAAGAGGAGAAGGCTCCTCTCCTCTCCCGCTTTGCTCCTTTAAAGCAAGCGGGCTCTCTGTCCCTCTCTCCTCCCCACTCAGCGGTTCTTCTCCCGCTTTGCTGTTTCAAAGCGAGCCACGGAGGAGGGAAGGAAGGGGAACCATGGATCCTCTGCTCACGACTGCAGCAGATCCCCCCGCCATCTGTACGCATTCGCGCCATAACACGCACAGACATTTCCCCTTACTTTCTAGGAGGAAAAAAAGTGAGTGTTATGGTGCAAAAAATATGGTACCTATTTATCTATTTGCACTGATGTGCTTTTGAACTCCTAGGTTGGCAGGAGCTGGGACCGAGCAACGGGAGCTCACCTCGTCATAGGGATTCGAACCGCCAACCTCCAATCGGCAAGCCCAAGAGGCTCAGTGGTTTAGACCACAGTGCTACCCGAGTTCCTACGCTCCTACATTTACCACGTAAAATGTAGTAATGTCTAATGTGGCTATTGTGGTAAAGGAATATTTTCTGGGGTGGGAGTGCCAATACACCTCCTTGCCAAGGGTGCAAGGGACCCTAGGCACACCTCTGTTAACAGGCCTAGCCACTCTCTCATTTTCAGAAGGAGAGTCACCACTGTAGGAACAATGTCCTTGTCACTTCTTCTAAACGCAGTCTTCCCTCGTTCTCTTTCTTCCTATCAATTTCGCCTGCAGGGGTGTTTACTAAAGCAGCCTTCCCCAATCTGCTGCAGCCCAGATATTGTTGGACCACCACTCCCATCATACCTGACCATTGGCCACACTGGCTGGGGGTGATAGGTGTTGTGGTCCAAAACATCTGGACAGCACCAAGTTGGGTAAGGCTGTCCCAAACAGTGAGATTTTCCACATGGTCTTCCAAATATATAAGCTGAGCACATAATTGTGTCACTGCTCTGACCTCCATGAGTACTGAGCCTGAGTACAGAGAGTCCTTGCACATGCAAGACTCTCTCTCTCTCTCTCTCTCTCTCTCTCTCTCTCTCTCTCTCTCTCCCCTTGTGCAGATGGATCCTGGGTTTTGCATGGTCCGCATGGTGCAGTCCTACTTTCTGGTATATGGTGCATGGGATATACTATGTATTTGGATCAGTGTCTGCCCCTTCAGCTACCATTTTGTATCTGGCTCTGGCTGGCAGATCTCACACTCCTTGCAAAGAAACAAAATAGAGCCTGGAATCTGTGGGATATTTACAACGCAGTCAAACCAACAATGCATGTTTGCTAGATAGGTACATGATAGGAGCTGAAGCTAACAGAGTTTTCCTGTAAGCTCCATCACTCAGACACCATTTTAAACTAGTCTAAAGTACCGTATTTTCCCATGTATAAGACTAGGTCCCACCTAATGTCAAAAATTAGGGGACGTCTTATACACGGGGCCATATCCCTCCATTTTCTTAAACCCGAGTCCCCCAAAATAGGGGGTGTCTTATACATGGGGGCGTCTTATGTAACTGGATTGCCATTTTAAGCCTGCCTAAACAAAGCTGCTGTTATCTGCTACTCTTCAACAAGTAAATATTATTTTTTACCTTTTACAAGACTGTGTGATTGCTGTTTTAAGGGGGGAGAAAAGGAGGGAATACCAGGAGAATCCAGTCTGCCTTAAAGCATCCTGGATTTCTTGAACTAAAAGGCTAAAACTGGCTTATCTAAGCTTCCCTTTTAAGCTGCAGATGATTGGCACTCCGCTGAACTAACAAATGTGAGGAAGGATAATCTCTAATCTATCTATCATCTATCTATCTATATCTGTCTATCTATCTATCATCTATCTATCTATCTATCTATCTATCTATCATCTATCTATCTATCATCTATATCTATATCTATCATCTATCTATCTATCATCTATCATTATCTATCTATCTATCATCTATCATCTATCTATCTATCTATCTATCTATCTATCTATCTATCTATCTATCATCTATCATCTATCATCTATCTTCTTTTAGCATATCTTCACATCCCTGCAAAGTCTGCACCAGGCATGGGTGTGGAGTCTGCACATGGCTGATCTAGAGAACATCCTTCCGCCTGGGACTGGTTGAGTCTGATCCTGAGCTCTTTCTGGAGGTGCTGTAAGACTTGCAGGTGACCCACACAAGTCCTCAAAATGAGGAAGGGAGTTAAGTGCCATACAAGCTTCTGAAATGGACTGCCGGATGAAGGTGTTGCTTTAATCTGAAACTACAGAGAGAAGCACCATCAAAGCATAAAATATTACAACCCACAAAAAGCAGGATGGGAGAAAGCAGCCATTGTTCTGCCTATATTTTAGCTTTATTTGCAGCTCTGCCTTCAGAAGGGTAAAGAATCTTCCGCTCATAGTATTCCGTGTGACGCCTCTGCCCTGTTTTGTATGTACGGCCACAAAGCATTGTATAGTCTCCTACTTGCTTTGAAGGATTTGTGTGTGTGTGGTCAATTCAGAGAGACTGCTTATGGGCAGAAAAAACAGAGCGAACAAACAATTCAGCACAAGAAAGAGAAAAAGGATTATGTGCACACAGGGCGCTCCTGTCACATGCTTCATATCGTTCCAAGATTTACTAATGTTTTGTCTTTAATCAAGCCAGCTTGTATTGCTGACATTTCCATTAACAAAGTAAAATTGTCTCCCCTTTCAGACCGGTTATGTTGTTATTAATTGGTTCAGATGTTGTTTCAAACCGGATCAGAGTTGAATATAAACAGTCTCGCCAATGTTCCAGATAGCTACGCCAGCCTGTGGAGTTTATGCAGCAGTGAGTTTGCTTGGCCCCTGATCCTTAAAAAAAAATTCCACCTCTGGGATGTGCACATGCTTGGTGAGTATTTGGTGGTGCATCTACATATTATTTGGATCTGTATTAGAGTTCTTCTTCGAACTGAAAATATTATCTCTCAGCAAAAAAGCATTGCAACAAGTACTTCCCTGCTCATTTCTACAGTGGTTAAGGTGATTTGTGAAAATTACACCCCTGAGAATTTCAAAGATTATTTACTTAAATATGCTAAGATAAATTAATTAGAAATACTTCCAAGAAAATAGATAGGCTAAGGATTTAAATATGTGAAGTTATAGAATACTATGTTTAAAGCAAAGATGAAAAGAAACAAAGATGTTAAGAGGAATAAGTAAATTTTATGGGAATCTGTTTTGGAAAACCGTTACAATGGTATATATTGAAATTCAGTCAAGGGAATTTGAGGAAGTCACTTAACAATGTTATTAAGATTGGATAGATTCAGTTGTGATATATGTTGGTTTGTTAGTTTAAAATTTTGGGAAATTAATAAAAAAAAAATTATAAAAAAAGAGAAGATTTCACCTCTGAAATTTCAGAGCATGTGCTTTGAATACACAGAACCCAAAGTTCTATCCCCAGACTCTCTGAGTAGGTCAGACCCTGGAGACCAGGTGCCAGTTGATGTCACCAATATTGGACTAGATCAGGGGTCAGCAAACATTTTTGGGAGGGGGCTGGTTCATTGTCCCCCAGAGCTTGTGGCGGGCCGGACCACAAGCACGCACGCAATGGAGGGAGCTTCTCTCTCCCCCCTCTTTCCCCAAGCCCTCCCCCTGCCTACCTATGCTGCTGCCATCGGCATTGTGCTCTCCCAACCACAGCTCCTGTGCCTGCCCTTGTGAGCGGCAGAGGCTGGCGGTGGCGACGGAGGGACGAGCGGCCCAAAAGGGATGGCTGGCTCCGGAGAGGCACTGCCCAAAATGGCGCTCAGCCAGCTCAGCCCAGCCTCCTTCCTCCACTACGCAGGGCAGGGAGAAGCTGGGAGGAGGTGCTGTGGTATGTGAGAGGAAGAGGGGGGGAATGGCGCTGGGGGGGGGGAATGGTGCCACCGGGGAAAAAATAACGAAAAACAATTAACAAACAGAATCGCTGATCCACGGAACGTCCGCGGGCCAGATCCAACGGGCAAGTGGGCTGGATCCGGCCCATGGGCCATAGTTTGCCAACCCCTGGACTAGATGGACCAATGATCTGACTCAGTACTCTAGGACAACCTTCTGTGTTCCTGTGAACCACCAGAAAAGTACAGGGCCTGCCCATTATTACATACGGTTTCCCCAAACTTAACACTAAACCAAAGGTCCCCATATTTTTCTCCCCCTCTGCCCAAGCCCCCTTGAAAATTGCTGAGGGCATTGGGGGACCACTTAATAGATTTTTCTCTGCCTGTTGTAGCAAACATATTGCAGTGTGCTAGATGCTGTATGATTTTTAGCTGTCTTTTTTGTTGCTTCTGTTATTTCTGATGTTGTTTTACAATCTGAATTCCATGGAATGCGGTAGCATGTAAAATACAATATAAGAAATAAAAGAAGCAACAGCAGTTCAACTGAAAAGCATCAACGCACCTGGACTGCACCAACCTCCCTGCCACCTCGCCTTTCTCCCTCCTGGAGAAGTGGCATTGATTAGGGAAGTTTTTAATGTATGGTGTTTTATCATGTTTTTAATATTCTGTTGGGGGCCACCCAGAGTGGCTAGGGAAACCCAGCCAGATGGGTGGGGTATAAATAATAAATATTATTATTTTTATTTATTTATTATTATTATTATTGATTCAGCTTTCAACAGATCAGGCGAATACCACCTCCCAACTGTGCCATGCACTGCCACTCTCCACACGCTATATATCACATGTGATTAGACTTTTACTTCTGTATCATTTCTTCTGTATCACTGATTCCCGCCCCCTGGAGGAGTTTTGGTGCCACATGCCAAAGCAGGTCTACCACAAAGTGGTGCAGCTAGAGCGGTCAACGCTTCCTCTTTCCCTCCTTTCCTTGGCACGCGAGCTGCTCTAGCCGCCCCACTTTGTGGTAGAGAAGGACTGCTTTGCTCTGCCACAAAGTGGTGTGGCTAGAGTGGCCCACACATCAAGGAAAGGAGGAAAAAGAAGCATCAGCCATTCTAGCAGCACCATTTTGTGGTACACCCACATTGGCAGGTTGTGCCAAAATGCCTCCAGGGGGGCAGGAAGCGGTGGCAACGGTGGAGGCAGGCAAAGGGGTGGAAGGAAGATGATGCATACCAGAACCTCCTTTTCTCAAATAAAGCACTGGTTACTATTACTAAAAATTCTATATTGCCCTTCATCCGAGGATGACAGGGTGGTTTATATGTAAAAAGCAGAAACATCACCTTGCCAACAAAGGTCCGTATAGTAAAAGCTATGGTTTTCCCAGTAGTGATGTATGGAAGTGAGAGCTGGACCATTAAGAAGGCTGATCGCCGAAGAATTGATGCTTTTGAATTATGGTGCTGGAGTCTTGAGAGTCCCATGGACTGCAAGAAGATCAAACCTCTCCATTCTGAAGGAAATCAGCCCTGAGTGCTCACTGGAAGGACAGATCCTGAAGCTGAAGCTCCAATACTTTGGCCACCTCATGAGAAGAGAAGATTCCCTGGAAAAGACCCTGATTTTGAGAAAGATGGAGGGCACAAGGAGAAGAGGATGACAGAGGACGAGATGGTTGGACAGTGTTCTCGAAGCTACAAACGTGAGTCTGACCAAACTGCAGGAGGCAGTGGAAGACAGGAGTGCCTGGCGTGCTCTGGTCCATGGGGTCACGAGGAGTTGGACACAACTAAACGACTAAACAACAACTATTACTTAAAATTATAGTATTGCCCTTCATCTGAGGATGACAGGGTGGTTTATATGTTTGCAGTGTGTGCCACTGCTTAGGAAAAACGGTTTCTCATACATTATAAACTTCTCATACAGTCAGAGTGTAGAAACACCCAACAAGGCAGAAAACACCCGCTCTCACATCTCAATTCCAGCTCCCGATCACGGATGGCATTTGATTGTATACACAAACCCTTAGAAAAGAGCACAAAAATATATCAACCGACCTAGAGGTGTTACATTTTCTTCATAAGCTTTGGACCTTCGCAAAGAAAGCTGAAATGAACACAATCGTTGAAAGTACACGCTTGGCATTTCCAGAAGGAATGTCCTGTCGACTAGGGGGCGGGGGGAGGCAATAGCTGTCTGGGCAATGGATTTTGAAGGCTTAGGGCTTTGATGAGTTTTTAGGAAGTGCAAAGAGTCTGATGAGGCTGAAAATTTGGAATCAACAACTGCAAAATCAGCAGAAAGATTTATCTCTCTTCATTTGGCGGAGCAGGAATTCTGTTTGATTAAATTTTCATGCTGGTCGCACCGTGCAGAAAGATTAAAAACAAAAGTGGGGTTGCAAGAGGTTCTGAATAAACATGTACACACAAATGATCTCAAGGAGTATTGGAGACCTCTTTGATTTCAATAGCAGAGGTGCATAGTAGATATAAGGGACGCGGGTGGCACTGTGGGTTAAACCACAGAGCCTAGGACTTGCAGATCAGAAGGTCGGCGGTTCGAATCCCCGCGACGGGGTGAGCTCCCGTTGCTCGGTCCCTGTTCCTGCCCACCTAGTGGTTCGAAAGCACGTCAAAGTGCAAGTAGATAAATAGGTACCGCTCCGGCAGGAAGGTAAACGGCATTTCCGTGCGCTGCTCTGGTTCGCCAGAAGCAGCTTAGTCATGGTGGCCACATGACCCGGAAGCTGTATGCTGGCTCCCTCGGCCAATAAAGCGAGATGAGCGCCGCAACCCCAGAGTTGGCCACGACTGGGCCTAATGGTCAGGGGTCCCTTTACCCTTTACCTATAGTAGATATGCACTATGTGTTCCTGGTCAGAACTAAGTCCTGTTAAGCTTTACAGGATTTCCTTCCAGGCAGGTGCCTTATATGGTGTCAGATCATTGGTCAGTATCTATGTTGTCTCTCAGCTGCTTGTGCTCTCAGCCTATGTTGTGCTCTCAGCCTATGTTGTCTCTCAGCTGCTTTCCGGAAGCTGGACTGGTGACAGGGAGCAGCCCCCAGGACCATATAACACCGGCCCTAAAGGATCTACATTGGCCCTCGGTATGTTTCCGAGCACAATTCAAAGTGTTGGTGCTGACCTTTAAAGCCCTAAACAGCTTTGGCCCTGTATACCTGAAGGAGCATCTCCACCCCCATTGTTCAGGCCAGACACTGAGATCCAGCTCCAAGGGCCTTTTGGCAGTTCCCTCACTGTGAGAAGTGAACTTACCAGGCAGAGGGCCTTCTTGGTAGTGGCACCTTCCCTGTGGAATGCCCTCCCATCGGATATCAAGGAGGTAAATAACTATCTGACTTTTAGAAGACATCTGAAGGCAGCCCTGTATTGGGAAGTTTTTTAATGGTTGATGTTTTATTGTGTTTTTAATACTGTTATAGATTTAAGGGGGGAGCCCCCTAAACCCTATAAGTTAATAAATGCCAGGATTTTGATTAATTGGGGTATCAATTAAAGCTGCAGAGCTTTGCCAGACTTGCATCCCTGCATAGGGAAGTTTTTAATGTTTGATGTTGTATTGTGTTTTTAATATCTTGTTGGGAGCAGTCCAGAGTGGCTGGGCCAACCCAGTCAGATGGGCAGCATATTATATTTATATTTATTATTATTTCAGACAGAGGACATTCCCAGCCCTACCAGGGATCAAGACCGTCTGCATTCAAAGCAGATGCTACACCATTGAGCTATGACCATATACAGTGCTTTCTTTCCTGGGTGGACGCAGGGGTACGCATACCCCTAAATATTTTGTGAATCTAAGTTTGGCCTCATTGAGGGGCAGTATCTCAATGTGAGTAGGAAAATGAGAGTACAGTGGTACCTCAGGTTACAGATGCTTCAGTTTACAGATGCTTCAGGTTACAGACTCCACTATCCCAGAAATAGTACCTTGGGTTAAGAACTTTGCTTCAGGATGAGAACAGAAATCGTGCAGTGGCGGCCCAGCAGCAGGCCCCATTAGCTAAAGTGGTACCTCAGGTTAAGAACAGTTTCAGGTTAAGAATGGACCTCCTGAATGAATTAATTTCTTAATCCGAGGTACCACTGTACCCCTAAACAGTTTTTTAGGAAAAAAAGCATTGACCACACATACACACATACATACACATTTGAAAAGATATCTATAAACAACCATGGTGGGTAGATTCTAGCTACCGAGATCTGATCTAACTGAAGTTTCCAAGTTGTCTTTAAGAGCAGCCTCACATTGCAGTAATCCAGCTCAGAGGTTACCATGATGTCTGTCACCTTGGCTAGGGTATCTGAGGACTTGCAGTTTGTAAAGTGTGCCGAGAGCTGTTAGGAGATTCCTGTTGCCCACACAGGTCTATAGTTTTCGGGCTAGCTTAACAACCTATCCTTCTTCCCAGGGATCTCTGGAAACTGCAGCTCCATGATAGAGGTGAAGGTGTTCTCAGCACCCTTGCAAACTACAGTTCCCAAGATTACTGGGGGGTTAAGCTGTGGCTGCTTAAAGTGGTATGATACGGCTTTAAATTATTTTAAATTTAAATTTAAATTCTTGGACTTTCGGAGGAAGAGAGGAGAGCTAGCCCCGCTGTACATCGGGGAGGGCTGTGTGGAGAGAGTCTCTTCCTTTAAATTCCTAGGAGTTTATCTCGGTGAAGACCTTACTAGGAAAATCAATACAACCCAGGTGGTTAAGAAAGCCCAACAGAGATTCCATCTCCTCAGAGTATTCAAAAGAACAATGTCAATCAACATTTGATGATCTCCTTCTACCGGTCCACAATAGAAAGTGTCCTTTCATACTGCATCACGCTGTGGTATGCTGGTTTGACATCAACTGATAGGAAATGCCTACAGAGGGTGGTGAATACAGCACAAGATACTATGGGCTGTCCCGTGAATCCGCTGGATGAAATAGCGGAAGAACGTTGTTTCAGGAGAGTGAGGAAAATTCTCAGGGATGATTCACACCCTGGTCGGCACTTTCTTGATCTCCTGCCCTCAGGCAGAAGATAAAGAAGCATGATTTACCAACAGGGTAAAGAACAGCTTCTATCCCTGGGCCGTTAGGCTGCTGAATGAAAAGATAACAACAGGGCAACTGACTTTCGGGTTTGGTGGGTGTGCGTCAGTAAACGAGGGGAATTAAGACTAAGAGAGCTGAGTCAGGGGTGCTCGTGTAATCTCACTGTATACAAGTTGTACAAGCGACAATAAAGTATTTCAATGTTAAATGTATAGTGTATATGGGCCATGAACAGGTAGCCAGACCATAAACAGGCAGAGATAGAATCCAGGCAACTTTTAAAGATCCATTTATTTCCATTAGAAAGTTAAATGTTTTGTTTACCAGCTTTGACTTGGCTGATAGCTAGGACCATTTTTGGACAGGGAAGTTTGTATTTTACTATGTGTGCTTCCTTCTCAGAAAACATTAAAAGCCCCATAATAAGACAAACCTCCTCTTGGATACTTTTGTGTCCTGCCTGCAACCTAGTCTTACATTTTGAAAGAAATCCAGCGCATTATTTCTTCATATTTTTTGTCAGGAACTGTATGCTTGCTCCATAGTAGTTCATTTTACCCCCTTCATTCGGCGGCTAATGTGTTTTGGCACCTGACTGCATATTTGATATTTTATCCGTAACGTCGGCAGCATAATAACATTTTCTTTCTATTACTAACATCACATTTCCTCTTTTCAATCCAGCTTTGACAAGCTTGTTATTAATTATTGTTTTTGTTTATAATACAAGTTAATTATTTTCTGGCATAGCGCCCAGAAGCAAATTCCCATTAATCTTTGATCTGGACAAATACAGCCTCATTCTAGAAGACTTCATAATTATACAAGATTGGCAGGCCTAACCTGTGGTCCAGTATTATCAAGAGCCAAGAGGCCATAACTGTACTGGTCTTATGCCAGGAAACAGCCGTTGTGGCCCTTCGCATTCTCAGCAGCAAAACAAAAGGGCAGTACTGAAGAAACAAGAAATAGCAACATTGGCAGACGTTTCCACTGTGTCTTTGGCCATTCAGTGCCACTCATTGAAAATGAAATGTAACGCCAACAGAACCGACTCAGTCTATTGCAGATATTAATATTGCGCAGTCTGAAGCAACTGGAAGCTTAAGAACTGGTTCCTTTTTGAAGAAATCATTGTCCAGACCCATCAAAATATTATTCAAACTTTCACTTGCAGAACTCTTTAAAAACAGAACATAAGCATCAAAGATGCATTCAAAATATCCATACCATGTCTTGCGCTGTCCAGCAATGGCTCAGCTTCTTAAAAATACAGTGGTACCTCAGGTTACATACGCTTCAGGTTACATACGCTTCAGGTTACACACTCCGCTAACCCAGAAATTGTGCTTCAGGTTAAGAACTTTGCTTCAGGATAAGAACAAAAATTGGGCTCCAGAAGCGGCGGCAGCAGGAGGCCCATTAGCTAAAGTGGTGCTTCAGGTTAAGAACAGTTTCAGGTTAAGAATGGACCTCCGGAACGAATTAAGTACTTAACCTGAGGTACCACTGTAAAAGGTAACCTCCAAAAATCCAAGCTGTCTCTCTCCTCCATTCCAGCCTGTCTTAGCCTGCCTAAGGCTATGCAGCTTCTTGGAGAACGATCATCACATGATTTTGTTCTCTGATTTAGAGACGGGCTAACAAGGCAACCCCCTTCAAAATGGTGAATTTGCAACCATATAGCTTTGTCACCTGATCTAAGGTTACAACACTCACGTGTTAGCTACCAGAAAACAATGATTAGTTAGCCATCAACTCAACAGGAGCTCAGAGACAACTTTGAAAAGTACTGTGGGGAAACCCCAATGTTATCAATACACATTTTCCATTTTAAGCCTTCAATTAATACACATACATTTTCCATTTCTGTGTCCATTAAATCCATTATACATAACACAATCAGCATGCAGTTTGCCTGCAGGAAATATCGTATTGCTGGTTCCCCTGACTCCCACCCAAGACACACAGACAGACTTACCCTTGTAAGTAAGGAAGAGATATTTATTCAGGCTTGGCAGCAGAGACAGTGTTCAGGACACACAATTCAGGAGGAGTTCAGGAGCGGGGCAAGAAGCTCATAACCGGATGGAAGTGCAAAAGATGTCCCAACAAGTTTCCACGTCCTTCCCGCCAGCTTTTAAAGATGAAGCACGGCATACTCACCAGACCTTGTGGGAATGCCAAGGTTGCTAGTGCACAAGCTCCATTGTGGTGGTTGGGTCTGCTGCCATTTGTGAAAGAGACATATGGTTTTAGCTGATAAGACTGCAGCCTCCTGTTCTGGCTTGGGCTCGTGACATCTCTGTTACAGCTGTCTTCATCCTGTTTGTGGGCAGATAAATTGGGGGGAACATTTAACCAAAATTCTTCCTGGGGAGGATAAAATCTCCAATGGTTTTTTGAAGTTGCAGTTCATCACTTCTCAGGGATGGCTCCAACCTGGTGGAATGCTCTGTCCCATGAGACCAGGGCCCTACAGGATTTAACTTCCTTCTGCAAGGCCTGTAAGACAGAGCTATTCCACCTGCTTTCAATTTGAACCTAGCCTGATCTTTTATTCCCCTTCCTTCCCTCCCCCTCCCCTTTCTATGAAGATTACCCGCTCTGGGATCCCACCGCTAATTCTCCCCTGGTCTCCTCGCTGGCCCAAATAGGACTAATTTAGCCAGCTAGTCCTGGTGATCATCTAATGTTTATTGGATGGATTTCCCCCCTAAATTGATTTTTGAATTCTGAATTTATTGTTATTCCTGTTTTATACTGTATTTTATGCTGTTTTTTGTTGCATCAATTAAGTGTTTTGAATTTGTTGTTAGCCGCCCTGAGCCCAGTTTTCTGAACCAGGAAGAGCGGGAATAAATAAAAAGTAGTAGTAGTAGTAGTAGTAGTAGTAGTAGTAGTAGTAGTAGTTATCATGAGCAATGGCAACGGAACAGCTTCTTTCTGCCCCTCCCCCCGGTCAAGAAAATGTTATTTGTTCTTGCTGTTGCAGGTGACAACAGCAGCAACTGTGTTGGCAAGCTGGCTGGCATTTTTTAATCCCCTATGATGCTATGAACCTCCTATCATTCTTTGCCACCGAATTCGGGCAGAGGCAGTGGCAGGTGCTACCAAAAATGGGAAGATTTTTATGAGAAAACTTAGCAAAAGGGGGATGAGAGAAAGAAAGAAAACCAGGAATTTTATTAGAAAAATGTCTTCTGACAAATCTCAGCTTGACTTCAATTACTGCCTTTTCTGCTGCAGCTGCCATGAGGTCATCCTGCGAGGAAGAATGAGGCACGACTCACATTATCCTTTCTCCCTTGCTTCCCTTAAGTGATCAAGTGACACTTGCATGTGTGAAATGGAGAACAGATGGCACTTCTCCTCATTTGTTTCAGGGCTGCCTCTACATATATGGCTTTTTAAATGTGTTTGGAGGGGGGTTAGTGGTGTTGTTGTTTTGTATTATGTTATATATTTTGTGTTTTCATACTGTGATCTTTGGATGAAGGGCGGTATATAATAATATATCTCTTGATACCACGGCATTCAGTAACAACAGAATGTGTGAGTGGCAGCAACCATGTCAGAGGTGATGTGATGTTGTTTGATTGCAGTTCCCATCATTCCTGACCACTGGTCCTGCTAGCTAAGGATGATGGGAGTTGTAGTCCAACAACATCTGGGGACCCAAGGTTGAGAAAGGCTGTTCCAGCATATTGAGATACCAAGTGCATGTGTGAATTGGTACCACATCTGATGTACAGGTGTCAACAAAGACAGAGGTCTAGCATAGTGATTAACATCTTCTGGGTTGTATACTCTCATCATAGTGCTCTTCCCTTCCAACCAACCAGCTATGAATGGATGAATGAATTCCCTTTGTTGGTTGAAGCATCTCTTTACATGAAGTACAGTATGACAGTTACCAGCGTTAACAACTGTAAACTCTTTAAAGTGCAATGCTCTCCTGTATAACTATTGTCAAAAATAGTTGTCAATATAAATATTGTCAAAAATAGGGTCATATACTCAAGCTTACTCAAAGTCAGTCTGCATACTTGTCACAGAATACAAAATCCAAACATTGGATTAACCACAGTTGTGTTACTGTATTGGAAATTGTATGGAACTGGAAATCCCAGCCCCATATACTCTTAAAGATGAATCCCTCGCAAATTAATGCAAGGCTGTCCAAGTTGTTGAGGCACTCTGATGGATCCTGAGTAGGGATGGATGGATCAGTCTATTTCTGGTGCATGCCTGTTTCATATGTCCACGCTGCCTCATTTCCACATCATTTTGTAAATATTTGAAAATTCATAAAAAATCACATTTCAATGTCATTTTCATGAAATACACTTTTTCACACGCTTTTACCCCAAAATACTAATTTTTGCATGCATTTTGTATACATCTGAACGTATGCATTTGTATAGGCATTCAAGTGACTGATTTTAGGCTGAGCAACAGATTCCCACTACATGTGTTGTGTCTGTCTGGACACTACATTCCTGAAGACAGTCAGCGTGATTTGAAGGACAGTAATTTGCACTTTCCTGGAGAGATTTAGGTGCAGCTTCTTGCTTGATCTTTGGGCTCCATTGTCTCCCAAGACAGACGAATGCCAACAGCTACACAAAGGATTGAAAGCTTTCACTCCTGCTTTAGGACATTAGCAATACTCTGCAGGGCTGTTTCCTAATAGGCAGAAAAACTGACAGGAGACACTATTCAGTTGAAGATTTGTGTATGTGTGTGTTGAACTGAGAAGTGCCCTGCAAAATTCAGAAAAGTGCAAAAACCAGAAGGATAACTGTGCTCTAATCCGTGCATTCGTCCAGGAAGTGCAAATCATATTGGTTTGCTTAAACATGTGGCCCAGACAAAATCATCAAGTATCGCTAGCCCAATGGCACCTCAAGGTCACTGAAGAACGTGAAGCAGAATAGAATACATAGCTCTCTGGGGTAGCTTAGTGTGATGTTAACATATGAGAGTGCTGGAGGTGAAATAGTTAAACAGGTTACCCAATCAGAACCCAGGGGGTGGAGTCAGAGGGACTATAAAACCAGCTCTGGGAGGGGAGAAGAGGGGAGTTTGTTGGGAGTTGTGTGGTTGGTTGGGGTGGGAGTGAATAGGGATAGAGTCTGTGGGTAGGTTGAGTTAGTGTAATAATAATAATTATTATTTAGTTAGTTATACTATTTAGTGTAGCGAAATAAGCTGAGTCAGGAACAGTTAGGAACTAGGAAGACAAGTTTTGAGAGGTGGTTTAGTGAGTGAGAGCAGGTAGCGGAAGTTATAGGTCTGGATAGGCAACCCATGATTGTAATTGACCAATACCGTTTATGAAACCACACGCTTGTTAAACTGCAATAAATAAACAGAAGTTTATGTTCCAATTTAACCCTGACTGGACTCAGTATTGTACCAGGTAGGGCCTGGGTGGTGGCAGCGAGAAATAAAGTGGTGGCACAGGGATCAATAGACGGTGAAACGTCCGGGGACCCTGTGTGATCATCTTGGTTTGCTTAAACATGTGGCCCAGAAAAAATCATCAAGCATTGCTAATTATTATTATTATTATTATTATTATTATTATTATTATTATTATTATTATTATTTATTATTATTTATACCCCGCCCATCTGTCTGAGTTTCCCCAGCCAATCTGGGCGGCTCCCAATCAAGTGTTAAAAACAGTACAGCGTTAAATAGTAAAAATTTGCCTAAACAGGGCTGCCTTCAGATGTCTTTTAAAGATAGGATAGCTGCTTATTTCCTTCACATCTGAAGGGAGGGCGTTCCACAGGGCGGGCGCCACTACCGAGAAGGCCCTCTGTCTGGTTCCCTGTAACCTCACTTCTCACAATGAGGGAACCGCCAGAAGGCCCTCGGCGCTGAATCTGTGTCCGGGCTGAATGATGGGGGTGGAGACGCTCCTTCAGGTATACAGGACCGAGGCCGTTTAGGGCTTTAAAGCTAGCCCAGTGACACCTCAAGGTCACTGAAGAACGTAAAGCAGAATAGAATACATAGCTCTCTGGGATAGCTTAGTTGGTAGAACATGACACTCTTAATCTCAGGGTTGTGGGTTTGAGACGCACTTTGGATCAGTGTGTTGGTGACCCCAGTAGCATAGCGTGGGGGGTGCCAGGGGTGCCGGCCGCACCGGGCGCAACATCTGGGGGGGGGGCGTGAGTCCAGAGGGCCCAGCCCCGTCGTGCCCTCGGCCCGCCCCTATTGTCAGAGCGGCCGGCCAGCCTCCGCCTGCTCCTACCTTGCCCACCCGAGGACTGCGGCAGCGCCCGCCCCCGTGGCCACCTACCCCCGCCTCGCCCATTGGCTTGCCTCCCTCGGCCCCGCCTCTCTCCAATGGCCGCGGGAGTGTCCTGCTCGGCGCCGGCGCCTTTTTTCAGGAGGTAGGGAGGCTGGACGGGGAGGTGGGGTCGGAAGCGGGCAGAGAAGGAGGGGAGCTCGTAGCCAAAAGGGCTGCGCCGGCCGGCAAAGGGCCGGGGAAAGTTTGGAGAGGAGAAACGCACCGTCATGATTTCCCGGTGGAAGCGGCAGGATTAGGGATGGCGAAGCGTAATTACGCACAAATTTCGCTGGGTGAGAGCTTCGGGGATCGATCGGCGGAAATGGGAATCAATTGGAATATGAGAAAGAGAGAGAGAGAGAGAGAGGGACCATCATTCATAGGCATAGATTTGTAGGGTTAGGGGGCGCAAATTACTTGCCTTGCCTCGGGTGCTGACAGCCCACGCTACGCCGCTGGGTGACCCTCATGGTCCCTTCCAACTCTATGATTCTAATTGGGCACTAGGGGTGCAGAACGTCGCCTGCTGTTACCAGTTTGCCCACAATGGGACAACGAGAGCGTGATGGGAGAAAGAGGTGCAAACCATGGCACCACAGTTCAGAGGGTTTCTGAGGATCACAGCAAAAGTTCAACAGGGGTGAGAGAGAACAGTAGCTGGGTTCATTTGGCAGGTGCATGGAGGAGAGTGGCAATGTTGCAGGAGGTGGGGTGAAGATGGGGTGTGGGGAGGGAGAAATGGGGTGGGGGGAGTGTGTCTCAAATCTTTTGGCTGTGTGAAGTTTTATTGAGTTGTTGATAAGCAGCTTTCCGATTTAGCCACTCGGCTGTCGGCTGGAAGTTTTAAACGAATGCTAAGTAAGTCTTAGTTATCCACTTATCACTTTTCAGTTCTTGCCATCTGGGGAGATTAACATTCATGCAGCACTTTAACATGAATCCATTTTGCTTCATTAGCTTTAAGTAATAAATAAAACTGAATTTCTAGAAGGTCCGCCAGCCCATTCCCTTCGGCCTTTATTGCGGCAATATACTGAGCTGCAACACTCCACCAAGGCAGGCTACTATTAAATTCAGGTTTACTTCACCGTGAAATGGATCACTCCAGCGAGCACGTGAGAACCGCACACCAAAGGCAGAAGGACTGAGCCGTTGCCAAATGGGGAAGAGGAGAATATAGCTCATAAACATAGCTGAAGCTGTATTTAAATTAAAACAATGTAATGACAACTGGAGGCTGGATGCCAAGAGCAGGTGAGCGTAACAAGGCCATCAAAATCACCTTTCGAATCATAGGGCACTCTACGGGCCATGTATCTCGTGGTGTCTCTGGAGAAATATTAAATCAATAAACCACCTAAAGGTTGCTGCCAATGTTCTATAAAAAGACTAGTTTTTTCTTTTCCTCTGCTGAGGGGCAACATAAGGGCAGAAGATATATTTGGAAGAAAACAGGCAGGCCATTGCACTGCAGCCCCTTCATATTATAACTCTTGAACATTTACAGCCATTTCTACATATCGCTTCTCTCAGACACAACATCTTTCTTGGCAAAAAAAACTAGCGTCATTTGTGGGCTGGAATCTCCTCCCTGCCTCCCTCATTTGCGATGCTACTTTGGAAAAACTGTGCTTTGGCAACATGCAACCCAATCAATATTGTTAAATTGTTCCATAAAGTTTCTCTAACTACTTCCCCCACTGGTAGCATTTGCAACATTGATCGCCAAAGAAGGGCAATGTGGATGTCACCAATCTGTGATAGTCCAGTGGATTCTGGTTTGATTCTGGGGCTTGCATAGGCTCAGAAAAGATATGGCTTTGTTGCTGCAGATGTAAGAATTCTTGCGAAGCCTAACCCTACTAATGAGCTTTAAAAAGGCCAATCGTGAAAGAGACATATAGACTGGAGAGTTCAAAAATGCCAACCAAGCATTATTGTGCCTACTTTCCAACTATTCTGAAGCTCTACGCAAAGTGGGGTGTGTGGGTGGCGCTGTGGGTTAAACCACAGAGCCTAGGACTTGCCGACCAGAAGGTGGGCGGTTCGAATCCCCATGACGGAGTGAGCTCCCGTTACTCGGTCCCTGCTCCTGCCAACCTAGCAGTTCGAAAGCATGTCAAAGTGCAAGTAGATAAATAGGTACTGCTCCTGTGGGAAGGTAAACGGTATTTCCATGCACTGCTCTGGTTCGCCATAGTCATGCTGGCCACATGACCCGAAAGCTGTACGCCGGTTCCCTCGGCCAATAAAGCGAGATGAGCGCCGCAACCCCAGAGTCGGCCACGACTGGACCTAATGGTCAGGGGTCCTTTTACGCAAAGCAGATGTGGTGTCCATGGTCACATGGACATCAAACGTTGAAAGCATATGGTTGCCCCCAAAGAATCATGGGAAGTGTAATTTGCTGGATTCCCAGGACCACTAATAATTACCGTTCCCAGGATTCTTTGAGGGAAGCCATCTGTATTCAGTGTATGGTATGGGTGTGACCATGGTCAATGCTGCATGGAGCAAGATTTGCCCTTCTAGTTCTCCGAATGTTGTTTGGGGAACAGACTGGTTGAAAATAAATTTGCCAGTGCAGGAGCTGGAAACCTGTGATCCACCAGATATCACTGGACTCCCATGACCCTCCAATGAGCTTGGATAGTAGTCATGGATAATGAGAGCTGTAGTCCAGCAACATTTGGAGGGGCACACTTTCCCCACTTGCGTGGCCTAAGACCGTTTTTTTTAAGGCTGAAATATTCACGTCGAATTAGAGCAGAGTGGGTGGAGCAATGGGTGAGCCTTTCACTTTCTGCAGTAGGCTGCATTCCAACCACACAAAAGCCATATGTTTCAATACACCCACCCCCAACAGACATGTCTCCATCTTCTACCATTAGTTACTTCAAGTACACATTGCAGCCATATACATATTGAATAACCAGATTCACGGTAGTTGTATTTGCTTTGTATAATCCTTATTCATTTGCTTCATCTCTTCCAGCAGCAGCAACAACAACAACAACAATCCAAATGGTCCACAGAGCTTCATGTGCTTATAACTTCTTTCCATCTATTTTTCTTAAGAAGCAAAAGCTGGATGAGGACCACTTGCTGGCTAGTGTTGCAAATCACACTTTCAGGGACTAGGAACCTAGGCCATTTCCAGCTGCTTTGATGACCTAGTTCTTTGGGTAGTCTTCCGGAAAAAATATCCTGTCAAATTCTCATAATTATAAGCAGCTGGAGCTACGTAGCCCTATCAGTTACCCTGATAGAACTTCATGGCCTCTGAAAATTGGTCTCTATGGAGTAACTAAGAGAAGGATCTGGCCTAACTCCCAGGTAATGACCTCTCCTGTTCGAGGCAGGTTAATTTTCACGATCCTCCTCTAAAATCCTCTGTCAATCTTATACAAAATCTTCGCTTCCTTTAAGCTTAAGAGTTCTTGTTGTGGATTTCCTCAACGGCTTTAGTGGAAAGCCTGTATAAACTATATCGGGTGCAAGTAGGTAAATAGGGACCGCTTACCAGCGGGAAGGTAAACAATGTTCCGTGTGCTGCGCTGGCTCGCCAGATGCAGCTTGTCATGCTGGCCACGTGACCCGGAAGTGTCTGCGGACAGCGCTGGCTCCCGGCCTATAGAGTGAGATGAGCGCACAACCCTAGAGTCTGTCAAGACTGGCCCGTACGGGCAGGGGTACCTTTACCTTTACCTTTAATTATCCTGATTTTGATGCCTTACCTCCAGCAGGTTTCTGCATGGAGAGAGACTGGAATATGTCAGCATTAACCATGTCAGAAACCCTTTTCTTTTCCTGGCTTTATTCAAAGACTGAACCCATCCACAAAAAGACATTTAAATAGCAATGAACCTTAAAATGCCTTACCCATTACTACTCTGAATGGCTGCCAAAGAAGGAAGGTGTAGTAGGTTGCACCACATCTTACAGATTTAGCAGGTGCATTGTACAAGGTATGACCGGAAAGTTTGGTGAATGGTCACAGAAATCGGACAGTGAGAAATATTCGAACATACATGCTTTACAGGCCTTCAAAGTAGGCCTCCACTGACACCATTGACAACGTTCGTAGAACTGTTGGAAACTTCTGGAGAAATCCTCTTTTCGTACTGCTTTCAATTCCCTCATCACAGCAGCTTAGATGTGTGAAATGTTGGAAAATCTGTGCCCTTTCAGTGAAGATTTCCGTTTTGGAAAAAGAAATAAATCCAGTGGGGCCAGATAGGGAGAATATGGAGGGTGGGACAACTCAGTAACCACAGTAATGATTTCATGCGTAATATGCAATTCTTCCGCCATCATTCAGATGGACAAACACCGATCCCGCATCAAGAACTCACAAAACTCTGTCAACATTCGCCACCGTTCTGCTCGTTGATGGTCCGCCAGACTGAGGGTCATCCTCAATGGTTAGCCGCCTTCATGGAAATGCTTAAACCACTAATACCCTGTCTTTCGAGTTACAGCTTCATCTCCTCACACAATTGTGAGCATTTCGTGGGTTTCCGATGCTGATTGTATGTTTGAATAATTCTTACTGTCCGATTCCTTTGACCATTCACCGAACTTTTCAGTCACACCTTGTATGTATGTATTTTTGGCATACCTCATAACAAGGGAGGCTCCAGGTAAACAAGTGTACTTTATGATATGGGGAAGAAAGGGCCCAACGATTGCGCAAATGGTACACTATAATGATACACATCCATTGCTATTGGGACAATCCGCCTTATTCCACCAGATTATTGGTCCATCTGGCTCTGTATTGCCTACATCAGGGATGGAGACCTGCAGCTTTCCATATGTTGTTGGTCCCCAACTCCCATTATCCCTGACTACTGATGATGCTGGCAGAGGCTGAGGCGAGTCCAACCATATCTGGAAAGCCACAAGGTCCCCACTACCTGGTTTGCATGGACTGGCAGCCCTGTCAACAGTGCCATTTCCCTCTGTAGTTTGAGTGCCATGGCCTCTGTGGTGGCCCCCTAGCTGTGGGAGGACCTTCCCTCTGAGGTGAATCTGATGCCCTCATTGTATGTGTTTCAATTATTGGGGAGTTTTACCTCTTTTTTCCAGGCCTTGGGCCGAGTGGGTGTCTTCCCTGTCCCCTTTGTTAACTTTTGTGGATTTATTTTGAGATTTTAATTTGTACCTTTAACTGTGATTTTTTGTAATGCACTCGGGGCCTGTTCCGTGAAGGGAATAATAATAATAATAATAATAATAATAATAATAATAATAATAATAATATAAACAATACTGACAATTAATACTGATAATATCAATTGTGTGCATGCTGGCTAAAGGCCTGCAGACACTGAGCGGCTTTTTCAAAACATGCACCAGGTCCTTTCATTTTAGCGTTATCTGGGTAAGGAGGACAAGTTTTTGGCTTGCCAACACATTCAAAAACCACATTTTTGGTGTTTTGTGCCAAAATTCACACCCTGGTAGATGCTCATATCCAGATCACCAAAAGCTGATGTGGCCAGGACAATTCTTTGCATTTCCACCTTGCGCAGAATAGTCCCTTACTCAGTATGACAACAATGCACTGAACCAGGAACATCAGCTGGCAGCTTCTTCTCAACACATACCTCTCCTTCTGCAGTTAACGAGATGATTTGATTTGATGGAAACATTTGGGAATTCGGTTTAATCTGGAAGATGCTGGGTATAATGGAAAGGTCCGTAGTGTTCCTAAATCAGACTTCCGTGAACGCACATTTGAAATCGGGGGGGGGGGGGAGAAGCTTCCTCAAAAACCCCCACTGGTGTTTGTTTAGATGTGCACATTCAGAATTCACTCCATGGCATCGTGGCGGAGGTGATGGTGGAAGACTTTGCCCCTGCTTCACATACAGCTAGGCCTCAGACCAGAGCTTGGCAGAAAACTTTCAAATCAGGGGAACAGAATAGTTACCGTATTCCTCTCAGCGATGGCTCTTTGTTCCAAAAGAAATGACAAGATGCAGAAAGTGCAAGTCACAGCCTACATGCAGCCCTTCCGCATTGGCACATATTTTCCAATTAAACAATAATCCCCACTGTTGCAGGGTTTACCAATCAGACAATGGCCCGCAGCAAGACACGTCCCCACTTGAATGCTGCATCAAGGAAGAAGAAACTTGCACCAGCAAAAGGGAACCAGAGAAAAGAAAAGAAAATGTCACTGGGAGGAAAATACAACAGAACAATTGCATTGTAGTCTCATAATATGCTTTATATGGGTGCGTGAGAGAGGAAAATGTAGAATGTGCTCACTCTTTTAAAAAGCAAGTAATGACCAGATTCTTATCTGGTCCACTAGGTTTTACAGAAGGTGATATGTGTGTGTCTTTCCCCCTTCCTATAGGGATATATATTTCTTTTTTAAAAGGTCCTGTAAGAATAAAATAACCTAGCTGTAGAATTACACCTGGTTTTTTTTAAATAAAGAAATCATTGTTATTATTACAGAACAGGCACCATATCTGCTTAAAAGAAATTCAATTTATACTGGAATTCAGTTTCTCTGCCCTCCGTGGTACCATTATGAGAAACTTAAAGGATGTAATAGAAGGGAACCTCTTGTAGCCCCTTGACATTTGAGGCTGCTGTCCCGAGGGATAATACAGTATCTGAGTTAGTAGGAAAAACAAGGGATGGCTAGCAGCAGAAGAGGAGACTGAAAATGTGTGGACAAGGCCCAGACCAACCTGCTTAAATCTGATTCCTTCCAGACGTTGTTGAACTCCAGCTCCCATCAGCCTTATCCGGTTTGGCCAAAGGCTGAGGATAATGGGAATTTTAGCCTAGAATCATATAGACAGACGGTCCTAGGTTTGCGGTGGCTGGTCTACAGGTTTCACAACAGTCCTGAGGAAGGACATACAAGTGGCTTGGGTCAAAGAAAGTAAACAAGAAATGGAGCTGAGAATTCTAAGAGCTTTACATAATTGCTCTCCCATTGAATTGGCAATGCAACCAATACAGCAGGTATAGGAGAGAGAGAGAGAGAGAGAGAGAAAGGTTGGTACCAGCAGTGAATATTCATCCCCGTTTGCAGAAGCACAACTTCCAATCCCAAGATGTGTTTTCACTGAGCTCCTCAGGTGTTTAGTACTGTATTGAGGCTCAACTATCCTCCAATTTCTATAATTGTGCAATTGCAGCAGGCAGGTTTGACAGTGAGCAGCACAATGGACGGTTGCGCTTTGTCCGCGAAACAATAATCCAATAGGAACCTCCTTTTTTTTTTTACAGTGAGCAACCTTTTCTGACGAAACAGGAAACCGATTTACCTTGCAAAACTGCAACGGAAAACTTGCGGGAAGACTTTGCAACATACCAATTGACTGCTATGATTGATCGATAGCTGTGGAGAGGCTTACAATAATAAAGAAGGTCCTGTGATCTTTGAAATAGGGGAACTTTTACTTACCATTCTTGGGAGATGGCGAAATGAAAGCAAATGAATGAGTCATTGCTCCAATCAGTATGAAGTGCCCTCTAATGGCCAGCCTCATTCTGTTTGATTCATCATTTAAAGAATCGTGCACATCTCCAGAATGTATAAATAGTGATCATTTAGGGCATATATTTAACTCCCAGATTTTTCATAATCATTTGATACACAAGAAGACTTTAATCCAATGAGGCCACAGGCAAGCTACAAGTTATGTAGATTGACTGAATGTCCTGTAAGATCAGTAAAATAAATGGATTTGCACTAAAAATAAAATAAAATTGTGGCACTGGGCCCGGATTGATGGTGGAGATTTAGCGTGTTAAAGGTGAACTTGTAGAACAGCATTTTCATCCAGCAAATTATGCTTTCTGCGAAAATGAATATAAATCAAGATACAAGGGATGCAAAGGAAGGAAAGGACATTTCCTCAATAGGGGGGGAGAGAGAGACACACATTTTTCTTTAGCGCTCCTGGCTTGAAGGCAAGAGCATCATTTTTCTTCTTCCATTAGAACAAGCTTTTTTCCTGAGACGTTACAAAGAAAATATGCACTTTGGATGTATGTAAAAGAGGGGTTATATCAAGCACTTGAGCAGAAGTTGGATAAAATAGAGGACTGAGCTCCATTACAGCTATTTACATGTTTACAGTAATGCAAATGTAAGAGGAACCCAACTAGATCAGACCAAAATCTAGTTCGGCATCACAGATGCCTCTGGAAAGCAAAGAAGCAGGGCTTGGAGACAATAGCCCACTCCATTGTTGCTTCCCAGCAGGTGGTAACCAGGTGTGTACTTGTCGACATGCAGAGGGCTGAGGGGCCAGCTGGCAAGCCCCAGCTGTGCCGTCTCCTTCCATCAGCCCGTGCTCTGACGTAAATCAGCGACCCAGGCTTCCAAAGCCAGGGCACGCTATTAGCATAGTGTACTGCGCACACGGAATAGGCGTGAGGCTTGTGAAAGCATACTACAACTACAGATTTATTCATCATAAATCAGGACAAAGAAACATGTCGTCTCTCTCTCTCGTGTTGTCTCAGAGAGAACGGGGAAAAACAAAAGCTATACACAAATGGAAGTTCCCAGCATTCTGTTCTGGAATGTAAACAGACATGTGACATGGAACAATTCCACGCATCTGTTCCTTAAGGTGGAACAGAATTCTCAACAGTACTATCCTCAAGTATGGACGTTCTATATAGCCATTGATAGATCCCTCCAGGAAAGGTTGACAGAGTTGGGTATGCTTAGAGAAAATTAGTTCACTGTTGCTTCAGAACGTACATCCTGAATCAACAGGTTCAAATTACAAGAGGATTTCTGCTAAACATTCCTGATGGTGTGAGCTGCTTGATGGTGGGCCATTCTGCCTCAGAAAGAGGTGGAGTTTTTAAGCAGACGATGAATGGCCACCTCTTAGGAATGCTACAGTTATGGATTTCCTGTATCAGTGGGGAGTTGGAAAGGGAGGAGCTGAATGAATGAATGAAACTTTATTTGCGTGAGATGTCAGCCATAGCAACAACAAAAATTGTGATATAATAATAATAACAACAACAACAACAACAACAACAACAACAACAATAAAAAAAATAAAATTTTATTTTTATCCCGCCCTCCCCAGCCAAAGCCAGGCTCATAGCAGCTAACAACAGTAAAAATAGCACAGTTTACATAAAATCACAGTCAATTAATTGAAATACATTCTAAAATAAATTCAGAAGCAAATTAATGGCAACCATTGGGCTAGAGTTCTATGAGGATTACAGAAGGAGAGAGGGGGGTCATACTGTGCCTTGGCCAAAGGCCTGGTGGAATAGCTCTGTCTTGCAGGCCCTGCGGAAAGATGTCAAGTCCCGCAGGGCCCTAGTCTCTTGTGACAGAGCGTTCCACCAGATCAGGGCCATGGCCGAAAAAGCCCTGGCTCTGGTTGAGCCCAGCCTAACCTCCCTGTGGCCTGGGATCTCCAAGATGTTTTTATTTGAAGACTGTAAGGTCTTCCGTGGGACATACCAGGAGAGGCAGTCCCGTAGGTATGAGAGTCCTAGGCCGTATAGGGCTTTAAAGGTTAAAACCAGCACCTTAAACACAGAACAAAATTAAAAGTTGATTATATAAAACACAGTTTAGGGTCCTGAAGCAGCAGTCAAATAGTGGACCTTATTCTGATTGCCGCTGCTAGAAACCTTGCAACCTTTGCAGTCATCTGCTCCACTTGATCTGCAAGGAGAATTGGCACTGTGGCAGTGGTTGGGCGACCCAGAATGGACAATAAAAGAGGCGTGATAATTTCATTCCTCAGGTCTTTGTAAAGAGTGCACACGAGGGGGGCATGTGCCACTGATTCGGTGCTACCATCTCAGCAGGGACATGTTTTTCGTACGGAATCTGTTGGAATCTGTTGTACTGCCGAGGGCAGTACATTCAGTCTTGCGAGGGTAAAGGCATGTCTATATTTTGGAATTGCTAGATTATACAGATAAGGGTGCCAGGGAGTCAAAGTGGGAGGATGGAAAATGGTCATGGGAGGATGGAAAATGGGGGAATAGGGGAGCTTTGAAGTTGTTTTCGTACCCTGTGATTCTACATTTTGCAGTACATTAATTTGTCAAATCCAGCCTTTTCCAACTGGGTGCATCCTCCAGATGTTTTGGATCACAACTCCTATTGTGGTCAACGGTTGGGGAAGAAGGTACAGTGGTACCTCGGGTTAAGAACTTAATTCGTTCTGGAGGTCCATTCTTAACCTGAAACTATTCTTAACCTGAGGTACCACTTTAGCTAATGGGGCCTCCTGCTGCCGCCACCGTGCAATTTCTGTTCTCATTCTGAAGCAAAGTTCTTAACCCGAGGTACTATTTCTGGGTTAGCGGAGTCTGTAACCTGAAGCGTCTGTAAACCGAGGTACCACTGTATGTATGGGACAGCTGCATATTCCTGCATTGCAGGGAGTTGGACTCGATGGTCCTCAGGGTCCCTTCTATGCTTCCAAGATAGTGGCCACGACTACATCTAATAGCTATGCACTCTACGAATTGTGCATTGTGGAAAGAATTGCTGAACCGGCCACACCACCAATCAATTTCATTGAAACCGAAGAGTGAACTGATCCCTTAGCGTCCGATGAAACTGACTGGAACAGACAGCCAGATTTGCACGTATGAAACATCTGCCGTACATCAGACCATGATGTCTTGCTATGACAGCTACTTTTCAATAACACTGCAGCAAAGGACACTCTATACTGCTTAGAAGGTAACCTCTGTCTCTGATAATAACCCCTTTCCCAAATGTTCTGCTTCCAATAGCTCTCAGCCTCCAACAGCAGCCTCACCTCTGACAATCCTCCCATTACACAAAAACCGTCATTTTATCAGGATATATATTACCTGTTATATCTCAGCATGTAGTTGTTTATAACAGCAGAAATGAGACTGGAGGAGAATAGTGAGGGTGCCCTAGCTCACAGGTAGAGTAGATGAGGTCCATCACCCAACCATAGTTAAAATCCTCTCCTTAAATTGTGGTTAATAATTTCAGGCATATTCAGAGTGTTTACTGAACACTCTAGCATACTTGTAACCTTTGAAACAACTACTTTAGAATTCTAATATTGATATGAGGGTGGCAGGGCCGGGGGCTGGAAGAGATCACTAATAAATTCAAAGATAAATTCATATTCTCATCTGCCAGATATTGCTCAGCATTTAAATGCGTATCCATCTTCATTAAAAAGGGATATATCTATTTCTCGAAAGGGCTCAGAGCAATGGTCCTGCTATACCCGAGACCCGACAACCCTGGTATTTTACACCAGTGGTGTAATGCCAGTGTAGCTTACACTGTAATTCTACATATCCCTACTCAGAAGTAAATTCCATTGAGTTCAATGAGACTTACCCCCAGGGGCAGACTTCGGTCTTTCAAATTTCAGCGGCGACTTGCGTGAGGCCAAAATTCAGTGCCAACTGCCTCTCACCTTACGTTCTGCTCAATTCACTATGTCATAGTTGCAGCACCCTGTAGTGTCCCCTAGGCTTGGCGCCTAGTGCTGCAGAACCGGTGCTGCTGCTCTAAATCTGCTTTTGTTGCCTCCCAGGTAAGTGAGTAAGCTTTCTAAGGTGTAAGATTTTATTATGTTTTTATATGTGTTGGAAGCAGCCCAGAGTGGCTGGGGCAACCCAGTCACATGGGTGGGGTACAAATAAGAAATTATAATAATTATTATTATAGGGTTGCCATACGTCTGGGATAGCAAAGGCGGAATTGATATTCGGGGGGGGGGGATTTCCGAAAGGTGGCGCTTTGTCCTGGTTCTTAGGCATGTCAGTTGGTTTTTGTAGGGATGCGTCCAGGGAAGCGGGGGCAATTGGCAGGCCCCCAGCTGACTCCAGCCCACCGGCCGAAAGCCAGGTGATCTCCAGTCCTTGGCTCAGCATGTAACTGCGACTTGAGCTTCAGAAGCTGAGCACGCAAGCCAGCAGAGATAAGAACTCTTTGCAACAGAAGGGCAGATAGAGGCCGTGTAAAACATATTTACAGGTATTTTATTCAGCATCAGGACCAAGGGAAAAACATCTCTTCTCCCCTTCATGTCCAAGCAAACAGCATAAGCAAAAGCTGTACACACAACAGAAGTTCTCAGAAGGTTGTGCTGGAATGTGAACAGACATGTGACATACAACAATCCACACGTCTGTTCCTCTTAAGTTGGAACGGACTATCGTAATGGTTTTTACTATATCATTATGGCTTAGCAGTGCAGATCCTGGGCCTTCCCAAAATCCAGCAGAACTGGATTGCACTGTTAGCTGTATTAGGTAAAAAAGGTAAAGGTAAAGGACCCCTGGACAGTTAAGTCCAGTCAAAGGCGACTATGGGGTGTGGCGTTCATCTTGCTTTCAGGCCGAGGGAGCCGGCGTTTGTCCACAGACAGCTTTCTGGGTCATGTGGCCAGCATGACTAAACCACTTCTGGCGCAATGGAACACTGTGATGGAAACCAGAGTGCACGGAAATACTGTTTACCTTCCCGCCGGAGTGGTACCTATTTATCTACTTGCACTGGTGTGCTTTTGAACTGCTAGGTTGACAGGAGCTGGGACAGAGCAACAGGAGCTCACCCCATCGCAGGGATTCTGCTGACCTTCTGATCGGCAAGCCCAAGAGGCTCAGTGGTTTAGACCATGGCGACACCTGCTCCCTTTTGTTAGCTGCATTAATATGACCTAGGCTGCTATCCTAAGGGCACTTGCCTAGGACTAAAGGTAAAGGGACCCCTGACCATTAGGTCCAGTCATGACCGACTCTGGGGTTGCAGTGCTCATCTCGCTTTACTGGCCGAGGGAGCCGGCGTACAGCTTCTGGGTCATGTGGCCAGCATGACTAAGCCGCTTCTGGCAAACCAGAGCAGTGCACGGAAACGCCGTTTACCTTCCCACCAGAGTGGTACCTATTTATCTACCTGCACTTTAACGTGCTTTCGAACTGCTAGGTTGGCAGGAGCAGGGACCAAGCAACGGGAGCTCATCCCGTCACAGGGATTTGAACCACCGACCTTCTGATCGGCAAGTCCTAGGCTCTGTGGTTTAACCCACAGCGCCACCCGCCTCCCTAGGACTAGACCCCAGTAAATGCAGTAGGACTTTCTTCTGGATAAACATGCGTCAGATTGTGCTGCAACTTCCTCGTTTTAAGAGAATAAAAGAAGCCTTGTGGGTTTGCACTCTTTGCTCACGACATACACAGCCATTGCTTTAGTTTTCTTCTCCAGCGTAGTAGTCTCAGAGCTGTCTCTCTGTTTATTGACAGGTCAGATCTAGATGACAAGCAGCTGCTTGTACCGCAATCCTTCTAGGGCCGCACTGCTGCCGTGCAATCTGCCCCATCCACCAGGTGTCTAAGGTGAGCCGCTGAGATATACAATTCAATGGCATATTTTATGTCAGCGGAATTGGCAGGCAGCCTCCACCTGACTCTTGACCCCAAGCTTCCCTTTGGCTCGGTATATCTCTCTAACCACCTGCTTTCCGCTTTTTATCAGCTTTGAAATATTGCTGAGATAAAGTTCCACCCCTGGGCCAGTGCTGTGACCTTCATTCTTGCTTGCTGCTTTTCAAAAAAAAAAAAAGGTTGCTTACACTCAAAGCTTTTCTAAGTCAGCTTCCCAACAAACTCTCTGCATACCTGTGAAGTGAAAAATCCGATGGCATCCAGGCAGGCTTAATGCCCAGTTCTATTGTCACATTGCAACAGCAACAGCCACTATGCTAACTAATGGCATAATGACCGCATAGCAAAGTCGCAGTCGGGGAAGCTTGGAGAATTTGATTCTTGTGAATTCTGGCAAGAACAATATGATCCGCACCTCCCAGCAGAGGTGAGATTTGCAACACAGTTATCCATGAGAGTTTACACTTCTCCAAATGCTTTGATGTAAAAAAATAAAAATAAAAATCAATATTGTAATGACAAGAGTTTCTAATTTAGAAGTATTCCTTTTAATATTAAGAAGTTGGTAATGTGATAACTTACCCACAAGTTACATGATCCAGCCAGTTGCACAAGTTTGTCTTGGAGACTCTGGAGAATAAAATTGTTATAGATGCACTGCTTATTCCTTTTGCCGGAACCATTAAAAATATGTGTTTAAAAATGCATATTCTGTAATAAATACATTTAGGGATGTGTACTTAGAGATAAAATACATAGAGAAATGACTATGCCAAGAGAAAGCACATATTTTAAAAATGCATATTAAAGGATATATTTAAATATAGCAGCAAGTCTATAGCACAAAGCTAATGTAGCACTACTGATATACACCCCGCACAGTGTTGCCAATAGCTCAATCTCCCAGCCAAAATGTTGTGCACTAACAATGCTATCCGTGAAGGAAGGTGCCAATAAACACAGTAACAGCAATGCTATGACATCACCCAGTTCGGACATACTGTCCAATCACAGCACACGAGTAAGCAGCCATGTTACCAAAGGCAATCCCCAGGGATATGGGGAGCACATTCCAATGCCTTTGTTCTCAAGAGGGGGAGATCAGCTGAGGTTCCACTTATCACTTTAAGAGAGCCAGCCTGAGGCACTGCCCAGATTCCAGTCAGTGGGGAATACTTCCCTAAACATGCCTGCAATGAAGTACAACCATCTACAGAGCCTAGTGTCAGGAACGTGGCCTCCCAGAGTGCAGGGGATGAGTTAGACTCAGAGATTGAACTAAATGAATGAGGGTCCGACTCTGCAGAGGAGAACTGGCTGTCAGAATTGAGAAAGGGCAGTTCGACTCCCCCTTCCCAGAGAAGACTCTATTAGCTCTCAAGGAGAGGAAGAGGTGGAAGGTAGCAAGAGCTTTGCTAGGCAACCAGCAGATAAGCAGAGGTCTGAGTCTGCGTCGAGTGGGAGTGAGGAGGAGGGGGAGGTCAGCCTCTCAGTCCCCGATTCAGGCACCTGGATAAAATCAGAAGGCAACGGAAGGGCAAGAGGGGAAAGGCGGGAGTCTGGCGTCCTTCCTGCTGTGGAAGGAGTGAAACGTCAGGCTGACCAACAAACATAAATGCGAGCAGGTGAAATGCCGTGCTCTGGGTGTGTCTTTTTGTAAAATAAATGTACATAAAATTGCCGGAGGGTCATTACTTCTTATTGGGGCTCAATTGCCTGCCAGAGATCATTACACCTAGGAGCATCTCTCCCCTTTCCTTAGCAAGTAGGGGGCGCTCATTCACATACCCTCCATATTCACATACCCTCCAACAGCCAGGTGATCCAAATCAGGACACTGGGGTTTTCTGTCCCAAGCTCTCACAGGAGCCAGAAGACTTGCACAAGACCAAAAAATGAACATATTTTGGTCCAGAGAGCCAGACCAAAAAATGGGACATTCAAGGATCCAAGCAAAAGCTGGGTTGGTTTCTGTGATTCTACGATGTCCCACTTAAACCGGGATGGTTGAGCGCTATGCATTCATTTTTAAGACAAATAAATTCTGGAATAATTGAGGTGTTTAACAATAAAAAGTTTCACTAATCTGCACCAACATTTCAAAGTAAGATCACACCCAGGACATGATATTAGACCATTCCACTTATAGACATATGAACGAACCAACCAACAAATGACTGAATGAAATTACAGTATCCCTTTATTCTCCAGGGGCAATTTGTTTATTACTCCCTTTTTAATATCACCGATTAATATTACTCTAATGCATGTTGCACGATTACTGTTTGATTGTTCGGACTGTAAAGACCTCACACGTTTGCATCCGTAATCAATTTCAAAGAAAGTAATTTTTAAAAGTAACATCCCCCAACTTGAATTTTACATCCGTGGAGGAAATTAGGCATATCACACGAGTGGAGAAACAGAGGGAAAATGCAAGCCCAGAACTCTGCAAAGGGGAAGCAGGTATGAGGAAGCTGCTCAGAGACAGGAGGTGCAACAGCAAGGTGGGAAGAAGGGCGAAGCGCTCCTACCATGCTGTTGCTTCTCACCAGATCATCTCCTCAGAGAGCTGCTTTTCCCTCACAGAAGCAACTGTGCTGGTTCTGTTGCCTAAGTTTGCAAGCAAGGTGTCATTCCACCTTTCGTCAAGACTTTCACAGCCTTCATGGAACAGGTTTCTGTAGGTGGTTCTGAGTTGAGAGTTTCTTCCAAGTATCTGAGCTGTGATATGAAAGACCTTGCTCCGGTCCCTGGCAGATTTTTTTGCAAAGAAAGAAGGGAGATTGGATACTGGAAGTTTAATAAGATAGCTGACTTTATTATTCAATCAGAGAAACAAAATGGAGAGTGCTGGGGGTGGTTGAATCTCTCCATGCAGTGCTCTCTCTCCCTTTCTCTCTTATTTTTTCCCCAATCTTAAGTTCAGTTTTCCACTTCTCCATATTAGTCAGTGAATTCATTCGTTAAAAAAAAAAATCTTCATGAAAATTCATCAACACCTTGGTTCGAATTTCTCCTCATGTGCCCATTTGTGCTCAATATACACATTTTTGCAATGCATTTTCCCCATAATAGAAAGCGTTTTGGTATGTAATTTCACTGATATATGCATTTTAATGCATGTTTTACCTCCGTGTATGCCTTTTTGTGCATATTTCTTGGCTGTAGAACTGCAGCCCAAGATTCGGAGAAGGATGGCTGTGTTTTGATTCTTCTATCATTTTAGAAAGTGTGAATTACCGGTAGGTACCTTTAAGTTATCTTTAAATGCAGTGGGAGGCACATTTCTCCTCTAGCCCTACTGTAACCACTATGCAATGGGGAAATGGTTGTGCCCAAGGGAGAATACTAGTGACATTAGTTATTGATTACTGGTTTGTTTTATTATTACATGTCGATAGATAAGCACATTGTTTACTTAGGTTTATGGACCTTGAAATTAAGGGGTGGCCTGAAACGGACAAGAGTAGCCTTGCATCTAGGATAGTTTTGCATAACTGTGAACAGTGTGTAGTTTGCGCTCTTATTAAATTGTGACCATTGTTTACAATGGGAAACTATCCTGTGGGCAAGGGACGCGGGTGGCGCTGTGGGTTAAACCACAGAGCCTAGGACTTGCCAATCAGATCAGGTCAGTGGTTCGAATCCCCGCGATGGGGTGAGCTCCCGTTGTTCGGTCCCTTCTCCTGCCAACCTAGCAGTTCGAAAGCACGTCAAAGTGCAAGTAGATAAATAGGTACCACTCCGGCAGGAAGGTAAATGGTGTTTCCGTGCGCTGCTCTGGTTCGCCAGAAGCGGCTTAGTCATGCTGGCCACATGACCCAGAAGCTGTCTGCGGACGAACGCTGGCTCCCTCGGCCAATAAAGTGAGATGAACGCCGCAACCCCAGAGTCGGTCATGACTGGACCTAATGGTCAAGGGTCCCTTTACCTTTACCTTTACCTTTACCTATCCTGTGGGCACTCGTTTTGAATCGTTTGATTACAGAGGACCTTGTAGAAAACGTGGCTGGAAACTGTGGCAAACAACTTATGCTATCACCAAAAACATTTCTTGAACTAGTGCAATTATGTACCTGCATTGTGGCATCTCCTTCACACTAATGTTTCCCAGCCATGTGCACAATCTTGCAGGGAACATTGTATATTTCTGAATTTTTAGTTTGCTTTTGTCTAATGCTGTGAAGCAGTTTATAAATCTGTAAAACATATGAAATAAGTTTTACTTTCATATGTGAACTTGCCTTATTTTCCCACGACTTCATGTGTTTCTGTCTCTTTCTTTCGCATTGTGAAATTATATGGCCTCGGTCCTGTATACCTGAAGGAGTGTCTCCACCTCCATCATCCAGCCCAGACACTGGGGTCCAGCGTTGAGGACCTTCTGGCTGTTTCCTCGCTGTGAGAAGTGAGGTTACAGGGAACCAGGCAGAGTGACTTTTCGGTATGGCGCCTGCCCTGTGGAACACACTCTGTGAGGTGAGTGAGGCTGAAAGACTTCAAAGAAGTGTGACTAGCCCAAGGTCACCCAGCAGCTGCATGGGGAGGAGCGGGGAAGCGAACCCGGTTCACCAGATTACGAGTCTACCGCTCTTAACCACTACACCACACCGGCTCTCAGTGCCTGAGTGGGAAAGGTCAGCCCAAGACTAGTAGGCTGCCTAGGCAAATGCTCATGCAATTCAGTGGCTTACCCAGACCCAAAGGCTTCTGGCACCTACTCAGCAGCCACATTATAAACAATGGCAACATTAAAGCCATAGATACCGGTAATTGAATCAATTTACTAATGGAGCAAAAGAATGGAAACAAAACCTGTGTCCAAGGACAGAACAGAATGCCAACAGCTAGGAAATGCCTTCCTCAATAGAAAAAGTCTTCACCCGATAGTAAAACGAAAGCAAAGATGTGGACAGATGGATCTCTTTGGGGAGAGCATTAGACCCATTCACATGAAACCATGACAAAATATACATCACCACACGGTGGTGTACATTATTTGTACGCAACATTTCCTACTACATTCTACCATCTGTGAAGTTGTCTTTATAGTGTTGCCCAAGAGCAGAGGGTTTGCCTGACCACATGTTATAAAGAAATGGTCGTCACTGGGATGTTTCTTGAACGGCCAGATGGTTGATGGTCCAATTGCACTTGTGTGTGGGAGTGCTGACATCTAGTGTCCACCTACATACATAATAGGTCAATTAAGTCAAAGAGTTATTAGGCTAAACAGTTCAGTCATAAACAATGATGGTAGAATTCCAGAAGTCCCTTGGGAGTTAGGGAAAGAAGCCCACATTTGATAAAATCTGCTGCTGAGCAACGATGTCACATTTTGAACTTCTTATGCAGGCCGGTTTTATTATTGGAAGGCCCTACAAAGCTTAACATTGATCTCACACATGTCCTCTTAAGTACTTCTTAAGTACATTCTCAGCAGATGGGGATACAATGGAGATTCAGATAGATAAAAGCATAATCCATAGACTGATCATGCTGTACATGAAGGTCATCTTGTGCGGACTCTCATGAGGTGGGATCCCCCAGACTCATCTATAACCCACATTACAAGCTGTTGGAAGAAGAGAGTAGGAACTGGCAAGGAGAAAAAACAACCTGGGCAGCTCAGGCAAATGAATCTGCTTATATGTTGTAGATGAATACGCAGTTCATCCTTTCATTCTCACTGCTCTCCATCAATGTTCAGAGAAGAAGCAGTGAAGATGCTCCATCTTCAATTATTTGCAACATTTCTATGCACCCCTCTATCCTGATCAGATTTCAGAGCAGTGTGCAGTCAACACAAGTCGTAACTCAGGGAATAATCACAAAAAAAAACAAAAAAAAAAACCCTTAAAGTAAATCTATAATTTGACAATTTAAGATGTCCAGTTCAAAAAATAAATAAATTTCTGGTGCTCAAAATATAACATGGGTGGGCCTCTTTTGGGGAGGATATTCCACAACCAGGGCACCAGTGTTGACAAATCTTCTCCTTTGTTAAGGAGCACACCTCAAACAAGGGAGGTCTCTGGAGCAGGGCCTCAGCAGACGATATTAACACACGATGTTGGGAAGAGTGCTTGTTCAGTTATGTGAGCCCAAGGCCATTTATGGCTTTAAAGGTGAGTACTTGCTCCTCAAATTGGGCTCTCATAGAACACATGAGGGGGTTATCTCATTGAATCATAGAGTTGGAAATGACCCTGAGGATCATCTTGTCCAGGGGTAGGGAACCTAAGGCCCGGGGGCCGGATGCAGCCCAATCGCCTTCTCAATCCGGCCCGCAGATAGTCCAGGAATCAGCATGTTTTTACATTAGTAGAATGTGTCCTTTTATTTAAAATGCATCTCTGGGTTATTTGTGGGACATAGGAATTCATATTTTTTCCCAAAATATAGTCTGGCCCCCCACAAGGTCTGAGGGACAGTGGACCGGCCCCCTGCTGACCCCCGACTTCTCCAACCCCCTGCAATCCAGGAATTTGCAGCTATCCCTTACGGCAGTGTTTCTCAACCTGTGGGTCCCCAGATGTTGTTGGACTACAACTCCCATCATTCCTAGCCAGCATGACCAGTGCTCAGGGATGATGGGAGTTGTAGTCCAACAACATCTGGGGACCCACAGGCTGAGAACTGCTGCCTTAAGGGGATCGAACCTGCAAGCTTCACAGTGTCAGCACCATGGTCTAGCCACCTGCACTCAGATCAGAACCAAGCAGGGAGCCAACGGAAGACTGGAAAAATGAGAAACAGAAACCGAAGCTGAGAGATTCCTCTATCCCTAGCTTGGAGAGAAGGTGCCTTTTTACCACGTTGCCTCTGGCATTAAAATATCCCAGGTCCCACACTGCCACTGTCAAAGAGACACATTCTCTTCAGCTGAGGCAACCCCTATTCCAAAAGGGGGAAAAAACAGCAAGCAAACCTCTGGCTACATACAGATTTCTAAAATTTATATCCCTCATTTTGGCTTCACACAAAAGGAGAGAGAATGTATTTTTATAAGGGTTTTTGTTGTTGTTGTTGTTGTTGTTGTTGTAGAAAAACGATGACCCAACATGGCAGCACTACTATTTGTGGTACAAGCACCCATTGCCACCAAGGCCTCAGAAAAGGTGTGAACAATCACCACAGCAATAATAACATCAGAGTGACCCCTCACATGAGATTTATTCAAGAGCTTTTTTTTTTTTTACCCAGCTGCTGCTACAGAAGACGCCTTCCCACAAAATGTTATTTTTCATTGTTCGCCTCAGTGCAAGAACGACAGCTGATTTACTGGTTTCACCCAAAGCGCGGAAACATAATTTTCTTTTATTGAGCTCACTGGGGGTAGCCGCTGCTCTCTCAAAAAATGCAGATGGTCATCTTGTTCTTATTCATCCTGAGAGGATGAACACGGGCGTGCTGCTCAGGTAAGCAAAGAAACAGCCGCTTATAACAGCGTGATCAATGGGCAGCGTTAACTAACCATAGTTAGCCATCTTCACGCACGGCCTCTATAAATTGCTGTTTCACAAGGACTTCAGGAATATGCATCATTAGCAATGATTTACAACGTGTATGCTCTGTCATCCAGTCAGTAGTAATATACTTGCAGCAAATAGAGAGCAGGAAATGTTAGTCTGCAGAATACCTCGAGTCGCAGCCAATTTTGCTTTGTATTTGTTGAATATATTGCAGTTAAGTGACTCAGTTCTTTTTGCACACTATTTTCCCCTCTCTCTCCCCACAAGCAGTTGTTTCCCAGAGCCCCTTCCTTTGTTCCTATGTTGTTTAACTACTTTAAACTTTGAATATGTCTATCCTGTTGCATAGGAGGAGGAATTAAAGGACCTTTTATTGAGGGTGAAAGAGGAGAGCGCAAAATATGGTCTGAAGCTCAACATCAAAAAAATGAAGATCATGGCCACTGGTCCCATCACCTCCTGGCAAATAGAAGGGGAAGAAATGGAGGCAGTGAGAGATTTTACTTTCTTGGGTTCCATGATCATTGCAGACGGTGACAGCAGTCGCGAAATTAAAAGATGCCTGCTTCTTGGGAGAAAAGCAATGACAAACCTAGACAGCATCTTAAAAAGCAGAGACATCACCTTGCCAACAAAGGTCCGTATAGTTAAAGCCATGGTTTTCCCAGTAGTGATGTATGGAAGTGAGAGCTGGACCATAAAGAAGGCTGATCGCTGAAGAATTGATGCTTTTGAATTATGGTGCTGGAGGAGACTCTTGAGAGTCCCATGGACTGCAAGAAGATCAAACCTGTCCATTCTTAAGGAAATCAGCCCTGAGTGCACACTGGAAGGACAGATCCTGAAGCTGAGGCTCCAATACTTTGGCCACATCATGAGAAGGAAAGACTCCCTGGAAAATACCCTGATGTTGGGAAAGATGGAGGGCACAAGGGGAAGGGGACGACAGAGGACGAGATGGTTGGACAGTGTTCTTGAAGCTACCAGCATGAGTTTGACCAAACTGCGGGAGGCAGTGGAAGACAGGAGTGCCTGGCGTGCTCTGGTCCATGGGGTCACGAAGAGTCGGTCACGACTAAATGACTAAACAACAACAACAACAACAACAACATCCTGTTACATAGCCACCTGACATGTATGATCTAGTCGAGATTCCTGCATTGCAGGGGGTTGGAATAGATGACCCTCAGGGTCCCTTCCAACTCCACAATTCTGTGATTCTACAATTGGTCAGGAAGACCTGAGGTCTCTGGCTTTCTCGTAAAACGGGACTGTGGGAGCCACACTTCCTTTGCCTCACTTGGCAAGTCTGGTTACTTTTGTTTCTTCTGTTCAATTATCTTGATGGAAAGTTCCGCAATTCATTTTCTTGTTGCTTTGCTGGTAGCGATTATTGCAGACTAAATATCCATAGCTAACAACCTCCATCGAATACGCCACAGTCCAGTGACAGGACTTGACATGAAACAGGACATGGCTGGAGATATCCAATTAAGCTGAATGCTGTTACAATCAGGGCAGACAAAAGAAATTATTTCTTAGCACGGTACATAGTTAAACTATGGAATTTTGCTTCCACAAAAGGCAGCGATGGCTACCAATTTGGGTGGCTTTAAAAGAGAATTAGACAAACTCATGGAGGATAAGGCTAGCAGAGGCAGGAAGTTTTTTGAATACAGGTCCTGTATACCTGAAAGAGCGTCTCCACACCCCATCGTTCAGCCCGGACACTGAGATCCAGCGCCGAGGGCCTTTTGGCGGTTCCCTCATTGCGAGAAGTGAGGTTACAGGGAACCAGACAGAGGGCCTTCTCAGTAGTTGTGCCTGCCCTGTGGAACGCCCTCCCTTCAGATGTGAAGGAAATAAGCAGCTATCTTCTCTTTAAAAGACATCTGAAGGCAGCCCTGTTCAGGGAAGTTTTTAATATTTAATGCTGTATTGTTTTTAACACTTGATTGGAAGCTGCCCAGAGTGGCTGGGGAAACTCAGCCAGATGGGCGGGGTATAAATAAATAAACTATTATTATTATTATTATTATTATTATTATTATTATTTACTAGAAATCACATGAGCAGGGAGTGCTTTTGAGCTGTGGTCCTCCTTGTGGGATTCTCACTGGCATTTGGCTGGCTGCTGCTGAGAAAACAGGAAGCTTGACTAGGGACTCAGCTACACTGGCAAAGAAAAATTGCTTTATATGCGTTGTTTATGCATTGTAACACTGTGACACCAGATGGCGCTGTGGATATCTGTTTTTGCTAACCCGATTTCTCATACAAAGTTTGCAACGTGTTTAGCTGAAACTCTTCTTTGACGTGTCTAGATCCAGCCTTGATCCAACAGCTCTTCTTGTGTTCTTCTTGTGCCTTGGAAGATCATGCCTACCAGATTTCTGTGCTTTGCTGAGATTCTTAGCCAGCTTTCTTGACAGGCAGCGAACAGCGTGCAGATCAATAGAGAGACAACACTTAAAAAAAAAATCTGTATTGAGAAAAACAACCACAAGCTTATCCTCCACTCGACAAAACTATTCTCTCCTTCTTTTCATATACAGTGTTCCATTAATAGTTTTCCCCAGCAATAAAGTATGTGCTCTCGACTCCAGTAAGTGGATAATGCATGGCCCATATATTTAAATGGGCAATATAAATCTAACTTAAGTTATTTAGAATGCCACCCATAGCAGTAGCTTCGCATTAGGTAGCTCACATGTTATCAAAATTATCTGGCTGCATTTAATAGCATTAAAGTTCAATTTTGTAAATAGTTCTAAAAGGATTAGGTAGATGCTTTGGCAATTAAAAAAGACTAATAAATGTTTATGAAGTGTAAAGGCTAAGACAGGGTGGTCAAATGACAAGGGGCAGAAGTAGCATGGTCTGCTTCTCTGCACCTTTGGCAGAAATTAGAAGGTGAAGCTTTTTGCGGCATCAAGGTCAGCCCTCGTCCCCTTCTAATAACTGCAGGTGAAGCTGCTGTTAAAGGCACAGGAGGAGGAGTGAAGGAAAGTTGGCAACCCTCGCCAAAGCAGTTGCTTCTTCGTATATGTATGGAATGAAGGACCGCTCTCCAAAAATTCCCACCCTAGAACACAATTTGAAAGCTGCTGTTTTAGGTTACAAACACACCCAGGGCAATAGGAATGACAGCAGCAACCATTTCCAATGTCCCCATCATAACAACAGGTAAAGGTCTAAACCACTGAGCTCCCATTGCTCTGTCCCAGCTCCTGCCAACCTAGCAGTTGAAAGCATGCCAGTGCAAGTAGATAAACAGGTACCACTGCAGTGGGAAGGTAAACAGCATTTCCATGCGCTCTGGTTTCCATTATGGTGTTCTGTTGTGCCAGAAGCGGTTTAGTCATGCTGGCCAAATGACCTGGAAAGCTGTGTGTGGACAAACGCCAGCTCCCTCGGCCTGAAAGCGAGATGAGTGCTGCAACACCATAGTTGCCTTTGACTGGACTTAACTGTCCAGGGGTCCTTTACCTTTTTTTACCTTTATCATAACAATGGATCAAACCCAACTCTGAGTTAACTTAAGCATGCTTGCATGATGCTAAAATCAATGTATGCTTATCTACTCCTATGAGGCCAACATCTGTAATTCCACCACCTGATGTGCTGATAAGCATATGCTTTTCACAAAAATAATGTGCCTGTAATTTCCCAGTGGTTCCCATCAAGCGTTTAGTAGCCACACATGAAAATGAAATGAAATCTCAGTGAATCATTATTTTTGTCTGAATCTCTCATCAACCAGCTTCCAATAATAACCTTCAGAAGCCAATGGCCGCATTCCTGCACAAATTATTGTAGATATAGCTATCACTTAATCGCCTTCCACGTAAGTCCCAAGACGATGCGCAAAATGTAATAGAAACAGCTCAAAATGCCAATTACAAACACAGCACACAAAAAAGGCAAAATGTGAGTTTTAAAACAATACGAACCAGACACACACCTGTGCCAGAGACCTATTCATCTAGCTGGGAAAGCTTGTTGGAAGAAAAATGTCTTCAGTTGTTTCCAGAAAATGCAGATTGTGGGCACTTGCCGTATCTCAGCAGGCCTGCTGTTTTGCAGAAGAGGGGCAGCCTGCTCAGAAACATATCCAGGAATGTACAATCAAAAAAGTACTTGGACTGCTCAGAGCAGGATTTTAACACAGGTGGGAACATGCTGGAGAAACCTGCAAGATGCACGCAGTCAGCAGGGATCTCTATTTTAGAGATCAAAATGAAAAGGGAGGAAGCCTCAAGCCCAGCATTCAATCTGCATCAATAAGAACTTGTATTGCTGCACTAAATAACCTCCAGATAGTGGCATTAATGGAAAAGAAATAGCATCCATCCTTTTAAAATGGATTATCTAAAAAGAAATCCCTTTAAAACTTAGTTTTTATTTTAGCTGGGCAGGAAGGAGGTTCTCTTTATACCCTACTAATTGAGGTGGCACAGCAGTCCTGAGGAAGGACCACACATGGGTTTTAACTAGTCAGAGGTGGCCATGGAAACAAGATCCAGCCCAAGATGAAATGGGAAGATAATTGGATGGGTCCAATTATCTTGTCTGAATAATGAATGGGAATGGGGAACTTTTGGCCCTCTGGGTGTTGTTGGACTCCATTTCCCATCAGCCTCAGCCAGCATAGCCAGTGGTCAGAGGCGGTGGAAATTTTAGTCCAGCAGCATTTGGAGGTTGCTGGCTCACCATCACATGCCATCTGTGGATGGCCCTAATGTAAAAGAGGGCAGAGGAATAAATGCAAATGTTACCTGTGTATGGTAGACTAGTTTCCACCCAGAGACCTTTCTGTACCCTCCACCCAGAGAAACAAGAGGCTTATCAGAGTTTAAGGATATTTCCCACGATGAAAATAGTAAAGGTAAAGGGACCCCTGACCATTAGGTCCAGTCGTGACCGACTCTGGGGTTGCGGCACTCATCTCGCTTTATTGGCCAAGGGAGCCGGCGTACAGCTTCCAGGTCATGTGGCCAGCATGACTAAGCCGCTTCTGGCGAACCAGAGCAGCACACAGAAATGCCGTTTACCTTCCCGCCGGAGCGGTACCTATTTATCTACTTGCACTTTGACGTGCTTTCGAACTGCTAGGTTGGCAGGAGCAGGGACTGAGCAACGGGAGCTCACCCCGTCACAGGGATTCAAACCGCCGACCTTCTGATCGGCAAGTCCTAGGCTCTGTGGTTTAACCCACAGCGCCACCCGCGTCCCTCCAATGAAAATAAGGACGTCCTATTTAACAACAACAACAATAATAATAATAATTCCCTGCCTATCTGACTGTGTTGTCTCACCCACTCTGGGCTGCTTCCAACATATATAAAAATGTAATAAAACATTAAAAAACTCCCTTATACAGGGCTACCTTCAGATGACTTCAATGAACTTAGTGTCCGGGCTGAATGATGGGGATGGAGACGTTCCTTCAGGTACACTGGGCCAAAGCCTTTTAGGGCTTTAAAGGTCACCACCAACACTTTGAATTGTGCTCAGAATTGTGATGGCTTTCATTTTCTCCTTTAGCTTCCAGCTTTTGCCCAGCAGAGCAAAGGCAAAAGTAACTAAAAGCAATTTCTCTTGTTTTTAGGGAGAGCGGCCTAAATGAGTTGCTTATAGCAAACTGAAGCAACTCTGGTGCAGTTTGATTAACTTTGTCGCTTGTTGCAAGAAACATGCTTCTCTCTCTCTCTCGCTCAAACACACGCACCATCCTTTGATTAATTTGTGTGGAGCCAAACACATTGCACCATCTCATTACGCTATCTAATCTATGCAAAAGACTTCGGCATGGTGTATGATTTATTAATATCTGTCAAAACCTTAAGCTGGATAATGACTGTAATGAAGATCCCACAGAACGGGAAGGGTGTGGAAATCTCTCCCTTCTCAACATTTAGGGGGGGGGAGGGAGAAATCCCCTGTGACTATCATGCCATCGTCCCTTTCCACCTTGGGATAGAGCCAAGAAATGCTTCTGCTGCTGTAACCAAAGTGACTTTCTAACTGCTCGTTGTTGTTTTCTAAAAGCCTACAAACATTTTCCTGTTGCCTCTATACAACACAATTTGGTACATGTCAGGAGCAAGCGGATGGAGGCCCAAAGTAGCAAGTGAGGGGGGTGTTCCCTTGGGTGCATGAAGGCTGTCAAAACAAAAGCGCAGCAAAGGGGAAGATGTGCATTTTGAGGTGTCATCATGTGCAGCTCACATTTTCAACTATGGCTGTTGCATAAATACATGAACTGGTAAGCGCGCTTTGGATTGCAACCTAAGAGACTCGGAGGTATCAGGACCACTCCACGTCTATATTAATATTCTTTCTGCTATCAAAGACAGCATAGCTACATACTCAGGCAGTAAATCCCACCCTCCTATTTACATTCAGGCTCTCCAGGTCCTCCAGGATAAATTTGATCCAGTTTGCATTCGAAAGGCAAACCTACCTCTTCCACAACAATAGTGAAACAATAGTGAAACACAGACATCCTTCAAAATGTTCAGTTGTCCGAATTTTGCAGTTCTCCAGTCAAGTAATGAAAAATGTGTACACTAAGGTAAAGTTTGCATAACGAGGCAGTGCGTAGACTGCTGAAGATAATGTACAAAACTGCATTCTATTGCTTTGCAAAAATATGCATAATAGGCAAAATTGCATATAAGCAGGCCTACATTGGGCAAATTTAACACCGAAATGCTTGTGAATTTTCACGAGGACTTAAAATCTGCAAGCATGTTAAAAGTGAATTTAAGATTAGAAAAATGAGCAACAGAGAAAAATCAAAACTGACAGATTCGCTCATCCCTAATGCATACATGCTAATGCTATACTAATACTATAATCTGTGAGGAATGTGTTTAAGAACTTTGCTAACATGGGACACAATTACATTGTGAAGTCTTTTTCTTTTCTTTCCCAAATAATGCATCTGACAAATTGTGGCACCAGATGCAGACAAAGGCAGTTGATAAAATGAAAGCAGTTTGTAAGCTTATTCGGTGCCAACGCTGTGAATCTTTTAGAAATTTATCATAGTGCTATCTTACACTTTTGTTTGGCACAGATCACCTCCAAAGTGTCAGTATTTTGCAGGAGGGATTCTCGCACATGCTGGAAAAATATGTTTGCACAGTTAAACTGGATTAAGGTGCTCTGTTGCCCTGGCAAAACAAATAAGTTTACATATATACACTTTTTGCTGTTAGGAAAGCGATGGGGAAATGCATTAGAAATTGTGGAATGAACAAATGATTTATGAGAAGACATAGGAACACTGGATGTGCCAATCAGGGTGAATGCTCATTGTCTGATAACCTCCCTACAAACAAACCAGAGTCAATGCTCATTCAGGACAGGATATAGTCTAACCTCTGTGTAAGCAGATCAGGATGAATGCAAATCAGGATGAAAAAGGTCACCTGAAGGCTTGGCTGAGCCAGTTTGTGATGAAAAATAAACCAGGAATGGAATGGAATAGGTTTTAAAATAAATCATTCCGTAAACTTACTGGCTGCCTCCAACAAGTCTGTCATAACCGAATAGAATTGCAGGCTACTGCTTGGCAGCAACAGCGCTTGGTTTATTTTTGAGGAGATAAGGAAGTCCAAATATCCTTATGACAGCTGAGGATTTATATTACGTGTGAGATGCAGAAGCCGGGAAGGAAAACTGTCACTTCTGACTCCCAGCTTACCTCACTAACATGACTGTCATGAACTCCATAGGCTTCTTCTTGCAGCCCAATTCTTCTTCCTGCTACTGGGACAATAGCATTATGTATCGGTGATAAGATGAAACAGTAGGAAATAGTCATATTTGTCATTTCACCTCTTTAATTATAGGGGGGAAATTACAGCTCCTTATCACAGGGAAACATGGAATAAAGCCACGATATGCATTTATTTGACCAGCTGTTTACTGATTTCTAATCCTCTCCATTTATTAAAAATCCTATCATGACATACATAGTTTCAAATATCACCTGCGTGCTGCTTCAGCAATTATGCCATTTTGAGTTCCTTTCATTTCTGTTTTCTGTTATGATTTTGGTTTGAGGTTACGTGTGTGTGTGTGTGTGTGTGTGTGTGTGTGGTGTTAAACCAAGGTGTATACACAGACTAAAGCTGCAATCCTAAACTCATTCATCTGGGAGGAGGAGTGGAGGAGAAATTTAATTCAGTTCACATTTAGAGACCAAACTATCACATTCACACTTTACAAAAGAGTACACAAACTGAAACACAGCCACCCTTGAACATTTCACTTCTCCAAATCTGCAGCACAGTTCTCCAGTTCTCGAGGTACAAGAAAGAGTGAACCAAACCGTAAGAATAGATAATGTTTAATGTTTCCCAAACATCATAATTTCAGGTGTATTGGGAACAGCAACGGTGCAAAAAACAAAAGCATTCCAATATGCAGAGGCTAATTTTTTCAGACAGCAGAAAATAAAACAGACTGCTATTATCGTATGTTGAGCTGCAATGATCAAGAGAAAGCTGTGTTAACACTACAAATAATATTAATTTTCAGAATGCTTCACAGGAGTTGCCTTCATTTTAACACTAATGGTTACTGCATTCAACATCAGTTCCTACAACATGTTTTGTGTGGGAGCTTGTTAATGAAGGAAAAATGTAAGCCACTGTTTGTTCACTAGAGAGGGGGGGAAAGTGGGAATGCTATAAAATCTCAGCAGTGCTAAATTCATGTTTGATCAACCCGGCTTGTGGTGTTTTGTTTTGTTTTTCTTAAGGCATCTCACAAGCTCTGTCATATTTTTAAGGAACCCTGGAGTTTCTAGACTGGAATTATGATCATTTCTCAACCAGTAAATAGTAGACATAACAGCCAGTTAAAGGTAAAGGTAAAGGGACCCCTGACCATAAGGTCCAGTTGTGGCCGACTCTGGGGTTGCGGCACTCATCTCGCTTTATTGGCCGAGGGAGCCGGCGTACAGCTTCTGGGTCATGTGGCCAGCATGACTAAGCCGCTTCTGGCAAACCAGAGCAGCACACGGAAAGGTCGTTTACCTTCCCGCTGGAGCGGTACCTATTTATCTACTTGCACTTTGACGTGCTTTTGAACTGCTAGGTTGGCAGGAGCAGGGACTGAGCAACGGGAGCTCACCCCGTTGCGGGGATTTGAACCGGCGACCTTCTGATCGGCAAGTCCTAGGCTCAGTGGTTTAGTGGTTTAACCCACAGTGCGACCCGCATCCCTTAACAGCCAGTTAGGCCCCCAATATTCTTTCTGTTAGAATGACCCAGGATCATAGAGGGGGCCTATAAAAAACTGTTCTGCACTTCAGGGACAAATTGCCAAAGTGCTTCTCAATGATTGTAAATCAAGGGTAGCCATTGTGGTGCCCTCAACTACAACGTTAAGTATAGTAATTTAATTAAATGAAATTGTAAGTGCTTGTATACATTACTATGTGCTGAAATTTGATTGGTTGGTAACTGAATTCTAATAGTTCTCATGTGATTGGCTGACGTTGGTCACATGGGAGGTATCTAGTGAAGGAGAGACTCCATTTTATGTGAAACAAGAAAACTGTTTTAGAATCCACTGTGAACACTGCTAAGTTGAATAGAGTGTTGGAGCACTTCCCTGCTTGAAAGAAAGAGAGGAAAGTTGCAGGAGAAGGTAAAAGTGGAAATCTTTCATAGGAGCTGCAAGACATGGCCTAATTGAGATACAGAAGGCTGAAAGTGCTGAGCTCTGGAAAAGGAGGAAATACAGTTGCTTGGAAGTTAGAAGAAGAGACTGTAAGCCCATGTTTGGATAAGCATGTGACTGTAAATATTACCGTATTTTTCACTCCATAAGACGCACCTGACCATAAGACACACCTAGTTTTAAGAGGAGGAAAACAAGAAAAATAATATTCTGAACGAAACAGTGGGTGCGTGGTTTTTTTTGCTGCAGGCTGTAGCCATGGACATGCTATGTGATCTGATGGTGAATTTGGGGTGACCCAATGTAAAAATCCTGAGGATACATGGGCTTTTACCTCCCCCCCCCCCCCCGGCAGCCTCTGCTAGCGTCATCCCCTCTCTCTCTTTCAATCCCACCGATCAGCTGCTTCCTTTCAACACGCCCTTCCCTCTTGTTTGCCTTAGTGTCTTTTCCTTAGCTGGAGCAGTTTTTTGCTCCTCCTTTTCTTCTAATTTCTCTCCTTATTGCTTTAGTCTTCCTGTTTCCCCCCTTTGCAAGTTTGCTGTCTTTACCTCCCCCCACAGGCAGCCTCCTTTATCTCTAGTGTCCCTTATCTCTCTCCGCGCAAACGATCAGCGTCTTTGTTTCAACACCCACTTCCCTCTTTCAAAAGAAAAAAAGCATGATCTGCTTTTTGCCCCTGGGCAATTGGGCTCCAGGGACCACGCATCTGCTCCATAAGACGCACAGACATTTCCCCTTACTTTTTAGGAAGAAAAAAGTGTGTCTTATGGAGCAAAAAATACAGTACATTCTAATTCAGCTATAAGTTTCCGCAAGTTTTTGAATGTTAAGTCTGGACATGGGTTTAATTTCCAAAGAAGGGTGTCAGTCATATATATGCATTTAGCTTCTTAGCTGCATTTTTGTATCAACATACAACTCCCACAATCCCTAACCATTGGCTGTGCTGAATGAGGTTGATAGGCTGGTCCCGGGGGGGAAGGTTACCGTTGACGTAGTCAAAGTCCGGTCCTGGGTCAATAGCCTGGAAACAGTTCGCAAGGAGTGGGGCGAGGTTTGAAACAGGAAGCCGAGCGGGGACAGGAACACTGGAGGGTCAGGTCTGGGTCCGGACAGGAGCAGGTACTCAGCGACGACATTGCTCCCGCAACCTGGGACCGGGCTGACTGGCCTTTATCTTCTCTGAGGCCAGGGGCAGTCCCAGCCCCCAGGAGACCCGCCTCTCCTGGCCTTAAGGTGAGCACTCCTCCTGGGAGAAACCAGTTCCCTTCGCCTCTCTGCCCTGAGTCTCTGCAGTTCAGGAGAGGCTGAAGGGTTACTGGGCCCAGGGGGAGACTCACCTGTAGGCACTGAGTCCTCAACCACCTCTGGAGCCAGAATGGATTCACCTGGTGCCTGCTCCTGAGGATCCGGCACAGGTGCAGGCTCCTCAGAATCAAGGCCCTGCCCCAGTTCAGCCGGCCCTGGAGGCGGGGACTCCTGTGCAGGCTGGGATTCCTCCGGTTCACTCTCTGAATCGGATTCCCAGGCCATCACAGGAGCCCAACAACAACTGCAAGGCACCACAGTGGCTACTGCTGTTTTAAGTAGTGTGTGGTTGGAAGATGGGACAAAGCCATTGTTAACAGTGTGATTCCACAGTGGATACTGAAGCCACCATGCATTTAGCAAGCTGCGTGCTGAAAAGTATGGTGGCCGTGAAGTCCATCCCATTTTGTAGCCCTTTCCCCAACTCCATGCTGATCTCATTGCGACTACAGAACTTACGGTGACTGACAGAAACATGCTATCCTCTTCACTTGAACCTTCCCATCAATGTGTAACTGATGACCCCATGCCCTTACTTCCTCTCTGTACTTTAACTACCACCAACTCTGCTGTAGCAATGTGGTGGCACCCCGGGAACTTTGGCCAACGGACCTCTTCCTTCTGCACTGACATAACATAACACTTAGTAAGAAATTCTGTCCAACGTGTGCTCCTATATCCCTATAGTGAAGTCAGTACAGGCGTCTCCTCACTTACATATGCTCGAGTCAAGTGCGACCAGATATAAAAAGGTAAAGGGACCCCTGACCATTAGGTCCAGTCGTGACCAACTCTGGGGTTGCGGCGCTCATCTTGCTTTATTGGCTGAGGGAGCCGGCGTACAGCTTCCGGGTCATATGGCCAGCATGACTAAGCCGCTTCTGGCGAACCAGAGCAGCACATGGAAACGTCGTTTACCTTCCCGCCGGAGTGGTACCTATTTATCTACTTGCACTTTGACGTGCTTTCAAACTGCTAGGTTGGCAGGAGCAGGGACCAAGCAATGGGAGCTCACCCTATCGCGGGGATTCGAACCACCGACCTTCTGATCAGCAAGTCCTAGGCTCTGTGGTTTAACCCACAGTGCCACCTGCGTCCCACGACCAGGTATACATTCATTTTGACTATATGTGGTGGACCTGTAAAAGAGTATTGGGAAATAATCCATAAATGAATTGAAAAAAATGTTTAAAAGTACTCCCCCCCCCCCAAAAAAAAAACCCAGAGTCCTTTTTGTTTGGGATAATTCAGACCAAAATTTCCAGGTGTCAAAAAAGGTTATTAATGCATGCCACTACTGTGGCCCATGTTTTGTTAGCCCCAAAATTGGAAACCGAACGAGGTCCCAACTAAAGAAGAATGGCAAGTTAAGCAGACAGAATATGCGCAGCTTGCAGACTTAACATATAGAATAAGAGAACAAGAAGAATATGTGTTTAGAGAAAAATGGAATATTGAATATATGGGGGGAAATTGTGTACACTTGAAAACGTTGGCAGCGTTAAAATAAATTCTGATGGATGTAATAATGGAATACTGAATGGTTTAGCTTTTGTTAAAAAAAATGTAGGGATTTATGATATGCAAAATGAACCATGGAAAGAGAAGAAGGGAAGTCATTGATATTTTAAGGATGTTTAAATGAGTATTCTAAATAGATAGATAGATAGATGGATGGATGGATAGATAGATAGATAGATAGATGATAGATAGATAGATAGATAGATAGATGATAGATGATAGATGATAGATGATAGATGATAGATGATAGATGATAGATAGATAGATAGATAGATAGATAGATGATAGATGATAGATAGATAGATAGATAGATAGATAGATAGATAGATAGATATAGATAGATAGATGATAGATGATAGATAGATAGATGATAGATAGATAGATAGATAGATAGATAGATAGATAGATGATAGATAGATAGATGATAGATAGATGATAGATAGATAGATAGATAGATAGATAGATGGATGATAGATAGATAGGGCAAAAATGCCCCCCAAAGAACAGGAAAATGGCAAAAATGGCGCAGAAAGAGCAGGGAAACGGCTAGCAAGCCCATTCGCTAAAGTGGTACCTCAGGTTAAGAAGAGTTTCAGGTTAAGAACGGACCTCCGGAACGAATTAAGTTTGTAACCAGAGGTACCACTGTACAATGCTTGTTTGCCAAAGTGCTCAGCAAGGATTGGTCCATAAAGCCCCAAAGTCCCTCAGTGGAAGCTGATGGATCGAAGCAATCCACAAATGCAAATGCCCATCATTTTGTAGAGGCCATGCGACATTAGGTTTTACAGGAAGTGGGTGAAACATACCAGGAGGTGGGCCAGGGGGAGTCTTTATAAATGACAAGGAGAAACAGAGGTACCCAGAAGTTTGGCAAGGGTGCATTAAAAGTTCAGCGCGAAAGCTTGAGCATACGAATGCCGTTGTCAGTCAGACAAAGAGCACCGCTTCCGATGTTGTCAGTCATGTACTACTGAGAACTACAAAGTTTCCCCGTGAACTGGTTAGGGCCCAAGAGAATTCGCCAGAAATGAAAAGCTGAATGAAGAAATGTCAAGAAGGCAGTGGAGCATGCAGGACTTGATGTATGAAAAGAGGATTCTTAAGGCAAGGAGGTCCAAGAAAGAAATATAATTTCAAAGTGCTTCTTATGTGCAAACAAGGCAATTGCCTGAGCTGAGAGTGGCCTAATCCCCTAAATATTTCAAGCACCGGTCTTCAGTTTTGCCAGGGCGAAAGCATTTTCAAAGTTATATTACAATTTCTTAGGTTTTTATGGGAAGCCGTTAAGAGGGAATTGAAGCAGAGAAAAGACCCTTTCAGGTTTTTATGACAGGCCTCACAAATTGTTTTATATTCAGAGGAAATGGCTGTCCCTTTCCCCACCAAGTATAGTAATGATACCAGGAAATGGTTACCTCAGAGAAATCCATTTTAAACCAAGTATTCCTTTCCCCCATCTCCCTTCTTTTACATTAAAGAGAGTTTCTGGAGATACTCTAGTCATTAAATAGCTTGACATCCATTGGCCATGTTGAAATGTAGAGGTGTAGAGCCAACATCATACCGACACCCTGCTAGAATTATTTATGAAAGCCTCAGCCAGAAGAAAGAATATGGATCTGACAAATAAACTGCTTAACCTAGAAATTCTCTCCGAGAAAGGGAGCAAAGGTTCCGAGGAATGATTTAGGATTTAGTCGCTTCTGTATCTTATACAATTTAAGTTGGAAAAGCTACTTATTACCATTCTCCTTTTGTGTAATGAGAGCAGAGGGGAGACAGCTCGCGGCATCAAACAAAAGAAAATGCTGACATGCCTGGCTCCAGACACCTGCAACAGATGTAGAAACTCTGATGCATGCATGCTTTTTGCAGGCCCACAACATGAGGTGGGGACACGGGTGGCGCTGTGGGTTAAAGCCTCAGCGCCTAGGACTTGCTGATCGAAAGGTCGGCGGTTCGAATCGCCGCGGCGGGGTGCGCTCCCGTCGTTCGGTCCCAGCGCCTGCCAACCTAGCAGTTCGAAAGCACCTTCGGGTGCAAGTAGATAAATAGGGACCGCTTACCAGCGGGAAGGTAAACGGCGGTCCGTGTGCTGCGCTGGCTCACCAGATGCAGCTTGTCACGCTGGCCACGTGACCCGAAAGTGTCTGCGGACAGCGCTGGCCCCCGGCCTATAGAGTGAGATGGGCGCACAACCCCAGAATCTGTCAAGACTGGCCCGTACGGGCAGGGGTACCTTTACCTTTACTTTTTAACATGAGGTGACCAGCCGCTACTTCACAGAGCACGGCCTTCTACTCAAAGGGGTGTCAGAAGACAGTCATGAAACGTGATTTGAAGTCCACAGCATGTTATTCTTTGAAAGAGAACTACTTGAAAATGATTTACAGGTGATATTTAACTCCGAGTAGGCTTGCTAAGATGTATAAGATGGAATCAGATAAGTGTTGGAGATGCAAAGAGGTTGAAGGAACGTTCTGTGGTGGACTTGTAAAAGGGTAAAAGAGTATTGGGAAATAATATATAATGAATTGGGGAAAAAGTTGAAAAGTTGTTGTTGTTTAATCGTTTAGTTGTGTCCAACTCTTCGTGACCCCATGGACCAGAGCACGCCAGGCACTCCTGTCTTCCACTGCCTCCCGCAGTTTGGTCAAACTCATGCTGGTAGCTTCAAGAACACTGTCCAACCATCTTGTCCTCTGTCGTCCCCTTCTCCTTGTGCCCTCCATCTTTCCCAACATCAGGGTATTTTCCAGGGAGTCTGCTCTTCTCGTGAGGTGGCCAAAGTATTGGAGCCTCAGCTTCAAGATCTGTCCTTCCAGTGAGCACTCAGGGCTGATTTCCTTAAGAATGGATAGGTTTGATCTTCTTGAAGTCCATGGGACTCTCAAGAGTCTCCTCCAGCACCATAATTCAAAAGCATCAATTCTTCGTCAATCAGCCTTCTTTATTGTCCAGCTCTCACTTTCATACATCACTACTGGGAAAACTATAGCTTTTACTATACGGACCTTTGTTGGCAAGGTGATGTCTCTGCTTTTTATGATGCTGTCTAGGTTTGTCATTGACAGCATCTTAAAAAGCAGACACACACACACACACACACACACACACACACACACACACTGGTTTTTCCAGATATTTTCCATCAAAACATCCATCTTGTATACAAAATATAAAATCATTTGGCTATTTCAGCCTCCTCCTCGACTAATGGTTTTCCAAATTAAACTCTAATATGCATTTTATTTTTAATAATGACCGCTCCCCACATTAAATGGTCGCATGGTCGCGTGCAGCCCCAACCATTAACACAGGCTGGGCTGGGCTTGGCCTTCCCCAGGTGGGATACCTGGAGGTCTACACCTACCTCAGCCTAACTCATAATCTTAGGTAATCAAATTATAAATTTCCTCTAGCAATAAATGATAAATTAAACCTACAAAACTTCTTGTAACCCCATGAGTGATGTCAATTGTTTAAAGTTGTCTTTTAAATACAATATAAATTTATTCCAGTCTTTCAAGAAATTCTGGTCCTGCTGGTTCCAAATTTTTCCAGTCAATTTCGCTAATTCAGCCTAATCCATTAATTTCATCTGCCACTCTTCTTTTGTTGGTATCTCTTCTTGCTTCCACCATTGGGCTAATAAAATTCTCGCTGCAGTTGTAGCATATAAAAACAATGTTTTATCTTGTCTAGGTATTTCTCTACCAACAATTCCCCATAGGAACAACCACTCACATGCTGTAATCAATAAAGTTTTGGCCAAATTAATGCCAAAAATCTTAAACAAATATTCTGTGTCCTGTGTGATTTATTTTGGAGGCCAAATTAATGCCCAAAATCTTAAACAAATACCGGTATTCTGTGTCCTGTGTGATTTATTTTGGAGGGGGTTTGGGGGGTCTTCACACAAAAACGCTGCTGATATGTTCCTATGTAACATTTTAGCTTTTTTACTGCATTCAAACTCCACCCCACCCCAGCCAATGTGTGTACACAGCCCAAGTCCCACTGAACTCAATGAGGTTTACTTCTGAGACTTCATGTGTAAGTTTTACAGTGCACAATAGATAAAACGGCATGGCTTCAGATGGGTGGTAATGACAATTAAGCTACTGGAAGATATTTCAGTACCTCAACATCTTGGAGGTCCCAGGCCACAGAGAGGTTAGGCTGGCCTCAACCAGAGCCAGGGCTTTTTCGGCTGTGGCTCCGAACTGGTGGAACGCTCTGCCACAAGAGACTAGGGCCCTGCGGGACTTGATATCTTTCCACAGGGCCTGCAAGACAGAGCTGTTCCACTAAGCCTTTGGCCAGGGCGCAGCCTGACTCCCTCCTTTGGCGATCTTCACAGAACTCTAGCCCAATGGTTGCCATCAATTTGATTTGAATTAATTTTATAATTAAATGATTTTAGAATGTTGTATTATTTTATTGTTGTTAGCCGCCCTGAACCCGGCTTCGGCTGGGGAGGGCGGGATATAAATAAAAAATTATTATTATTATTATTATTATTATTATTATTATTATTATTATTATTATTATTGCATGTGGCAAAGCTACCCTGTGACTGGGCTAACCACTGAGCTAAAGAAATTGTGAACCACGGGAAAGTGCAGGGGCTCTGTAGCTGTGAAACTCTATGGAACAACAGATGATGGGTTTTAAAGAAAAAATCTCCTGGGTCTGGCAAGTCATAACTATACAACTCACAGCAGATCTTGCACACAGCTAAGCAGTCTACCCGGGATACTGTCTTTCAGTACAGGGAGACAAGCAACTTGGGTGATATATTGAGGCTAGTGGCCTCGCTGAATCTCTCTCTCTCTTCTGCCTCAAAATTCCTGCTAAAAGGCACATGTTGATGGATCATTTCAAATGAAGCAAAAATACAAGGCAGGATCGTTCCTTTACTCCCCCCCCCCCCCTTTAACATTCTGGTTCCGTTGTCAAGTGCTTAGCAACGAATCGCAAGGATATGTGAGGGATTTGAGGTTTGGCAGTAAACTGATGAGACCACAAAGCTGCACAACTCTCAGATATATAGGGGTGCCCTTCAGAAATAAAAGCACAGCCCATCAAGTATTCTGCAATATATAACATCCCGTGGCAGTGGGTAATGTCATCACAAGTTTAACCAATAAGCAGCGCAGGAAAGTTACACTTATTGTCTCACAAGGACACCGAGGCAAAAGTTCTCTTCATTCATCTGAGTGTCAAAGGCAGTATTTTATTTTATACTTTTTAAAAAGGAGGAAAAAAGATTTGGGGTCTTACCGCCACAAGCAAATATCTAACTAACAAGTGGGAAGATATTTTATATGAGGAGGTCTGCATGTCAGACACCAAATAGTAGGTTTTGAAGCTGAAATTCAGTCATACCTCGGGTTACAGACACTTCAGGTAGCACGATTTCGGGTTGCGCATTGTGCGCAGAAACCGGAAGTACCAGAACAGGTTACTTCTGGGTTTTGGTGCTTGCGCATGCACAGAAGCACTAAATTGCACTTTGTGCATGCGCAGAAGCACCAAATTGCAACCCGTGTGTGCGCAGACGTGGCACTGCGGGTTGCGGACATGCTTCCCACACAGATCATGTTCGCAACCCAAGCGTCCAATGTACTGAAATTGATTTTTTTTCCATTTTGAGGACTTAGTTTGAGGCGAATTGTTTAATCATCACAATACAGTCGAGGGGCAGGTGTAGCTGGTGAGGTGGGATGGGAGGTACTCTTGCCTCCAGCCACTGAGCAGCACCCAAGGGACTTCATGACCTCATCAACTGATAGATGACATCAGAGGTGGAGAAGCACCCTGCAGGAACACAGCTGCTGATTGGCCAGCAGCATCGCAACCACACAACGCTGTTCACCAGCCACCCGAGTCTCTAATTATGCATCTTATTACGTGCCAGTGTAGATATGGGCTCCACTCCCTCAGCTGTTGCAGTACGTTTCTGAGCACAATTCAAAGTGTTGGTGCTGACCTTTAAAGCCCTAAACAGCATTGGTCCTGTATACCTGAAGGAGCATCTCCACCCTCATCGTTTAGCCCAGACACTGAAGTTCACCTCCGAGGGCCTTCTGGTGGTTCCCTCATTGCAAGAAGCAAGTTACAGGGAACCAGGCAGAGGGCCTTCTTGGTAGTGGCACCTGCCCTGTGGAAAGCCCTCCCATCAGATGTCAAAGAGATAAACAACTACCTGACATTCAGAAGACATCTAAAGGCAGCCCTGTTTAGGGAAGCTTTTAATGTTTGATGCATTACTGTATTTTAATATTTTGTTGGAAGCCGCCCAAGTCTGGGGAAGCCCAGCAAGATGGGCGGGGTATAAATAATAAATATTATTATTATTATTATTATTATTATTATTATTATTATTATTATTATTGCTGTGTTGTGGGTACAGATGGACAATTCTGTCACTTTCTGTTTCATTCAGTTTCTTATTTTTCCAATATTAGCTCAGTTCTCCATATTCCCACATCAAGTTGCAATTTGTTTTAGTGCACAGAATGGTAGAAACATAGCATTGGAAGGGAACCCAACCCCCTGCAATGCAATAAAAACTCATCATACATATTAGTATGTATTCCTCCTGACACACATTTGTGTATTCAGTTTTGCCTGATCTGCACTTTTTTTTGCAAAGCAATTTCCCCCGATAAAATGGGGGTTTTGTATCTTATTTCCACTAATTGATGCATGCTTTACTTCGTTTATGCATTTTTGCATACATGACTCGTCTGGAGAATTGTAGTGCAAAAGTCAGTGGCGTGCACATTTTGAAAGAGGGCTGTGTTTCAGTTCATGCACTGTTTCAGAAAATGCGGATTACCGTAATTTTCGCTCCATAAGATGCACCAGACCACAAGACGCACCTAGTTTTTGGAGGAGGAAAACAAGAAAAAAAATATTCTGAATCTCAGAAGCCAGAACAGCAAGAGGGATCACTGCGCAGTGAAAGCAGCAATCCCTCTTGCTGTTCTGGCTTCTGGGATAGCTGCGCAGCCTGCATTTGCTCCATAAGACGCACACACATTTCCCCTTACTTTTTAGGAGGGAAAAAGTGAGTCTTATAGAGCAAAAAATACGGTACATAGGCTTGCCTTTAAACAGAAAGAGAATCAACTTCCTCCCCCTGTTTCTAGCTGGGAGCTACACTACATCAAAATGTAGCTAGCTGCATGGATTTTATTTAAGATTAAGCGTGATAGCTTGCTTGTGAGATATGAAAATAAAAACTGAAATATGAAGTTTTAAAAACATGCAGTGCTGTGCATTGTGAATGCCCCTTATGTGATAAGCTACCAATATCATGCACTAAGCAGTGCGAAGCTTCACAAGACCATTTGCTAAACCACCATCAGCCATTTACATCTGACACTATCTTATCTAGGTCCCTAGTTTTGCAGCAACTTGGTGGTTCTCAGCAGAGATATCTGAGGCGGCCTAAAAATAAAGATGTCATATCCTCTGCCTTGATAGATTATCGAGTGTTCTCAGTAATTTGTCAGGCTCTTGGTGCCAACGGCTGCATGGTGAAGTGCCGAACTAGTCCATCATTTTGGGCTGGAATACAAAGCATTTGCTCCAGTACATCAGGAACCCAATATGAATGTGCATCGTTGTAATTCAGACAGCTGCCAAATTAGTTCTACCATGATATCCGTCTTGAAAATATTAAAACGCCAGGATTTTTTGTTAATAATTTCAATGGGCGAGGTGATGGATTTATTTAATATATTTTTGCACAATTGGCAGTGGGCCAAAGCTGGCGACTACAGGGTCTAGCATGATGCTAAGGAAAATACTCCCAAACCTGGTGGCGTTTAAACGGAGGCTGTAATATTCCTTCCTTCCTTCCTTCCTTCCTTCCTTCCTTCCTTCCTTCCTTCCTTCCTTCCTTCATCATACCTTCAAGCTGACTACACATGCATGTCTGAGCTTAGCAACAAAAACACCATTTCTGAACTTAGATTTTGTACTTTGGTAACCTAGAGTGGGGGACACGGGTGGCACTGTCAGTTAAACCACAGAGCCTAGGACTTGCTGATCAGAAGGTTGGCAGTTCGAATCCCCGCAACGGGGTGAGCTCCCGTTGCTCGGTCCCTGCTCCTGCCAACCTAGCAGTTTGAAAGCATGTCAAAGTGCAAGTAGATAAATAGGTACCACTCCAGTGGGAAGGTAAACGGCGTTTCTGTGTGCTGCTCTGGTTCACCAGAAGCAGCTTAATCATGCTGGCCACATGACCCGGAAGCTGTACGCCGGCTCCCTCGGCCAATAAAGCGAGATGAGCGCCGCAACCCCAGAGTCGGTCACGACTGGAACTAATGGTCAGGGGTCCCTTTACCTTTAACCTAGAGTGGATGCAGCTTTGTCACGCTGGCCATGTGACCCGGAAGTGTCTCCGGACAGCGCTGGCCCCCGGCCTCTTGAGTGAGATGGGCGCACAACCCTAGAGTCTGTCAAGACTGGCCCGTAAGGGCAGGGGTACCTTTACCTTTACCTTAGAGTGCATCCACACTCACGGTTTTTAAAGTTAAAGAAGGATTAAGGAGTGGTTTTTATAACATATATGGACGCATGACTTCCTACTTTTAACGTTCATAATGTGTTATTAAAATGTGATACCAGAGGATACTGCAAAGCAACCAGCAGTAGGCAGACAGCATTTTGATGAAAATAAACAAAGGTAAGAAATGCTTTAATTTACAAGTATGTCCCATGAAGTTTTGGAACAATATATCTTATATTGTTCCAATAATGTTAAAGAGATCAGTGTAGATCCAGCCTTAGATAGTAGTTACAAACCTGCCTTCATTACGCTTCAAGACCTAGATTATGTAAGTAAATACTTATACTTTTTCACCAAAAAATGTTTGTGTGACTGATGTTTTTAAGTGGGGGAGGGATAATACAAGGGGAAATCCAGCCTGCCTTAAAGCATCCTGGATTATTATTTTTAGAAAGTTAAATCAACTTTGTCTCAGCCTCCAAGTAAGCTGCAAATGATGGCACTCTATTGATTTCACTCATGTGAGCAAAGAAGGATAATATCTAAACAATATATCCTCTCCTAGTGTCTAAATCCATTTCTACAGTACCAAACACACCCAGACCCACGACCCAACCTGCATTCAGATATACAATGCCACAAAAATTATTTAAACTGGTTGAGATATTAATCTGTTCTGAAGCTAACAATCTTTCTGGATGAAACCACATTTTAAGTGGGTTATCATGGCAGCTTCATAGCATTTTGTGATCAACGGAACAGATAGCCCTCCAATTTTTTATTCCTCTAAAAAAAGGTTTTCTGCAGCTACCCTGAGTCTTTTAGCAAATAAAATTGCCAAGGGTATTTGCAGAAATTCATGCTTTCTATCATTACATCTAATGTATATAAGTTAAAGCTTCCATAGAGGACAGAGTCTATATTGTGTCGGTCCTGAAAGCAAGCAAAATTCCATGTGACGTGCTTATTAACTGTAGTACAGGGCCATGCAGTTGTGAATTCTTGGCCCTCCTTAAGTTGATTTGTCAAGTTGATTTGTACCTTGTCGTACCTTGGTTCTTGAACAGAATGCGTTCGGGAGTCCGTTTGACTCCTGGAACTGTTCAAAAACCAAGGCGCGGCTTGGCTGCAGGAGCTTCCTGCACTGAATCGGAAGCCGCATCAGATGTTCGGCTTCCAAAAAACGTTCGCAAACCAAAACACACTTCCGGGTTTGTGGTGTTCAGGAGCCGATTTGTTCGTGAGCCAAGGCATTTGAGATCCAAGGTACGACTGTACTGGTTTGGGGCAAAACACTGATCTCTCTCTCTCTCTCTCGACCCCACACCATACATTATTTTAGACACCACTCTCATGTTCCCCTTTGCTGTCCTTTTTTCTAAGCCAAGAAACTCCCAATGCTATAACCTTTTCTCATAAAGGAATTGCTCCAACCCCTTGATCATTTCGGTTGACCTTTGCTGAACCTTATCCAGCTCTACAATATTCGCTTCGAGGTACAAATATTGAAAAGAAGTTGGCACCGATATAGATTTATATCCTTGCTGACTTCAATCTCAGACCTGTGATAGAGAAATCTCACCCAAATAATTTACTATTATATATATATACGATGGTGAGGACTACTATTTCAGCAGAAACAAAGAACCACCGATTCTGCATTGTGCAACGGTTTGTAGCTTATGCACAGCACTGAGAACAAAGTGAGCACTGTAATCAACACATCGCGTAAAAGACAGTTACAAGGCAAGAGTGGATAGGACGGCTGTGTGCCTTAGGAACAACCATATAAAATTAGGAAGAGAGTAACAGTGCAATCAGTGCTCTCTCTCTCTCTCTCTCTCTCTCTCGCTCTCGCTCTCTCTCTCACACACACACACTTCAAAAAATCTTCTTCCTTTTTTTATTTATTAAATTTGTATACTGCCCCTATACCTGTAGACCTGTTCACAACACAAGATCACAATATAAAAAACACAAAATGCATAATAAAAACGAAGACATTCCAATAATCCCCCATTCCACAACACATTTAAAAGGACATCAGATATCTATCGGCCTGGTTTAAAAGGAACATTTTTGCCTGGCGACTAAAGGTGTACAATGAAGGCGCCAGCTGAACCTCCCTGGGGAGACCATTCCACAAATGGGGGGCCACTGCAGAAAAGGCCCGTTCTCGTTTCTACTAGTTATCCAGTTACTTTATGCAAATATACTACGGAAGAAACATGGCTGCTTCATCTGAAATAAAGCAGTCTTGAAGAGAGGGAAGGAGCAGTGCAAGAACTCAAGGTTAGCCTATGTTAATATAACCAGGATACCTGAAGGAGCGTCTCCACCCCCATCGTTCTACCTGGACACTGAGGTCCAGCACCGAGGGCCTTCTGGCGGTACCCTCACTGTGAGAAGCCAAGTTACAGGGAACCAGGCAGAGGGCCTTCTCGGTAGTGGCGCCCTCCCTGTGGAACGCCCTCCCACCAGATGTCAAAGAGAACAACAACTACCAGACTTTTAGAAGACATCTGAAGGCAGCCCTGTTTAGGGAAGCTTTTAATGTTTGATGTAGTACAGTATTTTAATATTTTTTTTGGAAGCCGCCCAGAGTGGCTGGGGAAGCCCAGCCAGATGGGCAGGGTATAAATAATAAATTATTATTATTATTATTATTATTATTATTATTATTATTATTATTATTCTCTGTTTTATAATGTTCAACTATGGTTTTAACCCAGAGACGGAGAACCTGTAGGCCATGCTGGCTGGGGACTCCAACTCCCATCAGCCCACCAGTATGGCCAATGATCAGGAAAGATGGGAGATGTAGTCCAGCAACATCCAGAGGCCCACAGGTTTCCCACCCGGGTACCCCCCAGCACTCCTCCTCCCATGGCTTTCTTTGCTGCCAGCCCTCCTCTCAGATTTTTGGCTGTTTTAACCTGATCTGAGTATAAAAAGATAAAGGTAAAGGACCCATGACAGTTAAGTCCAGTTGTGAACCACTCTGGGGTTGCGGCGCTCATCTCGCTTTACTGGCCGAGGGAGCCGACGTTTGTCCACAGACACTTTTTCCGGGTCTTGTGGCCAGCATGACTAAGCCGCTTTCGGCAAACCAGAGCAGCGCACGGAAATGCCATTTACCTTCCCGCTGGAGTGGTACCTATTTATCTACTTGCACTTCGTGCTTTCAAACTGCTAGGTGGGCAGGAGCAGGGACCGAAAAACGGGAGCGCACCCCGTCGTGGGGATTCGAAACGCTGACCTTCCGATCGGCAAGCCCAAGAAGTTCAGTGGTTTAAACCACAACGCCACCCACGTCCCTTGATCTGAGTTTATATTTCGTGCTAAAGGCCTTTTACTGGAGACTAATGCTATGGCCTTATTATAGGGCAGAGAAATCCTAATCTGGCCTGGGGGATGCTTGGAGTGGAGAGCTTCTACTGCATCTAAAACTCTGCCCATCAGGTTGGAACGTGAGGGGCAGTTTTTATACCAGCTCTAGGGTGGTGCAGCAGAAGACTTGGATGATAGGTGTTATGTACTAAAGTTATCACTCTGGGCCAGCAGGGGGATACTGTAGATAGTTATGCAAATGAAGGATCAAAGTGACTGGATAGTTTGTATGCAAATGAAGGATCGAAAGTGACGTTCAGTGATTGGATAGTTTTAGAAAGTTGCTACAGTTGCTGCTCTATATAAGCAGGCTGATTGAGCTCTTCAGTTCAGTTCTATTCTGGCCTCTGAATAAACAAGAACTGTTTGAAGAATCGCTGTGTTGTCTGATATGTTCGCCCACAACTTAACAATAGCCATCTCAAGGAACTGGATAGCCTTTAAGTCCAGTGGGTTTTGTGGCTGTCTCAGCTCTGTCCATTAAACATCCTGTTTCTGGACCCTCCACCAGCTGCTGCCAGTGAGAGCCCCCAACTTGCTCCAGTAGAGGTCAGGCATCCACTACAGGAGAGCCCCCAACACCAGTAGTGCTCCCCACCATCAGTGGAGGCCAGCAGAGAGGGGGCTGTGTTTTATCCCATGCCCACCATCAACAGGGGTGAATTGCAGCCGTAGTCATTATTTTAACCTGTTGACTTTATGATGTTTTTATGATGCAATCTTCTTCGAGTCGGCTTTGCCCAAGGTGGTGGCATCAAGTGGGCTGAAATAAATGAAAATCAAATGAATAGCCGAGAAACCCGATTGATGGGTTGGGTGGCCCACTGACGTATTTCCTGAGCCCCTGCCTTTAATGCAGCTCAATTGCTGAAAACTATACTGCCACATTTGCGCAAAGTTAGCCTAATTAATAAGAGGAACCAGTATGACTAGCTCTAGTGTAGAGTAGAATCTAGTCTTAGTTTTAGCGGAAACATCCATTAGCCATGAATTCATACACACACACCTAATTGTGTGCACATGTTTGCAATGAAACTTTAGGGAAAATGTTAGAATTCCTGCTCCATGACTGCAGTCATGGGAGTGTTGTCAATCACATGACAGTGTATGTTTTGGCTTCACAAAGTGGGAAGTGACGGAGACAAAATGTTTGTGTTACTGTGTTCCGTGAAGTGGGACTATTGTCCTTTGTTCTTTCTCTTTGCTGTCTGATGCTAGAGAGAGAGGGAGCCATGTTGCAGTGCTCCATGTGTGTTTATATGTAAATAAAGTAGATTAGCCAAAATGCCGAGTTGCTGAGGTCTGTTACACAAGCTGCGATGACCCTGCGGATCCCTAAGTGTGCCGGTGTCTGTTGGCATCGGTCGCTGTGATGTTCGGGCTGAAGAAAGCTTTTCAAGCTCCCGAACAATTGACCAGGAGGGAGAGAACATGCCAGTCGGGCATGTGTCTCTACCAGGGTCCTACACGAGTGTAGGACAAGCTCCTGGCAGTTTGCAATGAAGCTTTAGGGGAAATGTGAAGGAATATATTTCAGGACTGGGGAATCTTTAGCCCTCCAGAAGTTGTTGGACTACAATACTTCCTAACCATTGGCTGTGCTGGCTAGGGCTGATAAAAATTGAACAACACCAGGAGAGCCATAGGTTCTGCAGGCCTGGTGTATTTCAGCTTAATTGATTTTTTCTGCTGCTAAAAGGCTTTGATTATTTCTTGCATCTGATTCGCCTGGTTTTGTTTTGTTTCGTAAAACGTTAAGAATAAAGTTATCTTATCCTATTCGTCTAAGAACAAGGTAGTTACTTTTGCATCCAGAGACAATTTTTTGCTTTTCGCAAGTGTGCAATTACCCAGAAATAGAAATGTTGATCGTTGGTCATTTGCACTTCAAAGTCCAAAACTGATGGATCTGATCTGACTGTGCAGCTGAGCAATTTCATAATGCAGCAAACTCGCAGTCCTTGGTGCCGTCTGACACTAATGGTGAAGCACTGATCAAACATACGCTCCTTAGACTGATTGTTTTCAGGCTCCCTGTCAGATGCAGATTCCGTTGCTTACAGTGAAGTTCTACAAGAATGCCACAAGCTTACTCTAGTGTTTCCCTACAAAGTTTTGCTTTAAAAGCTCGGTGGGACGTGGGTGGCGCTGTGGGTTAAACCACAGAGCCTAGGACTTGCCGATCAGAAGGTCGGCGGTTCGAATCCCCGTGACAGGGTGAGCTCCCGTTGCTCGGTCCCTGCTCCTGCCAACCTAGCAGTTCGAAAGAACATCAAAGTGCAAGTAGATAAATAGGTACCGCTCTGGCGGGAAGGTAATCGGCGTTTCCATGCTTCTCTGGTTCGCCAGAAGCGGCTTAGTCATGGTGGCCACATAACCCGGAAGCTGTACGCCGGATCCCTCAGCTAATAAAGCGAGATGAGCACCGCAACACCAGAGTCGGCCACGACTGGACCTAATGGTCAGGGGTCCCTTTACCTTAATCTTCATAAGGGTGACCACCCTTCCCCTTGCATACTTCTACCTATACTCAGCATAGGAAACCAGCCATATGAACAACCCATATTGATGCTCATCAATATACCATACCAGCTAGATCAGCAGAGGTTGAAGCTCTCCACTAACCTGAGTATTGTGAATGCCTAGTACAGTGGTACCTCGGGTTAAGAACTTAATTCGTTCCGGAGGTCCGTTCTTAACCTGAAACTGTTCTTAACCTGAGGTACCACTTTAGCTAATGGGGCCTCCTGCTGCTGCCGTGCCGCAATTTCTGTTCTCATCCTGAAGCAAAGTTCTTAACCCGAGGTAATATTTCTGGGTTAGTGGAGTCTGGAACCTGAAGTGTCTGTAACCTGAGGTACCACTGTAGTGAAATAAGGCGCACCTGATCCCTGATGTTAGCCCAAAGGAGGTCCAGGCTGGATGCTTTTACAGCATATCAGCAACATATCTAATCTGTGTGACCTTCTTCTTCCCTTAACTCCAAGTATCCCCATTTTCCAGGGACCATTCCAGATATACAGAAGCCATCCCGGTTCCTGATTTGATCCTGGAATGTCCCACTTTTCCTTAGGACGCCCCTATTCTCACTGGAGAAATGTTGGGGGGTGTGCTATTATCAGGGCCGTCTTAAACATATCTGGCGCCATGGTGCAAAGATCCCTCTGGCGGCGCCCCCCCCCCCCCCGTTTCCCAGAGCTGCCGAACTTTTTTAGGGAGGATGGCGCTGCCAGCGACGCGCCCAGCTTTGTGGGGCTGGAGGAGGCAGGCAGCAGCTGGAGGGCAGCTCCTCCAGTGGGGAAGAGGTGGAGGCTGGATGCGGTGGCTCCTGGCTCAACTGGTTGCTTCTTGCCATGGTGGCCACGGCAGGCAGAGGCGCTGGGCACAGCAAGGGCGGTGAGCTGATGCTGGGAGGTGACATATCCAGCCTTCGCCTCTTCCCTGGTGCCCTCCAGAACTTGGCGCCCTAGCACCCCAAACCACTAGCCTCTATGGGTAAGACACCCCTGGCTATTATTTCCCCCAGTGCATCCCTAACCTATGCTAGCATTACTCCCTTCCATTTTTCTTTTTTATTTGTCTGTTTCCTCCATTGCTGTCCCTCTACATTATAGCTTACTCCTAGCCAAAGAGTAAAGCTAAAGCCATGGTTTTCCCAGTAGTGATGTATGGAAGTGAGAGCTGGACCATAAAGAAGGCTGATCGCCGAAGAATTTATGCTTTTGAATTATGCTGCTGGAGGAGACTCTTGAGAGTCCCGTGGACTGCAAGAAGATCAAACCGATCCATTCTGAGGGAAATCAGCCCTGAGTGCTCACTGGAAGGACAGATCCTGAAGCTGAGACTCCAATACTTTGGCCACCTCATGAGAAGAGAAGACTCCCTGGAAAAGACCCTGATGTTGGGAAAGATGGAGGGCACAAGGAGAAGGGGACGACAGAGGACGAGATGGTTGGACAGTGTTCTCGAAGCTACCAGCATGAGTTTGACCAAACTGCGGGAGGCAGTAGAAGACAGGAGTGCCTGGCGTGCTCTGGTCCATGGGGTCATGAAGAGTTGGACATGACTAAACAACAACAAGCCAAAGAGTCTAGGTAATGGACCTGAAGAAAGAAGAAAGAAGGGAAGCACATTGCTAGGCTGTTGCAAAGCCATCTGTCTCTGGGGGAACCTTGTTTCTTCCTGCCTTGGGGGCAGAGGCAGGTCCAAATGTCCCACTTGCCCAATGGTATTCTCGTCATTCACTCTTTGGGGTACTGCACAGGCCTAATTTAGCCTCTGCCACTTAATATTGCACAAATGGAAAACAAGTGTCTCTTCTTTCCAGCCCCATCCTTAATCAGAAAATTTTCTTGAATTATGGCCCTGAGATCTAATTTTTCATTTTTACTTACTGAAGCGCTCCTTTCTTGTGACTATGAGAAGTGAAGAGTGATTAGGATAAGTGATGATTACAGCTTCGCTAAAGTTGCTCTTTTTACATCTGTGGTGTGGCTGAATGAGAGGAGACAGGCACATCAATTATACTGAAGATTTCATTTCCACTGTCATCACTGACCAAGATATTGCCGTGCACACCCACACGCACACCCACACACCCTTCTTCCTTCCCATTAAGGCCAAATTCTGGGTCAAGCTGACTTTCTAGTTTGATCTTGCAATTGCAAACCCCAAATACAGCTTTGCCATCATTAGGTGTAATGTGGCAGCAAGAGGGAACACTTTTTATTCTATTGCAGCCTGACTTTCCCTTTTAGAAATCAAAAGCGCCATTTAACCTCACAGTAGAAAATAACATTTTTGTTGAGGCAAGCCTTTGGCCCTTGAGATAAGCTTATGGGGTTGTATTCACCCAAGTCCTACTCAGAGCACACCCACCAAAATTAATGATCCCAACTTAGTCATGTCTATTAACCCAAGGTGCTTTATTTTAGTAATGTTCTACCTGCCTCCTTCTAAAGTTTTTACTTTCTTTCTTTTGCTTTTTATTGTATTTTACTACATTTGTATTGCTGTCAGCTGCCTTTAACCCCATTTGGCGGAAAGGTGAGATATAAATTTAAAAAAGAAAAGAATAATGACCCTCAAGTGAGAGCTGGACCATAAAGAAGGCTGATCAACGAAGAATTGATGCTTTTGAATTATGGTGCTGGAGGAGACTCTTGAGAGTCCCATGGACTGCAAGAAGATCAAACCTGTCCATTCTGAAGGAAATCAGCCCTGAGTGCTCACTGGAAGGACAGATCGTGAAGCTGAGGCTCCAATATTTTGGCCACCTCATGAGAAGACTCCCTGGAAAAGACCCTGATGTTGGGAAAGATGGAGGGCACAAGGAGAAGGGGACGACAGAGGACGAGATGGTTGGACAGTGTTCTCGAAGCTACCAGCATGAGTTTGACCAAATGGCGGGAGGCAGTGGAAGACAGGAATGCCTGGCGTGCTCTGTTCCATGGGGTCACGAAGAGTCGGACACGACTAAATGACTAAACAACAACAACAACAAGGCAACGGGGATGCGGGTGGCGCTGTGGTCTAAACCACTGAGCCTAGGGCTTGCCGATCAGGAAGGTTGGCAGTTCGAATCCCCACGATGGGGTGAGCTCCCATTGCTCGGTCCCTGCTCCTGCCAACCTAGCAGTTTGAAAGCACTCCAAAGTGCAAGTAGATAAATAGGTACTGCTCTGGCGGGAAGGTAAACGACATTTCTGTTCGCTGCTCTGATTCACCAGAAGCGGCTTAGTCATGCTGGCCTCATGACCCGGAAAAAGTGTCTGCAGACAAACGTTGGCTCCCTCGGCCAGTAAAGAGAGATGAGCGCCGCAAACCCAGAGTCGTTCGCAACTGGACGTAACAGTCAGGGGTCCCTTTACCTTTACCTTTTTAAGGCATGTTAGGCTGGTCAGGCAGGTGCTCAGGGGCACTGAATAAGTTCAATGGTTGTGCAGGAACTGATCACAATATTTAGCATTTGTATGCTGCTTTAGAATGTTGTCATTTCCCGTATATTACCTTATCCTTACAACAACCCTGCAAGATTCGTCTGTGCTATAACACAGATGTGTGGTGAGCTGAGACTGCAAGAATAGTCTCAGGAATTGCAGCACAATTTTATAAATGTCTGAGCGGAAGTCCCACTGAGTTCAATGGCGCTTATTTCCAGGTAAGCGAGTAGAGAGGATTACAACTTTAGTGAATTAATGGTTGAGGCAAAATGTGAAACAGAAGCTTCCCAGTTTCACATTCTTAGCTAGTGCATTGCAACGACCTTCATATATCTCAGAGCATGGATTTCTTACACCCAAACTGACCAGTCCTGTGCTCCATTGGTCATAGAATCATAGAATTGTAGAGCTGGAAGAGACCAAGAGGGTCATCTAATCAAATCTACTGCAATGCAGGAATCTTTTTGTCCTATGTGAGGCTCAAACCCACGACTGTGAGATTAAGAGTCTCATGCTCTACTGAGTGAGTTATGTCTATGTGCATCGTTTCCTAGCGCTTCATAGGTCTTCTTTCAGCCCAGATCAATTCAACAGGCAGTGAGCTGCACATTAAAATGGAAGCTTATTTTGCTAGAGAAACCAGTAGCTGCAGAACGATAGAAAGCAAAGGGAGCATTTGAAATCTCAAAAAGGGATATTGCAACTATAGTGCTTCTCTGAACCATGCAACATATGGAACACTTAATTACAGGAAGAAAATTATATGTTCCAGTCGAGAGAGTAACCTAATCAATACTGTTTACACTCAACTCTAATTCACTTGTCCTACAACTCATTAAGTTTGAGATGTTATTGATTATTTTTCCCTCCCCCCGCAACCACCTCCCAGTAGATGGCTCAGTGGCTAAATAAGAGCATATATATATATATATATATATATATGCTTTCGTAGATTTTCACGGGTACAGGAATGCAGGTTTTGGTGTCCTCGGGTATCTTCCCGTGTAAAAGTTGGGGTGTCTAGGCGACGTTTCGACGAGGTCTCACTCGTCATCTTCAGGCTGGTGCTTTCGGCTTCTTGTTACTGGAACAGAGCTCTGTTCCAGTAACAAGAAGCCGAAAGCACCAGCCTGAAGATGACGAGTGAGACCTCGTCGAAACGTCGCCTAGACACCCCAACTTTTACACGGGAAGATACCCGAGGACACCAAAACCTGCATATATATATATATATATATATATATATATATATATATATATGGTCTTGGATTGAGTTTGATCCATAAACCTTCATCACATGAGTTTGATGGGTCTTACATGATATCCATGGCGAAACTGAGAAGAGAACTCATCCAGAGCAAAAATAAAATAAAATAAATTCCAGGACTAGAGCCAGGCATAGGGAAACTCGGCCCTCTAGATGTTTTGGGACTAGAACTCCCATCATCCCTGACCACTGGTCCTGTTAGCTAGGGATGATGGGAGTTGTAGTCCCAAAACATCTAGAGGGCCGATTTTGCCTATGCCTGGACTAGACCTGCCGTCGGCCTTCTGAGAGGAAGACCAGGATGGAGCGTGAAGTGAACTGTGAATTCATTTTAATTATGTTGCTCAGCTTTTCGGTTTCCAGCTTCACCTGCTATGGCTTTTGTGCATTGACCGAGACACAAATAATACAGTAAGCCTCAAGCCGTTAAACCTCGTTTTATGAGGTAAAGTTGATGCCAAGAAAGAGAGGCACTACAGCATCGCAACCCCAAACCTCACCTCCGCTGTAGGCTACTTTCTTTCCCCTGCCAATTATGGATGATCATTTTGCCTTTTAGCATTACTAAAATGATTTTGGAGGAGGAGGAGGAGGAGGAGGAGAAGGAGAAGGAGAAAGAGAAGGAGAAGGAGAAGGAGGAGGAGGAGGAGGAGGAGGAGGAGGAGGAGGAGGAGAAGAAGAAGAAGAAGAAGAAGAAGAAGAAGAAGAAGAAGAAGAAGAAGAAGAAGAAGAAGAAGAAGAAGAAGACACACCAGAAACTCAAACAAGCCACAGTTACAATCCCCTGCTAGAGATTAGGCTCAAAAGCCCCAGGTTTAAATGCTAAGAAGTTGCTATGGCAGCAAATTCAGCAGTTTCTGTATAAGGAGGCCAGGCTGCTAAATGCATCCTCAGCATCTTCGCAAAATGACAGCTTCCAGGATTCCTTGGCTAGGAGAGCCAGAATAACAATTAAATCAGGGCGCATCTTTATGGGAGACAAATGTGTGTGCAATTCACAACTAAAACCTGCCCTACACCCTTCAGGGCTGGCCCCACATATTTTGCTATCTTGAGGTGAAGGAAACTGAAAAGGTGAATTCTACTTCACCTTTGAGAACCAGTGACACCCATCATCACAGCTCAGGTCAGTAAGGTTGCTTAGGGGGTGGCACATCCTTCTTGAGGGGGCCTGGGGAGCTTACAGTGCTCTCTCCCCACATACTCCAGCCAGCCAAAAATCTGGTAAAGCAGGAATATGGACAGGGAGCTCTGTTCCTTTTTATCAGCAGAAGCAATGACTGCCGGAGGGCTTTATGCACTGGGAAGGTTGGAGGGCATATCTGGTCTAGCAAACAATTTCCTTGTTAGATAGGCTGGGCTCAGGGAGGGACTGGGGCCAAAATCACCCAGTGAACTTTCATGGCTGAGCAGGGAAGCAGCACTGGGTTTAGGGAGGTGTGCGTGGCTCCCCCCCCCCCAGGGTGTTGAGCTGCGGGGGCACAAAATTGGGAAGTTCCACATTTGAGAAGATCCACTTGGGGGCACCAAATTTCTGCCTCCTCAGGGTGCCATGTTAGCAACAATTACCACAGACCCTCCAAGTGTCCCTATTTTCCAGGGACAGTCCTGGATTTACAGAAGCTGTCCCAGACTCTAATTTGATCCTGCAATGTCCTGCTTTTCCTTAGGACGTCCCTATTTTCATCGGGGGACGCGGGTGGCGCTGTGGGTAAAAGCCTCAGCGCCTAGGGCTTGCCGATCGAAAGGTCGGTGGTTTGAATCCCCGCGGCGGGGTGCGCTCCCGTTGTTCGGTCCCAGTGCCTGCCAACCTAGCAGTTCGAAAGCACCCCCGGGTGCAAGTAGATTAATAGGGACCGCTTACTGGCGGGAAGGTAAACGGCGTTTCTGTGTGCTGCGCTGGCTCGCCAGAGCAGCGATGTCACACTGGCCACGTGACCCGGAAGTGTCTGCGGACAGCGCTGGCCCCTGGCCTCTTGAGTGAGATGGGTGCACAACCCTAGAGTCTGTCAAGACTGGCCTGTACGGGCAGGGGTACCTTTACCTTTACCTTATTTTCATCGGAGAAATGTAGGAGGGTATGGAATTCTGCAAAAAAAAAAACAAAAAAAAAAAACCCCGAGCTAAGGAGATAGTAGCTATACAACCTTTAGAAGGAGATAGTAACTATACAACCTTTAGAAGGTTGAAGGCAGCCCTGTATAGGGAATTTTTTTTTAAAAAAAGTTTAATGTTTCATTATGTTTTTATATATGTTGGAAGCTGCTCAGAGTGGTTGGGGCCAGTGGCGTAGCATGGGGGGTGCAGGGGGTGCCGGCCGCACCGGGCGCAACATCTGGGGTTAGGGCAAATGCACAGGTTAGGGGGCGCAAATCCACAGGTTAGGGGGTGCAAATCCACGGGTTAGGGGGCGCAAATTGCCCCGGGTGCTGACAACCCACGCTACGCCGCTGGTTGGGGCAACCCAGTCAGATGGGCAGGGGATTATTATTATTATTATTATTATTATTATTAAATAGGACATCTCTATTTTCATTGGAAAAATGTTGGGGGGTAAGTTACCAAAGCACACCCCTGAAGGAAGTGAATCCAGGTCTCCCTAGCAAAGTTAAATAGGCTAACTACTACACCCGACTTTTCCTGCTCATTGTTTTATGACTGTCAGCAGGTTACAGCAAACATTTAAAACATGGGTAGGCAACCTAAGGCCCGGGGCCCGGATGCAGCCTAATCACCTTCTCAATCCGGCCTGTGGACGTCCGGGAATCTGCATGTTTTTACATGAGTAGAATGTGTGCTTTTATTTAAAATGCATCTCTGGGTTATATATAGTCCAGCCCACCACATTGTCTGAGGGACGGTGGACCAGCCCACGGCTGAAAAAGGTTGCTGACCCCTGATTTAAAACATCAAAATGCAGCAGAACATGTCGGTAAATTCAAAAATCAACAACTTGGCAAACACAGAATAAATCAGGGCTGATATATTCCACCAGCACCACCCTGCAGTGCCGTAGCAGGGGTTGCCAGTGCCCGGGGCCTTGTAGAGGGGTGCGTGGGAAGGAGGGAAACAGATGGAGTACGCATGCGCATTAAACTGCCTAACTGCATCAACATCACCCAGGAGCTCGCAGCCGCAGAGGTAAGAAAAGAAGAGTGGTTCTGTTGTCTGGGGAGGTCACTTCCTGGTTCGCATGGAGAAGCTGTTTTCAATGGAGTCCAGCAATAGAAGCATGCAGCTGCATTGAGGCAGGACCGGGTGTTGACATTTTGCACCCCTAACAATTTTGTGTCTGGGGCAACCCCTACATCACTGCCATGCCAGACAGGTTCCAATTATTTCAATAGCTACACAATAAGTAGAAATTCAGATTCCTCCATCACCGTATCACCATGCTAGAGAAAGTTGCCATTGTTTGCATTCTGTCCTTTGTGAAATGTTTTAAGGCACAGGAGTTCTACCAGAAAAGAAAAGGAAAACTAACTTCACATACCACTTTGCCTTCAGTGCTGGTTCTACTGCTGACCTCGGTCATTCGCACTGCAGGCAGGGGAGAATGTGGTCTCTACAATCTCCACAGCAGGACCCCACAGTCAACCTTCATGATTTGAGATTTTTCAGGCACGTCTTTTGTTCTTTCTGAAGGAAAGAAAAGGAAGCTACTATAGGATCCACTTTTAAAAATCAAGAAATATGAGAATTGCTACCCAGAAAGAGAATGATGGATGACCCGTCAGGAATGATTAAAAAACAGCAAAAAGGAGGGCATGAGTTAACAGATAAGCTGTCTATGGTTATGATTATGACTATGATATTCATTATCATTATTAAGAGATATAGAGAAGCAGCCATGGCAGAGTTTTTAGAACCAAGGAACAAGCAAGGAAATCGCAAGGAAATTATGAGGCTCTCTAGATGTCATTTTTATTGTGCATCCGACGGCGATATGTACTAATGATGGTATCAGGGCGGTTAGACATGATCCCACATTAGCATAGAAAAGTTCCAGAGATAATTAAAATGTTTATAGTAATAAAAATAATTTCTGTGTGGGTAATTTTACTTCTGGAACTTTTCTATTCTTAATGTCTCATATCTATCTATCCTCTATCTATATCTATCTATCATCTATCTATCTATCATCTATCTATCTATCTATCTATCTATCTATCTATCTATCATCTATCTATCTATCTATCTATCTATCTATCTATCTATCTATCTCTATCTATCTATCTATCTATCTATCTATCTATCTATCTATCATCTATCAATCTATCTATCATCTATCTATCTATCTCTATCATCATCTATCATCTATCTATCTATCTATCTATCATCTATCTATCTATCTATCATCTATCTATCTATCTATCTATCTATCTATCTATCTATCTATCTTCTTTTAGCATCTCTACACGTCCCTGCAAAGTCTGTATCAGGCATGGGTGTGGAGTCTGCACATGGCTGATCTAGAGAACATCCTTCCACCTGGGACTGGTTGAGTCTGATCCTGAGCTCTTTCTGGAGGTGCTGTAAGACTTGCAGGTGACCCACACAAGTCCTCAAAATGAGGAAGGGAGTTAAGTGCCATACAAGCTTCTGAAATGGACTGCCGGATGAAGGTGTTGCTTTAATCTGAAACTACAGAGAGAAGCACCATCAAAGCATAAAATATTACTTTTCTATTCTTAATGTCTCATATCTATCTATCCTCTATCTATATCTATCTATCATCTATCTATCTATCATCTATCTATCTATCTATCTATCTATCTATCTATCTATCATCTATCTATCATCTATCTATCTATCTATCTATCTATCTATCTATCTATCTATCATCTATCTATCTATCATCTATCTATCTATACAATGGTACCTCGGGTTACATACGCTTCAGGTTACATATGCTTCAGGATACAGACTTCGTTAACCCAGAAATAGTGCTTCAGGTTAAGAACTTTGCTTCAGGATGAGAACACAAATCGTGCTCCGGCAGCGCGGCGGCAGTGGGAGGGCCCATTAGCTGAAGTGGTGCTTCAGATTAAGCACAGTTTCAGGTTAAGAACAGACCTCCAGAATGAATTAAGTACTTAACCCGAGGTACCACTGTATGTTGTTGTTGTTGTTTAGTCGTTTAGCCGTGTCCGACTCTTCGTGACCCCATGGACCAGAGCACGCCAGGCACTCCTGTCTTCCACTGCCTCCTGCAGCTGGTAGCTTCGAGAACACTGTCCAACCATCTCGTTCTCTGTCGTCCCCTTCTCCTTGTGCCCTCCATCTTTCCCAGCATCAGGGTCTTTTCCAGGGAGTCTTCTCTTCTCATGAGGTGGCCAAAGTATTGGAGCCTCAGCTTCACGATCTGTCCTTCCAGTGAGCACTCAGGGCTGATTTCTTTAAGAATGGATCGGTTTGATCTTCTTGCAGTCCATGGGACTCTCAAGAGTCTCCTCCAGCACCATAATTCAAAAGCATCAATTCTTCGGCGATCAGCCTTCTTTATGGTCCAGCTCTCACTTCCATACATCACTACTGGGAAAACCATGGCTTTTACTATACGGACCTTTGTTGGCAAGATGATGTCTCTGCTTTTTAAGATGCTGTCTAGGTTTTGTGTGTGTGTGTGTGTGTGTGTGTGTGTGTGTGTGTGTGGATGTATATAGAGATGTATATAGAGATATATAAAGCAAATAACCTGAAACAAGCACAAATGAGCTACGGTTATATTATTGATTTCTAAAAATGGTCCTATAAATGCTCGGTGTTTTTCTCTGTTTCCTTTCATAATATAGCCATGCATCTTCTTTCTCTCTCCTTTTTCTTTTAATCTTGCCACTCAGTATTGAGCTGCTCACAATGACTTCTAGATTTCTCCCCACTCAGTTGTGAGCGGCATATTGAGAACCTGTCAATTTGTGTGAATATTTTCCCAAATTATCCTTTCCATTTCCACACACTTGCCCGTATTGATTTTTCCTTTTTTTTGGTCCGCTATTATGTTACACAGTTGCCTACTTATTTGGAAGCTTTGTTGACTGACCACTGCTTTTCTGTCCTGTAGTTTCCCCCCCCCCCCCAAAAAAAAAGACAGAGAGCTAAAAGAGCGTTCAGTTGGCTTTCATTGCACCATTGCTTTTGTATGACTTTATTATATGCTTTCCCAATCTTTTATTTCCCCCCTCCAAGGACCCTGCTGAGAAATTGGATCTCCATGGGAACACCTCTACCTGTGGTGAAGACTACCTCAGACATCACAGAGCAGCAAAGAGAGCAAAGAATCCCGTATAGTATAACAGATTGCCTAAATTGCCCCCGTCTTATTATCCACTCTTTTCTCTCTCTCCATAATTTCTTCCTGTACCACTTTGGATCCTGTTCAACTATCACTCCTAGCACACAATCACACAGACCGCTTTTAAGCACAATGTTCCTGTTGATACACTGAGGGGAGAAATGTTAATCCAGTTTCGTTACTGCTTCATGCAGGCACCCAGAACTGTGGAGCTCAAGCTCCAAATATTGTCCAAGGGGAAGAGATATATTGAGCATTGCTTTGTTTTGTTTTAAAGTCTTTCAGTGTTAGCCTTAAGAAATAGTTGGCTCACATTTTCCTTTGCTATCAGAGGGAAAGGGAGAGTGGGAGAGAGAGGGAGGAGGGGGGGAGGGAGGAAAAGAAAGAAAGAAAGAAAGAAAGAAAGAAAGAAAGAAAGAAAGAAAGAAAGAAAGAAAGAAAGAAAGACAGTATCCAGTGAAGTGGGATAAAGTGCCAAAAAAAGATTGTAAGAGGCACTGTTTGCGTGGACAGGCAGAGTCCCCCCAACCTCAGGCGACCGCCGAGTGGAATAATGACTCAGGACAGCATGCTATGGGATTAAAATTGGCCATAACTTTATTAAGTTTCAGATGTAGGGAGACCTTGGCTCAGGCATTGGGCGTTTATCCTTCCCAGTCCCCAGTCGGGGATCTGGGAGACTTCAGGATTATCCAGAATGTGTGGTGATTGGGCTGGCTCTGGAGAACATACAGTATGTCCAAGCAGAGAGCCCGTCCCCCGTTTTGTGGCCGTTGGAGGGAAGAGCAATGACAACCTCCTGGTGTGTGGCCAATGCCTCCCCTCAAGACCCCTTTAACGGGGAACCCTGGTATCCCCGCAGCAAGGGGGGCGTGGGTCGCCGCTTCATGCCCCCCCCCCCATTTAGGAAGATAGACTAAAGGATTCCGCCCAAGGCCTGAAACCGCCAAAGTTGTGACGTTTTGCTACGGGAAAGGCAAAACCTGCCAATGCAGGAAAATTCCTTTCTGGCCCTTCAACAGTGACCCTGATGTAGCAGTGCCTGCGTACCTGTGGAGAAGAGGTTAACCTGCAAAAGAAGACTTAACAGAGAGAGGGGAGGGTGGGAGAAGCTCTGGAGCCAACTGCCACTTCGCAGGTAAGATTCACCTTCTGTTGTGTGGGCAGGGTGGTACCTCCCCCTTACCTGGCCACTCCCCTGGCAACGCCTCCCCAGGCGGGATTGGGCGATTGGCTGAGGTAGGCGGAGACCTCCAGGTATCCAGCCTGGGGAGGATGAAGCCATCCTGAACTACCAGAAGTCACACTTGGGATCCAGGGGGCTGCGTGTGAACACGCAAAAGGCGCCTCCATTTGATGTGAGGAGCAGTCATTACTTGATGCTTATAGGATTGGCCTCTGCTGCTTTCTGTTCAAATAACACTGGTGACTTTTTTCAATAAGACATCAGTATCTGTACACGAAGGTTCGAATCCCCGCGACGGGGTGAGCTCCCGTTGCTCGGTCCCTGCTCCTGCCAAACTATCAGTTCAAAAGCATGTCAAAGTGCAAGTAGATAAATAGGTACCGCTTCCGTGCGCTGCTCTGGTTCGCCAGAAGCGGCTTAGTCATGCTGGCGACATGACCCGGAAGCTGTACGCCGGCTTCCTCGGCCAATAAAGTGAGATGAGCGCCGCAACTCCAGAGTCGGTCATGACTGGACCTAATGGTCAGGGGTCCCTTTACCTTTACCTCTCTGGCCCATTTGTGGGTCCAGGTGCAGTGAAGCTGTGGGCCAGGCATGGTGAAGTTCCACAGTCATTTGGGGATGGCCACAGCTTTAGTGATTACAGATGTCACCAGGTTTCAGTGCAGGCATTGGGTGTGCATCCAGTATCAACCAGCCCGCTGCTAGCGGATTGTTTGGCAGGGTTAACCAAAAATTGCCCTCGGACATACATCAAATTGGGGCGACCCTTCCAAGATCACCATTTTGGGAGTGCTATAGCCCATCAGCCCCCACCTGGACAAAAGCACCTGTCCCTGGATCCCGTTAACAGGATACTTGGGGAGGGAGGGGGCTCCGGGCCACACTGTGTCCACCTTGACTAAGGATCCAAATTGGTAGATTTTTTTTATTTTTTTTAATGTTTAAATTTTTATTTTTTACCAACAACCAAAACACAAACGGTGAAACCCCCCAGGCGGCTGATACATTGGGTGTACATAATCAATAATAACATATTCAAATCAACCATATGTACAATTTTATATACGCTAACACTCCTCCATTTAACTTTTAACATTTTAATTGCCCCAAATTGTTCAAATCTGCCCAATATCTTCTCAAACCAATCCTCCTCTTTCTCACTGACCTTAAACCCTTTCATTCTGTGTATCTTCATAGTTAGATATTCTAAAATTATAATATTATTCATTTTTTCTCCATTGATTCACACCTAGCCGCCCTGAACCCGGCCCCCTGGGGAGGGCGGGGTATAAATAATAAATTATTATTGTTATTGTTGTTGTTGTTGTTGTTGTTGTTGTGCATTTTTCCAATTACTCACTATAACCTGTCTGGCTGCAGTTACCATCAATTTTACCCATTTACATTCCTCTTTTGTTTTTAACTCGGTGCTACTCAGACTAATAAGAACCATTAATTTAGATATTCCCATCTCAGATTGGTAGATTGGTAGATTCACCCATCCCAGTTGGTACTGGAGATCCTTAATGGCAATCTCAGCTACTCACATTGCATTGATCATATGAGCAGGTGGGATTCGAACCAATGGCTTCAAGTTACAAGAAAGGAGATTCCGACTAAACATCAGAAATAACTTTCCAACTAAACATCAGAAATAACTTTCTGACAGCAAAAGCTGTTTGGCAGTGGAACAGTCTCTCTCGGGAGGTGGTGGACTCTCCTTCCTTGAGGCTTTTAAGCAGAGGTCGGATGGCCACCTGTCATGGATGCTTCAGCTGAGATTCCTGCATTGCAGAGGGTTGAACTAGACAGCCCTTGCGGTCGCTTCCAACTCTACAGTTCTATGATCTCTACGAGCCTTATAGCAACAGTGTGTAGGATTCGGCCAGCAGAACTTTGCAAAGCTTCTATGTTTCTTCCTTGCTCTGTTTCCTGTTCCCTTCCTACGAACTTGTTTACGACCAGGGTGCAGGGAGGAGCAGAGGAAGCACAATGACTTGGAAATTAACTGAAGGCTCCGAGGCATGGGAAGCTATTTGACAGTAATCAATGTAAAGCCATATACCCAGAGAGAGGAAATAAAAAAGCAGCAACAGGTATAAAACATGCAGAAAGGGCTAAGCAACCATGCCCATTGCAGTAAAGTGCCATTATTTTATCGTCTGTTTACTACTCTTCTTAATGGGCCATTTTAATCTAAAGCAAACAAGGATTTCCCAATAGTCGTCAGGAGGAAGACGCAAGAGTGGGGAATGGAAGAGGGAGAAATACATAAGCCTGGCCATTATGAATCTAATGCTTGTGGTTTGTCTGGGAGACCCATTTGAATTCCTTTCTTTCTCGCGGACACCTTTATAAGCACTCGGAGCTGAAGAACTGGAGGGAAGCTCAGGCTCAACAAAAAGTGTTTACTCTGAGCTGTCTTCCCAAGCACGGTGCATTTGTATATAACGATTGGTTGTTCTGCTTTCACATTCACATTAGTGGTATTGTTCTTGAAAGAAAGCTCTGCTCTAGTATCCTGAAAGATAAGTAAAGGTAAAGGGACCCCTGACCATTAGGTCCAGTTGTCGCCGACTCTGGGGTTGCGGCGCTCATCTCGCTTTACTGGCCGAGGGAGCTGGTATACAGCATGACTAAGCCACTTCTGGCGAACCAGAGCAGCGCACGGAAATGCCGTTTACCTTCCCACTGGAGGGGTACCTATTTATCTACTTGCACTGGTGTGCTTTCGAACTGCTAGGTTGGCAGGAGCAGGGACCGAGCAACAGGAGCTCACCCTGTCACAGGGATTCGAACCGCCGACCTTCTGATCGGCAAGTCCTAGACTCTGTGGTTTAACCCACAGTGCCACCCGTGTCCTGAAGGATAACTGCAGCCAAATTCGAGGCAGAAAAAGAGGGTGGAGGCGCAGCAACAGCAGCAGCCCTTGCATAGACTGCCTCTTCTCTCTATTTTGCTGCATGAAGGGAGCACAATTACAATGGACAGAAAGGTGCGTGGGGGGAGTCTTCCCACTGTGCTTTCCTCCCCCTGTAAATGGTGCTTGTCCCCATGGAACAGCTGTTTGATGGGATGGGTGCAACTGCAGTGGGGAGGGAGAGAGTCAAATCCTGCAGGCAGGAGCCAAGGAGCCCTTGGCATAGAGACAGTTGTTGAGTTCCACTAAAGGCCTGCAAAGCCCTTCTGCAAATAATATATAATACAGTGGTACCTTGGAAGTCGAATGGAATCTGTTCTGGAAGTCCGTTTGACTTCCAAAACATTTGGAAACCAAGGCACAGCTTCCAATTGCCTGCAACCAGCTTCCTGCAGCCAATCGAAAGGAGGAGCAGCAGTAGAAGGGGAGTTTGGATTTGATATCCCACTTTATCACTACCCGAAGGAGTCTCAAAGCGTCTCACAATCTCCTTTTCCCTTCCTCCCCCACAACAAACACTCTGTGAGGTGAGTGGGGCTGAGAGACTTCAGAGAAGTGTGACTAGCCCAAGGTCACCCAGCAGCTGCATGTGGAGGAGCAAGGAAGCGAACCTGGTTCACCAGATTACGAGTCTCTTAACCACTACACCACACAGGCTTGTCAGATGTTCGGCTTCCAAAATAACGTTCAAAAACTGGAACACTTTCTTCTGGGTTTCGATCGTTTGGGAGCCGATTTGTTTGGGAGCCAAGGCGTTTGAGATCCAAGATATAATTTTATGTGTTATGATCCCTATAGCATCTCACGCATAGTAGGTGAGTTGCAAACAGAGAATAAACTTCAGTGTGTTACTGTTGTTTTCGTTAACTGCTCTGGGCAACGTACAGCAGTAAAACCGCATCCGTTCTCCCATACTGCAACTGCAATCATCCCATTTGAAATACAGATCAAAATTGATTTCACATTTAAAAAATCCATAGAGATAAAGAGTACTGGGACTTCCACTGGATATCTAATGTTTTCTCATAAAAGTTCACTAACACCTGACTTTATTTTAAAAGCACGCACACACAACTGTGCATTGCTTTCTACTGATATATGCTTGTTTGTTCATTATTTTAAAATTTTATGTCCTGCCTTATTTTCTAAAACAGGCCCAGTGTGGCTGTGTTAAAGATGAGTCCTTGCAGATCAATCCTGGCAGCTAATACCAGGTACAGAGGCTATATAGTGCCCCTCCTGTTGAAGCTGGGCAGTCCCTCCTGAGATGACACCAATTTAACAAACAAAAGAATGTATGCTGAATTAGTATGATTTATCTTTAATACAGAGCTGAGTTTCCTTGGAATAGATTTGATCTTTGGGGCTCCTTTATAAATAGCCCTCGTTCCATGAATAAGAAATGAATGCAGTACACATTTACCACTCAAACATTCATTTCTGTTTATGAGAAACATTTACTAGTCGGTGCTTACGTGCTTGAGCAATACCAGTTCTTAATTTAAAAATTAGACATCTTGGGTCTTGAATTCAACCTTTTATTTCTTCTTATGTCTGGCTGAGCATGGAGGGAAAGGACCTCTGCACATGTTCATAGAGTAGGGTGGTCATGTGTCCTACCGTCTCATCCAAGGCCCATTTAAAGTTAAAGAAGCATCAGAAAGGAGGAAGAAGAAGAGTTTGGATTTGATATCCCACTTTATCACTACCCTAAGGAGTCTCAAAGCGGCTCACAGTCTCCTTTCCCTTCCTCCCCCACAACAAACACTCTGTGAGGTGAGTGGGGCTGAGAGACTTCAGAGAAGTGTGACTGGGCCAAGGTCACCCAGTAGCTGCATGTGGAGGAGCGGGGAAGCGAACCCGGTTCACCAGATTACGAGTCCACCACTCTCAACTACTACACCATGCTGGAGAGGAAGAGAGGAGTTGAAATTGCCTATCAACACTGAGCACCCAAGCAGCAAACTGCGTAGGTCACAGTCTTCCCCACAATGATTAGAGGGACTTGTTTCTATTTAAATTATAGTCATTATTTTTAAATTGCATCTATACATATAAATGAGTACATAGCAATTTTATGCAAATGTCTGTCCGCTTTTTTTAGTGATGCATTCTTTTCCGTTTTTGGTAATACACAACTGTTTGCCCCAGTTCAGAGTAAGGATGTCTGAGAAATTCACCAAATTAGCATTTAGGTACAAATTCGGGGTTTGTCCTTGAATATCCTCCTCCCAACTTATATTCTCCATCAGTTTTCATGGCAAAGGAATGAGCAGCTCCACAAAAAGTTATTTTTAGGCATAACACAATGACGCACATTATACAGATGTTCCTGCTTCCAAACAACACCGCTGACCACTGCTACTATGGCAGCAAATCACCGACATTTGAGCACATCTTTCATGATGCGAAGGCCCATTCTTTCAACAAAAGGGAATGTGCTACAGGATCGTCTTAACTAAAGGAAGTGGTTTGTCATTTGTTGCAGTCATCCTCTTCTACACACTCAAAGCCGGATGGTGTTGATAAATGCTTATTTTTTAAGGGTTTCACAAGTTCTCAATAGGTTCAGCCTCCTTGGGATACATCACTCCTAATATGTTGTTGTTGTTTAGTTGTTTAGTCGTGTCCGACTCTTCATGACCCCATGGACCAGAGCACGCCAGGCACTCCTGTCTTCCACTGCCTCCCGTAGTTTGGTCAGACTCATGTTTGTAGCTTCGAGAACACTGTCCAACCATCTCGTCCTCTGTCGCCCCCTTCTTCTTGTGCCCTCAACCTTTCCCAACATCAGGGTCTTTTCCAGGGAGTCCTCTCTTCTCATGAGGTGGCCAAAGTATTGGAGCCTCAGCTTCAGGATCTGTCCTTCCAGTGAGCACTCAGGGCTGATTTCCTTAAGAATGGAGAGGTTGGATCTTCTTGCAGTCCACGGGACTCTCAAGAGTCTCCCCCAGCACCATAATTCAAAAGCATCAATTCTTCGGCGATCAGCCTTCTTTATGGTCCAGCTCTCACTTCCATACATCACTACTGGGAAAACCATGGCTTTAACTATACGGACCTTTGTTGGTAAGGTGATGTCTCTGTTTTTTAAGATGCTGTCTAGGTTTGCCATCGCCTTTCTCCCAAGGAACAGGCGTCTTTTAATTTCGTGACTGCTGTCACCATCTGCAGTGATCATGGAGCCCAAGAAAGTAAAATCTCTCACTGTCTCCATTTCTTCCCCTTCTATTTTCCAGGAGGTGATGAGACCAGTGGCCATGATCTTCGTTTTTTTGATGTTGAGCTTCAGACCATATTTTGCACTCTCCTCTTTCACCCTCATTATAAGGTTCTTTAATTGCTTCTCACTTTCTGCCATCAAGGTTGTGTCATCTGCATATCTGAGGTTGTTGATATTTATGGCAGCCAAACAATATATATGACCATTTGCTGCAGTGGTAGTAATTCACTTGCCTTTGGATAATGCAAGAGTTATGCAAAGGTCCATTCATCCCACAAAAGAGAATGTGCCATGCAATTAGGGGTGGAGAAGAAATTCGATTCTGTTCACATTTATTACTACACTTGAGCTTAGCCAAAAAGCTGAGAAGCAACTATTCACATTTAAAGGTGAATCTACCCAATTTGCTGTTTCCAAAACAATATGGAGACAGAACCACATACATCCTTCAAAATATACATATCTTCAAATTTTGCAATGTAGTTCTCCAGCCAAGCAATGCGCACAAAAATGCATATACAAAGCTAAAGTGCACAGAGGCATGAATATTCTGGTGAAAATAAGATACAAAAATGCATTATATTGGGATAACGTAATAAGGAAAAATATGGTTTGCACAAAGGTGTGTGTTAGGCAAACTTGCATACAATTGTATATTGGCATAAAGGTAAAGGGACCCCTGACCGTTAGGTCCAGTCGTGACCGACTCTGGGGTTGCGGCTCTCATCTCGCTTTATTGGCCGAGGGAGCCGGCGTACAGCTTCCGGGTCATGTGGCCAGCATGACTAAGCTGCTTCTGGCGAATCAGAGCAGCGCACGGAAACGCCATTTACCTTCCCGCCGGAGTGGTACCTATTTATCTACTTGCACTTTGATGTGCTTTCGAACTGCTCTGTTGGCAGGAGCAGGGATTAAGCAACAGGAGCTCACCCCGTCGCGGGGATTCGAACCGCTAACCTTCTGATCGACAATTCCTAGGCTCTGTGGTTTAACCCACAGCACCACTAAAATGCTGGCAAATTTTCATGTGCACTTTAAAAAGATGCAAATTGATGTGGAAATATGGAGGACAGGACTGAAGTTAAGATTGGGAAAATGGGACACACAGAGAAACAAAAAATAGCAGATCACCCCATCCCTACAAGTAATCTTAACAAAAGAAACTGGTTTGACCTTTTTTTTTTTTTTGCCATCCTCTTCTTAAATGGTAAAGATTAAGACAGGCAGTGTTTGAACATGATTATTTCCTATGGAACCAAAGCATAATGAAGACATGTGAAGTAAGTGTGATAAACAGCACAAAAACAGCATATAATTTGCTGGGGAAGGGGCAGGACCGGCAAAATCCTCCTTTTACATGCCGCGTGGACAACGGGATAAAATGCGGGTGGCGTTGTGGTCTAAACCGCTGAGCCTTGGACTTGCCGATCAGAAGGTTGGCGGTTCGAATCCCCACAACGGGGTGAGCTCCCTTTGCTCGGTCCCTGCTCCTGCCAGCCTAGCAGTTCAAAAGAATGTCAAAGTGCAAGTAGATAAATAGGTACTGCTCCAGCGGGAAGGTAAATGACGTTTCCGTGTATTGCTCTGGTTTCGCCAGAAGCGGCTTAGGCATGATGGCCACATGACCCGGAAAAACTGTCTGTGGACAAACATCGGCTCCCTCGGCCAGTAAAGCAAGTTGAGCGCCGCAACCCCAGAGTCGTTTGTGACTGGACTTAACTGTCAGGGGTCCTTTACCTTTACCTTTTTAGCAAGACAGCAAAGTAAAGACTGGGATATCCTTCATTCAGGGTAATTATTTTCTTTATCATTACTCTATGTATTCCAGGTCTTTGGTTTGACCTTGAATACCAAATTTGGGGACCGACTCAGATGTGCCCTTGCCCAAATTAAACCCCCTATCCATGAGTGTGCATTTATGAGTCAGTGAGAAAAGCACAATATCCTATTACCATGACTCAAAGCCTGGAAATAAAAGATGGCATCTCAATTAAGTGCCTGCTTAGAGGAAGATTACCATCCATCTGTCTGATACCCCTCTTGAAACCTAGAAGATGTTCATTTTACACACCATTTCCAGCGAAGCCATCTAGGTTGCTATTCCCATACAGAATGCAGAGGAACAAAACAGAACGAGCAAGGACAGAAATTTGCCAGCAAAGCAACTTGGCATAAACAGAGGCAGTCTTTCTCTGAGGGGCCGGGGGGGGGGGGGGGGACACAAGTGCCCCAGTCTGTATATTTCTGCCATTAGGTTCCAATCTTTTGAATAAATTGGTATATAAGATGTTCAAGGAGCCCTGAAGAGCCTGTGTGTTTTGCTGTTCGGTTCCTCTGTGTACAAACCAGAAAACACTCAGCCAAATTGGGAAAACATATACAGTGGTACCTCGGGTTACAAACGCTTCGGGTTACAAACGCTTCAGGTTACAGACTCTGCTAACCCGGAAGTAGTACCTTGGGTTAAGAACTTTACCTCAGGATGAGAACAGAAATTGCGCGGCAGCAGCAGGAGGCCCCATTAGCTAAAGTGGTACCTCAGGTTAAGAACAGTTTCAGGTTAAGAACGGACCTCCGGAACGAATTAAGTTTGTATCTAGAGGTACCACTGTATATTGTTCTCTTTTTATACAAGTCTTGCAGATGAGATTAAAGCAAGGTGAGCTGCTTATCATAAGAAGAGAAGGGAGAATGTGGTTCTGTTTGATCAAATAAACCTTCTCACACATCTGTGTCGTACAAGTGAAGATCATAAATAAGATGATATGGTTTTGAGAGTACCACCAGTGTTATACTTCCTCTGTGTTATTTAAATGCCACTTTATATATCTCCAAGTATGTGAATTGGTATGGTATAGTAGTCCACTTCTGCACTAGCCAGCACAGCTGAAAATGGGAATCAGAAGTGCATGCTGTGTCTTTGAAAACCAATCACTGAAAGGTTTGCTTTTTGAAGTGCCCGGATCTGGTTCAAGTTCTACAACTCTTAAAAACTCCTATTTGCACAGTGTAGCTTCTCTTGCCTCCATTTCTGTACTGCAGTCATAAAGCTGTTCCAATTAATGAGACCTCTTTTATGGAAAGGGGAAACTGTAGCAACAGTAAACCCTATGCAGTTGGTTACGTGGTTGTGATAGTAAATAATGTTTAATGCTTCTATAATGGGTTGCCCAGATCGAAAAGATCCAGGCAGGATTTGGGGGGGGCAACTACAAATGATGTGGTTTGGAGCATTGTGACTCCAGCAATCACATGGCTAGGTTACGCCAGCAGCACAGGCAGAACTTAGTAAGATGTATGTACACACACACACACACACACACACACACACACACCGGGGGGGGGGGAGAAAAAGATAACTCCCCAAAAGTGTGTAAGTCCAGTTTACTGCAGCTTCAAGTAAAAGAGAGGTGAACAGGTACCAAAAAGCAAACAGTCTAGAATCACGGCTGCAGTACACCAGAGAGACCTTCTGCTGTCCATCAGACAATGGCTTTTTTCACCTGCCTTGTCCCACCTTCCAGCCCTAGGAGGCTCTCCCAGACGCAGCGGGGAAGGCAGAATACAACACACACACACACACACACAGAGAGAGAGAGAGAGAGAGAGAGAGAGAGAGAATCCTGGGAATACAGTGGTACCTCGGGTTACATACGCTTCAGGTTACAGACGCCGCTAACCCAGAAATAGTGCTTCAGGTTAAGAACTTTGCTTCAGGATGAGAACAGAAATCGTGGTCTGGCAGGGTGGCAGCAGCAGGAGGCCCCATTAGCTAAAGCGGTGCTTCAGGTTAAGAACAGTTTCAGGTTAAGAACGGACCTCCGGAATGAATTAAGTACTTAACCCGAGGTACCACTGTAGTAATTTCCCCTCACAGAGCTACACTTCCCTGCACTTTTAACAAACTACCAACCCCAGGATTTTTTGCGGGTGGTCGTGCCCTTTAAATTTGTGCTGAGTGTGCTTTCACTATGTGGTACAGTCAAACCTCGGTTCCCAAACGCCTCGATTATCATACGTTTCAGCTCCCAAACCACCGAAGTAAATGCTCTGGTCTCTGAACGTTTTTCAGAACCCGGACGTCCGACGTGACTTCCGCTCAAATGCAAGAAGCTCTTGCAACCAATTGGAAGCCACACCTCGGTTGCTGAACGTTTCGGAAGTTGAATGGGCTTCCAGAACAGATTACAGTGGTACCTCGGGTTACAGACGCTTCAGGTTACAGTCGCTTCAGGTTACAAACTCCGCTAACCCAGAAATAGTACCTCAGGTTAAAAACTTTACCTCAAGATAAGAACAGAAATCATGCAGCAGCATCGCGGAGGCAGCAGGAGGCCCCATTAGCTAAAGTGGTACCTCAGGTTAAGAACAGTTTCAGGTTAAGAACGGACCTCCAGAACGAATTAAGTTCTTAACCCAGAGGTACCACTGTACGTTCGACAACTGAGGTTTGACTATATCCCTAGGGCATGAGCTCCCTTTGGCCTCCCAATAAAATATTTGAGGGGCCTCCCCCCCCCCATGGATGGGTATTGCACGCTGTGTCCTGTGATCGATTATGTCGGGTGGGGCTTACCTGGGAACCTCCAATATTTTATTCAAGCTGGCACCCTTGATAGTGTCCGTAAAGGATGCCTTCTTCTGTGCATTCTTACCTGGGAGTTAGCCCCACAGAACCCAGCAAAGCTTACTTCTGAGTAGACAGGCCTCAGCTTGCTCTGTCAAGCAATCAGATAAAGGTAAAGGGACTGCTGATCATTAGGTCCAGTCATGACCGACTCTGGAGTTGCAGCGCTCATCTCGCTTTATTGACCGAGGGAGCCGGCGTACAGCTTCCGGGTCATGTGGCCAGCATGACTAAGCCGCTTCTGGCGAACCAGAGCAGCACATGGAAACGCTGTTTACCTTCCCGCTGGAGTGGTACCTATTTATCTTTTTTTTTATTATTATTATTTTTTTATAATATTTTTTATTGCGTTTCTTTTCATAGTTTTGTACATACAAAATCAATCAAATACAAGAAACAATTTTTGATTTTTTTTACAAAAAGAAAAAATGTTGTACTTCCCCACATCTTCCAGTTCTGCATTCTTTGTAATAACAATATCAGCAATTTGTTACCTTATTTCAAACCTTGTTGCAACTTTCAATTATTATGTATCCGTATTCAATATATTGTATCTCAAATTTGTTACCTTTAAAATAAACATAATATGTTTAGTTCACTATGTCTTCTTTTCTCTTTTATCACTTACTTTGCCATTTACTTAATCGTATTTGCTAAAGCATAACATTTCCAATAACATGCACAATCTTAAGTTTCATACAACTTGTAATGTTTTTGCAAATAGTCTTTAAATTTTTTCCAATCCGCCTCAACTGATACTTCATCCAAATCTCGGATTCTGCCGGTCATTTCAGCTAATTCCATGTAGTCCATCAACTGCGTCTGCCATTCCTCCAACGTGGGTAGATCTTGTGTCTTCCAGTTCTTAGCGATAAGAATTCTTGCTGCTGTAGTGGCATACATAAATAATGTTCTGTCTTTCTTATGCACTCTCTGGTCCACCATGCCCAGCAGGAAGGCCTCTGGTTTCTTGGGAAAGGTATATCTGAATACCTTTTTCAATTCATTATAGATCATTTCCCAGAAAGCCTTCACTTTTGGGCAGGTCCACCAGAGATGATAAAATGTACCTTCTGCCTCCTTACATTTCCAACATTTATTATCAGACAGGTGATATATCTTAGCTAATTTGACTGGGGTCATGTACCACCGGTATACCATTTTCATAATGTTTTCTTTCAGGGCAGTACATGCCGTAAATTTTATTCCGGTGTTCCATAACTTTTCCCAGTCTTCAGACATAATGTTATGTCCAACATCCTGTGCCCATTTTATCATGGCAGATTTAACTATCTCATCCTGTGTATTCCATTTAAGCAGCAAGTTATACATTCTTGATAAAATCTTAGTTTTTGGTTCTAACAGTTCTGTCTCCAAAATCGATTTTTCCACTTGGAACCCAACTTTTTTGTCCATTTTAAAAACCTCTTGAATTTGAGCGTAATGTAGCCAGTCTCGCACCTTATTTTTTAATTTGTCCTGACTCTGCAGTTTCCAATTGTCTCCAGTTTTTTCAATTATTTCCCAATACTTCGGCCAATAAGCCTCCATATTGGGCCTTTTTGGGGCCTTGGCCTCCATTGGTGATAGCCACCTCGGAGTTTTAGTCTCTAATAAGTCTTTATATTTCATCCAGACTGCAAAAATTGCTTTTCTGACAATATGGTTTTTGAACAGTTTGTGAACTTTAACCTTGTCATACCACAAATATGCATGCCAACCAAAAGCATTATCAAAACCTTCCAGATCTAGGACATCGGTGTTTTCCAACAAAAACCAATCCTTCAACCAGCAGAAGGCTGCAGCTTCATAATATAACCTCAAGTCCGGCAGGGCAAACCCTCCTCTTTCTTTCGAGTCAGTTAGTATTTTAAACTTTATTCGAGGCTTTTTGCCCTGCCAGACAAACTTAGATATATCCTTCTGCCATTTTCCAAAACATTCCATTCTGTCCACGATCTGTAGGGTTTGGAACAAAAATAACATTTTCGGCAATACATTCATTTTTATAGCTGCGATTCTACCCAACAAGGAAAGTTTCAATCTTGACCAAATTTCTAAATCCTTTTTGATTTCCAACCAACATTTTTCATAGTTATCTTTAAATAAATTCAAGTTTTTGGAGGACAAGTGAATCCCTAGGTATTTCACTTTTTTTACCACATTTAGTTCTGTTTCTCTCTGGAACCCCTCTGTTTCTATAGATGTCAAGTTTTTAGTCAAAACCTTTGTTTTTTGTTTGTTTAATTTAAATCCCGCCACCCGACCAAACTCTGCTATAAGTTCTAAGACTCTTTTTGTACTGGGTTCTGGCTCCTGTAATGTCAAAACTAGGTCATCTGCAAAAGCTTTCAGTTTATATTGTTTTCCTCCGACCTCTATCCCTTGTACCAACCGGTCCTTCCTGATCATGTTCAATAGCACCTCCAGGACTGAGATAAATAAAAGAGGGGATAGAGGGCACCCTTGTCGTGTCCCTTTTTCAATTTTGAATTCCTCCGTCACCACATTGTTCACTATTAATTTAGCTTTCTGTTCTGAGTAAATAGCGTCTATTCCATTTTCAAACCCCCGTCCCACTCCCATCCCTTCCAAGTTTTTCTTCATAAACATCCAAGATATGTTGTCAAATGCTTTCTCCGCATCAATAAAAATCAGCACCGCCCTTGTGTTCCTGTTGGTTTGCAAAAGTTCCAAAATGTCAATGATGTTTCTGGTGTTTTCATATAAATGTCTGCCAGGGAGAAAGCCTGCTTGGTCCTTATGAATTACCTCATTTAGAACCTTTTTAAGTCTATTTGCCAAAATGTCTGCAAATATTTTGTAATCCACATTCAGGAGTGAGATGGGACGGTAGTTCTTAAGTTGCGTCTTTTCAGATTCTAACTTAGGTATCAATGTGATGAAAGCTTCTTTCCACGTTTCTGGTGCCCTCTTCCCATCCATAATCTGGTTGCATACCTCCATCAAAGGTTGAATCAGATAGTCCTTCAAAGTCTTATAGTATTTGGAGGTAAGCCCATCCGGGCCTGGAGATTTGCCTAGTTGCATACTCTGAATGGCACCTTCTATTTCCTGTGGAGTTATTTTAGAGTTCAAGATTGATCTTTTGTCTTGAGTTATTTTGAATAATCCATTTGTCTTCAGAAATTGTTCTATCTCAAATTCTTTCTGAGGCCCCTGTGCATACAGTTCTTTAAAATATCTGTGGAAACACTTCCTAATTTCCTCTGGTTTCTGAATCATTCTTCCTTCAATCTCTAGATTTGTAACTGTGTTTAACTTTTGTCTTTTTTTCAGCTGCCAAGCAAGCAGCTTTCCACATTTATTTGCTGATTCAAAAGATCTTTGCTTCATCTGTTTGATTTTCCATTCAATTTCTTGATTTATTAGTTTAGAATATTGTGCTTGATGGAATTTGATTTCTCTCAGCACCTCTTTTGACTTTGGGTTGGTTCTCAATTTTTTCTCTCCCTGATGTATCTTCTCCAATATTTTCTCCTTCTTTCCATTCCAGAGCTTTTTCTTGATTGAGTTTTGCTGAATGAGAAACCCTCTCATAACCGCTTTGCTAGCGTCCCAGATCGTTCTTTTTTCTACTGTAGTGTTCAAATTTATCTCAAAGTAGTCCTTTAACGTTTTTTGGGCCTTTTTGACAATCTCTTGATCTCTTAAAAGGGTGTCATTCATCCTCCATCTGAAGGAACCGGTTTGAGTAAGTCTGAGTTCTAGTTTCAAGGCATTGTGGTCGGAGCATGTTTTTGGGCAGATTTCCACCTTTCTGGTCTTAGGTGCCAGCCCTCTAGACGTCCAAATTTGGTCGATCCGTGTCCAAGACAGGTGAGCCTCAGAGAAGAAAGTTCCCTCTTTACCTAGAGGGTTCTTTGTCCTCCATATGTCGATCAAATCCAAATTGTCAATTAATTCAAAAAAGGTTTTGGGCAGTCTTCCATCTGATGTTACGTTTTGATTTTGAGACTTATCCATGTGTGTAGACACCACTCCGTTCATATCTCCCATCATTATGATGTTGTTATAGTCTAAATAGTCCAGCATAGTCTCATGCAGCTTCTTAACAAATTCTGATTTCCCGTCATTTGGCGCATATATTCCCAGTATCAAAATTTTTTCTCCTTGTGACTGAATTTCGATCGCCAAAATTCTTCCTTGCTCATCTTTAAAAACAAATTTTGGTGCCAGGCTCTCCTTGGCATAAATCACCACACCTCTTTTCTTGACCTTGTCAGATGAGATAAATTCTTGGCCTAATCTTTTATTGACTAAGACTTTTCTGTGGAGCCTGGTCACATGGGTTTCTTGTAGACAAATAATGTCCAATTGTTCTTTCTTCAATATATGGAATATTTTCCTTCTTTTTTCCGGGGAGTTTCCGCCATTTATATTCCAACTAAGTAGCTGCAGAGACATCCTGTTCTATTTTGTTGCCCCTAGAGTGGTGTTTCTTCTTTGTCCTCTGGTTCCGAGGGTGTAGGGCCTGGTCCGCCTCCAGGCGGTGTCCCAGATTGTGATAGAGGCCAATGTGCTGCTGCTTCCTTCTGGAGATCTTCTCCGTGGTCGTGCAGGAACTTTTGTAAATCCTCTGGTGTTCTTATTTTTACCTTCTTCTGCTTGTAAGTAAAAGATAATCCTTGTGGGAACTCCCACCTGTAGCGAATTGTGTTGAGTCTCAGCAGTCTTGCCAATTCTGAGTAGGTGGTTCTCAAGTCCAATAACTGTTTTGGTATATCTCTGTAAATTTGTATCCTTTTGTCCTGTATCTCCAATGCGTTTGCAAAGTGTAGGCCTAATATTTTGTCTCTCTCTTCCCTTGATCTCAAAAATGTCAAACAATCTCTGGATCTGTCCTTGCTTACCAGTCTTCCCAGTCGAAAAGCTGAAATTATTTTAAAATCGCTTTCTTCCTTTATGTTCCAGAATTTTGAAAATTGTGTTGTCAAAAATCCAATCAGATCTTCTTGTTCAATTTCTGGAATTGCTCTCAATCTAAGATTCTTCTCCCTGTTTTTCAATTCCACCAAGGAAAGATAGGCTTGCTGTTCACCAACTTGTTTGTGCAGAGGCCTGACTTCTCCTTTGACTTCCTCAATCTCTTTTCTTGCTGCCGTTGCAATTTGAATAGCTTCCCCAGCTAAATTACGGTTTTCAGCTGTGGCTCCTTGCAATTTTTCAATTGCTTGTGTGTGCTGGGAAACCTGGTCAGTCAATTTCTGGATTGAGGATGTAGCTTGGTCTATTTTTAATGATTGATTGTCAACCTTTTGGTTTAGAGCTGCCAATTGCTCCAAAATTTGTTTCAAAACTCCCTCCGATCCTCCTGCCATATCTTCCTCTGCAGAATTTTTAGGCTTTTCAGCTTCTGCCTTTGGTAGGCCCAGCACAGCTGGGACCGAGGATCTGCGTCCCTGAGTCAGAGTTGTTTGTACTAGCTGTGCCTGCTTTTTTTCTTTCTCTTTTTCTTTCTCTTTAGCTTCCTTCGCTTTAGCTGCCCTTGTCTTTCCTGTACCACTCATCAGTCAATGTTCAAGGTCAGATTTTTATTGTCCCATGGGAAAGACAAGTTCAGTTTCAAAACAATCCAGTAAGAGGGAGTAAACATAAAAAGCTGTTCCCAGGCCTTTATAATCCCAAAATCCTCTAGGGGGAGTGCAACCGAAATTCAAAGAGAAGAAGGTAGCTTTTCCGCCATTAAAGTCCCTGCTATGTTAAAAACACACAATAGTCCCAGAAAGAAGAAATAGCAAATAAAGGTCCTGCAGAGTACTTTTAACTTTTAACTTTTAACAGAGTTTCAGCAAGGTGCGTGCCACTTGTATCTAGACCAGTTTATTTAAGCTCAAAAGTAGCACTTTCATCAATAGTTTGTAACAGTTCCGCAGTTGAAACAGTTTCCCCTCCGGCAGCCCAGCAGTTTGGAAATTGACTTTCAATAACCTTTAACTGAGGGGGGTTTCTCCAATTTTCTTAGAAGTTTACTCACAATTTAGTCTTTTTTTCCCCTTTTCTGCAATCGCTTCTGAGAGTGCATGCAAGGCTCTCTTTAAAGTTCCCCTTTTCCGCTGCTTTACGCTTGGTAAGTCCTTTGCTTTGATCTTATAAGCAGAGCCGGAAGACGGTACCTATTTATCTACTTGTACTTTGACGTGCTTTTGAACTGCTAGGTTGGCAGGAGCTGGGACTGAGCAACGGGAGCTCACCCCGTCGCGGGGATTCGAACTGCTGACCTTCTGATCAGCAAGTCCTAGGCTCTGTGGTCAAGCAGTCAGATAATCGCCTTCTATTCAGATCGAACGCGGACAGGAGAAGAGAAGCACACTGCTGCACAATGGCTCAGTGTGACACAACGGGCGCACTATGCAACTTACCAATAAATCACTAAGCCTGACACATATCGTGCTCCTCCCAGCTGGGCAAATTCACTGCACAAGCCAGACACTCAAAGGCTTGCAGAACGGAGGAGAGCAGCTCCTAAACTTTCCCAGTCACTCAGCGCACAGCATGCCTGAGGAATAACTCGCCTGCTCTCCTCAAACTGTTGGGAATCCAATCACATAAAGAGGATCAAGGACCACTTTAAAGGATGTTTGATCCCCAAACAGTGAGAGCTCGGCTTTGCTTTTCCTTTTTTTCCCTTTTGCCTCCTCTTTACACTCAGGCTCCCTCTCTCTCCCACTCTCATTCACTTGTTCTCAGAGATTAAATTTCTGACGCGTTGTGCCCGGAGGCTGCCAATGTACCAACAGAGAAAAGGCTGAATAGAAAGGAAGGCTGCGCTGTTTGAAGTGAGCTCTGGTATTAAAACATGTAATTATGAGCCAGCAATATTGGGGCTGCGTGAAATTCGTGGCAGGTACTCATGCAGATGGAATTGGTTTTGGTTTAATCCCCACAGGATCTCAGCTTGAGTGTCACTTTTGCTTACGTCCCGGCTCTCCGAGCAAAACAATGTGGAATCTGTCATGTTCCATTGCAGATTTGTCCTGATTTGAGTGCAGGAGCTTCAGAACACTCCAGGTCTGCTAGAAAGGTCTAGTTGCCTCAGTGAATCCAGCAAGGAATGGCTTGCTGGTTTGATTTATTATGAAGAAGATTCGAAGCAAGGTCAGCCAATAGGGTGCTTGGGGACGGGGGTGGGGGGGAGCTCCCACAGACAACCATTTGAAGAAAGAAATGGAATGCAAACTATCTTTCTGGTTTATTTAATCTCCTCCATTCGGTTTTCCCAGTAGTGATGTATGGAAGTGAGAGCTGGACCATAAAGAAGGCTGATCGCCGAAGAATTGATGCTTTTGAATTATGGTGCTGCAGGAGACTCTTGAGAGTCCCATGGACTGCAAGAAGATCAAACCGATCCATTCTTCAGGAAATCAGCCCTGAGTGCTCACTGGAAGGACAGGTCGTGAAGCTGAGGCTCCAATACTTTGGCCACCTCATGAGAAGAGAAGACTCCCTGGAAAAGACCCTGATGTTGGGAAAGATGGAGGGCACAAGGAGAAGGGGACGGCAGAGGACGAGATGGCTGGACAGTGCTCTCAAAGCTACCAACATGAGTTTGACCAAACTGCGGGAAGCAGTGGAAGACAGGAGGTGCCTGGCGTGCTCTGGTCCATGGGGTCACGAAAAGTCGGACACGACTAAATGACTAAACAACAACAACAACATTCTCAAAGCAGCACACATGATACTGTTCCTCTCACAATAGTCTTGTTAAGAGATAGTAACTGGCCCAACGTGAGGTGACCTTCATGTGTCAGTGGGACTTTGCACCTAGGTCTCCTTGATTTTCATCATCATCACCATCACCATCATCTACAGTGGTACCTCGGGTTACATACGCTTCAGGTTACACACTCCACTAAGCCAGAAACAGTGCTTCAGGATTAGAACAGAAATCGTGCTCCGGTGGCACGGCGGCAGCAGGAGGCCCCATTAGCTAAAGTGGTGCTTTAGGTTAAGAACAGTTTCAGGTTAAGTACGGACCTCCGGAACGAATCATGTACTTAACCCAAGGTACCACTGTATTATTATCTGCTGCTCACTCCACCTCTGTCATTTGGTCCAACCTGCTGCAAGGCAGGAATCTTGACTAGATCATACTGTCAGGAGTTCAGCCTACACTCAAGTAGGACCCTGGCAGAGACACATGCCCAACTAGCATGTTCTCTCTCTCCTGGTCATTCGTTCGGGAGCTTCAAAAGCTTTCTTCTGCCCAAACATCACAGCGACCGATGCCAACAGACACCGGCACGCTTAGGGATCCGCAGTGTCTTCGCAGCTTGCGTAACAGACCTCAGCAACTCAGCATTTTGGCTAATCTACTTTATTTACATATAAACACACACGGAGCACTGCAACATGGCTCCCTCTCTCTCTAGCATCAGACAGCAAAGAGAAAAAGAACAAAGGACAATAGTCCCACTTCACGGAAGACAGTAACATAAACATCCTGTTTCCGTCACCTCCCACTCTGTGGAGTCAAAACATATACCGTCATGTGATAGACAACACTCCCATGACTGCAGTCATGGAGCAGGAATTCTAACACATCCATGACAGATGGCCATCCAACCTCTGCTTAACCCACCCATCCCAAGGAAGGACTTTAACACTTCAGAATGTATCTCAGGGGAGATGCCACTGCCTTGAGAGAGCATCCACATCAAAATCTCCCTGCATGTGAAAAACCAGCACCATAAATTAAGAAAAGGCTTGGCATTAACCGTATGATGTGGCGTGTTAGCTTTTCCATGAGCAGAGGGATTTGGTTGTGGGAACGCTTTCCCATGTTGGTTCGGATGTGGTACAGCCCCATGAGAGGGCTGGAGCAGGTGAGTAAGCTTTCTGTCAACCTTCCAGCTACCTCCTTCAGCCCTGAACCACTTCAGCCAGAGTAGATGCATCAAGATGGCAAATGTCCTTTGACTGGGGGCACCTAGGGGCTTGTCCATCGAGCCTTTGCAAACATTTCTCAGCATAATTTATGGTAAGTACCTGAGCTCGGAGAACAGGCAAGGCAAACTGAAGTATGCCTTTAGTCTTGGCTCGAGCTGTTTAAGAAACAACTTTGATGGACAACACCTACATATCCCCCTCTCCCCTGACAGTCTCCATTTAATTCATTTTTATTGATTTCAAAACTGGCCCATTATTTTTGCAATGGCCAGACAGCGGAGAAGCAAAACAGAAATAGAGCTCACACTCTGCTTATTCAAAATTTAATAGCCATCAAAGTCAAGATCCTTGACAGATTTAAAAAATAAAGGCCTTATTTATGAAGCATAATTTTTTATCTGAGCACACAGCAAGAATAGGCAGGCAACGATAGTAATACAGCACTGCATATGATATATACATTTTACAAATAAGTGTGTGTTTGTGTGTGAGAGAAAGAGTGCTTTTCTCCTATAATTCTCCCTGACTCCCTTTCTAATTTGGGGGTGGGGTGAGAAATCAATGATTATGGCATTTTGCAAAATAAAGCCTTGACCTTCCAGCCTTGCATTTATTAAATTTATTCAAAGGAGAGAATCTGATGGGTGGGGAAAAAATACCCAACATACCTTTGAAGCTGTCATTACAGTTGATGGACAATCCACCAGGCTGTTTTCCCCAGTGACAGCTGGTTTTGTGTCCGCTGTCAAATTACACACACACACACACCACACACACACACACACACACTGCTGGATGCTATGGATTTGCACAAAGTTTTATGAGAGCGGCTTGGGGGGCAGGGGGGGGAATGAAATTATTTTCATAGCTGCTTCAGCAATTAATGTGCACTTAAAATGCAAGCAGGAAACCTCTTACCCCTTGGGTCATTACAGAAAACAAAACCTGTGGCTGGAGATGAAAACTGAAATAGGAGTAGGGATAGCTGGATCTGTCCATTTTGGTTCTCTCCATCTCTCAGTTTTTCAACCTTCAACTCAGTTCTGCAGTTTGAGGAAATGAAAAATTCAAAGTGTCTCCTGTTTGCATGCTGTTTCAGAAAGCACACAGTTTCTGAATGCATAGGTTTGCTTTAAACCAGCGGTCTGCAAACTTTTTCAGCAGGGGGCCGGTTCACTGTCCCAAAGACCTTGTGGGGGGCCAGACTATATTTTGAAAAAAATTATAAAGAATGAATTCTTATGCCCCACAAATAACGCAGAGATGCATTTTAAATAAAAGCACACATTCTACTCATGTAAAAACATGCTGATTCCCGGACCATCTGTGGGCCGGATTTAGAAGGCAATTGGGCCAGATCCTGTATACCTGAAGGAGCGTCTCCACCTCCATCGTTCTGCCCGGACACTGAGGTCCAGCGCTGAGAGCCTTCTGGCGGTTCTCTTGCTGCGAGAAGCCACGTTACAGGGAACCAGGCAGAGGGCCTTCTCGGTAGTGGCACCCGCCCTGTGGAACGCCCTCCCAGCAGATGTCAAAGAGAAAAACAACTACCAGACTTTTAGAAGACATCTGAAGGCAGCCCTGTTTAGGGAAGCTTTTAATGTTTAATAGGTTATTGTATTTTAGTGTTCTGTTGGAAGCTGCCCAGAGTGGCTGGGGAAACCCGGCCAGATGGGCGGGGTATAAATAATAAATTTATTATTATTATTATTATTATTATTATTATTATTATTATTATTATTATTATTATCTGGCCCCTGGGCCTCAGTTTGCCCACCCATGCTTTAAACAGTCAACTTTACCCATTTCCTCCCCATTCCTAGATAGGTGTCTGCATTGCTTGAAGACTGCAAGCATTCTATTCCAAGCCTCTCTCATAGCTAGAGAGGTTTTGGATTGGTTCAGAAATAAGTCAAGCTACTGCACTATTGACAGCTGCCCTCAGGGGTAATTCAAAGTAAGGATGCTGGCAAAGTTCTCCAGAAACAAATGACAGGCGAGCTTTAAAAGCCCCCAAACCCTTCTCTGGCTCAGATCAAAACCCAAACTAGAGAGAATCTACTCTCCCACACCATCTGTCACCCTTTCCCATCCCTAAAGGCCTACCAGAAAACACCCCCATCCCTTTTTCTTATTTTGAAGCTATGTGGTAATGGGGAAACTTTAGAAGCCCTTGCGAGAACTGGCTCTCCCTCAGTGCCCTGTATCCTGGTATGCTGTTGCTACCTAATGCAATGGAGCAACAGAGAGGAGATAGAGGGGAGAAAAATTCTCATTTTTCTTCCCTCGTGCCTCTGCTGAATCTCCTACCACCACCCAGCTTGTAGGTAAAGAAAAGGAAGAGAGGGCACTGAGAGCTGGTGGGGGCTGGATTGGGACACAAGGAGGGGAGGCAGAAAAGGGCCAGTATCCACCTGCTTCACCCCCCCCCCCGGGTCACTCTTGGGCTTGCCGATCAGAAGGTCGGCGGTTTGAATCCCCGCAACGGGGTGAGCTCCTGTTGCTCTGTCCCAGCTCCTGCCAACCTAGCAGTTCGAAAGCACACCAGTGCAAGTAGATAAATAGGTACCGCTGCGGCAGGAAGGTAAACAGTGTTTCCGTGCCCTCTGGTTTCCGTCACGGTGTCCCATTGCACCAGAAGCGGTTTAGTCCTGCTGGCCACATGACCCGGAAAGCTGTCTGTGGACAAACGGCGTCTCCCTCAGCCTGATGAGCGCCGCAACCCCATAGTCACCTTTGACTGGACTTAACTGTCCAGGGGTCCTTTACCTTTTTACCTTTCCAAGCCTAGTCATGACTAAACTAGGCCCATTAATTTTAATGGGTCTACTCTGTTTAGAACTAAGTTTGAGATAGCCCAAAATAGGCAGGGGATTATCAGTCCGAAAGTGTCAATACAATAACTGTGAATTTATTTTTATTTTATTTTAAGACAGACAGAGAGAGAGAGAGAGAGAGAGAGAGAGAGAGAGAGAGAGAGAGTTGCCACTAGGGTAAAAAAAGACGTTAGCCAGAAACCCTTAATTTCACTTCACTAGTGACAAATGCTGCAGTGTTTCAGGATCCCATTTAGCAATGAATCCTCTGGCACACTTGAATTGTCAACCGTAGATAAAACGGAGGAAGAAAGAGAGGAGACAGCTGTTACTTTTGCACTAGCGGAGGGTTTGCCTGCAAGTCTTGCCTGAGATGCACTGCGCTTTGTTGCTCACCTGCATATCCATAAAGCCAGGCCTCATTTCCGAAGCAGCTGGATGCTCAAGTAATTTGGGCCTGTCTCAGGGAAGGCAGGAGCCACTCGGAAAAGGTGAGGTGCGTCAACAAAACTCAAAGCAAGCCCTCGCCGCCGCCCCCGCCTCCCCCGGCATTTCTCCTTAAACAACTGTTTATTATTATCGACATGCCACTCTGGCTGCCACACAGTAATGGTTTTCTTCAGGCGAGGGCAGCTTTTTCTTTTGCCAGGTGTGTGCATTCTGCGTGAACTCAGGCCAGCCGTCACGTAGAAAACAGCCTCTATGAAATATTCATTTATGTCAAATCACGGCAGCATCTATTTCATCAAATAGCTGACAGCATCTGTGCTCAGCTAATCGAACCCACCAGCAGGAGGCTTAAGGCACTGAGCTTCGAGTGTGGAGAAGGCTGGGGGTGGGGAGCATCTGAATGCATAAGCTCAGCGTAGATTTCCTAAGTTGAAAGAAAGAAAGAAAGAAAGAAAGAAAGAAAGAAAGAAAGAAAGAAAGAAAGAGACCAGAAAAAGAGGAGCTGGTGGGCCACACAATTGTTCCTATAGCAACCTTGTAAGTGCAGTGGTATCTCGGGTTACAGACGCTTCACGTTACATACGCTTCAGGTTACAGACTCCGCTGACCCAGAAATATTACCTCAGGTTAAGAACTTTACCTCAGGATGAGAACAGAAATTGTGCGGCGGCAGCGGGAGGCCCCATTAGCTAAAGTGGTACCTCAGGTTAAGAACAGTTTCAGGTTAAGAACGGACCTCCGGAACGAATTAAGTTTTTAACCTGAGGTACCACTGTACAGGGCGGGGTAAGAATGCAGTTTCATGCCACCTTTTGATCATTATCTCATCACATAATCTGCACCTGCAGCCATCTTTTATTAAAAATTATGGGGTTCTCAGCAAGAATATGAGAAAGCTGGAAATTAATCTTGCGGCCACAACAGGCAGTCCTAGGAAGTAAATATTCCAGTCGCTTTAATTCATTAACGGTGCCATTCTGGTAAGCGAGCATAGGAATGCAAGCTTCTACAACCCCCCACACAATTAACGTGGAAGAAGCCCCGTTGAAAACAGTGGGACTTACTTTGGTGTAAAGATGAACAGCCGTTTTCAGGATAATGGGTCTGATGCCGTTTTTCATGTTCTTTTGATCATTCTTCCCAGTTATGGTAAAATAACAACAACAACCACAACAACAAGGGCTGCCCCTCACCCACCCACCTGTTTGGATGCCTGCAAGTTTAGCTGAATGGCCCACTAACTTCTTTTTTGGGTGTCCATGTCACTTTTAACCATTGCGGCATGTTAATATTCTCACAGTTATCCAACGGGTTGGGAAATGTACTGATGTTTGTGGAGACACAACGAGAAGCCCACTTTGCATGCCACAGGTAGACCACAGTTGTTGGTTTACCAGGACCGCTTTGCTTCATCCCTCGCCCAAGAGGAGCAGGAGCAACAAACCACAATCCCTAGCTGAATGTTACGTCTGAACAAGGGACCGTGGTTTGCTTCATTCCAACAAACCATTGCTGGTAGTAAACAAGAACAAACCCTGTTTCATATCGAGAAAAACAAAACCCCAAACCTAGTTCAGTTGTAAAAATAAACCTTGGCTCAAAGGTTGTCAACCTGTTTTGAGTCCACGGCTCCCTTAACCAACTACAGTCATACCTCGGGTTACAGACGCTTCGGGTTGCACATTTTCAGGTTGCACACTGTGCCAAACCCAGAAGTACCGGAAGAAGAAGAAGAAGAAGAAGAAGAAGAAGAAGAAGAAGAAGAAGAAGAAGAAGAAGAAGAAGAAGAAGAAGAAGAAGAGTTTGAAGAAGAAGAAGAGTTTGGATTTGATATCCCGCCTTTCACTCCCTTTAAGGAGTCTCAAAGCGGCTAACATTCTCCTTTCCCTCCCTCCCCCACAACAAACACTCTGTGAGGTGAGTGAGGCTGAGAGACTTCAAAGAAGTGTGACTGGCCCAAGGTCACCCAGCAGCTGCATGTGGAGGAGCGGAGACATGAACCCGGTTCCCCAGATTACGAGACTACCGCTCTTAACCACTACACCACAGTGGAACAGGTTACTTCTGGGTTTCGGCGCGCGTGCTTTGCGCATGCGCAGAAGTGCCGAATCGCAACCTGCGCGTGCGCAAACGCAATGCTGCGGGTTGTGAACATGCACCCCACACAAATCATGTTCACAACCCGAGTGTCCACTGTACATTCTTTCTGTGGCACCCCTGTGGGGCTCAGGAGCCCGGTTATGTCACCCCTTGCCTGCAGAGCTGGCAGCCTCTCACCCTTTTTCAAACACAATTCCTTGTGGAGTGTTCCATCAGCCTCCTCTCCTTGCAAGTCCTCTGGGCAGCCGCTGCTGCCACCCCTGGTCTCTGAGCTGCCCGCCTTCACCCCAAAGTGCCTTCCAGAGGCACCATTCACCTGGGGAGCTTGTAGCCAGGGCTGCTGCAACAAGCAGCTGTGCAAACCTTTGGGAGGCAGAGATGCCAAAGGACATCAGAGGAGGGTGGGAAGGAAAGAGGGGCAGAGGCCAGGGTTGCCAGCAGCACCCCTGACCATCATTCAAGGCACTCCAGGGTTGAAAACCACCGCCTTAGCTCGTTGCTCCCACTCATGCTAGTGGCAGAGAGAAATGGGAGCTGTCTGCACATTCCAATAAATACAGTTTAGAAATAAAAATGTCATTATAGACTGTATGTGTAAAACAGGTGTGGGGAAGCAGTGGCCCTGCAGATGTTGCTGGACTCCAACTCTCATCAGCCCCTGCGACCATAGCCAATGGCCAAAAATGATGGGATTTGAAGTTCAGTAGCATCTCTAGACGTGGGTGGCTTCTCTAGACCCGCGGGTGGGATGCGGGTGGCGCTGTGGGTTAAACCACAGAGCCTAGGACTTGCCGATCAGAAGGTTGGCAGTTCGAATCCCCGCGATTGTGTGTTGCTCGGTCCCTGCTCCTGCCAACCTAGCAGTTCGAAAGCATGTCAAAGTGCAAGTAGATAAATAGGTACTGCTCCGGCGGGAAGGTAAATGGCGTTTCCGTGTGCTGCTCTGGTTCGCCAGAAGCAGCTTAGTCATGCTGGCCACATGCTGTACACCGGCTCCCTCGGCCAGTAAAGCGAGATGAGCGCCGCAACCCCAGAGTCGGCCACGACTGGACCCAATGGTCAGGGGTCTCTTTACCTTTACTTTAGCATCTCTAGAGGGTCACAGATTCCTCACACCTGGTATTAAAAAATGTTTGGGGTTTTTTTTCTTCAATGAGGGGACCATATTTATAAAATAAAATTTTATGTGTTAACACAGGACTTGAGAAAAGAGCTTCTGAAAGCGGTAAGGGAAAGTTAAGCCACATGCAATGCAATCTTGTTCATGTCAACTCATAACTAAGTCCCATTGAATGGGGCTTATGTTCCAGAGAGTTAATCCTATTGAATTCAATTGGAGTTTTCTTCCAACCATATATGCTTATTTATTTCATTTTAGTTTTGATATTTTTATCCTAGCTTTAAAAATATTTTTTCTTTAAAAAAGATAGCTCATGAAAGGAGAAAGCAATAACCAGGAAAATAACAATTAAGAACCACACTGGTTTCAACAGTTTGTTAAATGTTATCAGCATTGAATGTTTTATGACGCTATGGTTTGTTGTTGGCTATAAACCTTGGTTTGGTTTAACTGTCTTGTATCTGAATCCAGCAATCTTAACCGTGGTTTGACTACCCTGTACCAGATGCTCACTATACCACAAAGACATGAGGCAAGACCAGCTGGAAAACAAACACAACTTTGAAGAAACAAACCATGGTTTGCTTGATCATCTGTGGGAAAACTTGTGATTATCTCATGGTTTGTTAAACAATTCATGGCTTAAATCAGAGATAGGGAATAATCCAGATGGTACTGGACTATAGCTTCCACTCTTGGCCATGCTGACTGGGGCTAATGGGAGTTTAGAGTCCCGGAGCATCTGCAAGGACTCTTCATTTCTGACTTAAATTTATATGTCTTAGCATTGTGTGTGAACCAGGTTAGAAACACATCAGCAAGAAAGAAAGAAAGAAAGAAAGAAAGAAAGAAAGAAAGAAAGAAAGAAAGAAAGAAAGAAAATCATAGCTAAGAACCAGCAAGAAGAGAAGGAAAATAGCTTCACAGAATAAAAAAGTTTTTTAAAAATCTATCTAAAAATTAGAAGAGAGGGGTCTTTGCCACATTTCTGCAGGGAGAGAGTTCTGCAAACGTGGCACGACCACCAAGGAGACTCTACCCTAAGTACCCACCAGCCTGATCTTAACTAGCTATAGTCTGGAGAGTCTATATAGGACCTCTGCTGCCAATCTCAGCTCAGGCTTTGTGGTTTCAAAGGATGTGCTTCCTTGTTGATCCCAAAATCATCTGAGAATTGTTCCTACTGCCCAGGGCAAATTATAGGCATCAGCCTCGCTTCGCATTCCTGCCTGCTCCACGGTGGCTTTCAGAAGCCAGACGTGGGCACTTCAATCAGCACACAGCTCCGCCTCTTCCAGTAAGAGGCTTTCAGAGGCTCCTCTGCTTTGATTACAGCATCAGCAAAGTGAGTGGTGTTAAAAGTCAGCCAGGTTAAAGCAGTCGGCCTCTCTAGGTGCAGCAGTGGACATTTGCTCCAAGAAACCAGCTTTTTGATTGTTTGCTTTGTTTTTCTCCATGGAGGGAAATGTGGCGTGTTTTTTGGGGTGTGTGTGTGTGTTGATTTCCATCTATTAGAGCAGTGTTTCCCAACCTTTTTGGGGCAAAGGCACACTTGTTTCATGAAAAAAATCTCGAGGCACACCACCATTAGAAAATGTTTAAAAAATTAACTCTGTGCCTATATTGACTACCGTATTTTTCGCCCTATAGGACGCACCGGCCCATAGGACGCACCTAGATTTTGGGGGGGAAATAAAGGGAAAAAAATTATTCCCCCCCCCCAGACGCGGGGCTGGGGCGGGAGAAGCCCGAGCTTCCCCCGACCCCAGCCCCCAGAATGGGAGCCAGAGTGGCTCCCGGAGCTTGCGGGACTGGGGGTGGGGGAAGCCCGAGCTTCCCCCGCCCCCAGCCCCCAGAAAGGGTCCGAGAGCGATGGCAAAGGTGAGCGCACCTTCGCCATCACTCCCAGAGCTTGCGGGGCTGGAGGTGGGGGAAGCCAGAGCTTCCCCTGCCCCCAGCCCCCAGAAAGGGTCCGAGAGCGATGGCAAAGGTGAGCGCACCTTCGCCATCACTCCCAGAGCTTGCGGGGCTGGAGGTGGGGGAAGCCAGAGCTTCCCCCACCCCCAGCCCCCAGAAAGGGTCCGAGAGCGATGGCGAAGGTGAGCGCACCTTTGCCATTGCTCCCGGAGCTTGCAGGAGCTGGGGGTGGTGGAAGCCCGAGCTTCCCCCGCCCCCAGCCGCCAGAGCAGGTCAGAGAGCGATGGCGAAGGTGTGCGCACCTTCGCCATCGCTCTGGGACCTTGCACGGGCTGGGGGCGGGGGAAGCCGGAGCTTCTCCCGTCCCCAGCCCCCAGAGCAGGTCGGAGAGCGATGGCGAAGGTGAGCGCACCTTTGCCATTGCTCCCGGAGCTTGCAGGAGCTGGGGGTGGTGGAAGCCCAAGCTTCCCCCGCCCCCAGCCGCCAGAGCAGGTCAGAGAGCGATGGCGAAGGTGTGCGCACCTTCGCCATCGCTCTGGGACCTTGCACGGGCTGGGGGTGGGGGAAGCCGGAGCTTCTCCCGTCCCCAGCCCCCAGAGCAGGTCGGAGAGCGATGGCGAAGGTGAGCGCACCTTTGCCATTGCTCCCGGAGCTTGCAGGAGCTGGGGGTGGTGGAAGCCCGAGCTTCCCCCGCCCCCAGCCGCCAGAGCAGGTCAGAGAGCGATGGCGAAGGTGTGCGCACCTTCGCCATCGCTCTGGGACCTTGCACGGGCTGGGGGCGGGGGAAGCCGGAGCTTCTCCCGTCCCCAGCCCCCAGAGCGGGTCGGAGAGCGATGGCGAAGGTGCGCGCACCTTCCGCATCGCTCTGGGACCTTGCGCGGGCTGGGGGCGGGGGAAGCCGGAGCTTCTCCCGTCCCCAGCCCCCAGAGCGGGTCGGAGAGCGATGGCGAAGGTGCGCGCACCTTCCGCATCGCTCTGGGACCTTGCGCGGGCTGGGGGCGGGGGAAGCCGGAGCTTCTCCCGTCCCCAGCCCCCAGAGCGGGTTGGAGAGCGATGGCGAAGGTGCGCGCACCTTCCGCATCGCTCTGGGACCTTGTACGGGCTGGGGGCGGGGGAAGCCGGAGCTTCTCCCGTCCCCAGCCCCCAGAGCGGGTCGGAGAGCGATGGCGAAGGTGCGCGCACCTTCCGCATCGCTCTGGGACCTTGCGCGGGCTGGGGGCGGGGGAAGCCGGAGCTTCTCCCGTCCCCAGCCCCCAGAGCAGGTCGGAGAGCGATGGCGAAGGTGAGCGCACCTTCCGCATCGCTCTGGGACCTTGCGCGGGCTGGGGGCGGGGGAAACCGGAGCTTCTCCCGTCCCCAGCCCCCCGAACGGGTCGGAGAGCGATGGCGAAGGTGCTCGCAGCTTTGGCATCGCTCTGGGAGCTTGCGTGGCTGGGGGGATAGCTTCCTTAAGCCTGGAGAGCAAGAGGGGTCGGTGCGCACCGACCCCTCTCGCTCTCCAGGCTTCAGCGAAAGCCTGCATTCGCGGCGATGGGATGTGGGAGGGAGCTCGCTCGCCGCCCCGCGTGTGCTCGCCGCCGCCGCCGCCCCGCCTCTCGCCGCCCGACTCGCCCGCCTCCCTCCCACGGCACACTAGGCAACGTCTCACGGCACACTAGTGTGCCGCGGAACACCGGTTGGGAAACACTGTATTAGAGGGCAACACACTACTCTTCTTCATCTTTTGTTAGAATTGCTGGATTTTCTGTTTGCAACACATTGTGGGGCTCAGAACACCTTCCAATGCTAATCTTTTATTATTATTGTTGTTGTTGTTGTTGTTGTTAAAGATTTTCTTGTTTTACAGAAGTAAGTGTAATGCCTCTCATATTTTTTCCATGTAACATTTTTACAAATCCGTTTCATTTGTTGAGACATTAGGGGGAGAGGAAAAAAGAAGGGGTGGAGGGAGGGAAGATGGGTGGGGGTGGGGTCGGGTGGCGATGTTTCTGTTATGCTTAATGTATGTAGGGTTTGGTGTCAGCGTTGCTTGTGCTGTTCACTTGTGTTCCTTTGGTGGTGAGAGAGGTTGGGGTTGGCCCAGGGTGTGGTTGTTTGTTTGTGATTGGCTGTGGTGATCTTTGTTTTCGTGTGTGAGTAGAAACTGAAGCTGACACGGGGACAAACAGAAGAAGATGGCTCCCCTTTATCACATACACAGCCCAACAAGACAACGACAAAAATCCACCAACAGCATACAAATCAATATGGCCAACCTATGCCGATCTTTTTAAACACACACACAGATTACATTCTTTATATTTTGATTGTCTGTTTTAGGTGGATTGTTCTGGAGGGGACCCACCATACATTTTTTATTAACCTATACTGAACGTTCAAATCATATAACATGACCATAAACCAAAATATGACTTTGCATTAATCATTTCAGCATAAGGCATACATCAGTTGGTGAAGAAAGACTGTACAATAATATAAGCCCGATATGCCTGATGTTAGAGTGGGAGGTGAGTAGAAATGAATGCCCGTACCTGATCTATGCCAAATAAAATCAAACTTAGTGGGGATCTGCCAGCCATGGTCTGCTTCTTGATATGAGCCACAAATGGCCTGTTTTTATTTACACCCTTTAGAGAAGCGAATGTTGGTTGGTTGGCATCTGCCTGTCTCGAGAGACAATGGAATGTGCCTCTGGGGGTGAAGTCAAACTGCTGGTTAGCAGCACTGAAGTGAACGCCCTGAGGCACAGGACTGGGCAGTATATGGAGGTCCTGGGCTAACCAGACGACAAGAGCCTTGCTGATGTGGTCCAAAGGAAATCAGAGCGATACATTTGGCACCAGCTTGGCTGCAGGAGTGGCTGTAAAGAGGAATACAAGACGCCAACCAACCGTCTTAGGGACTCTACTCCAGATTTTCACAGGGTTTAGCCCTTAGCTTTTTCTTCTCCTGAAGATACCTTGCAAGGCAGCAGACCTTTCCTTCTCCTAGATGGGCTGCCTCATGGGTAGGCAAACCAAGGCCTGGGGGGCGGCATCAGACCCAATCACCTTCTCAGTCCAGCCCACGGATGGTCCAGGAATCAGTGTGTTTTTACATGAGTAGAATGTGTCCTTTTATTTAAAATGCATCTCTGGGTTATTTGTGGGGCCTGCCTGGTGTTTTTACATGAGTAGAATGTGTGCTTTTGTTTAAAATGCATCTCTGGGTTATTTGTGGGGCATAGGAATTCGTTCATTTCTCCCCAAAAATAGTCTGGCCCCCCACAAGGTCTGAGGGATAGTGGACCGGCCCCCTGCTGAAAAGGTTTGCTGACCCCTGGGCTACCTCCTCAGCTTACACCATTTAGAGATGTAAACACTTAAGCACAATGCTATTTTTACAGAAAAAGAGGTGCTGGAACTCACAATGAACACCTCCCTCGTTCTCTTGGAATGGCAGCGGTGCCCATCTGAGAGGTGCCAGCACTGAGTTCCTGTGAGGTCCAGTTGGGAGGAAAAGCCCTGCTTAAGCAATATCTTAATGTCTAAAATAAATAAGTCCCCCCCCCCGCCATTTCCTGCAAGGAGCTCAAGATGGCATTGAAGTCCCCACAGAGGCTAGGGAGGTATGGTGACTGGGCCAAGGTCACCTATTGTGTTTTGTTCTTTCACAGCCTGGTGCTATGCAAGTTGGAAGCGAGCCAGTCAGTGGTGGCAATCAAGCCATGATCCACCTTAACGAAGTCTACCTAATGACAGGTAGGTTGGCTGGTGGCTTGGAAGCAGTAGGTGTATGGCAGGGTTTTCTTTCTCTCTTCAGGGTTGGGCTGTTCAACTGTCCACAAGATGCTAAAATAACAAAAGCCTGCAGAGAGCTGCTTTGTGCTGGCGGCTCCATGCAGGGCCCCTGTGACAATGAGAACAAACACAATATGTTTGGAAGGTAGCCATGTGAGTCAAAAAGGTGCTTAAGGTATTTAACTCCTAGTAAATTAGCAAAAATGGGACGCAGGTGGTGCTGTGGGTTAAACCACAGAGCCTAGGACTTGCCGATCAGAAGGTTGGCGGTTCGAATCCCCACGATGGGGTGAGCTCCCGTTGCTCGGTCCTGCTCCTGCCAACCTAGCAGTTCAAAAGCACATCAAAGTGCAAGTAGATAAATAAGTACCACTCCGGTGGAAAGGTAAACAGCATTTCCGTGCGCTGCTCTGGTTCACCAGAAGCGGCTTAGTCATGCTGGCCACATGACCCGGAAGCTGTACACCGGCTCCCTCGGCCAATAAAGTGAGATGAGCACCAGAGTCGGCCACAACTGGACCTAATGGTCAGGGGTCCCTTTACCTTTAAATTAGCAAAAATGTATAAAACATGCTCAAATGTATGCTGGAAATGTAAGGGAAAAGAAGGCACATTTTCTCACATGTGGTGGAATTGTAAGGTAGTAAAAGGATTTTGGGAAATGATATATAAAGAGTTGAAATAAATGTTTAAAATAACCTTTGTTAAAAAGCCTGAAGCCTTCCTTTTAGGCATTCTAGGTGCCAAAATCCCAAGGGAGCAGAAAAGACTATTTATGTATGTGACCACGGCTGCACGGATGTTTACTGGCCCAGAGATGGAAAGAAGATAAAGTCCCTACCAGAGAAGAATGGCAAATGAAGTTAATGGACTATGCTGAAATGGCTAAAATGACTGGAAGAGTCAGAAATCAGGAAGACCAAAATTTTAATAAGGAATGGGGAAAATGTATAACTTATCTTAAAAACCATTGTATACCGTTAAAGTCGTTAGTAGGATTGGAATATCACTTGTAGTTTAAGGTTGAATTCTGTACATAATGGAAGAGGCAAAGGATTTGGAGTACCATAAAAGATGCAGGAGGATGGAAGTCCAGGAGATTCCTAGGAATTTTGTTTTTATGATTTATGTTTGATAGATCTCACTAAAAAAATATATTAAAAAAACCAAATAAATAAATTTGTAAAAAATAGAAGGTGCTTAACCCATTTAGATTTATGTTTGGTACAAAGGCAGAATTAAGGGAGCATGACTGGTTCTGTCTCACTGGGTGCGGAGCCTCGGGGAGGGGGACAAAACTATGAGGCAGAATGAATGAAAGGCGTGAGGCGGGGACGCCGAATTTTGGTATTGCGAGGGCACTGCTGAAATCTGAGACCCCAAGTTTTGTCACTGCTTGACATTGGAACAAACATATATCATGAGGGGGCACCTACATTCTTCAAGAATGGGTCTTGCACATTTGATATCAGCTGCAAAATAGTCCTCCACCAAATATGCCCATCCACCTTCAGCCTTGGTGTGGCATGGAGGCAAGGAATGGGTTATTCTTTGCACTGCTGCCAGTGTGTGTCAGGGACTGGTTGGTTGAGGAACAGCTGGCGGGCGGCAAAGAGGGAGAGCCCAGGCCGCTTCCTGCCTTTATAGGGCAGGCCACGCCCCTGAACCAGCCGATTGACCGGCTAGGGGGTGATGCAGCTGGGAATCCCCCCAATCACTTTGAGGAAGAGTAGTGAAAGCTGCCCCCCCAAGAGCCACCCCCCCCCCCCGGGAAGGCACAGAAGAAGATGACTTCTGATTATACCAGTGGTGGCCTCTCACTGGTAGAAGGGGATCACAACAGCACTGCCATTTTCCCGCCATCACAAGGAGTGAGTGACCTGAGCCTGCCCAGTGTGCCTGTAACTCAAAGACAGAACTCCCCAAATAGAATGTGCGCATTTTCAATGGGGGCATGGAAGAGAACCCCGCAGCAGAGCATTTATTGAGCAACCGTCTCCCATGTTCCCTTTCAGCTTACAGTGGTACCTCGCAAGACGAATGCCTCGCAAGACGGAAAACTTGCAAGACGAAAGGGTTTTTGGTTTTTTGAGTTGCTTCGCAAGACGATTTTCCCTATGGGCTTGCTTCGCAAGATGGAAACGTCTTGCAAGTTTGTTTCCTTTTTCTTAACACCGTTAATACAGTTGCGACTTGACTTCGAGGAGCAACTCATAGCACGCGGTGTGGTAGCCTTTTTTGAGGTTTTTGAAGACTTTGGTGATTTTTGAAGCTTTTCCGAAGCTTTCCCGACACCGTGCTTTGCAAGACAAAAAAAATCGCAAGACGACAAAACTCGCGGAATGAATTAATTTCGTCTTGCGAGGCACCACTGTATCTTGCCACTCTCCTTCACCAGAAATGCAGCTTAACAAGAATTCCCTCTGGTCAAACCACAGAGGGTGTGTGTCTTCCTTCCTCTTTAATCAACCAGCCATGCAGGTAGAAAGCCGCAGTTACACACCCTAGCGCAAAAGGATCCCCAGTCAATTTGTGTTGATTTAGAACAGGAACTAAAAAAACCAGAATGTTCCTTCCATTAGCTTCTATCAATTTTTACAAGATACTGTATTTACCACTGGCAAGCAAAGATCCTACTGTGGTAGGTGCCTTTTGCTGGTAAATATTGTGTTAAATCAGCTGTAAAATGCTACTTCAAAGAGCCGTGATTATTGTTTTTATGACTGCGGGAGAAAGCCAAAAACACACGGATCCTCAATACCCCGCAAAACTAGAAGGCATATAAAGAAGAAGAAAAACCAGTCCCTGGTGCATTATTCTTGCAAATTTCACAGCTCCGTAATATTGCACGTTTTTAGGCAGAAAATACTGCCAGCAAGAGACCAATGCAAAGGGTTTTTATGAAACCGAAGGGCTGAGTCAGTTTCTTGAAAGGACCGGCTGGCGCTCAACTCTGTTGTGGAAGTTCACAGCATAGCCAAGATGTTTCACAAGCTGGCATCCTCATTATCATAATCATTGCCCACTTGAGTTGATAAATACTGGTGTCTGGGTGAGAGCAAAAGGCAGGTGACCAAGCAAGGAGATTGCAATATTGAAGAAAAGGAGGAGGGTATCTAGAGAGGGGAATCTAGTCACTGGGTATTTTGCTGGTGTATGGGCAGATGCCCAACCATGCTCATGCTTGACCCTGGTCCAGATCCCTGAGGATGTCTTGTCATTTGATAGATGCCTAGCTGCAAGAGGACATGTAAGGGTGGTTAACTTCCTCCTGCTGCTGTGGGACAACACAAGCAGGAATGGAGAGTAGAGGACCAAGGAAGAAGTGGGTAGCAGCGGCAGCTGATGCTTTCCAACAAGAAGAGATGGGCGAATCTTGCCATGTCAGTTCCTCTTGGTTCCTCATTGCTCCACTCGTGTTCAGTTCTGCACATAGCACACATCAATGTCAGGAAGAGCTTTATGACAGTAAGAGCTGTTTGACAGTGGGACAGACTCCCTCGGAAGATGGTGGGCTCTCCTTCCTTGGGGGGTTTTAAGAAGAAGCTGAATGGCCACTGATCATGGATGCTCCATTGCAGGTGGTTGGACGAGATGACTGTGGGGGAAAACGCCTGGGAAGGCCACCAACTTTCCAAAACACTGGGGCGTCTCTCCGATGGTCACTCTCTGGCTGTAAATCTCCCTCAGTCCAGAGAGACCCATTATAAGCAACCCCTTCCTGCTGAGAGGAGCACACTTGTCTTCTGGCATATCATAGCAGAAGAGAGAGTCAAACAGTAGCTCTAAACTACTTTATTTTACAGTCTTTATACAAAGAATCCATCAGCATGTCTGTGCTCTCTCAGCAACAGCATCACACACAGAAGTGAAACTAAAGTTCCAACAATATTGAGGCTTCCTGTCTCACACTCTCAGACATTCACATGATATAAACAACATAGTGCTACGTACTGGAGCAGCACGGGTGGATAAAAATCCTAACAATGACCCCCCAGGACCCCTCCAACTCTACAATTCTATTAGTAATAGTAGTAGTAGTAGTATTTATACCTAGCCCATCTGGCTGGGTTTCCCCAGCTGTTCTGAGCGGCTCCCAACAGAATATTAATAACAATAAAGCGATAAAAGATCAAACATAACAAACTTCCCTAAACATGAGTCTATGATCTATGATTCTAACTACACACTTATATAAAGTTAAATTATTTGTAGATTATGGGTGAAAAAAATAGAAAACAATGACATACAAAACAATTAAAAAACAACAACTATTATCTAGGAAACTGATCTCAAAAGCAACACAGCTACCAACTGGGAAAACAACATTCACTTAGAAGGCTTGTTAAAAGACAAAAGTCTTCAACCAGCAATAGAGAGGGTGCTCGTCTGAATGTAATGGGAGGGAGTTCCCACTAGGAGGGTGCCACAACACTAGAGATCTGATCCAGACATTGCTCAGATTTCCTGATAAGATGGTATCTGCAAGATCCCCTCTCCTGCAGTACGCAGTTGTTGTTTGGGTATACAAGGGATTAAATTATAGTTCTGGTATCTGGCTCCCAATCTGCACAGGACTTTGTACAGCCATGATTAGCACCTTGAATTTAGACCGGTCGCAACTGGCGGCCAGTACAATTCTTCGGACACTTGGTGTAATATGATAGCGATGTTCTGCCTCAGTAGAGTGGTCAAGCCATCATGTTCTGCTCAGCTGAAGCTTCCAGATCAGCCTCAAAGGCAAGGCAAACACAGACACATTGGCAGTCTGGACGTTACACGTGGACAGCAGTGGTCAGGGCTATCGCAGTCCAGAAACCAATGCTGCTGTATTATCAACCAAAGCACTCCTGGCCACTGAGGTCAACTGGCTTTGTAGCAACCGAGATGAATCCAGGAGGACCCCTCAGATGATGATGAGTATCCCAGCATGATATACATGTTTTCAAACATGAGGCTGTCAGATTCATGCCTGTTTTCGGTGTACCATTAAGCTTCATCATCATCATCAATCTTTATTACAGTCCAGAGACCAAACAAATCATTACAAAGCAATACACAGCCTGCCTCTAGGTTAAACAAGCATTTTGTTCAGAATATAGGGATTGTTGGTTCTTGCAACCACCGATAAAAACTTTGCCACTGCTAATGTTCTAGCATTTGTCTGGTCTTCCAATAGGAACCTGACATAGTGAGCCTCTGATTTTCCCGGGAAAGGTACCAGCAAGGGTAGTATCAGTTCAGCCCTGGCTTGCTCATATTTTGCACAGTGCAACAAAATATGTTTTAGCGAATCGATGTCTTGAGCACACGAGCAAAGTCTGTCCTGGTAGGGAACTCCTCTCAACCTGCCATCCAACACTGCAGAAGGAAAGACGTTTAGTCTGGCTTTGGTGAAAAGCCTTCAATAGTTTGGTACTGTCCGGTTTTTAATGTAAGATGTTAACTTAAAGACATGCCCATATTGTACTCCTACTGCCAGCGGACTACAGACTGCGTGTGATTGAGATCGCAAGTCACTGTGTGCATTATCCCATAATCTTTGCTTTAACATCTTTTGGGCGCCTTCATAACCCAGGTAAGCTTTATAATGTGTGAAATGGCATTAGCTGGACCTTTAATATACAAGCCGAGTCCCCGTATATTAAGCCTACTTATAAGCTTGCCATACATCCCTGCAGCCTGCTTCACTGTCCTCCCTGGTTGTGAAACGTTTTCCGCATTCTTCTGATTTTACTCATTTCCAAGAGCTCACCCTGGCCAATTTCCCTGGACTCGGACCTTGCCCCCGCTCCCAGCACCTAACAAATGCTACTTTCAAGAAGGTATGCATGGCTTGCCAGAGTCAGGTTAACACATCTGGGTGTTTTATTGCCATAACCTTCCCGTGACCACTGTGGAAAAATGGATGCATGAGATACAGAGAATGGATGACTGACTTCATTCAATATATGGCCAGCAATCCCTCTGTAACATCTAAATCTAGCCTGATTGCTAGAAAGCCTCTGGGCACTTTCTCTCGCCCATCCTTCACTTGGAGTCATAGAAATGTCCATTCTGCAAGAAGGCTGCAGAGTAATGACTGGGGGGGGGGGCGCAGTCATTAATGCTCCACCTTCCTGGCCTGTTAACAACATCAGAATATTCAAAAGGAAAGGATTGTTAATTGTCAGTGCGTTCTGCATCCACCCTAGCACCAATGCTACTTGCTTCATTGTGTCCCTGAATGGTTTCCGTTCCAGCTGGTGATCTTTTAAAAAAATTGCCATGTTTCAGGAGTGAGCCAGCAATAAATCACAGGGAGTAAGTGAAGTTAACTCTTTATTAGAAGAAGCAGGATCTGCTAAGGATTGCCAGACCTAGTGAGAATAGCAACTCATCTCTGGCAGGTCTTCCCAGATGAGGTAAAAAGGTAAAGTCCAGTCAAAGGTGACTATGGGGTGTGGCGCTAATCTCGCTTCAGGCCGAGGGAGCCAGTGCTTTTCCACAGACAGCTTTCCGGGTCATGTGGCCAGCAGGACTAAACCACTTCTGGCGCAATGGAACACCGTGGCAGAAACCAGAGCGCACAGAAACGCTGTTTACCTTCTGCAGTGGTACCTATTTATCTACTTGCACTGATATGCTTTTGAACTGCTAGGTTGGCAGAAGCTGGGACAGTGCAACGGGAGCTCACCCCATCCTGGTCCTGGATGAAGCAGTTGTTGAGACTGAAGGTCCTTGCCTTCCCACAGCTACCTAAGTCTCCTCTTCTCCCGGGTCTTTCCCAAGCAATCTGAGACTACGCCAGTGTGCCTGCCTTTGCGTCTCCCATTTCATACCACTCCTGGTTGTGGGAGACAACTAAAGAGGGGAGCTTGTTGCAGCTTCCCACCATTCCTCTGTGTCCAGACAGTCCATGACATCATGTCACTTTAAGAAATAGCATCTGCTTGTTTTTCCACTTCTGTCCTCATCCCGTTTACCTCTTCAGTTATGTATTTATGATGGTTAGCCTGTCTTGTTTTTATGGATCATATGTAAATAGCACTGGGAACCTTTTATGCTGAAGAGCATTAAAATGCATTAAATAAATGAACCTTTTACTTTGGGACTGCATGGTTCATATTGAAACATTCATAGTTCATAGAAAGGAAGGGGGGCTTTGTGATCTTTCACAACTACCAGAACCCCTGGATACTGCTGGAAAAGAACTAGTTGCTGCCAAATTCAGTTCCCTGAGGAAGGTTGCACACAAAAAAGGGAGGGTGAGTGTAGATCTGCGGTATGTGCATCACTCAAGAGAAACATCTGAGCTGAGCCTAAGATTTGCTATACTGAAAAGAGAAGGGAGCGTGTGGCACTGCAAACTAAACCACTGAACTTCTTGGGCTTGCCTATCGGAAGGTCAGTGGTTCAAAACCGCATGACGGGGTGAGCTCCCCTTGCTCTGTCCCAGCTCCTGCCAACCTAGCAGTGCACACCAGTGCACACCAGTGCAAGTAGATAAATAGGTACCACTGTGGTGGGAAGATAAATGGTGTTTCCATGCACTCTGGTTTCCATCACGGTGTTCCGTTGTGCCAGTAGCGGTGTAGCCATACTGGCCACATGACCCGGAAAGCTGTCTGCAGACAAACACTGGCTCCCTCAGCCTGAAAGTGAGATGAGCGCCACAACCCCATAGTCGCCTTTGACTGGACTTAACCATCCAGGGGTCCTTTGCCTTTTACCTATTCTGAAAAGAGAAATGACTATTCAGTATATATCATGCTAACCACCTTGGACAGAAATATTTTGAATACCTACACACAAATCAATCTGTAGACAAACAAATAAAGTTTTCGGGTTTTTTTAGTGATGACCTGCATTTCCTTCTACTCAATTTAATTACTAGCATGTGTACAAAATGGCATCCCTGACAATTATTCTTTCAGGGAACAGTGACATGTGAAACAACAGGAATATCTTCAAACCACTTGTGAGTTTTATGTAGATCCCCATTGCTCAGCAAAGATTTACTAAGCTAGCGAAAATGTCACAAGCTAAGAGGTGCAAGGCTGATTGGTGCCTGTGTGTGTGTTTTGCAGAAGCTTGCCATATAGGAAATAAAATGGAGAGCAGTGTTTTTGCAGCTTACAAAGCACAGCTTGCAATAGGAGAGCTAGATGAGGTCTTGACAAGTGAGAAACCTCCCAGAGGCATTTTGCCAGAGGCAAGCACAGTACCTCCAGGAGAGCTGGGAGTTTGCTTGCTGTGGTGGTTGATGCAGTACACATTTAAACAGGTGGAGGGTGTGCCATTCCTGGGGACTGCAAGAATGCCTTTCCGAGTGATATTTCTTGGGCACAGGACCACACACTCGAATCCAGAGGACAATTCCTGCAGCACTAAATCAGTCCTGGCTGCCCAGCCCTTGGAATTGAACCTAACAGACCTTGTAGCCGTGGCCCTGTAAGCAAAGCAGTTATCTGATGCCAGACCCTCCAAGTGTCCCTGTTTTCCAAGGACAGTCCCAGATCCTGGAATATCCCACTTTACCTTGTTGTTGTTTAGTTGTTTAGTCATTTAGTCATGTCTGACTGTTTGTGACCCCATGGACCAGAGCATGCCAGGCACTCCTGTCTTCCGCTGCCTCCCGGAGTTTAGTCAAACTCATGCTGGTAGCTTTGAGAACACTGTCCAACCATCTCGTCCTCTGTCGTCCCCTTCTCCTTGTGCCCTCCATCTTTCCCAACATCAGTGGCCAAAGTATTGGAGCTTCAGCTTCAGGATCTGTCCTTCCAATGAGCACTCAGGGCTGATTTCCTTAAAGAATGGAGAGGTTTGATCTTTTTAAAGCACTCTTACACCATATTAACAGTCATGGCTTCGCCCGAAGTGTCCTAGTTTGAACTCTAGTTTGTTAAAGGTGCTGGGAATTGTAGCTTCGGGGAGGGCGTCTCCTAACATCTCTCAGCACCCTTCAGAATAGACTGAATGCTCACCTCTGAAAAGAGCACAGATGAGTGGCAGAGCTTCTTCTTTGCATGCAGAAGGTCTTGGGTTCAATCACCAGCATCTCTAGGTAGGGCTGGAAGAGAATATTGCCTGAATCCTGGAGAGTCCGTGTAGACAATCCTGAGCTAGAGGGACCAGCGTTCTGACTCAGTGTATGGCAGATTCTTATGCTCCTCTGAACCAGTGCACCCAAGAGGCTCAAAGGCAGATGCTAGCCGTACATTACAGATGCAGATGGGGAGAAAACAGTGCAGAGAATATGGAAATGTCTCTTTTTTGATGCTTGCTATTGGCTTGGTCTTGATGGACCAGTTGACTCGGAAAAGAGTTTTGACACCCCCTGCAATTGACTTAGCAGTATCTCAGGTCTGGAGAGCCAAGTTTGCCTATGCCTGGAATAGGGTGTCCCTATTTTCATCAGAGAAATGTTGGAGGGCATGTGACACTCATTTGGTATCCTCATCCTCAATGTTACAAGGTGAGTAGATTTTCTTCCACCCACTGAGCACTCAGCATTTACCTGACCACAAAGTGCAGCAATCGGACAACCACTTCACCATGTATGTAAGAACATAAGAAGATCCTGCTGGATCAGGCCAATGGCCCGTCTAGTCCAGCATCCTGTTCTCACAACCTGTCATTTCCAGTGTTTGGTATTCAGAAGCATACTACCCCCCAAGTGTGGAGGCAGCTGGCCAAAATGCACTTTGGATTTGCCATACAATAATCCCGATTCCAGATTGCGAGTGATGATCCTAATAGAAATAATAACTTGCAAATAAGTTAAGAGTATATTTGTTTCACAGGGAAGGGACACAGTCAGCTGATTAGAAAAATAGGAAGCATTGCCATGGAGTAGACAATGCTTTGTTGTTGTTGTTTAGTCGTTTAGTCGTGTCCGACTCTTCGTGACCCCATGGACCAGAGCACGCCAGGCACTTCTGTCTTCCACTGCCTCCCGCAGTTTGGCCAAACTCATGCTGGTAGCTTCGAGAACAATGTCCAACCATCTCGTCCTCTGTTGTCCACTTCTCCTTGTGCCCTCCATCTTTCCCAACACCAGGGTCTTTTCCAGGGAATCCTCTTCTCATGAGGTGGTCAAAGTATTGGAGCCTCAGCTTCAGGATCCGTCCTTCCAGTGAGCACTCAGGGCTGATTTCCTTAAGAATGGATCGGTTGGATCTTCTTGCAGTCCATGGGACTCTCAAGAGTCTCCTCCAGCACCATAATTCAAAAGCATCAATTCTTCGGCGATCAGACAATGCTAGGAGGGGAAAAAACACCTTGGCATGCCTTCTCAGGCAACATGCCAAATTGAACTGACCCAAGGTTCTTCAGCTGAATTTGCCTGTCAGATTCAGTCAAGTGGGCTCCTGTTTACACAACATCCCTCTATTACGGCGTTGTTTGCACAAGCTTCTTCCGTTCTTTTCAGTAGGTAAAGCATAAAACCTCAGCAACTCACATAGGGCAGGTAGAAGCCAAAGAGCCCTGTCAGTGGTGTGGGGTGAGGACACTGGAGGAGGAAGGGGGGATGCAGGGGGTGTGGCCCACTCCACATGCAATTGGAAAACAGCCTTTACCAAAGGTGTCATGGGTTTTGAAGATGCTCAAACTCAGGACGAAAGGGAGAAACGTGCTAAGAGGAAGGCACGCTGCGGGATGCGACCTGTAAAAACGTAGCATGAAGCAAACATAACATGAGGTATGACTGAACACCTCACGTTTAAAACCATGTCTGTGGAAGACAATCTTACTCAGCTACGAGTGATTGCCAAAGAAGCAGCAGCCTAGCATCTTGTTACCCAGAGTAGCCAGACTATGGGAAGTCCACATGCAGGACAGGAAGGTAACATCTGCCTCCCAATGTAGCTTTCCAGCAGGGACTGACAACTTGTCAAACATTCCTGCCCTAAGGCAGGATTCCCCTCACAACATTCTACCCACTGCAATGCAAAGCACAATATGCAAGAATGGTGCATCACTGGCAGAAAGCGCCTAGAGAATAGGGAGCTCACAGCTGTCTCACCACAAGGGAGCCCAGTCACATCCTAGAAGGAAAGGCAGAAGTATAGTCCCAATACTCATGGAGAAACTGCTTTTAAAAAATCAATTTCACAGTGCAAATGAGTCCTAAAATAGCTGGTGCTTCGTACTATTGGCATTATTTTCCTTTCTGCCTAGCTGCCAGATTGTCTTTTTATTTTAATTTACTTTGTTTTTGACAGATTAACTAGAAGCATAGCAAGTTTGTGAATTGGAAAGCTTCAGATCATTTTATTTTTTTTAAAGGAAAATCTTGCCTGTGCGTTCAGATCTGCCATGGGCATGACCAGAATTATTTCTGGAGTCTGCATTACAAAAAGACTTGGCTAATAAAACACTTGGTAATGAAGTCAGAATGTCGAGTCCAATAAACTGGATCTAATTCATTTTCAGAAGAGTTCTAAAGATTTATAGAACTACTATTTTCCTAGCACCACCTCCCTTCTCTGCCTCTCCTGACTTGAGAAAATGCATTCTGTAACAATTTTCCTTGGGCTATGCTGTCCCAACCATTACTGCATTAAAAAAAGAAAGACAATCAGAAGGGTTTGTAATTATGTGCATTGTGAATAAAGGAATATGGGGTGGGGCGTATTTGGGGGGGGGGAGACTGTTTTCCTTTTACAAATGCCTTTCGACATGTAAATCAAATCTTGTGTATCCGTGATATATGAGACAAATACATTTTGCATTTATGCATGCTACTTTCATCTGTTCTGAAGTGTTTTGTTACTTTCCGAAAGGTCAAAATTAATTTTATGCAGCAAACCATAAGGAAGAACATCAAAGTGCTTTCTTTCTTCAAATAGGAAGATGTACCAATTATTAGTCAAATGGAAACTCTGAACATCAGAAAAGCAGGAGAGCAAAGCGGGGGGGGGGGGGGGGGCGTGATTTAAAACATCTTTTTAGCTCCTGCAAACCCCGTTGAGCTCATTCTGGTGCCCAGCCAATCCCCAGGGGAAATAAAAAAAGGGGAAATGGCTCTCGATAGATTTTCATTGGTGCCAAGTTCTACAGATGATTTACGCCATCTAGTTAATACTGGCTTTGAGGGTCCTTTTCCTATTGCAATGTGGTTCGAGCTGAACTGAACATCACAGGGTAATGGGAGGTGTGTGTGTGTGTGTGTGTGTGTGTGTGTGTGTGTGTGTGTGTGTGTAAACACAGGGCTTCCTTGTCTTTTATCTGATCACCTGGAAGGGGTAATATGGCTACTGGGTCATAGAGACCATGCTTGCTTGGAAACAAATCGCACAACATTCAGTCTACATAGAAGAAGAAGAGTTTGGATTTGATATCCCACTTTATAACTACCCAAAGGAGTCTCAAAGCGGCTAACATTCTCCTTTCCCTTCCTCCCCCACAACAAACACTCTGTGAGGTGAGTGGGGCTGAGAGACTTCAAAGAAGCGTGACTGGCCCAAGGTCACCCAGCAGCTGCATGTGGAGGAGCGGAGACGCGAACCCGGTTCCCCAGATTACGAGTCCACCACTCTTAACCACTACACCACACTGCTGTAGTGTGCATGCAAATATATGAGGTGTGAACTAAGTGGGGCAAATTCAAGGTCCCGAGAAAAAGCAGTTGTGGGAAGGGCCAGAAAGCCTCAGGCAGAAAGGCTCGTGGTGGAGACTTACTCTTTCGGCAGCTTTCCTAGAGGACACAATGAAATATCTTTCCTTTAACCTAATATTTTCGAGAGCTTTGTCCTGACTAAATGCTTGTAAGTTCCACTTAAATCCCATTGAACTCTATGGGGATTAGTTCCAAGTCAACATGCTTAGCATCTAGCTTCCAGGCAACTCTGGAAGCCACTGAAACAATAATTTTGAAGAAGGCAAGAGCGTGAAGCAACTCTTCAGCATGGGTGAATCACGCTTCCAGCCTTCAAACACAGATGCCCTTTAGATATCCTCCCAGCTGTGTAGGAAATTGTCTATCTGTCAGGGTTTAAGCTGGGATGGCTTGATCAAATGGATCAGCTTGCACTCACAGCACACATACACAACACAGTGCTGATCCTTACGTAAAGACCTACACAATCTCTCTCCTCTGGGCCCGGTAGAAATTTGCCTGTAGACAAATTGTCCCATCCAGAGGTTTTGCCTTTCCCATAGCAAAACGTCACAACTTTCAGTGGTTAAGGCATTGGGTCATCAATTCTGGGGTGAAGAAGATCAAGAGTTTGGATTTGATATCCCACTTTGAGAAGGAGTCTCAAAGCAGCTAACATTCTCCTTTCCCTTCCTTCCCCACAACAAACACTCTGTGAGGTGAGTGGGGCTGAGAGACTTCAGAGAAGTATGACTAGCCCAAGGTCACCCAGCAGCTGCATGTTGAGGAGCAGGGAATCAAACCCGGTTCACCAGATTACGAGTCCACTGCTCTTAACCACTATACCACACAATTGGTGCATGACCCTGTCCTGAACCAGCAGTGGATTCAGGGTACCCCATTAGAGGGGGTCTGGGTGGAAATCTCTGTCCAGAGGCCAAGCTTGGGCCAATGCCTGAACCAAAGGTCCACCTACATCTGTGATCAATAATGTTGTGGCCTGTTTGAATCCAGATTGTTGGCTGTTTCAGTTCACCTTAAGACCCCTTAATTTTACCACTCCCAGGGGGAGGGTGGCACTGGGACTGGGACTGCAACACACACACAGCACAGTGCTGATCCATATATAAAGATCTACACAATCTCTCTCCTCCATGTTTGGGACTTTTAAATATTAGTTCAACCACACGAAGAAGAAGAAGAAGAAGAAGAAGAAGAAGAAGAGGAGGAGGAGGAGGAGGAGGAGGAGGAGGAGGAGTTTGGATTTGATATCCCGCTTTATCACAACCCAAAGGAGTCTCAAAGCGGCTCACAATCTCCTTTCCCTTCCTCCCCCACAACAAACACTCTGAGAGGTGAGTGAGGCTGAGAGACTTCAGAGAAGTGTGACTGGCCCAAGGTCACCCAGCAGCTGCGTGTGGAGGAGCGTGGAAGCGAACCCGGTTCCCCAGATTACGAGTCTACCATTTTTAACCACTACTGGCTCTCAGAGGCGGAAGAAGGGGGTGCAGTGTGCAGTGGGTGCGGTCCACCCCAAATGTCACCACTGAGGGGGGGGGGTGACAAAATGCCGGGCGGTTCTCACCATGGGGCCTGCAGCACACCCGAGCCATGTGTCTCTCCTGGGAGAGATGCAGTCGCTTGGGTGCACGCTAGTTCCGCGCTGCCCAAACTGTCCACCCGCTGCCTTCCCCCACCCCCCAGCTGTAGGGCAGCTGAGTGGGAGGAGGCAGGCAGACTCTGGAGGCCCTGCAGTGTACCTCACACCTATGGGCAGCTCGCCCCGCTCTGGGCCCCAGGCATCTGAGCGGCTTCCTCCACCGCTACAACTGCATGGGGAGCTGCACTCGTGAATAAGGGGCACCCTTACAGCTGGGAGAACACCTAAAGCAGGGGTAGGCACCCTAAGGCCCATGGGCCAGATCCGGCCCAATCGCCTTCTCAATCCAGCCCACGGACGGTCCGGAAATCAGTGTGTTTTTACATGAGTAGAATGTGTGCTTTTATTTAAAATGCATCTCTGGGTTATTTGTGGGGCATAGGAATTTGTTCTTTTTTCTCTCTCTCCAAAATATAGTCCAGCCCACCACATGGTCTGAGGGACGGTGGACCGGCCCACGGCTGAAAAAGGTGGCTGATCCCTGATCTAAAGAGCATTTTTGTCTCGTCTGAAAAAGGAATCTGCTCCCTCCCTTCATTATTATTATGATTGATTGATTGAATCTATATACTGCCCTATACCCAGAAGTCTCAGGGCAGTTCACAGAATAAAACCAAAATATAAAACTACAAAATACATAATCAAAATAAAAAAAACCCTCAATACCCCCCCCCCTAATGCCCATTTTAAAAGGGCATAGGACGTCATTCAAATCAAACAAAGGCTTGGCTTCAAAAAAATATTTTTGCCTGGTGCCTAAAGGTGTGTAATGAAGGCGCCAGGAGGACTTCCCTGGCAAGAGCATTCCACAGACAGGGAGCCACTGCAGAGAAGGCCTGTTAACCATGAGACACAAGTAAGGAATGGACGGATCTGTCTATATCCTGTCTATCTCAATGTCTCATTTGTTCATTCTGTCCTGTTTCCATGCTCATCTGAGTGAGATAGATGATGGATGGATGGAGATTAGATAGATATAGATAGATATATAGATTAGATACATGATGATAGATAGATAGATAGATAGATAGATAGATAGATAGATAGATAGATGATAGATAGATGATAGATAGATAGATAGATAGATAGATAGATAGATAGATAGATGATAGATAGATAGATATAGATAGATGATAGGTAGGTAGGTAGGTAGATATAGATCTCACACCCAAAACACACTTAACTAACATTATCTGGGCAATGTACAATTACATAGCTTAAAACTACAGTGGAGGCTCGGTTTGCGAACATGATCTGTGCGGGTGGCACATTCATAACCCACAGCATTCGCAACCCACAGCGCCGCGTCTGCGCATTTGCGTTTTGTGATTCGGTGCTTCTGCACATGCGCAAAGCACAATTTAGCACTTCTGCGCATGCACGACCGCCAAAACCCGGAAGTAACCTGTTCCGGTACTTCCAAGTTCCGGCGCGTTCGTAACCCGAAAAAACACAACCTGAAGCATCTGTAACCTGAGGTATGACTGTATTTTAAAACATCCCTAGCAATTCAGCTGGGCACAGGTAATAAAATGCACCAAAACCAGAATACAGAACCAAGACCATTTTGACAGCTATCGTCATGTAACTCGTCACATGGGCTCACAAAACCACCTCACAGGGCTGGGCCACATCATAAAAGCAATGAAACAATATCAGCATTACATTTTTGTTTTAAAAATAATAGCCCATTGTGTAAAAAAAAGGGGGGGCCTTTGGGATCTGAATTCTGCAAATAATAAGAATAATTTTGCAATGGACACTTTATGTGCAGAGATCCTAAGCAGGTACAGTTTGCCCACACGGAGATTCTGTGCCCAAGATCAGATGGGTACATGGTGGTGAGGGGGCAGAGCAAGCAGGCACAATGCCACCACTGCCATCTTCGCTGTATAGCTGCTCACACAAACAGGGCTATTGTGATGTGTGAAGGAGCTCCCAGCCAGGATCTGGAAATCCCAGCTCTGGGCAGTGGTCCCGTAGCGACGGATTTCGACAGAAGCCTTACTGCTGTAGAGAAAAGCAAAAGGAGAGCCAGTGTGGTGTAGTGGTTAAGAGCAGTGGACTCGTAATCTGGTGAACCGGGTTCGCGTCTCCGCTCCTCCACATGCAGCTGCTGGGTGACCTTGGGCTAGTCACACTTCTCTGAAGTCTCTCAGCCCCACTCACCTCTCAGAGTGTTTGTTGTGGGGGAGGAAGAGAAAGGAGAATGTTAGCCGCTTTGAGACTCCTTCGGGTAGTGATAAAGCGGGATATCAAATCCAAACGTGTCTTCTTTTCATCCCTCTAAGTGTTTTCTTTTCTGAAAATTTCCTCCTGAGCCAGGAAGCATTTTATCTGCAAGTTCCCATCTCCAGCCCTCCCCCCCCTCCGCTCTTCGCTTGAGCTTAACAAACAAAATAAATCACCTCATAAATCTTTGTTAAAATGGTATTAGAAGCCTTGTGATTATCGTTATTAAATTTGCTGTTTTTTTCCATGACAATATTCTTTTTCTTACCGCCAGAAACCAATTATATCAGCCGTACAGTGGTCCTGCGAAAATGAGACTGGCTTGTAAAAAAAAAGCGGGTGAGGTTTGTAGATGTAAACTTCCAAAGCCTATCAAAAGCACGGCAAAGTGAGCGTGTTTACAGGACCGCGTTCTTATTCAGGACCAATTAATTCGAGATAAATGTCACCTCCTAGGTATTTTTCTCACAATCTCTCTTCCACAGACTAAAGCTGCTCTACTGCAGTCGCAGATGCATGTTGAGGGCTCTGTGTAATGCCACCGACTTTAAACTTGCTCACACTATCAGGGTAAATGCACAGGCAATAAGGGGAGGGCTATAGGCCAATGGCAGAACGCATGCTTTCCCATAATGCCTTCCGAGTTCAATTAACTGCATCCCCCATCATTCTGCCCGGACGCCGAGGTCCAGCGCAGAGGGCCTTCTGTCAGTTCCCTCACTGCGAGAAGCAAAGCAACAGGGAACCAGGCAGAGGGCCTTCTCAGTAGTGGCGCCCGCCCTGTGGAACGCCCTCCCATCGGATGGAGTCCAACCAGCTTAGTAGAAATGGCAGAGCTGATCTTAAAGGCACACGTCAATTCTGTATCCAGGGCAACTGTCTACCAGCTCCATCTGGTACGCAGGCTGAGACCCTACCTGTCCACAGACTGTCTCGCCAGAGTGGTGCATGCTCTAGTTATCTCCCGCTTGGACTACTGCAATGCGCTCTATGTGGAGCTACCTTTGAAGGTGACCTGGAAACTACAACTAATCCAGAATGTGGCAGCTAGACTGGTGACTGTCACGAAGAGTCGGACACGGCTAAACGACTAAACGACAACAACAAGTCCACATCAATTGGTCCAAAGCCCTTTTAGTGACAGCTCTTTCTATGTACCATTTATTGCATCTATCAGGTCTACCGCACTAGAACCGTAGCAGCAGGACTCGCCCTCAACTTTCAAGTCTTCCACACTTTCCTTTCTCATTGTGTCTGCAATATACCCATAACTGAGATGACTTGCCTCACTCTGCCTAATGGTAGGAACAGCACCAATTACTTTTGAAAATCTTCTTCAGATTTATTTTGTTTTTACTTTATATTTAAAAAAATAAATAAATATGGCTCTGTGGTTTTGACAATGGGAAATTATTGCCAGATTGAACAAACATAAGCAAAAAGCAGGCCCTCACTCCGAGGAATTTAACTATCTAAATTTAATTGCTTTTCTTCTTGCCCTATACGTTTTTCTTCTATTAGAAAAGAAATAAAGTCTGCTTTATTGACTTTTGCGAGTCTTAAAATATGCCCCTATCAGCCCACCAAGGACAAAAACAATAATCCCCAAGGCAAAGAGTTTCAGATGAAACCTTATATTTTGGTAAACAAAGGATTACAAGTTTCTAATGAGGTCATTAAGGCTTTAGAGAATCCAAAATGCTAATCCCTAAACTGGAAAGAATTATAATAATCACTGGCTTAGTACTCTTAATGTTTTGATAAGCTTTCTGTTGTTTGCTTAGGTGCCACACTTGTGATCTTCCTTGTAGATTTGCTTGTTTAGTTGCTTATGAAAAACAAATCTGCCCATCAAGACCCCACTTCAGAAATGTTTCTACATTTATTTTCAGGCTAATATTTTAAGTGCTCTGACATACAAAAGAACGACCGAGGAACGAGACCAGCCTGTCAGGGGTGTCCCAGCCCACAAACACTTATTCCTGCTGGGAGATTTCAGTGCCAGAGCTGGGAAAGACAAGGGACAACTGCAACTGGGTCCTGGCAGCATCAATAAGAATGGGCAAAGACTGCTTGAGCTACGCACGTATCACAACCTCTGCATCACAAACTCGTTATTCTCCACCAAGGCAAAACACCGAGTGTACTGAAGACATCTAAGGTCACCGGCTGGACTTGACTGTCACCAGGCGATCGGCCCTGAACTGTTTTCATGTCACACGGAGCTACTAGACTGCCGGCTGTGATGCAGATCATTCTCTGGTGGCGAGCAAGATCCACTTTCAGCCAAAGACCAGGCATCCTCAACCTCAGCCGTCCAGATGTTTTTGGCCTACAACTCCCATGATCCCTATCTAGCAGGACCAGTGGTCAGGGATGATGGGAATTGTGGTCTCAAAACATCTGGAGGGCCTAGGTTGAGGAAGCCTGCCATAGACCAAAGCAGAAAGTGCGGCCTCCAATCAACACTGCCAGAACAGTCATACCTGAACTCTGTGAATGATTCTCTGATTCCGCCGAACAAGCTCTACTAAACTGCCCCAGGGACAGTTACCTCAAAGAGGCAACCTACAACACAGCTATGTTCTCTTATGGGAAAAGAGGGCAACAGATCCTAAGCCCCTTTCAGTCTTTCAAAATTTCTCTCAGCCCAATCCTTTCCTGATTGCTAGTTGCATGTTGAAAGTGAAAAGTACATTTGAAACAATGAAACACACTGTTAGGAAATTTTGTACTCCAGGAAGAGACTGAGAAGGGGTATGTCCATTTGTGGAAAGTGTTCTGCAACGCCAAGCCCATGTGGTCATGAATATCACTGGTGGCTAGTGCATGTTTGCTGTCAAATACTCTTACGTTCCAAAAGCCACTGTATACTGGCTGTCCGATACTGTCAAAATATTGCTATGCGCTGCACGTCTACTGTCAAAAAGGAGCACTAGGGAACTGTCATCCATAAGTGTCAATTAAGACGGAATGTCAAACACAGAAATCAAAGGCTGCCAGCCGCTGCCGTATCTGATGTCAATTATCAAACATTCAGAGAATATCTGGCCAATATCTGAAATCAAGACTTGTGAAGGCTTGAGTGTTTCTGTTCAAGCACCTAGATCTCCCTTCGCCTGTGTATGAGGCGATGGCTTCCAGATACTTACAGGTAATGTGGGGAACGTGTCGCTACTGTGTCTTGCTCCTTTGGTTTTCCAGGTGTTCTTATTGCCTCAAACTGCACCCTGGAAAAAGTGGGCCTAGCCCTCAGGAACAATGTCAGCAGTGCTCAATATACTCTGTGCATTTGGGCTGCCATTTGACCTCCTGGTGAGTGTCCCCATGACACACTTTTCCTTCACAGCCTCTGGGTCAGTTTTGTTTTCAATGACATGTCTTAAAAAATGATGCGCAAACTCTCCTCTCCCCAACACACACACCACTTAGGAATAGCATCCCCTCCAACATTTCTATGATGAAAATAGGGATGTCCTATTCAATTAACAACAACAACAACCTTATTATTTATACTCTGAGCATCTGACTGAGCTGCCTTCAGATGTCATCTAAAGGATGTATAGCTACTTACTGGCTCAGGGGTCGTATAACTCCATACCCTCCAACATTTCTCCTATAAACATAGGGACGTCCTACCATACCCCACAACATTTCTCTGATGGAAATAAGGACATCCTAAGGAAAAGCAGGGCATTCCTAGATCAAATCAGAATCCAGGGTGGCTTCTGTAAATCTGGGACTGTCCTTGGAAAATAAGGACACTTGTAGGGTTTGGATTAAGTTTTGCAAGCTGAGCATTTCTGAAATTTGGAAATGTACCATGTTCCCAAATACGGTCATACCGTGGGTTACAGATGCTTCAGGTTGCGTTTTTTCGGGTTACGGACCTACCGAAACCCGGAAGTACCAGAACAGGTTACTTCTGGGTTTTGGTGGTCGCGCATGCGCAGAAGCGCTAAATCGTGCTTTGCGCATGCGCAGAAGCGCCGAATAGCAACCTGTGCATGCGCAGACGCAGCGCTGCAGGTTGCGAACGCTACAGGTTGTGAACGTGCCTCCCACACAGATCATGTCCGCAACCCGAGCGTCCACTGTAACACCCTCAAGAGTGTGGCAGGGTCTGGACATCTACTACATACGCCCACTTAAACTCCTTGATCAGCCCCCCAAACCTCTTACCTGTGAGACCTGAACCCTGCTCTGCTCTCCCATTCCAGTGGAGGCTAGTGGTATCAGAATGCTTTGAATGTATGGTTTGCATGCGGCCTTGTCTCTTCCCCTCCCCAGCTTAACGGAAGTCAGATCTGACACCCTTGTGTTCAATTGTATAATCAAACGTACGCAGGTATTGCAAACACACAGTTATGTTTCCAGTCCATGCTCCTCACAATTAAAGTGGCCCTGTAATGGCTGCCATCAAGAACTTCCAGCAACTTAGTGGGGAATCTGCAGAACTGTTTAAGTGGCAAGTTTGAGAACACAGTTGGTCAAACTGACAAGTTGGTTAGGCAGGAGGAAACCACAATTAATCAACACGGCATCACATAACAGCCACATTGCTCTGCCATTGCACGCACAAATATTTAGGACTGTGCAGATGAGATTCTTTCTCCCCACCCCCTCCAAAACATAACCCCAGTTCTTGAGCTGTGCTAGATTAGTCCTGTATATTTCAGATGGGTCTAATGATATCATTTTGGAGTACCTCATTCCTGGATTGCAGCTGTAATGGGCTGAAAATGAGGCATTTGATGTGTTAAATAAATCTCTTCTGGAAAGGAATACAGAGACAGAGCAAAATACTTTTTAAGGGAAAACTCTGCACTTCTTCAATAGATTATTTTAATGGCTGCCTGTCTGACAAAAATAAAGTTGAGAAACTATTAGACACCAGTTAAATTAAATGAAATCACACTGTTTGGAATTCTGCCACAAAGACTCCGTACACGCAATTCATACAAAATCAGCCAGGGGGGGAATCAGAGCTCTCTCTCCCTGAGATTTTCAGTTTTGTCTTCAACATACTTATGAGGTTCTATTAAAGTTAAAAGCACTGAGGTGATGATCACAGCAGCGGCATGAGTATGAGTTATTTGTAATGGAACTTGTGCTGCTTTTATCACGTAATTAATTCTGGAAATCCCATTCAAATAGGTTATTTAATATACATGCAAGGTACCCGCTAGAAAGGGTACATTAAACGCTTTGGCTCCCACTGCACGCATTCACTTTGAAGTTTGTCCTCATGCGTTCACGGGCCTCGCTTTCCAAATGAATTTGTGTGGTGTTAGGGCAGAACCAGCTGCAACACGGCACACGCACTTGCGCCTGTAAACAGAAACTCCGCTATCTCCTGCTCCTCTCTCTGCTATAATGCGAAACATAAAGGTAAAGGTACCCCTGCCCGTACGGGCCAGTCTTGACAGACTCTAGGGTTGTGCACTCATCTCACTCTATAGGCCGGGAGCCAGCGCTGTCCGCAGACACTTCCGGGTCACGTGGCCAGCGTGACAAAGCTGCATCTGGCGAGCCAGCGCAGCACACGGAACGCCATTTACCTTCCCGCTAGTAAGCGGTCCCTATTTATCTACTTGCACCCGGGGATGCTTTCGAACTGTTAGGTTGGCAGGCGCTGGGACCGAACGACGGGAGCGCACCCCGCCGCGGGGATTCGAACCGCCGACCATGCGATCGGCAAGTCCTAGGCGCTGAGGTTTTACCCACAGCGCCACCCGCGTCCCCAACAATGCGAAACATACAATGTAATAATATTGTGAGCCACATTTTTCCACCAGAAACAAACCTCAGCATGGAGTGGAGCTGCTATGCTAGGTTCCTGGCAGGTCTAACAGCGTCGCTGACAAGGAAAGTGGGAGGTGGGAGTTGGCAGGGAGGTTGCCGTGGTGCAAACACACCAGCAGGGGCCATAGCTGTCAACTTACAGATTTGAAAATAAGGGACCAGCAGCCTCAAAAATAAGGGATCAGCAGCCAAAATAAGGGATTTTCCAGGCACAGGTATGTTCAACTTCTGAGCCCCTCCGAGCCAAAGGCAGAAAGCCCAGCCAGCAGCCAAACAAAGCCTCAAGCGGTGGTTCCCACTTGCAAACATTCCTGCTTTACAGAATGTGTGGTCGCTGGTCCTGCTGCACATTTTTCATGCTCTGATTTCACAAGCTCTGGTTGCACAAGCCAGTTCATTAGGCACAGCTGTGATTATCTGCTGCTACTCCTCCACTCAGCCTATCATGGGTTTAAATTATTCCAAACAGCCAGCTTTGTTTCTCTGTTAAACTCTGAAAATCTTTTCCCCCACAGTCCGTTTCTTGCGAGGAATTTCAATGACTCTGTCCCAGCCTTGTCTAATGTGGTGGCAATCCAGATGTGTGTTTTTTCAGGCTCCGATTCCTGACAGCTCCTAGCCTGCATGGCCAAGGATGATGGGAATTGTAGTCCCCACACCATGGAGAGGGCACCAGGTCGGGGGAAGGCTGCTGTGAGCCGAGAGAGGTTTCTGCTGTTGAGAGCTCCCCATTAGTTTTGTCCCGACAGATGAAGAGTTGACGGTACAAATTTATCTTTCGCATATTCCAAGCTGATACCCAGCCCAATGAATGTGAAGGCGTTAGTTCCATTATGTGAAATGGGGCTAAACTGATTTCAGTTCAAAAACCTTAGCTCCATTAGGCCACAGAATTGCAGTGACTTGGTCTGCTTATTCTGTTTCTGTCCCAGGAAACAGTTTGGGTGTGGCCATCCTAGAAATCACTTCTGAATTGCCCAGCTTTGTAGCTGATCTTGCACAATTCTTTTCTCTCATACATAAAGTAGCAGCTGTGTTGGTGGTTTAGCCAGCAACCGTAATCACTGACTTATATGACAAATGGTTACCACATATTTATTTATTGTAAACAGAAATGCACTTATATTCTATATTAATAGAATGTCTTGGAAATTAAATCTCATCTCTCTCTTTTTAGGCTTTCCCTGCAAATATTTTATTTTTCCATTGTTTATCATCTCCCTCCTGTTTCCCTTGCACCTCTGTTTCTCTGCCTGTATCTCTCTCCTTTTTGATACTCTTAAGTCTCTCCTCCCCAATGCTTCTTTATCTGTTTGCACACCAACCCCTTAACTCAAGGATGGGGAACCTGTGGCCGCTCCAGACTACATCTCCCATAATCCCTGACCATCTGACAACATCTGCAGAGACATAAATCCCCTATCCCTGCCTTAATTATCCATTCATAGAAAACGGAATCAGTACTAGGTGGTACAGTGGTACCTCGGGTTACATACGCTTCAGGTTACAGATGCTTCAGGTTACACACTCCGCTAACCCAGAAATAGTGCTTCAGGTTAAGAACTTTGCTTCAGGATAAGAACAGAAATTGGGCTCCGGAGGTGCGGCGGCAGCAGGAGGCCCCATTAGCTAAAGTGGTGCTTCAGGTTAAGAACAGTTTCAGGTTAAGAATGGACCTCCGGAATGAATTAAGTACTTAACCTGAGGTACCACTGTACACAGAATAAAGGGGAATGGTCATATTACGCAACCATTTTTTTATTTTTAAGCTGCAGAAACAACAGAAAACAACAACTACTGTATAGCTTTTTATCTGGAAGTTCTGAAATATTTAGAAGATTCTAAGCCATCTGAGTATGTGACACACCGTTTATGAATATCCTGTATGTTTGACATCAGCAATTAGACATGAGAGACTGGCTAACAAGAACGCACAGATTCGTTTAGCCAAATTGGTTAAAACTTGCTTACACTTCTTCAATTACAATCTAATGAACATTTTGGACAGCAAGTTAATTAGATTGCTCTTAATTCGTTGCAGACTTAGTTAAAACACCCCAAGTTCTCTTTGAGTCAATGAAGGTAATTTGGAACACAGGAAGCTGACTGATTCCAAGTTCGGACCAGTGACCCAGCCAGACCAGTACTGTCTACTGGTAGCACTTCCAGTTTCCCCATTACCTTGTGCCTTAAAACTGGAAATTCCAGTAACTGAACCTGGAACCCCTTACAATAACTATGCATTTCATGATCCAGCACTTGGTTAATGCTTTTCTCTTTTAAGTTATCTTAAAATGCCAACACCCACCTTAAAGATGCATTAGATAAGGAGTTAGGAATAGAAGAAGAGTTTGGATTTGATATCCTGCTTTATCACTACCCGAAGGAGTCTCAAAGCGGCTAACATTCTCCTTTCCCTTCCTCCCCCACAACAAACACTCTGTGAGGTGAGTGGGGCTGAGAGACTTCAGAGAAGTGTGACTGGCCCAAGGTCACCCAGCAGCTGCATGTGGAGGAGCGGGGAAGCGAACCCGGTTCACCAGATTACGAGTCCACCGCTCTTAACCACTACACCACAGTAGAAGATAAAACCAAACTTAGGTTTGAGGGGTGAAAAAAAATTCCTTTCTGGGCAACCTGTTGGGGGGTTGCATGCAAAACTAGGCCAATCAAGCCATATAAACGTTACCTTTGTACACTAGTTTCTACACATATTCACACACCCTTTTCTATCTTCTGTCCTGGCAAGCATTTATTACGGTTGCTCACTGGGGCAAGGAGGTTTGAGCGTATTATACCGATCCTGGCTGACTGCGCTGGCTGCGAATTAGCTCCTGGGCCCAGTTCAAAGTGCTAGTCGTTACCTATAAAGCCTTTAATGGCTCAGGAACACAGTAGCTCAAGGACTGTTGCTCTCCCTATGAACCTACCCAGACCCTAGGATCATCCTCTGAGGTCCTTCTTCATGTGCCTCCTCCATGTGAGGTCCAGAGGGTGGCAACACGAGAATGGGCCTTTTCTGCAGTGGCTCCCCGTTTGTGGACTGCTCTCCCAAGGGAAGCTCGCCTGGTTCCTTCATTATACACCTTTAGGTGGCAGGCAAAAACATTCATCTTCAACCAGGCCTTTGGCTGATTAATATCTGGTACAGTCAAATCTCGGTTTTCAAACACCTTGGCTGCCAAACATTTCGGAAGCTGAACGCCGAAAACCCGGGAGTGAATGCTTCTCCGTTTTTCTCAATGGAACTTGCTGACAGCCCTTTGATCGTCGGTTTTCGGATGTTTCGGAAGTCAGACTTCCAGAACGGGTTGAGTTTGAAAGCCAAGGTTCCACTGTACTCTTTTAATTGTCTTGTGGGAGGGAGTGGGCATGAAGGGGTTATTGGCTTCTTTTTCTTGTTTTATTATGGATTTTGTGTCTTTTATCTTGAATGTTTATGTTCTGAACGACCCTGAGATCTATGGATTAAGGGAGGTATACAAATTTAATTTAATAATAATATTAAGAATATTTTACGAATAGCTACAAAATGTAGCTTGGGGAAAATCCCAAGGACCAAATAACAGAGTCCTGGAATGCTGTGTTTGTAAGTGCTTCCAGATGAAATCTTACACAGGGAAGCTGTTTTGGTGGCATCTCCTTGTCAAAAAGTACATGCACCCCAATCCTTTGCTGTAGCTCATTGTTCAAAAGCAAACATGGCCCAGCAGCCCTTTTCCTTAACATGGCCAAGATAACTTTTCAATCAACCAACCTCGGCTTTTATGTGGTTAAATCCATTCTGCGCATAACTTTGCACATGGAAGAGACTAACAAGAACCACATTTCGAAACACAATATCCTAAGTGAGCTTTTCTGCACAAATTGAGATGAACAAGGAAATACACTCAACAAATATGGAAAGCTCCATAAGTGCATAACAGTGGGATTTGCATCTCATGTCTGTGTTAAATTATAAAACATTTAAATGAATGTAAAGTCTTCCTGCACAATCATGCCAGATGCTAGTTCAAATGAAGTCAACACCATCTACTTTCCCCCCGTAACAACATGAGAAGGCTGACATTGCAAATCTCTTTAGTGTCAGAAGGCAGACGTGACAGCTTCTCTTACTTAGAATAATAGAGGTAGGGAACAAATGGACACTTCACCCCCTTCGCTGCACAAAGGCAAGGCCAAGCAGCACTCAATCAAGACTATGTAGTGCTACAAACAGAGAGCAGGAACAGTGTACAGGAGAATGCACTTGGAAAATACGGAATGGCAAATATGTAACTGTCAGGGAACTGCCATCGGAAAGACAGGAGGTGCAAAGGCTCACTGAGGTTGAGAGAGACGTAGCAGCTGAAGAGGGAACCAGTAGGGGGAGATCAGGAACTCCAAGGGAAAGTGAGTCGGAGGGATGGCTCAGAGACGCTTCCAGCGAAAACAGTGGGGAGGTCTCAGGACCTCCTATAGGGACACCCACTCCTGGCCGGAAACTGTCACGCCGAGAGTCCAGGAGACGTGTTTCCGTTAAGGAGCTTTTATGTTGGAAACGATTCCGAAAGCAACCACTTTCGGATTCTGCTAGCGATTGACGCAGCCATGCTGGAGGGGCTCCGTCACAGGCAGAGGTTTGAAAACCTGATCAAACTCTGAGGGACTTGCATTTTACGCACAAGCAGCTCATCATCCCATCACAGTAACTTCAAATGACAGGAGAATCAAGCCATACACTACAGGAAATGACAACGCACCATCATTTTTCAACACCGGTCTGATCAGGGCTAGAGTCCGATCAGGACTGGGAGCATGGATTCTTTCCCAATATAAAATATAGAGATCAGTCAGAGCCTGGACTTGAACAAAATGCATGCAAACTGAAGCCCATATCTGATATGATAAACAGAAGAAAAAGAATGTCCATTGAGGTGCAGGTCAATTCTGTGTCCAGGGCAGCTGTCTCCCAGCTCCATCTGGTACGCAAACTGAGACCTTATCTGCCCGCGGACGATCTCCCGCTTGGACTACTGCAATGCGCTCTATGTGGGGCTACCTTTGAAGGTGACCTGGAGACTACAACTAATCCAGAACATGGCAGCTAGACTGGTGACTGGGAGCGGCCACCAAGACCACATAACACCGGTCTTGAAAGACCTACATTGGCTCCCAGTACGTTTCCGAGCACAATTCAAAGTGTTGGTGGTGACCTTTAAAGCCCTAAACAGCCTTGGTCCAGGATACCTGAAGGAGCGTCTCCACCTTCATTGTTCTACCCAGACACTGAGGTCCAGCGCCGAGGGCCTTCTGGTGGTTCCCTCACTGCGAGAAGCCAAGTTACAGGGAACCAGGCAGAGGGCCTTCTCGGTAGTGGCACCCGCCCTGTGGAACACCCTCCTAACAGATGTCAAAGAGAAAAACAACTACCAGACTTTTAGAAGACATCTGAAGGCAGCCCTGTTTAGGGAAGCTTTTAATGTTTAATAGGTTATTGTATTTTAGTGTTCTGTTGGAAGCCGCCCAGAGTGGCTGGGGAAACCCAGCCAGATGGATGAGGTATAAATAAATGATGATGATGATGATGCAATGAATTCACGCTTCTTCCTTGCGCCTCCTGTAATGTCTGCCATGCATCCTGCATGCTGGAGAGGTGTGCAGGCTCCCACTACGGCACATTTCACCACCAGGGGGAGAATGCAGAGAAACAGAAATAGGCAATAGCAGGACAACCAGGAGTGCACACTTGTCAACTTTCCTCAGTGGCGTAGTGTGGGTTGCCAGCGTCCGGGGCCACGCAGAGGGAGTGGGTGGGAGGGAGCGAGGGAAACAGATGGAGTAAGCATGTGCATTCAACGGCCTAATGGCATCCGCATCATGTAGAAGATTGTAGCCGCAGAGATAAGAAAAAAAGAGTCGTTCCATTGTCTGCAGAGGTCACTTCCTGGTTCGCACAGAGGAGCCATTTTCAACACAGCCCAACAACAGAAGCATGCAGCTGTATTGAGGCAGCACTGAGTTTAAAGTTTGCGCCTCTAACAATTTTGCCCCCAGAGCAACCACCCTGTGTCCCCTCCATGCTATGCCACTGCCTTTCCTGCTCTCTTCTCTTACCTTCACATCCACAATGGCCCTTAGTCTGTCAAAGGAAATGTGGGTGATAGCTGCTGCTCAGTTTCACGCTACAGAAAACCCCTGTCTCTAAATGGTGGTGTATCATTTGTGTGTCCAACTCACAGTGAAGTTCTTTTTTCTTCTCATAGGGATGCATGTGATATATCCCTAATTAAATTAATAGAATTAACACCTGCTACAGTGACTGACACTGAAAGGAAAACTGAATAAAATCAAAGAAGCTTCCTAGGAGCCTTTCCAAGCTATAATTCGACAGCCAATGACTGCACTTTCATGCCACTCTCAGAAAATGTGGCAAGGACAAATGCAGCCCACTAAGTAAGGATGATTCAGCTCCTGTGATGGTTCTTTACAATTTCACCATGCGCTGGTTGTATCCACATAGAGCAGGGGTCAGCAACCTAAGGCCCATGGGCCATAAGCGGCCCACAGGGGCCGTTTAACCGGCCCACGAGCCACCCCCGAACTGAGCCGCCTGCTCAGCAAGTCCCCGCGCACTGCGCTAAACCAGTGCAGTGTGGTGCAGAGACTCGCTTCCACGGCACCGGAAATTGTGTCTGCGCATGCGCAGATGCCGGAAATCGCGTCTGCACAGACACCAGAAATCACAGGCACACGCGCTCACACAAGCATGCAATCCAGTCCACAGAGGAATCTCTGAACCGGCCCAGGCAAGGTAAACCTTGCCAATTCTTGACATACACTGTTGGGTGAGTGACCACCTTTGTATGCCCAACATTAACCTTTCCCCCTAATGTGCTAGTTTTCCACTTGTGATGAGACACTTTTCTTCACATGGGGAAAAATATCAGAAGCGGAGAGCGCCATTAGACTCTCATCACAAGCGAGCAGGAGACTTGGTTATATCTGGTTGAAGTTAGACATTTCCTGTTGCTTTTGTCACCTGGTTTGAGGCGGACAATAAAGTTCTTGTCTAGCTTCCTGACTTAGCGTGTTCTTTAGCCTTCCAAAATGGAGCCCAAAATGTTACCGTCCATTCAATCACCTCATTACTACCTTCAGGGGGTGGGGTGGTACTGCTGCCCTCCTTGTTCATACCACAGCTTTAGAGAAAAGCAGAAACCATCTCCATCGCTGAAGATTTCCTGTTCTTCTGCCAATAAAGTTGCATTTTTATAAGAACTGGGAAGGCCCTCTGCTAGCAGGACCTGCAGCACAAGCCTTAGAGTTACAGTAAATTCAAAATCTCCATATTTTATACATGGCAGGCAGCCAAAACAAACGAAACACGCAATGGGAAAGCTACCTTCACAGGATCGGTAGGGGAAAGCTGCGACTGATCTATGTTGGCAAGAGAGTTTTCGAATTGTAGAATTGGCTTTGAAAACGAAGACATTGACTCTGACATTGGAAAGTTCAATTTGTTTAAAACACTTCTCATGCCTAATGGCAACATCCCACAAATGCAATTTTTCAAGATGTTGCCACCCACTCATCTTTCCCTTCATAACCGAAATGGATTCTTGATAGCCTCCTCTACAAAACAGTCACCGGCATTCATTAGAGGCAATCGGATGGGTTGCATTTTGCCCCTTTCGGCTATGGTGAGGTCTTTCAACCCGTAGAAAAAACTGCAGCATCTGAAGAGCCCTTAAGCACAAATTAAATGAAACTCGGCTGCAATTTGGAAGAAATTATAGTCATAAGTTTACAGTAGAGGTGAATCAAACGCTCTCTCGCTCTCGCTCTCTGCAGTATCTTAACAAACAGTACAGATCTCTTATCAATGTTGACACAGGTGCCAAGCCCCTTCTGGTTATGAGATTATTATTCAAATGCCTTTACCCTAAAGGAAGGAGTCATCAGTATTAAACAAAAGCAGAAATGGGCATTCAACATACCAACAGGGATTAACATTTCCCAGCCGAACCACAGCTACAACATACAAATGAGGTTGTTGTGATAGAACATTTACACTGTAGCATTTTACACATTAAAACATCCGCGATTGGTCTGCTATCTATTCCTGAGAAGCTGTAATTTTTCAAGCGGAACACACCAAGATGCCACTGGGTGGTTCAGGTTTGGGATATACATTTCTCCTGTTTTCTTGAACAGATTTCAGTGGGGTGTAAAACAATTCATTCTGCTATTTGGATAATTTACTGGATTATAGTGCAATCCTAAAAGCATGCACCACTGAATTCAATGAGAGCTACTTCCCAGTAACCACGTTCAGGACTGCTGCCTTAGAATACTATCATAAACTAAATATATCCTCCTGGCCCAGATTAATTTCCCAGTGCCATCGTTCAATACACTTCTGTTAAAGCAGGACCATCCATCTTAGAAGACATGCCAGAAACCTGCGCATTCCAACCACAGTGTGCCGGAAACAAGGGAACCGCATAAAATAAGGTGGATCAGGGAACAAATTGTTAGCATTTCACTCCTCCGTTGCTGGATGTGTGATTGTTATATCACATGTCAGTGTTTACTTTCTAGGGTTGGAAAGTGTGAGAATGGAAGTTAGTCTTATCTCTCTTTCGCTGTACTGTACTTTTGTACTTTCTTTACTCTCTCTCTCTCTCTCTCTCTCTCTCTCTCTTGAAGAAGTGAGAGGATGCCATGACTGCCTTGTCTTGTACATAGGTAAAGGGACCCCTGACCATTCAGTCCAGTCATGACCAACTCTGGGGTTGTGGCGCTCATCTCGCTTTACTGGCCGAGGAAGCCGGCGTACAGCTTCCGGGTCATGTGGCCAGCATGACTAAGCAGCTTCTGGCGAACCAGAGCAGCACACGGAAATGCCGGTTACCTTCCCGCCAGAGCGGTACTTATTTATCTACTTGCACTTTGACATGCTTTCGAACTGCTAGGTTGGCAGGAGCAGGGACCGAGCAATGGGAGCTCACCCCGTCGTGGGGATTCGAACCACCGACCTTCTGGTCGGCAAGTCCTAGGCTCTGTGGTTTAACGCACAGTGCCATCCGCGTCCCTTGTCATGTATATATTACTTAATAAATACTTAGAATGCACACACCTACGCTCCACAATAGTTTCTGCTATACTCTGCTGATAGAGTGTGCAGGTCTTTCGATATGTCATTGGTGCGCACCGAGACTGATTTGTGAACATCCCGGGCTGCGCTTCATCAGGAAGACGCCCGGAGAGGTGTGTCTCATTCCGGGGGCTGTGTGTGCCCCCAAGGCATGTTCCAACACAAATATCACAACTGGAGAGAGACCTGTTGGAATGTAATGTAAAAGTGTTGTCTAAAATGCATAAAATATTATTGGAATGGGAGACAAAGGATGAGAAAGTAAAATACGCAATGAAACACTGGGCAATAGATATCGGTCATAATATAGACACGGAAGCATGAGAACGATTGTGGAATATGGATATAAAACTTACAGCATGTTATGGTTTAAGAGAAAATTATATGAAAATGATATATTGTTTGTAACTAACACTGAGTAACCTGGCAAACACGTATAAATCTAAAGCAAACAAGTGTTGGGAATGCAAAGAGAAAGAAGGTTCTTTTTATCATATGTGGTGGTCTTGTAGTAAGGTTAAAGCTTACTGGTAAATGATATATAATGAATTGAAAAGGGTGTTTAAAATAAGAATCTTCGTAAAATAAACCAGAAGCTTTTCTTTTGGGAATTATTGGGGACAGAACTACCTAAAGTGTATAGAAATTTATTTATGTATGTGACTACAGCAGTGAGATTGTTACTTGCAGGAGGAGGAGGAGGAGGAGGAGGCAGCCACAGCTGTGAGGCCTGCTGCTGCAAGGCCTTGGCCCAACACCCTTGGAGGCAGGGCTGAAGACACCTCAGCTCTGCAGAGTTCTTGCCTATGCTTTCATGTCAGCTGGCCACAAATTGCCTTGGAGCGAAACAAGCAGTTTAGCCTTTTGATTCTGTTTTGCTGTTTTCCCTACACAGTTAGCTTTCAGAGCTCTGCTTTCTTTCATGATGTAGACAGGGGCATGTCGTATCCAGGGCCACCACCTTGCAATTAGCTTGTTTCAGGCTGCTCAGTATATCTCACTGATGGCTCCCCTTCTGCTAGCTGTAAACTTGCAATACATTTTGACTGATCATTTACCGCCTAATGAAATCAATGTTGATGGATCTCAACCAAAACTCTCTGCTACCGGCTGCTTAGTCCGTGTAGTCCAGGATGACAGCTCAGGAACATAACTTGCTGAACAGTAACTGGATTTGTATTTGCTTTTGTTATATACAGAGTATAGCACAGCTTTGTACAAGTTACTATATACGCAGACTCGATTCAAACTCTACACACCAACCTCTGAACTCCAACACCAAACTACTGTGTCATGCTGCTTATAAGGGAAAACTTTTAGCCAATCACCACCAGTTGCCAGGCTTCCCTATCTCCAGGCAGACTTTCTCTCATACAGTGGTACCTCAGGTTAAGAACTTAATTTGTTCCGGAGGTCCGTTCTTAACCTGAAACTGTTCTTAATCTGAGGTACCACTTTAGCTAATGGGGCCTCCCGCTGCCACCACGCGATTTCTGTTCTCATCCTGAAGCAAAGTTCTTAACCTAAGGTACTATTTCTGGGTTAGCAGACTCTGTAACCTGAAGCGTCTGTAACCTAAGGTACCATTGTACTTCTTGCTTTACTTGGCTTCTTGCCAACTCACTAATTGTCCACTTCAAAGCTGCAGTTTCTCACAAACCTCAACAATCAACCCCCTCGCTCAATGAAGGCATCCAAGCCCCATTGTGGGGCTTATTTTTTAAACGTAAGTAGGACTGAGCTGTGTATCTGCAAGTGTACACCTGGTTACTTAGGAATAAGCCCTTCTGAATACCATTTACTGAATCGAGAGAAGCGGGGAGGGAGAGAGAATATTGATGCCGCTAGAGGAAATAGGTTCATGAGGCAGCATGTTTTCGACTGCATGTCATGAACCTCAAACTGCTTCCTTTAGGTCAGCAGCTACGTTATCCAGTGAGCACTGACCCACTAGTATGATTTTCACTAGTATGTGTTATGTACTGAAGTTCTCACCCTGGGCCAGCAGGGGATACTGTAGATAGTTATGCAAATGAAGGATTGAAAGTGACGTTCAGTGATTGGATAGTTTTAGAAAGTTGCAACAGTTACGATTGTTCTGGAGCTCTATATAAACAGGCTGACTGAGCTCCTCAGTTCAGTTCTGCTCCAGCTTACAAATAAAGAGCTACTTTGGAAGAATCGCTGTGTCGTCTGATATGTTCGCCCACAACTTAACAGTATGTATATTTCATTGATAATTATTCACTGATGAAGACTTTATTCCGAAACAGTTGAAATATTACGGATGCACTGTACTTTTGAGACTTCGGAGAGACGTCTTCCTTTGAGAGACGGTTTGGCGTTCCTCGCTATGCATTGGTTGTTTGAACCTTTGTTTGACTCTGATACATATAACACCTTGCAATTACTTGTATATTTTGTGAGATATGTTGTATGATATATATATATTATTTAGATTGTGTATTGCTTTGTAACGATTTGTTGGGTCTCTGGACCGTAATAAAGGTTGATGATGATATTATTTAGAAGTGGCTTATTCGTATATTTTGAATGACATCATACCGATTATATATTTACTAACAGTTATTAGCCAGCATGTTGCGTTTCCGTTTTTGTAGATTGTCACATTTTGCAACACAGGGTTTTGTGTTTGTTCTGAATGTTTTTGTCTGACTGGACTGTGTCCTTGATCTCCGATAATGCCTCTTGCTTGTGCAGGTAGAGCACAGAAGAGGTAAGTCTGTGTGTGTGTGTGTTTGTGTAACTGACTGTACAAAGGTAATGTTTGCATTTGTTGCCCCGCCCACTTTCCCATGCCCCGCCCCCACTGGCATATGGTCCCCACCCCTGCTGTAGGTTTAGGCATTTGAATTCTCAGGTGAAGGAGTCATTACACAATGTAAATAAAATATGTATTGTATTGGCCCGAATATAAGCCGCACCCACGAATAAGCTGCTCCTTTAAAATTCGGGGGGGGGGGGGAGAGACAATACCCGAATATAAGCCACTCCCTTAAAATTGGGTTACAGGCTGAAAATCGCTGTGGTTGGTAGAATTGTATCTCCGACCCAATTTAAGCCTTTGATCTTGCAAGCTCGCAAAAGTTACCGTACAATCGCTAAAATCGCAAATCGCTATTAAATTGCTACAATTCCGCAGGCACTCACACCCGTGAATGGCAAATGAACAGTCTCAAGCTCGCAAATCGGCAATAAAACATTTTTTTTGTTCCGTTTTACCGTATGTTTGTTTCAGCAGAGATATCGTAAAAGCCAATTTTTGTAAGCTTGCGAATTTAAGCCGCACTTTAACTTTTCAGGGTTGGAATTTGGGGTGGGGGGAGTGCGGCATATATTCAGGCCAATACAGTACTTTCTGTCTGTCTCCCTTTGTGATATATTCAGGCCAATACAGTACTTTCTGTCTGTCTCCCATAAACTCTGTTTATGTTAAATTCTTAAAAATCTGCATCAACAGATGTATAGCAGCCCAACCAAGGGAAGTAACGGGCCTGCTCGGTTCTGCCTTGGTCAGACCACACCTGGAATACAATTCAAGAAGGATGTTGACAAGCTGGAAAGTGTGCAGAGGAGGACGCCCAGGTTGATCAAGGGTTTGGAAACTAAGCCTTATGAGGAACGGTTGAGGGAGTTGGGTATGTTTAGCTGTAAAAGAGGAGACTGAGATATGATAGCCATCTTCAAATAACTCAAGGGTTGTCACATGGAAGAAAGGGGAAGTTTGTTTTCTCCAGCTCTGAAGGGTAGGGCTCAAACAAATGGATTCAAATTACAATAAAGGAGATTCCAACTAAACACCAGGAAGAACTTTCTGACGGTGAGAGCTGTTTGACAGTGGAATAGTCTCTCACAGAAGGTGGTGGACTCTCCTTCCTTGAAGGTTATTAAGCAGAGATCGATGGCCATCTGTCATGGATGCTTTGGTTGAGATTCCCTTCCAACTCTACATTTCTATGATTCTATAGCATATTAATTGTATATGATTCATATAACATAGCAAGGGGACGCGGGTGGCGCTGTGGTTTAAACCACTGCACCGCTTGGACTTGCCGATCAGAAGGTTGGCAGTTCGAGGCCCCACAACGGGGTGAGCTCCCGTTGTTCAGTTCCAGCTCCTGCCAACCTAGCAGTTCGAAAGCACGCAGTGCAAGTAGATAAATAGGTACCATTCCAGCGGGAAGGTAAACAGCATTTCTGTGCACTGCTCTGATTTCGCCAGAAGCGGCTTAGTCATGTTAGCCACATGACCCGGAAAAACTGTTTGCGGACAAACGCCGGCTCCTTCTGCCTGTAAAGCGAGATGAGCGCCACAACCCCACAGTCGTTCACGACTGAACTTAACTGTCAGGGGTACCTTTTTATAGCATAGTAAAGGGCAACACTGCAAACAATGTTTGTTGGAATGGAAAGGGAAGTGGTAGATTAATCATTGACCACATCCTAACAGCACTTAGCACAGGCTGATGCACCCATCATCCGATGTTTAACTCAGTTAGATATCATTCTCCCCCTTACATATGTATGAGAGTATCTTTTGATTTCACACTGCTTGTCACCCATCCCTTCACAGACAGACAGCTCCATGTAATATAAAAGACAATGCTACTGTAAATGTACTTTATACATCCTTGGCCCCAGGAGCCTGGAATAATGCTCCATTTACTGTAATTGTTTAATTGCCTACCTGGAAAGCTTTGTTGGTGAACTACCTGAGCTGGCATTGAGTAATTGGGTGCTTTCCTCATTAAAGTGCTTCATGTGGTGAAGGTGTGTTTGTAATTTGCTCAAGTGGAGTGCAAGTTTATCGTAGCAGCAGTTTTACTTTAAGAGCAGTATTAAAACACACAGGGAATGTCACTTCAAAGCTATGCTGTGCTGTTTTGGACATAAACCTTTAACAAATTTACCATTTAATTCATTCCTTACCTGCTTCAAAGTATGTTCAAGGCGGATGGCGATAACTAAAACAAGGCAACAAAATTGTAAATAAAAAGATATGTCCAACAGATACAAAAGTATGGTGCAGTCATATTTGGAATACAGTGGTACCTCTGGTAGCTAACGGGATCTGTTCCAGAGGCCCATTCGCAACATGAAAAGCTCACAACCTGCAGCGCCGTATCTGTGCAGATGCGCTGCGCAATTTGCCGCTTCTACACATGCACAAAGTGCAATTTAGCGCTACTGCACATGGAGAGCGGCAAAACCCAGAAGTAACCCTTTCCAGTACTTCCGGGTCACCGTGGGACGCAACCTGAAAAAACGTAACATGAAGCAAACGTAACATGAGGTATGACTGTATCATGCACAATCCTGGTTAGCCTATCTGTTGTAGTCATAAGGCTGGAAAAAGACAACCAAAATGTTGATGAAAGGGGAGGGAATCAGCACTATCACTTTAACCCTTCCCTTTCCAAATAGTGTTGCCTTTACAGTCAACCTTGCTTCTTGAATGGCTCTGTTGACGAACGTTTTGGCTCCCAGACGCCAAAAACCTAGAAGTAAGTGTTCTGGTTTTCAATATTTTTCGGAAGCTAAACGTCCGACATGGCTTCCGCTTGAGTGCAAGAAGCTCCTGCAACCAATCAGAAGCCACACCTCGGTTGTCGAACGTTTCAGAAGCTGAATGGGATTACGTTCAACAACCAAGGTTTGACTGTATAGCCTTTTTCACCACCCAGGCAAAATTGCACGTGCAATTGCAGTGGGCAATGTCTTGGGACTGCCTCGCTCACCTGAACTCTGTCTGGCAGAGTGGCTGCAGAGTATTGGAACTGTATGTTCATTGCTGAAGCACAGTAATAGGAAGGGAGCATTAAACGCTTTCCACACACATATTGGCCCCAATGAAAATCTCATGGGGTGGGAAAAGGGGAATATCCACCAGAGGCAGATTGAGGGCAGCACGACTAGTTTCCCTGCACTGGGCACCAAGCCAGGGGTCACCACAGGGCATCACAACTAGGACACAGAGCACAATCAGAATGGAGGGCAAGAGATGGGAGGGACGTCGAGTTTTGGCCTTGCGCAGGGTGCTACCGAAATTTGAGAGACCACAGTCCGCCCCCGGCACCCACTTGGCTACTGTGTTAGAAGTCCAGATTCCACATCCAGCTTAAAAGAGAACAGCAATGATTGGATGCCGCAGAGATATTTCATATAGTAAGTTAACTGGAACACGGATTGAGCTGAAGTTCATTTGCCTTCATTGTAACCAGAGCATGACTGCTTGCTGGTTTTATTAAGGGAAATCCAATATTGATATGAACGTGTCCACTACTGGCGTAGTTTACATATAGCTGTATCTTGGGTGGAGTGATTATGCTGTTGCCTTTGGCTGATGCAGTGTTATTTATATTTGCAAAACAGAAGCTTCGTGTGATGGCATGTGCTGCAAATGTATGACGTTAAAGATTCTGTTTGATGCAGGAAAGGAAGATGGCGGTCACTGCTGACTGACTTGCCTTTGCTTCGTCTGCACGCCCAGAGTAGTGTGGCGTGCTGCAAAATAAATGATTGCATAAACAACAGAAATAATCAAGTGCTAATATCCATAATCTCAGCACACTGATTAATTGCTCTGCTAGGATTCCAAACACCTGCAGGTGGGTCAGCAATTTAGCTTTGAGAATGGATATTCATCTTCCAGCTCTCTCCATTGTAAACATCGGGTTGTTTTTCTTTAGGAAGAGGGAGGAGGGAAGCTGGTGTATAAGGTCCCTGCTTGGACCTGAACAGCAGAACGCAGCAGCTGCTGGAGGTATGAGTGTCTTGTTGGCAGTTTAGCAGCAAAGAACCCCTACTGTGCATCAGCTCTCAAATCATTAGTATTATCAAGCAGCATTGAAGTCAGAATTAAAATAGGCCTCATGGATAATTTAACCCTGAAACAATGAGGATGGCATACAGTTTCACATTAGAAGTGCTGGCAGCTGAGCTATGTTTTAATGCCCTGCCATATTGCTATTCTGCTGAAGCTTCTTAAGAGGCAATACTCAGTGACATGCGTAATTGTGGGGCGGGGGATTTAAATATTTCTATAAGGAAAGGGTGGGGAATTCGGCCCTTTCTGGCGATCACACAGGGTCCCCGGATGTTTTTGACGGTCTATTGATCCCTGTGCCACCACTGTGATTGCCTCTTCGCTGCCACCAACCCGTTTCCCTCGGGTACACACGGAGTCCAGACAGTTGTTAACATTAACAAATAATCAAGTTTATTTTTAAAAGCATAAACAAGTTTAAGGTTTCAGTTAATTTTTCTTGTCAGTTTCTTAATCTTAGTTCCTTTACTGTCTTACATGTTCTTAACAACTTCAAACTGATTATCCCAACTATCTGTCTGACTCCACCTAACATTTTCTCTCACAACACAACTCGACCAACCCACAGACTTATCCTCCCTCTTCCTTCTCCAACTCCCAACTCTCAACTGACTTCCACACAGCTCCGACTCTAACTCTCCTATCAGTTTCTCTCTGGCCAATCACATCACACTCATTTAACCCTTTCCTTATGACCCACCTAGGAGGCAAACGCCACAATGCCCTTCCAGATATTGTCAGACTCCCACCCCCATCAGCTCTCACTGGCTTGGCCAATGTTTAGGAATGATGGGAGATGAAGTCCAACAATGTCTAGGGTGAACACCCCTTGGTTTTTAAATACCCCTAAAATTATTAGTACCTATGAAGTATTCTATGCTCCACAAATAAATGATGATGTAACTATCACAGGACTTCAAAAGACAGGCAAAAAGTAAATACAAATTTGTATTGCAGTTTTGGAAGTTGCGATATGGAAACCAGTCATCTGAATATACACGTTCTCTTGACTTGCTTACGTCAAATTTCCTCTGTTGCTTACTGTGTTAATTTGTTCGTACAACAGTTATTCATCCTCCTTTCTGATTTCTACTTTAGAACAGGAATAGGGAATGTGTGGCTTCTAGATGTTGTTGGACTTCAGCATGGTCAGTGGCCGGGGATGATGGGAGTTGGAGTCCACCAACATCTGGAAGGGCACAGATTCCCCAGTGTTTAAATAAGGGAACAAGAATGTCTGCCCTTATGGTGAAATTCTAATATGCAGCAGTTAAAAATAAGGAGACAGTATTGGAACGCCATTCTTCTAAAGAGTAACTTGCATGTGTACGTGTGCTCACGCAAACAGCAAACAGGCTCCCTACACACACAAACATATCCAGAGAGAGAAAGAGAGAGAATTAAACAATGCTCTTCAGTTTCCTGCATTTACACACTGGCAGCACCAGAGCATAGCTGTCAATGTTTTCCCCTTTTTTAAGGGAAATTCCCTTATTCCTAATAGGAAAGGGAAAAGTTGACAGCTATGCACCAGAGAGGAACTAGGAGAGACAAGTGTCTCAAGAAAAGTAACCACCCCGCAAACACACATATACACCAAAAAACAAGAACCTCCCACCAGATGTCAAAGAGAAAAAATAACTACCAAACTTTTAGAAGTCATCTGAAGGCAGCCCTGTTTAGGGAAGCTTTTAATGTTTAATAGGTTATTGTATTTTAGTGTTTTTGTTGGAAGCCGTCCAGAGTGGCTGGGGAAACCCAGCCAGATGGGCAGGGTAGAAATAATAAATTATTATTATTATTATTATTATTATTATTATTATTAGAACAGCGCTGCTGGATCCCTAAAGTTACTTGAAGGAAAGACAATCCTCAGCATGCTTAAAAGTTTACTACACCTAAAGCCTTATTACTAACTTCAGAGGAAACATGGTACTTACTTCAAAGAGTTTGGGGTCAGTTTGGATGATACTCTGGGTTCCTTCCAAACTTGCCATCCTGTATCTGTGGGGGAAGAATGTATAAGAGGAAGCTTGCTAAATCAGTCCCTTTGTCAGAGGGAAACCTAGAGCTAGAGGGGCACTTACATGCCGCCACCCCCCCCAAAAAAACCTAGGAAATTCATTACCAAAGTGGAGAGGGGGGCCCTATGAAGGGGCTGGCGCCCCATAAATTTCGGGGTAGAATAAAAAAAATGCCTAGTGGTTTATTGAATATTTACAGATAAATTGAAAACAGATAAAAACATTGGCAGGATTATTGTGATAACCTGCAGTTTTATAAGAGTATATATTTAAAGGAGAAAAATAAATGAGCAAATTAAATGAATTTGGATATGCAGAAGATATTAAAAAAATAAATTTAAGGAACCACAGAAAGAGGGGGAAGGAAGTCAAGTTTTGAAATGTTAAAGTGATTGTAAAATGAATGAAATGTATAAACCTGAAAAGTATAAATAAAATTCAGAAAAATGGGGGAGGGGTTGCCTCTTTTTTTTTTTTTTTTTTTTTGGATCAACAATTTTCGGTGGTTTCCTTAAAGAACTCTCCACAATGTTGGGGTCTTCCTAAAAAAAAAAAATCTCCACAACTTTCGGGGTACCCTGGTTGTTACTCTTTGAAATTGTTGTTGTTTAGTCATTTAGTCGTGTCCGACTCTTCATGACCCCATGGACCAGAGCACGCCAGGCACTCCTGTCTGCCACCGCCTCCCGCAGTTTGGTCAGGCTCATGTTTGTAGCTTCGAGAACACTGTCCAACCATCTCGTCATTTGTTGTCCCCTTCTCTTTGTGCCCTCCATCTTTCCCATTATCAGGGTCTTTTCCAGGGAGTCTTCTCTTCTCATGAGGTGGCCAAAGTATTGGAGCCTCAGCTTCAGGATCTGTCCTTCCAGTGAGCACTCAGGGCTGATTTCCTTCAGAATGGATCGGTTTGATCTTCTTGCAGTCCATGGGACTCTCAAGAGGCTCCTCCAGCACCATAATTCAAAAGCATCAATTCTTCGGTGATCAGCCTTCTTTATGGTCCAGTTTTCACTTCCATACATCACTACTGGGAAAACCATAGCTTTAACTATACAGACCTTTGTCAGCAAGGTGATGTCTCTGCTTTTTAAGATGCTGTCTAGGTTTGTCAATGCTTTTCTCCCAAGAAGCAGGCGTCTTTTAATTTCGTGACTGCTGTCACCATCTGCAGTGATCATGGAGCCCAAGAAAGTAAAATCTCTCACTGCCTCCTTTTCTTCCCCTTCTATTTGCCAGGAGGTGATGGGACCAGTGGCCATGATCTTCGTTTTTTTGATGTTGAGCTTCAGACCAAATTTTGCACTCTCCTCTTTCACCCTCATTAAACGGTTCTTTAATTCCTCCTCACTTTCTGCCATCTAGGTTGTGCCATCTGCATATCTGAGGTTGTTGATATTTCTTCTAGTGTGGCATCTGAATATAGACTGTATTTTTAATCAAGGCTTATATTTTGATCAGGTTCCTAAAATTCTAAAAATGAGCTTAAATTCACAAATGTTTCATGCCAGGCAGAAGACCAGCTGTCTAAGTACTTTGGCAAGATGTTATCCTCCTGGACAAGGGGCCCCCCTGATTTATAGCAGAAAACAATTCTCAAAGTCGTAAAAAGGGAATTACAGGTTAAGAGCAAGGTTACACAGACCCAACATAATTAAGAGTTGGTAAATAGTAAAATAAAACCATTAAACTTGAGCCACAGGGTAAAAGGCCAAGAGCAAATGGTTTTGAAAACAACTGGCTGGAGAAGGGGGGGAGTGTAAACAGGGGAAGAGACTTTTTTTTTTCCTATTTTATTTTGAGGCTGTAAACTGTTCCTTCCTTTTACTTTGAGGAGATTTATCCTTCTAAAAAGCTATATATGTTATGTATGAAATATGCTGGCTTAAATGTAATTATGCAAAGGATCTAGAAAGAAAGAAATGCTAAATTCTTATTTCATAGAGTCATATTGCTGTGAGACCAGAGGGGCAAAACGAGCCCAGCTCCCCTGCCAGACAGGAGACGCCAATCGAGCACTCCTGACAAATGGTTGTCAGGCCTTTGTTTAAAGACCTCCAAAAAGGAGATCTTTCATTGATGATGCATGAGAATATGAACCCAAGGTCTCTGACATCTGTTCAAGATAAAAATTTAAAATTATTAACCATCTGTTTTGGAGGGCAAGAGGTGAGCTGGTAATTAAGGATCCTTGTTGAGACAAATGTAAGATATATGACTACTTATTTGTCATTTATAGATAGAAGAATATATAGCTATTTGTATCCCATAAAAGGCAATAGGAAATGGGTGTATCTTTTACATTGGTCATAGCAATCAGCCAATAGGAAATTCAACCAGGCTGACTGGACAGAGGCAGCCACAGGAGGAGCAAAGGGGGCTGGATTAAGGAAATATAAGTGCTGGCCATAATGGCAGGAGGCCAGGCCAGAGCTTGGTAACCATATACCACTGTGCCTCTCATTTATTTGTCTGACAAATAAATTATTATTTTAATTTCTCTATTGCTGCATTGAATATTTCATTCCAGCTAAGCGTTAACCACAAGCAGGGTGCTACACTAGCAATCTGAATTCCGGCTTGAAATGTGTCTTTGAAATATGTCAGCCCTAACTTTGAGGCCCTTCCTGCTCTCCCTGTTTTTAAACTGGACTTATACTGCATGGCCTTTCAGGCAATCCTATGTAAAGTGGGACAAATGGCCATCCCAGCTAGAATCTCCTACCACCAGACATCAAGTTTTTGTGTGTGGAGAGTTTTGTTTTTGGAGATGGAGGCTGCTGAGTCACATGATATTCCAACTACAGTCTGCAGTCATTTAACTAACTCAATGACAAACTAGGCCTCGTATCTGTGCGCTAATGGCCCTTTTGGAAACTGTTTCTTGAAACTCTTTATACTTCTCTATTCCATCTTTTCATAAAGAATTAATAGGCTTTGGGGTGTTTCCAAACAAGCTAAAGACTGTTTTACAACAAAGTACTATCTGCCCACACCCACCCACAGCATTTATTTTTAGAGCCACTTTTAAGCATTGCAACATATGTCTCCAACATACAGTAATTTTATACTGGTTTCCCCAACGCTACAGAGTGTAGCTTCTTGATATATTTCAGTAGTTAACAGTATAATTGGCCTTTCTGTAGGTAGAAGACAGCCTGCAGACTCCTCATTGATTTTTCCTTGCAAAATTATATCATTTCCCCGAGACCATTATGTGCAGTATTAAAAGAAAAGAAAAGAAAGCCAAAAGAATATTTTAACTTTCGAATGAAAAACAATAGATACCTTCCAGCTTGGTGCATAAGCTACACGCTGAAACTGAAGGGAGAGAAAAAAATAAGTTTTCAGAGTAAATTCCAAGGCTATGTTGATATTGACTTACTTGGTAACGGTAATGTTTCCTTTTTCTTTACATCCATGTCTCTGTATTATTGCAATGCCCTCTCAATACATGTAGAGTGGGAAAATGTCCAGACACAATTCTTCAAAGGGAGCTCTGCAATAAGGCCGGCTCTGTCAATAGGCAATAAGGCAGCCGCTTCAGACACCTGATTTTGGGTGTCATGAAAGGGCAGCGAATTGTTACACTATTTATTTTATGTTATTTTATTATTTTTGCTGCAGCTTCTTTCAGTGCAAGGCACTCGTGAGACTTTCTGCCTCATGGCTGCAATGGCTGCCAATTAGTTTCCGGGCCCAATTCAAAGTGCTGGTTTTGACCTATAAAGTATGGTTACCAGACGTCCCCATTTCCCAGGGACAGTCCCTGGATTTACAAATCTGTCCCCACACAAAATCCGTCCCCAGATTTCATTTAATGTCCCTGGCTTCATATTTTAAGTGTTGTAGATTTATTAGTAGGGAATGAATGTTGCGTGATTGGCTCAACGGCACAAGACACATCATATGGGGACTTCCGGCGAGGCAAAATGGCGGGCGCCACGGCAGTGAGCAGCTCCTGAAGCCAGCCAGAGCCAACTGCGCTACCAGGTTGCTGCTGCCACTGCCGAGTGGGAACCGGGGACACCCGGCACGTCAGCTGACCCAAATCGAGCCAGGAGCAAGAGCGCCTGGCCACCCAGCCGACTGCCCAGCGGCGCTCCCGGGCCAGTAAAAACCCTGAAACTGACACAGGGAGAAGGAGGAGAGGAGAAGGAGAAGGAAGAGAGAGGAAGAGGAAGAAGAAAAAAGAGAGGACCCCCGGCCTTGCCGCGCTGCCACCACCACCACTGCTAGGGAGGAGGGGTAGGAGAAAAACCGGGAGGGCAAGGACATGTGGCCGAGCCCAGGCCCGACCCGAGCCTACTCCACAGCAGCTAGCGCTCCAAGACAGCAGGCCGGGGCCCAGAGGAAGGCCATGCAACATCATCATCATCATCATTTTTAATTTGTATACAGTGGTGCCTCGCAAGACGAAAAGAATCCGTTCCGCGATTCTCTTCGTCTAGCGGTTTTTTCGTCTTGCGAAGCAACCCCATTAGCGGCTTAGCGGATTAGCGCTATTAGCAGTTTAGCGGCTTAGCGGCTATTAAAGGCTTAGCGGCTGAGCTGCTAAAAGGCTATTAGTGGCTTAGAAAAAGGGGGGGGAGTGAGAAAAAAATGGCAAGACTCGCAAGACATTTTCGTCTTGCGAAGCAAGCCCATAGGGAAATTCGTCTTGCGAAGCAACTCAAAAACGGAAAACCCTTTCGTCTAGCGGGTTTTCCGTCTTGCGAGGCATTCGTCTTGCAGGGCACCACTGTACAATACTATCTTACAATACTCAAGGCGGTTTACAAGCTGAAGAAACAAAAAATGTACATCTTATAACAATCCAATGCAATACAAAAATGTGATAATAAAACATAACTTTAAAATAGGCAACCTCCATCAAAAATGTAACATTCAACAATCATTAGAATAGTATAAAATAATAATATCAACATATAAAAGTTAAACAGAAATCCACTCAACAGTTACAATAATATCTAAGCTATAATCAATAAACTCTCATAGCTGCACTACACCTGCTTCCATATGAATTTCACCACTGGTCACTCCAATAGGAGGTAAACAACTAGCACCCACTTGAGGGGGGGGGGAGGAGGCCAGATACTGAGCAATAATTGCTCAGATCAGATGAACCAAATCAACATCTCTTCAGAAGAGCCCATACCGCACACTCTCTTTTTTACAATGTCTTTAATGGAAATGTATAAATTTAAGAGGGTACAGGAAGACTTGCAAATTTGTATTTCAGGAGATGGGTGGAATTGTATTTGTAGAACATGGCCTACCTGTTCATCTAAACAAAAGTATCGAGACTTTTTATAAGATTTTTTTTTTCTTGCTCCATAGTACTTCACTCCAGCAAGGTTAATGAAATATTTGCCCATGTAACACACTGAATGCAAATTTTATGCATATGTGGTGGAGGTGAAACGTACTCAGGCAGATTTTGGGAAGCGATTTTCCTCGTCATCAAAAAGATAATGAGAACAGCATTCTCATTAAATCCAGAAGTTTGTTTGCTGAATAATTTAGGCTCCAATTTTAAAACACATATACTGGGGTGTAAGTCCCATCGAATACACAGTGGGACGTATTTCCAAATAAACATGCATAACGTGGTGCTGTTAAAGGAAATAAACACAGATATTTAGCGGGCAGGTTGTTGACAGTTCCTAGAATTATTGCTGCAGAAACCTAGAAAAATAAAGAGGAACTTGCAAAGGAAAAGTGGGTCAAGGTTTGGCATGAAATGTTGGTGAATAAAATAGCACCATCTGAATAAATGTGAAGAAACAATATGATCTCCCAAGTACTAGAACATTAGCAATCATTTCTTCTGTATTAGAATTATGTCAAGTATTATTGATTTCAAGTTTGTACATAGCATTTTGTTAGGGTCCTTTTATGCATGTTTCCTCCAAATGTATTATGTCCTTCTATTATTTGTACTTAAAAATAAAAAATCCCAGCTATTTATTTCTGATTAAACCACCTTGGAAGCTTTTATGGCAAATGTAAAAACTTTAATAATTCTGTTATATGTGAAGCTGCAAACAATAGCATTTTTCCTTGGAAGAAAGTTCCACCAAACATAGGGACAAATGTATAGGGATGAGCAGAGAAAACGGCCTTGAATGCCAGTGTAATATATATACAGTGGTACCTTGGATTACATATCCTCTGCATACGTAATCTTTGGGTTGCAAACGCAGCCTCGTGTGCGCATGCGCAGAAGCGATTAGGTTGGTCTCAACTAGGGCCAGGGCCTTTTCAGTACTGGCCCCAACTTGGTGGAACGCTCTGTCATAAGAGACTAGGGCCCTGCAGGATTTGACATCTTTCTGCAGGGCCTGCAAGACAGAGCTGTTCCGCCTGGCCTTTGGTTTGGACTCAGTTTGACCTTTATGTTTCCCTCCCCTTATGGTTTTGACTTTTAAAATGAGGCTACATTTTAAATTGCATTTTAACCTGTATTTTAAATTGTTTTTTCCCCTTCGTATGTTTTTACTGAAATTTTATTGGTGTTAGCCGCCCGGAGCCCGGCTCTGGCCAGGTATAAATAAAAAAAAATTTTATTATTGCTGTTATTATTATGTGCCCCACTCATGCGCAGAAGTGCTCAATTGTGCTGCGCATGTGTGCAGGAAGGCGCCTCCAATTACGGACTTTTCAGGATATGGCTGGGCCTCCAGAACGGATCCCATCTGTAACCGGAGGTACCACTGTATATTTTTAAGGGAACAGATGTGAGTCACACTTCCATTATTTTTGCATATCAACAACTTCCAAGGAGGAAATACTGGGAGTACTTTTTGTTTTTCTGGGGCAGGGGAGACTTTATGCATATGGTAGAATTCAAGTGATGCCAGCAGAGGGGTGGAATGATCTTTCAGCTTTGGTTTCTCCATTTCTCATTTTCCCATTCTTCACTTTAGCTCTCCACATTTCTGCAGCTTTTTATAGTTTTTAATCCCCATGAAAAATCTGTCAGCATTTTACTGCAAATTTATCCTAACAAACCCATTTTTGTATGCATTTTGCGTGATGGTGCACATATTGTCGGAAGACACCTGGGGGCACATGCAGCCCCCGGAATGAGACAGAACTCTCCGGGCGTCTTCCTGATGAAGCGCAGCCTGGGACGTTCGCAAATCTTCAGTCCTGGTGTGCACCAGCGACACATATCAAAAGACATGTGCACGCTCTATCAGCAGAGTGTGGAGGGTAGGTGTATGCATTCTAAGTATTTATAAAGTAATATATACAGGACAAATCAATCATGGCATCCTCTCACTTCTGAGAGAGAGAGAGAGAGAGAGAGAGAGAGAGAGAGAGAGAGAGAGGTACAAAAGAGATAAGACTGACTTCCGTTCTCACTTTCCAAACCTAGAAAGTAAACACTGACATGTAACAATTGCACATCCAGCAACGGAGGAGTGAAATGCTAACACATATATGCACACCATGATCAACTCCCGCCCGGAAACCAATGTCCCCACTGTGGAAAGATGTGTGGATCCAGAATTGGCCTCCACAGTCACTTACAATGTTAAAACCGTGTTTATGGAAAACAATCTTACTCTGCTATGAGTGATCACCAAAGAAGAAGAAGAATTTGCAAGCAACCCCCCCCCCCCAAAATAATGCATTTCTGTATGTTATTTCCACAGAGTTATTTTTATACACACCAGTTTCTCCAATATATGCATTTATTTTTTTTAATACTGCTTGGTTGGAGAACTGCATCACAAAATTCAGATAAGGGCAAATTCTGAAGAATAGAGTGTTGTTGTTGTTCTCATATTGTTTTAGAAAGGATGAATTTGATATATTCTGCTTTAGCTGTGAACCAAATCAAATCTGCCCCCCCCCCAATTCTTATCCCAATGCACACCATTTATGTTCACATCTTCTCACAGGCCTGTGAATATCCCAGGCTGTGGATGAAACACCCTCGCAATCCTTGTATAGTTAACTTTCGTTTCAGGGTAAAAAGCTCTATAATATGACAGCCTCTGACTCCTCACGACTGATCGGTAAACAAGCCCTTCAAATTCATCTCACATGTGAGCAAGGGGGAGTTTTAATTCAGTTTTGCATGCTCATTTAATCTTAAATTGTGTGACAATTTGGTTTGTGGGTTTTACATTTAGAAGCACTGAGAGAAAGGAACAAGCTAAGAGACCGGGGCTATTTACAAAAGGAAATGTGCCCAGGGACCCATTTTAACAGCGGTGCTGATTATTAATGTCCATGGTATTGAAGGAGCAAGTGAGCATTGCAAGAGGCCTCAAAGTATTATGGTTTGGTGGCATTAGCTTAATTTAGTCAGTGATTTAAATGATTTTGCTGGTGGCTGCCTCTGTTATAAGTTATAAAAAGGAAACAGAATGAAAACTTAAAAATATGTAACATATTTACCCTTCACCAGAGAAATCTGGAGCTGCTTGCTGGTAATATTAAAATTTAATATTATGTATCCTTCTAAGGCAAAAGGAAGGTCATTCAAAATTGCACTTTTGTTAAAGAAAGATGCTGGCAGCTGTTTTTTTTAATAAATATTTGAACGCCATTTGTGTAACTGAAAACCAATATCTAATAATCACAATTTAGTCTAGTGCTGGGCAACTCCATGAAAATGTCAAGCTGCTAGCCCATTTTTCATTTTCATATATAATTAACATGTTCCACATCATTTTAAAGATAATTCCTGAAAGTTTCATTATCTGGCAAGAGTTTTTCAAAACGGTATTTTACGCAGAAGTGTGACATGCAAGATGACTCCAAATTTCTCTAATTTTCCTAATCATCAGTTAAATCTCTCTCCAAGAAAGTACACAATAGATTAATGGCACTTTATCATATTGATAGCTTTGCTTTCTCATCTGATAAACTGAGAAGACATTTTGTGTTAGGAATAAAATCAAATGAGCCTAGAACAATAAGACTTAATGTTGGCTGGGTGTGTTATATTGGTCGCAAAAAAGCATACTTTCTTTCACCTTAACAAATGAAAATCTGTATGTTTAAACTGTATCCTCTTATTTAAATATGTTAACTTTAAGAAAATGTGATATGTTACCTGAAAAGTTTTTCACATACAACAATTGTTGGTCACATCATTTAAAACAGAACAAAAGGAAAGCATTTAAACTTTCTGTGACATATGTCTTGCTTATTTTTGTGGGGAAGATCAACCCAGCTAACATATCGTTTAATGTTAACTGGAGTTCAAATAATATTAGCCAATGCACAAAATATTATATGAAGAAGCTTATGAATGTTATGTTGGTCACTGCAGAAATATGCTGCTAGCAGACAAAGTTCAGTTAACTTTTTCTCACCGTGTTTTGCACTCACCTGTTTTGCAATTCCTCACATCTATCTGGCCCCTTGCTAAAATTTCATAAAGAATAGGAGGAACACGAGGTACACATTATGATAGGCAGCATGGCATGTGCCCCAACATGCAGATAAGTGTTTAGTAATTGCAAGTCAAATGCCTATGTACTATAAACGAGGTACACTGCACAATAACCCGTAAACTAGGGATGGGAACAGTTGGCTTTTCAAACGTTGCTGCACCACAACTCCTCTCAGCCCCAACCAGCATGGCCAGTGGTCAAGGATGATGGGGGATGTAGTCCAACATCATGAGAGCCACCCCTGTCACCCTGAAAAACAATGCCAGAAGAACATGTTAACGTATTTTTCGCTCCATAAGGCGCACTTTTCCCCTCCTAAAAAGTAAGAGGAAATGTGTGTGCGTCTTATGGAGCAAATGCAGGGGAGAGGCAGGCAGGAAAATCCCCCAAGAGCCACACACAAGCTCCGCGCGGCTCTCGCGGGCTTTTCCCCAGGAGAGAGAACAGCTTCTTTAGCCACTGCGCAACCCCTCTGGCAGGGAGAGGCTGCGCACGGCTATGGCTTCTTTAGCCCCGCGCAGCCTCTCCCAGCCCGAGAGGTTGTGCGCAGCTAAAGAGGGAGCCAAGACAGCGAGTGGGATCCATCCCGCTCTCTGTCTTGGCTTCTTTGCTCTTTGGGGCTGGGGGGGGGGGCGGGAACAAGGGCTTCCCCCAGCAGCACCAAGAAGCTCTGGGAGAAGCGGACAGCAGGATTTTTTTTCTTGATTTCCCCCTCTAAAAACTAGGTGTGCCTTATGGAGTGAAAAATACGGTAAGCTTTGCTAGAGACGTGGCCGAGTCCAATTGTTGCTCATCCGGTTCTTGGGAAACCAATGGAGCGCCAAATATTGGAAGGAGCTTTGTGTCTCAGGCCCCACGTTTATCCCAGTCAAGTTTTCATTTTGTATGCCTTCTAGGTCAACCTGCTGAACACCTTCCTGCGTTTGCCAATCTGGCACCAGAGAGCATGTGAACAGAGTTTCATGGGAACAGCCACTTTGTCGGCGAGATTGTGAAGAGAAGAGAACCAATTCTGCTAGGTGCCTCGAGGTAAAATTCACTTGCAGCGGCTGTTCCTGAGAGTGCTGAACAAAATGCCACATGAAATGAGTTGTTTGGGTTCCAGAACTTTCTGTTTCTTTCTGTCCAACTTGCTGTGCTACGGGTATCAGAATCCATGAGTCAAAAACCAGGTGCACATTTTATATCAGGCTTCCTCAACCTCAGCCCTCCAGATGTTTTGGACTACAATTCCCATCATCCCTGACCACTGGGTCCTGCTAGCTAAGGATCATGGGAGTTGTAGGCCAAAAACATCTGAAGGACCGAGGTTGCTATATATGTTCCTTCAACACATCAAATTTCAACACATCTAAAACACGTGTGAATGTTTTCAGATTGCTTTAACTGCTTTAGAATACTTTAGAACCGGGAGGTATTTTATTAAAATTCAGCTAAAATTGGAACAAAAAGAAATCTGTGCAATGCAAGGAAAAACAAAACAAATTAAATTAATTGACAACAACATTACAAAGGGAACTTTTTACGGGGGGGGGGAGGGGAGTTGTGGATGTGTTTGGCACCTTGCATTACTTTGAGAGGAAAGGCAGGATATAAATTCAATAAACAAACATCTGTAGCCACTGTGCGCTCAAGAGATCCTCACCCATTGGCTCCCAGACCATTCGTGCCAAAGTTAGCTAAATCTAAGTCGATTAAAAAATAATAATAGATAGTTCATCCATATCATGGATTGGGGTGCGGGGAGAAAGTTGGAGCTATAAGTTTAATCAGCTAGTTTATCTGCATTAGATCAGAAGGAGAGGTCAAATCCCTTCACTTCCTGTGCTTTTGTTAGGAGAACCAGCAAGGGGGTCAGTAGGTGGCATGACATTGACATGGACTTGATTTAGTCCCGTGTCTTGGTACATACAGCACCACGATGCCCGCCACCCAAAGCAATTACAATTATTGCCATTTCTGCCACTGACTCTCCTCCAAACTCATTCATAACGGAGCCTGGACTCTTGCCAGGAAGCCACACGAAGAGTTTATGACAGGGATTTATATCAATATAAAACTCGGGTGTTTAATTAAAAGGAGCAAGCTATACAGAAGAGCAAGTTAAACATTTGATCTGATATGCAGAGAGAAGGAGGCCAGAGTTTTGAGGGAGAGTCGGCTTTAAGGGGGATCTTTTTAGGGGAGGAAGGAGAAAGTAATTTAAAGAGGCTTCGTTCTCTTACAAAAGCAGTTATCGCATCGGCCTCAAAGAAGGTGTCGGGCTTTCTTTCCACGGTAATCCTAAACCAGAGCCAGGCTGTTGCTTTATTTAGGGTGCCATAGAATTATAGAATTGTAGAGTTGGAAGGGAATATGAGGATCACATTATGCAGCTTCCTGCAATGCAGGAATAAGCAGCAATCCCATATGGAGATTAAACCTGCAACCTTGGCATTAGAGTGGTACATCGGGTTACAGATGCTTCAGGTTACAGACTCCGCTAACCCAGAAATATTACCTCGGGTTAAGAACTTTACCTCAGGATGAGAACAGAAATCGCGTGGCGGCAGCGGGAGGCCCCATTAGCTAAAGTGGTACCTCAGGTTAAGAACGGTTTCAGGTTAAGAACAGACCTCCAGAACGAATTAAGGTCTTAACCCAAGGTACCACTCTATCAGCATCATGTTCTAACCAACAGAGATATCCATGCTATGTTTCTCTGGCAACATGTTCTTGACACGGCACTGGCATGTTAATGCTGGGTTGTTTTCTGGTTTAGTTTGTTCTGCAACGCTTTCCCCCCAGTGCTACCAAATTATTGCTGTCTGGAGGGTCTATAGTGCAGCAGAAGTGGGACAAAAAAAACCTGGAAGGTTTGTGATATAATAATAATATTTTTTTATTTCTACCCCGCCCATCCCGGTTCAGAAAACCAGGCACAGGGCAGCTAACAACAAATTTAAAACACTTAATTGTAGAAGCAGCATAAAATACAGTATAAAAAACATGAACAATAATAAAATTCAAAGTTCAGAAATCAGTTTGGGGGAAATCCATCTAATAAGCATTAGATAGTCACCAGGGCTAGCTGGCTGAATTAGTCCTACTTGCGCCAGCGAGGCGGCCAGGGGAGAATTAGCTGTGGGGTCTCAGAGCAGGTAATCTTCGTAAAAGGGGAGGGAAGAGAAGGGAAATAAAAGATCAGGCTGAATTCAAATTAAAGGCCAGGTGGAATAGCTCTGCCTTACAGGCCCAACAGAAGGAGGTTAAATCCTGAAGGGCCCTAGTCTCGTGGGACAGAGCATTACACCAGGTTGGAGCCATCACTGAAAAGGCACTGGCCCTGGTGGAGGATAGTCTGACTTCCTTAGGGCCCAAGACCTCTAAACTATGGTTATTCATGGACCTTAAGGTCCTCTGCGGCGCATACCAGGAGAGGCGGTCCTGTAAATACAAGGGCCCTAAGCCACAAAGGTCTTTAAAGTTACGGGGATGTCAGCAAGAAATTATGCAGGGATACGCACCGATCAGAAGAAGAAGAGTTTGGATTTGATATCCCGCTTTACCACTACCCAAAGGAGTCTCAAAGCGGCTAACATTCTTCTTTCCCTTCCTCCCCCACAACAAACACTCTGTGAGGTGACTGGGCTGAGAGACTTCAGAGAAGTGTGACAAGCCCAAGGTCACCCAGCAGCTGCATGGGGAGGAGCGGAGACGCGAACCCGGTTCACCAGATTACGAGTCCACCGCTCTTAACCACTACACCACACTGAAGCAGTGTGGCCGCCCCAAAACATTTGCAGGCACAAAAGATGGCCATTTGTCATGGATGCTTCAGCTGAGATTGCAAGGGTTTGGACTAAATGACGCTTGGGATTTCCTTCCAACTCTATGTTCTGTTCTATTCCAGTCTATGAAACGGTATTTGAAACAGGATCATGTATAACTGTCCCAATGGCATTATGAGTACAGATCACCAGGAATGCACAACAGAAAGCCTGTCTAGAGGGACACTATGTCCAGCTGTGTAGCTAGCCGCTTGGGTGCCGGGTGCTGCCCGCGTATCCTGCAGCCAGGGACGGGGCGAGCCGCCCATGGGGGCGGGGCAAGCTGCATGGAGCCTCTCTGCCTCCTCCCCCTCAGCTGTAGGGTGGCTGAGGGAGAGGTGGAGGGCAGGCGCAAGTCCCACGCTGTCATTTCAGGCAGCGTAGAACCTGCTGGCGCCCAAGCCACCACATCACTCCCAGGAGAGATGCGTGGCTTGGGCACACTGCAGGCCCTGCAGTAAGTGCCAGGCCCCACAGTGTGGCGCCCGGTGCCAGCTGCGTTTCGTTACGTTTGTTGACTGAACTAAAAAGTTCTGTGAGCCCTTTTATAAATTATTTTTTAAAACTCATATTTTTGTCCTTTTGTCACCCCCCTCAGTGAAGACACCCGGAGCAACCCGTACCCCCTCTTCCTCCGCCACTGACTATGTCCACCTTTCCAGCTTAAATCTGAGTGCTCACTGGAAGGACAGATCCTGAAGCTGAGACTCCAATACTTTAGCCACCTCATGAGAAGAGATGACTCCCTGGAAAAGACCCTGATGTTGGGAAAGATGGAGGGCAGAAGGAGAAGGGGACGACAGAGGACGAGATGGTTGGACAGTGTTCTCAAAGCTACTAACATGAGTTTGACCAAACTGTCGGTGGCAGTGGAATACAGGAGTGCCTGGCGTGCTCTGATCCATGGGGTCACGAAGATTCAGACACAACTAAACGACTAAACAACAAAACCCCCGCCCATCTGGCTGGGTCTCCCCAGCCACTCTGGGTGGCTTCCAATAAAGATTAAAAATACATTAAAATGTCACACATTAAAAACTTCCCTGAACAGGGCTGCCTTCAGATGTCTCCTAAATGTCAGGTAGTTGTTTATCTCTTTGACATCTGATGGGAGGGCGTTCCGCAGAGCGGGTGCCACTACTGAGAAGGCCCTCTGCCTGGTTCCCTGTAACTTGGCTTCTCGCAGTGAGGGAACCGCCAGAAGGCCCTCAGAGCTGGACCTCAGCGTCTGGGCAAAACGATGGGGGTGGAGACTCTCCTTCAGGTATACTGGGCCGAGGCTGTTTAGGGCAGCTAGGTCACTCCCCCACACACACAATCACATGGAAACTTGTTTGGGGAAAATCAAAACACAGTATTTCATCAGAAATGGGTGTCAGGATGGATGTGGATTGTGACTAATGCTGTGCATAGACCGCTTCCTAAACCAGCAGTGGGATCTGAGTAAAGGCAAGTGTGTGTTGCAGATGTGACTGTTGCTTTAAGACAAATTCCCAGATGGCTTCTAGCCAGAGAATATTGGCCGCATGGCTAGAGTCTGGGAGGTTAGTTCACGTGGGCAGGGTGAGGCTTGTTAACACAGGCTAGGCAGTTGTTGTTAAGTAATTGTGGCTCACCATATCACCTCCACAACCGATTTCAGACCAAAGAAATACTGCAATGCGTACACAGCCGAAAATTCTGCTGTTGTGCCTGGACCTAGCTGCAGACTTGCCATTGGCAGAGTTAGCTTTTCATAGAATCATAGCATTGGAAGGGTTAGGGTTAGGGAAGGGACCCCAAAGCTCATCTAGAACAACCCCCTGCAATGCAGGAATCGCAACAGGCAGCCCTCCATCTTATTTGAAACCAGACCAGACCCTGCTTAGCTTTGCAAATGTGCTAGTAGCTTTATTATTATTATTATTATTATTATTATTATTATTATTATTATTATTATTATTATTATTGCTGCACCTTCTATCCATTTTGCCCCATCTTCACTTTTTCCTTGCCTATTCTTGCCACCTCCCAGGTCCATTTCTTTCTTTATTAAAGTATTTTTAGGCTGTCTTTCAGAAAACACACACACACACATATATATACACAGCATTTTATACTGTCTTCCGTGGGTTGGTAACTTAAACTTGTTCCCAACATTCTTTTAATCCCTCGAGGGAACGCTCATCAAATGCAATTCACTGCAATCAGACTATATATGTAACAAAAGAAACTGAATGTTGAACATGATTCATAATAAAAGCGTAGTGAAGGTGGCTAAATATAAGCATGTGCAAAAACAACCTATAATTCCCTGTGCAAAAGAAAGGGACAGCAAAAATCCTAGTTTTTCATGTAAAACAAGACAAAGAATTGTGAGAACTGGGGCTACATACAGGATGGCTAATAATCACAGAACTGCAGAGTTGGAAAGGCGAAGTCGAGGTTTGCACACCCATAAGTTAGACTACCCAAAGACAACAGCACTTTAAATATGACTTAGCACGACAAATATGGGAACAATTCTTAGGAACTGTCAACATATTGCCAAATAATTTTCAACAGTTTAGACCCCTGTTACACTCAGTGAATGTATAAACAAACCAGAGGTTGAAATTAGTTCAAGGGAAATTATACTTGGATAATGGAAAATGCCAACAGACCCTTTGCGTGGCTGAGAAGCTGCCACCAGGAAATGGTAACCCCGGGTGGATGGGCAAAGCAAATTCATTTGCTCTGCTTCCAGAAAGACAAATCATAATCATCGCATAAGAAACACCTACAAAGCCAGATGCTGAAAAGGCTTGGAAATGTAATTAACCTCCCAACCTTAGAGGTACCATATTCCGGGGGGGGGGGGGACTTATGTGCAGTGTGTGTGTGTGTGTGTGTGTATGTGTGTGTGTGTGTCCAGCATCGCCTGAGCTCTGCGAGTGCGGCTTTCTCCCGACTGAAGTGCAGAGTGTTTGAGGACCGGGACATTCGCAGGGAAACCAAAATGCTTGTTTACAAAGCTATTGTACTGCCAACCTTACTATATGCATGTGAAACATGGACCACTTATAAACGCCAGCTCCAACTCCTCAAAAGATTCCATCAACGGTGTCTCCAAAAAATTTTACACATCACTTGGGAAGACAGGCGAACTAATGCCAGTGTACTGGAAGAAGCAAAGATCACCAGTGTTGAAGCAATGATTCAACATCAACTTCATTGGACTGGTCATGTTGTGCGGATGCCTGATGATCATCTTCCAAAGCAACTATTCTACTCCGAACTGAAAAATGGAAAGCGTAATGCTGGTGGTCAACAAAAGAGGTTTTAGACTGTCTCAAGGCAAATCTAAAAAAAATGTAGTATAAACACCAACAATTGGGAAACACTGGCCTGCAAGCGCTCCATTTGGAGAACAGCCTTTACCAAAGGTGTCATGGGCTTTGAAGACACTCAAACTCGGGATGCAAGGGAGAAACGTGCTAAGAGGAAGGCATGCTTGGCAAATGCACACCGTGATCAACTCCTGCCTGGAAACCAATGTCCCCACTGTGGAAGGACATGCGGATCCAGAATTGGCCTCCACAGTTACGGACTCATTGTTAAAACCGTGTTTATGGAAGACAATCTTACTCAGCTATGAGTGATCGCCAAAGAAGAAGGAGGATGTGTGTGTGTGTGTGTGTGTGTGTGTGTGTGTGTGTGTGTGTACACACATTTGTCCTGCCCTGGTCCTTTCTGGGAACAAATAGTGATCAACTCCCAGGTAGGTTCACCCAGTACTGGTACTGCAGAGGAATGCAACATACTTGGCATTTATACCTGTCTCTCCCAGGTAAACTGGCCAGATTTGCTCTCAGCCAGGGAAACCACGCTTAGCACAACAAGAACTTTGCTAGGCAGCTGCAGTGCAAGATAACCTATTTGAAGAACCTTCAAAGAAAAATATATTGCTGTGTCTACTTAATTATACATCAAAGACTACTTAGGAATGAATTCTGTTGTCTGCAATGTTCAATTTTTTAGCTTTCTATCTCCATAATAATTTGAGAATATTGCTACTAGGGCTTAACCATGAATTTATATACTCTGCATTCAGATATTAGAGGTGTCCAAATGCCCTTTGCAGATCCACTCAACTCTTTATAACTGAAGTATTCTCAATTTATATTTCTTGGAAGTATATTCCATTGTGCTGAACTAAATGATTTCATTTCCTAATAACAGCAGCCTGTCAGAGAGATAGATGAGAATTTAAGCAAGCTGGCCCACCCATAACAATCATGAACTTTTATTCCTACTTCCAGTTGTTTCTACTTTTCTCCTAACACCGTTTCCCCTCAGCAAGTAGTCTGATCGAGGCCATCTCGTTTTACATAAACAAAAGTCTATTGAATTTTGATTGCCGTCTGGTACATTATCTGCCTGGAAACAACTTTTATTATATTTGTCAACGAATCGTCAAGGGCAAACATGCACTACAACGTCTGTAGATTTAGCTGTGTACATTTAATGGAGGGTAAATCTCAAAACAAAAACCTTTCAACACTCTGCAGAAAATGCAATGTGCCCCAACAGTAGTTAAGCATAATGTAAAATAAAATGCAGTCTCGTGAGGCTTGGAACTTGCTTGCGGATTTTCAAGACCAATATATTTAAATAGACCAGAAAGCACCCTTTCTGGTCAGGCCACTTACAATCATTACCCTTTGCTAACTCTCTCATGTGCACACAATTCGAACAGGATAGCTGTTCCCAGTAATAAATCACTCTCAATGCAAATGCTGACAAGGAGAACGAGGATATATTGGGACAAGGGAAATATGGGGCAGGGGGAGAGAGAGAAAGAGAGAGATTGAGATTCCAGTATAACTTTATTCCTCCATAAAGGAATATATGTAAAATGATAGCATCAGCAGAATCCTTGAAAAGCCGCAAGCAAGCCTCTCATCTTCCATCTGCAGATCTCTCCTGCAAAATCATCTATTCTTCTCCATGGGGATTCTTCTGTGGAATGGATTTTCCACATTTGGGACCCCTGTCTAAAACCCTGCCAACTTCACTTTAAGATCTCAGGTAAATTGATGGGAAAGGGGCGTGCTAGAGGTCTTGAATCTCTGGATGTGAAACTTGCTAAGAGCCCTGGAGGACTGCGGATTAGGCTCCCCACAAAGCGGATCCCGAAACCGGTCCCTGTGATTTTGTAAATGGAGTGCATGGGCAAGTCTTCATGGGAAAACTCTGACCACTGACTGACAAAGCTGGTTACAGCATTGCACCATTGGCATGCCCCGAGAGAGAGGAACAGGATAGAGCCATGCTAAGACAGCTCGTATCTATGTTGTAATGTTACCTGGAGAGGGGAGTAAGTGATGCACTTGCAAGTGGAAATAAAAATAATGGGCAGTAATGCTATGTGATGATGATAACAACAACAACAATCAAATATCACCAGGTAAAAGCATCACATGTAAACAAGGCAGTCACTGAAACTAGTATCCTTTTTGCTCTTAAAACCAAACACAATGACAGGATAATGGAGGAAACTTTCCAGACATACAGTCTTCCTTTCCCCAAAGTTTGTATATACAGTGGTACCTCAGCTCCCGAATGCCTTGGGAGTGGAACGTTTCGGCTCCTGAGTGATCGAAAACCGGGAGTGTTCTGGTTTTCGAACGTTCTTTTGGAAGCTGAACGTCCCGACAGGGCTTCCACAGCTTCCGATAGGCTTCAGGAGCTTCCTGCAGCCCATCAGAAGCCATGCTTTGGAAGTCAAACGTTTCAGAAGTCGAACGGACTTCTGGAACGGATTCTGTTTGACTTCCGAGGTATGACTGTAATGCCATTTTCCTCTCACTCTTGAGATTTTATGATGGGCAGGGTATAAATAGTAATAAAAAATATTATGATGATAAAACTTGCACTGGTCTTACCATAAAGCAGTCACTTCCAGGCAGCAGAACCCAGGAGGGGTGGTATCAAGTCCCACTTCCAACCTCCTTCTCAATGTGTCATTTTAAAAGTCAACTAGGGAAGGTGTCATTTTTTTACTTTACACTTCAAAAAATGTCTCAGGCTGGCACTGCTCGAGTCACTTAAAAATTATACCTTCTGAACTCACTTTATTTCCATGAGGGGCAAATGTGTTGGACTCTTCAGACTAGTTGTTTCTACGTAAATTTTAGCACAGGATGAGCTGAAAAGAAAAGGAAATTAGAAAAAATTGCTTGCCAGTAGCATCACCTCCTGGCAAATAGAAGGGGAAGAAATGGAGGCAGTGAGAGATTTTACTTTCTTGGGCTCCATGATCACTGCAGATGGTGACAGCAGTAACGAAATTAAAAGACGCCTGCTTCTTGGGAGAAAAGCAATGACAAACCTAGATAGCATCTTAAAAAGCAGAGACATCACCTTGCCAACAAAGGTCCGTATAGTTAGAGCTATGGTTTTCCCAGTAGTGATGTATGGAAGTGAGAGCTGAACCATAAAGAAGGCTGATCGCCGAAGAATTGATGTTTTTGAATTATGGTGCTGGAGGAGACTCTTGAGAGTCCCATGGACTGCAAGAAGATCAAACCTCTCCATTCTTAAGGAAATCAGCCCTGAGTGCTCACTGGAAGGACAGATCGTGAAGCTGAGGCTCCAATACTTTGGCTACCTCATCAGAAGAGAAGACTCCCTGGAAAAGACCCTGATGTTGTGGGAAATTGAGGGCAAGGAGAAGGGGACGACAGAAGACGAGACGGTTGGACAGTGTTCTCAAAGCTACCAGCATGAGTTTGACCAAACTGCGGGAGGCAGTGGAAGACAGGAGTGCCTGGAGTGCTCTGGTCCATGGGGTCATGAAGAATCGGACACGACTAAACAACAACAAGCATTCCCAGGTCTCCTGAGGTTTGGGACAGAACTATGTGTCACCTTAGCAAATGCAAGACTCCTTTGCCTCAAAGTGCTAATGAAGGGGCAAAGGGGTCATTTGCTGACGAGAGGGGTGTCTTCTGTCTCTCCCCACATATTCGTCACCAGGCATGCCAACTCTATGGGGCCAAGGCCCCTCAATATCTGCTGGCAGGCAACTGGGCCCATTCAGAGCTGAATGTAGCACAGCTCAGTGGCCAGGTCCTCCTGAGCGTGAGGAGGAAAACCAGCAGCCTTTGAAGTCGTGCCACCCTGGACTCCACACTCTGCCTCCTCCTGACAATGCAGCCTTGAATCTTAGTTTAGGAAGTGTGGAGGTTCACATATGAACATCCTTAAGTGCAAGTTTTGGCCAAGAGGGAGGGTTAGGGCACATGTTGCTACTTGCGTACTACTTTGGACTATGATCCAAAGTGGATGATTGTCAAGACTTTCCACTTTGGATAATTAAACGTTAAAAGGATTGGCCACTACATGAAGCCTGTTTCCAAAGTCTGACCTCCGGCAGTCGTTTCTCTGCCTCTGACACTAATTCTGGAACTACACATTTATTTACTGCTCTGATGCCCTTTAGCCATTCTTCCAGTTGGCTGCAAGTGCACACCTGTAAGCCAGGAGAATGCTGAATGACCTCATCACACAAGCAGGAGTCGATTGCACTGGTTTGTGGGAAACATTTGTTTGTATATAATTTTTTATTATTTTCCTTTAAACAACATTTCCAACATTACAATAACACAAAAAAACCTTTTTGCTCTGCCAAAATTACGACTTCCTTCCCTTCAACAGGTATCCCATACCAAATCCAATCGCGCAATTTAAATCTTTACTATACCGTCCTCATTGTAGGATTTATTCCAATCCTGCTAGTTTCTTCAAATTTTTGCAATTGCCATTGGAATATACAATAAATTTACTCCACTCTCTTTGGAATTTCTGATCGTCCTGGTCTCGGATCCTGCAAGTCAGTTTGGCCAACTCTGCAAAGTCCATCATCTTCGCCTGCCACTCCGCAATAGTAGGTACTTCTTGTAATTTCCATTTTTGGGCCAACAAAATCCTTGCTGCAACTGTGGCGTACATAGTCTTTGATCCACCTTCACAATCTCATTTCCCATTAAGCCTAGCAAAAATGCTTCCGGTTTTTTGGGAAAAGTATATCTAAACATCTTCTTTAATTCATTATAGATCAACTCCCAGAATGCTTTTACTTTATCACAGGTCCACCACATATGATAAAAGTCACCGTCTGAATCCATTTGTGGGAAACACTTGTACGAATGCACCTTCCAGCATGGTGCCAATTCTATGGAAAATTCCCAGGTGATCAGACCTCATAGTGATCAGCTCTTCTGTGTGTGGCCCTATGCCACGAGTTCAGGTGCGAGGGAGCCAGTGAGGCGCTGAGGCGGCCGGCCAACTCTGCCCTCTGGGATTGGCGTAGGGCCATGGAGAGGCCCGCCCAGTGCACGATGCTTACACCATGAGGTGCCCATGGTTTGTTGTGCTGGGCTCTTTATGTTTCTTGTTTTCTTTTCCTGAGCAGAGATAAGCGTGGTGTCAGCACCCTAAGAAAAGGTCAACAACTCTGGGGAACCTTTCCTTGAAAAAGGTCAACAACTTTGGAGTCCCCCCCCCCCAAAAAAGGGGCATCAACTCTGGGCAACCTGGGAGTGCAGGGCGGATCTTTGCACCCCGGTGCTGCATATGCTTATGACAGCCCTGTGGCAGGAAGGTGGTCTAAGTCACAGCTGGGAAACCTGTGCCCTCCAGATGTTACTAAACTACAAGTCCACCATCTCTGACTATTGGCCATGGGGCTGATGAAAGTTGTAGTCCAACAACATCTGGAAGTTCCCCACTCCTAGTCTGAGCACTCTTCGTTTCCAGCTGACTTGCAAGGGATTGACATACAAATAAGCGTTAAAATCATTTGATTCAAGCTTATCAACCCTCACACATTATATAGACACACACACACCCCGCTTCAAAGAATCAGTTCATTTTGACTATTAAGATGGACTATTTAAGAAGAGAAGAAGAAGAGTTTGGATTTGATATCCCGCTTTATCACTACCCTACGGAGTCTCAAAGCGGCTAACAATCTCCTTTCCCTTCCTCCCCCACAACAAACACTCTGGGAGGTGAGTGAGGCTAAGAGACTTCAGAGAAGTGTGACTGGCCCAAGGTCACCCAGCAGCTGCATGTGGAGGAGCGGGGAACCAAACCTGGTTCACCAGATTACGAGTCCACTGCTCCTAACCACTACACCACACTGGCTCTCATAAGAGCAATCGTAAATTCTTTAGGTTTCTTCTGAAAAGTACTTTAAAATTCTCATGGGGGGATCCTAACAAATTCAACTTTCTTAGAGCTTCCATTATAATTTTTTAAAATAAAATCAAAGGATGTAAATCATTGGACTGCATCGTGTCCTTACGGTGCTTAAAAAGTGGGTTTGCCAAGCACATCACTCACATAATTGCAAAGAAAAGCTTAGAAATACATATGAGAAATGGCGCAGAGGCCACAGAAGGAACTATATAGCTGGGCACAACTTAAGCACACAAAGCAATTTACTTGACTTCCTCAAATAATTGTGTGTTAAAAAAAAAAAAGCATTAATCCAGCAAATGGCCAACAGTGATTTCAAATCTAGCAGATCCAATATTCTAGCCGAGTAATATTATTAAATAACATAGTATATATGGTGCAAATTAAAAGTGAAGTTCCGCTTCCCTTCAAACCATTATTGAAGACAAACAGCTATAAGGCAGTGTAGAAAGCGTAAATTAATAGACCGGAAGATGTAGTGTAAATAAATATCAGTAATAGTAACTGCACCAGGCGTTGCAGGAAACAGCGAAACCTACTTCACTCTACTAAAATGAAGTAGAATTCAGTAGTGTTCTGTACCGCAGTGATGGAGAACAAGGAACAAAACCACCATCACTGCAACATTCCCATGCAATACATGGACCAAGAAGATTTTACTGACAAAGAGGACTGGTATTTCTTCTGCCCGAGGAAGAAAGGTGCATTCTATTCCACCATTACTTAAAGGTAAAGGGACCCCTGACCATTAGGTCCAGTTGTGACCGACTCTGGGGTTGCGGTGCTCATCTCACTTTATTGGCCGAGGGAGCCGGTGTACAGCTTCCGGGTCATGTGGCCAGCATGACTAAGCCGCTTCTGGAGACCCTTCCCGCCGGAGCGGTACCTATTTATCTACTTGCACTTTAACGTGCTTTCAAACTGCTAGGTTGGCAGGAGCAGGGACCAAGTAACGGGAGCTCACCCCGTCGCGGGGATTCGAACCGCCGACCTTCTGATCGGCAAGTCCTAGCCTCTGTGGTTTAACCCACAGCACCACCCATGTCCCCCACTATTACTTACCACGATGTAAATGGGGCTCGTGGGAAATGATATACTGATAGATAAGAGAAGCTCTGTTTGCAGCAACCCATCTTCATTTCTTTAAAAGGTGCTAAAGGGGGGCGGGGAATAAGTATCTGATGTAGATTAAAATCTACTTTGTGCCCATTACGTTCTTTGGGAATTGTTAATCGGTGATAATACGACTCTATAAAAGCTAGCAAGATGCAGTCATTAGAAAGATTTGTTGTTCTTTCATAATGTGGCATTTAGAAAGGTACAGTTCCAGTTCTGCACCCCCCCCCATTATTATTTTTACAACATAGCACTGTTTTCAGAAAGAGAGCTGTTATTTCACAATCAAATCCCAAATCTATCTGTCTATCTATCTATCTATCTATCTATCTATCTATCTACACACACACACACACACACACACACACAGAGAGAGAGAGAGAGAGAGAGAGAGAGAGAGAGATCCTATTTTCCAGGGACAGTCCCAGATTTACAGAAGCTGTCCCGGTTTCTGATTTGATCCCAGAATGTCCCACTTTTCCTTAGGACATCCCAATTTTCATTGGATAAACGTTGGAGGTATGGAAGATGTCCCTATTTTCATCAGAGAAATGATGTAGGGTATGTATGTACATATACAGTGGTACCTCGGGTAACATACGCTTCAGGTTACAGACGCTTCAGGTTACAGACTCCGCTAACCCAGAAATAGTACCTCAGGTTAAGAACTTTGCTTCAGGATGAGAACAGAAATCGTGCTCCGGCGGCTTGACAGCAGCGGGAGGCCCCATTAGCTAAAGTGGTGCTTCAGGTTAAGAACAGTTTCAGGTTAAGAACGGACCTCCGGAACAAATTAAGTACTTAACCCGAGGTACCACTGTACCTGTGTATGATTGAAAATTTGGCAGACAAGAGAACAACCTGAAATTAAACAGTCCTAGAACTCTCTGTCTTCTTATTCTGCAAGCACTTTTGCCCTTTGTTCTGATGAACAAATAGGAACGAAATCAGCAAGGCACTTACTGTTGAAGTTTAAAGCTACCAGTGTTTCGGAAGGACTATAGATACTGTGCCAAACTTTCTACTCCACAATAAGAGCAGGAGTTGTCAGCCTGAAATTGCACCAATTAACTGCAAGCCCATTCATGGGGAATGAGAACACAACATTGCCCATCGCTCTGAAAGGAGAAGTCTATTCTTCAGGAAAGATTTCTCATACATAATTGGGTACAAAAGTACTGATGGCTCTGCGTGACCCTCTCGCTCAAAAAAAATTGTCAGTATTTATCTGGTATCAGGATCAAATATACCCCAAGAAAAACATACAAATATATCTGATTTGCACGTAAAACCAATACACGCCTTCATTAAGAACTTTCATTCCTCAATACAGTGATATAGTTGCAAATCCAATTATATAAAGCACAAAAACTGACATGAACTTTATGTGGCGTCCAACTGACCACACTGCTGTTGGTTAACTTTTAGCCATTTACATACATATAATTATAACCGTTGTACAGTATAATAGTACAGTACAGTATAGTACAAAGACCATGAATTGTGAATCACATATTAATCAAGCAGACTATTCACAACCACATTTCACATATTTCTCTGCTTGTTTTGTGGACAATTTGTATAAGAAACCTTTCAAATTACAGACTGCGATTCCAGGAGTGATGTGTGAGTGTAAGAAAGAAAAGGGTCTTGCCACAAAGGCAGAAAGACTTGAATGTCCAGCATTTTCTAAGCAGGCACTACGAACGGAACTAGCAAGGAACACAGAACAGACAAGAACAAGGCGATGCAGTACATTTATGTCCCTTCTCCAAAACAGCGTAGCTTTTGCGTGGACAGGCGGAGTCCCCAGATCCCGCGCGGTACCCCCATCATGTGGAATAACGACTCAAGACAACGTGCTATGGGATTAAATTGGCCACAACTTTATTAATATCCAAATGTGGGTAGACCTTGGCTCAGGCATTGGGCGTTCTCCCTCCCCAGTCCCCAGCCGGGGACCTAGGGAGCATCAGGGTTATCCAGTGGGGGGGGGGATGGGCCGGCTCTGGAGAACATATGTTCAAGCAGAGATAGCTGCCCACGTTACGCCGCCACCGCAGGGGAGAGCAATGACGACCTTTCGGTGTACGGCCAAAGCCTCCCTTCAGAAACCCCTTTAACGGGGAACCCTGGTATCGCCGCCGCAAAGAGGAAGATGGACTAAAGGATTCTGCCCAAGGCTGATACTGCCAAAGCTGTGACGTTTTGCTACGGGAAAGGCGAAACCTGCCAATGCAGGGAAATTCTTTTCCGGCCCTTCAACAGCAACCTTAACGTAGCAGCGCCCGCATATCTGTGAAGAAAAGTTAACCTGCAAAACCTGTGAAGAAAAGTTAACCTGCAAAATAAGACATTAACTGAGGGTGGGTAGGGTGGGAGAAGCTCTGGAGCCAAGTGAGGATTCCCAGGTAAGATCCTCCCTCTATTGTGTGGGCAGGTAATCCCTCCCCCACCTGGCCTGATCTCCTTGGCATCGCTTCCCCCAGGTGGGATTGGACAACTGACTGAGGTAGGCGGAGACCTCCAGGTATCCCACCTGAGGGAAGGCAATGCCAAGCCTATGCTGATGGAGCCGCTCCAGATCTAGGGGCTGCACACGTCCACGCAAAGGGCGCCCCCGTTTTAAGCGGGGAGCGGTCATTGTGGGAGAAAACAGTGTAGCAAGCTTGGGGAGAAAGGTTCCCATTTTTGCAGACATCCTGTCTGCAAATTGAGTTTAGGTAGGTGTGAAAGGATATAGAAATATAGGATGGGGTTGCAACTGTTTCAATTGCCTGTGAGCAAATTTAAACCAGGGCGACAGTATCATGGCTTCAGCAAGGAGGAAAACAAAGAAGGAATGTCCTCCCCAGTGGAAAGGTCAGACTTGCTCCTGTGATATTTCGATGGGATTGCACAAAACATTTTTGCCACACCCAGCTGTTGCCAAGGTTAGAAACTCTCCTGATTTTAGCAAATTCTCCTGCCTTCTTTTTACATGTATTTTGATTGCTTTTGTAGTCTGCAGGCCTGTTCCGTGCTATTTGATCTAATTGTAAGCAACTCTGAGAGGCATATAACTGATAAAAGGGGATGGAAATCTAAATAGGCATGGCAAATAAATAAAGCAGAGACGTTGACGAGATCCTGGCCACAGAAGCGAAGTAGGGGGATGAGAGATAAGTTTCAGGAAAGGAATATTTCAGAGCACACAACCTCTGTTACCCATAATTAAATAAAATATTATGCTTATCTTAAAATATTTTTTATCTCTCATACTACAGGGGAATAAAATTGCTATCAAGGCAATCCTGAACCATGCAATGTGGTTCTTAAAATAAAATATAGATCTCTCCCCTAATGTGTGTCGAGAAGCCAGGGGCTCTGGGACCATCAATTTTATCATATGTTCTCTACTTCCATTTTTCCTCCACAGAACATTCTAGTGAACACATTGAATAACCCCTTATCATAACAATAAGTTTCTTTCATCAACCTTGACAAGTGATTTGCAGCTTTTGTTATCTGCTCTAACATAAGCCAGCATTAATTCCCCTCCCTGTTTGCACACATGATTCCAGATGATTAAAAAGAATCCGAAAGAATGTTCCCCATTTTTTAGCGGGGATAGGTGGGAGGGATAGCATTAACCTTTGGAGCAGAATTGAATGGATAGTTCTTTCAAAAAATAATGCAGGAACATGAATAATATACATTACCAGATGCATCTATTCACAGGCAGTGAATGGGAGCTCAGGAGGTACAAATATTGGAAAGAAGATAGGGAGGTGCTTGAGCCTTGCCCTGGGGAGTTATGAAATTGACTACCAGAAGACAAAGCTCTCTTCTGGGATGCCTGCAAGGGGAAGGGAAGGGAAATGGAAGAGGCAAGACTAGAATCCTTTCCGTAGATGATCTCTCTAGCTACATAAGCACACAAAATTAAAGCAACTTCCCTAACACAAAAATAATTCTGAGAACAGTAGTTTGCAGGCCCTCCAAGTTTCCCTATTTTCCATGGATGTCCCCGATTTAGAGAAACCATCCCAGTTTCTGATTTGATCCCAGAATGTCCCGCTTTTCCTTAGGATGTCCTATTTTTATTGGAGAAATGTTGGAGGGTATAGTAGGATGTCCCTATTTTCATTGGAGAAACATTGGAGAGTATGGAGTTATCTGATACCCAAGCTGTCTGAAGGCAATCCTGTATAGGGAAGTTTTTGTAATGTTTAATGTTTTATTAGGTTTTTATATATTTTGAAAGATGCACAAAATGGCCGGGGGAACCCAGTAAGATGTGTGGGGTATAAATAGTAAAATCGTAAGTATGGAATGGGACGTCCCAATTTTCATCAGAAATGTTGGAGGGCATGAGCTTGCCAAGGGTGCTTGAAATTGTAGTTCTGAGTTGTAATCTACAGTTCCAGACCTTCCAAGCGCCCCTATTTCCCAGGGAGAGTCCCAGATTTACAAAAGCCGTCCCGGTTTCTGATTTGATCCCGGAATGTCCCGCTTTTCCTTAGGATGTCCCTATTTTCATCGGAGAAATGTTGGAGGGTATGCCACCTGGAACACACTCGTGATTGCATGAGTGTTAAAGGTAAAGGTAAAGGGACCCCTGACCATTAGGTCCAGTTGTGGCCAACTTTGGGGTTGCGGCGCTCATCTCGCTTTATTGGCCGAGGGAGCCGGCGTACAGCTTCTGGGTCATGTGGCCAGCATGACTAAGCTGCTTCTGGCGAACCAGAGCAGCACACGGAAACGCCGTTTACCTTCCCCACTGGAGCGGTACCTATTTATCTGCACTTTGACGTGCTTTCGAACTGCTAGCTTGGCAGGAACTGTGACCGAGCAATGGGAGCTCACCCCGTCGCAGGGATTCGAACCGCTGACCTTCTGATCACCAAGTCCTAGGCTCTGTGGTTTAACCCACATAATTGTACAGGAGCCATCACAGATAAAGAGGTGCCTTCTTGATATATGAAGTTCTGCATAGCAGTGAAGGGGATTCGGCATTAGTTTACATACCAAGATACTTCAAATATCTTAATGAACAGAGTTGGAAATTTTGAATATCCAATCAGTTTGCTGCACATCATCTTTTAAATACAAGATGATAAACAGTCAGGGTGAACACCGAGGGCTACCAGGGAAACATCATGAACTTGACAACTGGATCTAATTTGCATTTTTAGTTAGCATAATTAACAATTTGCATTAAGGACACCTTCAGGCTTCCTCCGTAGTTTCTACACATGAGCCACGTCAGTTTGAATTGCAGCCTTTTGCAGCATATCTTCATTGAGAAACACTTCTTGGCGGCTTCGCTTGTACATGCCATTATAGGGCATGCTGAATTTTGCAACTTTCGACTTCCAAATTATGAGTGGTGCTTACAAGTTCTAACATGACTTGGAAATTCAAATAATATTTTGGTTAAATTGATATACTGTGATTTAGTTTTGCTTGGTAAGAAAAGTGTGTAAAATTGTATAGAACTCATTTGTCAAGACTTGCATGTGTATAGTGTGTGTGTGTGTGTGTGTGTGTGTGTGTGTGTGTGTGTAATATTGCAATACTGACATTTTCAGAAGATAAAATTAAAATTCTTTTGTTTTCCTAAAGCAGTTTACGTGCCTCCTTTTCCTTACACTTCCAACATATATTTGAACTAGTTTTGTACATTTTCCCTAACTGCACTGGTGTTGTATACCATCTGTACATCATCTTCATGTAGTTCTCCTTCAATAGGGAACAGTCTGTAAATTTTAAGTCAGTTTTCCATAATTTAACCCAGTCTTCCATCATTATGTTGTGACCTACATCTTGTGCCCATTTAATCATAACTGATTTCACCTCTTCATCTTTCGTCTCCCATTCTAATAGTATGCTATATGCAGCCTTCAGTAGTTTCACTTTCCCTTCAATCACTTCCGTTTGGAACCTAGATCTAGTACAGTGGTACCTCGCAAGACGAACGCCTCGCAAGACGGAAAACCCGCTAGACGAAAGGGTTTTCCGTTTTGGAGGCGCTTCGCAAAACGAATTTCCCTATGGGCTTGCTTCGCAAGACGACAGCCCATAGGGAAATCTCCGGGACAGCGGGGAAGCGCAGCGCGTCTTCCCTGCTGTCCTCGGACCTCCTCCGAAGGCTGGCGGCGGGGCGGGGACAGCTCCTCCCGCCGCCGCCGGGCTTCATAACGATGCCCCGATGCCGGGGGGCAGGCAGGAACGCCTCCCCCCGCCGCCCGCCATCGGGACCATGCCCCGATGCCGGCCGGCCGGCGGGAACGCCTCCCCCCGCCGCCCGCCATCGGGACCATGCCTCGATGCCGGCCGGCGGGCGGGAACGCCTCCCCCCGCCGCCTGCCATTGGGACCATGGCCCGATGCCGGCCGGCGGGCGGGAACGCCTCCCCCCACCCCCCGCCATCGGGACCATGCCCCGATGCCGGGCGGCGGGGACGGGGCGGGGCATGGTCACCGCCGCCGGCGTTTAAAAGCACTCTGGGGAAAGCAGCGAAGCGCGCTGCTTTCCCCGAGCATCGGGAAGTCCGGCGGGGGTCCTTGGGATTCCCTCCCAGCCCCCGCCTTTAAAAGCACTCCGGGGAAAGCAGCAAAGCGCGGCACGCTTTGTTGCTTTCCCCGGAGTGCTTTTAAATGCGGGCGGCTGGGAGGGAATCCCTTGGACCCTCGCCGGACTTCAAAAGAGCTGTGGGAAGTCCGGGGGGGGTCCAAGGGATTCCCTCACCGCCGCCCACCTTTAGAAGCGCTCGGGGAAAGCAGCGCGCTTCGCTGCTTTCCCCAGAGTCCTTTTAAACGCAGGCGGCAGTGAGGGAATCCCTTGGACCCCCTCCGGACTTCCCGCAGCTCTTTTGAAGTCCGGTGGGGGGAGAAGGGCTTTTCTTCCTACCGCCAGCCTTCAGAACAGCCTTCTGAAGGCTGGCGGTGGGAAGAAAAGCCCTTGTCCCCCCCACCCAGCCTTCAGAAGAGGTCGGGGGACAGACTGTCCCCGGACCTGGTCTGAAGGCGGTTTCCCTAGGAACGCATTAATTGATTTTCAATGCATTCCTATGGGAAACCGTGCTTCGCAAGAAGAAAAACTCGCAAGAAGAAAAAACTCGTGGAACGAATTAATTTCGTCTTGCGAGGCACCACTGTATAACTAAATCTTTTCTTACTGTCTTCTTTATGTGTTTCATATAGTTGTCGATAATGCAACCAACTCTGAAAGTGGTCTTTGATCTCATCATAATCTCAATTTCCATTTTCCATCATGTTCCTTTAATAAATCAACATATGTGAGCCATTTTCCTTTCTTTCCAAGTGGTTTGAGCAGTAATGCTTCATGTGGTGAGAGCCACCACGGGGTCTTTTGTTCCAATAAGTACATTTCTGAGCACAATTCAGAGTGTTGGTGCTGATCTTTAAAGCCCTAAATGGCCTCGGCCCAGTATACCTGAAGGAGCGTCTCCACCCCCATTGTCCAGCCTGTACACTGAGGTCCAACTCCGAGGGCCTTCTGGCAGTTCCCTCGTTGCGAGAAGTGAGGTTACAGGGAACCAGACAGAGGGCCTTCTCGGTAGTGGTGCCCACCCTGTGGAACGCCTTCCCACCAGATGTCAAAGAGAACAACTACCACCAGACTTTTAGATGACATCTGAAGGCAACCCTGTTTAGGGAAGCTTTTAATGTTTAATAGGTTATTGTATTTTAATATTCTGTTGGAAGCCGCCCAGAGTGGCTGGGGATACCTAAATTTATTATTATTATTATTATTATTATTATTATTATTATTATTCACACTTTCCCCCAATTATTAAATTGCAACATTTTTAACATAAACAATCAAAACACTATTTTGTTTTTCCCCTCTTAATTTTGTAATTTTTTTCATGGAGTTGTGGTTTCTCCCCTTTTGGTGCACACTATCTACCTATTAAATCATAACCGCAGTATTAGAATCTAAATCTTGTACATCGCTGACCTGAAAGCAATTCGTCCCTTTGCTGCTTCTCCCACAGCTGCAGTTGCAGTGCCAGGCGGATCTTGCCAACAGCTGCCTGGGCAGGGCAGTTTCAAGGGCCTCCTCTAGTCACCTCAAGCCCATGACTTCCCCATGGAGGCTGCCATGGGGCAGAGGAGGAGCCACCCTCAGCCATGCCAGCCCCCAATGTCATTCTGGCCCAGAGCCAGGTAAGGGGCTTGCTTGTCACTGCCACTCCTTCACCTCAGGTGGCAAAATGTCTTGGACCAACCCTCAGGAGAGCATCTTTCAAAGTAGGCACGTACAACATTGCTCTGTTAGAATATTTCAGCTGACTGACAGGAGAAATAGCCCTGCGCTCATTGCAGGGAACCGCTTTTAAAACCTTGTTGGAGAAAGCAGACACTGGCAGAGAGACGTTTAGGAAGTGACAGCCGGTGAGGATTAAAATATATCTATTTCTCAGTCCCCAAGTGTTCAGCTGTCTCGACAAACCATAGCCGGTTTTGTTACTCTGATTCTAGATTCTTAATGCTAAACGTTTTAGATACTGCGGCATCCCCTTTCACAAAAGATCCCTTTTCTATCCAAGTCCATAATTTTCAGTCTTTCTTTGTCGTCCTTGTGGCTCAACGTGTTAACCCCAAATATCTGAGATAGATTTCAGTAGCATCTTGCATTTAGATATTTTGACCTTTTTATCTGTAAATCTCTCCTCTCCCAAAGAATAAGTTGCCAATTTCTCATATCCGTTAATCAAAGATGTGATTTGCAGTTCCATGTCTCTTTCAGTTCTATGGATTTGGGGGGGTGGGGAGGGGGGTGTTTAACTGAAAAGCAACTTCAAAGGCTACAGAAATGGGAGGCTGCTCCACATTTTAACTTCCTGTCAGTCATCTGCTTACAGGTGTCTGCCTTGAGAGTTTTGCACCACAGGGTGGCTTACAAATTCATTCAATTAGTCATAAATAAATAACATTGCCCCCTCATAAATAAATAAAATTGCACCTTTCCTACCTACAGGAGGATAATACATGTATAAGATATCCCCTGTATCTTTTCTCCCACAAGGGGGGGGGGGGAGGAGAATGTAGAAGGCAATTCCTGGCAGATGAATGACAGGAACGGAAAAGGTTGAGGATTGCTTCCCTAGCCATCTTTTTCCACTCAAGATTGGCAGCCTGCCCAAGCTACCTTTGCTTTGTACAGGGGGGGTTGAAACAGCACAGAAAAGTAACAGAAATCTGAAATATACTCTGAGTTGAGAGTGGATTTCATGCTCTTTATTCAGCTCATAGTGGTGAGGAGGAATGGTAGTTCCCCCAGAATGTCTGCTTTATATACATTATTTACACAATGGGCCCCACGTGATTGGCCTACAGGAGAATCCCGGAATTAGCCAATCAAGTTTCGGATTCACTTCCACCTGGAGCTGGATTGGGTGGCTCCTGTGGACCAATCAGACTGCTGCATTCTGGATCCTATTCAGCTCAGTACATAACAAAATCCATGCGATGTTTCCTCGGAAAATGAGCTAGATATTTGTACTGAGGAACCTAAATCCATTCATAAATCAGATTCGGTTTCGGATATTACCAGAAGTGCCAATAAGTATCTGCACACATGCCTTGTGATTGTACCTTTTGTGCTTCCACAGTAGTGGAGACCTCAGAAGGGAGATGGACAAAATGCAACTTGGACCTCTCCCCAACCAGACCTGGGAAGAGGCTAGGATACAGAGAATGCATCCATGAACCATTCTTAAGGAATTGGGCAGGTCGCAGCAGGTGGGGTGTTTTTTATCCAGCTGATACTTGCTGGAACTCTGTTCTAGCCCCTCTCAGGTGGGCGCCATTGCCATTCTAAGAGGACAAGGGAAGCATTTGTGGTGAGCTCTTTTTCTAGAAAAATAGCACTGCCTAAGGGGAAGGGGCAAAGTCATGAGGAGGCTGGTATGGTGTGAGCACTGCCCTCCTTGTTGCCTCATTTCTCCCCCAGGTGGTAAGGGCATCAATGCTGGTGATGGGAGGCCAAGACGTACGATGGTGGCCCTGCCTACCAGCCAGGCCTGAGGCAGAGGACTGAAAGTCTAACCCTTGGTCAGAACCCAGGGTGGCTTCCATGTCTCAGAGGTCATTTCCCTTGATTTTTGTTCAGTTCTGGCTCAAGTCCTCGCCTAGGAAAACCAGAGACTCCAATCTGGAGGCCTGATTGGCCTCTGCCCATCACACACATACAACTGAGATGCAGCCAAGCAAGAATTTACTCAAATTAGCAAGCAGCAATGGCGGCAACAACACAGACAAAACCACAATGAGATCTCAAAATTTAAAGTTGCCTCACTTCTCCCCAACGTCCAGACGTGTCAATGAAAGTCTACGTCCTTTGGCCTTACTAATGATTAATCCAGGCATAGGCAAACTTGGCCCTCCAGATGTTTTGGGACTACAACTCCCATCATCCCTATCTAACAGAACCAGTGGTCAGGGATGGTGGAAGTTGTAGTCCAGAAACATCTGGATGACCGAGTTTGCCTATGCCTGGATTAAGCCAAAGGTACATTCTGGTAGTGACCCTTGTTTGCTCTGCCAAGACGCACAACATCTCAGAGTGTTGCGATGCAGCAATCGGGCAGGTGGCAGCAAGCAAGCTCCAGGAATTCCTCCAAAGGAGGAGAGCTTTGCAAAGAACAGGCCCACCAGGTGGCAGCAAACAGTTCGTCCTGTCATTCCCTGTCATATTTGTAGCTTCAGCCAATCAGAATGGCAGCTACCACAAACCATCCATGCTGTGATTCCAGCTAGCAGGAATTACAAAGCTGCTATGAGTGGTTCAAGGCTTCTTACACTTTCAGCACCTGTTTCCGATTTGAGCCCATGGGAATTGCAGCACAGGATCTACTAAACTGCAAAGGTTAACAATTCAAGTGTTTTGAGTGTTCATTCAGTGCAACCATCGTTGTTCAGCTGCTATTAGAATCAGTATTGGTCAAAAGACCGCAGCGTGGTTCACAATACAGTGGTACCTCAGGTTACAGACGCTTCAGGTTACAGACTCCGCTGACCCAGAAATAGTACCTTGGGTTAAGAACTTTGCTTCAGGATGAGAACAGAAATCGTGCTCTGGCGGCGTGGCAGCAGCAGGAGGCCCCATTAGCTAAAGTGGTGCTTCAGGTTAAAAACAGTTTCAGGTTAAGAACGGACCTCCAGAACGAATTAAGTACTTAACCCAAGGTACCACTGTATAGAAGACAAATGTCAATACAGTGGTACCTCGAGTTACAAACGCTTCAGGTTACAAACTCCACTAACCTGGAAGAGTTACCACGAATTGAGAACTTTGCCCCAGGATGAGAACGGAAATCATGTGCCAGTGGCGCAGCGGCAGCAAGAGGCCCCATTAGAGAAAGCACGTCTCTAGTTAAGAACAGTTTCAGGTTAAGAACAGACATTAAGTTTGTAACTAGAGGTACCACTGTACATCACGTAATAGTTCTACAATATGAAAATCAAAGCTTTTGGAGCTGGACCTCAGTGCCTGGACTGAACGATGGGGGTGGAGACACACCTTCAGGTATACTGGGTCAAGGCCATTTAGGGTTCTAAAGGTCAGTGCCAACACTTTGAATTGTGCTCAGAAACGTATCTATTTGTACAAGACCACATAAAGAATCTGCTCACTTTAATAACAAACGAACAGATCCACAGGGTCCATTCCGGCTCTATAATTCTAGGATTCTAGGCTTGTGCAATACCAAAGCTTCCTGCCTTCAGTTACATTGCTAACACTGTAATCTTTTTTCAAAAATGTGCACAGAGTACAGCTGTAGTTCGGATTCCCTCCCTCCCCATCAAAAAGCCACAATATGGCTCTTTTTTTGCTTCGCTCCAAGTTGAAGGGGCCACATCTGCTCTCCTCTCAAGGCAGATGGATGTTTCCTTACAATACCAGAGCTGATATTTCAAGAGGAAATTTCAACAATTTGGGTGTCATAGTTTAATCCAATAGAGCTGATTAAAAAAAGTTTCCTGCACTAATTGACTGATAGAACACTAGCTTCCTGAACAGACTCTTATTCATTTCACTGCATATGCTGCCATGCGAGTTACTGAAAGTCACATGGAAAAAAAATTAAGTCCAGGACAGCTAACCCAGTTCTTTCAATTTTCCAGCATTTCTCTTAAACTTTATTAATGAGAGGCTGCTAGGAAGCCATTTCCCAGGCTTTTCTGTTGACGTTGACTTAATAATTTGCTGCTATTCTGTTTTGTGGCACCTTAAAGACTGGGCTGTGTACACATTGCCATTTACTCTGCGGCCAACGTGCTCATGCTGCTGGCTTTTGAGTCCCGGTACACACGTTAGCCACAATCTACATCTCTCCTAGTTTCGTAGTTCTGTAGCGCTGCCCATTCTCTGGACCCACCCAGTCAATCACCTGGGGCCAGCTTCAAGAAGCAAAGATAATCAAGGGGGTATGTGGTCAGCCACACTTATTCAAGCTTGCTTCAAAACTGATCCAGTACAGATGGAACAGACATTGCGCTTGATGCCACCACTGGGCTGGATAATAATAATAATAGTAACAGTAACAGTAATAATATTTTATTATTTATACCCCGCCCATCTGGCTGGGTTTCCCCAGCCACTCTGGGCGGCTTAAACAGAACACTAAAATACAATAACCGATTAAACATTAAAAGCTTCCCTAAACAGGGCTGCCTTCAGATGTCTTCTAAAAGTTTGGTAGTTGTTTTTCTCTTTGACATCTGGTGGGAGGGCGTTCCACAGGGCGGGTGCCACTACCGATAAGGCCCTCTGCCTGGTTCTCTGTAACTTGGCTTCTTGCAGTGAGGGAACCGCCAGAAAGCCCTCGGTGCTGGACCTCAGTGTTCGGGCAGAATGATGGAAGTGGATACGCTCCTTCAGGTATACTGGACCGAGGCTGTTTAGGGCTTTAAAGGTCAGATGACTTTATGTATTATGCCTAAATTATTGGAAAATTGAGACAGGTGCCTGGTCTATTTCCCGACCCTGCTTCTAAATGGCTTCATTGTCCAACCTCAATGCAATGCTTTCAAAATAGCGCTAGGTAGTTTCAAAGAAAATTTGAGTGGGAAGTGGGTGGCGCTGTGGTCTAAACCACTGAGCCTCTTGGGTTTGCTGATCAGAAGGTGGGTGGTTCGGATCCCTGTGACGGAGTGAGCTCCAGTTGCTCTGTCCCAGCTCCTGCCAACCTACCAGTTCGAAAGCACACCAGTGCAAGCAGAAAAATAGGTACACTGCAGCGGAAAGGTAAATGGCATTTTACCCCATAGTCAACTTTGACTGGACTTAACCATCCAGGGGTCCATTGCCTTTAACTAGAAAAGCACTATTTCTGACAACTTGTCCCACAATGGCTAGAGTTGCACCACAGATCTATCCTACAGCTCAGAGTGTTATGAAAGAGCTGTGCTCCTAACCTAACTTGGGTAAAGATTAGCAGTAATAAGGGAGTCTTCCATTCCCTTTGACGTTGGCTTGCATCCAGACAACTTTGCCACTTGTGCACACACCCACGCGGCTTTTGTTTTCTCAAAGAGGAGCTTCTACAAGCCATTTGAAACTACCAATTCAAAAGCCATTTGTCAGTGGCATGGTTGTCAGTAGCTGAAGTTGTGAGTGGAGGTGATGGGGGAAAATTCACTGGATGTACCAAGCCAAAATAGCTATTTGCGTCCTGGCCAATATGCCTCAGTTCAGGGCAGGTAAGGTTAATGGCGTTTGAATTTTGCCAGTCCTTTTCTAGCTTGGCCATAATAAAAATATTTTATTGATAAAGGCACTTAGATAAAAAGTTAGAAACTTTGTAAAGCTTATTAAGAGAAACTTCAAAATATTGAGATAATGCATTCCAATCCTGAAATGCTAATTGGGGGTTTGGGCACAATGACTATACTGCCGAAACACTTTCTACCAAGGAACCAGTATTTTTTATGCTTTATTTTTTTCCAAGCATTTAGCAATCTGACTTTAGTCATGTTTTAAAGGGGGGGGGGAGAGAATCACTTGTGCATTCCAAGAAAGTAGATAAATGTCAGCTGGAGAAACCCAGTGGCAAGCTACCAAATAAGCTGTCTAAATAGCGAAAGAGAAATCTAGGAGATTTAGGTTTTGAAGTGCCAGTTAAAAACACTGAATAAAAATGCTTTAAGCCTCTGAGACAGAGCCTGCCTTTCATTCTGTCTAAATAACGATCATCTACGTGATATGCTTTTCGCATATCACAGACCGGCAAGATAACCAATTTTCAAAGTGTGAAGTTGAAATTCTAATCTAAAGCCTTTTTCAAAAACCCTCACGTCTTGCACAGAGGGAGATGTGGGGAAGCTTCCACAAAAACCAACAGCATGTTGCGCAGAAGGATGGAAGGAACTCTTTAGGACGGGGTGGGGAATCCCGTGGCCCTTCAGATGTTGTTGCTGGACTTCAGCTCCCATCAGTCCAATCCACCTTGGCCAATGCGCAGGGAATTAGTTAAACACAATTTTTCAATTGACTGTGAAGGTCTATAATTAGAAAGTGCCTGCCCATTATGCAAGGAGCCATTTACCAATCCAGCTAGGGCTGGCCCACCCGTAAGGCGAGGTGAGGCAGTGGCCTCAGGCTCTGGGCAGCTGGGAGAGCCGGCAAATCTGAGCCAGCCCTGAATCCAACATACAGCTTCGCAGCCATTGTATAGTAAGGACCTCCCTGCCATCTTGGCTAAGAACCATGCTCTGTAGCTACAGACTGATAGTGGAGGCAAGGTATTTGTATCCAAGGTTCTTGCTTTTGTGCATGCTGGTGAAACCTATTAGGATGTTTGTCCAGCTTCTTTGTGGTGGCTCCAGTGTTATGCAACTCTCTTAGCCCTTACTTGGCTCCTTCAGTTCTGGAGGAATACAAGCAAGCCTCAACAGCTTACCTTTTTATGATTTGTTTTCCTTAGGAGAGTTTAGATGATTAATTCAGATGCCTTCATGCTGCCTATTTCAGACCCTCCAATTGTCCCTATTTTCCAGAGTCAGTCCCAGATTTACAGAAGCCATCCCAGTTTCTGATTTGATCCAGGAATGTCCCACTTTTCCTTAGGATGTCCCTATTTTCGTCGGATAAATGTTGGAGGGTATGGAGTTATCTGACCCTCCCCGCAGCCTTCTGAAGGCGGCCTTGTATAGAGAAGGTTTTTAATGTTTATTGTTTTTATATATGTTGGAAGCTTCCCAGAGTGGCAGGGGCAACTTGTTGTGGAATGGGACATCCCTATTTTCATCAGAGAAATGTTGGAGGGCATGTATTAGGCTGGATCAACACCGTACGTCCTATACTGCCTGACATTCTGTTTTGATTTTTCTCTATGTCTCACTTTGTATGGGCTTGACGCAAATATAAATGCCATTTTGGCTGTGGACTGAAAGACAGCAAACCAGTTGCATAAGGGGAGTCATATTTTTCCAATATCGAGCTCAGGCTGAAACTCTAGCTGAGTCTAGAGCACATTGCAATCATCCGGTCTCATCCAAAGGCTTATGTCACCATCGCCACATCTGCTTCCTCTAGGAACAGACAGCTGATGCACCAGCAAAAGCACTCCTTGTCACGGCTGCCACCTGGACATCCAGGAGCAAAGCCAGGGCCATCAGAAATTCAATATCTAATACACATGTAATAAACAGCAAGGTGGCCTTGCTGCAGGCTGATGTTGTCTTGCAATGGGTAGGAGAAATAATTGCTGCTGGAAACAGAGGTGGATTAAAGAGGAGACAGAAGTGTTTGCAACAGTGGCGTAGCGTGGGTTGTCAGCACCCGGGGCAAGGCAAGTAATTTGCGCCCCCTAACCCTAACCCCCAGGTGTTGCGCCCAGTGCGGCCGGCCCCCCTGCACCCCCCACGCTACGCCACTGGTTTGCAAGGAGAACCCATCCTTGAAGAACTGTTTGCTTAACTATAAAAGCACCTTAATAATGAAGAGACCTCTGCTTCCTAATAGAAGCAGCATGTGCAATATTTATATTTATAGCACCATGAGCTTTATATCTTGCATTGTACATATCCTTCATATCCTTACTTTTATGTAACTGTGTTGTCATTCTTTTTTTTTTTTTTAATCAGAGAACATTAGCTAGAGCAGTGTTTCCCAACCTTGGGCCTCCAGCTGTTTTTGAACTACAATTCCCATCATCCCTGACCACTGGTCTTGCTAGCTAGGGATGATGGGAGTTGTAGTCCAAAAACAGCTGGAGGCCCAAGGTTGGGAAACACTGAGCTAGAGGTTCGGCAATTTTTTATTATAGCATAGGTAAAGGTAAAGGGACCCCTGACCATTAGGTCCAGTCGTGACCGACTCTGGGGTTGCGGCGCTCATCTCGCTTTATTGGCCGAGGGAGCCAGCGTACAGCTTCCGGGTCATGTGGCCAGCATGACTAAGCCGCTTTTGGCGAACCAGAGCAGCACACGGAAACGCCGTTTACCTTCCCGCCGGAGCGATACCTATTTATCTACTTGCACTTTGTGCTTTCAAACTGCTAGGTTGGCAGGAGCAGGGACCGAGCAACAGGAGCTCACCCCGTTGTGGGGATTCGAACCACCGACCTTCTGATCAGCTAGTCCTAGGCTCTGTGGTTTAACCCACAGCGCCACCCACGTCCCCTTATTATAGCATACGATTTCAGAAATTCAGAAGAGGCATGCTGGCCTCAGGTTGGTTCAAAGCCCAGCCTCACCCCTGTAATCTCAATATTTTCTTGGGTGGTCATGGTTGCCCAGTGGGAAGAGAAAGCCATTCTGAACATCCTGAGAGTCAAAGAGGGAAAATGCTCTGTTTCCGGGGATGCTTATGGGAAACAAACTTTTCCAATAATGGAATTGCTGAGACAGTCTTGGCACCTGCCTTAGTGTCTCTGAACATGTGCAGAGTGTCTCCCTTGCACAGTATTAGAAAGCAGTGCCTGCTTGCCATGCACACAAGCTCAAGCCTTGGCAATCGTCATTTTCTTACTAGGAAAGCAGTGCCTCTTCTGTAACCTGCATTTTTCTTCATCTGCACATACACAGGCACACTGTGCTCCATGGAGACAAGCTGCAGAGGAGCATGAAGGAAATGTTTGTAAGCCTTTCGGTTTAAATCCTCCAGTCATTCTAAATTAAGCCTCATCATCTGCATGCTTTGTAGTGCTCCAGACATGAAGCACCTGCAAAAAGACAACAGTGGAATGGTATTGCCACAACATCGTGGCATTCCCGTGGCGGGTAATAGACGTACTGCAGCGTGGAGAAGAATAATGGAATGTGCTGTTGCTTAAAAGGAGAGATTGTATTAATCTACAAGCAGAACAGGTAGCTGGATGCAAGGGAGACCATCGCAGCACTTAAAAACTTGACACCTGTTAAGGATGATAGCTTTCTATTAGCAATCTTGGTTCCTTTTACTGCCAGAATACAGCAAGGAGATTGAGAAATGCAAGATTCGTATTTTGCTTAAGCATGGTGCTTTGTATCCAGTTGACCGAGAACAACTAATATATTCAAGCTGAGCAACACTCCAACGAGGGCTAGACAAATTCATGGAGAGCAGGTCCGTTTAATGGACCCTCCACGTTCTGAGCAGCTATGCCTCTGAACGCTGAGTGTTTGGAAGGAAGCAGAGTAGATAGATGTTTTCTTCATGCCCCACTTGTGGAGTTCCTGGAAGAATCAGAACAGGTTGAATAGCCTGTTGGACTAGGACTGCTGTGATCCAGCAGGGTTCTTGTTGGTCAGACCTGGGCCATGATACTTCTTGTTACTCTGAGGTTTAACAGCGATCAAGACACACGTGTGTGTGTGTGTGTGTGTGTGTGTGTACTGATGATATGCAATGTCCAGATACTTTATATTCAAAACAGCTTGACTTTCCCATTGCTCCTTAGAGCACAGGTTTATCCCTATTAACATTATTAACATTTAGGGATCTTCCTCCATCTGCTTCAACCCAGACAGACCACACCGACACCTTTTCCTCAGCAGCATTCACAGAAACCTCTCCCAGTAGCCATTCTCCCTCACACACAACAGAGAACAGAAAACAGTTAAAAAATGACAGTTACTGGAATAACAGTCACAACAGAATGAAATGCCGCTTTCATGTGACTCACAGTCAGCCAATCCCATGAGGGAGTTACTGCTCAAGGGGAAAAAACCCATGATAAAAACACACAGCAATTCAATATAAACAAATATCCCTATTTCAAGAAATTTAACCATTATCCTTAACAAACTCATAGTAGGAAGCTGGAGAGTCTCCAACAAAGGAGCTGGGCAAGGGACTGTCACAGTCCTGTGCTGCCAGCCATGGCAGAGCTAAGTGGAAGGAGAAACCAGCCAAGTCTCGGGGGGTACTTGCCTGGAGGCAGAATACACATACAAGGTCCAGTCCTGTCCAGTCCTAAGGTCTAGAGTATCTCAGTTCATGTAGTCAGACAATCTGTAGGTCAAGAAAGCTGAGGGCCCAAGGTCACAAGAAAGCAAAAAGCAGCAAGGTCTGGTCAGGAATGACAAATGTTGTTTCCAGCAACTGACTGAAGCTGGAAACCCTGCTTAAGAAAGCTGGAGCCATCTGGTTCTCATCAGGAGCAAGAAGGCTGATCAGCAGCAGGTGGAGTCACTTCGCTCTCTGCTCCTTCAGGCTGCTGCTCAGCAGGTGAAGCCGACTCATTACAGGAACCAGGCTAGGTTCAGGGCTTTTAGCCTGCCACTGGAAATCAGGCGTTCAGCTGAGCCCAAAGCCAGCAGACAGGATTCCTCAGAAGAAGCTCCTGTACCATCAGAGCCAAGATACTCACAGATGCCTTCCTACAGCACCAAATGCTTCCAATGGTGGAAGGAGGGAGGCTATGAAACAGGGGGATTTGGGCCCTTGAAGCATTTTTTCCTTAAAAAATGTTTAGGGGCACTCTCATTTTCACTCAAGAATATCACCATTTTATAGCTCAAATCGGGGAGAAATAAATCCAGTAAAAACAACTAAACTGACCAATCACTGTGCTAGATCCAACTCCTACTTCACACATTAAACGCCCGCTTCCGTCTGAGACTCAGGAAACACCGTGACAGGAAATGAGGCCGCCATCAGGGGTAGCAAAGGAACTAAATTCACAGTGCTAGAGAAGAAACTATTTAAAAAATAATTTAAAAAAAAAAAATAGTTTCTTCTCCCGTTAGATTCACAAAATGTTGAGGGGTATGCATACCCCCTGTATACCCCCAGAAAAAAAGCAGTGCCTTTAAGAATCTGAACTTATCCACAAGGGGGTGGAGCTTTGGAGAGGTGGGAGGGGCAGAGGCTTTAAGTGTTGCTGTCCTGGAGTTATGATGGCTCTGTGGGATTTGACATTGAGCCAGAACATGGTAAAGTAGCACCTAACTGCTGCATAGAGGTATGTCTTCTCCCTCTATTACCCATCCGGCTACCCTCCCAATCTGCTAGGCTTTTAAAAAATCTAAGAATGGCACTGAACTTTTAAATTGGAAGGGTGGTGGTTCAGAGCGTTACAAAGGAGTTCTCTCCCCCATTTCTGCGTGGAAAACCAACCACCAATACAAGGTGAGCCAGGCCCTGCTCTTAGCAATAATAATAATAATAATAATAATAATAATAATAATAATAATAATAATAATAATAATAAATATAATTTATTATTTGTACCCCGCCCATCTGGCTGGGTTTCCCCAGCCACTCTGGGCGGCTTCCATAGAAACCAAAAATACACAAGCTTAGGTTCAGCTTGGCTGGTCATGAACTCACCTTGACACCACTTATCCTCAGTCTTCACTGCTGCCAAACTTCATTCTACAAGTGAGGAGAAGCTAAACCAGTTTCAGAAAAGACTGGGGAAAACAGAAGTTTCCTCTGTTCACGACACCACTACAGAGGCTTCCATGCATGGCAGAAGCTCAGAGTGCATTGACCTTTTACTGCAGAACCTGCTGCCTAGACCTTCTCATGCTTGGCTACCAAAAGCTGACAATCAGGGAAACAGGAGGTCCTAGAGAATATCTGTGACTGTGAGCAAAGAGGGAGCAAATCTCAGAATGTCTGTTTCTCTTTCTAAAAAAATAAAATAAAAATTGGGACTGCTGGGCTCTCATTCTGATTTATGGAGATGTTATGTTCAGTGATTTCCTCCAGAGTCTATTTGTCCCAGATAGTTCCTTCTGAACTTTGTCTGCTGAAATAACTCACAAGTGACCTGTAACTTTCCGTTAGTTAATGTTGAATTTTATTGTACATTTATGCACAAAATCAATGAAGTAATAATGGGACCACAAAGGAAACACCAGGAACAAAGAACTCAAAGGAGGTAAAATATGAAAATGAAAGCTGCACACCAGCAGCAGTCAAGGGCCAATGAACTTTTTGTTCTGGTTAGATGGAACACCCACCTATTTGTTAGGATAGCCATTGTTGCAAAAGATGCTCTAAGCAGACATGTCCAAAGTGTTTCGGGGGCCTAAACTGGCCCCTGTGGCAGTTTATTTCCTGGGGTAAAATCCTAAAAAAAAAAGTCAACAACTTTGGTCAGCCCTCACGGCCCTTCATTTCATCAAATCTGGCCCTCTTTGAAAAAAGTTTGGACACCACAGTCTAAGGAGAGCAACTTGTACTCCAAAAAATACCACAGGTTTTTACTCTTGAACAAACCTCTCTCTGAATTGCCTTCCTGAAAATGACTCCCATCTGTCAAGTAATTATTAATGTCCCCTAGTCTAAAGCAATGAAATATTATTCACTGATTTAAGTCTTAACGGTAGATTATTTTATAAAGAAATAACAGAATGAGGAAAAATATGAATACCTTGAAAATAGAAAGGTGCTATTATCTTATCTCATCCTGTATCCTTGTGACTCAGGGTAACAAAGCATCAACACTATTTCTTGAACAGAATTATAACAATAGGACTTCACCACAGAAGAATCATTCTCTGCCACCCGCCTGCTAAGTTTGACATGCTTCTGTATTTAATAATTCCACGAGCACCTACATCATTCTGCTTTAGAGCTTATTTTCTTTTTTAATTATTGACATTGATCCAAATATAACTCTCGTGGGCCTTAACCAGGTCGTAGCTGGATTTATAATCTTTCCTAGGGATTGATTGTTCTTTCCTAGAGCAAAACAGATGTAAATTACGAGCCCATGGCATTATGACGCAACCTTGGTCTGAGTTGGCAATAGCAACCGTTCCTATATGAGAGAGAAAGAGTCCTTCATTATATAGACTTACAGAAGGGCTGGATCCAGCGCTGAAGAAAATTACTTCAGAATAGTTTCAGCTTCACTGCCCACAGCAATCATTAAGTTCACTGTGTTGAGCATTGCTGCAGTTCTAAATTTAGTGAAATGCTGCTTTCAATCAGGCTAATGAACATAGCATTCACCCTCTTCAGAATTGCCAGCGTTTTCGCTCTTCGGTTTTCCAAGCAGTCCACAACAGATAGGCTGGGATCACTGGAAACATTCAAGCCCACTGAGAAGACTTAGGTTTGGCCCACTAGCATATATTTACACGAGGGATGCTCTATAGTGCAGGAAGTGTAGGTTCATCACAGTTAAGGTAGCTAAGATCAAAGCTACCTAAGGCTAGGGAGGGAGGAGAAATAAAGTGCAGGTCACATTTAAAGTCAAGCTTGCTGAATTTGCACATTCTGATATACCGTATTTTTCACTCTATGAGACGCACCAGACCACAAGATGCACCTAGTTTTTGGAGGAGGAAAACAAGAAGAAAAAATATTCTGAATCCCAGAAGCCAGAACAGCAAGAGGGATCGCTGCACAGTGAAAGCAGCAATCCTTCTTGCTGTTCTGGCTTCTGGGATAGCTGTGCAGCCTGCATTCGCTCCATAAGACGCGCACACATTTCCCCTTACTTTTTAGGAGGGAAAAAGTGAGTCTTATAGAGCAAAAAATACAGTAATATACAAACCGAAACACAGCTGTCCTTCAAAAACTGCACTTTCACGAATTCTGCAATGCAGTTTTCTGGCCAAGTAATGTGTACAAATATGCATGTCCTTGGGAGATGTGTGCATGAAAATGCAGATATTGGTGGAAATGACGTTCAAAAATAAATTATATAGGGGAAAATTGCTTTGCAAAAATTGCAAACCAATGAGCATATTGTCGCGCAGCGGTAAATTAATCACCCAGAGTCTTCTTCATAAACAGAATAAAACTTTACTGAAGAAAATAAACTTGTTCAGAAATAGCATAGTTAAAGAGCATACACAGAGTGCTCATAGCAGCTATCTGACTCTTCACAGAGGCACAGCCTTAGTGATTTACTAGAGTCCTGGAGCCACTCTGTCTCCCTTAGCTTTACATAGCAAAAACAACAGCACTACAGTGGTACCTCAGGTTAAGTACTTAATTCGTTCCGGAGGTCCGGAACTTAACCTGAAACTGTTCTTAACCTGAAGCACCACTTTAGCTAATGGGGCCTCCTGCTGCTGCCGCGCCGCCGGAGCACGATTTCTGTTCTTATCCTGAAGCAAAGTTCTTAACCTGAAGCACTATTTCTGGGTTAGAGGAGTCTGTAACCTGAAGCGTATGTAACCCGAGGTACCACTGTATTCCACAGACTACTCCATACACAATCCATACAGCTCTCTGACTAAGGCCCATAGAGAGGCTGGCTACTTTTATAGGGAGTCATCACCCAAGATGAGTCACAAGTCACAGTGACTTAGCAGTTTGCTGTTAACAGCAGTTAGCAAGCTTAGGCTTGAATGATTGTATCGGCCTTGTAAGCCTTACTGCTGATCTGCTCTCAAGAACCTTTGTCTCATGACACATATTTAGAGACATTTGCACTAAAATGCTGGTGACATTTTTCGAGGAATTACAAAATGTTGTGGGAATCTGGAGAAGTGTAATTAAGAGTAGAAAGATGGGAAACTGAGAGAAATGGAAAGTGACCTATTGACCCATCCTTACCTTAGGCTTGGCTGCGAGAACTTTGGAGGAGGATTGGGTGAGATACCATCACAATTTCCTCGTCTCCCAACACTGCACTGCACGCACTATTGTGGGTAACACAGCAGTAGAAAGCCCCAAGAGCGCTAGGTAACCCAGCCAGGGTGGCGGGCTGGTAGAAAACATCTAGTTCCACAAGCAGTCAAACAGCAGGTCAGGTGGGGTGGGAAAATACCTTGACCTGCTTTTGAACAAGTTGCTCAGGCTTAAGAGCCGGTCTATAGCCAGTAGCATAATAGGGCATACTGAAACTCTTGGCTCCTTGTGTTACCCTGTGGACCATCCTAGATCTCTCAGTGGTCTTCTATACCCTCAACCATTGTATCCTTCAGAATTGCCTGTCTGGGATGGGAACTTGAGGCAGACACCATTTTTGGAAAATTCCACCTGATGGATGGAGTCCAGAAGTGCAGGGGATTGTAGTTTAGTGTCATGGAACTTGTGCTATAGGGACGCGGGTGGCGCTCTGGTCTAAACCACTGAGCCTAGGGCTTGCCGATCAAAAGGTCGGCGGTTTGAATCCCCGCAACAGGGTGAGCTCCCATTGCTCGGTCCCTGCTCCTGCCAACCTAGCAGTTCGAAAGCATGTCAAAGTGCAAGTAGATAAATAGGTACCGCTCTGGTGGGAAGGTAAGCGTTGTTTCCATGCGCTGCTCTGGTTTTGCCAGAAGCATTTTATTCATGCTGGCCACATGACCCGGAAAAACTGAGGACAAACGTCGGCTCCCTCAGCCAGTAAAGCGAGATGAGCGCTGCAACCCCAGAGTCGTTCGCGACTGGACTTAACTGTCAGGGGTCCTTTACCTCGACCTTTTTTACTTGTGCTATGGTGTTCCACGTGGTTCTCGCTTGTCCATCACACTGTTGAACATCTAAATAAGGCTACTGGCTGAAGTGAGGACCATCTGCATGTTTGATGGTACCTAGCTCTATTTGACCTTTCTGTTTGTAACAAGGGAAGCACTGTTTAGTGTTGAACAGATGCCTTGAGTCAGCAATATTGGACAAGGCTAATAAACTGAGGAGACTGAGAGAAGACTGAGAGGAGCTATGATGGTCATCTTCAAATATCTCAAGGGCTGTCATGTGGAAGATTGAGTAAGCTTGTTTTCTCCTGCTCTGGAGGGTAGGACACGAAACCATAGCTTCAAGTTACAAGATATTCTTACTAAACATCAGGAAAAACTTGACAGTAAGATCTGTTTGACAGTGGAACGGTCTCCCTCGGGTAGTTGTGGATTCTCTCCTTCCTTGGAAGTTCTGAAGCAGAGGTTGGATGGTGACCTTCCATGGATGCTTTAGTTGATATTCCCGCATTGCAGGGGGTTAGACTATATTTGACCCTTGAGGTCCCTTCCAACTCTACAATTCTTTGATTCTATCTGCAGGCTGATCCAGAAAAGACTGAGATGCTGTTAGCTAATGGTATGCTGTTCATCTTCTCTGGGGGAAATCTCACTCTCCCATAAATGCAGGCCCATAACTTGAGGATGCTGTTAGATCTAGCCCTTTCATGAGACTACCCACTACTGTCTGTGGCATGAAACCCTTTCACCAGTGGGCATGCCAGCTATAGCTTCTCCTAGACCAAGTGAGCCTTGCTATAATTATCCGTGATCTCCTAATGCCTAGATTAGGATATTAGATTACTGTAATGCGTCATAATGAGGCTGCCTCTGAATATTGTTCAGAAACTTCAGCTGGTTCAGGAAACAGCTAGGTTATTAATTGGAGCGGTCTGTTTTGCATGTATTCCACTTGTGTTGATCCTTGCTGTCTTCCAGCGAATTTCAAGGCGCAAAGTGCTGCTGGTCTCGACCTTTAAAGCTTTAAATATCTTTGAACCGGAGTACTTGACGGTCTACCTTCTCCTGTATGAATCTGCTTAGTTTCAAAGTTCAGCTTTCGGATGCCCACCTCTGATTAATGAGAAGCAGGTGGAAACTGGGCAGGAGGTCTTTTAAATATTGCAGCAACATTTTATCTCTTAGATAAAAGCCTGGCAAATCAAAGCCTGCTAAAGGAAGGATCTGTGGTTCCACTGCTTTTATCAAATAGATTTCTACTAGGTTTTCTCTTTTTTTAAGCTGATTTTGACAGCTGCGTCTTTGTTGGTTTTGTATGCACGATCTTATTATTTAATTGATTTTTTTATTTTAATAAAACCATAAGCCTCTTATTTTGGGGGGGAGGGGGTTAGCAGAAAAGCCACGTATAGATATATTAAATATAAATGATGAAATAAGGCAGTGATCTATCAGTAGCTCTGGGAAATGTAGCTTTCCAAGGGCACCTGGCACTCTATAGATGTTGCATACCAATAGCCCTGGGAAATAATACTTATTGGATCATTGCAGCAGTGTTCGGGATGACAGAAGAGTGTGGCCTCCTTTTCTTCCTTCTGCTGCCAATGCAAGAGCAGCTGCCATATAACCAGGTGGGTGGAAGGAAAGCTGTGGGTAAGTGGGGTCTGATAATTGGAGAATAATTGTTCAGAATCTATAATAAACTGATGTTTGTGTGGGGCAGAGGGAGGATAGCTCAGTTTGCCAAGCCCAGTTATATAACCAAACTAGGGATCTCTGTGAGAGAGACCCATCAGTGCTTTCACCCGGCTTCCCATTTATCAAACTCATGCCAATGTCTTCAGGGACACTCGTTTGAAGAAAATAATTTAGCAGTGGCACAATACGGAGAATTTATTTACAACCTGTGTGAGCAAAATGCTCCCTTCTATGCAGAGTTCCATTGCCACCTTTGTGGTGTGGACAGAGCGGTCGCTGGGGAGATGAAATCACTACTCTTTCGCTTGCATGGCGAGGCCCCGGGCCCCACAGTTCCCTTAAATAATAAACACACAGACACAAATGTTTAGGTTAATAGGATAAAATAGGCCACAACTTTATTGGTGACAGATGTGAGCGGTTTGGCTTAGACATTGGGTGAAACCGAACTATATCCTGACTCCTGCCCGTCTGCAGGGAAACTCATAAGGGTAAACTTGTTGAGATTTCCATTCCACCTTAAGGAGCAGATGTGTGGAATTGCTGCGTGTCACATGTCTGTTTACATTCCAGCACAGCTTGCTGGGAACTTCCGTTGTGTATTGCTTTTGTTTTTTCTGGTCTCTGAGAAGACGAGAGAGAGGCGACATGTTTCTTTGTCCTGATTTATGGTTAATAAATCTGTAGTTGTATTATGCTTTCACAAGCCTCACACCTATTCTGTGTGGGCAGTTCGATTTGCTGGTTGTGTGCCCTGGCTTTGAAGCCCAGGTCGTTGATTTACATCGGGGCAGAGGCCAATGGGTCTTTGCAGCACGACAGCTGGAAGGAGACAGCCACAGCTGGGGCTAGCCAGCTGGCCTCCCGGCCCTCTGCATGTCGACAAAACCACCAGTGGGGGGGGCCTATGATATACAGTGGACCCTCCGGATACGAACTTAATTCATCCCAGGGGTTCGTTCGCACCCCGAAAATTACGTAAATAGAGGGTGCGATCGAGGGCTTCAGTGCATGCGCACGGAGTGATTGAACGCGTCTGCGCATACACTTCCAGGTTTGCCATGGCCATAACACAAAGATTCCGTATCCAGAGGGATATGTAAGTACAGGTACGGCTGTACATCAAATCGGGGCACCCCCAGGGTCCCTGATGGGGTTGTGGCATCGCCCTATCACACGCCCAGACTTCGGACAGGAACCACTCACCCCTGATCCTTCTAATGGGATACCCTTATTGAGGAGGGGCAGGCGGAGGCAACAACCTCCCCTCCCATAAACAAGGCTTACCCAGTGCCTAACTGCCACTTGAGCCCCAAAGGCTCGCCGCCAACCCCCTCACACTGGCAACCAATCTCTAATGCCCTTAACGATATTGATCAGCCAAATATCGCCATCATTGCAAAACAAGGACTCCTGGTCAAAAGTAATGGCGGGCTGCCGTATCACCCGACTAAAACAACAACAACAAACCTATGGTTACGTGGAACATACTCAATAAACACACAAAACGTAACCGGCTGTACTTTTGAATAAATAAGGTATACTATTCATTGTATCAATTTGTAGATTTCAACAGAAGTCTCATGAAGTTCAACGAAAAAAGCAGAAGAGCCAGTGGATCAGTTCATTCTCTAGTCAGTTCATGCATAAGGTATATGTATAAGTATCTAGTCCACCTGTCTGTTCAAAGAGTCCAATAATCCACATGAAGGGTTGTTACAGTTCCACAGAATCTTTTCACACAGTCTCAGACAAGGATTTCCGGAATATTAGCCTTGTTTTGCCATCCTAGGCTTCATCAGTAGAACAGGGTCTAGGTAATGCAAATAAATACAATATTGTAATCTCACACATTTTTACAGCAAAATTAATGTAAAAAAACATAAACAACTGTACATACCATATGTAATATTACAGGATAGTGGATCTTTCAGCATAGTAGGGATTGCAGTTAGCAGCAACTGACCATTCAACAGTTGCACCTTCCGTGCCACCACACAATTAGCAATTTTCTTGGCACAGTTGATTGCTGCTGGGGGTGGGGCAATTATGCCAACAACGCCTCTCCAAAAGCTGGGACCTGATTAAAGTCGAGTCCGGGTTTATTTACAACCTGTGTGAGCAAAATGCTCCTTTCTATGCAGAGTTACACTGCCACCTTTGTGGTGTGGACAGAGCGATCGCTGGGGGGATGAAATCGCTAGTCTTTTGCTTGTAGGAAGACAGGTGTGCATTATCAATTGCTGTGCTTGCACTGCAACTTACCTTTGAGATGAACTATGTATAGGCAAATAGCTAAAGGGTATCAAGACACAAAGCTCATTTTCTGTACTTCTCCTGTAGGGTTTAAGGATTATCACCATATTGGCTTAGAGATAGGTGGACAGACAAGTCCACAGTTACTCTATTCTTCCCCATGTTCCTTTTTTTAACCTTCTTCTAATTACACCAGCATAAATACTGCTACCCCGGCATTTATTAATTTCTGGGATTTGGGGGGATCTCCTCCTTAAATCTATAACACTATAAACGAAGGACATAGCCACGTGATGCTGACACAACTAACTCTAGGCAACAGAATGTAAGAACACAATGAAATATTTAATAAAAACTATTTATTTTATTTTTTTAAAAAGCTGGAGGGCCATAAGCTCCCCTGCCCTGATTTGCAGCACCTGTTTTCATGAAGCAAATAAATAAATAGAAAGAAAGAAAGAAAGAAAGAAAGAAAGAAAGAAAGAAAGAAAGAAAGAAAGAAAGAAAGAAAGATAGATCCAGGTCATTCTTGTATTCGGCCTGCCGAGTCTAATATTACAATCAGGTATCAGATGTCAAGGTGACAAGAATCCTAACAATCTCCAGCGTGCGTATTAGAATAATCATTCTGCTTTCCAGGAGCATTTCTCGGCAAATAAATTAGCTTTCGTTACAAAGTTTACTTGGCTTCTCTGCAGCCCCCAACTTCCTGACTCTAAAGGTAAAGGTAAAGGGACCCCTGACCATTAGGTCTAGTCATGGCTGACTCTGGGGTTGCGGCGCTCATCTCACTTTATTGGCCGAGGGAGCCGGCGTACAGCTTCCGGGTCATGTGGCCAGGATGACTAAGCCGCTTCTGGCAAACCAGAGCAGCGCACGGAAACGCCGTTTACCTTCCCGCTGGAGCGGTACCTATTTATCTACTTGCACTTTGATGTGCTTTCGAACTGCTAGATTGGCAGGAGCAGGGACTGAGCAACGGGAGCTCACCCCGTCGCGGGGATTCGAACTGCCAACCTTCCGATCGGCAAGCCCTAGGCTATGTGGTTTAACCCACAGCGCCACCCACATCCCTATACTCTAAGGATTAGAGTCCCTGACTCTAAGGATTGTGCAAAACAAGGGGCAGAGAAAGGAGGCTGCTGGAATGTGGCAGCCCATCGACCATATGCCGCATCACAGCTAAAGTGTTACCAGCATTGCTTTATTTTTATTTATTTTTTTATTAAGTTGTTGCTAATGACTTTACGTAAAGCGGTGGAAATCTCGCTTGCAAGCTTGCAAAAGACTCCGCTTTAATGTAGCCCAAACCGGAGGAAGATGAAGACAAATAACTTTGCTTCATTCTTCCTCCCCCCACCCCCTGCCTAATGAAGTCAAAGGAAGAGAAGCTTTGCATCAGAGAATAATAATGAGGTCTCATTAGCAGCAGTAATCAAGGTTTCTCTAACAACACTTACACTAGTATAATTGTTAAGGGAGTAAAAGAACAGGAAAACCACAATGAAGTTATGCAAGGGATTAGCTTGGTCCCTTATCTTTTTCCCCCCATTAGGGAATTGGAACTCCAGCATTTTGATTAATTATCCCCGAAGTTTTGCCCATTAGATTATTAATATTCTCACAGGAAAGAAACTCTACCTTGTCTCCTTGAGAGCACGGATCAAACTGACTCCCCGAAAAATAACAAGAAGCTCTATTTTTAAACAAGCGAGGTTATGCAGCCCATTACTGAAAATGTTTGAAGGCACCAGGGCATTAAAACAGAGAGGTGGAGATAACGAAACTGTGGCAGTTCTGGCACCAAGAGGGATTTGGTTTAACCTTGGCTTTTAAAATATTTGTAAAATAGTACAATCTACATGAGCTTTACATGAAGGGAACTTTCTCCCACCCACCCCCCAAATTGCTGTGAGATGCTAGAAATTTCACCACTTCAAAGAGCAACACTTCAGATTTTGAAATGCTGTTGGGAGCCAGAATACACTTGCTTATTTATCAGCGAGAAAAATTTATCTTAACTTTTTCAGTTCTGAATTACCATAGTTCAGGGCATTTTATCTCGCTCCCTTACTTTCTAGAGTCTCTTGTGCTAGACAAAAACTGGCAAGCGCTTCGTTTATACTGCAATTGTTAAGGGAATTGTATTCTTATATCAAGGTATGTCCCAAGACTGACAGTTTTTCAAATTATTCCTATCCAGAAATATCACAAAGGACTCCTACAGCTCACAGTTCAAACTCTTCCAATTAGCATTCGGCTTCAGATTTTTTTAAACGTGAAACTTAGTTGTTCCTGATGAGGACTTACTGATCGCTAATTCCAGTTCATCAAAACTGATTTAACCGTTTGGCACTAGCAAACATTGATGCTTTTTAATTAAGGTTTTTAAAAAATCTACTAAGGCTTCTGTTTTGTTTGCTAAGTATGCAATATGGGTTTAGTTCCACCCTCCAAGTCTTATTAGACGTAAGCAGTGCTATTTTTCTAGAAAACGAGGTGCCAGAACTCACCATGAATGCCTTCCTTGTTCTCTTACAATGCAACATCCTTACAAATGGCGCCCAACTGAGAGGTGCCAAACGGTTAAATCAGTTTTGATGAACTGGAATTAGTCCTCATCAGGAACGACAAAGTTTCATGTTTTAAAAAATCTGAAACGGGATGCTAATTGGAAGAGTAGATCATTTGCTTTTTCTATATCTCATGAATGGTCTGAAGCTCAACATCAGAAAAACGAAGATCATGGCCACTGGTCCCATCTTGGGCTCTGTGATCACTGCAGATGGTGACAGCAGCCACGAAATTAAAAGACACCTGCTTCTTGGGAGAAAAGCAGGCAAACCTAGACAGCATCCTAAAAAACAGAGACATCACCTTGCCAACAAAGGTCCATATAGTTAAAGCTATGGTTTTCCCAGTAGTGATGTATGGAAGTGGGAGCTGGACCATAAAGACGGCTGATCGCCGAAGAATTGATGCTTTTGAATTCTGGTGCTGGAGGAGACTCTTGAGAGTCCCATGGACTGCAAGAAGATCAAACCTCTCCATTCTTAAGGAAATCAGCCCTGAGTGCTCACTAGAAGGACAGATCGTGAAGCTGAGGCTCTAATACTTTGGCCACCTCATGAGAAAAGAAGACTTCCTGGAAAAGACCCTGGTGTTGGGAAAGATTAAGGGCACAAGAAGAAGGGGACAACAGAGGACGAGATGGTTAGACAGTGTTCTCGAAGCTACCAGCATGAGTTTGACCAAACTGCTGGAGGCAGTGGAAGACAGAAGTGCCTGGAGTGCTCTGGTCCATAGGGTCATGAAGAGTCGGACACAACTAAACGACTAAACAACAACAAAGATTATTTGCTTTTTCTATATCTCATGAATAAGCAACTGGCATAAAAGCAGATACTAATTTTGCAACGAGATCCCCTGCTAATCACAAAGAACCTAAAGCTATTCCATAGTTCTGGCATGTCATTGGGAATTTAGGAAGGTAATGCATGTAACAGGTGTCACACTTACAGCGCCTGTCTACACATTGTCCCATTGTGTTCAGTGGGGCTTGCTCCTAGATATAGCAGTACAGTTACATGCACTGAAATTATGCTATCTACTTTTTCCATTGTCTTACACTTCCATGTGTCCTTGTTAAGAGATGTGTTCTGAGCTGTTCCTAAACAGCAACAGCAACTGTTAACATTCTTTATTGAATCGTCCCATTTCTAACAAAGTATCACACCTGCTAGATTTTAAGCAGATTTTTTTTATTTTACAGTGTTACAAATGGGTTGATACTGAAGTGAAAATGAAGAATGAGGCCTGGACCTTCACAGCTACAGCCTTTCCGTGTGTCTCATACTATTGTAGGCTATATATTTTTCTATAACTGCATCTTCACACCATTTGGATTCCGCCCCGCCCCCCCTCTTTTGGACTATGCTACATTTCAGTACAGAAAAATATGTCCTTTTCTAAATTTAAACACGATCAGTACTCCTACAGCTAAATTAGCACTGGGAGGGAACAACTGTGAAGAATAAAACTCAAATGCATGAAATAAATTATTATTATGGTGCCCCCCCTCAACTTTTGATTTTTAAGAATGTGGCTAAACTTATCAACTTCTCCAGTAATAATTTTAAAACAATCAGCTTACAGTGGTACCTCGCAAGACGAATGCCTCGCAAGACGGAAAACTCGCAAGACGAAAGGGTTTTTTGTTTTTTGAGCTGCTTCGCAAGACGATTTTCCCTATGGGCTTGCTTCGCAAGACGGAAACGTCTTGCAAGTTTGTTTCCTTTTTCTTAACACCGTTAATACAGTTGCGACTTGACTTCGAGGAGCAACTCATAGCATGCGGTGTGGTAGCCTTTTTTGAGGTTTTTGAAGACTTTGGTGATTTTTGAAGCTTTTCCAAAACTTTTCCGACACTGTGCTTCGCAAGACGAAAAAAATCGCAAGATGACAAAACTCGCAGAACGAATTAATTTCGTCTTGCGAGGCACCACTGTACATAGAAATATTAAGGTATTTAAGGTAACCTTTCGCCAAATTGTTCAGGGCTAATGGTAATGCCAGCTAAGCCCATGTTTCGGGGGGTGGGTTGGTTGGTGATATTTCCAGGGATGCTGGAATGTCTTTGTATTTTCTGGGTGTGTTTTCCACTCCCCTCCCAGGCCTGAACACCCATTGAATACAGCAGCTGCCAGTATAGTGGTAATGCATGTCATGACCTGGTATGTTGTGAGCATGGCACTGCTCTGCACATCTCATTGAACTCTGTGGGACTTAATCCCTAAGTAAACATGGGTAAGATTCACCTGTAAAGCTGGTACAGCTTGTGTGGGATGTGAAAGACAAGAGCAGTCAAGTACAACATCCCTAGAGTGGAAACATCCCTAGTTGGAAAGGATATAATCAAACAATATATCCTCTCCTGCATCCCTGAACATTCCCACAGCTTGCAAAACTATCTACTCCTCAGATTGGGGAAAACAGCTTGACAGCTGTGCAACACCTTTCCCCACCTCTCTAGGTCACTTCTCACGTTATCTGTGCAGCGCCGTTACTACTCCAAAGGAAATGTAACCTATGGCTCAGGGAAGGAAAGGCAATAATGATATCTTTATTTTCTATCTTTCTGTCTCTTGAAATCAAGCTTCATTTTTGCTAGTTCACCGGCAATGGTTTCTTGATGCTTGTAAAGTCCTTCGGGAGATTCTAAGTATGTTAAAAGCTGATATTCTTGAAAACAAATCTCTCTCTCTCTCTCCAATGTTCGGCTGGTGGGTATCTTGTGAAAAATTGGAGCAGGTATGTCTTGATTGCTTTCATGCTAAATGGAGTGAACATTGGGCTGATTTCCCAACAGCCAGACAGTTTCCCATTAAGCTCGATTTGTTGAAATTCTTTGCTATGGCAATCCTCGTTTATGGATCTCCTGTGAAAAGAAATCAACCATTGCCAATCCTCAAAAGTGGTGAAGTTATATTTCCATTACAGTCAATGGCCTTTCCAAGCCTCAGACCTCATCTAGATAGTTAGTCATGACTAAGTTCCACTGAAGTCAATGAAATCAGTTATTTGCATATGACCTCTAGTCCTTTCCCAGAGCTGCAATTCCCAGAAAGGTTTAACAATGCGGCTTAGATGCCGGTTCAGTCTGCTGCCTAGGAGCCGCCTGCTGGTGGGAAACATCAAGGCCTGGCGGTTCATTATATTTGAATTCCTTATATTTGAATTCAAAGCAAATCAAATACCTTTATTGGCATCACAGGATAAAACATTTCAGGTCACTGGGATAATTAAACAGGGCAAGGGTGAAGCTGTTGAGGATCGTAAAGTCACATTGTGATAGAGTGCACTTAGGTATTCTGCTTATATTTGAATTTGTAGGGACATGGGTGGCGCTGTGGTCTAAACCACTGAGCCTCTTGGGCTTGCTGCTCAGAAGGTTGGCAGTTCAAATCCCTCAACAGAGTGAGCTCCCGTTGCTCTGTCCCAGCTCCTGCCAACCTAGCAGTTCAAAGGCACACCAGTGCACGTAGATAAATGGGTATCGCTGTGTCAGGAAGGTAAATGGTGTTTCCATGCATTCTGGCTTCCATCATGGTGTTCCATTGCACCAGAAGCGGCTTAGTCATGCTGGCCCCATGATCCAGAAAGCTGTCTGTGGACAAAAGCCAACTCCCTCAGCCTGAAAGTGAGATGAGCACCGCAACCCCATAGTCGCCTTTGACTGCACTTAACCATCCATGGGTCCTTTACCTTTGACCTTTACCATATATTTGAATCAGGCTGGATGGAGCAGCCCATTGAATAGAGAACTACAATAGCCGTATGTTTGGTGGGGCAGAAACACGGAGCCACCTACCTGATGCTGGCAGCGCTGTTGCTTACCTGGATGGTGCACTGGTTTGACACAAAGGGATGGTGGAAGGAACCAGCCGGGAAACCCCCAAGGGAAGAAGGCTCAGAGCATGGGGAGTGATGGTGGGACAATGATGTGTAGTCAGAGGGAGAAGACTGGGGTGAGGAGGTGTTGGATGCTGAAGAGGCAACAGGGTTTAGTGAGCTGGGAGAGTCTGTGGCAGAGAGAAGTCCAGAATCAGAGGCAGAAGCTGAAGCAGGGGAGGAGAGAGGCCAAGAAGCAGAGATGAGTCCAGCTGTTGAAGAGTCATGGGTGTCTCCTCCTCTGGCTGTGGCAAGCTCTCCTCTCCCTTGTCTCCCAGAACCAGTAGAGGCATGAAGATGGCAGAGGAGAGGTTGGCTGCACACAGGCACAGTCTTTGATTGCTTGGGGGGGACCCTGGAGAGGAGAGGCCTCAGGCAGCTGTGGGGAAGTAGGGACCTTCAGTCTCAGCAACTGCTTCATGGGGACAAGACCTGGTGGGGATGAGTTGCTGACACTCCAACAAAACTATTCAGATCATCTTTTTGCTAATCAAGAGTTAACTCCAACTTGCACGGTGTGATTTCCTGCTGGCTCACTCCTGACAACTGATAGGAGCACTGGATTAGCAGCAGAAATCCTGCCAGGCTGCTATCGTTCAGGCTGGACACCGAGGTCCAGTTCTGAGGGGTGTCTGGTGGTTTTCACTTGCAAGTAGTTAAATTACAGGCAACCAGGCAGGAAGCCTTTTCAGTAGTCGCACCCATCCTATGGAATGCTCTCCTGGCCAATGTCAAAAAGTTAAAACAGCTGTATGATTTTTCATAGACATCAAAGATCTGTGTCTGAGGAAACATAGAGAAGAAGAGGAGTTTGGATTTGATATCCTGCTTTATCACTACCTGAAGGAGTCTCAAAGCGGCTAACATTCTCATTTTCCTTCCTTCCCCACAACAAACACTCTGTGAGGTGAGTGGGGCTGAGAGACTTCAGAGAAGTGTGACTAGCCCAAGGTCACCCAGCAGCTGCATGTGGAGGAGCGGAGACGCGAACCCGGTTCACCAGATTACGAATCTACCGCTCTTAACCACTACAACATAGTTCTTTTTAAATCAGAATTCTTGTGTTTATTTTAAAAATCACACACACAAACTGATTTCCAAAGACAATTACATACAGGAAATAAAAAGAAAATAATTATAAATTAAATACAGGATTGCTTCCTCTTTAAGGCAACATGCCTGCTCCATTTACAAACCCTTTCATTGCTTTGATGTTCTGCTCCTTCTTCTTCTTCTTTTTTCCTAGCAGTAGTCCTCACTTCTACCCTGTTTTTTAAAATAATAATAATAAAGTAAAACAGCCAATCAGCAGTACAGTTACTGTCCTACAGGAAGGCAATCCTTCGCCCACATGGGAACATAGCAGCCTTATGCAGAATCATACCTTTGGTCTGTGTATGCAGTATTATCTACACAGTATTGTCTGCAATGACAGCTATTCTCCAAGGTTTCAATAAGGGGGCGTCCCCAGCCCTATCTGCAGATGCTGGGGATATAACCTGACGCTCTGCCACTGAGCTAGCTCCTTCCCACCATTCATTAGGAGAGGGGGAGCTAAAACGGGGCACATATTATTGAGAACCCAGCTGTGCCTTTATTTAGTTTACTATCCCAACCCTTTTCCACACATACTGCTTAATCTTTAAATATTTAGGGATCTTTCTTCCCCTGGTGCTACAATCAATGCAGAGCCCCAAGCATGCCTTTTGAATCTTTTCTCCCCACAAACCTTGGCTCATAGCCTCACAGTGCTGTACTAATCCCAGTCACATACACTTCCTGACAGTTTCCGAGCCTGGTTTTTCCAGTTAATTCAACACAGTCTCTGTGTAGCATTTGAGACATTTCCTTAAGGGTTTTTTTTCAAGTCTTGACAGAGAGCTTTCTTGGAGGAGAGTCAGCCAGAGCTGAGAATTGTCTTGCAATCCACTCAGCGTTTACATCTTAATTACTAAAGGCTTTACACACACACACAAAAAAGACAACATAGATTGTTTTTCTGCTTTTCATGAGGAACATGTGTAGGCAAAAACTGATCAAAGTTTCTTGCAGCAGGAATTCAGACCAATTTTGTTTGCCATACAGTGGTACCTCGGGTTACATATGCTTCAGGTTACATACGCTTCAGGTTACAGACTCCGCTAACACAGAAATATTACCTTGGGTTAAGAACTTTGCTTCAGGATGAGAACAGAAATTGTGTTCCGGCGGTGCGGCAGCAGCAGGAGGCCCCATTAGCTAAAGTGGCACTTCAGGTTAAGAACAGTTTCAGGTTAAGAATGGACCTCCGGAACGAATTAAGTACCTAACCCGAGGTACCACTGTACTTTTAAGTCCAAATAAAAAGAGCATGCTGGTAAAAACTCTGACCACCCATACCCATAAGTATCTAATCTAGGTAAAAGGGAAAGGACCCCTGGACGGTTAAGTCCACTCAAGGGTGACTATGAGGTTGCGACGCTCATCTCGCTTTCAGGCCAAGGGAGCTGGCCTTTGTCCACAGACAGCTTTCTGGGTCATGTGGCCAGCATGACTAAACTGCTTCTGGCACAATGGAACACCGTGACAGAAACCAGAGCGCACGGAAACACCATTTACCTTTCTGCCGCAGTGGTACCTATTTATCTACTTGCACTGGCAAAAGCTGGGACAGAGCAATGGGAGCTCACCCCGTCACAGGGATTCGAACCTCCAACCTTCTGATCGGCAAGCCCAAGAGGCTCAGTGGTTTAGACCACAGCGCCACCCTCGTCCCCTAGTATCTAATCTAGGCTTTCCTCAACATGGTAACTTCCAGGTGTTTGTAGTCCAGCAATTCGTGTGATCCCTGAGCATTGGCCATGCTGGCTGGGAGTGATGGGAGTTGTAGTCCAAAACATTTGGAAGGAATTATTTGAGGAAATCAGATCTACATATGCTTGAGAGCACTTGCAAACATCTGCTTCTCCAGCAAAAGCAACTACAAACCCAGAAGCCTCAAAGACTAATAGTGGGGTAGAGAGCTGGGGGGGGGGGTCACTCTGGCAACCCATGTGTCATCATGGGTAGATAATAATAAATAATAATATATTCTTATTTATACCCTGCCCTCCCCAGCCAGAGCCGGGTTCAGGGCAGCTAACACCAGTAAAATTACAATAAAAACATAATGGGGGGGGGGGGGCAAGTTAAAATACAAGTTAAAATGCAGTATCATTTTAAAAGTAGCCCATAGATCAAAACCATAAGGGGGGGGGGGCGGACATAAAGGTCAGACTGAGTCCAAACCAAAGGCCAGGTGGAACAGCTGTTGTCTTGCAGGCCCTGCGGAAAGATGTCAAGTCCCGCAGGGCCCTAGTCTCTTGTGACAGTGTTCCACCAAGTCGGGGCCAGTACTGCAAAGGCCCTGGCCCTAGTTGAGACCAATCTAACCACAAAGTGTTGTCATTTGTGGACCTTAAGGTTCTCTGTGGGGCATACCAGGAGAGGCGGTCCCGTAGGTACGTGGGTCCTAGGCCACATAGGGCTTTAAAGGTCAAAACCAGCACCTTAAACCTGACCCTGTACTCCACTGGGAGCCAGTGCAGTTGGTAAAGCACTGGGTGAATGTGATCCCGTGGCAAGGACCCCGTAAGGAGCCTCACCGCAGCATTCTGCACCTGCTGGAGTTTCTGGATCAGCTTCAAGGGCAGCCCCGCATAGAATGAGTTACAATAATCAAGCCTGGAGGTGACCATCGCATGGATCACTGTGGCCAGTTCAGGGAAAGAAAGATAAGGGACCAACTACTTAATACGGCAGAGATGGAATAATGCCAACTTTGCTGTGGCTGCAACCTGCGCCTCCATGATGAGTCTAAAAAGCCCCGGACACAAATTTTCACAGCCCTCTAGAGGCTATGGTGGCTCATTTACCAAAAGTAATGTATTGGTGTTCTCTAGAAGTGTATACTTGATTCTGACATTATAATTTCCTAAGTCTGTAGCTTAATGTATGGGGTGTGTGTGTGTGTGTGTGTGTGTGTGTGTGTGTGAAGCGAGTGTGGTTGCCGTTGTGGATACATAGACCAGACAGCTATCTGTCTATGCAGCAGCTGAAGCAACACTGAAATTGCAAGAAAAGCAAATATCAGAATGATCTATCCAACAGAGCATTGGCATTGTACTTGGGAAACCCTGGGTTTCTTCCCAACTTGCTCACCTATGAATCTATTGAACGGCCTTCAGCAAGTCCATTTACCTCAATGTCAATTCCCTGTTTGTAAAAATCTGTCTAAGGAGGACAGTCAGGAATGTTGCATGTTGAAAGTGGAATAGAATTTAGACACTACCAGTAAAAGAGTGATACCTCAGGTTAAGAACTTAATTTGTTCTGGAGGTCCGTTCTTAACCTGAAACTGTTCTTAACCTGAGGTACCACTTTAGCTAATGGGGCCTCCCCCTGCCGCCGCACGATTTCTGTTCTCATCCTGAAGCAAAGTTCTTAACCCAAGGTACTATTTCTGGGTTAGCAGAGTTTGTAACCTGAAGCGTCTGTAACCCGAGGTACCACTGTATATTTAATGTGAACTTTTTGGCCTGCAAGAGTGCCTTCCTTGTGGGCTTTCAATGGACATCTGCTTGACTACAGTGAGAGCAGAACACCAGACTAGATGGTTCTTTGGCCTCATTGTGTAGAGCTCTCATGCTCTTAAAGCATTCTGTTGTAATTCTGTTTCTACCTAAGTTAGAGGATAGCCTAATGCAAACGAATTCTCCAAATACAGGTCATATCCCATTACTATCATTGAGACTCTCTGAATGTATTAGACCAGTTTTCAATATTAAAAAAATAGCAAAATGTTGCAAATTTGCAACAAGAAGGACTTAGAAAAGTATAGCACGTGAAATATTTTAACAAGTTTTGTGTTTGAATTGATCAGCTCCTTATAAGAATAATAAAAAAATTATGTAAAACAGCACTGGGGGAAAAAATTAAAATGTAATTGCTGTGACACTATTCAATAATTTCCCAAGGGATAGAGTAGAAGCACAATTATATAAGATACCTTTAAATTAGATTGGATAAAAGTGCTGGAAAATATACTGTTGGGAACTATTCTGCAGTAGAAGCAAGATAAAGGACCTAATACAATTCCTCCATTTCTAATTTCTATTATTCATATGGCACACAATGGAGGCGAATTATTTTTAATAATAAAACAAACACTCATTACAGTGGTATCTCCTTAAAGCTCTTTACTTTCCTGCAATAAGTAGTGATAAGGCTCTGTAAGACTGAATAATTTGACCTACTAGCTACTGCTTCTAAATTAAAAACAAATTAATGCTCCAGATTTAAAGCACGATTTCATAAATGTCCACTTACATTATTTGAACTGGTTTTGCCTAGCAACTGAATCTTTCTCAAGTGAAAGAGTTCTTCTGCTCCAACCAGGAATTGTCCTGAGACTCCAGAACGAAGGTGTGCTTGTGCAATAGAGGATGTAATAGAGAATGCTTCTCTTATCCTCTTGGAATGGCAATGGTGCCTGACTGAGAGGTGCTGGAACTGAGTTCCGGAGAGTTCCGGCTGGGGGGGAAAGCCCTGATTTCTGCGCAAGTGAAGTTATCAGGTGGCTGATCTCACCAGTACTGTGTTTTTTATTTTTTATTTTTTCAAAAGGAGAGGGAGAAGCAGGAGAACTGGGGCATGGCATAAATTTCCCAGGCCTTTGGCCACTTGGACCACCCCCCTAACAATGTCCCTGATCTGAATCCAGGGTTTCTCAAACTTGACACCTTCTCTGCTACACAGTACAGTGGTTTGCAAATGACCTTGATGCAAACACATTTGAAGAGAACCTGTATGGCTTGCTGAGGGACACCTGCTCATTATCGTCTGTGACCAAACTCATAACAAAACTTCTTCTTTTTCTCTTTTCTTTTCTTTTAGTAATTTTTATTTTGCTTTAAACAAATACAGTGGTACCTCTGGTTACATACTTAATTTGTTTCGGAGGTGCGTTCTTAACCTGAAACTGTTCTTAACCTGAGGTACCTCTTTAGCTAATGGGGCCTCCCACTGCTGCCGCACAATTTTTGTTCTCATCCTGAAGCAAAGTTCTTAACCCGAGGTACCATTTCTGGGTTAGTGGAGTCTATAACCTGAAACGTGTGTAACCTGAAGCATCTGTAACCCTAGGTACCACTGTATAGATAAATATAAACAACCAAAATTACAAAAGAAAATCCTTAATAATAATAGTGGGAAAGGCTAAAAAAACCTACAAAAAATATCAAAGTACATGGCATAGAACATAAGCTGTTATGGGAAAGAAAAAAGGAAAGAAGAAGGAGAAGGAAGAAAAAAAAGGGGGGGGGAATGAGCCAAAACACAAGAAAGCTCGTCTATTGTATGGGAATGTTTAAATAATTATCTAGGGGATAAGGGTTAATCAATAAAGACCTGGTTATGTTTAGAATGATACCACATAGGGAAATTTTCCCTAATACCAAGATGAGGAATTCCATGGAATGCAGATAGAGAGAATTGATAAGAATAATGATCTGCTATGACCATAACAAAACCTCTTAATTGTCACTCAACTTTCCCCTTCAATGTGCCTTGGTCTCCAGTGCTGCTGTACGAATTGAGCAAGTTTGTCTAAATACAAGAGGAGAATTCCAGTTACATTCAATAGAGTGAATGGAGTAAAAATTCTGACCATCCACCTCATATTCTGGAGTCCGGATGGGCATCCTAATGAAAGCAATATGTTGTAGATGGATAGCATTTCAATGCATACCAGTCATCCCAAGCCATAGTTCCTTGGGCTTCCCATAGGTCTCTGTGAGGATATTGGACAAGATGGGCCATTTACCTGATCCAGCAAGTTCTTCTCATGTTTTTATTACAGTGGTACCTCAGGTTACATACGCTTCAGGTTACGGACCCAGAAATAGTGCTTCAGGTTAAGAACTTTGCTTCAGGACGAGAACAGAAATCGTGCAGCGGCGGCGCAGTGGCAACAGGAGGCCCCATTAGCTAAAGTGGTGCTTCAGGTTAAGAACAGTTTCAGGTTAAGAATGGACCTCTGGAACAAATTACCGTATTCTTCGCTCTATAAGACGCACCAGACCACAAGACGCACCTAGTTTTGGGAGGAGGAAAGCAAGAAAGAAAATATTCTGAATCTCAGAACAGCAAGAGGAATCGCTGCACAGTGAAAGCAGCAATCCCTCTTGCTGTTCTGGCTTCTGGGATAGCCGCGCAGCCTGCATTCGCTCCAAAAGATGCACACACATTTCCCCTTACTTTTTAGGAGGGGAAAAGTGAGTCTTATCGAGCAAAAAATATGGTAAGTACTTAACTTGAGGTACCACTGTATGTTCAAAGATAGGCCCACAGCAAGCACATTCACACACGCATGCAAATGCAATGTTTCTCTGGAGCAGATTTTGCAGGATGCGCAGAGCGGGTGCAGCGGGAAAGGGAATCGAAATCATATGTGTTCAAACTTGGAACATCAGTGAAGACTCTGAGCTGCATTTTTAAATATTGAAAGAGACAGCGTGCCTGTTTGCCTGGCAGCAACTTTGTACTATGGATTGTACACAATCAACATGATGCCATGTTGATGCAATGTCAATTACGACGCAAGGCACTTTTTCTTCCGTCTTGGAGGAAGGGGCCGCCGTACCTGAGCACACACATTACTCAACCTGAAGCAAACAAGCTATTTCAAACCTGACATTTTTAATAGGCTCATAAGCGCCCATGAGATGCATTTCAGACCCATTTAAATATTCATTGTTTGTAATATTGCAAAAGCCTCCCCTCGCATTCCATTTCCCAATTAAGCAATGCGTAAACGTGATTTGCATAACAGTGCCTTGGTGAGATGGAGCATAAGTATTGCTAATTTACTAAAATGTAGCAAGGTGGGATCGAGGGAGAAGGGTGGAAGTCCCAGTGGTAGGGGCGATGGTTAGAGGCTCAAATAGGCAGCAAGTGTGTTTTCTAAGGGCAAGACAAACTTGATAGATAGAGCTGTTTCAGCACCAGGGAGAATTTGGCTTTTGACCTTGGGACCTTGAGGTAAAAAGCCATCTCCTCCCCTGTCAAGGAGAGACTAGATGTCGCCGTACTTACTGCACCATATGAAAGGGTAATTAGAGGATAAGATAGATGAGGAACTAAAATATTGAAATCATTCTTTTTAATCTTAATGAGAAATATAGTCCCTAAGACTCCCCTTATCGGTAACAGATTACGAGAGTTGGGTGGTGGGAGGGGAGGAACCCAGCCATAATAAATTCACAGGATTCTGCATTTCATACCTGGAAACTCTCTGGGTCTGACCTTGTCTTTTGCGGGAAATTTTTTAGGAGTCCCTCTAGCACTCCGTAACGTAATTGTATTATGCTGGCAACAAGTGCTTATAATACTCTCGAGAACCCGGCTGATCTTCTGTAACGTACTTTCTCAACTGAAGTAAAAAGGCATGATATGAAAGGCCCTCACAGCAGCACTTTCCTTCTCAACACTTGGTATTCAGCTTTCATGGTACGCTGGCTGCGATGACCAGTAGCAATCGCTGGAAGTGCTTGCTGCTCATCTGTGACTGGGGTAATAACCATTTTTCCTTGTTGCTTTGGAAGAAAATAAATTAAGCAAACCTCTGTGTGAGAATTTAGGGCCGCAGTTGTTCAGCCTTATGTTACAGTACCTGCATATGCAAAGGAAATGACATTTCCTCCTCGGTTTTGTCATGTGAAAATTTGGGGTTGGCTTTTGCAGCCCAGCTCCCCATCAAGGCATTCATTGTGTCCCCCTAGGTCTATTATCGGTCAGTGAAGAATGAGCGAAGGCAGGAACCAGCAGAAGGAAAGCAAGGAAGATCTTTGCTTTTCTGTTGCAACGGAGTTTCCCTCCACCTGCAAGGAGGTGAAGAACCGGAGCAAAGGTATGTAACAGCTTTTAAAGACTTTAGAAATTGCACATTAGCAAAAGACCACCCAAAATCATGATACGAGTGTCACAGAAAAAGGCAGTCTACCACAGATATCTCCTTCATGGATCACTTCCTTGCAGTGGTGAAGGGGCTTGAATAACTCAGAGAAGCTATGAGCTATGCCGTGCAGGGCCACCCAAGACAGGCAGGTCATAGTGGAGAGTTTTGACCAAACGTGATCCACCTGGAGTAAGAACCGGCAAGCCACTCCAGTATCCCTGCCAAGAAAACTCCATGGACAAAGATAACAGGCATATAAAAGTTATGACGCTGGAAGATGAGCCCCTCAGGTCGGAAGGCGTCCAACATGCTACTAGGGAAGAGCGGAGGACAAGTAGATCCAGAGCTGATGAAGCGGCTGGGCCAAAGCCGAAAGGAGGCTCAGTTGTGCATATGCCTGGAAGCAAAAGGAAAGTCCAATGCTGTAAAGAAAAATATTGCATAGGAACCTGGAATGTAAGAACCATGAACTTTGGTAAGCTGGATGTGGTCAAAAATGAGGTGGCAAGAATAAATATTGACATCCTGGGCATCAGTGAACTAAAATGGATGGGAATGGGCAAATTCAGTTCCGATGACCATCATATCTATTACTGCGGGCAAGAATCCCGTAGAAGAAAAGGATAAAAAAACAAAGATCATGGCCACTGGTCCCATCACCTCCTGGCAAACAGAAGGGGAAGAAATGGAGGCAGTGAGATTTTACTTTCTTGGGCTCCATGATCACTGCAGATGATGACGGCAGTCACGAAATTAAAAGATGCCTGCTTCTTGAGAGAAAAGCAATGACAAACCTAGACAGCATTTTAAAAAGCAAATACATCACCTTACCAACAAAGGTCCGCATAGTTAAAGCTATGGCTTTCCCAGTAGTGATGTATGGAAGTGAGAGCTGGACCATAAAGAAGGTTGATCGCCGAAGAATTGATGCTTTTGAATTATGGTACTGGAGGAGACTCTTGAGAGTCCCATGGACTGTAAGAAGATCAAACCTCTCCATTCTTAAAGAAATCAGCCCTGAGTGCTCACTGGAAGGAGAGATCCTGAGGCTGAGGCTCCAATATTTTGTCCACCTCATGAGATGAGAAAAGACCCTGATGTTGGGAAAGATGGAGGGCACAAGGAGAAGGGGATGACAGAGGACAAGATGGTTGGATAGTGTTCTCGAAGCTACCAGCATGAGTTTGACCAAACTGTGGGGAGGCAGTGGAAAACAGGAATACCTGGCGTGCTCTGGTCCATGGGGTCACGAACAGTTGGACATGACTAAACGACTAAACAACAACAACAACAGATATACAAATAGCTCAGTCGGTGGAGCAAGAGACTCATAACCTCAGGGTCAAGTGTCCAAGCCCCATGTTGGGCAAAAGATTCCTGCATTGCAGGGGATTTGACTAGATAACCATTGTAGTCCCTTCCAACTCTACAATTTTGTGATTCGATAGAAATTTGACAGGATGGCTGGTCTCCTGTCTGTCAAGATACCCGATAATGCTTGCTGATGGCATTATCCTTGCCAGTCTGGGCCATTGTTTGAAATGATAAATACACTAGTTTTGAAACCATTGTTACAGACTTCCCTATCCGTACACTAAATATGCTCTTTTGACTGGATTTGAAGGATCTGTATGTGGAAAGAGCTATTGGGAAAAGTTTTTCCATGATACTTCCTTATGCAGAGGAAATATTTGGGGTCATTAAGAGAGTCAAGGTAGCTTTGTCATTGCTCTCCTGTACTATTTCAGACATGTGGCTTATGTACTGATGTATGTGTGCTTATCTTATGCACTTATGGACATTCATTTTATTTACGGCATCTTAGAATTTTTATAACTGTTTAAGAGTGCCAGCTTTGATTTTTGTTCTCAAGTATAGTGTTTCAATATTTTGGATCCTCGAAGTCCCTGGGTGAAAAACAATTAACGCTATTGACTTCTTGCTGGTTAAGAGACACCATGTGTGGGTCCAATGCAATACATTCTGGTACAGTGGTACCTCAGATTAAGTACTTAATTCGTTCTGGAGGTCCGTTCTTAACCTGAAACTGTTCTTAACCTGAAGCACCACTTTAGCAAATGGGGCCTCCTGCTGCTGCCACGCCACCGGAGCACGATTTCTGTTCTCATCCTGAAGCAAAGTTCTTATCCCGAGGTAATATTTCTGGGTTATCTGTAACCTAAAGCGTCTGTAACCTGAAGCGTATGTAACCCGAGGTACCACTGTATAGTGTCCCATGAAAGGACTGTCCCACATATATTTGTGCATTTTCAAGGCAGCTGAGCCCTTTCTAAAATTCAGGAGATATCCTTTAGCCATATGCCAGAGAAGAAAGATGAAGTGAACAGCATCTGAACTGAACTCACAAACCAGAAATAAGAAGCTCATAGCCCAGTCCAGGTCACGTTGTCAGAGCAGAAACGTGATATAAGCTTGGTGATTTTTCTCAGTGGTAATAGCACCACATTTTTTAGGTTTATGGGTGCAATTTAGGGTTGTTATTCAAGAAGAGATTAGTACAAAAACACAGGTTGGTATCAATCTCTGCAAATAAGGCATTTTACACACCAGCTTACCAAGTTAAGAAATTTAACATCCTTTGAAGGATTGCTAGAAAGAAAAGCTGATAAGAGGGAATAGTTCTCACAGTTAATAATCAGAGAGATAAAAGGGACTCATCTAAAAGTCTATGGCCTAGGGATTTAGGTGAGGCTAGCCTGAATAAGATTGGGATGGGGGATTCAATGTGTTCTCACTTTGTTCTTCTTTGAGGGAGGCTCAGTATATGAGATGGGGGATAAATTGAATTTATTTTGCATTTAAAGGCAAACCTACCTAATTCATACTTTCCCCAAACAAGCTGTGAACTGAAACTTGGCCATCCTTCAGAATTCACACTCTGCTGAATTTTGCAATTAGTTCTCCAGCTGAGTAGAATGGACACAAATGAAGAAGAAGAAGAAGAGTTTGGATTTGATATCCCGCTTTATCACTACCCAAAGGAGTCTCAAAGTGGCTAACATTCTCCTTTCCCTCCCTCCCCCACAACAAACACTCTGTGAGGTGAGTGGGGCTGAGAGACTTCAGAGAAGTGTGACTAGCCCAAGGTCACCCAGCAGCTGCATGTGGAGAAGTGGAAACGTGAACCCGGTTCACCAGATTACGAGTCTACCGCTCTTAACCACTACACCACACTGGCTCTCAGATAACTGGGGTTAAGTGGGCATAAAATGCATGTATTAGTGAAAACAACATGCAGAAACAATTTGATTTTGGGGAGACTGCTTTTTTTTTTTAAGTGTTGCTAAATCTTAAGCATTTGCAAAAGTTGCTAAGACACAACATTGGAAATGTTGACCTTGGCAATGGCACCGACTTCCGATGGAATGCCTAATCAAGGTTTTAGAAACAGCACAAATGAACTAGCTAACATACACAGCACATCAAAGGAATAGAAAAGCCGTCCTCATAAAACTATTTCAGAAGTCAACTTATTATACAGTACGACTGAACAGCAATATATTTGTGTAATATAATTATAGATTTTGTTATAGGGGAAGAAAGGTGCCAGTACTCACCATGAAGTTGTTACAGTAAGTGCTGAACTTTTATGTACTTAACCCGAGGTAAAGGTAAAGGGACTCCTGACCATTAGGTCCAGTCGTGGCCAACTCTGGGGTTGCGGCGCTCATCTCGCTTTATTGGCCAAGGGAGCCAGCGTACAGCTTCCGGGTCATGTGGCCAGCATGACTAAGCCGCTTCTAGTGAACCAGAGCAGCGAACGAAAATGCCGTTTACCTTCCCGCCGGAGCAGTACCTATTTATCTACTTGCACTTTGACGTGCTTTCGAACTGCTAGGTTGGCAGGAGCAGGGACCGAGCAACGGGAGCTCACCCCATCGCGGGGATTCGAACCGCCGACCTTCTGATCGGCAAGTCCTAGGCTCTGTGGTTTAACCCACAGAAGGCAATTCTCAAACATCAGGAAGAACTTTCAGACAGTAAGAGCTGTTCGACAGTGGAACGGACTCCCTTGGGAAGTGATGGACTCTCCTTCATTGCAGGTTTTTAAGCAGAGGTGGCCATCCATCATGGATGCTTTAGCTGAGGTCCCTGAATTGCAGGGGTTGGACATGTTGACCCGTGGGCTTCTCCCCTCCAAACTCTACAGTTATATGATTCTATAACATGGTTGTGGTGAGATGGCTAATGGTTGGTGTTTTCTTCTGAAGCAAAAATCCTCACATGGGGAAGCAAATGCAGCGAATTCAGCAAGCGTTGAGAACCAGTGTGGTGTAGTGCTTAAAGTGTCAGACTAGCACCTTGGAGACCAGGGTTCATATCCCCACTAGGCCACGAAACTGTCTGTGTGACCTTGGGCCTGCCACTGCCTCTCAGCCTGACCTACCTCATAGGGTTGGTGTAGGGATTAAATAAGGCAGGAGAGAACATGCCTGCCACCTTGAGCGTCTTGGAGAAAAAGGTGAGATATAAATGCAATAATTAAAAATAAGTTAAGAGTTATAGTTAAGTTCTTTTCCTAATGTCTGGTGGTAGTAGCACTGGCCAACGGTTTGGAACCTTTTATATTGACGCTGTAAACATTTTCTTGAAAGGAAAAACATCCATTAACTTACTGAATCCTGTATGCACACCTGACATTAGCAAATGGAAAAACCTAAAAAGAAACCATTAACCTAAAACCCCCCACCAAAACTGCACATTTCAGGCAGAAAGTTCTTTGGGAGAGAAAGAAGCTGTTTGATCTCTCTGTGAAAGTATTCTCGACTAGCAGGCGTTTATAGTCTACTGAGAGCTACAGGACATTTTTGTGTATGCAGTCAGATTAATTTTAAATGTAAAATATTCTGCAATTCACTCCTCAGGGTCAAAACAGTTTTCGTGAAGCTGGTTTTGGAAAATGTGAACCAATCAGAATTCATGTCTTTTATCTTTCTGGAATTTTGCAGAAATGTCCCTTTTTGCATCATCCCTCCCCCATCTAAGACACCTTGGGCCAGATCATACAAAAGCCTCTGCGGATCATAGGTAGCTGCTGAGCAAGAGCAGGAACCCAGAGCTGAAGAGCAAACATCAGGAATAGACACACTTGAACACAGCTAAAGGTTGGGTGAAGTCCCAGTCTGAACAGGAAGTCTCTGTAGTACTTCCTGGTCAGGGAAGTCAATGGCCAGCCTGGATGGATGGAGCCATTCCACACCTTAGAAGTCGTTGCTGACTAGAGCAGGGTTTCCCCTGGGGTCAATAGGAATGTGTAGGCAGGGAGTAGGAAAAGATCTAGGGCAGGGGTCTGCAACCCGCGGCTCCGGAGCCGCATGTGGCTCTTTTACATCTTTGCCGCGGCTCCGGGGCGGATACTAGCGAGGGGAGGAGGCGCATTGTGCGCCCCAACACTCCTCACTGTGGCGGGCGCTGTACTGGCTGTGACGTCGCATGGGGGCGGTGCGTGCGTTAGTCACGCACCGTCCCAACGTCACCTTCCTGCCCGCTGTCAGATCGCGGCTCCGGAGATATATTTGTTTTAAATGTCGCAATGGTTTTGCGGCTCCCAGTTGTTGTTTTTTCTTCGGAAACGGGTCCAAGTGGCTCTTTTTGTCTTAAAGGTTGCAGACCCCTGATCTAGGGGGTCAAAAGGGGTCTGGAGTAGAAAAGAAAAACTTGGCATTTCCAGCTTTGTACCTGGTCACAGCTGGATCCAGCCATGTAAGTGATCTTCTGAGCAAACAGAGAAACCTACTGAATATCAAAGAGCACAGCAACTTAAGACTCAAAACTCACAAACCCAGTGATCATCATCTCCATCAGGCTCATCCATCTCATTAGAGAAGATAAAATGTATTGCTCTACTTCCTTTTTTCTCCCCCCCCCCCTTTTACATTGTATGGTTCCAATATAGTGATTGATGATTAATAAATGTTGATAGTATATTGATTTTCCTTGACTTAATGTCATTCATTCATTATTTATTTTATTTTTATTTTAAAAAATTATACTTCCTTTCCTCCAAAGATCACAGGGCAGTTTGCAGCATTAAAAACACAAAATACATAAGAATATTAATAACACCCATTTTATATATAATAGGTAAGGTTTTTGGGTGTGTTTTTCTAAAAAAGCTCCTTCCCAGGTTTTATTATACCATTGGTGTATATCCAGTTAACTGAAAGTATGTCCATTTGGCATGATCATTTGGCTCCATGATCACTGCAGATGGTGACAGCAGTCACGAAATTAAAAGACGCCTGCTCCTTGGGAGAAAGCCGATGGCGAATCTAGACAACATCTTTAGAAGTAGAGACATCACCTTACCAACAAAGGTCCGTATAGTTAAAGCCATGGTTTTCCCAGTAGTGATGTATGGAAGTGAGAGCTGGACCATAAAGAAGGCTGATCGCCGAAGAATTGATGCTTTTGAATTATGGTGCTGGAGGAGACTCTTGAGATTCCCATGGACTGCAAGAAGATCAAACGCATCCATTCTTAAGGAAATCAGACCTGAGTGCTCACTGGAAGGACAGATCGTGAAGCTGAGGCTCCAATACTTTGGCCACCTCATGAGAAGAGAAGACTCCCTGGAAAAGACCCTGATGTTGGGAAAGATGGAGGGCACAAGGAGAAGGGGACGACAGAGGATGAGATGGTTGGATAGTGTTCTCGAAGCTACAAACATGAGCCTGACCAAACTGCGGGAGGCGGTGGAAGACAGGAGTGCCTGGCGTGCTCTGGTCCATGGGGTCACGAAGAGTCGGACACGACTAAACGACTAAACAATGTCCATTTGGCAGCAATGATGAGCCTAGCAGCAGTCAACGAAGCAGTGGTCATTTCCAATATTTTTTTACCGCTAATGATGTCTCCTTACTACCCCAGAAGCAGCTGATTGGGAATCTTTGGGATTTATATGTAGGGCTGTCTCTGAAGACGGTCTGGAAACGTCAGCTGGTGCAGAATTCGCCAGCCAGGTTGCTCAGGAGAGGTAATTTCTCTCCAAAGAAGGAGTGGCAGCAACAGGGAATGGGGAAAAGGTGAGCGTTCAATCACCAGCATTCGCAAGCATGCAAAAAGCGCAGGATCTTATTTGAACGGAAGCAGCAGGCACTACTAGCTGCAGCAATTTTTGCATCAATCTCACCCCCCCCACCCTCCAAAAAGTGTTCATTGTGCTTCTGAAAGGAATGGAACTGGTACTTGGACTCAGCGCCATTGATCGGTAGGGAGATATATACTTCAAAAGAAGCAGGTGGGTGATCTAAGCATTGAGTGACAAAATCATTGATTCAGTGGAACTTAAGTGTACTTCTCATACTGCAAAATTCAATGGTGAGAAGTCTTTTTTTTTCCTTCAGTATGTTTGCTGAAACTGTATGAGTTTCTGGAAGGGGGTGGGGACTGCATCCCCAATGCCTGAATAGGAACACAGTGTGGCGAGGAAGATGTTTTTAGCATATCTTTTACTCCTTCCACAACACACACACCTTTTCTCCCTTTTCTGAAGAGAGAGGCATGCCTGGAGATGGATTTTAAGGCAGGAGGGATGCTGCGTGCTAGGAAAATGTGCTATCAAGGTTGGCAAAGCTGACAGCTTTTGCTTTCATGCTCAACTTCAAATAGCTCTTCATACTGGGCATGGGGATCAGAGTTGCGGCTGGCTCTGGGATGCTTTTCCCTTCCTCCTGGCATGGGACACGGTTTGCGTGATCGATCTCGGCATGTTCTACTGAACATCTTCCTTCTGCCAGGACAGCTTCCTGCTCAGTGTACCCCAGCAAGTCTTCCACAAAGCCACTTCGGCAAAACGTCCCAGGGAGAGGATGCTTTTCATCCCAGAGAAAGGGGGTCTATAGTTAATTAGAGGCTTCCTAGTTTGATTTGCCAGTACACAAAGGAAGGAACTATATAAGGGGCTGGGGGCACATGAAAATGGTTTGCAAATAGTTTGATATGAACAACTGAAAGTGGTCAATTTGTTGGTTCCCTGTAGCTCAGTTACTCCCGCTGCCCTGCTTGTAGCTAAGAAGAAGAATACAAAAATAGCAGCAGGGTCTAAACAAACCACAACAATGTACAGTGGAACCTTGGTTGTTGAATGCTTTGGAAGCTGAACAATTTGGAACCCGGACGCTGACGACCTGGAAGTGAATACAGTGGTACATTGGCTTACATACGCTTCAGGTTACATACGCTTCAGGTTACAGACTCCGCTAACCCAGAAATACAGTGGTACCCGGGTTTAGTACTTAATTCATTCCGGAGGTCTGTTCTTAACCTGAAACTGTTCTTAACCTGAAGCACCACTTTAGCTAATGGGGCCTCCTGCTGCTGCCGCGCCGCCGGAGCCCGATTTCTGTTCTTATCCTGAAGCAAATTTCTTAACCTGAAGCACTATTTCTGGCTTAGTGGAGTGTGTAACCTGAAGCGTATGTAACCTGAAGCGTATGTAACCCGAGGTACCACTGTAGTACCTCAGGTTAAGAACTTTGCTTCAGGATGAGAACAGAAATAGAACAGGCCCACCAGGTGGCAGCAAACAGTTCGTCCTGTCATTCCCTGTAATATTTGTAGCTTCAGCCAATCAGAATGGCAGCATCCACAAACCATCCATGCTGTGATTCTAGCTAGCAGGTATTACAAAGCTGCTATGAGTGGATCAAGGCTTCTCGCGCTTTCAGCACCTGTTTCTGATTTGAGCCCATGGGAATTACAGCACAGGATCTACCAAACTGCAAAGGTTAACAATTCAAGTGTTTTGAGTGTCCGCTCAGTGCAACCATCGTTGTTCAGCTGCTATTAGAATCAGTATTGGTCAAAAGACAGCAGCGTGGTTCACAATACAGTGGTACCTCGGGTTACATACACTTCAGGTTACATACACTTCAGGTTACAGACTCCGCTAACCCAGAAATAGTACCTTGGGTTAAGAACTTTGCTTCAGGATGAGAACAGGAATTGTGTTCCGGCGGTGCGGAAGCTAAAGTGGTGCTTCAGGTTAAGAACAGTTTCAGGTTAAGAACGGACCTCCAGAACGAATTAAGTACTGTACTTTTGTTTCCGAATGCACCTCGGAAGTCGAATGGCTTCCGTGGCACATTTCTCCATTTTTTAAAAGGAATTTGCCGGCCGGCAATTGAGCCTCGGTTGTCGAACATTTCGGAATTCGAACAGTCTTCTGGAATGGATTACGTTCGACAACTGAGGTTCCACTGTAATAACATCGTTGTTGCTTGTTGTTGGCATCTGTCTTGAGAGACAATGGAGTGCACCTCCAAGGGTGAAGTCAAACCGCTGTGTTAGCAGTATGGAAGTGACCTCCCTGGGGCGCAAGCCTGGGCAGTGTGTATGGAGGTCCTGGGCTGCCCAGACAACAAGACCCCCTTCTCAGCCTCACTGAGGTGGTCCAAGGAAAGCAGAGCGATATCTTTTGCATCAGCCTGGCTGCAGGAGTTGCCAGGAGACATACGAGGCACCTTCAAACCATCTTAGGGACTCCACTCTGGATTTGTGTAGGGTTTACTCCTTAGCTTTTCCTTCTCCCAAAGATACCCCGTAATGCAGTGGAGGTTATTGTATAAATAAATTAAAAAATAATGAACCAGTCATTAAATATTTCTACGCTGTACAAAAAACTCAAGGCAGGCTCTACTCATTAGTATCCAATATGAGACAATCTGCTAGGGATATTTGAAAATACTTCCCCTTGCATTAAAATGGTGTTCGGAAAAGCCCAAGGGCATGCAAGTTCACTGCAAAACTCAAATGGAGTGGTCTTTCTCACCAAGTTAAGCACAGAGCAAATATAAATCACAATGCAAGCGTGGCACCTTAACAAATAACTTGTGAATCTGGCTATACAATGAGGTGGTGATGTTTTGAAAAGAAAAGCGCTGAGTTGTGTAGTCCACTATGCTATTATCCTAGATGTAAAAAGGTAAAGGTACCCCTGCCCGTACGGGCCAGTCTTGACAGACTCTAGGGTTGTGCGCCCATCTCACTCAAGAGGCCAGGGGCCAGCGCTGTCCGGAGACACTTCCAGGTCACGTGGCCAGCGTGACATCGCTGCTCTGGCGAGCCAGAGCCGCACACGGAAACGCCATTTACCTTCCCGCTAGTAAGCAGTCCCTATTTATCTACTTGCACCCGGGGGTGCTTTCGAACTGCTAGGTTGGCAGGCGCTGGGACCGAGCAACGGGAGCGCACCCCGCCACGGGGATTCGAACCGCCGACCTTTCGATCGGCAAGCTCTAGGCACTGAGACTTTTACCCACAGCGCCAAGATGTACAGAGGCAGAATTCTGTTCCAAATAAAATTGAGTGAAAGGAAAGGTCAGGCCATAGTGAATTCATTTCGCTTGCTTTGACACTCTCTAAGTACATTTCCGAGTCCTACTCCTGACATAGCTCGAGGGCTTGAGTGCAAGCCTTTTCTCAAGCAAGTTATGAAAACTCCTTACCATAGGCAGACAAATGTCGTGGCCAAAAATAACAAGGGAAGCAACAATGAAACCTCAAAGCATCTGCACTTAGGATTCCATTCAGAGAATGCTTAGCTCAAGAGCTCACTAAGATACCTCCGTCTCTAATGGGAGTGGGGAATCTTTCCTAGCCTAGCAGTCACATTCCCCTGGGGACAACCAAGCCAGTGGTGGGGAGAGCCAGGGGCCAAAGCAGGCAAGGGCAGAGGCAAAAGTGGCCAGAGAAATAATGTGAATTTTACCACCTAGAGAGCTCCTTGGGGGGGGGGGGGAGTGGGGATATAATTGCAATAAATAAACAAAGCTCTAAATCAGGGCAGCCCAACTGTTCATACCAAGTAGGCCGCAAGAGTACTTCTACACGGAACCTGAAGCCGCATGCTCCCTTGTTGCGCATGGGGGGGGGGAGCAAGGCCAAAATTTGACACACCCACCCAGCCCTTGTGTTGTCTTCCCAAAGCTGGATTAGCGAGGTGCTGGGCTTTGGGAAGGAGGTATGAGGCTCTGGCAGGGCCTTCTCACCTCTTTTCCAAAGCTGGGAAAGTGCTACCAAGGCAGGGCCCTGTCAAAGCCCTAGCTCTCTAGCAGCAGCTAGACTGGTGACTGGAAGTGGCTGCCAAGACCATATAACACTGGTCCTGAAAGACTTACATTGGCTCCTGGGATGTTTCCGAGCACAATTCAAAGTGTTGGTGCTGACCTTTACAGCCCTAAATGGCCTCGGTCCTATATACCTGAAGGAGCATCTCCAACCCCATCGTTCAGCTCTGAGATCTAGCTCCGAGGGCCTTCTGGCGGTTCCCTCACTGCAAGAAGTGAGGTTACAGGGAACTAGGCAGAGGGACTTCTCGGTGGTGGCGCCCGCCCTGTGGAATGCCCTCTCCTCAGATGTCAAGGAAATAAACAACTATCTGGCTTTTAGAAGACATCTGAAGGCAGCCCTGCTTAGGGAAGTTTTTAATGTTTGATGTTTTATCGTGTTTTTAATATTCTGTTGGGAGCGGCTCAGAATGGCTGGGGAAACACAGCTAGATGGGCAGGACATAAATAATAATAATAATTATTACTACTACTACTATTATTATTACTATTATTATTATTATTACTATTATTATTATTACTATTATTATTATTATTATTATTATTATTATTATTATTATTATTATTATTATTATTATTATCCCAAAGCCCAGTGCCTTTAGGAAGGCAGTGCAAGGACTAGGCGGTCAAACGTTGCTGAAGGCTACCAAAAATGGCCTTGATGGCTGCATGCAGCTCTTGGGTTGTGCATTGGACAATCGTGTTCTAAATAATGAACCTGTCCTTCACCTCAGGCAGCAAAATGAGTTGGGCTGGCCCTGCCTCCCAAAGGCTGCAAAGCTGTGATATGCTTCTTTACCTCCGTCCAACAGTTCTTGGACTGAGAGGGGCAGAGCGGGGCTGGAGTCTGCAACCTGACAGAATGGAAGGTCATGGGAATTCTTCCTTCACCCCCTTGGCCATCCTGTGGGGAGTGAAGGGGAAGCATCTCTGCTTTCAGTGTAAAAGCCGGTATTTACTAGTAAATTGTTATTTCTTTGCCGCCTTGTGCAAGGTAGATGCAGATTTGGTTTGGGAATGACATTTCCTGCTCTAAACGGAATGAGAAATGACAGATAAGCATTATGAAATATTTTTACACGGCTGCACAAGAGAGTCAATCCCCCCTGAAGTATGAACTCACCGGCTGGAAGTTATTAATTTTTGCGACGCGATTCAGTTCTTGTGCACAGGGACTAATGCAATTTTAGCGAATGCGTGTGTGCGGTGTTAGATTAGAAAATGCAAATAAAACATTAAACTTCAAATATTAGTCAACTGCTGAACTTTATTCTCAGGCATATTTTGGTCACCCCTCTGATACATTTATTGCAAATTAAAAATTATACTTCTTTTCTAAGCACATAAGCTTCAGGTTTGCGTTCTATTGAACCACTGCACGCCAGGGATCCTTCTCGCAATCTTGACACATTCATTAACATTGCAGAGTTGGTTAGCAGAGTGTCAAAGGGCAGACAGAAAATCCCAAGATGGGCGATATGATTCCAAATTATTAGTAACTATAATACACTGAAAATAATATTGGATACAATATAACCTCTTGTCCCTCAAGGCTAGAAACATTTAGGCTACAAACCTCATAATGGAAAGAGACGAAGAAAGCTTGACAAGGTAATTTTTCAGGCATGAAGGATTCTTTGCTGACATTAACGACACATGATCTGAATTTTTCTGCCTGAATTACTTAATGCACTAAAGATACTCTATTAGTGGGATAGTAAACTTTGCTGAGCCAATATGCCAAAGATTTATCAACCCGAGGCAAATCAAAATGGCATGATTCTATCAAATTTATGGACATCTTTCTTTCTTTTCCTTCCTTCCTTCCTTCCTTCCTTCCTTCCTTCCTTCCTTTCGTTCTTTCGTTCTTTCTTTCATTCTTTCTTTCTACAGCAACGCATGAAGTGGTCACTCACAGGCTCACTTTCTTTCTTTTTTTAAATTGCTTTTTATTAAATTTTTCACAAACAAAAATAAAACAAAATAAAACAATCTTGTACATTCATCATTTTATGTCATCTTATTTACACTGCGTATATTCACGCCCAGACTTCCTTCCTTCCCGCTTCGGTTTTCTTAATATATGTCTTCTCTTGTAGACTCTTATTCACCTTCCATACACATCACAGGATTTATATCAACCCTGCTGTAGTCTTTAAATTTCTACAGTTAGATCTTATATATGCCGCAAATTTACCCCACTCTTCTTCAAACTTTGTCCCTTTTTGGTCTCGAATTCTGTAGGTCATTTTAGCTAATTCTGTATACTCAAAAAATTTAGCCTGACATTCCATTATCGTTGGGGTCTCCTGTAATTTCCATTTTTGAGCTACCAGTATTCTAGCTGCTGCAGTAGCATATTGGAATAGTTTATGGTCCTCCTTCTTAACTTCCTCCCCAATGATCCCTAAGAGAAAGGCTTCTGGTTTTTTCGGGAATGTGTAATTAAGAAGTTTCTTCAGTTCATTATATATTAAACTCACAGGCTCACTTTCGAAGTTTCGGTGGAGCGGAATCGTGATTCGCACTGGCGGCTTTCGTTTTCTTGCTGCGAAAGAGAATTTCCCCACTGCCACTTTGACAAGCCTTCTAGGGAAAGGTGATCAAACACAGGGCTGGCCTACCCGTGAGGCGAGTTGAGGTGGTTGGCACAGGCAGCAGATCCAGCTTCCAACATGCCCACCCAGTGTCACCCGTGCCAACCTGGCTTGCCAAATGCAAGGTGGATCTTTCAAAATGAGATTCAGCGGCAATACAAAGCACGAGTTTTGCAAGATATACATGCCAAACATGCACCTCAATCTGCCACTCAGAAGCCCTCAAGAAGTGGTGAAGTGACTCCCCAGGTAGCCTTAGTTTGCACAGCCCTGCGGCCATCACTCCGTGCATGAGCTTCTAAAAAACTATGCCCAACACCATCCGATTTATAGATAGCTAGTGTGTCGGCCTGTGTGGTTTGCCAGACTAGCTACATGTAGGTCATTCATTAGCTACCTCTCCCAGTGCCTCACGTTCTCCAAACAATGTCTAACACCAAAGAAAGTACAGTGGTACCTCGGGTTACAGACACTTCAGGTTACAGACTCCGCTAACCCAGAAATAGTACCTTGGGTTAAGAACTTTGCTTCAGGATGAGAACAGAAATCGCACGGTAGCAGCAGGAGGCCCCATTAGCTAAAGTGGTACCTCAGGTTCAGAACAGTTTCAGGTTAAGAACAGACCTCCAGAACAAATTAAGTTCTTAAACCGAGGTACCACTGTACCCAGCAATATCACTTCCTTCCAACAGATTAGGACTAGGACATTAAAGGCTGTTCTCAGCCGTCAAAGAGCTTCACAAACGATAGGGGAAAGGAAGGAACAGGGGGCAGGAAGAGGGCAGCCAAGTCAGATAACTAACTCCTCGAAATACAAATATCTTCTGGATAGATTGCCCATACACCACCTGATTGTTTCCTCTACCTGTTTGTCGCCACTTCCTCTGTGCCTGGCTGTAGTGGTGGGCAGTTGTGGAGGAGGCGGGCACATTAGCGGGTATGCAGCAGAGGAAGTGGGACGCGGGTGGCACTGTGGGTAAAAGCCTCAGCGCCTAGGGCTTGCCGATCGAAAGGTCGTGGTCCGAATCCCCGTGGCAGGGTGCGCTCCCGTTGCTCGGTCCCAGCGCCTGCCAACCTAGCAGTTCGAAAGCACCCCCGGGTGCAAGTAGATAAATAGGGACCGCTTACTAGCGGGAAGGTAAACGGCGTTTCCATGTGCGGCTCTGGCTTGCCAGAGCAGCTTTGTCACGCTGGCCACGTGACCCAGAAAGTGTCTCCGGACAGCGCTGGCCCCCGGCCTCTTAAGTGAGATGGGCGCACAACCCCAGAGTCTGTCAAGACTGGCCCGTACGGGCAGGGGTACCTTTACCTTTTTAGCAGAGGAAGTGGCTGGGTGTGGAAGAGGCAGCCATGGCAGTGTGTGAGCGTGGAGGGCGCCATTTTCTGTTTTGCCTGAAGTGGAACATTGGAACGGTCTCCCTTGGGAGGTTGTGGCTTCTCCTTCATTGGAAGTTTTTAAGCAGAGTTTGGATGGCCATCTGTCATGGATGCTTTAATTAAGATTCTGGCATTGTAGGGGGTTGGACATGATGATCCTAGGGGTCCCTTCCAATTCTACAGTTCTATGATTCTAGGAAAATAAGGCCTCAATCCAGCCCAAGTTAAGTGCTTTTAACTCCCACTGCTTCTTTGTTGGAAGAGTTAACCTCAAGTCTCATTTAAATCAGTGACTTTGGCTGAATTGTGCTATTGGTTTATTGGTAAATTAATTCCCAGACAATTACGTGAGCTTTCTGGAATCCATAACTTCACAGAGGTGTATTACAAAAATTATAAGAGTAATTGGGGGGGGGAATCACACGCAAATCAAAAACTTCATGATCCACGAATCTATAATGGGTTGTACATAGAACAAAAGGGGTCCCGCCAGGCATATCTAAAACATCAGGAAATGGGTCAAAAGAAATGTTCCAAAATTCCACAGGCCCAGTGCTTCCTATCAAACCTCGCTCTCAAATGAATAGCTGATCCATTCATCATGCTATATCTGCTAGCGAAAGATGTATATTTCACTAGCTGAAGGATGCAGTCAATGACCCCATCAGTATTTTTCAATTTTAACTACTTGGGTCTGAAAAATACGCCAGGCTTCAGATATGGAACTTGATCAATCACATTCTGAAGTCTAATATGTTAAATGTCCCAACACTATTCGAATGGAATGCAGACCACTGCAAGCCCTGCCTAAAGGAACAGTTCTGCAGTCAATGTTTCAGAAACCTATCCTCTACCAGTTCAATCCAGCAATTGCTTGTTAATTGGCTAGTGGATCAGATTTGTGAGGTTTTAATAGGGATGTCATTTTAGCCCCAACTACTATTTTGGTCCCGTTCCTGACAGATTTGAAAGCCTGGCCGCTAAACAATTAGCAACGTTCTTTGTTATTCTAGTCTGCAGCAAGCAGGTAACTCCTACTTTCTGACAGGCTTCAGATGTTTCAAAAGAATTATTATGTGCTCCGCGATCCTAATTAATTCCCCACCCCCAATGTCTAAAAAATCTCTTCCTGAACTTTCGCTGAGCTGGTAACCAGTGTAATACTGAAGTGTAAAAAAGGACCACAACCTCATCTGAACCCCTTCATTACCACTTTGAAAAAAGTCACGGATGAATCACTTATTAGAAGCACCACCTCCAAGAAAGGGGAATCAGGTTTTGGAGTTTTTTGCAACAGGGATGTTCAAATATCCTGCTATACCTGTAGAACAAGAAATACAATGGCTCAGGTATAGTGAACAAACAGCAGCATTGCAAGAACAAATGACAGGCTGAATGTTCGCATGTTCTTTCTTTTTCTTACACCAAGCTTTTTCCAGCAGTATTTCAGTTAATCAAGAAATCTAAATATTGCAGGACAATAAGTAAATCAAATTATATTTGGAATACCGTGTCCAGTTCCAGATGCCATGTTTTAAGGCGAACATTTACTAATTGTGCCCAGTTTGGTGAGTTAGGGTTGCCATGTAAAATGCCGATAAATTTTCATGAGATCTTTTTTTCAAGAAAAATTGCTGCAGAAATATTGCAGAAATATTGAGAACCGAGCAACACCATGGGACAGGTGTTTCCAGCTCCCCACCTGTTGCCTTTGGAAGCTTTTTAAGAAGCTTCTGCAGGAGATGGACAGGGAACAATTTCTAGGTCCAAGGTGAAACTGTCACGCTCCCTTTTTATTTTTGCTGCTGGATGTTGTTGGTGTTATATTTATAGTACTGAAATGTCATTGTTGTTTGAACATTTTTGCACTTGCTACTGTGTTGTTGTTTTATTCTGTTATTATGAAATCAGTTTTGCACTGTTTGATTTTGAAATGTATACCTGTTTTTCTTGGTTGTAAGCTGGGAGAATTGAAATGGACTGATCCTTCTATTCCCAGGTAAGAGTTGTTCATTTGTGGAAAATTGTAGGCTCCCTTTCCCTGAGGGTATTTTGCTTAATGCGGGAAAGGCAAAGGCCAAACAGAAATCTATCAGGGATGTGGCTGTAGAGCCTGCATGAAGCAAAAAGGTGGATTCGATTCCCTCTGAGGTCCCTTCCACCTCTTTAATTCTGCATCGTTCTTTCTCTGGCTCAGGTTTGCAGCCTACACTAACAAACCCTGCAAATTTCATTTAGGAGATGAAAACAGGAATGCTCCAAAGTCGAGGTGGTTGTTTACTCTCTTCTGTTTAACTTCTGGCACAAAATAAATCATTTGCTAGAAACAACGTTGCCCAGGATGAACATTCACAATTTATTTTGGCTAGCTGAAGAATCTGGTTTCCCAGCACTGACTATAGGATCCAGTCATATGGAATGATATATCGCATTAGTCTGAGTAGACCCACTTCAACCGACTGACTCAAGTTACAAGACCGTGAATTTAACAGGTCTGCTCTAACTTAGTTCGATATCCCCACTTGTTTCTCCCAGATCTGTTTTAATGAAAACTAGCGTCCACAGGGACGCGGGTGGCGCTGTGGGTAAAACCTCAGTGCCTAGGACTTGCCGATCGCATGGTCGGCGGTTCGAATCCCCGCGGCGGGGTAAGCTCCCATCGTTTGGTCCCAGCTCCTGCCCACCTAGCAGTGCGAAAGCACCCTTAAGTGCAAGTAGATAAATAGGTACCGCTTTATAGCGGGAAGGTAAACGGCGTTCTGTGTGCTGCTCTGGTGCTGGTTCGCCAGAGCAGCTTCGTCACGCTGGCCACATGACCCGGAGGTGTCTGCGGACAGCGCTGGCTCCCGGCCTCTTAAGTGAGATGAGCGCACAACCCTAGAGTCTGTCAAGACTGGCCCGTACGGGCAGGGGTACCTTTACCTTTACTAGCAGTTAGCAGCTCAATTTCATCTCAGAAGCACGTACATATATTCTTTATCAGCTGTAAAATCAGTGCCATGGTATGCAGATATAAAGTTTCAGCCTGAACTGAAAAACTGCATATTAAGGTTTCGTTTAAAGAGGGTGTTAGGCTTCACTGAGATTCCAGCATTGATTCCAGATGGACAATATCACAAATGTGCCTCTTAATCTGCATTATTGCATCTGTGGGAAGACAGTGAAAAACATTCAACACTAAACAGTCTCCATTAAAGATTCTACACTGTTATTTATACAAGTATTTAGCATGAATTGTTACCGCACCTTCTACATGATGGAAACTACTCCAATCAACATAAATCAAAGATTTCCCTGGCCAATAGGAGCAACGCCACTCTATGCCCTTGTCTACATCATGTGTCTACAGCGCATGTTTTGGGAGTACAGGTAGATTCCACATATAGCAGGGGAAATCAGCAACCAGCTGATAGACCACGTTTCAGGATAAAAGAGAATGGAAGTCATTGCAAAATATAAAGATTGATTCTTTACACAGACGGCATTAGATTTGAACCAGCAACCCTGCAGTTAAATCTGACAAGGTGGTAGAGGTAGGCGGGGTCTAATGCCAAATATGGAGACGATGGTAGGCGTCAGATCAGCATGCAAGGAGCCAAACTGGGTTAAAGAGGAAGATTGGAGTGGAAATACATGTTGCTACAAAGCGGGCACTGGCACCTGTGCAACTTTCAGCAAGGGAGAGAACGACTGAAATAAGAACGGCATATTCCAAGTCAGGAGGGTGGAGAGACGCTCTCAGTGACAGGGTTGCAGCTGATCAGGAGATTGGCCTCAGCATGTGCTCACTGGTGTTATTGCGGGTCAGACACCCCTGGCTCTTTTGGACCACACGGGCGGCGCTGTGGGTTAAACCACAGAGCCTAGGACTTTCCAATCACAAGGTCGGCGGTTCGAATCCCCATGACGGGGTGAGCTCCCGTTGCTCGGTCCCTGCTCCTGCCAACCTAGCAGTTCAAAAGCACGTCAAAGTGCAAGTAGATAAATAGGTACCGCTCTGGTGGGAAGGTAAATGGTGTTTCCGTGCGCTGCTCTGGTTCGCCAGAAGCGGCTGAGTCATGCTGGCCACATGACCCGGAAGCTGTCTGCGGACAAACGCCAGCTCCCTCAGCCAATAATAATAATCATTTATTATTTATACCCCGCCCATCTGGCTGAGTTTCCCCAACCACTCTGGGCGGCTCCCAATCAAGTGTTAAAAACAGTACAGCATTAAATATTAAAAACTTCCCTGAACAGGAAACCCCAGAGTCGGCCATGACTGGACCTAATGGTCAGGGGTCACTTTACCTTTACTATATTGATTATCTAGAAGGAGTTGGAGAAAGGGCGATGATAGGAGGCAGAGAGTGGGTTGAGCCCTGAGTTGCACAGAACCACCATTCAAATGGAGATGCACGCACTACGCACTTCTCTGCGAGTCCCAACTAATCCAAGTAAAATGAACAGAGGTAGGGAGAGGAGCCAAACTAACAGGGATTGGAGCAATGCAGCCTAGGACTGAACCCATAAAGTCTGATCCACAAGGGCTTAAGAAGAAAGAACTCCTGCAGGTTTGATCACCTGAGAAAGTAGTTGTCTAGAGAGAGAGAGAAACTAGAACTAGAGTACCACTACTTTGTAAACAACAGGGGATCTTGATCTGCATATGGTTGGGATCTAAGATCTCCACCATGGTGATACATACGAATATATATATATATAGTGTGCAAAAAAGGGTTCTATGTCTGGTGGAGGGTTCTAATCCATAAGTAATGATGTGCGCCACCATAATTAGGAATAATGGCAGGGCATCAGGCATGGAGCTTCTTCCATCAAGGCTCTAAGTAGGTCAAATCAAGATGTGACCCAAATGGCTTGATTGGATTAGGGGTCAAACAGAAAGAGAATGGCATTTGCTTTTCGTTTCCAGAGGTGTTGCTCTATAAGTGTATAGCTGGTGAGAGTCTCTCTTACTGATAGATATTAGCAAGTTCACACTGCATCTTTCCTTGTCAGCCTAAACTTTTGGTTTGCAAGCTTTCCTGGGCAGCTTGGACAATTCAAGGTGCTAGGGACATGCTTAAAATGACAATAAGGCTGAGCTTGTCAGTAACAAGGAGACTCTTTCTGCACTGATTACCGTATTTTTCCGTGTATAACACGCCCCGTGTATACGAAATTAGGGGAATGGGGGGAGATTGTCCACAGCTGTTGAGGTTTTTTGGGAGGGAGGATTGCCGGAAGTTGCTCACCCACCTGACCTACACTGCCACTCACGCACGTCCCAAAAGCCACCAATTGCCCACCCAATTGCTGCAGCGCAGCAAATCAACACCAGCCCTTGCCGAAGCCACCAATAACATGCCGAATAGCCACTGTCAATCTCCGGGTTGCGGCAGCAACCAATCCCATGTCCCCCAGATGCACTATCCATGTATAAGATGACCCCCCCTTTCCCCCCATTATTTTCTCAGGAAAAATCCTCGTCTTATCTACGGAAAAGTACAATACTTTTGCCTTTTAAGCGTATTTGTGGCCCAGTGCTAGTTGATGTTGAGCTGCTGGTGCTCTGTGGGGCTGTATTGGGAGGATTATTTTTATTTTATTTTTTCTGGTATTCTGTTGTATGTTTTGTTATGCCCAGTAGCCCAAACAAATAAATTCTTCTGATGTATGATATGTAAAAATATATATATTCTTTAGATCTTAAAGACTGATTTAATAGAAGCTCTATCTCTCTCTCATTAATGCATTATGGTTATAATAATGCTGACATATGCAGGATATTAATTTTTCTTTTTATCATACATTAGATTAACTGAAACAGTTAGCAACTTTAAAGATCTTAGAAGTAGTAACATGGTGCTTTTGCAAAACCAAAACAGATGTGAAAAACCTGCATCTTTCCTGAACATGTATACACCATTATTCCTATCCAGGACAAAAATTGCTGGCATTTGTATGCCACCCCATAAATTTTTCTGGGAGGCGTATAACAAAAAAGCAATTTTAAAAAATATATAAATACATGTACAAAATAAAACACGAAAGCATGAATCAAAAACTACATAAATACAAACAAAAAAACCTCACCATACCCCCAGAATTAAAATACGGATTTATAAAATAAACAATAAAATAGTAATCTTATTAGATAAAATATAAATTTAATATATCTTAAGGAAAGGTGCACATTCTTTAGGTTTGTTTGCTACTGTTGTTGTTAGCAAAAGCAAAGAAATAAGATTTATATGCCTTCTATTCTGGATGCTCCACCTCTGACCAACTGACATGTCAGTTTCTTTTAAGACTATGGATTACAATGCTTAAAGAACACATATAAGGGTAGAGGAGTGAACATCTATTTTGGTTCTGCAGATTCTTCCATATGGCTTCTGCATGTGCCAGTGATACTTCAGATACCCAGAACTGCACCACTGTTGCCGCTTCCATCTACCAATAATCATGTCACAACAAAAAGGACAGGGGCAAGGCTTTCTCTGCTGCAAGGGAAAAGTCTTTGCTTAAGGTCACCACTGGGAGTTTCCATTGAAGGCAAACAGCAGACATTTGGAGAGGCAATTTTGGCCAGGAGAGAAGGTGTTAAGCTTCTCGCCACCACAACCACCCTCATGGTGCTGACATTATCTCACACTTTCCTGCAGCTACCTATTTACATAACACAAAATGTGCATGTTAATTTCATTCACACATTTGTTGATTTAAAAATCGTAAGCCCACCATTCATCTCCCAAAGGGAGCCCAGGGAGCCTCTTGAGAATAAAATTGCATACAAACAATTTTAAATAGCACCATAATTAGAGTGGCTCTTACTGGGATCGTTGAACTGAAAGAAGCTGCTAGACTTTTACCTGTTCTTCCGCATACAACCCTCTTCTTCTGTGGTCCTGGGTCCCAGTTATTTAAAAGCTGACCCTCTGTCAGGCTTCAGGCACCGAGGCTCTGGAACCAGAAGGGGCTATCAACCCAATTGGACTTGCAGCAGCTGCCTGGTCCAAAATCATCAGGGGTTAAGGCCAAGGCAACAAAGGAGGATCAAGAGAGCAAGGAGCAAGTGTGTAATCAAAACCGAGCCGGGATCAAGATTGAAGGCAGCATTCAGAGAAAGGGAGATGGCACTTAAAATAGAGACGAGTTCCTCAGAAGCAAGCTAAACTAGTAAGGTAAAAGGTAAGGTAAAGGACCCCTGGATGGTTAAGTCCAATCAAAGGAGACTATGGGGTGCAGAGCTCATCTCGCTTTCAGGCCAAGGAGGCGGGCGTTTGTCCTCAGACAGCTTTCCGGGTCATGTGGCCAGCATGACTAAACCGCTTCTGGCACAACAGAACACTGTGACGGAAGCCAGAGGGCACGGAAAAGCCGTTTACCTTCCCGTCGCGGTGGTACCTATTTATCTACTTGCACTGGTGTGCTTTCAAAGCTAGGCTGGCAGGAATTGGGACAGAGCAACGGGAGCTCACCCCATCACGGGGATTCGAACCACCGACCTTCTGATCGGCAAGCCCAAGAGGCTCAGTGGTTTAGACCACGGCGCCACAACCTAGTACCACAACCTAGTCACAAGTAGTAACTAATATGGTACCCTGTACAGGTTGTGGATTGCAATTCCTATCAGATTCAACTAGTACGGTCAGTGATAAGAGATGACAGGAACAGCTGGAAGGCAACATATTGGCTACCCCTGGCCTGGATAATGTCCTCAAAGGCACAGTCCTCAAGTCAACCAGGCTTGGTGGAAAAACAGTGAATGGGTGATGCAGGATATAAATGACTACTGGAGAGTTGGGGTTGAGGAACCACTTTCCACTCCAACGCTTTGTATTTTTCTCCTCAGCCCCCGATCAAGAAGATGCAAACATATTGCAACACGGAGGGTCTGAGAGTTAGAGAAGAAGACATTCAGTACGTTTCTGCATGAAGATGAAGCTTTCACCTGCCAGTGACATACTGTAATTCTGGCAAACACAACGGAGTAAAAATATAGGCCGATCTGTAACATTCTGATTGGTTAGCAAAACTGCCTACATTCAAGTGTGAGTCATTGAATGATGACATCCCAGGTGATGAAACGTATAGATGCAAATTAGCTGTCAGATACGGCCTACAGAAGTCTTAAGTCTTTTTTTATTGGGGGGGGGGGGGAGAGGCAGGTGAAAACAGACCCAGACATTGCTGCATCTAAGGTTTCCACATCTCTTGCAAGGAAGGAAGAGAAGAGACCCTGGTAACTGCTATAAAAAAAAAGCCTGGTTTAAAAGAAAATGTGTGAAAATTCAGGATGGACCTTGATAAGTGCCACATATGCTTCCAAGAGATAGCACAGGGTGGCAATAGGTCTGCGAGAAAGCTATTGCAGCACAGGTTTTTCTCTAAACCTGTAACAAGAGAAGAACAATATATTTATTTGAAGAGGTAAGCTGAAAGGCAGCACTTATATACAAGTGCTGTCATAGCCAGTTTCTCAGCACTTAAGAGTGCATAACATCACCATCCCTCGTTGAACTTTGGTTCTTTCTTTATAAAATTGCAATATGCCGCTTCTTCTGCGTCCCCCTCAGAAGCAACTCTCTGGTCCATGCCTTGAACATAAGATGTTTGAGGATCAGGCCAATGGAGCATCTACTCTAGACTCCTCTTCTCACAAGGGTCAGCCGGGGGCCTAGGGGAGCTTGCAAACAGACCTTGAGCACAACAGTGCTTTCCGCGCCTGCGGTTCCTGGCAACGGACATTGAGAGGCCGACAGTGGAGGTGGAACATAGCCATTGTGGCTAGCAGTCTCCTCCTCCATGAATTTGTCCAATCCAAAACTATCCAAGTTGGTGGCCATCCTGTTGGAGCAAATTCCATGGATGAACTCTGCGCTGCGTGAAGAAGTACTTTCTTTTGATTGTTCTGAAGCCTCCAACATTTCAGCTTCCTTGGATGTCAACAAGTTCTGCTGTTACGAGAAAGGCGGGAAAGCCTTTCTCTATCCACGAGACATCACCTTGCCAACAAAGGTCCGTATAGTAAAAGCTATGGTTTTCCCAGTAGTGATGTATGGAAGTGAGAGCTGGACCATAAAGAAGGCTGATCGCCGAAGAATTGATGCTTTTGAATTCTGGTGCTGGAGGAGACTCTTGAGAGTCCCATGGACTGCAAGAAGATCAAACCTATCCATTCTTAAGGAAATCAGCCCTGAATGCTCACTGGAAGGACAGATCGTGAAGCTGAGACTCCAATACTTTGGCCACCTCATGAGAAGAGAAGACTCCCTGGAAAAGACCCTGATGTTGGGAAAGATTGAGGGCACAAGGAGAAGGGGACGACAGAGGACGAAATGGTTGGACAGTGTTCTCGAAGCTACCAGCATGAGTTTGACCAAACTGTGGGAGGCAGTGGAAGACAGGAGGGCCTGGCATGCTCTGGTCCATGGGGTCACGAAGAGTCGGACACGACTAAACAACAACACTCCTATCATGTTGCCTCTTCCTCATCCTTTATCCAAACCCCAAAGTCACAAACACAGGAACTTTTCCTCCTAGGGGAGTTGTTCCCTGGTCAGCTTTTTGCCTCATCTCCTCTCTGGCCTTCCATCATCTCACTTCTGTCCAGCATGTTCAAGTTGTTAATGTGTGACATTCTAATGTATTTTTAATCTTTGTTGGAAGCCGCTCAGAGTGGCTGGGGAAACCCAGCCAGAAGGGCGGGGCACAAATAATAAATTATTATTATTTTGACCTTCTTCACCTTTTCCATCACCCTGATCACATGACACCTCTCCATAAATCCATACACTAGCTTCCTGTCTGTTCCTGGGTCCTTCACAACCTTCTCACCTTTACCTCCACATCTCTCCATTCTTATACCACAAAACATAGGTGCCTGAGCTTCATCCAGTGTGGTGTAGTGGTTCAGAGCAGTGGACTTGTAATCTGGTGAACCAGGTTCTATTCCCTGCTCCTCCACATGCAGCTGCTGGATGACCTTGGGCTAGTCACACTTCTCTGAAGTCTCTCAGCCTCACTCACCTCACAGAGTGTTTGTTGTGGGGGAGGAAGGGAAAGGAGATTGTTAGCCGCTTTGAGAGTCCGTAGGGTAGTGATAAAGCGGGATATCAAATCCAAACTCTTCATCCAACTCCACCACCCTCAGCCTTCTGCTGCACTTTTATTTCCTCAAATAAGACTGCCATTTCTCCCCTGTTGCCCCTTATACCTGGAACTGCCTTCCAGAATGCCCCTACGAGGTTATCTCACTTATGTCTTCCAGAGCTTTCCTCAAAACATTTTCCATGAAGTTATAGGCACAGCCCTTTAGTCCCAATACACTACTACGGTAACTTAACTAACGCGTGTGTAACTGAACTGTTTGTTGTTTACACCTGCCTCTGTTTCTCTCCCTTCTCTCCGTTAGACACAAAGGAGATATTTCAGAAATGACTGGTTCAAGGGTGAGGAACCTTTCCCAGTTTGAAGTCTACATTCCCTAGTGCGCAACCTTCCCCAGGGCCACATACCAGCAGCGGTTAGCGCCAGAAGCAAAAGCAGGTGGTGCAATGGCCATGACTTCTACCTTTCTACAGTGGGCGGCCACACACAAATCACAACATACGCATATCTGTATACTCAATGCGAGGAAGCAAGAGGCATCACCACTCTTCCAGGACACCTTTCAGCTCAGGCAAACCAAGGAGCAGGGCTGCTAATGGGTGATGCTTGGGAAGGGGACAACGCCTAAGAGACTCCCAAGGGCGGGATAGAGAGGTCTGGAATACTGCTTTTGGCCCCTGATATAGAGCTCCCCACCTGTTCTATATTATAAGACACACTATGGATTAAGCTATATAAATAAAACAACAGCAATCTGTTTCAGGGCTATAGCAATTCCCAGACCAGCAAGCATTTCAATTGTAATGACCAGAGAAAGAGCCACTTGTGATGCCTTGTTCTGCTTATGGAAATATTTCCCAGAGATGGTTGCCTGATGCTGACAATGCTACCTTTTGGAAACCTTTGATTTGCCTAGGCTCTGTTGAGGTGTAAGTGGGAGGAGGGTATTCCTCCCCACCCCCCCAACACAGACATTTTCCTAATGCTGTTGGTTTTTTCAATTTCTTTTTTTTCTTTTTCTTCACAACCATTTCAAAACTGTAAGCTAAGACCCTCCAAGCAGGGAAAGTCCCTGATTCACAGAAGCTGTCCCGGTTTCTGATTGTCCCACTTTTCCTCAGGATGTCCCTATTTTCATTGGACAGTATGGAATTATGCGACCCCCCAAGCCAAGGAGATAAGTAACTATAGGACCTTTAGAAGACATCTGAAGGCAGCCCTGTATATGTTTAATGTTAATGATTTTTTAAATATATTTTGGAAGCAACCTGGTGAGATGGGCTGGGTATAAATATTATGATTATTATTGAACAGGATGTCCCTATTTTCATTGCAGAAATGTTGGGAGGGTATGTGAGCTGCTCTGAAGGACTAATAAAGCAGCACAGGAGCTTCAGCAGAGTAAATAAAATAAAAGTCTGAGCAATACGCACATACATCAGGGTGGCAAAGGGATCACTAAAGCATATAGAAAGGGACACTCAATGACACTTTTGCCCCTCGAGAGCTAAGCAGTGGCTGCAAAGCCGATCCTCTGAAGAGTGTGGCCACATGATCAGCAGCAAATGCAGGAACTAATCCGCATGGCCTGCTCCATCTGGAAAGAGGCTCCGTTTAATTTGCCTTTGTCCAGCTCATCACTACTTACAGGAAAGCATCCAGAGCGTTTCCACAGGGATAGTCAGCTTTACGCAAGAAGAGCCTGACAAGCCACAGCAGCTGCAAACTACAACCCCCAGGATGCAACGCTCCCAGCAAAGCTTCGTAAGCCAGACGTCGCCCCCCACTGCAGACCCTGCTGCGAAAGCGGCGCTCGCCTGAGAGGCCGACGCTCCCGTGCGCCTCACGTGACGCGCAACCAAACCCGACCTCCTCTTAGCCTGCGAATGGTCGGGACCCTTGGCCAATCGCACCCTTCCACTTAGCACAGGCATTTCGCCATTGGTGGAGGCGGTTAGGGCCTCCGCCTCTCTCCATTCCGCGCCCTGCGGCTCTGGGCTCCGATTGGCCGCCGGCCTGCCCTTTTGAAGTACCTGTCGCTCTCTGACAGGTTAGTAGGGAGTTCCCTCACGGAAGGACGGACGGAGGAGAAGGAGGGAAAGGAGGGGTGAGCGGCAGGGGCGACAAGTGGGGCGGGGCCTCGCTGTTGGCTCCGCCCATCCTGGTGCGAATGTCATCGGATGCTTCGGCCTCAATTAACCACCTCTTTCCGCAGCCCCTTTCCGCGCGCGCGCCTCGTGGCACGTCACTCTCCCGTCAACGGCTTACAACACCGTCCCGAGCCAGCGTTGCCTCATACGGAAGCTTTTCTCTCTCCTCACCCGCGGCTTTTGCTCCGCCCACCTCGCGCTCTCGGCCCCGCCTCCTCCTCATCCCCTCCCCGCCCCCCGCCCTTCCCTTCCCTTCACATCGCGCGCGAGCTACTCCGGTCTCGCTCCCGCTCTCCGCCCGCCTCGCGCCGCACTGGGATGTTGGCGGCGGCATCGGGCGGCAGTTCCCGGGTCGCTGAGGAGATTCAGAAGGAGGAGGCGGTCGGCAGGAGGAGCCGCCGCTGCCGCCGCCGCCAGTGAAACGGGCGCGGTAAAGGCGCCGCTGCCTCGCCTCCCCTCCCTCCCTCCGTCGGAGAGCGCGCTGAGGGAAACGGGGCGGACTCTGCCCTTCTTCCTCCTCCTTCGCCGCGCGTGAGGCGGAGAGGCAAGCGAGGAGCCCCGGGGAGCAACATGGCGGAGCACTCGGCCCCCGACCACAAGCACAAGACCGGTGCCGCCGCCTCGTCGTCGTCGTCGTCCAACTCCGCCGCTTCCCAAGCGCTGGCCAACAGTAGGGGCTCCTCCTCCTCCTCGACGACGACCGGCGCCGGGCCCCCGGCGGGCGGGGGCGGCGGCGGCGGCCTGTCGGGGGGCCTGTCGCAGCCGGCGGGCTGGCAGTCGCTGCTCTCCTTCACCATCCTCTTCCTGGCCTGGCTGGCCGGCTTCAGCTCCAGGCTCTTCGCCGTCATCCGCTTCGAGAGCATCATCCACGAGTTCGACCCCTGGTAAGTGAGTTGGGGAGCAGGAGCCGGGGATCCCCCTCGCCTGCAGGCTGAGAGGCAGGACGCCGGCCCGGGTAGCCGGCGGGGGGACGTTAAACGGAGGAGGAACGGGGTCGACGCCGGCCCTCTGCACGACCGGGTTACCGGGAAGAGTCTCCCGGGGCCAAGCGCGGAAGGGACTCGGAGCACGCGGAGTGCTAGGCGTGGTTTTACGGGACCCTTTGTGGGTGAAAGGTCCCTTCCTGCGCCGGCAGATGCTCCGGAGCGGACAGGTAGACCTTGAGGGGCGGCTTCTTTCCATCCTGGGCCGAGAGGCCCCCCCCCCCCCAGCCCTGCTCATGCACTTCATTCGGCAAAACTTGTGCGGCGTCCGCTTCTCCTCGCCGCTGCGGCACGGGCGGCGTGTGCGTTGGAGGAGCAAGAGGAAGAAGGGGGGAATGGCTGCAGGGGAAGCGCGGAGAGAGAGAGAAGGCTGCTGCTTGACGGGACGCTGGTCCGGGAGAGGGGCAGGCGGAGTCTGCTGCTGCTGCGTACAGGTGGGTCGCCGTTAGGTGTAATAGCTGCGTGCTGTGGCAGAGGGGTCTGCAATCGTGTGCTAAGAGTAGGGAAATGAGTGCAATCCCACCAGGGGCTAAGCATTTCGCGCTCTTCCTCTGGATTTCTGCTTCCCCCAAGGGGGCATGTTGTGAACCGGGCTATGCGGAATCTCGGGGGACGGTCTGCACAGGATTTGGGACGGGAGAGCAAATCGGGAAGTTGGAAGGGGGTAACCTTGCTGGTCGGTAACCCCATCTGAAATACTGAAAATTAGTGTGGCGTTGGTGAAATGTGAGAGGTGATTTTTGATATTCAAGCTTTTTGATGTATTGGTAGGCATGCAGTGTCACTTTGCTTTAGGATGGTTTCTCATGAGACTTTGCTTTGTTTCCATGTAAAACAAGTATAGAGGTTTAATCCACATCCCATGGAACATACCACATGGCTGTGGTCTCTGCTAGAGAAAATGTATGAGTTGATTGCACGTCAAATTTTATCCAAATAGCACTGAGGCAAGTGCAGTCCCGAGGTCTATTTCTGCAGGCTCAGGAATACTTTCTGTGCTTAGTTGCCCCCATGCTGCATTGATTGGCTTTAAATTGACACTTTATGTTGTGGAACAGTTCATTTCTGAATGTAATGGCAGGTTTTAATGCATCATGATAGGGTTATTTCTGACTGAGAGCTTCCTGTGTCGCCACACGGTTGCATGGAGATGTACATTTCTGCCTTTATATTGGATTGCATCACTTACTTAATCTCATGATTTGCAGCCTGCCATGTGGACTACCATATTTCTCATAAGAGTGGGATGCATTTGAGAAACTGCCACACGTTAAACTGTGTGGAATCCTGAGAGCCACTTCACACATCACATCAGTAATGTGATTAGATTACAGTAGTAATTAGTGTTGTCAGTGTGGTGCAGTGGAATAGAAGTTTGACTTGGACAGGATCTAGATTCATGGCCCTTGTCAGCTATGAAGCTCACTGGATGATAGTGGGTTAGCCTTATTATGTACTTGTAGTTACTATCTTTCTGTCTAACCTGCTTCACAGGGTTGTTGAGAGGATAAAAGGGATCACAGCCTTATCTTCTTCTCTGAACCCTTTGGGGTGAGACACCAGTGTAATAATAATTACATGTCAGTGGACAGTTGTATGTTGTGCAGAAAGAATTAAATGGTTTTTAGTGTACCATACCACAGGTCTGTGTACAGTCTTGTCCGTGTCAAACCAGATGACGTGCTTTATGTTTCTCTCTTGAGGAAAACATACAGCTCAGTAGTAGAGTACAGTACATGATTTAGCTGTAGAGGATCTTACATTCACTATCTGGAGAAAGAATTTCAAATTAGAAGGATCTCAGGGCCAAGCTACATGCATTGTCAGGAGGGCCTTTATCAGATCTCTCCCCTCTTTCAAAGGTAATAATAGCCACAGGAGGGAAATATACTTGGAGCCATGGTACTGGGTGAATCCCTTGCCCCAAGTAGTGGGATTGGAGTGTCTATTTGCCCCCCCCCCCTTCTAGAGCAAATAACAGCTTGGGGTGGGATTAAGAGGGGGGAAATGGCACAGGATTTGTCACTTCCCTAGTGATATGTGTACTATGGGTTTTCTGCAGCAGGACAAATAGGAGCTCTGGAGAAGGTCAATTCAAATAAGGCATAGCATATGTGTGTTCCTCTTTCCCTCACTCATTTAGCAAAGCAAAATACAGTGCAAGATCTGTTCAGTGATCTCCGGCATGTATATCATATCAGCCTACCTTGAGCCTTAGAGAGCTGCTGTCAGTCAGAGTAAAGAATATGGACTAGTACTCTGAGTCTGTATATGGCAGTTTCATATATTTTCTTCAATGCTTGGACCAGCTACGTGTGTGTGTTGAAGCAGCTGTACCTCTAATTGTTAATGTTTTAGTGGATGCATGCTGTGTGTCTGTAACATGCACCTATCAGAATAAAGCTGCTGATGTGGCCCTGAGCACTTAACGTTGCACTTAGCAAAGGCAAGAGAAAACAGGTTTAAAATAATCAAATAGAAGTAGTTTGAAAGCAAAGGATAAAAATGGTGGTGGGTACACTCTCATATAATAGATTCTTTTTTTAAAAAAACTTGATATGACACATAAATTGGAGGTTTAAGCATATTGACTATTAATATTGGATAAACACTTTTGCATTTTATTGTCACTAAAAATGAATTCTATGAAAGTGTTTGCTAAAATCAGTTTCAAAGGTTCCATTACACCCCTGCTCTGACTAAACCTGCAGTCCCATGAACAACTGAAAGCCCCACTGATCAAAGTGAAACTTAATTATGAGTAAACATACTTAGGATTGCATTGTTTGAAACAGGACTTAAGATGGAGCTGTACAAAAAGGATTCTCGGTGGCTTTGATTAAGACACATTGGAGAAAGTAAAGCAATCTGGGACACTGCTGAGAGGCACTGAACCTGCTACTTGTTCCAAGGATTGGTGACTATGATTATGTTAAACCTGTGAATAGATTTTGTGTGTGTGTCCCACAGTGCTTTGGTAAGAAAGTGAAATAAAGACATATTTGGAGTACCACTTGCATGTGTCCTTCTGTATACTTCTGTCCACCTCTATTGATACCACCTGCTGTTGATAGGCAATAGATATATAAAGGAAAAATAACCAGAGCTGAGTCGAAACAGAGGTAGCATCATAGACATTTTTTATTCTGTGTAGTCAGCCCCCCCCCCCCCGAAAAATTGTTTGCACCCCTTTCAAGAGAGGGTGTGTAAGTTTTCCCAAGAGAGCAAGAAGAGGGAGTGTTCTCTAAATCAATTCATTTGTGTATATTTAGCTGCGGGGATGTACATTTGGAGCGACATCACTATTCTTCTGTTGCAGCTACTCATGCATAACTATGCATGACTAAAGCTGGATCAGAGCAAAAGTCTTGCTGTGCAGTGCTGACAGCAACACAGGGAGAGTTGGCCCAGTTGGCTCAATAACAAAGATGCAGTTTCTCTTGCCACTTTCACTTAGACCTCGGTGACAATATCACATAGCCATATCTGCTTACACAGTGACATAGTGCCACCCTGTTCCCCAGTGTGATTGGCTTGGATCATGTTTTGAGAGATGTCCTAAAATAGGCTGAAACAGCAGCATAATGGGACTGAAATAGGTGTAAAAAACAGTGTGGACTTTTGAGGAGCTTTTCACATACCTCAACAGGTCACTTTTATTCTTTATGAGGGTTCAAATATAAACATTCGTTGCAGTGCTAGAAAAATTAGACGTGTAAATGAATGAACAAAGGATTCCTGTGTGGAAAAAATCCATTGTGCTAATAAACTTCTAAAACTGACCATGTTAACAGTTGCATTATCCCATTGTGATTTGCACTAGCTGCCAAATAGTTTCTGGGCTCAATTCAAGGCGCTGATATAAAACCTTTAAAGCATTTAGCTTGGGACCTGGATGACTCAAGAACTGCCCTTTTTCTGCATGCTCCAAGCATCAGCACATGCAAAAGTGTTCCCAAGAGAGCTCCAGATCAACCTCAAGAGGTGCCAGCTAGATAAAAGGTGTGGTGTATTGAGTCCCATCATTCTGTTCCTTCTTGTGTCTGGTAAAGTTATGGCTTTTTAATAAGGCTGTTGACTGATTAAATAACTTCCACACTAGCTTTAGGCAGTGTTTCTTTTAATGACTTATGGATTTGTTAATTTGTGTTATTGTATTGGGCTTAGTTTATTTTATCTGTTGGCTGCCTTTAAATAAATAAAGCAGGTTTTTTAAAATGAATATTAAAAAAATTCAGTGACCTAGTTCATATGTAATCCAAACAGGCTAACATGCAGATTCTGGGAGATCAGACTGCTTTTCTCCTCCTCCTGTCCTGCTGGCGCCTTGCTGCTATGAGCTAAGCCATAGTTTGGCATAGCACTGAATCTGAATCAGTGCTCATGGTTTACACCACTCCAGACAAACCATGAACTGTAAACAAGGTTTGTTCTAAGATTTACAGTTTGTGGTTTGTCATCGGGGTATAAACCACAAGTCTGGTTTCAGTTGTAACACTTAGCCAAACTTTAACTTAGTTCATAGCAGAGCAGTGGCAGCAGGACTGCAGAAGGAATAAATCAGCTGTAATCTTTTTTCTAGTGGCCAGCACATTTGCTCATTCATGCTAAGCCATAGTTTGACTTAACATTAAGAGTGAACCAGGCCATTATATTGTCCAGTTCCATTTGTATATGCAACCTTAGTGACAGGAAGCTGAATACAAAACTAATTTTGTTGAATACATAATCATTTTATGAATGCAATTTCATTGCTTGAATTTAAAACTAGGTGCTGGGATCATGCAATTAGAACCATTCAGTTAGTTCATGAGCCAATACTGCAGAAGTTGAGGCTTCTTTGAGAAGCATATTTCTGACATGGCATGGGGGGATGCTTGAAGAAGAAATAGTATAAAATCCCACTGGGTACACCCAAGGAAGCTCTTAGGTATTCCATAGCAGTTCGTAAATGACTTGTTTCAAATGTTGCAGTGGCTCATTGTGCCAAAGTTCCTTACCACTAGCCTCTTGAAGGTAGAAAGCTATACAAGCTGAGGTCCTTCACCAGTTACAATACAGTCACTGTGTTTATGTGATTATGCAACCTTACCATCTGTTTTGCATAAGTAAAATGAATAGATTATTGAAGGCCAGGATTATTACCAAAATCAGAAATGCAACAGAGATTTCTTTTATTATTAATAATAATAATAATAATTACTTTCCCAAATATAACCATGTTTATCTATGTATGCTTTTGATACACTTGCTAGATTATCCTTTAAATTGTGTGACTCCATGTGGGTTGAATGAACAAGTAGAAATAAGTTATACATCATCATCATGATCTGGCTTCTATGCCTTGGACAGAATACAGTTGTACATCCATCGTCTTTTCACAATTTATAAACTGTACAAATATTAGAAAAAACGTATTTCATATGCCATATTTTTCTGTGTATAAGATGCCCCCATGTATAAGACACCCCCTACTTTTGGGGACCCCAAATTTAGAAAATGGGCATATGCATTATTCATGTATAAGAAGCCCCCAGATGTTGTAACATTATTTTAAAGTACAAAACCCCTAGTCTTATACACAGAAAAGTACGGTACAGTGGTACCTCTGGATGCAAACAGGATCTGTTCCGGAGCCCCATTCGCATCATGAGCAGAACACAACCCGCATCTGCGCGGGTCGCAATTCGCCGCTTCTGCACATGCGCGTGACATCATTTTGAGTGTCTGCACATGCATGAGCGGCGAAACCCAGAAGTAACCCTTTCTGGCACTTCTGGGTCGCCGCAGGATGTCACCTAAAAAGATTTAACCCGAAGCGTCTTTAACCCGAGGTATGACTGTACTTCGCTTTTCAGACTTAATCTTTGGTCTGTTTCTGGTTCAGTGAAAGAGGGCTCTCTTAATTCCATAATTTTTGCAAGCCACAAAACTGTTACAAATGACTTCTACAGCCTCTTCATCATTTGTAGTATTGGTTTACTGAAATTGGTTTTAGATTATGTAGCCTCTAACAAGGGCTTTCCAGTATGTGCTTCTAAAGATACTTTGGCTGCCTTATCTTTTATTATTTACATGGTTAGTACATTCATCTGTAGTGGTCATCTGTCTAACCTGCTCAGTCACTGGGCCAATTCGCTTACTGAAAAAAGGGGCTCCTTGAGTTGTATGGATTTTTCCCCTTACATCAGTAGGTAAGTTAATTAGAATTATAAGCCACAAAAATGAAGTGATCTTCCAGAAAACTCATTTCAGTATGGTATACTCCTTTGTGCTTCCTCTTTGTTGTAGCAAGTGCAATTATTTGAGCATATGAACTCCAGCTAATAGCTTATTTAAACTTTTTTTGGTAAGTCCTTCAAAAAAGTTTTTGTCAAGCATTATAGAATAATCACTGATTTGTCATATTATTTTTCATGGTGATTCTTACGGTAGCTGCAATTGTGTCTGTTTATACATGCAGCTACTTCACTTCCTCCCTCCATCTCCAAACACAGAAGTGCTCAAAGCAGATGACATAATAAAGAAATGGCCAAGGAAACAACATCAGTTTATGAATGAATGAGCAGAAAAACTGAGAGCCAGGACTAAGCAAAAAGAAAAACAGAGACAGCACCTAAATTAAGTACCCAGTGGAAAATAATAGTGTTCAAGAGGTGATAGAATACTAGGAGATGCAAGACAGAAAGTCCTGCATTTCAGGGCTTTTTCATAACTGCAAAGGGCTTTTTGTACCTCTCAACTAGCCATATCTCAGAAGGCAACATGATGTTCAGAATGGCCTCATCAGGTGTGAAGAAAAGCAGTCCATTAGATATTGTGGTCCTAAGCTGTTATGCTGTTATCACCCTTAAATCCCATATTTCACAAATAGATAAAAATAATGTGTTAGGAATGACCTCCATTATCTTCAAACAAAAATTCATGGTAAAACAAATGTTCAAAAAAATCAGTTCAGAATTTTAGACACTTGCTTTGAAAATAAGATGTTTTATGCTTTTATGTTTCAAACAAGTTCAGGATGCAAATGTAATGTGTGAGCAGTTACAAGTAGGTAGCATGTAGGAGAACAAGATAGTATTTATGAAGTTAAGGTAAATTTCAGTTTTAAAGTAAAAAGAGGTTATACTTGATTAGTAATAAAGTGGTATAGGGTCTGAGAGGCATGAAATATAACTATCTGGTTTTAGGCTGCATTATCTGCATCATTATTTGTTACCTGATTGCAGTAAGGACAACAACAAAACTATCTAAACTTTTAGGAAACTAACATTCTGTATAAATGTTAAATGAAATATACTGTGGCTATCCAATTATATGGTTTCACATTAGATTACCACAGAATCAAATCTGATCATCTTTAAAACAGTATCCAGGACCACAATAAATACTTCTGTGCATTGTTACTTTTATTGATAAGAAGTGACCCAGCCTTCATTACATAGACTTCATTTGCAAATCAGGTTTTATAGATCAGCTTGTTTCGAAGCCAGTGATCTTCTCTCAATAATATACTTCATTTTTGTTAACGTGTTCCACCATGTCAACAGAACGTTAGTGGCTTATATTTAACTTTCAAAGTGATGATGGTAAAAGCTAACATTTTTTTTTCTATTTGTGGTTATTATTTTCTTTAAAGTGTACAGGAAAATTGCAAAATATATTTGAAACAGTGCTTTCTAACGCCATTGAACCTACTTCTGTGAGCATATCATTCCTTCCCCTCCACTGGATCTCTGTTATTTCCTACCAGTTCAGAATATCAACTTTAAATTTTCTTTACATTTTTTGATATCTGTCCAGAATGTAATGTACATATGGAACTTATTTAGGACAACTAAGTTGTGGTTTACTAAAGTGGCTTGTTTCAGCAAACCATAGATAAATTACCAACGGTATGCATTCTGAAAATAATGTTGTTAAACTGTGGTCAAAATGGAGGTGAAAGCTTCACAAATCCTCCTCACGGATGCATTGGAAAGGGAGGGAAATCGTACAAGCCTGTGGGGAGACTAGGCTCTGCTCCACTTGTCCCCTTTAAGTTAGTGGTAATGGGGAACATTTAGTCATCCAGATGTTGTTAGACTCTAACACACATCCACTGTAGCCAGCAAGTAGTAGTCAAGAATTATGAGAGTTATATTCTGGCAGGTAGCAGGTTCCCCATCCCTATATTATGGTAAACCATGGTTTATCATGATGCCAGAATGAGCAAATGTGGTATGATTTCAAAATCTCCAAATTTTGTCCATTTCAGTGGGGTAATTATGCAGGAAATACTGTTGAAGGCGAAAAAGAGGCACTGGCCTTTCCCTTTGATTTTTTTTTTTTAAAATGTGACAGTATCATAGCAGTGAGGGCAGATTTTAAATGATCCATATGTTACTATATATGCCAACTTGATCTGATCACCTGTTAATTAGGGGAACATCTCTTCCTTCTTCAAAAGCCTTCCAATTTTTGCATGCGAATGAAGACTGACTGTGATTTTTTTATGCTGGGTTCTCCAATAGCTAGTTTCGCGCGCGCACACACACACACACACACACACATTCAGTCTACAAAAATGAGATTTAAACTAGGTTGGTTTGTGGCTTGCTGTGGCCATATAGACTGCCCTGATAAGGTAAAACTTTCTACAAGCTTATCCCCCCTAGATTTTAGTTCCTGAGCTATAAGTTTTTTACAGGATTTACTCCATGAGAAATACAATAACTTCCTGTAGTGCTGGAAACTTCCAGGGAATATTTTCATGGGGGACTACATTTGCCATTTCTCGGAGCAGAAATGGCAGTTTTATTACGTTTCTTCTTTAGTTGTCTTGGTAGTGGGTTCAGAGACCATGCATCATTGCTCAGACTTTAATTAGGAATAGAAAGGAGTTCTGAACTCTTAAAGGTATATTACTAAAGGCATTCAATGTCTGATCCACATATGTAGCAGGCTGCACAGTGGATACAGGCCAGGTTAAACACAGTTTCGTTCAGATGAGTGTAAGCCTTGTTTTACAACCAACTAGAAAACATACCATTACTCCCAGTTAGAAGTTAGAATGATACCACTTGTTTCCAATGTATCTAACAGCGGTATCTGTCCATGTAGTAACACTTTGCTGTGGAACCTTTTCAAATGCATTAATCCCAAGACTAAACAAGATGTGATATTTATAATGTGTTTTGACTTTGTGTGCAAGCCAGACCACTTGACTGACGTCTAGTTTGGACCTTTGGCTCTTAACTGCATATTTAAACAAAAACATTGAATTATTTTAGCTGAACTTTAGTTGTCAATATACTGAATTAGTGAGATCAAACTTAGATGAAGTAGAAATCTAATTTTAGTTAAATCAAGGCAATATCCTGCAGTTCTATAGCCTATAAACGGAGTCTTGGCAGCCCCAGTTCCCTAACTCACTATGATATGCCATTTTCTATTAGTGTAGTTTTTCACAGAAGGAAGGATCATCACTTTGAAAAGGGAAGAAAAATATCCTACACATGCTTATTTAAACTTTTACCTGCCATTAGTTAGTTTGACTTATCTGAACCTGCCTCAGAATCTCGATGAAAGAGGGTTGCCTTGTGTAGTTCTGCCTCATTATCTCCTCTGAAACATTTTTACAGCCACTTTAGAGTAGCATACAATATCTGAGTCAAATGTAGGCCAGAATTTCAAGATGTGGATAATTTTTGATGTCACTTTTTAATTATATTGATATTAAGACTGGTATCATTTCTTAAGGCCTATCTTTCTCCCTTAAAACATTTCTGATTCTTCCAGCTGGCAGTTTTAAAATTATATGAGCTACAGTCCATGGTACATAATGAGCTTATAAGGCTGCTTAACTCATTGTACGTATGTGAGTTTTGTTGTCCCTTGTTCAAGTGTATGCAGATTCTTCTTGCCTGCCCGCCTGCATCAGATGGAAACCAGCCTTTGATTGCTTGAAAGTAAATCCAGGAGCTCTTGGAGGAAACTGATTTTCTAGATCCATTTCCATCAGAATTTAGGCCTGGTTTTGGCACAAAAAGTGTTTTGGTCGCCCTGTACAATGACTTCTATTGGGAGAGAGACAGGAAAAAATTGTCCTTGTTAATTTGCCTTGACCTCTCAGCAGCTTTTGATACCATGCATTATGATATCCTAGAGCAGCTGTCCAAGTTAGGGGTGGGTGGCACTACTTTGTGGTGGTTCCAGTTCTACTTGGATGGTCATTTCCAGAGGGTGATGCATGAGCAGTGTTCTTCCACCCTGGGAAGACTTCAGTGTGCTGTTCCTCATGCTTCAAGTTTAATATGTATATGAAATCACTGAGTGGGGTCATCTGGAGTATTGGAGTATGTTGTCAACAATATGGGGATGACACACAGCCCTACTTCTCCTTTACAACTGCAGGTGTGGCAGTGGTTGTGCAGGGCTGTTGTATTGGCTCTGTAATGGACAAGATGAGAACTAAGAAACTGAAGCTCAATCCAGACTGAGTTAATGTTTGTGGGTGGTTCTCTAGATGGATAGAAGGTAGCCAGTGTTAGAAACTGGGATAGAAAAACTAGGAGCCAAGTGGCTCCTGGGAACTGGGTTGTGGGTGCCAAAACAGAATGTCTAGTCACCATTGTGGGGGGTCGGCAACACTTTTTATTTATTATTTTGGTAAGCAGGAACTAATACACAATTCAAATAAGTGTCACATTGTTAATATCATATTTTTAGCAGAAATTGTTTACATGTTTAATTTGGTGTTTACAATAAAAATATTGGTTCCATACTTCAGTTTTCAAAACACTCTACTTTTTGTTTTTAAACTCCTTAACATGTTGTCTACCGTTAACATATATTTTGAGGCTTCAAAGCACATACATATCAGTAATCCTTGAGTGTTGGCCAGGCTCAAAACATGGCACCCAGACTTTTTGAGGTGCTCGCAAATGGAGAATCTTTAGGTGCAAAATGCGCCTGGTGCCTTGCTAATTTCGAACCTGGAGGTAGCCTGCTCTTCATGGGATTATACTCCCTCTGAAGGAGCTGATATGCACCTTGGGGTTCCTTCTCAATCCATTGCTGTTGCTTAAGGCTCAGTTGGCCTCAGTTGTGTGGAGTGCCTTCCATCATCTTCAACTGGTGGCCTACCCGCGGCCCCTTTCTGGACAGGGATAACCTAACTACTGTTGTCTATGCTCTGGTAATGTCTAGGTTAGATTACTGCAATATGTTATATGTGGGGCTGCCTCTGAAGATGGTTCAGAAGCGTCAGCTGGTGCAGAATTCAGCCAGGTTGCTCACCAAACCATTTGAGCATGTAACATTACTGTTGGCCCGACTGCACTGGCTGCCAGTTGGTTTCTAGGTCCAATTCAAAGTGCTGATTTTGACCTACAAACCCTTAAGCAGCTCAGGACCAAAATACCTGAAGGACATCCTTTCCTTGTGTGAACTGGCCCAGACCCTGCAATTATCATCTGAGACCCTTCTTCATGTTCCCCTCTGCAAGAGGTATGAAGGGTGAAAACACAAGTGTGAACCTTTGTTGTAGTGGCTCCACACTTAGGGAGTGCTCTCCTCAGGGAGGCATTCCTGACATTTTCATTAGATATCTTTAGGGGCCAGGCAAAAACATTCTTCTTCTCCCAGGCCTTTGGCTAATTAAACAATCTATTTTCTTCTAAACTGTGGAGGTGGGAGTTATTGGAGGGTTTTGGTATGTAGTTTTCGTGTTTTGTAAACTGCCCTGTGATTTTTGGATAAAGGGCGATAATAGAAATTTAATTGATAATAATGATAATCTGCTTTCTGTTTCTAAAACAAAACAAACCCATGTCTATATGGATATGTGAAGAATATCATAAATTGTAAGTGGCAGCAAGTTACAAAACATTCAAATAACATAATTTTAAATAAAAGGGACCTGTCTGTGAAGTACTCTACAAGTGGCAATTATAATATAAGAACAGAAATAACATCGTGCTGCAAAGTAAGCTTAAACAGAAATCTATATAAAATCAAAGCATATCTGAAATAAGGAAGGAACTAAACAGGCAATGTCCTGGCAACTGCTAGTACGTAAGGGTCTAAAACTGATAACTTTTTTTAAGGAGTATGCATGGCTTCCTTTACCTAAATGTTTTGAGATTGTCAACCACCTGGACTGGATAAGAGTAAAAGAACTGAAATTAAATCTGGATGAGAGGTGCTTTTGGTTAGAAGGCATATCGGCCTGTACTGGAAAGGATTGTATTCTAACTTACAAGACCAGGTTCATAGTTTAGGAGTACTCCTGGATCTAGTCTTGTTATTAGCTGCTCAGATGTCAGGAGAGTTTCTGTCCAGCTTTGGCTGGTGTGCCAGTCCATTCCTAGTCCTGGTCATACATGCATACATTTTGACTGGGGCTAGTGGTCTGTCAGCTGCACTGGCTTCCATTCTGTTTTGACTGCAGTTCAAGATGCTGGTTATTTTGTAGAAAACCCTAAGTAGCTTGAAACCAAGCTTCTCGAAGCAATGTCTCCTCTTATGTGAATCTGCCCTGTTCTTTAAGATCAGCTGTTGAGACCCTCTTTTGTGTACCATTGCCTTTTAAGGCAAGAACTTTCTCGGGGGTGGCACCCAATAAGCGGAACCCTGTCCCAAGAGGTTGGGCTACTCTATTTGGGTTCTGCTGGCACACACTTTTTATTCTGCAGCTGCTGCTTATGGCACTGATTGTATTCTTTGTTTTATGCTACTATTTTTAGTTAATAATTACAGTGGTGCCCCACAAGACGAATGCCTCGCAAGACGAAAAACTCGCTAGACGAAAGGGTTTTCCGTTTTTTGAGTCGTTCCGCAAGACGAATTTCCCTATGGGCTTGCTTCGCAAGACGAAACATCTTGCGAGTTCTTGCGAGTTTGTTTCCTTTTTCTTAAAGCCGCTAAGCCACTAATAGCCGTGCTTCGCAAGACGAAAAAACCGCAAGACGAAGAGACTCGCGGAACGGATTAATTTCGTCTTGCGAGGCACCACTGTAGTGTTATAAAGGTAGGGATTGTGGTTACTTTTATGCTTGCATTGTATCTGTAAACTGCACTGAGCAACTCCTTTATTCAGGGGGAAGGGGTGCGACTTTTAAAAAATAGGTGCGTTTATTAACAAACCCTTCCCTTTATTTGGGAGGTCATAGCTTAAGGAATTGGTGAAGAATCTGGTTGAAGTTTGTTGAAGATTGGTAGCTTGGTGATGAAGTTGAAGTTGAAATTATAAATGCAGATTTCAGTTCGGTCATAAGAATGAATATTGTTATGAATTGCAGAGGGGGGTCAGTGTGAGTGATACCCTGGGTCCCTTGCAGTTGTTGGGATCATGTATCTGTGAGAGTGGAATATTTAAGAGGAAGCTTGCCAAAGCAGTTCCTTTGTCAAACTAATAGCTTTGGCTGGCTTGTTAAGTACCATGATTTAGCATATCCAAAGAAGTTGTCCTGTGCCATAGAAACAAATGGATGGGCCTTTCTCCATCCACATCACCTGTCTGATAGGTAGAAGAACAATAGCCAGAGTTGTTATTTGTGTAAGCTGAAAAGCTGGAGACTAAGTTGGAGAACAGATATGCCTTCCTCTATGCTGGATTTTGTGGTTCTGCTTGAAACCTAATGGAGAAGCAAGATCTGTTAGACTCGTGTTAGTGCTTGAGCCCCTCCATCCTATGGGCAGGTTGCCTGTATGTGTAAATAAAACCATATACCCTGAAGACACCAGAGTCTTTGCTGACCTTCATTGGAAGGTAACAGAACCTTGAGTAAAGTGCAGGCACTCCTGGAGTCTCACTTCTTGGAGTTTGAGGGGGTGCCTAACAGTATTTTCAATTTTCACATTCCTTTCTAACTTGGATCAAGAGTAGTAAGCTGTTAGCAATGTCAGACTTCTACTCACCAAGTGGAACTATGGGTTTGATCCAGGCTAACTTAGTTACGTTTGGATCACATTGATATCTACAAGGCTTAAATCATGATTAATCCTGTTGAGATCAATGTGACAAATTAAAGTTCAGCTAAATTTGTTCAGATCCAGTCCCATGTATTTGAAAAGCTGTCTGACAAATACATTTACATAAAATAAGTAGATTTAATTGCTTAAAGAAACCTATTAAATTTTACCATTTTTTTCTAGGTTTAACTACAGATCAACACATCATCTTGCGTCACATGGATTTTATGAATTCCTAAACTGGTTTGACGAAAGAGCATGGTATCCACTAGGAAGAATAGTAGGTGGGACTGTAAGTACCAGAAAATGTAATCAAGTTTTAAGAAAATGTCCATTTATAAATGAATACTGTTACTTCCATTCCATGTTTGAGTTTTTAACTCCATTTATATCAGATTTTAAAATTTCAATTACAGCAAGTATGTAAAAAATAAGCTGTTTTTCAATTAAGTTTAAAGTGTTCATATTTATATTTATCTCAGTATTGAATCATGACCAACTAGCAGGACCAGGATCTGGGAGATCCAGATTCGAATCCCTACTCAGTCATGAAGCTCACTGGGTGGCGTTAGGCCAGTCACAACCCCTTACCCTCCCTCACAGGGTCGTCATAGGGATTAACTGAGGTGGGGAGTGAACCATGTGCTCCTTGGAGAAAAAGGTGGGATATAAATGTAATAAGCTCTTCTGCTTACCTGCTTAAGAAAGCTGGAGGGGCCAGCCAGATGGAGATGTCAATCACCAACCTGGCATCCAGAAATCTCCACATATTTGCAGTTGAACCTGCGCCAGTCACATAATGTACTTGGTGAATTTCTAACTCTGGACAGAATAGTCCCTAGGACGGTTCAATTTTAGAACTGTAATATAGATAGCTTTTATAAGAGAAAGGTATTAGTGAGCTGTGTACGCAGAACTAATTCAAAAGCTTGTAGTTCAAAAACATTCATATGAGAAAATGTTCTTGCAAACAAAAGATTCAACTTCTATGTTTTTCACGATAGGGTTGTGGTAGAATATAATTGCTGTTGTACTGCAGAAATGTTTTGCATGAACCATCTCTGATGGATATAGATGTGTCCTTGAACACCAGTTAGCTCCTTTTTCAATCTAAGAAGTGCTGTTTGAGTAGATTTACAAGATGCTAGTCAATAAAACGAATCCTTGCGCATTTGATCAATAAAACATTTAATGAAATCAATTTGTTCCTCTTTTTAAAAATCCTGATTTTTCTGTTCTAATTTGAATTATTATATCATAAAGCATAGCTCTGCCAATTTTAGCAGCAAACCGTGTCAATATTGCTTGATGTGGTTGTGTAATAGTTTTGGGTTACTCAATTTAGCTTTATATTAGGGTGCTTTCCCTTAATACGTATAACTTACACCATAAACTTTCAAAATCAGAAGTACTATTTCTGAAATAAACTATTTGATGCTTTCTGCTGTGGTTTCAGCAAATGAAATTCAGTAAATAAGTGATAGCTATATTACTTTTGGCAACCCTGAGGAAGGGCTGTAGCTCAGCAGAACACCCACCTTGCATGCAGAAAGTCCCAGATTCAACCCCCAGCATCTCTAGGTAGGGCTAGGAACATCCCCTGTCTGAACCTCTGGAGAGCTGCTGCCAGTTGTGTAGACAGTACTAAGTTAGATGAACCAATGACCTGACGTTGTTGTTGTTGTTGTTGTTGTTGTTGTTGTTAATATTAATAAATCATTATTTATTATTTATACCCCACACATCTGGCTGGGTTTCCCCAGCCACTCTGGGCTACTTCCAACAAAATATTAAAATACAATAGTCTGTTAAATATTAAAAGCTTTCCTAAACAGGGCTGCCTTCAGATGTCTTCTAAAAGTCTGGTAGTTGTTTTTCTCTTTGACATCTGGTGGGAGAGCGTTCCACAGGGCGGGTGACACTACCGAGAAGGCCCGTTGCCTGGTTCCCTGTAACTTGGCTTCTTGCAGCGAGGGAACTGCTAGAAGGCTCTCAGACCTGGACCTCAGTGTCCAGGCTGAACGATGGGGGTGGAGACGCTCCTTCAGGTATCCTGGGCCGAGGCCGTTTAGGGTTCTAAAGGTCAGCACCAAGACTTTGAATTCTGCTCGGAAACGTACTGGGAGCCAATGTAGGTCTTTTAAGACCGATGTTATGTGGTCTCGGCAGCCACTCCCAGTCACCAGTCTAGCTGCCGCATTCTCAATTAGTTGTAGTTTCCAGGTCACCTTCAAAGGTAGCCCCACATAGAGCGCATTGTAGTAGTCTAAGCGAGAGATAACTAGAACATGCACCACTCTGGCAAGACAGTCCACAGGCAGATAGGGTCTCAGCCTGCGCATCAGATGGAGCTGGTAAACAGCTGCCGTGGACACAGAATTGACCTGCACCTCCATGGACAGCTGTGAGTCCAAGATGACTCCCAGGCTGCACACCTGGTCCTCAGGACTCCTACACACCTGCCTGCCTTCTGTCCCCCAAAAACAGTACTTCTGTCTTGTCAGGATTCAACCTCAATCTGTTAGCCTCCAACCACCTCCAGACACTCACACAGGACCTTCACCAGTTCTGATTTGAAAGAGAGGTAGAGCTGGATATCATCCACATACTGATGAACACTCAGCCCAAACCTCCTGATGATCTCTCCCAGCTTCCTATGTTCCTATTTGCCAGCTATCATACCTCATGGCCTTCTTTTAGGCAATTCAAGATGTACAAACATTTAATGAGGTATGTTCTTTTTGGGAAAAAAAGTGTCTGAAAGAATACAGGCCATCTGTGGTAGGATCCTTAGAAATACCCCCTTTAAAATATTTGCATGAATAGTCTCTCTGCTCCCCACCCCCAATCTTTTTGTTCCCCCCTGTAGAGGCTGCTTTTGAGATTGCTTCTCTTGTTTATCTTGTACCCTTTTCCCTAGCTGCTGCTGGATTCATTTAACTGGATAGGGTTTAATGCTCCAGATTTTCTAGTTAATGGCCTATGTGCTTTTTGAACATTAGCTTTATGCTCATTTGGATTTTAAATACAAGTAGATCCATACAGGCGGTGTTGAGAAAAATCCTGGGCCCCCCCTCATAAAACATGAGTTTTTTGCTTGCAATCTAGATTAAGCAGGTGTCTTTAGTTGTGTTCCTTAGCCATCCTTGAAACCCTTAATTGTATACCATATTATATGTTGTTTTATAATATTAAAGCTAATTCAATGCAGATACTGAAAAATATATCTGTATGTTCAATTGTTACCGAAGAAAATGTTAATGAAAATGTGTGTGTGTGTGTATTAAAAAGACGTTTGGCTCTGGCAATAGCTTGGTTTTATATGGGTTGTGGAAATAACAATCTCTTCTGCATGTGGGTTACATTAATATATTTTAAGTCTTTCTATAACATTGATTCAAATAGAAGAAAAATGCATTTTTCGTCTGCAATTTGGTAAATCACTTTTCCACTCTCTCTCCTAGGTCTACCCAGGGCTGATGGTGACAGCTGGCCTTATACATTGGATTTTAAATATGCTTAACATAACTGTCCATATAAGAGATGTATGCGTGTTCCTAGCACCAGTTTTTAGCGGCCTTACATCAATTTCTACTTTCCTGCTCACCAGAGAACTGTGGAACCAGGGAGCCGGGCTTCTAGCTGCTTGCTTTATTGCGATAGTACCAGGTTACATATCACGATCAGTTGCAGGATCTTTTGACAATGAAGGGATAGCTATTTTTGCACTGCAGTTCACATACTACTTGTGGGTAAGTAACAACTCATGCTTCATAATTTTTATCTCGCTGTCTTTTAGTATTTTGAATCTGTCTTTGTTGTTTCTGCCTTTTAAATTGGCTTTGATTTTAGATTTCTTCAATCGGGTACTCACAAGAAAGCAACGATTTAAAAATTTGAGGGCCTTTTTCGCTTATGCTAATTACTCTCTTTCCAAAAGAAAAAGTTGTGTTGTTATATGGTAAGCTGGTTTTGAACTGGTGAAATATTTTGTGGTCTTTAGCTGGATACGGCTTGAACACTTCCTTCATTATGTCAAACTTTTCACGTTGGTGACACACTTTTTAGACATGCATCATTTCGCAACACAGTAATTCAGTTTTACTAGCAAACTGGAGGTTAAAGTAGGAGGCGCATGGGGAGTGTTCCCGTAACACACCTACACACTGCAGCCGATACAATAACGTGTCGCAACACACAGTTTGGAAAGCTTTGAACTAGAGGGATCGCAAGTATAAATGATAAGAATTCAACAGCCATAAGCATTACTTTATTATTTATTTAAAATACACCCCCACCCTCCTATCAGGGTAGCTCAAAGCAGTCATAAACAGTAGCCATGCAAGTTTCATTTAACAGGCATCAGCTTGAGCTGATTCATAAACCCATGTTTCTGAAATAATGTTGATGGAAGTGGCCTGAACTAAGCCAATCCAAGACCTTTATTTCCTAACCTTTGAACATTATCCTTTGTTAAATGTAACGTTCTTGTTAAAAGTGGTTTGATAGGGTCATGTTGACACTAATAGAGATCATAATTGGCTACATTAGAGATAGTAATGGTACATTAGTCTATTGCTTTCCCACCTGCTTGTTCTCTGCTCCTAATCTATTTTCTCCCAAGTCCCATTTCCTCCCACAGGATTCCAAACATGTGTTAACCCTCAGAGGTGTCTTGGGAGAGGTGAGGTGTAGCAGCAAAGTAATATGAGGGCATGATTAAGAACGGTCTCCTCTCCACCTCTCCCCCGTTGCTGCTTCATTCTAAATCAACTCCTGAACCGGCTTTTCCCTACAAAGCAGATTTGATCATCAGGATATCATTACTTAGAAGTTTGTGTAGTTTAGACCCTAAAATTGTATTACACGATCTAACACATGCATGTTTAAAAGTGCAGTAGAAGTCATAATAATCAAACATTAAAAAGTTTAATAGTTAAAGTTGGTGACATTTTGCTATTGTTACAAAAATTGAGCTATACAATATAATTTAATACATAATGCAACTTTAATATTAGTATATATAATACAAACATAACAGATAAGCTCATATAGGACTGCACCCGTGTGTGTGTGTGTGTGTGTGTGTGTGTGTGAGAGAGAGAGAGAGAGAGAGAAAGAAAGAAAGAAAGAAAGCGCATTAGCCATGCCCAGCTGTGGCATGAAGCCCACAGTGCATTGTGTATTGGGAAATCTTCAGTGCACGTGTGCCTAGGGAACATGTAACACCAAACAGTTGTTTAATACTGTGTCTGAAGCACATCAGTGTGGTAATGGAATGAATAATCTCTCAGTAAAGTACCTTAGTTAATTCTGATGCAAACCTTAAAAATATATTTAGTTCAACCTCTGCTCTTAATTGTTGTTTTTTAATTTGAATGATACATTTTTTCTTATTTCTGCTGAGTTATAACACAAATCACCATTTGTAGGTGAAGTCTGTGAAAACTGGATCAGTCTTCTGGACCATATGCTGCTGCCTATCCTACTTTTACATGGTAAGTGGTATCCTAAACTAATGTACGTAATGTGATTTTGAAATCATTTATTGGCAGAACCCAAATGTGCAAGTCACATTCTTCATTTGTACACTGTAAATGCTTTTATTAATAGTATATTGGAGCAACATTTAAAGATTAAAAAAAGGCTATCAGCACTTGTCTGAAAACACTGACTTTATATATATGGTGGTAGGTTTGAAAAGTTTGTTTACCGGAAAATGCCTCTTCACTTTAGAGAATTGGTTTGCATTTTGTATCTTGACTGAAGTTAGTTGAAGATTTATTTTAAGCATGCCACTCGCCCAGTTTGCATCTCACATCAAAGAGTGAATGAGCAGCATAGTTGCGCACCCTATTAAAATGTTCCTGCGGCACTTAGCATATGCTGCTGCACTGAGAATGAAAGAAGCCAGAGTCATACAAACCAAGGCTCCTGGTTAGGTTCTTCCAAATAAACCATGATCTGCAAATCTTGGTCGCCACAGGCATTTGTTTGAACAACACAACAGGCGAGATTCTGTTTATTCCGCAGTATGGCGTCAGCAAGAGCGGTGTGCTGTGGGTACCAGAGCAGCATGCATCAGCACATAGCTTATTTTAAACTTATGCCTTACTGTGATGTGTGAACTAAAGACCAGATGAACTGATTTGTGCTGCTGCGAGACTATTCACTGCAGAAAGCTGTTCCAAAGGGGGAAATCTAAAATGTGTGGAAGATAGAAAGATCTTTACCTGGCACTGCATTGATCTTAATGAGGGTGCCAGGTGAGTCTCATTGGGGAAGGATGCTCTGTTTTCAGAGCGCCTCCATCAAAAATGCCCTCTGCTTAGTAAGCACCCACTTCAGCTCTTGAGGGAGACGGGGAACGAACCCAGAGAAGGGCCTCAAGTGAACCCAGAGAAGGGCCTCAAGATCCAAGCAGATATATTTATGGAAGGAGGTAATAGTTTCAGTACTATAGCTAATACTAGCTCTTTATTTAAAGTACTTCACCCTCGATTTTGGTATATATACTAGATTATTAAAGAAGTGTTGTTGTTTTCTTAAAAGTTGCTTCGTTTGGAAGATAACAGATACAATGGAACCTCGGGTTGCGAACGTGATCCGTGCGGGAGGCATGTTCACAACCCGCAGCATTCGCAACTCGCAGCGCCGTGTCTGCGCATGCGCAGGTCACGATTCAGCGCTTCTGTGCATGCACAAAGCGTGATTTAGTGCTTCTGCGCATGCGCAAGCGCCGAAACCCCGGAAGTAACCCGCTCCGGTACTTCTGGGTTTGGTGCGGTGCGCAACCAGAAATCACGTAACCTGAAGTGTCTGTAACCCGAGGTAGCTCTGTACTTGGTTGCCATATGTGTGACCAAGCTATCAATGGTGCATAAGGTGTGGATGCTACAGATCTGTTCATACTTGGTTTGTTCACTAGTGTTAATCACTATATCCTTTCATTGTAGAGGAAAACATTGCAGTTCTTATTTTGACATTGTTGGTAAAGTGAATAATGCCTCTAAAATTCTAACTGGCAAATTGCTTAATGTTACAGTCTTCTTAATTGGCATTAATGAGTTCCTGCTTGATAGTATGTCCCCCATTTTATTTACTCCTTTATTAAGTTTACAAATACATTATAATGTATTATATATAATTCACAAATGTAGTTCTTTATGTTAATTCATATTAACAGTAGTAAAGTGATGGTATTTATAATTTTCTGGAAAACATTTCACTGAGAGCCATGACGTAAAATCTTAACTAAGGCATACCCAGAGTAGATCCAATGAAATCAATGGACTTAATTTAGTTAGGTCCATTGAATGGGTCTACTCTGAGTACAGCTAACATTGAAGGTCACTTACAATGTGTATAATCTGTGTAAAGGACTAGGTGAGGAGGAATAAGCAAAAAATGCTTCCTGGATCTGCTTTTTACTGAAATCTTTCTGTCCTGTGGATTTTTCCTTGTGGCCTGGATTATCTTGTCTTGAAGACAAAATTTAATTCATGCTGGCTAGTTTAATGGTTTAACAATAATGTGTATAAATTAGCATTATGTTCTGATATGTTTATTTTTCAGGTTTCTGCATGGGGTGGTTATGTTTTCATCATCAACCTTATTCCACTGCATGTGTTTGTGCTCCTGTTGATGCAAAGATACAGTAGGAGGGTCTACATAGGTGAGTGTTTTGATTTGCTGAGATTGAATGAAAAGTGGGGGTTTTCCCATTCTTAATCACATTACTTCCTTTTTCAATTTAAAAGACTATGAATTTAACTTAAGTGGTTACTTTTGTCTAGTTATAGGCAAAATCGTAAAATAGAATTATTATAATTCTAATAAGGTTATTAGAATTAGTAGATTTGTTTTACTTTTTAAATCATCTTGCATTGCATTGCTTATTGCTTATTACTTCTGCCATAATGAAACAAATTTATTCATTCATTCATTTATTTATTACAAATAAATACACTTAAGGCAGCTAATAACCAGAATAATAATACTTCAAAACAATGAACAATGTAGTCTAAACAAAATAAAATGTAGTTTAAAAAGATAATTTAACATGGCAATCATTCATCTCAAGACAATTTTTCAGAAATGTATGCAATTTTCTTACTATTACCAGTGTGTGACAGAACTGTTTATAATGGGACTGATGAAGCTGGTAATGAATGACAGTTGATCATCCCAGTGCAATGATATCAGTCATTGTCCCTGCAAGTGGCTTTGATTCTACCCTGGGAAGGAGGCAACTAACCTCTGTCCCCAGTAGGAAGGACAAGTGTGAGAGGAGCTTTATACTAATTTTGTCTGCTTCCCTGTACAATTTGGTGTGCTGAAGCTGATGGATGCCATGTATTAGACCAGGGGTCAGCAAACCTTTTCAGCAGGGGGCCGGTCCACTGTCCCTCAGACCTTGTCGGGGGCCGGACTATATTTTGAAGGGAAAAAATGAACAAATTCCTATGCCCCACAAATAACCCAGAGATGCATTTTAAATAAAAGCAGACATTCTACTCATGTAAAAACACGCTGATTCCCGGACCGTCCGCAGGCCGTATTTAGAAGGCGATTGGGCCAGATCCAGCCCCTGGGCCTTAGTTTGCCTACCCATGTATTAGACATTGCTAGGGCTTTTCCTTGAGTTCATATGCTCTGTTCTATCCCAGTTAATTCTGCACTTATCACACAAATGAAGCCCTTTTAAAAAAAGGCCAACTGCACAGTGGAAAAACTGCAATTCTGCTGTGCTAAAAGGTGACATGCTACAGTGCATTGCATTCTGTAAATATGTGTTCTTCAATTGGAGATAAGTCACTGGTGTTGCCTTTTACTATTAAAAAGCAATCAGAGGCCTGTATCCAGCCTTAATGCTGGGCAGTATAGCACTAATATTGGTGATAAAACACTTCCTGCTCTTACAGCTTGCATTTTGAATACCTGACTTTATGTGATGTCAGGTGGTTGACTGGTGGTCACCTGACAAAAAATGGACTGAGGAGGGTATGTGATTCAGTATCTCGCCCCTGACATAAACGTTCAGGTCGGGCATTCCACATACAAGCGAGCAGCAAGAAAGAATGAAATTATGTGGGAAAGAAACCTGGTATGATTTTCTTTTTTGCAGACACACATACAATAACAAAAAGACTAATGGGGCATGGTCTAATTTGCATCGCAATCTTGTTCAGGATCATTTGATGTTCACAGAACTTTTCCGGAATGTAAATTCTTTGCCATGAATTGGGCATATTTTATGGCTTTTGTAAATGGATGTAAACTGAGATTCTATTTGACCTACTTGGCATCATAACTACAATGCTGACTAAACTCCTGCTGACTGCTCATGCATATTTGATGCAGAGTTATTGATGTTGACATCAGTGTGACTACTTTTGAAACAGTTTAGGAATATTGCAGAAGATTTTCTGCAAGTGCTTAGCTGCAAAAGGTTACAGTGCTGAATAAAAGGAAAAAAACCTTCATAAACAGAATAAGCTCCCTGTGATCTATTTTAGAGCAGTCTAGCAGTAAAGGTAAACATTTGCAACAGTAGTAGACAAATATTTGTCACAAATTAGAGCTTTTAAATCTAGTTTCAAATAACTTTGGGAGGATGTAAAGTACTATATACATGCAGAAAACTAGTTTAAATCAGAAGCAACATTGTAGGCTTAATTCTATGCAAGGACATATTGACATTAAGAATAGAATTTGGTCATGTTGAACAAAGTTGATTGTCTTTCAGTCTTTTTCCCTTTTTTGTTTAGGACAACAGGTTTTTTGGCTTGTTACTTTTAAGCAATTTTAATGTAAACATAATTTTAAGTGATCCTTCACTATAGCTGACTTCCATACTAAAGCAGCTGGCAGAATTTCGATGTTCAAGTTTATTAGCTAGTAATTAATAACACATTTCAAGGAAAATGAACAATATAATGGAAATATCCAGACTGAATTGTAGGACTATTTATCATTCTATACTCAATGAGGATTGATCATGCCCAGTAGCTGCAGAATACTGATTATCTGTTGGAGGAGGGGAAGGAGAAATACAGTGGCTATCCTGGAACAGGGTGTGTAGGAGTCACTCTTAATGCTGCAACATCTTTTTTAGGTCCCACTTTTAATGCATATTTCATAGAAAAATGCTCAGTAGCCAATGTTATGGAAATCCAGTGAACACGAGAGAACTTCTGCTTCCTTTTCTTGCTGCGGTGTCTCCCACCTGTCTCTTCTGTAGGGTCCTCCAACCCTCCAAAGCAGTTGGGGGGTGGGGAGGTACGTAGGGAAGTATAGGGGTGGCTAGTTCCATAGTGCAAGGGGAAGGCTTTTGCAAAAGCCCATTACACAAGCAGGATGACACCATGGGATGTTGCTCGCTAAGATAACCGGTAAAATAGTAGGCACATTGTATTACTTTTCTCATATCACTGTTTTAACTTCATAAGCACATGTAATGTCCTTTGTTTGTTAAGGATAGTAAAATTTATTCTTCTACTGCTTGGAAAGACATATATGTGATGTGCTATAAATAGGATTTCTACTTTTACTCTTGTATAGTCTACATTGAATGCTGCCCCTTCCCTTCAACACTTGGCCAACATATAGCATAAATCTGATTTTCTGCTTATATGCATAAGAAAGCAACTTTTGAATTGTTCAACAGGATAACACTTGCCTTCTTTGCATTGAAAATAAGTGGAACAAAGTAGACCCATAACAACTTCTTTTTTCACATGGTTTTTCACATACCCATTTGTCAGAATACTTAATTAGCTGGACAGTTTTGTTAGTTATTAGCAAACGGGGTTTGCCATTGTATAATTGAGCAGCACTGAAACTGCCTTGTAGGTTAGTCCTTTCGAGTGTAGGATTGAATGTTTCATGAGGAGATAATGAATAACTAAGACATCTGGTATTATGCTTAGAAAGGTTACAGCTATCAGGATCATCTTGAGAGATGGACATTGTTGTTACGGTGTATTTCCAAAAGATTCTTCTAGTGAGAACAGCCCATCCTTCAGTTTCTAACTTCTCTGAGACTATTCTGCCAAAGGTGTCCTCAAAAAGAAGCTTGAGTGGTGGAAGATTTTCAAAAGTACTTAGTGTATTTAGGGAAGACTAGCAACGCTGTGTTTGCTGCCAAAGGACTGGTAAGGGATGGTGCAAAAATATTGTATCATTGTATTCTGATAGCCTTTAACTGAAATATGTAAAGCAGTCAGTAAATAAATTTCTGTGCTGCTGAAATACACCTAAGGCCCTTAGCCTGCCGGTGAGTGTGAGCTAACCATATCAGGAAGTCTGAGAAAGGGAGGTCCAATGTCCATTTGCAATTCAAGCTAACTGTGCTCACCGTCTAATTATACAGTCTAGACCCGACTGTTCTGCTTTCATCATGCTGTGATGTATCTAAAGAAGCAAGCTCATCAAAACTGAATTACTTCAAGGTGAAGTTTTTATAATTAAAAGCTCTTTGGCAAGAGATATGCAGAGGTTAAGAGGAGGCTGCTAATCCTTTCCCCATCTGATATCTCCCCCCCCCCCCAAAAAAAGAAATCTGATTCAGAGTCTGCTTTCTGGCCAAATAGGAAAAAGTCGTTGGGGAAAGAGTTATAGACAAGCAGCAACAATTAAACACCCCCCAGCACTACCAGTTTGGGAATCCTGCTGGCTGATGAATATCCTTTTTATCCCCTGCTAGCATCAATATTATAGAGCAGGGGTGGCCAACTCCCAAGAGACTGCGATCTACTCACAGAGTTAAAACCTGGCAGTGATCTACCCCCTTTTTTGGAGTTCAGGTCAAAGTTGTTGCGCTTTTTTTAGGAAGGAGGAAGGCCCATTTTTGGGGGGTTCGGGTCAAAGTTACTGAGTTTTTTCAGGGAGGAGGTAAAATGTTGAGTTTCTTTTAGGGGAGCCACAGTTGTTCAGCTTCTTTGGGGGGGAGCCTATGATCTACCAGTGATCTACCGATAGATCACGATCTACCTGTTGGACATGCCTGTTATAGAGGATGGAGGAAAATTCTTTATGAAGGTATCATTGTGAAAAATGTGTCAGAATTGCAAAGGATATTGGGATGGCATGGAATGGGTCTATATTCCCTTCGCACAGACTTAGGAATCTTATTAGCATTTTCATATGAGCAAACAGTAATAAATTTGTTTTTGCAGCCATCTAAAGTGTAACCGGGTGGGGGAGTTGATGTGCAGAATTAATAAACTCTTGTAATTAGCATAATGGAAGAACACAAAACTGTAAATGCGACAATGGATACTAATTGCTGTTAAATGCCACAGGATGGCAGTGTTGCAATAATTTTGTGACATGAATTTCAAAATAGTGGCAGGCTTGGCATTTTTAGAGTTTATGTGTGTAAATATCTTGGTTAGATGAAGATACAAACCCTGAACTGAAAGAAAAAGGGGAGAAATTATGCAAAAATGTATGCCATTGATCACTGTGTGCTTCTGTGGTTCCCAGCACATTGTCTATTGACTGAAATGTTTTGATAAATGAGTCTTAGTGAAATGAGTTGTGTTGTGCGAAGATCATGACATTTGAAATAAAGCTGCAATTAGTATCCATTGTCACATTTTTATTTATACAGGATTTTGCAGTTTTATAATTGGATGTTTAATGCTTAGCAGCAATATGTGACTTTGTGTTTTATTTTAGCTTATACATGGTTTTTATTCATATATTTTTGCTTTTTTAAAAATTCTGAGAACATTTATCCAAAAGTTACAATATAGTAACAATACATTTTCAATCAATATTTTTGCTTTTGTGCTTCCTGCAATCAACACAAGATAATATCACCAAGGCAACTATCTGTAAACAAACAATAAACATCCATAAAAATGGCAAAAGGTAGTTTCTGTCCCAAGTAGATTTTACCTTGAACAATTGCAAACGTAGGAATAAAGAGTCCACTTGTGATATACCAGTCGTTCAGTGCTTGGAAGTCATTCCCTTAATCAGACGACAAACTGAAGCACATGATCCTCTTTCTATGCTCCTCCCGATGGAAACATGCAGATGGGGACAGATACCCCCCTGCTTTAAGTCCTAAAATTATGAGTATTGCTTTTAACTCTGTAATATGTCTTCTCCCTCATAATTTTAAGCACAGACAAAACCAAAACTTTCTCTGTGTGCATAATAATTTTCCTTTTTTCCTCTTTTGCTGTTTTTCATTCACAGCATACAGTACTTTCTATATTGTGGGCTTAATATTATCCATGCAGATACCTTTTGTTGGATTTCAGCCAATAAGAACAAGTGAACATATGGCAGCTGCAGGTAAGAAAATTATTATTATTTTATATATTAAATTTACCGTATTTTTCCGTCTATAAGACACCCCCGTGTATAAGTTACCCCCTATTTTGGGGGACTCCGGTTTAAGAAAATTGGGGGAGGATCTTACCATGTATAAGACGCCTCCAAATTTTGGACATTATTTTTTAGGGAAAAAACCTAGTCTTATACACAGAAAAATATGGTACGTTGTCTTACACCAGAGCCTCAAGGCAATCTACAATAAAATTATTTAGGATCCAGTGCACTTCAGAAAATCCCTAAATAAAATAACAGTTTAATGCATTGAAAATACTCACTATGAAGGTGTTACTCTGTATTGTAATCAGTCACACAGACACTATTTTGGCTGGTAACCAAATGACAGCCAAATGTGGCATATTTGAGCTAAAGGGATCCACAAGAGAATTGGAGTTTTTGTTTACTTATGGGAACAGAGTATTGAATGGCGTACCTCACTGAAGGGCAAAATATAAGCAGTTAAAGGATGGTAAATATATTTGTCTCCTGTTTACAATCCACACCCCCTTGACTTCCTATGCCATGAAAGGATAATTAAAATTAATGAGCTTAGAGTAAGGATTGAAATGTTGTTTGAGAACTTAAACCAAGGTTGTCTTTCTTTAACCAGGTGTATTCGCACTGCTGCAGGCCTATGCCTTCTTGCAATATATGAGAGACCGGCTTACAAAACAAGAATTTCAGACCTTGTTCTTCCTGGGTATATCTCTAGCTGCTGGAGTTGTATTCTTGAGTGTCATCTACTTAACATATACAGGTAAATCATACAAAAGAAATGCTTTTCATTGACAAATAGAGTTTCAGATAGGCCCTGAGTAATCCACAAGATTCAGTGAGCCCTTCAGGCCTCCCAACAACCTTTGCATGCTGCAAAAGAAACTTCAGCAACTTTACCTATAGAAACAGCATTTGGTGTTGGAGCTGGCTTTTTGCACCCATTAAAGCATTTTCAAAGCAGCTTGCTTTTCTTTCTTTTTTTAAGGACTGATTTAGTATTTCCTTCATTTTCTATTAGTTTAAAACAAAAAAACGGTTGTTCTTCTTGAGGGTCTTTCTCCTTTTGAAACATGTGAAAAGTAGATATTGATCCAAGCCTTTCTAGAAATCCATAATAATGTTCATCTACTAACTTAAATTGTTTTGTTGAAATTTTCAGGTTACATTGCACCATGGAGTGGCAGATTTTATTCACTATGGGATACTGGGTAAGTAGGAATAGAAACAGCACCATAAATTTAGGCTATGCTGAGTGGGTGACAGTTTGATCCATTTCAGACATACCTCCTGAACTATGGTCTGCTATTATGAGAAAACTTTAAGCTTCCATTTGCTGTTTGAAACAATCTGCAGTTTCCCATTAAATCCAAATACGAGCATCTCTGACTTACGTAAACTACAGTGAGTTCATTCAGTGGTTTCCTGCCTTGGTTTCATTTGAATAAACCATTGCTCTCTGTATTTGTGCATTGAGAAACTTCTGAATTGTTCCAGATAACAAAAAGAAGTATTATACTTCTTCCCATCACAGGTGAAGAAAGAGGGAAAGTGTTTCAGAGTTTATTTTTATATATTTGCTATATATGTCATGCACATCAGTAGTAGAATTATGCTTAGCTGTGAGTCCTGGAAGACCTGTTCCCCGCTTGCACCCCAGTGTTCAATTGCATCTGGCCAGAGTTTTCCTCCACTCATTTAAGCTGCCTCCCAGCTGTTTCCTCACCCTAAGCTCTGGAGTATATGAAAGACCCAAGCAGGCGAGGGTACTCAGGGGCAATTGTGTCAATTTCCCGAGCCATTTGGATGTTCCAGATGTTGGTCAGGGCTTCAGTCAGCCAGAAAATCCCCCAGAAACCCATTGGATTCATCAGTCTCTTGAGGGCTGACCACGTTGATAGATCCCCTACCTCTACAGAGGGGGAAAGGTGCTGAAAATCTAAATCTCAACAGGAAATGATCTGACCATGACAAGGAACTGATGTCAGTATCCCCCACCTTTTCACCCTCTTCCTGCCCAGTTGAGGAAAAAGGTCCAGAATGTAGCCTGCCATTTGCATTGGGCTGGCAGTCTGAGGGTCCTCTGCAGCACCTCTGAGACCAGTTTAAGCAGGCAAACTGCTGGGCAGATTCCCCCCACAACTGGACACAGAGTGTGTGGAGAGAGAGAGATGAAATCTCTGTAGACTACAGCAACTCCCCAACCCAACCCTCAAGTCTGTCCTGATGCAGCACTGAGTACCCAGGTGGGCACAGCTAGGTGAGACCAACCCCACCCAGGTTCCAGTGTTTCAGGACCAGATCAGCCTCCTCATCCATAACCAAATCATGGATGAGGGAGGTCTTACTGAGAGCCAGCCTGGCATTCAGCAACAGCAGCCACAGACCTGAGGGCTTGCTGATAGCACAGCCTCAGTTCCCCAGGTTAGAGAAGGGACTGGCACATGGCTCAGTTACTAACTGCTTGTGCTGTGTGTCCCTTACCCCTAAACAGGGATGTGTCTGATCATTTGATCCACACACTTTGTAATGTGAAGCTTTGTAATGAGAATAGGTTTTTGGCAGTTTCTGGGGTTAAATGAAATGCATTTTAGCTAAAAAATAAATAAGTAATTGTTAACCTGCATATTTAAAGGTGTATTCAGAACATTACAAAAATAATTGAAGAATGTTCAGTAGTCCTCGGTTGTACTATCTTTAGTAGTTTCGTCACTTCAAAATAATTTGAACTGAATTTTTTTTAAACAAGGTATGCGAAAATTCACATCCCGATCATTGCCTCTGTGTCTGAACATCAGCCTACAACATGGGTTTCCTTCTTTTTTGATCTACATATTCTCGTGTGTACTTTCCCAGCAGGGCTGTGGTTCTGTATCAAAAACATCAATGATGAGAGAGTCTTTGGTAAGAAGAAGTAACCATCTTTTCAGAACTAAACTATGAGCTTTAGCTGAAATGCTGATGTCCTAGTTATTAGCTTAGATTCATTAGCTTAGTTTACTGCTAAGTTTACTTCAGTTACTGCTTAGTTTACTTCAGTGTTGGGTTAAATGTATTTCCTCAGGAAGTAGAAATAATGTTTCCTAACGTGATTCCTTTTGATTGAACTTCCTTTTAGAATAGCTTATACTGGATGCTTACATGTGAATATACAAATAGAACCTTCTCACTAAATGACTAATGTAATTTTATGTATTATTTCATAAATTTATATATCGCTTGATTGTAAGGGGAAAACCCTCAAAGCGGTTTGCAGAAAATATTAAAGAATAAAATGATAAATAGGATTTATGGTAATTTGACAGATAGACTATTCATCAGCAAATACACTCTTCAGTTATTTTAGATCATTTTGTTTGCAATTTGATGACTCATATTATGGTGAAATTCCAGTGATTCCAGAGGTGAGACTTGGTTGGTTTCAAATGGGGGGTGGGGGACCTTTCCATCACTGTAGTTACAGGTAATTTAAAAATGGGCATTGCTGTAGTTAGCTGCTTCTGAAGTTATACTGTCTTTAGTTTTCACAAGCTTTCCACCAGTGTAGGGTTTGTATTAGTCTGCATTTTGATCCAGTGCAAGAAAATGATTTTCTTCAAATTAATTTGTAAAAATGCTATTAAAATGCTGCTTGTGAGAACTTTTAAAAACTTCTTTCCCTTCTAGCTTTAGTGCAGTCAAGTTTCAGGAGTTCACAGAAACCTTGTGGAGTAATTTATATGCTTTGGTAAAGCTACTCTTTTGTCCTTCAGATCTTAGTAAAGTGAGATGTCTTTTAGCAAGATAACATACATATTGATTTGGTTCTGATTAATTTCCCATTTTTTTGATAAACAACTGAAATCCCTTTTTAAAGTTCAGAAATATAAAATATAATATATTTCAAAGGTAGGTTCAATTCTGTGCACACAGCAGATTTTAGGATCTGCAAGCTTCTTCAAGTGTACAGTAATTGTGTTTATTTCTGAAGTGGATAGTAATCAAGATTTTAAAATGTCCTATAGTAAATCTCAGTGTCTTTATTTCTCTACAGTGGCTCTGTATGCAATCAGTGCTGTTTACTTTGCTGGAGTGATGGTTCGTCTTATGTTGACTTTGACTCCAGTAGTCTGTATGCTGTCAGCAATTGCTTTCTCCAACGTTTTTGAGCATTATTTGGGTGATGATATGAAGAGAGAGAATCCACCAATAGAAGACAGCAGTGATGAGGACGATAAAAGAAACCCAGGAAATCTTTATGATAAGGTGGGACTTGAAGATCTAGATGGCTTCCGATTTTAGATATTTTAAAAAAAATAAATGAATCCACATTAAAAGCAAAAACAGAGAGAGCAAAATGGTTGCATGTGTAGTGCTTCTGTTCTGGCCAAGGGGGTTCTAACTAACCATTTCTCTCCCTTCCCCCAATTTTTCATCTCCTTCCATCAGTCATTCTCACTGAGCATGTGCGGTCTTCATTGGCTTTTTCTGGGGAAGCAGTGGACACACTACTGCTCTGTCGCTGCTACATTAAAATGTTAGATAGCTTTCAGTTCCATCCCTGGGGACATTTTAAAATAGGCTCTCAGTATCAAACAGTCCTTTCTGCCCTTTATAGATGCATCTCTCTCCCTTTCCAGGCATTCTGTTCCATTCCCTTTCACACTCGGTTGTCAATTGTTTCCTTTCAGTCTCACAGTGGGATTGTTTTGGAGGTTTCATTCCATTGTTTGTTTTGACTAAAGGTGTGTGGGGGGGGTTAGCAGCGTAGCTTTTAGCTGCTGCTTCCTATCTGCGCTAGTGATGCAGGTTTTTGTACATAAGCACGACTACAAAAAGACTTGGACCCTTTTTAGAAGGGGTGATGTTGCTTTCCAACTTTTGCAGATGAACTGAAAAATGTAAGGAAACACAATCTCATTCATGCAGATGTTAAATGTTAAATGCCACCCCACTACCACACACTTTGGGAGGGGGACGACTGTTTTTGTTTGAGATACAGTGGTGCCCCGCAAGACGAATGCCTCGCAAGACGGAAAACCTGCTAGATGAAAGGGTTTTCCGTTTTGGAGGTGCTTCGCAAAACGAATTTCCTATGGGCTTGCTTCGCAAAACGAAAATGTCTTGCGAGTTCCTGCAGGGTTTTTTTCCTCCCCCCCCCCTTTTTCCCAAGCCGCTAAGCCGCTTAACAGCTGATCGCTAAGCCGCTTATCAGCTGATCCGCTAATAGCGCTAATCCGCTAAGCCGCTAATGGGCTTGCTTCGCAAGACAAAAAACCCGCAAGGCGAAGAGACTCGCGGAACGGATTCTTTTCGTCTTGTGAGGCACCACTGTACATAAAAAATTACTAGTGTTCTTTTAAAAAAAACAACCAGTAGAAGACAGCTTCTGACATCCTTAATAAATAGGCATTTGTCTAGCACATAACTTGGAAAACAACTCTTGAGGGACGGCTCTAGAAATGTGGCTTTATTGTTGAATATGGGGCTTATAAACCCTAAAAGCCTGGCATAAACTGAAAGGCCCCGAAATTCTAATTTGTTTTTGTTCAGGCAGGTAAAGTGAGGAAACACATATCCGAACAGGAGAAAACAGAAGAGGGTCTTGGGCCGAATATCAAGAGCATTGTGACAATGTTGATGCTCATGCTGCTGATGATGTTTGCCGTCCACTGTACATGGGTAACTAGCAATGCCTACTCCAGTCCCAGTGTCGTCCTGGCCTCTTACAATCATGATGGGTAAGGCGCCCCCTTTTGTATGCATCTTAGTGTGAGTTTAATGACTGTGTGAGACTGGTTAGGAATGCAAAACACACCACGTGACACATTGGCCTGACCCCTGTTCTCCATGGGCTCGTAACTTCTGGCTTGAACTACTGCAAATTTATAATGCCACTGAGGTGGTTGGCTAGTTGCAGCTAGTGCATAATGCAGCAGCTCGACCGCTCACTGGGGTATCTTATCACCATCATGTTATGCCACTGCTGGAAGAATTGCACTGGCTGCCAGTTAGCTACCAGAATTCCAGATGCTGGAAGTGATGTGCAAAACCCCATACAGCTTGGGTCCAGGATGCATAAAAAAACCACCTTACTACTTCAGTACACAACCAGTCACTGCTCTCTGTGAGAGCATCCTGCAGATGCCCTCCCACCAGGAGGTTCATTCTGAAGGATACAAGAATTGGGTGACAGCAGCTACCCTTTGGAAATCCCTTATGTTACGTATCAGACAGACATCATCTCTATTGCATTTTTGGCACATACAGAAGACTTCCTTTTTCAACAAGCCTTTTAAGTGGAGATTTTTATCCTAGTTTGTACTTTTTTGATAGGAAATTGCTTTTATATATGAAATTGCTTTGCATATGTTTTTATTTTTCCTTTTTAAATTATATTTGCTTTTAAAGTTGTATCTTTTCCTCACAAAAGTGACCCAAAACAATTTACATAACCAATAAACAACTCTGTATAACAACCAATGAAACCTATAAGCCCAACCATACAGATAAAGACAGGTCTTACAGATCCCGCTCCACTTAAAGAGGCTACAAATATCTGAAACCCTTTATTCATTCACTTTAAGATGCTTTATAGGAAGCAATTCATAAATGGAGTAGAATAAATAAGATCTAATCAAAGTGAGTCTGCTTTCCGATAAAAACTTTCTGGGGGTTTTTCTGTTGCAGCACCCGAAACATTTTGGATGACTTCAGAGAAGCCTACTATTGGCTAAGACAAAACACAGATGAACATGCCAGAGTAATGTCTTGGTGGGATTATGGCTATCAGATAGCAGGAATGGCAAATCGGACTACTCTAGTTGACAATAATACTTGGAATAACAGCCACATAGCCCTGGTATGTAGTGGTACTTCTGCATATTGAGAACTGGGTGACAGAACACGTGGCTCTAGATTTATAAACAATTACATTTTAATGTATGCTGAAGATTGCTTTCCATTATGTTGCTTTATTTTATGCCTTAACTCCAAGATCATGTTTGAGAAATGTTCGTTTTCTAGGTTGATGATGATACCTGATAACATAGAATTTGAAACAGAAAAAAGTGTTTCAACTTTTATTCTCAATAAACATTGAGATATCTACCTGACCTTATCCTGTTTATATCCACAGCCTGTCAACTGTGTTAAAGGACAATGACCATTATCACTACTCCCTCTGGACTCCTTGCTGAGAGGAGCAGAGGGGAAGAGTATATTCTAATGGGGCTATAGCTGTCTTCATAAAAAGTGGCCCGATTTATATAACAACAAACCATGGTTTATGACATCTTAACTGGGCCAGTGACTACAAAAATATGTGCTGTAGTGTTGCCACATACTGAACGTGACTGAGGTTTTAGGCTTGAAAGATATATAATTATAGTGTGTTATGCTTTATTTTATATTTAAGTTGTGTTTATACATATTTTAAGCCAACCACTGACTCTCGTGTATCTTTTAGTTAAACTCGATGCTACGATTATTTCAGTTCTATATTTCACATTGGATGAAATGGCCTCTAATAACATGGGGCTAATGATATATCTTGACTGGTTGGTTAATAACTGCTTTTTAGACAAGAACACTTGCGAGTTTTAGAAATAACTCTCTTTATTGCAGGTAGGAAAAGCTATGTCTTCAAATGAGACAGCAGCTTATGAGATCATGAAGAGTCTGGATGTGGATTACGTGTTAATAATTTTTGGAGGTGTAATTGGCTACTCTGGTGATGATATCAACAAATTCTTGTGGATGGTGAGGATAGCTGAAGGAGAACATCCTAAAGATATCAGGGTGAGTTGAAATATAAATTGCCCCCCAAAAAAACCCTTTAGTAATTATGTTAAGGCTGCTGGTACAACCTATCAAGATCTTGCTTCTAATTCCGCCACACTTCTATTGAGAAATTTTCCTGATATATTCTCTGGATTCTACGTACTTCGCAGTAGAGCTATAATTAGATGACATCCTAATAGTCGTAGTATTTTATGTAATAAATAATAGTATTTTATGTTGAGGGATTGCTTCAAATCAGGCCTTATCAGACATTGGTACCATAGCATAATATACCTGATAAGATCAGTAGTAAGATGAAATGAGAACAAATAGTGGTCTTCCCTTATAGACGGTGCTTCTTTCTTTAAAAAATGTTTAGGGGTATTCACATTTTGACTCAAGAAAATCACCATTCAAATCGGGGAAAATAAATACAGTAAATGGACAAAACTACAAAGATTCACAAAATGTTTAGGGGTATGCAATATCCCTGCATCCCCCCAGAAAAAAGCACTGCTTATGGATGTTCAGAAATGTGTCTTTCTTGGTGATACAGCTGAATATTCTTCCAGCTGAATAATCCAATAATTCAATTTCTGAATGCTTATAATTTTGCTACTGTACCCCCCTCAAAAATCATGGTTACAGCCAGTATAGAAAAAAACAAGATTGAGCTCAGTCTGTGAGAGTTAAGTCAGTTTATTTGAAGTAGAAACCAGTTACAGCACCACTTTATTTCCCATATTGTGGCAACATGCATAACACTAATTGTATTTCCTTTTTCTCCCTAAAGGAAAGCGACTATTTTACTCCACAGGGAGAGTTTCGAGTTGATAAAGCAGGCTCTCCAACCTTGCTAAACTGTCTCATGTATAAAATGTCATATTACAGATTTGGAGAAATGCAGGTTAGTGAAATTTTGCTATCTTAAATGTTTCTTTGGGGGGAAATGTCGGCCACTTAAGCCAGAAAATCTCTAAGCGATATGCATAATATAATTATCAATAAAAGTTAAAATCAGCAAAGCTTTTAAAACGAAACACAGTGCTAGTTTTTAGAATATAGTTTAACAACTAACCTGTGTATCACTCAAAGAATCCATAGGGTTGTGTAGTCTTCCTTTGGCAAAATAAGACCTTCCTTTGGTGGTCTTCAGTGACTCTCCCAAACCTCAAGAGCAGATTGACAGGTGGCTATGGGTGGGAAGGGGAATAGTATCCACCTGAAGAGTGTTTCAATCGCTGTTTAGTTGATGGGAGACTTACTGGATCAAATAGCCTTCTATCAAGATCCAGTGAGGGACACCCATTAGTATAGTATTATAGTACTTTAGTGCTAATATGATAAAATAGCCAAAGGGCTAAGAGGGAAAGGAAGTGGCAGTAGAGGTCAAATATGCTCTGAGCTCTTGTAACCCCAGGGTTAAAGGATCAGGTGGGTATTAACATCTGCATGGAGCTTTCATTATAAGTAACTAGGAAGAGCTGGTTAATATGGGCTTATATTACAAAGTTAAATAAAGGGCAGACAAAGGAATGTAATTCATTATCTGTTATATTTCTTATGTGAAAGTTGCTGTTTCTAATTTTTATAATGAAAATTGTAGATTTCACAGTGCATGTATTTTAAGCTAATCTTTGAATTAATATTTTTTTAAATGCACATGCTATAGACCACTTTGGGGTTTTCTTAGAAAAAGAAATAAGGCATATAAGTTTTAAATTTAATACATTTAAGGGAAACGTCTGGATGGGGGTAATCTGGAAGCTTAGCTTGGGTGTCAGTGGTATGACTCACAACTCTGCCTTTCAGTTGCCGTCATCTGATCCCAGGGAGGTGGTGTAAAATCGAAACTGGTGCTTGGGGGCGGTTTGGTACTGGATGCGGCTGAACAAACCATTAGGGGAACCAGATGACAGATGTTGATGTCTGCAACCTCTTTTGGATGAGATCAGAATCTTGTAGCAGCAGGTGCACAACTTGAGAGTTGCCTTGTGAATGTAGCTCTCATCACCAAGCACCTTTTACCAAAACCTTCCCAGAAGAAATCTGGCATCCCATTACTTACAGGCTTGATGACAGTAATGCAGAGGTTTTCAACCTTTTGGGGTCCACAGCGCCATTTTTTCTGTGGCACTCCTATGGGGCTCAGGAGCCCAGTTATGTCACCCCTTGCCTGCAGAGCCAGCAGCCCCTCACTTTTTGAACACCCTCCCTTGTGGAGTGTTCCCTCGGCCTCCTCTCTTCTCCTCTCTCCTTGGGAGTCCTCCGGGCAGCCACTGCTGCCCCCCCCCCCCCGCCCCGGTCTCTGAGCTGCCCCCCTCACCCCAAAGAGAGGTGCCTCCTCACATTGCCCCACAGGAGCCTAGGAAGCACCCCCTGGCCAGCCCCAGAGGCACCATTTGCCTGGGGAGCTTGTAGCCAGGTCTGCTGCAACAAACAGCCATGCAAGCCTTTGGGAGGCAGAGACGCAAGAGGGCATCAGAGGAAGGTGGAAAGGAAAGAGGGGCTGAGGCCAGTGTTGCCTGCAGCACCCCAGGGTGCCACAGCACACTGGTTGAAAACCACTGCTGTAATGTGTTACTCTAACAGGGACTGCCGGAGTTCTGAAGGTAATAGGAGATAAAAGCACACAACAGTGATCCTTTACCAACTCGCACTAGTATCCGTTTATTAGTTTTGACCAGGCATAGGCAAACTCGGCCCTCCAGATGTTTTGGGACTACAACTCCCATGATCCCTAGCTAACAGGACCAGTGGTCAGGGATGATGGGAATTGTAGTCCCAAAACATTTGGAGGGCCGAGTTTGCCTATGCCTGGTTTTGTAGGCAGGCATTCTTGTAGGCAGATTTTATTCAGGGAGCCGTCTCCTATTTTGACTCTAGTGTTTTAACTGTTGCTTTTTGGTTGTTGTGGTGGCTTATATTTTTGATTTTATGATCAGCAGTTTTTCATTGTGAGGCTGGATGGAATCCTTTAAATCAGTCTCCCATTTCCAGCTCTTAGATTTGGTTCTGGGAAGAGATTACACATCTGTAAATAAATGGGATAATAGTGTTTTGGATAGTCCTTTTATACTTCTTCTATTTTGCACTGTATACAAATAAAAATAAGAAACTTGTTGCAAGCAATTGCCATGGAACAGGGGGCTCCAGATTTTTCATGTAAATTGTACCCACATTTGAGGCCCAAACATTTAAATGTTATAGTTTTATACCGCAATGTAGCGATTTGAAGTTAAGGCTCCCGTAACAATATCCTATTGTAAAATGTATGGCAACTCATATATATTTTAAGTAGAACTTGGAACACTGGGAGATATTTTTCAAAGTAGTACTTGGATTGAGTTCTCTTCACAGGATTGCATTTTATATCTTCAACCTAATGTGTGACATTAACTTTTTGTAGCTGGATTTTCGGACACCGCCAGGATTTGATCGCACACGCAATGCTGAGATTGGCAACAAGGACATTAAGTTTAAACATTTGGAAGAAGCCTTCACATCAGAGCATTGGCTTGTTAGAATATATAAAGTGAAACAGCTAGACAACAGAGAGACACTGGATCATAAGCCTAGGCTAACCAACATTTTACCAAAACAAAAGTATTTGTCAAAAAAGGTGGGTTCCCAGTGAAGTATCCCTAAGGAGGTTCATAGTGTTACACAAATTTACCAACTATATGATTAGTTCTTTCTACTAGCCAGATGCAGAGAGAGTTTGTATCAAATATCAGACCTGCCTGATGGTAACCATGGTTAACTAACACTGACTAAGCATGTGAGGGCAACTAAATTCATTGTTGTGCTAATTGGCAGGCTGTCTCAGAATCTCTTAAATCCCAGCAAAGTGTAACAGAGTACTATCCAAAATACGTAAGTAGTGTTTTAGTAACTATGGCAGCTCACTGAGTAAAATGTGAAAGTGTCTTTCTGAAAAGTGATACCTAGAAATTTCAGAATGACTTCTCTTTTTTTTTTTTTTTTTTGTAAAATAATTAAACCTGGAGCTTTTGTTGACAGCTTGAGTGTCTGGCTTACTCCTTTTGAAATTGTCTTACACAGGTTTTCATTTTTAAAGACTCATTTTTGTGTGCGCGTGCTACTCTATTGAATATAAAAGTGTTCAGGCATGGAAATAAAATCCTTTTAAACAAACACCCCCTTTTTTACATGATTCCTTGCAAAATAAATAGAACCTTATGGACAGGCAATGTTTAATCTTTTAGGAAGGTCGCTTCAAGGGCAGAGTTGTATAGAGTTACAAGCTGACTATATAAACTATTGATATTGCTGGAATTCGGAAAAGCACTCAAAGAGTAAATTGATTAATAACTTGATACTTGAGTGGCAAGGACATAGTCACACATACCCGTGTAAACCACTAAAGGTGTTTTCTGGCTTCTACTTTCATGCACAAATGTTTTCTGCTATACAGTATTTACTTCCCAATTGTCTTTGAGTTCTCCCAGTTTGGTGCTCCTGGCTTCCTGCATGTACCCATTATGCAGGTGTACAGAAGCATCTGCCCAGAAGAGGTAAGCTGTGCACATTATTACACCAAGGGGTTGGCAACGTTTTTTGAGGCCGGTCCAGTCCACTCCCCGGCAGACCTCTCGGTGCATGCCCGCTCAAGCTATTTCCAGCGCATTTCCAGGATGGAGGAGCGCCCGTGCGCACGCGCACACACTATTTCCAGCACTCTTCCGACCCGGAAGTCGGTCCCCACAGCGAGGAAAAAAAATGGCACCGCAGGAGGAAAAAGCATGGAATCTCCACGCCAATCCACAAAACGGCCGTGGGCCACAACTGGCCCATGGGCCTTAGGATGCCGACCTCTGTCTTACACCCTTAAAAATCATCATGCATACATAACACAAATCATATGGTAGTGACATGTTCATGTTGTGTTTAAAAGCATAGTATGATCAACATATGAACACAATTTGCAATAGTTGCAAGGTTGGAATATCAGTGCATTATCATACCATGTGGGTTGTGTTTTTTTCTGGCATTGGAGTCATGTTTTGGAATGAGGTACTGAGAATTTTCAGATTCAGTGTTGCAGATATTAGTTGCACTTGCTGTACGTTGACATGTACCTTTGCAGCAAAAAATCTTGTCCTCATTTTTGGAAGTCTTAAGATGAGCAAATCACATTTCTAGTTTTGGAGATACAAGTGTGGATGAGTCAAGGATGTAGGGCTTAAAATAAGCTATAGCGGTATGCAATGCAAGTCTTTATATTAGTTTTTGCTTCCAGGAAAAAGGTCAGTTGAGAGTGTAAGGTAAAGTTGCTTTTAGAATTAAGGATCTAAATTGTACTGTACCCTGCATATAATGGCCTTTATAGTCTAACTTTTTGATGTAGTGCCAGAATAGTTGTGTCCCAGTGATAAAGGAAATGACAGCCATATTTTTGTCAGTATATGAGACCCCAGGAAAAGTCTGTTACCTATCTTGGCAAGCAAACCTTGCTTTAACATATAATTATCACATCACTGTGATGGCTCCCACTAGCTCAACTATTTTGTAGAATCCAACCCAAGGTTAAAATTGCTTAAAATATTTCTGGGAGGCACAATTGTAGAAGGAAAAATGGAATATGTGTTTGTCTAACTTTTATTTTAAAAATACGCTTAACACGAAGTACTAAACAGAAACCTACGTTAAGGGGTGTCGACTAAATGTACATAGAAAATAAATTTATGAAGCCAGATTGTTATTTGTTATTTATTAAATTTAGATACTGCCCTATCTCAGGGCAAGTTCACAAGATAACAGCCCAGTTTCTTTAAAAGATTAAAGATCGGTTTTTGAAAAGGTTTTGAGTGTTAAAGGTTATTGTGACACCAGTAAAATGTCAAAAATATGGAGAAGAGCGTTTTGTAGCCCTTATGAAAATTTACTGCAAATCATTTACAACTAAGTTTTACCTGATTTAGGCAATAATCTTAAACACACTTACTAGGGGGTAGGTTTCACTGAGTACAGTGGGACTTGTGTCTGAGAAAACATGCATAGGGTGGGGCTGTTAAAAATTTCAGATTCTTAGGCCTGCCAGTTTCCTAGCCCTGACCCCAAATGTAATATTTAATTATTCTAGAGCAATGCAGAACTTGATGTAGTCACTAGAGCATTGTAAGAAACTAATACACTATTCTGTTTTTCTTTTTAGACTGCCAAAAGGAAGCGTGGCTACATTAAGAATAAACTAATTTTAAAGAAAGGCAAGAGACCCAACAGGAAGACAGTTTAAATACACTGTACTGATTGCTAATATTGAAGCAGTTGTCCTTGAGATAACCAGTCTTTGCCTTTAGCTCAAGTCATGTTTCACAGCAACATGAGGGTACAGAACCATCATTGGTCCAGATTATTGTACAAAACTTTCAGGCAATGTCTGACTTTAAAATTTTTGGCTTATTGAGAACAGCTGTTTTAGATTTGTATTGTGGAGCAAGACTGAGCTGCTGTCCAGGTCTAGCAGCAGATTTTTTTGATTTTTTTTATTTTACTGGTACATATTATCCTTCCAATCGATTGAATTTGGACTGATTGCACCAAAGAGCCCTTTAATTCGGTCCTTGGCACATGCATACTTGTCGAGATTTTTTTTAAGTAGTTGAGCTGAACAGCAATATCTTACTGGAATGGTGAAATGTATGAATTGACTAGCCTTGGTCTGACACTTTCAGGAGTGTGGATATTTTTATATTCAGCTACTAGGACTCCTTTAAAGGTATTTATTTTACAAGACTTCATGAAATGTACTCTTGCTGTATGTTGTGTGCTGGACTGTAAACCAAGCTGCAGTTTCACTAATCACCGGACAGATTATATAATTGGATTATGCAACTTGTTTTGAGAAGAGGTGGTCTTGCTGCCCAATATGCAGGTGTATTCTTGGACTATATAGGGCAAATCTTGTAGGTAGATACAAGGGCTAAATTTGTATCTTAAATCAGACACGACAGTAATGAATGCTACTGAGCACCCTAGCACCTGGTGTTCTCAGATTTTGCTTGTTTAGCTTCATATTTTCATTAAACCATAATTTGGCCTGTTAGGAGATGTTTTTTGACAAGTATCCAAAGTCTTTCTGTGGCTACTGAAAGGCAGATGGTTTATAAACCTGCCTCCATTTTCACGGGGTTGTGGAAATGACTGGCTTTTCTCCATATTTTTATTTAGTGCTTCAGTTGATGGGAAACTTTTTGCTTGACTATGTGCTTTGTCTTTTCTATTTTATTAAAAAGACAATTATCAAGTGCACTAAATTATGGAGACTGAACACGTTCACTTTCCAACTATAGGAAACCTTACAGACTTGAACATCCTTTAGTTATTTTAATAAAGTTAAATGTGTTTGGGGGTATGGCTCACCTGACAGCCACAGGACATAATTTCAATATAGTAAACAGCTTATGCCAGATGTATTGGTGTAAAGCAGAATAGTATGTACCTTCCAAACAAACAAAAAATTATCTATTGCTCAGTGAGAATGTTACTGCTGACTTTTCTTCTCAGATGTATAATTTTTATTTGTAAATTCATTTTTGAGTAAAGAGGTTATTAAATCAATAATGCAGTGGCAACATTTTCACAAAATAACAATCTGGATTTCTGACCCTTTGTCATTGAGATTATATTACTTTGTTGCTTTCAAGCTCAATGCAGACCCGTTGTTGACTATAGGGGAAAATAAAGTTAAATCAAGTTTTGTGTTAAGTGGTTGGCTGCTGTTCCTTTTTTTATTATCTTACATTAAGCTTTGCCAATTCTGCTTATGGACTTGCTTACAAATTCTCTTGCGATCATCTACCTTTTGCCCAGTCACTGAGGGAATAGTTTTGCATCCAGTTGCTGTCTTTCTGCTGACAGAAGGATCAGCAAAGCTTTCTAGTATGCAGCGTGGATCAAGGCAATCTTCAGCTATTTCCACTCTTCTGTAAGCCCATCCCCACCCCCCAAAAAATTAGCTCTGGTTGAAGTTGGTGGTGGAAGGCCTGCAGGCGATTTGCCAAAGACTGCCTCAAAATCATGTACCACTCAAAGAGCTTTCTATCGGCAGAGGGCCACTATTAGAGACAACCCTTCATGTTCCACAATATAACTTAAGCTGGGTTTGGAAAAGAGATGTTTAAGCCATTTGCAAGTAATAAATAAGCTTTATGCTTGCAGGCTTAATCCTTAACACTGATCTAGTACATCTCATATTTATGGTACGTTAAATTTGGACTGACACCTCTGGTTTACACTGGCTTCCTTTTGGGTTCTTGTACCCAGTACCACATTTAAATTCTGAGTTTCAGTTCTAGTGGGAAATTGGTTACTTCTTTAGTAAAAGACTCCAATCCAACCTTGATACCAAGTGCAGATCTGTCCTAAAATTCAGACTGTTGTTACTTGGAACAATTCATTTTTCTATAGTGGTCTTAAGGGTGGTTGTTTTTGCAGGATACGGCTGCAAAACAACAGCTTTCATACTCCTCTCCATTTTTTGATAGTGTTGCTCTTACCTCTCAGATCATGGAATTCATCTAGGGTGTTAAAAGTCCTCCATATCCTTTCTGCAGTTGTGTTGCTGCAGCTACTGTATTTGAGCTAAACTATGATCAAGAAAAGCAGGAGACACAAAATGCTCTCGCACGGAAGGCTCAAATCTTGACCGGAAACAGCACTTTTGAGAAGCATTTCTGGGCCTCATAGCCATGTATGCAACAAGCGGCAACATGTGCAAAAACCATCCAGACTAATACTGAACTCACTCTCCCGTCAACCCTTATGTAGTCACAACAGCATCCTCCATCCACAAGCAGGGAGGGAGCCTCAAGGTCTCATACTTATAAACAGCCTGATGCAAGATTCCTCTGTACAGTCAGTGATCATGGAACACAGTGTTGAGGCAGGGGGCAAATGAGTATCCTGACAAAGGATGTCGCCGGTTAAGTACCCTGAACACAAACCTGCCACACTGAAAAACTTTACTGCAAGCCCTCCTTAAGAATATGCAGAGTGCCTTTCCTTTCCTGTTCAATTGCCAATTTCTGCTGTGGCTTATATACATTGTTATAACCTGTCCTCAAAACAGCCAAGTAAATCCTCTTTCCTCTATCTATAATAGCCATTCATCAATTTTGAAATATTTCCTTCCGATACCTCTGGAGGTAACTTCCGATACCTCTGGAGTAACTTTGCCTGAGAAAAACAGACAGCATGCACACATTCCTCCCTAACATGGTCTTGAACATTGCTGACTGACATCTGGCCCCAATAATAAACAACTCAGCTTTGCTGGTGCTGCATGCAGAGGGCAAAAATGAAACCCCTAGATTATTATTATTTTTATAAATATATAATATACATCCCCCCACACTGCCAATCTCCCATTGTCACCCACTACTCACATTTCGCCAAATTTAATCCTCAATTTTACATACAGCCAGCTCAATAAACAATCCCTCTTTCTTATTCTGTCTGAACGTCTCAGAAGCCTTCAATATGGTATACACTGGTCAGTACTGTCCCTTTCACTCTTCTTATTTCTGACTTCAAGCTTGAAGGGGGTAGGCTGATTTAATCTCAACCAAATCCGTATTTCCTCTCCATCCTGCCCCCTAAACTAATAAATTTTTCTGCAGTCCATCCTGCCGGTCCTTAGTTCCATTACATCCAACTCCACAGTTTATTCTCTTCCGAGTGCTTAATGGACAGTCAATCCAGTTATTAACAATATTTTTCTATTTTTATTTCACAATACAAAGTTCCAAGCGGTGGTTCAAAATCCCTCAAGGTTGTTATTCTCCATTATCTTTCAGGCAAAGTCCTTAGTTATAAAATAAATCCACTGTAAAGAGGTATCTTTAAAGTCCCCTCTTCCCAAAAACTTTACATTCCATTGCTTATGGGGAAGGTAGATAACGCAGATCCCAAAGAAAAAATGTGACTTAAAATACTGCCTCCCCTCCCCTCCACTGCTCAAGCAAAGCAGAAATTAGCGTCTTTCATTCTTTCCAAAACTTTCCACCTCGCCTTTTCATCCAGGAGACAAGGATTCCCCCCGCTCACAGGCAAAAAATGGCATTAACGGATGACCATGCATAGTGCCCTTTCAATAACTTTAAAGTTCAGGGGAGACATGCCCCTTACCCCCCCCATTAATCTCTGGCTGGGACCCCACCTGGGGACTGGAGCGCCCGAGAGGGCAGCTTGCCAGGTTCGCTGCAAAATAGGAAATCTGGTAGCCACATCTTCCTGCTACTCAGCTTTGATTTGCTCACCTTATAGTCCTGGCAGGCTATAAAGGTAAAGGGACCCCTGATCATTAGGTCCAGTCGTGGCCGACTGGGGTTGCGGCACTCATCTGGCTTTATTGGCCGAGGGAGCTGGCATATAGCTTCTGGGTGTGTGGCCAGCATGACTAAGCCACTTCTGGCAAACCAGAGCAGTGCACGGAAACGCCGTTTACCTTCCCGCTGGAGCAGCACCTATTTATCTACTTGCACTTTGACGTGCTTTCAAACTGCTAGGTCGGCAGGAGCAGGGACCGAGCAACAGGAGCTCACCCTGTTGCGGGGATTCAAACTGCCGACCTTCTGATCGGCAAGTCCTAGGCTCTGTGGTTTAACCCACAGTGCCACCCGCGTCCCGCTGGCAGGCTATAACAACAACAAAAAGCACCCCCGTAATACAATCAATGAAGAGACCAGCAAGGAAATGGAGGAAAATACAATGCCAGTGGAGAGCATTTTCCATCTCTTTCAAGGCAAGTAGCAATTCTGGTTTTAACAAAAGCATTTGTGAGACTGACACTGAGATCCAAGAAGAAATCCCAGTTATGCTTATGTGAAGTTAACCAAAATGCCCTTTAGACTGGAAAAGCGAAAAACCAAGTATGGCCAGTCTTACTTGCTTCCTTACCTTATTATCCAAGGTGAACAGTTCCGCAACGTTGTTCATAAACTGAATCAGAACTGAATGGCAAGGTCCATCTTTTCAGAGCTCAGATCCACCTTTAGCCTCATTCATATAGTGGTAAATGCTGCTGGCAGGACCCACCTTGGGTCTGGTCTTGACCCATGACCAATGTTTAACTTCTAAGAAAAGCACAACTTGCCTGTTCATTATACACAAGTCTCCCAAGTCTTGTTAATGCAATGCCTGCAGGAGTGAGTGGATGTTTTAGCAATTAATACTAGCTACATGCTGGCTCCATTGTCAATACTGGTTTCCAACCCACACGGTTATGTACGAGCTGAACAAACAGCGCATCAGAATCAATAAATTCAAATAAAATTTATTGAGTGTTTCGTTTGTGAGTTCAGTTCACAAAATTATGAAAGGAAGGCTAATCAGAAGTGACTGCCAGAGAATTGGATCTTAAATAAGTATAAATTCGTTTACGAACAGTTGTGTTTAAGAAAAAATTTGCATAGGTCCTACAGCTGTGCACAAAGGTTAACTGCAAGAACATCAAAATTTACATTACCATTCAAAGTGTACAGCATCTACACTGAAAAGAATCCTTCAGTTGCAGGTGCAAGACAAACATGAAATAACTTACAAATAAGGCATGTTGCTTCTCCATATTCCAAAATAATCTGTCATAATTGTGAAATACAAGGAGCGGTACATAAAGTTGGAACGCAAGGGGAAAGTCCACCTGGCTTCCTGTTTGGAATCTCTTGTGGTTTAACTTTATCCAAATACGAGCCTGCACCTCTTAGTGCTGGAAAATAAAATTCTGGCTGATTTCAGTAGAGGAAGCAGGTGTTTAACCGACATGAGGAAAGAAAGGTATTTACTAGAACGTTAAACGGTGTTTTTTAAAACCATGCGGTGCTAAGTAGAAAAGACTCTTTAACACACCAGGAATTGTAAAGTGTTCATTCAAATGTAGCTTTATCCTGCAGTACTGGTAACCATTTTCAAATCAGAAAAGGAAAATACAACCTAGACATTCAAATTAACATTAATAATGTAATCTGAGGATGTAACAATTTCTTTGGCGAATGAGCAAAATACTGAGAGGTGATACTTTCGGATTTCAGGTGACACTGAGAGCATTTGTTTACTACTTGTGGTTTACCAGAGACTTAACAGGTTAACCTCTTTAAAACAAGAGTTTATACAAGCAGTGCAAATCAGGTTCTGCTGCAACTAGAGACCACTCAGACTTAGAATTTGAAAACAGAAAATCAGTATCTATAAAACTTTCCTTTTAAACAAGATTTGTATTACACTGAGGATGTACATTTCCCCCCTTTAAAATATGGTTTAAACACGTTTAAGAAAATTTTGCTTTTATAAATACAATGGCTTTCATATGCTGATACAAGTATACAACAAATAGGGACAAAGGTAGAGCTTGATTCATAGGTATTCAGGTAAAATGTTTGATGCTCTTCAAAGGCAAGAGCTAAAAGCAAGGATAATGCAAAGTTGTAATACATTCCTTTATATATAGATATATGTGTATAGTTTGGACTGCCACCTTACATTTCTGCTGAGAAAAATATTAAAAAGCTAACCAATGTATCTTTCCTTTTTTTAATATACAATCTGTGAGTAGTGAATCAGAGCAGACAAGGCACAAAAATAATACAAAGAAAAAATCAGCATTCCTAACTAATACGTAGAATGATTTAGGGGGACTGTAAAGACGATTTGATGGACTACGCAGAGAACCTTCTACACTGATCCATTATTTTAAATCAAGCCTATTTAACCATTAGGATATACGAGAAACTGCAGCTACAACTGAAGCACAACTAGAATTCCTTCCTCTAACGATCTCACGGTAAATTCACGTGACTCTTTTCCTACTCTGAAATGGATTCTGCAATTCCTTCCCAACAGGTTTTCTTCATGCATCCCGATCGCATCTATGAATGGTTCAAATGTATGTACAAAAAAGGGAGGGAATGGCTGCTGGCTCTAACAGAGCAATTACCCATTGAACCATTCAGAGTGATACATAAGCACCCCCAATCACCTCAACGTGGCTATGCTTAGTCAAGCATCTGTAACGTGTGTCCAAAGGACTGATGTACAGACAATTCTACTGCCCAGTGCTTCTTGGGTTATTCCAAATGCCATCAACCAGGAAATGAGAAATTAGGGGCCAGGGGGTGGGCTGGGTTTTTACTCCCCTGTTCTACCTTCTTAGCAGCTGATAAACAGTATTCCGAGCAACCAGTTTGGACCATAGATTTCCTACAAAAAACCAAAAAAACTTAATAGTAGACAAGATAGTACTCTGACAACCTCTGGCGTCACTTAACACTTTAGGGCATCTCTCTTACACTACAAAAACTATGGTGCAGGATTTCCCCCCCCCCCTTTCTAAAGCCCTTAACTTATGCCAAGTAGTATAGTCTCAGCATCTAAATTAAATCTCTATTGTAGAGCTGATATTTTCTTCAGGGGCTACACATACGCTCCCCCTATATGGAAGAGTATCAAAGCAATTAGTATCGCAAAAGAATGGTATACAGACACAAGGCGAATCTGCTTACAACTTGAAGGTACAATGAATAGTCTCTAAAGCAGGCTTCCTCAACCTCGGCCCTCCAGATGTTTTGAGACTACAATTGCCATCATCCCTGACCGCTGGTCCTGCTAGCTAGGGATCATGGGAGTTGTAGGCCAAAAACATCTGGAGGGCCGAGGTGGAGGAAGCCTGCTCTATAAAGCACGGTATAACAGAAGTCTCTGCTGCATCAGCTGGCAAGGGACTCACCAAGGAGATCTGGGTCTTCAAAAGAATGACAATGGGCGCGCATAGCATACAGTTGAAAAGATGAGGGCAACAGATGAACAAGGCTGCTTAGGTATTCCTGTCTTCCTACAAGATGCCAAGAAGTGAGTGCTTGAGAGTGAATCACCGACAGAAGCATTCTATTGTATGGATGCACAAAGGAAATTTTCTTGTGTCAGACAAAGCGAGTTGTTTCAGCCACAGGCTTGACCATGAAACTGCTGCCAGTGTCAAGTGGCCTTAAGTGCAAAACCTTTTTTATTCTTTTTTTTTTTTTTTTTTTTTTGCAATGTGAAAAATTGAAAATCTCAGCTAATAATAATACTAAAAGTGTCAATTACCAATACGAAGGCTGATCCTGCAAGCAGTGTGATGGACGTTGTGACTTGAGTGCAAAAGAACTGTGTCTTAATCATCGTCCGTGTATTTTTTGGGGTGCGGGGGGGGGGTTCTATAATAGACGTCTATATAGCAATACACTGTAAGTGCATATATCTAATATGAACAGGAAATGGCTCTTCAATAAACTTGAGCTTTTAGTTGTTTTGAGCTGCATAATTTGCAAGACTAAGATCACACCTGAAATTTAAAAAGTGCATCTTTTAATGCCTTAGAAAATGGGCTCCTTTCGAGTCCAGGTGAGTTGATTATCAATGAGTCTTCCAGAGGGGATCAAAGTATATCCACCCTTCACCCTGTAAAGAATCACAGAAATTGCAAGTCAGTCTCACTTTAGTGCCGTACAACAAATTTTCAAAAAGTTAAATACTCTGCAAAGTCCAGCATAGCTTCTGCAAAGCTTGCATGTTCTGAGTCGTGATCCCAAAGTCACAATTAATCTGGCAATAAGCATCCACATAGAAAATATTTCCTCTGATAGCCTCTCTGCAATATAGCTCCACTCCTGAGGAAGCAAGCCACTTCGCAGACTAAGGGAGCTTGCCTCTGTGAAGCTGGATCTACAACAGAGAAAGATTTAAAGAAAGATTCCCCTGTGGATAAGGTGCACTTACAAACTTGTAACTGCTGCTTAATACAGCAGTCTGCCTTGTTTTATCTCAGTGGCAGGGCAATTTTCCTACTGGGGTGTCTCTAACAGGGAATATATTCACCAGAGAATGTTATCTCGGCTCCTCTTGTTTTCTGTCTGCAAGGCTAATTGCACCTCGTGGCCAAAGCTACTCATTTATTAACCTTACTTTAAACCAGGGATGGATGAAAGTAGACCTTCAGGTGCTGGGTTAAAAAACTCCCTGCATCCCTGAGCAGGCTGGCTGGGGATTGGAGTTCAAAAACATCGGCAGGGGCACAGATTCCTACCCCCACGCTAAACGTTCTGTCTGAACGAAAAGATAATAGACAATCTGTTTGGCTTCCAGAAAAATGGTTTGCAATAAAACCGTCTTCTTATTGGGGGACAACAGTAATCCTGTTTCTAGATATTAGCTCTTCCACAAACCACAGAAAAATATCAATTGAGGGGGAAATCAATGAAAGGAAAAGGAAAAAGAGACAGAAAGATGCACACATTTGGCCCTGAGCTTATTGCTTTAAGCTTGTAGTGGCTCGTGACATTTCATAGAGTTGTGCAGAACTCCATAAAAGTCTCCCTATAAATAACTGAATAAAATATTTATTGTGGTAAAAGGCATCTAATAGGTTCCATCTCGCCCATTCTATTCATCTCCCGGCTTCCTGCATTTAATAAGAATTAATGGTTACTAAGATTAAGCAGAATAGCCTGAAAAGTAACTTTAAATGGCATCCAAAAATAGTTTGTCAAAATTCGCTCCAGTGTTGCTAAATGGGGCATTTGTCTTTCCTCCATCTTTATCTATATTGCGTGAGTCAACATCAGAGAACTTTCCAACAAGGCATGTTCTATGGCTAAGACAAATCTTAAAAATCAAAGGTCCTCGTGATCCTAACGATCCTGGCAGTGTTCAGATATCACGCTGAATGATATTTTCCTTTAGTGAAGGAAGCTAACTGCCTCCAGGGCTTGAAGGCTCTCCTCCTCTCCTTCCACACGGGGCCAGAGATTTGATGTAATTCAGAGGCAGTTACTCCCTATTTTAGTAAATATCATACGCGCTTCATGTTAACCATAGTTAGGTCCAGCAAGCCATGGTTTCAACCCATGGTTTTTGAAGTGGGTTTGCTTAAACTAGCCAAAGTTAACGATGATCTCAGTTCCAGGTACAGGCAACACAGCCATCTGTGGTTACCAAAAGGCATAAAGTCCTCTTTGAGGAGAGGACAAGTGAGGAGGGGAAGGAGACGCATGAGCACACAGGAGGATGCAAGGTTCATTCACGTCTTGCTAACCCTAGTTGAGCATGATGTCTGAACACAGTTGTTTAATGCATTGCCATTGTAAAAGGAGGTGATGGGACCAGTGGTGTGGGACCACTGGTCACATCACCTCCTGGCAAATAGAAGGGGAAGAAATGGAGGCAGTGAGAGACTTTACTTTCTTGAGCTCCATGATCACTGCAGATGGTGACAGCAGTCACGAAATTAAAAGACGCCTGCTCCTTGGGAGAAAGGCGATGGCAAACCTAGACAGCATCTTAAAAAGTAAAGACATCACCTTGCCAACAAAGGTCCGTATAGTAAAAGCTATGGTTTTCCCAGTAGTGATGTATGGAAGTGAGAGCTGGACCATAAAGAAGGCTGATTGCCGAAGAATTGATGCTTTTGAATTATGCTTTTGAATTATGGTGCTGGAGGAGACTCTTGAGAGTCCCATGGACTGCAAGAAGATCAAACGTATCTGTCAGGGGTTCAGGAGCAGAGGGACAGGAAAGGGAGGGATTGGAGACCGAGGGAGAGGAATCCGAGGGAGAGGTCAGCGATGATAGCCATCCGAGGTCTCTAAGTCTCTCCAGCGAATCAGAGGATTCACAGAAAGGGGCTCCCGTGGTCAGAGCTAGGGGGTTGCCAGAGGGAACACCCCAGGAAGGAGGGGCCAGAGGGGACTCAGAGAGCAGCAGCTGGAAATCGGGACCAGCTTCCCCACCGGAGAGCAGTAAGGGGGAGGAGTCCCAAGCATCGGCAGCAGGCAGCTTTCCGTCAGCGGAAGGACATGAGTCAGGGTTAGCCACGCCTGCATCAGAGAGCGAGGAAACGGTCAAAAGGAAGGTCAGGGGCAGCGCGCGCGCGCCAAGTTCAAATGTACAAGAGGGGGGCGCAATGAGCAGCCCGGAGAGGGAGCCGGGTCCTAAAGCCCGGCGAAGAGAAGGGGAGGAGTCCGAAGGGTCCGCTTCCGAGGCGTCCAGGAAGGAAGGCACCCAGGGGGGTAGTAGGACCCAGAGGAGGAAGGAGAAACGTAGAAGGTGGAGTAAGGCTAGAGTCTTAAACTGGTGTACAGGGGGCGGAGACTCAGACGAGGCTTCGCTGGTCTAGGGTCTAGACGTAGAGACGCACGCTAGGGTTTGAAAATGGGAACTAAACTTCAATAAAGACTTTGTACAGTTCCGCTGGCTAGCGTTGGTCTTCTGTGAGCTGAGACCTGGGGGCCGTCTCTGACAGTAAGCCTCATCCCTTGTTTCATCGGTTTTCTTCGCCTCAAGCATCGCTGCGGGAGCGAGGCAGGGAGGGCAGAAGACTGGTGCCTTGCGAGCTCACAAGAGTCAGGCAAGATGACCACAGAACAGAAAATAGCTTCCCTGCAAGAAGCGGTGACACAACTCAGCGCTGAAATAATCGCATCCAGGAAGAGGGAGGAAGAAGCGGCAGCTGCCTGCAAAGATCTTCAAGCCAGGTTGGAAGGGCTTGTGAAGCAGGGGCTACCGGGACCCAGATCCGAGGGAATTGGGCTGGGGAAGAGAGGAGGCAGCATTGTATCTCATTTTGATGGGAATTTGCAGCAGTACCCCAATTTCCGAGCAGATGTGCTGTTTGCGCTGCAGCTGCTGGATAGAGACTTTAGAGATGAGCGGGAGAAAGTGGGGTTTATTTTGTCTCATCTGCATGGGGACGCGAAAGCATGGCTGCGCAATCTGTGGAGGGATAATGATCCAGCGCTCCAAAGCGCAGATGCATTCATTAAAGCAATGGACTCCTGTTTCTTATCCAACATAGACATTGACATTGCCCGGAAAGACATATTTGGGCTAAGACAAGGGAAAGCCAGCGTAAGGCAGTATCATTCCCGGTTTTTTGCATTGGTCAACGCGCTGAATTGGGATAAGGATTCTCCGCCAGTTAGAGACCTTTTTTTGGAGGGATTGAACCCACAAATCAAGGATGAGATGGCACGGGGAGAGAGACCCACAACCACTCAGCAAGTGGTTGAAAGAGCGCTGTCAATTGGGGTGAGGCAGGAGGAACGCCCATGGAGCAAAGAAGAAGGGCGTTGGGGACGCACACCAGCGAGAGTGCCCTCCCTCTTGCCTAGAGAGGCAGCGCGTGCGCAGTCCAGGCCTCCACAGGGAGGGGGCGACGAGCAGATGGAGATTGGCGGTGCTAGGGCTCACTCAGCTACCAGAGCCTTAACACCGGGAGCAGTAAAACCGAAGCTGCCTAGAAGGAACAGGAAGTGCTATATATGTGAGAGTGAAGAGCACATGGCGAAAGAGTGTCCCCAGAGGATCCACAAGCACACTGCAGCTTCAGTGACAGTATTGGAAACAACTCAGCAGAAAGAAACACAGCAGGGAAACGACCAAGTCTGGCTGGAAACGGAGGCACTGGGGCCCAGCCAGACGAGTCAGTGAAGAAGCCCCCAGAGATTTTACAGCCCACAGACCCCCTCCCGCCCAAACCAGTGGTGCAGCTCACCGCATCGCTCCAGCTGCCCAATGGACTCACCTTAGAAGTGCCTATTACAATTGACTCTGGCAGTAATGCAGACTTTATAGGACTGGAGTTCATTCAACAACACAACGTAGCTTTACTGCCAGCCACGCTGCCCCTGAAGGTTGTCACAGTGGATGGCAGGGAACTGCCAGGGGGGCAGGTGGTGCAGCAGACGCCGCCGATGGTGATGCAAATTGGGAATCACCGGGAGGTCATCAGCTTCAATGTCACCCAACTGTCGGACACGCCTGTAGTATTAGGCATGAGTTGGCTGCACAGGCACAGCCCAGCATTGGCTTGGTACCAGCGCCAACTGACTTTTGGCTCCTCCTACTGTGCAGAACACTGCATTATACCCAGCCCAGAAGGGGAAGAGGAGGACCCGCAGTTACAGTTGGGCACGCTGCAAGCAGTACCCCTCAAGTATGCGGAGTTTTTGGAGGTATTCTGCGAGAAGGAGGCGGACAAGCTACCTCCTCACAGACCCTATGATTGCAAGATTGACCTCCTGCCGGGGGCGACGCTGCCAACTGGGAAACTGTACTCCATGTCTGAGGATGAACTGCAGGAACTCAGGGAGTTCATAGATCACAATTTGAAGCGTGGGTTCATCCGGGAGTCGAAAGCGGTGGGAGGCAGTCCAGTATTCTTTGTGAAGAAGCGGGACACGCCCCAAAGGAGGCTGGTGGTGGATTTCAGAATTTTAAATTCGAAAACCAAGCCCTCAGCTTTCCCCATGCCCAAGATAGACGACCTGCTCGCGACGGTGCGGAAAGGACGCGTTTTCACCAAGTTGGATCTACGTGGGGCGTACAACCTGATTCGCATGCGCGACGGTGACGAGTGGAAGACGGCCATGTTCACGCCTCTGGGCACCTACGAATACAGAGTTATGCCCTTCGGATTACAAAATGGCTCTCACACTTTCCAAGCCTTTATGCATCATGTGCTGGCGGGGCTCCTTTACAAGAAGTGCGTATGCTTCCTGGACGACATCCTGATTTTTTCAGAATCGCGAGAGGCGCACGAGAGGGATGTCAGGGAAGTTCTGCAGAGACTGAAGGAGCACAGGCTGTACGCCAAGCTGGAGAAGTGCCAGTTCGACGTGACGGAGGTGGATTTCCTGGGCTACAAGTTGTCGGACAAGGGGCTCGCCATGGACAGCGCCAAGGTTCGCGCAGTTTTGGATTGGAAAAGCCCGCGCAATCGGAAGGAAGTCCAGCGGTTTGTCGGCTTTGCCAACTTTTACCGCAAGTTCATCAAGGGATTTGCCATGCAGACAGCGGCCATCACCGACACGCTCAGCTCCAAGAAGAAGAAATTCATCTGGACGGAGCAAGCGGAGCAGTCCTTTCAGAAACTCAAGCGTCTCTTCGCGTCCGAAGAGCAGCTGCTGCATGTGAATCCCAGCAGACCCATGAGGGTGGAGACGGACGCCTCAGACAGAGCCGTGGGAGCTGTCCTGTTGCAACAAGACCAGCAGGGGGACTGGAGGCCGTGCGCCTTCTACTCGAGGAAGCTCAGCAAGTCGGAGCAGAATTACACTATCTGGGACAGGGAGTTGCTAGCCATACATGCAGCATTCAAGGCATGGAGGCACTTCCTCATCGGAGCCAGACATACAGTGCAGGTCCACACGGACCACAAGAATCTGGAGTACTGGCGCACGGCTAGGTTCCTCAACCAGAGACACATTAGATGGGCAGAGTTCTTCGCGGACTTCGACTTCAAGATAGAGTACATCCCAGGCGACAACAACGTGATGGCGGATGCATTGTCCAGAAAACTGCAATACCTTGAGGAGGCGGCACCGTCGGCGGCCAAGCACATTTTCGCACCGGAAGCGTGGGCATGCGCGTCGGCAACCGTGGACCTGGACGCCGTACGTCGCGCGCTGCGGGAAGACCCCTTCGCACAGGCCAAGATGGAGGAGGTGCACAGGGGCACAGCGAGGGCCGACGAGTTCCAGATACGCGATGGGTTGCTCCTCCACAAGGGAGCACTCTACGTGCCGGGAGACGACCTCCGCGCAAGGGTCCTGCAGCAGCTACACGACGCTCCCACCGCCGGGCACTTTGGCAAAGAAAAGACTGTCGAACTCGTAGCCAGAGACTTTTGGTGGCCCAAGATGCGGGGGGAAGTAGCGGATTACGTCTCGAGATGTGACACCTGCCAAAGGGCCAAGTCAGTTCACAAACCGCCGGCAGGACTGCTGGAACCGCTGCAGACACCGTCTGAACCGTGGGAGAGGGTGGCCCTGGACTTCGTCACGGATCTGCCCAGCTCGAGGGGAAAGACAGCGGTGCTAGTGGTGGTGGACATGTTTACTAAGATGGCACACTTCATTCCGTGTGCGAAGGTAGCCACGGCAGAGCAGACCGCCAAACTGTTCATAGACCACGTGTTCAAAGTCCACGGTCTGCCACGGTCTATTCTCTCCGACCGGGGGCGACAGTTCATCTCGAACTTCTGGCACAAGCTGATGGGCATTCTGAACGTCAAAGTCAATTTGGCGTCGGCGAGACACCCACAGACCAACGGGCAAGCGGAGAGGGTCAACGCCATCATGCAACAGTACCTGAGATGCTACGCCAATCAGCAGCCCACGACATGGGTGGACTACCTGCCACTCGCCGAATTCGCTTACAACAATACGAAGCACGTGTCGACGGGGGTGACGCCGTTCTTCGCCAACAACGGGAGGCATCCCAGAACCTTCCCGGGTTTAGAGAGAGTGGGGGAGGGGGAGCCACAGGCAGCAGAAGCCTTAGCGTCGGAGTTGCAGGAGGTCCACGAACAACTCAGGAGGCAGTTAGAACTAGCAAAGCACGCATACAAGGTGCAGGCTGACAGACACAGAAGAGTTGGGGAAGACATACAGGTGGGAGACTGGGTCTGGTTAGCAGCGCAAGCAGTGCCGACCAGATCGTTAGCGAAGAAGAAGCTAGGGCATAAGCAGCTAGGACCTTACCAAGTCCAGGCACAGGTCAATCCAGTGGCCTTCCGGTTGGCTCTTCCGGAAGGTTCCAGAATGCATCCGGTGTTCCATAGATCGGTGCTCACGCCCTACAAAGCACCTCATAGATTTCAGGAGCCAGACACAGCACCAGACCCGCTCAGAGAAAGGCCCAGACAGGGGGGGTCGCCTAGGAGGGGGCACATCAACGAGGTCACAGAGATTTTAGACTCGAGATGGGGGGAAGAGGGGGTAGAATATCTCCTAGCCAGAGAGGGTACCCCGGCCAGTGCCAACAGCTGGGTACCGGACTATGCCTTGGAAGAGCCTCTGCTCAAAGAGGAGTTTCATGCCCTCTTCCCGCACAGGCCCATGCCAGCAGAGTATTTCGACGACTGGCTCTTCACACCCACTCTTTCAGCCAGCACATTCCAGGGGTTCGCCTCGGACGAGGAACAGGCACCAGTCCCGAGCTCCCAGGTGGGTTCGCCACCAGGGTCTGCCTCAGACCACTCGTATTGGTGGGACGATCAACCAGAGGAGCAGTGGCGCAGGAAGTGGCTGCGGGGTCCTTGGCTGGGACCACCCGAAGAGGGGGAGGGGGGCGAGACGGACATGGACGTGTTGGGGGACAACGTGGGGTTCGAGCACGGAGACAGAGAGATGGAGGCAGAGGAGAGCGAGGTCGACGAGTACATGGGGGACGAACTGTATCCTGCACGCACCCCCGCTACGACGGAGCACCCAGTACCCACACCGGAAGGAGGGGAGGGGGAAGGGGGGGCTTCGAGGGGGGGATGGATGTCAGGGGTTCAGGAGCAGAGGGACAGGAAAGGGAGGGATTGGAGACCGAGGGAGAGGAATCCGAGGGAGAGGTCAGCGATGATAGCCATCCGAGGTCTCTAAGTCTCTCCAGCGAATCAGAGGATTCACAGAAAGGGGCTCCCGTGGTCAGAGCTAGGGGGTTGCCAGAGGGAACACCCCAGGAAGGAGGGGCCAGAGGGGACTCAGAGAGCAGCAGCTGGAAATCGGGACCAGCTTCCCCACCGGAGAGCAGTAAGGGGGAGGAGTCCCAAGCATCGGCAGCAGGCAGCTTTCCGTCAGCGGAAGGACATGAGTCAGGGTTAGCCACGCCTGCATCAGAGAGCGAGGAAACGGTCAAAAGGAAGGTCAGGGGCAGCGCGCGCGCGCCAAGTTCAAATGTACAAGAGGGGGGCGCAATGAGCAGCCCGGAGAGGGAGCCGGGTCCTAAAGCCCGGCGAAGAGAAGGGGAGGAGTCCGAAGGGTCCGCTTCCGAGGCGTCCAGGAAGGAAGGCACCCAGGGGGGTAGTAGGACCCAGAGGAGGAAGGAGAAACGTAGAAGGTGGAGTAAGGCTAGAGTCTTAAACTGGTGTACAGGGGGCGGAGACTCAGACGAGGCTTCGCTGGTCTAGGGTCTAGACGTAGAGACGCACGCTAGGGTTTGAAAATGGGAACTAAACTTCAATAAAGACTTTGTACAGTTCCGCTGGCTAGCGTTGGTCTTCTGTGAGCTGAGACCTGGGGGCCGTCTCTGACAGTATCCATTCTTAAGGAAATCAGCCCTGAGTGCTCACTGGAAGGACAGATCGTGACGCTGAGGCTCTAATACTTTGGCCACCTCATGAGAAGAGAAGACTTCCTGGAAAAGACCCTGATGCTGGGAAAGATGGAGGGCACAAGGAGAAGGGGACGACAGAGGACGAGATGGTTGGACAGTGTTCTTGAAGCTACCAACATGAGTCTGACCAAACTGTGGGAGGCAGTGGAAGACAGGAGTGCCTGGCGTGCTCTGGTCCATGGGGTCACGAAGAGTCAGACACGACTAAGCAACTAAACAACATTGTAAAAGGAAAAATAAAAAGCTGACTGCCACTCAAGTAGCGGTCTCGTTACCTCTTTGATGAAATATTTTGGTTTCCAGACCGTATTGCTAATTGCTCGCTGCCTTTCCTCTACTCGCTGCCGCTCCTCAAGAAGCTGTTTGTGGTCTGTTGCTGCGCTGATGTTGCCTTCTCTCAGGGCGTTCGTAACGTGTTGCCAAAGATGCCTGTCGAGTAGATCAGACCAGGACATAAAGGGAATTGGAGAGAATGAAGAAAATTGCCAGTCCGCTTTTTGGAATGGAAAGGAACCTCCTAGCCAACAGGTGGAAAACAACTGAAGCCTAGTAGGAGGGAACAGCATGCAACTCTAGAATCAGCTTCTTGTTTTTACTTTAATAATTTTTATTAAAGATTTTCTTGGTTTACAAAAGTACATGCCTTGTCTCTTTTTCGGGTTGTACAGTCTTTCTTACAGATCAGTTAAATTTGTTATGAGACATGAGTGTTGAGTCGGGGAAGAGGAGGGGTGGTGGGGAGACCTTTTTTTTTTTTTATAGCGTACATGTGGGGTTTTGTGTCAGTGTCAACCGAATAGGTTCTATTTCTATTCACTTGTTACATTTCCTTGGTCATGAGAGGGATTGGGGGTCCGGGGTGCGGTTGGTTGTCTGTGGCTGGTTGCAGTTTGGGTTTGTTTACATGGGGGGGGAGGGGCTTGTTGGCTCAAGAAAGCCAGATTGATTCATATGTTGTCAGTGGGTTCTTGTCGTCGTCTTGTTGGGCTGCGCATGTGATAAAGGGAAGCCATACTTGGGGAGAGGTGTCCTCTTCTATTTGTCCCTGTGTCAGTTTCTGTTTGTTGGTTAGCTTTTCTAGTTTCCCATACAATTTGGTACCAGTGGCCCATGTTTACTCCTGTCAGGTCTCTCCACTGTCTGGCTATGAGACTTCTGCCCGCTGAGAGTAGGTGGGTTATAAGCTCTGTATAATGTGAATGGTCATTATGATCTTGGAAAGATGTTCAGTAGGGCCAGTTCTGGGGTAAGTTCTAATACCTGTTTAGTTAATCTCTTGCATATCTTGTTAATCTTGTTTGTGTATCTCTTGTCGGACTGCTGTCCAGAAAGGTTGGATTTTGGGGCATGTGGAGGTATGTGCCTGAGAAGGTGCAGCCTCTACAACATTTTGGGCATATCAGCACCAGCTTTCGTGGTGTTAAGTACAGTCGTACCTTGGATATTGAACGGCTTAGTTGCCAAACCTTTTGGCTCCCGAACGATAACCGGAAGCGAGTGTTCCGGTTTTCAAACTTTTTTTGGAAGCCGAACGTCCAACAGGGCTTCTGCGGCTTCCGAATGGCTGCAGGAGCTTCCTGTAGCCAATCAGAAGCTGCGCTTTGGTTTCCGAACATTTTGGAAGTCAAAAAGACTTCAGGAACGATCCCCCCTTTTCTCTGGGCTACCCATCATTCTCCATCAGTTAGTGAGAAAAGGAATTGTATCTGAAAATTAGTGCAGGGCGGCAACATTTGGGAACAAAATCTCTGTGAAATTTTCATGGGTGGAGTGTGCGAATGTCATTGAGCTTACCTATAACTCTTGTTTTGTCTGCACTGACTTGGCAGCAACTCTCAAGAATTTCAGACAAAGAGTTTCTTCCAGCCCTACCTGAAGATCCCGGGACTCTAATTTGGGACCATTGCATACAAGAGAGATGCTCTGCCAATGAGCTATGATGGCTCTTCCCTAAACTACAGCCCTTCTCCCAATGATATCAATGTATTACGTGACTTTTCTTCTTGCTTGTTCTGGCCCCTCCGTATTAGAGGGATAAACATTCAACAAATAAAAATAACATCTACAGGAAAGCAGTTTCCAAAGAGCCTTTGTGCAGCAGCAATTAGCACAGTGGGTGGAAGAACCCCCATGCAGGCAGAATGTCAGCATGCTGATTCAGCATACAAGTCATTGGAGATAAACCGAAAACTTGGAAACATCCTTAGGGAAGCAAGATGTTGCTCTTTCCACACTGCTGTACAAACAGGGACAAGTGCTTCAATATATCCTTTCTTTTCCTGCTTCTCTTAAGCGCAACTAGTCATGATGGTTTTGCAAAAGCATCCTCACCTTGATTCAAATGGACCTTGTTTTGCTATCGGTCTGATCTTCTTGCGGATGATGGGTAGCTTGGTGGTGTCGATTATTTTGGTTTCTCCGTTGCTGTACGTGAACTCCAGCGTGCCGTTCCACTCCCCTTGTGCTTTACACACTATGGTGTTGGTGGGGTTATGCTTCACCTCAGCTGTAACCCTGCATCAAAATGATAAAACATGGAGATTAAGACACAGGTGAGTCCAGAAAGGAAATCACTTGCATGCACAGCAAATATTTCCACTGGACTCAAACTCAGAAAAGGAGGCCAAGAATAATCATTTTGTTTTTTTAGAAAAACCACAACAAGAACAATTCAGAGACATTTCTGAGCTGGAGAGCACTCAAGTTGCTACATTCATTATGTATTGACCGCATTCTCATAAACTTGATGTCTCCATTACAAACAAAATACCAGGGACCATTGCTCTATGCAAATGTATTGCCAATTTTGCGGCTCCTAGCTTAGTCTGGATTTTTTTTTAAAAAAAAAAGAGGGGGCACACTAAAGAACTATCTTGTTCTTGCACAGTGTCCTTTCTTTTCATCTGAATTACTTCCCTGTGGTTGGCGCTTCACATTTCACACAGCACCCAGAGTTAAAATATGGTGATTAGGGTTGGACAATATATCAAAACCAATTTGAAGTCCATATCGTGATACCAGTCTCACAATTTTCAACCTGGTAATATAATGTAAATCATGATGTATGTGTGTGCGCATGCGCTATGCAAAAATCACGATGCAGGGGAAACTGTGCAGCCAGCCAACCCTCTCCCCCCTTATTTCAAACATTGTGATATAGCGATATGTTGCGATATATACTTGGTGATTATATCACGATGCTGGAAAAAACAGGTATCACCCAGCCCTGCTGTTCACCTCTACACAGTTCCACATCCTTATTTCAGACACTGTGATATATCGGTATATCACGATGTTTAGCTAGTGATAGATCGCGATGTTGAAAACCAGGTATCTCCCAGTCCTGATGGTGATATGGATTCAAGACCCTGTGAAGTTTCAGCCACTGAGTGCCTGGGAGTCTCCTTCAGTTCCCTAAAGCTGCAGGAAATGGAACAGCCTCAAATACGAGCACATGTTGTTGTTGTTCTTATGAAAGCATACAGAACATTGCTTGCAAAGCACATTTCTAAAGTAGTATAAAATCACTAGCAACTGCAGCATTATAAACAGTAAGCAGTTTGGCAGTTAATATTGCTTGTCTTAGTATTTTATTTTTTTCCTACAGAGCAATCTTTAGAAAAGAAAAATAAAAGTATGCGAAAGAGCAGTTTCAGTACCTGTGTACTTTTCCCCCATAGAAAGGCTTGGTGTGGAATGTGACTGTAGCCGAATAGCCACTCTTGGCACAGAGAATGCTCACTTTACCTCCCAGCTCCACCCAAGGAACGGTAAGAATGGAGCGAGCATAGGCACAAGGCAGCGTGAACACATATTCCTCCCCATGTTCCAGCAGATAAAGAATACCTATGGATGGGGGCAGAAATGGGGGGGTGGGGATGGAGAGAAATACATTTCAGCACTGAAAATTTGACAATATTCTTTCCAGAAGGATGATCACTGTTTACCTGGTACTGAAAAGAAGCAACATAGTTTATAGTAAATGTTATTTATTTTCATTTTCCTTGAAGGGGAGGAGAAACACCAAGACTGATATAAGAGGAACGATCTCCACCAAGAATAAGATGCTTTTCGCAACTGCCCTTTTGTAAAATCCTCCTTTTCTTGGGGTAATTTGGTTTTAAAAGGCTACAAAATTTAAAACGAAAACCAGACATGACTGGTGAAGCCATTCAAGCAATCCAATCTGGTCTCCACATATCCAATCTATGTCTCTGTCATGGTTCTAGGGGTTGCTCGTGCGTAAGCCGGTGCTTATCTCCCCGGCTGGGTGCAAACACCTGGCTGGGTTGCCTGAGTGAACCTTTCCTGTCCGGACAGCCACTCACCCATGGCTGACTCAATCGCTGGCAGAATCCGTCAGTGGGCGTTTCTTAAACTTCTTCCAGCAAAGAAGTTCTTTGACGCCCAGTCTCCTCCTACTATCCCTGCTCGGAAGCCTTCTGCGCAAGGAGGGCGTAGGCAGCGGAGGACCCTTCCTCTCCCCGCTGGTCCCCGGCAAGGAGTCATGGGACCGCCTCGCCAATTCCCCCATCTGCCCCCCTTCTCCACTGGAGCAAAGCTGATTCCCTTCCCCAGAAGATGGGCTGCCTCTCCCACTCCCGGGACGCTCTCTGGGATCCCTTTGGAGCTTGCTCTCTCCCTCCAGCACTGATGGCAGTTCCCTGGCAGTCTCCAATCTATGTCTCAACATAGCTGCAAGCTTAAAAAAAAAAAAGTTGTGTTATATTCCACCCGCCAAAGAGAAAAGTGCCTAACTTCCAAAGTCGCTCTCCTGAAAATTTGATAAAATAACGTATCTATCCCACTTCCTGCCAGCTTTGAATAAGAAGCCTACATGCAGTGGAAGTCCCACCATGAGAATGACCTATTTGCTTAGATTCAGCCAAAACGTCAGGTACTACCTGACTTGCATATGAGGTGCCTAATATGGCAAAGTGATACCAACTGCAGGTAGCCTGGCAGTACATCTAACAAGGCTCCCCTAAAACAATATTTTAAAACCCAAGAGGAGCCTGCTGGATCTCACCAAAGACCCATCTAGCTCATCATCCTCACGGTGTCCAAACAGATGCCTGCCTTCTGGAGAAACCTGCAAGCAAGACTCAAGTCTTGAGTAGTCAAACCAAGAGACCCTTATACTGTATCCACCATCCGTTACCATTAACTAGAACTGACAGTATGAATTGATAAATACATTCAGCACACACAGAAAAATAAAAACACAGATTTGAGCTGGACATGTATCCTGGGATATAGTCCCAGCATCCTTGATTCTGGGCATTTAATGTGAACAAATTCTTCCAAATTCCCTAGCAGAAAATCTGAAGCAGGTCCAAGTTATTGTCATTGCTTATGTGAGACAAGGAAAGCTCTCTACAAGCATCCATTATATATATTGCTAAACGTATTATTCCCCCCCCCCCCTTTGACCCCATACTTTTGAGCAACATGTTTTCTGCAGGTCACATCGATAAAATACACAAGGTGATGCTGTAGGTCAAAAACCATGGGTCTGCAGTTGTTTTTTAGACTACAACTCCCATCATCCCTAGCTAGCAGGACCAGTGGTCAGGGATGATGGGAACTGTAGTCCCCAAAACCGCTGGAGACCCAAGTCTGGGAAACCAATTAAAGAGTTGGTGACAAAGTCATAAGGAGTCAGAATCAACGTTCCCTTTCGATTCTGTTCAGATTCATGCAATGAATGGTTGTGGAAGACGTCAGCAGTCTTAAGTGGTTTCCTACAAGAGAAGGGTCCTCACGCACATCTCTTATTTTTCAATCACATGGTACTCGCTTAGGCTACAACTTCAGTCAATTACGACAACCAGCAGCTACACTGATTTGCAGAACGAAAATAACTGTGAGCAGCACGGCGAATGACGCACATATGATGCAACGCCTTCATCACATGAGTATTTCTCTTCAATCCTAACAGCATGCAAACATTAAAGCCAAAATTCAACAAACCCAGATTAAGAACAAAGCAGGAAGCATCTTACAACCAGGAGGAACGGAATCAAATTTTCACATATTAAAAACCGTTAAAAGTTGTGCAGAATAGAAGCATGATCAATCCCCACCTATAAGCAAGCAGAGAGACTGATACCACCTGGGAAGACACTAATAATTTATTCCAAACTGCTTTTTTTCAATGAGCTTAAGATCGTGACAGTCTAATTGTATACACTGCTATCCTAGCAAATAAGGATTGGACACATGAGGGCTTGCCCTCTGAATTCAAAATGAAGGCTTCTTTCACACATTCCCAAGGAGAGAAGAGATGAGAAAATTCATACTTCCCAGCATGAAATTAATTTCTCAACTTGGGGAGGCTCGCCATAAAGAATCTCTCATATATTAACTTCCAATCAGCATGTTTTGTGAGGGTTTTTTCCCCTTTTGGCAGACCATGAAGTACAGTTGGCCTGGAAGCAGTTGCAGATCCAACATTATTCCAACATTCTTTATATCAGTCTTCTCCAATGTATTTCTCTCCAAATATTGTTGAACTCCAGCTCCCATCAACCCTAGCCAACACCATTAATGGTCAGGAATTATGGTAGTTGTGGTTCAGCAACATCTGAATTGGGACACGGGTGGCGCTGTGGGTTAAACCACAGAGGCTAGGACTTGCCGATCAGAAGGTCAGCGGTTCGAATCCCCATGACAGGGTGAGCTCCCGTTACTCAGTCCCTGCTCCTGCCCACCTAGCAGTTCGAAAGCACGTCAAAGTGCAAGTAGATAAATAGGTACTGCTCTGGTGGGAAGGTAAACAGCGTTTCTGTGAGCTGCTCTGGTTCGCCAGAAGCGGCTTAGTCATGCTGGCCACATGACCCGGAAGCTGTACGCCGGCTCCCTCGGCCAATAAAGCGAGATGAGCGCCGCAACCCCACAGTCGGCCACGACTGGACCTAATGTATAACTGGACCACGACTGGACCCTTTAACATCTGAATGACATCAGATAGGAGAGGCGAGAAAAGGCCCACAATTCTTAAGACGAGACTGAGCAAAGACAACTGTACTGTAAGAAGTAATACACAGTGAGCAAGAACAAATGTTCAAAACCATGTTACGACCCAAAGCTCAAGACGTATTCCTAGGCTATTAGGTCTGCCAGGAACCAAAAATGAGAAGCAGTGATTTACAACTTGTGTTATCGTTCCATTAGTATGTTTGCGCTATGTGCTTTTAATGGGTAAGTCGGAGTATGCCATATTTACTAATATTGTAATAATATGTTTAATATGTATTTGAAAGAAATATATGAAAAATCCAAGCCAGTAATGTGGCATTTTCTCACAGCCAAGGTGTGTTGCAAAGCCTGGGGTACGTACCGTATTGGACCGAATATAAGCCGCAACCACAAATAAGCTGCACCTTTAAAATTCAAGGGGGGAGGGAGGAAAAAGGACAATACCCAAATATAATCCGCTCCCTTAAAATTGGGTTACAGGTTGAAAATTGCTGTGGTTGGTAGAATTGTAACTCCAATCCAATTTAAGCCTTTGATCTTGCAAGCCGGCAAAAGGTACCGTACAACCGCTAAAAACGCAAATTGGTATTCAATTGCTACAATTCTGCAGGCACTCATACCTGTAAACGGAAAATGTAGAAGAAAATCATACAGGTACTATAGAGGACCTGTAAGTGGGTTAAACACCTGTTCGTAGCACCATAAATGCAAATAAAAAATCAATACTGCACTGTAAAATACGGGGAAAGCAATGAATGACATTAGAATTAATTGCACAACAGTCTCAAGCTCGCAAATCGGCAATAAAACATTTTTTGTTCCGTTTTACTTCATGTCTGTTTCAGCAGCGATATTGTAAAAGTCAATTTTTGTAAGGTCGCAAATTTAAGCCACACTTTAACTTTTCAAGGTTGGAATCTTTTGGGGGCGGGGGAGTGCGGCTTATATTTGGGCCAATACGGTAAGTCAGTTGGGGAGGAATATGAAGATCCAGAGATATAGCTCTGTTGGTGGAGCATGAGACTCTTAATCTCAAGGTCGTGGGTTCGAGCCCCACATGGGGCAAAAGATTTCTGCATTGCAGGGGGTTGGACTAGATGACCCTCAGGGTCCCTTTTAGTTATACAATTCTATGATTCTGTGACCACATGTTAAATTGTTGGGACTCCTGAAAAGCTTCTATAAGGGACATTTCCACTAGTTTTATTTTAGTGTCCTGAAGCTGAAAAGCACATAAAGTGCTTTGCTGCTATTACTCAGAAGTATGTTTCTTAATGGAGGATGGTAGATTTCAGGGTTTGTTTGTTTTGAGGGGTGCGGGACTTCTCTTCAATACTTCCTAAAATCCTGTGCAATAAGCAAGCCTGCTATAATATATATTGTATCTTTGTGGTATGTCTTACCTTCACCTACCATAGAAACACCTATAGACATCCCCATGAACTTGCTTTTGGTCCATACATGAACATTTGCGCACATCTTCTTCTCTTTGCACTCGCAGTAAAAGCAGGAGACTGGTGGGTGATGGGATACCTGTTCAGCTACAAACCGCAGCTTGTAGTTTTCTGGTGGTGGTGGCGACGGCGCCTTGCCCTTGGGGCTTGGAGAGGGAGAGTTAGTTCTCGACTGCTTCACTTTGTCTTTAGGCACATCCCAAGAACAATGGAAAGTTTCTCCAATAATTGGGTTGTAGGGCTTCTTGGCAACGGCTCCTTTCCGGCCTTCGTGAAAGGCTGTTAAGTAATACTCCACAAAGTAAATTATTCTTTCCTCAGGGGTGCTTCCGGACGAAACTGTCAAGAACAGGTCGGGGTGGGCCAGGAAGTTCGCGTACATCTCCAGCAGCGACCTCTTCTCCAAAATAAAGGTTGGAAGAACTACCTGTATCGAGGGCAGGGGAAAAGCAAATAATCATTTTTTTTTCCCCATGACTGCAACAGGGAGGAATAAACAGTTAAGGCAGCTGCAAAACTTCCTGTGCCAAAATAAACGTGCTATTTTCCTCGCACTGCCAGAGAGCTCGCTCTGAGGACTGAGAAGTGCAAATAATGAATGAAGGCAACACTCATTGCTTTGGTCAATTCTACAAGTCACTATCTATTTCGCCAGAGTCCTCGACGGCCTCACAAGGTCACGCTATTCAAACTGCCTGGACTCTTTCGTTGTCTTGCTCTGCTTAGCTAATAAGTGAGCCAATTGTTCCCTGACAGAGTTCCTTGTTTACAGAAAGTGGTACATCAGTTTGGTTCAAGTTAATTGAGTTCTACTAGCGACGTGCCAACTTTGGCAGCTGGCAGGCTGGATGTGGGTGGCACAAAGAAATCTGTATCTGGACACCGGTAGTTCTGACACATTTCAAATCAGAGCGAGGCGAAAGCGTTGCCCAGGATTCCACTCGTAAGAAAAACAAACCTGATTATAAGCACACACTGTTTCACATTAATTTTCCACCGCTCTCTAGTCTTGGCATGCAATGCTTCAGCTGTGCCAAAGAGCAGGTGTTTTGTAATGATGGCACTCTTAATGCCTCTCCAAAACTGACATGGAGCTTCATGCAGCAGAAAGTTTCTGATCCCACTTTAATTTTGTCTTTGCCAGTTGAGGATTGGCGTTATTTCTTTTTGAGAGTATTTATAGGCTGTCTTTCCAGGTCAGACCCTCTCTAGGTGGCTTACAACATGCAAATCGCCGTAACGATGAGCAATTCTGTGCCAAGGAACCAGAATGAACCATTAAAAAAAAATTAAGCCCAGAATACAACACTAAATTTAAATCAAACGCTTTAAAAAGCACCAAACCAAGTGATAGCACAAACAGTCCTAGGTAAAAGCAATGTTTTAAACAACTGGGTCTTTAAAGCGTGATATGGCCACATCATCATATACAGGGACTGCTAGTGGAAGCGTGCAATATTCTCCTTTAGGGATGTTACAAAAGTAGAGATGGAGAAGATTTTCATTCAGTCCACATTGCCAGTAGTACAACTTCCACTGCTCTTTAATATGCAGCGCAGGGCACCTTATTTGATTGATCCGGACCTTACAACAAACCTGTCCACATTAATATTTCAACTGCACAGATGGAAACACAGAGTTCTCGGTTACTCTCTCTGCGTCTTTATGGTTCAGCATTAATCTGAACCTAAGTCTTCACGGGGCCAAAGCCAACAATGGTGAAAATAACTAGATGTTTGCTTCTGCCTTCTCAAAACATGTTATCATGATTTGCCATTCTTATATCTGCACTAGCCATAAGGACACTAAATCAGGGTTGAGACATATGGAGCAGTCTGTAGGAACATGGGAACCAAGTTACTCTACCCCCATCCTCAGCCAAGCTTCAGGGTTTACAGCGTGATTCTGGAGTTTTAAGAACGGCACTAATTATAATTAGCAATTTCTAATCCAAAGCAATGGTACGAAAGAGCCAGGAGAAGAGAAGGGATTTATGTGCAAGAGAGAAGGGACAGAAGGGGGAAAGCATGCAACCCAGCAGCTTGATCTGTATACCTAAACCACAGTTATGCGTCACAGCTGCACCTGGTCTAAGCATGCATACAAATATTCGTCTTTACAAATAATCTCCTTTTCAGAGACCTGCTGATATAGTGCTGTCATTACTCATAGTGCCACCCATTTTTCCTGCTCACTCTGCTGTTGTCTCTGGATAAATAGGTTTAGAAGGTTACTGAAGCACTATTGAAGCCAACATGTGTCATTCGATCAGTGAATATTAGCACAACCTAAGAAGTGGTGTGTGGCACTGTGAAACCACAGAGCCTAGGGCTTGCTGATCAGAAGGTCGGCGGTTCGAATCCCCGCGACAGGGTGAGCTCCCGTTGCTCGGTCCCTGCTCCTGCTAACCTAGCAGTTTGAAAGCACGTCAAAGTGCAAGTAGATAAATAGGTACCACTGTGGCGGGAAGGTAAACGGCATTTCCATGCGCTGCTCTGGTTCGCCAGAAGCCGCTTAGTCTTGCTGGCCACATGACCCGGAAGCTGTACGCTGGCTCCCTCGGCCAGTAAAGCAAGGTGAGTGCTGCAACCCCAGAGTCGGCCACGACTGGACCTAACGGTCAGGGGTCCCTTTACCTTTAAGAAGTAAAATCTACCCAAATAATTCCCTATTCTAACACACACACACAGTGTATAACAATGCTATTTTGTAGACTTCCAGGCCAGATGCAACATGGAGACAAGAAGCAGCATGTGGCCGGGGCGGGAGGGAGAGAATCTGCACATCTACAATATCAATTTCTGGTAAGCAGACGCCTGGGATTTGGCAGGGCTGCCCGTGAAAATGGAATAGTAATAGCTGGGGAGAGAAAGGAGCATAAGCATCAGCTCTGGAATAATGCCCAGCATTGTCGGACTGATCTGACTACCCAACAGCCATGTGTGTGATTGATGATACTGTTTGCCAAACTGTTCTGTCTATTAACGGACAGAAATAGCAGCTGTAAGCATGCTGCAAGAATAGCTGTGTATTTTTTATTTTCAACAACAATAGATGCAATATTTGTTGCACTGAAAAGGCTAAGGAACAAGGAAGCTTCAAAAAGTTTGCTGCAGGCCGATTTAGACAGACAGAAAAGTCATCTGCAAATCCAATACAGAACTGGCCCTCCCCACCCCACCAGCGATGCTTGAATTTGGGAAGGCTGCCAGTGTAATAAAGCCCTTTCAAAAGGAAACTCGGCTACATTCCTCTTTAGCACCTGTGCAACACTCAGGGCTAATATTGACTTACAGAGGGAACGGAGTCAAAATTGCACGTGTCTAGGGGCCACTACCAACAATCTTTATTTACTGGGAGGGGGGTGCATGCTAAGTGATCCTACTTTTGGAAGAGCATACGAGCTTACATAATGAGCAAGTCCGTCAGGAGCAAAATGCCATTAAGTTTTCTGCAGAGGAGCTCTCTGGCCAAGTCTGCACCCACGTTGCAATTTCAAGTTTAATAAGGAAAAGACCCTGAGATTGCAGGTACCAGCATTTAGGTTACATAAAAGGTGGTTTATACAAGTAAAACAGCAAGTTTTTAATTTAAAAAGTGGCACCTCTTCTGTAATAACTAAAAGCTATTAATCTCACATTAGTGTCACGGGCTGGTTGGACGCAGAAGAATGGTGGGAGGAAGCAGCCGGGGAACCCCCAAGGGAAGAAGACTCACAGCCTGAGGAGTGGTGGTGGGACAACAGTGAGCGGTCAGAGGAGAAGAGGGAGAAGCCTAGGAAGAGGAAGTGTCAGAAGCTGAAGAGGCAACAGGGCTTAGTGAGCAGGGAGAGTCTGTGACAGAGAGAAGTCCAAAATCAGAGGCAGAAGCTGAAGCTGAAGCAAGTGAGTGGGAGGAGGGAGGCCAAGAGTCAGAGGCACAGGTGTCTCACCCTCCTGCTATGACAAGAGCAGTCTCCGGGGGAAAGTCCTGTTGAGGAGGCGGGGACTTTCAGTCTCGGCAACTGATTTTTGTGGGGGAAGACCATCGGGAATGAGCTGTTCTGCTCATTAGGCCTGACACTCAACCAAGCCTGTAGGGGTCGTGTTTTTGCTAATCAAGAGTTCGTTCCATCTTTGAACTGTGTGATGACTGAACCGGCATGCTCCTGTGACTATCAGGATACCCAGAGGTGATGCTTTTAAGGGGAAAAGTAAGGCCTGACACAAACACAGCTTTTTATCTTTAAAATATAACCACTTTTTCATAATACAGTGGTACCTTGGGTTACATATGCTTCAGGTTACATGCGCTTCAGGTTACAGACTCCGCTAACCCAGAAATAGTACCTCGGGTTAAGAGCTTTGCTTCAGGATGAGAACAGAAATCGCGCTTCGGTGGCGCGGCAGCAGCAGGAGGCCCCATTAGCTAAAGTGGTGCTTCAGGTTAAGAACAGTTTCAGGTTAAGAACAGACCTCCGGAACGAATTAAGTACTTAACCCGAGGTACCACTGTACAAGCAAGGTAAAGAAGGATGAATGATAGCAAGAGCAGCCCGGTTCCATTTGGTTCTGCTCCCACAGTGGCCAACCAGTTGCTTGTGAGAAACCACGGGTCACGGGTGCAACAGCTCCCTCCCCACTTGTGATCGTCACCCAATGATATTAAAGGGCATGCTGGTTGTGAAAGGTAGAAAACAGCCTTATCTTCCAACAGCTTGTCCAAATCTCCTTTCAAACCATTCAAGTTGGTGGTCATCACAACAACTTGCGGGAACAAATCCCATAGTTGAGTTTAGCTATTAGAAAACCCCAGAATATAAAGCAGGCTATTATCTGATGCCAAGACTGCAGTCCTAAACACCACTATACACAATGGGGTTTACATTTGAGTAAGCACGGGTAGGAATGCACGGTGAATGTGTTAAGAGCTTCCCTCCCCAAAATATAAGTGGTGTAGCAAATAAAGAAGGGCCAGATCCAATGCAGGTGGACTCTACCAAAACTGTAAGGTGGTGGTGGTGGTGATTTATTATATTTATATACAGTGGTACCTCTGGTTAAGAACTTAATTCATTCTGGAGGTCCATTCTTAACCTGAGGTACCACTTTAGCTAATGGGGCCTCCCGCTGCCGCCGTGTGATTTTTGTTCTTATCCTGAAGCAAAGTTCTTAACCCAAGGTACTATTTCTGGGTTAGCAGAGTCTGTAACCTGAAGCATCTGTAACCTGAGGTACCACTGTACTGCCCTTAATCATAAGAGCTCAAGGATCTTGATAAACAAGGAACTTGTTTGGTAAACAGATGCAGGGCACACCTAGCAACCAGAGGAGAATGAACCCCTTTTACCTGTCCCAATAAAAACCCCTCCTCATTGACTAGCTAACGGTAGATACATTTCCATAACTCACCTGCAATTGAGAATTGTACCACCACCAACCTGGCAGCATTTTGCATTGCAATTAATTTTTGTTTTGGATTCTTAAAGAACTAGGAGACACATTCAAGTGGAAAGCCCCACACAAAAGAGAAGACAAAGCAAGCAAATGAGCAGATGGGTGACCTAGACAAGGCCTCCCATGCTCCCTGTCTCATCGCGGTTGTCGCCACTGCTGACGGGAAGACGGGAAGTACACCTTGCTTCAAGTCCCCCACTACCACTGGGACATGGAAGGCTGCATTTCAAAACTGCAGACTTCCTTCCCTTGGCCAAGATTACAGCAGTCATTGCACAATTTGATCCAAAGTGGATATGCTTAGACAAAGCTGTGCAAAGCCTAGAATTCAACAGCGCAGTGACTAAAATCAACACAGATATCACACGATGAGCTTTAACGCTCTGAACTCTGCTATATTTACTAAATGATTAGGGTCCAAAAAAAATAATAATCTCCAAAGATCAATTAGGGTGCAGAATGAACCCAAATGGACCTGATTACTGGTGTGTAAAGAAAGTGAGATTTAGTTTCAATGCTTTTGAACAGATGAGTATATAGATGCTGGCGGTTTCCCTCTCTAACCCTATTATCTGTCCAATATTGTCTCTTCTCTTTTTATTTCGGCTATGTACCCAAAATGCTGAAACCCAATAAATATTTTTCTAAAATACAACACAGATCCTTCCATTGTTACCAAGGAAGAGAATTCTAAAACAATTTCACTTAGCCATATTTATTCATTCTGGCATCATCCTTAGATAACTGTCAGGGAACTGCCATCGGAAGGACAGGAGGTGCAAAGGCTCCCTCAGGTTGAAAGAGACGGAGCAGCTGAAGAGGGAACCAGTAGGGGGCGAGCAGGAACTTCCAGGGAAAGTGAGTCGGAGGGGTGGCTCAGAGACGTTTCCAGCGAAAACAGTGGAGAGGTCTCAGGACCTCCTATAGGGACACCCACGCCTCGCCGGAAACTGTCACGCAGAGAGTCCAGAAGACGTGTTTCCGTGAAAGAGCTTTTATGTTGGAAACGTTTCCGAAAGCAACCACTTTCGGATTCTACTAGCGATTGACGCAGCCATGCCGGAGGGGCTCCGTCACAGGCAGAGGTTTGAAAACCTGATCAAACTCTGAGGGACTTGCATTTTACGCACAAGCAGCTCATCATCCCACCACAGCAATCCGAAAGTCACTGAAAGCCAGCTTGTGCAAGCAGCGGCATCATGAGCGACCCAGCCGGAACCGGAGGAGCAGGAGCAGCTGGAGGAGGTCCAAGCCTGGAAGAAAGGTACAGGGCGTTGGAGATCCAGCTGGCCATGCAAACGGCGAGGCTTGAGGAGAGGAGGGCTCAGGATGCAGAAAAGGGAAAGGAGAAAACCACCTCGATAGCCAGAAAGGTGCCAGGATTGGTGCAGAAATTCGGGGGAGATCCCAGAAACTATCATGCCTTTAGAACTGAGATGCAATACGCTCTCAACCTGCAGTATGATGACTTCCCCGACGAGGAATCGCGAGTGGCTTTTGTAATTGGCCATCTCGAAGGGGGGGCGAAGGATTGGGTTCGACCCCTGATGGCAGTGAATAATGAGATACTAAAGGACACGAGGAAGTTTTTTTCGTGCCATGGACCTGATGTTTTCCAGTGACATTGAGCAGGGGGTGGTACGAAGGCAGTTAATGGCTTGCAAACAGGGGAGCCGATCTGTCCGTGAGTACTGGACTGAGTTTACTATGCTGATTCATAAATTGGGGTGGGACCTATCGGCGGAACCCATCCAAATGCTTTTTGAAGAGGGGCTTTCTTCGGCCGTTAAAGATGAACTTTCCCGGGGGCCAAGGGCGGAGTCTATGGACCAGCTGACCAAATCCGCGCTGGCCATAGGAGCGCGCCAGGAAGCGAGAGCTTTGGAAAGGCGGGAAGGGAAAGGAGAACGTTGGAGGGAACTGCGCATTCCGGACATTCCAGAGCCACCTTTCCCGCCGGCAGAGCCGATGGAAGTTGGAACAGCGCGGGCGCGCGCAGTTTCAAATCCCAGTGAAGGGCGGAAGAAGGAGGGAAAGAGCGCCAAGAAATGTTATCTCTGCCAACAGCCAGGGCACTTTGCCAGAGTCTGCCCACAAAGAAAGGAATGGCAAGGGATGGCAGGAGCTGTGGGGGAAAGGGAGGAGGAAAACAAGGAGCAAGTAAAAGCCAACGCCTGGCTGCCACCGTCGGGGCACAGCAGCCAGGCCAAAGAGCAGTGAAAGTGCCCACGCCAGAACCACCCAGACCTGCTTTAGTGATAGAAGTGTCACTAGAGCTGCCAAATGGACACCCCCTACAGGTCAAGGCGCTTTTGGATTCAGGCAGCTCCTGTAATTTTATGAGTAAGGAGTTTGCAGCTGAGCACCAGATACAGACCATCCCTTTAAGTAATCCCTTGCAGGTGACCACGATTGATGGCAGAGAGCTGTTGGGAGGAGAAGTTAGCCAACAGACTGTCCCGATGATAATGAGGGTGGCAAGGCACACCGAACGGATAGCGTTTAATGTGGCCACCTTGGGAGGAGCTCCCATCATCTTGGGGATGAGCTGGCTGGCGCTACACGATCCGCTAGTGGGCTGGCATCAGAGGGTGGTCTCCTTTGGGTCAGCGCATTGCCTAGAACACTGCAAGCAGGGGAAGGTTCAGGGCGGAGACAGAGTCACCCTAGCCGGGATGGAAGTAATGGGCAGAGGGAAGGTGCCCCCGCAATACGCAGATCTGAGCAACGTATTCAGCGAAAGGGAAGCAGACAAACTGCCGCCGCATAGACCCTTTGACTGTCAAATCAACCTACTCCCTGGGGCCCAACTCCCAGTGGGCAAGCTGTACGCCATGTCCGACAGGGAGATGCAGGAGCTGAGGGAGTTCATTGACAAAAACCTGAAGCGAGGTTTCATCAGAGAGTCCCGAGCGGTGGGGGGCAGCCCAGTGTTTTTTGTGGACAAAAAAAACACAGATAAGCCGAGACTTGTGTGTGACTTCAGGGCCTTGAATGCAGTGTCGGAACCCCTGGCTTTCCCTATGCCCCGAATTGATGACATTTTGACCAGGGTAAGGAAGGGAAAGATTTTTACAAAGCTGGACCTGCGGGGGGCGTACAATCTGATACGCATAAGGAAGGGAGATGAATGGAAGACCACCATGTTCACCCCTTTGGGAGCCTTTGAATACCTCGTTATGCCCTTCGGTCTACAAGGAGGCTCCGCGTGCTTTCAAGCGTTTATTAACCACGTTCTGGGGCCTTTGCTCTACAAGAACTGTGTGGCCTTTTTAGACGACGTGTTGGTGTATTCGGAGGATGAGGAGCAGCATGTGAGGGACGTTCGAGAAGTGTTGGGCAGGCTGCAAGCCAACCAGCTGTGGGTGAAACTGGAGAAGTGCCAGTTTCATACCAAGGAGGTGGAATTCCTGGGGTACCGCTTGTCAGACAAGGGATTGGCCATGGATCCAGGCAAGGTCCAAGCGGTACTGGAATGGAAGACACCGAAGACCAAGAAGGATGTGCAAAGATTCTTGGGGTTTGGGAACTTTTATCGGAAGTTCATCAAGAACTTTGCCCACTTGACGGCGCCCATCACCGACTGCCTCAGCAGCAAGAAGAAATTTGTTTGGACGGCGGAGGCGGAGCGAGCATTTGAAGAACTGAAAAGGGCTTTCGCCTCGGAAGAACAACTTCTGCATGTGGATTTACGAAAACCCATGAGAGTGGAAACCGATGCGTCCGACCGGGCGGTAGGGGCGGTACTTCTTCAACCGGGGAGGAGTATGTCAGAGTGGAGACCGTGCGCCTTCTTCTCGCGGAAGCTGAATAAATCCGAGAGGAACTACACGGTGTATGACAGGGAACTACTTGCCATTCACGAAGCGTTCCGGAGGTGGAGACATTTATTAATTGGGGCACAACACAAGGTGCAAGTGTGCACCGACCACAAGAATTTAGAGTATTGGAGAACAGCTCGAGTGCTCAACCAACGACAAGTGAGATGGGCACAGGAATTCTCTAAATTCAACTTTGAAATTTGTTATGTGCCAGGTCCAGAAAACGTCAGGGCGGACGCTCTCTCACGCAAACCAGAGTATTGGGAGGGGGAGGGGGCGATTGAAGAGAGACATGTCATCCCTGAGGACCGCTGGGTGTGTGGGGCGGCGCTGGTGGGGCAACGAGAACTGGTAGAGGAAACGGAAAATGATGAATATGCCCAGGATAAGCTCAGAGGACTCAGGGGGGAGGGCGAGAGCCCCGAAGGTTTTGAGGAAAGAAATGGGGCATTGTATTACAAAGGGGCACTGTATATACCCGAAGGTGAATTGAGGGGGAGAGTACTCAAGCAGTTGCACGATAGCCCCACGGCGGGACATTTTGGGCAACACAAGACCATGTGGTTGGTTACCAGGGAATTCTGGTGGCCCAAGGTGAGGGAAGATGTAAGGGAGTATGTAAGAGGGTGTGACCAATGTCAGCGAGCCAAAGGGGAAAGACGGGCGCCGGCAGGGTTATTAGAACCATTACCCACACCAGAACGGCCTTGGGAAGCGGTATCAATAGATTTTATGACGGATCTGCCGAAGTCCAAGGGGAAAACAGCCATCATGGTAGTAGTAGACCTGTTAACAAAGATGTGCCACTTTGTAGCATGCTCACATGCAGTCACAGCGGAAGAAACAGCGAAGTTGTTTGTAGAACACATCTTTAGGTTGCACGGGGCTCCCTTGAGGGTGATCTCGGACCGCGGCAAACAATTTACTTCCAGGTTCTGGAGGAAGCTCATGAGCTTGCTGCACGTGGAAGTCAATTTTTCAACGGCCCGGCACCCTGAAACCAACGGGCAGGCGGAAAGAGCAAATGGCATTCTTCAACAATATCTGAGGTGTTATGTCAATGACAGAGAGAACGATTGGGTCGAAAAGTTGGCGCTGGCAGAATTTGCCTACAATAATGCGGAGAATGTGTCCACAGGGATGAGCCCCTTTTTGGCTAATTACGGGTGTCACCCCAGGGCATTTCCAGGGGAGGGAGGGGAGAGATGGAGCGTTCCAGCGGCTGAACATTTTGTAGAAGAGATGGAAGCGATCCATCATCAGCTCCAGCTCAACTTAGAAAGGGCCAAGGCACAATATAAGAAGCAGGCAGACAAGAACAGAAGGGAAGGTGAAACCATAAGGGTGGGGGATCAAGTGTGGCTGTCAACCCAAGGGTTGCCGTTCAAAGGGGGTTGTAAGAAATTGAGGCCCAGAAGATTGGGACCCTTTGAGGTCATTCAGCAGGTCAACCCGGTGGCTTTCAAACTCCGGTTACCCAACCACATGAAATTGCACCCAGTGTTCCACAGGTCGTTACTGTCACCATACAGGGGGGGACGTGAAGGGGAGCACGTCAGGGGACCAGCCTTGGAAGAGAGGGAACGCAGCAACCATGTAGCGGAAATCCTCGATTCCAGGTGGAAGGGAAATCAGGTAGAGTATTTGGTGGCGTGGGAAGGGGAACCGGAGTCAGAAAACACCTGGGTGACTGCAGGGGAGGTCAATGACGAGGTTTTAACAGAAACGTTCCACCAAAGATTCCCTAGGAAACCACAGCCGGTAGAAAGGTTTAGGAGGGAGTACTTCGGCACCACCGACGAGGAACAGGAAATGGAAGGATTCACGGAGTCGGAGTTGGAAGAGGGAATAGACTCCGAAGACGAGGAGTATCGAGAGACGAGGGACAGTAGCAGGTGGAGGGAAGTGTTCGAAACTTCGGACGATGAGGAAGGTTCTTTCAGGGGTTTTACTTCCTCCCAGCCCGGAGGGGAGGAGACGGGAGGGGGTGAAGGGGGCCCTGGAGGGGAGGTGGATGTCAGGGAACTGCCATCGGAAGGACAGGAGGTGCAAAGGCTCCCTCAGGTTGAAAGAGACGGAGCAGCTGAAGAGGGAACCAGTAGGGGGCGAGCAGGAACTTCCAGGGAAAGTGAGTCGGAGGGGTGGCTCAGAGACGTTTCCAGCGAAAACAGTGGAGAGGTCTCAGGACCTCCTATAGGGACACCCACGCCTCGCCGGAAACTGTCACGCAGAGAGTCCAGAAGACGTGTTTCCGTGAAAGAGCTTTTATGTTGGAAACGTTTCCGAAAGCAACCACTTTCGGATTCTACTAGCGATTGACGCAGCCATGCCGGAGGGGCTCCGTCACAGGCAGAGGTTTGAAAACCTGATCAAACTCTGAGGGACTTGCATTTTACGCACAAGCAGCTCATCATCCCACCACAATAACCATTCTGACTGAAAAGTTCTCCACAATGTCCTCAAACATGCAAATGAATATTTAATAATATTCTGTCCCATGACTGCCAATACATTTAATTCACAGGGAAAACACATATTTCACTAATGCCTCTGCTTCAGCTGCCCTTTATACTTTCATTTGGTCTACGAGGTCAAACTGAGAAACCATTTTCTTTTCATGCATTATTCAGGAAAGTACTCTCTCGGTGTATTAGGTTACGACACCAATCAAAGTCAGTGGTTTTTTGACCTTCCCATGTTCAGAAAAACGACATACACTCAAGACGACAACCCAATATAATGAGAGCTTTTTGCAGTACTCCTGCTATATTTCACAGGCTAAATACTCTTCATTATTTACATATAGGGATGTGGAACATTTCCCCCAAAGTGTGGACACTTGTATATTAGCCATGTCACCGGCGTCCTGTGTTTGACAACTATTAGAGGCAATTTTGTTTTCTAACATGTTATAAAAAGAACGATTAAAATTAAATAAATTAGCCTTGCATGGTCAACAGATTTTGGTTGGATATGGTAGTCAGTAATTAAGTTTGGTCACTGACACCTCACTTGCTTCCCCCTCCAAGGCATGGGTCCCCAACACAAACATGAAAGACTGTTCAGGTCTTTACAGACTACTCATGGGGAAGGAGAAGGTCTTCACTTTGCAGTAATCCAGTTTTGATGACCAAACAATCCCTGTCCACAAACCGCTGAAGCCAGCACACCATCCCAAACTGCCAAAAAATGCTCACAGCAACTTTGCTTTCAGAAACATCCCCCCCCCCCCAAGATTATGCACCTGTTCTTCAGAAGGAGTGTGGCCTATCTGGGACAGACAAATGGCCCATATTCGCAGAACCACCTGCCAACTCCAATCTTACAAGGAATCAACGTAATGGCTCTCTGCCAGACTACCACCAATGACCAAACACCAATACCTGCATGGCCACACATGGTTCCAGATGTAATAGAGTTAGGTATCATCTGCATACTTCAGGTGTGGTTAACCTGTGAGGTCCCTTTAGGCTTGTTGTTAAAAACAACAACGACAACTGGCTGCTCCTATCCCAGCCACCCCTCACTGTTATGCCATGGTACCAAATGTTTTTTGCATCCCAGTTATTTAAAATTCAATTTGAAAAGAAACACTGACTGACTGCCCCCTGCCATGATACTGTAAGCTTTGTGACTTTCCAAGGTCCCTCAAATGTGTGCATTTAAAAAATAATAAAAATTCTCCTGTGGTTGTTAGCCCAGAAATGGAAACAAGAAGAAATTCCGATGAAAGAAGAATGGCAGACGAAAATAATGGACTATGCAGAATTGGACAAAATGACAGGAAGGATTCGAAACCTGTGGGACCAGAGATTTACAGAAGATTGGAAGAAGTATATGAACTATTTGAAAAGCAACTGTAACCAGCAAATTACGCTAGTAGGACTACAAGAAGTTTTGTAAGGAGGAATATATGAAGTGCTACAAAGTAGACAAAGAGTAGAGATATTGGTTATGAGTTTTAAATGTAACAGGGAAAATAAGAAATGCATACTAAGAGATTAGATTGGAAAATTTTCAGGACTGATGGAAGTCAAAAAAATTGAATAAGATGTAAAAATATGTTTAATTAATGTTGAAAATGGTATGTTAAAAAAAAACTTATATATATATATATATATATATATATATAGGTAAAGGTAAAGGTACCCCTGCCCGTACGGGCCAGTCTTGACAGACTCTAGGGTTGTGCGCCCATCTCACTCAAGAGGCCGGGGGCCAGCGCTGTCCGGAGACACTTCCGGGTCACGTGGCCAGCGTGACATCACTGCTCTGGCAAGCCAAAGCCGCACACGGAAACGCCGTTTACCTTCCCGCTAGAAAGCGGTCCCTATTTATCTAATTGCACCCGGAGGTGCTTTCGAACTGCTAGGTTGGCAGGTGCTGGGACCAAACAACGGGAGCACACCCCGCTGCGGGGATTCAAACCGCCGACCTTTCGATCGGCAAGCCCTAGGCGCTGAGGCTTTTACCCACAGAGCCACCCGCGTCCCATATATATATATATTAAAAATTCTCCTCAGGGATGGGTTCCTGAAACAATTCAATGATGCCTCAGTGACCTTCAAGATGTGTCTCTTAACAAAATTTAAAACTGACCCCATCTACTTCAACCATCTATTCACTTTAAATACGGCTCCTAGAGGGCTGCTGATAGATCAGTGAAACCCTTGCCCCCTCCGCAAAAAAGGGGTAGCCTCACTCCTGCTTTTACTTCTCCTCCTGATTTTGCCCATGAAGAAGCTGGAAGCTTCAGTATTTTCAGTCGTAAGAAACGGTGTCAATGTACATAGTTTGAGTCAGATTGAACTGCAAAACCTCCCACAAAAAGGCAGCACACTGTCAGTCAGTCCGTCAGTCACTGTCCGCTTTGTAAAGTGGATCAAATTCCTTACACTCATTAAGGGAGGCAACACTTGGACCAAATGTTGCCATAGCAGATTTTGCGGAGAGGTTTGCGGCAAAGTCCAATGAGACTGCCTGTTTAATAGCATGTGACTCTTAAGGAAGGCTTTGTTGGTTGGAGGAAGAGGAGGAAGAGGAGATGCATACCCTAGTTAGGTCCATTCCAAGTTTGAGTTGTGAGATGAGGTGAAGAATTACACTGCGCTGATCTTCCAGGACTCCTATATCTTCTTCTTCATTATCTTCAGTATCTGTCACCTCATCTTCAACTAGGATCAAGTCACGAGTGGAACACTGGTTTCGGGGTGGAAGGGAGAGAGGAAAAATATATAATCAGTATCACTAGCTGGACACAACAAAGAACAATATGGCGTGAATTCATATGAGCTTAATTACAGAGATCTCTTAGAACACCAGATTATTTCCAAATACTCACTCAACATTGCTAACTGACTAGCATAATCTTCAGTAAGTTATGAACAATTACCAAATCCACAGTGCTGAGGAGTTGGACAAGCCGTAAGGAAAAACAAAAAAAATTCCTTCCAGTAGCACCTTAAAGACCAACTAAGTTAGTTCTTGGTATGAGCTTTCGTGTGCATGCACACTTCTTCAGATACACTGAAACAGAAGTTGCCAGATCCTTCTATATAGTGAGAAGGTGGGGAGGGGTATTACTCAGAAGGGTGGTGGGAATGGGTGATTGGCAGATAGCTGTGATGAGCCTGTTGACGACTCTTAATGACTGCAGTAGGTCTTACAGGAAAAAGCAAGGGGTGAGAAGGTGAAAAATGGCTTTGTCATGTATAATGAGATAAGAATCCAATGTCTTTGTTCAGGCCAGGTCTCTCCATGGTTTTAAGTTTGGTAATGAGTTGCAATTCAGCAGCTTCTCAAAATTCAAAAAATTCAAGTAGAAGAAAAAATTCTCAAAATTAAAAATTCAAAAAATTCAAGAAGAATTTTTTTTGTTTTGACTATGGCAGACCAACACGGCTACCCATCTGTAACTGAAGCCATAAGGAGTTTGCAGAATGAATCTGAGCATATACTGTGAAGGCACCACTTTCATTTTTTTAAAAAGATATTGACATCTTACTCACTGAAAATTTTGGATGCTACACAGCAGGACAAATGTTCTACTATCACCTAGTATATCAGAGAAGGATATAATCATTTGAAGGGCTAGGGGTCAAATAAAGAATCAGATAGCTAACTATTTCAAGATTGGTTGAAATAGACAAAAACAAATGGTTCATTCACTATTTTAAGACTATGCATCTGTCAATAACAAGGCTGTGATGTTCAGGATGCTCTAACTTCCGGTGTTAAATGTTATGGCAACATTGCACAATGTGTTCATTTTTCAGACATATTGATGAGTGTTTCAAATACCAACTCCTGTACTTATTCAAGAAGAAGAAGAAGAGGAGGAGGAGGAGGAGGAGGAGGAGGAGGAGGAGGAAGAGGAGCAACTAAAGGATTCCTCGTCAAAAATGCAATAATCCGAAGCCTTTTAACTAAAAGCAACAGGATTCCAAATTTACTAAGATAAAGGTATTTATTGTTTTCAGGAGGTTGCATGCACAGTTCGTTCTACTCAAAAGTAGAAAAAGAAAATAAGAGATATGGTCCATTAATTGCAATGGGAAAACCTGGAGCAGAACTAGGGTTACCATATTTCAAAAAGGGGAAATCCAGACACAAAAGTTGATGAGCTTTTTAAGTTGTTGAGCTTTTTATTTTATGTTTATTTTATTTATTTAGGCCAAAGTTGTTGAGCTCCCCCCCCCCCAAAAAAAAACTTTTTCAAAAATGACGTTTTTGAGCTATTTTTAATGAAATTCACCCAAATCTGCACTTCTGTCATGGGTTGCGATACGTCTGGATTTTCCCAGACACTTCAGAGATTTCCTCCCAGACACTGTTTCCAGCAACCAAATCCCAGCTATGTCCATGAAATTCCGGACATATGGCAACCATAACAGAACTTAGTTGGCCACAACTCAAGGAGTTTCAGGAAATGGATCATTTGGGTTAGGCCAGGTATTTCTTGAGGCTATATTACTGCTTTGGTATAAACTAGACACCATGGGAAATCTTGCCTCATTTATATTTCATTTCATAAAAGCTCAGCAATAGTTCCATAGCAGTAACTGCGAAATGAACCAATAAATAATTTTTAGCAGTTATAAGAAGCAGTGTGATAAGGGAGTTGCTCTCTTGGTATAATGAGAGAACTGAAAGAAAAGGAACAGGTCAGATAATTTAAGGTCCAGAAGAAAATAACATGTTTTACTGAATGTTTTACTGACTTCACACAAAACTGAATCCATTTCTTTTTACCTCCCGAAAGCTACTTACTGAAGTTCAGTAACTTTCTAGTAGTCAAAAACACAGAGGGTTCTCTGATCTACATTAGACATCATTATATAAGCAAGTTACAGAGGAAAAATTCGCTCAGACCCCTCAATACCTTCCAAAACAATGCATTAAAATATCCTTGCTCTCCAAGCAACATATACAGCTTTATCTGGCAATATAATTCCATTAGAAGAGTAGCTGTAACGCTGCCTTCAAAGACAGCACTGCATTAACTACATTAGCTATATCCATTTAAGCTTTGTAGATTGCAGTAGCTCTGAAAGAGTAAAACAGCAACTGTTTCCCCCCCCTGCCAAGGCACTAAAAACCAAAGGAACAATATTCTTTCCTACGGTTATTTTACCGTACTTGATAACTTGAACGAGTGGCTTCAATTTCAACGGGATTTAAAAGTGAGCACTGCGCACAACCTAACGCTGCAATTTTATACTTGGGTGTAAACTAATATTCTGCCCAGAGTTAAACTTGCAAAGGGGAGAGGAGAAGACAGAACGGACTTATTAACGGAGCTTCAAAACTTACAGAGGATGTTTCTACTGCGGGTTTGTTTATCATCCAGCTCGACCTCATTGAGCGTCCTGAGCTACGTAACAGCGCTGCTGTTTTCGGTGGCTGCTGCCTAGCTCCTTTAATAACAGGCGAGCTGGAGCTAGGAATTAGTAGTACCAGGAAGAGTCAGGAAAAGCCTCCCCTCCCTGCTCTGCCCCCACCTCCTTTTTAATTTCCACTGAATTTGAAAAGCATGATGTCAATTCAGCACGAATCTGCTGCCTACCGTCCCAGTCATGTGACGCGGGATCAGCGAGCTTAAACTACAAATCGCTTACAACAGGAAAAATGATGCTGTGCTGCGGGGGCCCTGGGTCTCTTCCCCTCTGGGCACGGGAGCTAACCTTACAAAAAGAGCATCTTGTTCAGTGCTGAGAACAGGGGCGGATTTCGGCTAGCAGATGTTTTTGTGTTGTTGTTGTTGTTTTTTAAAAAATTCCCTATTACAGAGGGCTTTCATTCTTTCTTGTTTTTAAACAAGATGTCAGATTCCAAGGGCCTCTGCAGAGGCGGAAGAGCTACCCTATGCCAGATTATAAGAAGCATCTTGCAATTTTGCTAGAAGTTTATTAGAATTAAAGGAGAAAGGGTTACAAAATCATCCACACACACACACTCACACCCGGGAAGGTTTATATCAGGCTTCCTCAACCTCGGCCCTCCAGATGTTTTGGGACTACAATTCCCATTATCTCTGACCACTGGTCCTGATAGCTAGGGATGATGGGAGTTGTAGTCCCAAACATCTGGAAGGCCGGAGTTTGCCTATGCCTGGTTTAGGAAAATGCATATAAAGCCATCAGTCGAGAGCCACTTCATACATTAACTGTCCCCACAAACTTGTGTGTGCAGCCATAGTCTGTATCCAACGCATTAATCATGAAAAATATGCCCCTAAGCACAAACATGTGAGGCTTCTGATGAATTAAATTTTGTGTGTGTGTGTGTGTGTGTGTGTGTGTGTGTGTGTGTGTGTGTGTAAAAAGTAGAGGTAAAGGTACCCCTGACCATCAGTCACGGATGACTCTGGGGTTGCGGCGCTCATCTCGCTTTGCTGGCCGAGGGAGCTGGCGTTTGTCCACAGACAGCTTCTGGGTCATGTGGCCAGCATGACTGAGTCGCTTCTGGCGAACCAGAGCAGCGAACGGAAACACCGTTTACCTTCGCGCCGGAGCAGTACCTATTTATCTACTTGCACTTTGACGTGCTTTCGAACTGCTAGGTGGGCAGGAGCAGGGACTGAGCAACAGGAGCTCACCCTGTCGCTGGGATTCAAACCGCCGACCTTCTGATCAGCAAGCCGTAGGCTCTGTGGTTTAGACCACAGCACCACCTGCGTTTATTATGTACTACATAATAAATCTATATAACTGCATATTAGTGACCTTGAATGGGGAATGATTCTTACATAAAAGGTAGTATTCCTCTTTTTTTAAAAAAAATTACAAACCCAAAACTAAACAAGTTATATATAACCAGATTTCAGAAACTTCTTCCACAGCCACTAAATGGTGTTTGATGCATCAATTTAAGCTAGATTAGTTTGCAGTGATGTCTACCAACCCACAGCTCACTGTGTTTATCCTGAACACTGTATTAGTGTGTACAGAAAAAACCTAGCAATGATTATCAGTATAATGTCACCTTTTCCAGAGGACAGTCCAGGAAGTGACTGATCAATTTACTATTATGTTCTATAGAGAGGGAAATTATTGATAGTTTTAATGTACTCTGTCCTTGCTCTAAGTAACGATCAGGCAGTATGACCTATTGAATTTGTCAAAGCACATGGTCAATGGCTGTGTGTTGCGCTCCCAAAGAGAAACCAACTCATTAAGATCCTGTTAAACTCATATCAGACAGCGACGGCACAACCCTAGAAGTGTTTCCTCAGAAGTAAGCCCTACAGAGTTCAATTTTACCTCCAAGTGAGCAAATACCACTCTCAGCCCCAAAACACACACCTGAGGCAATGTTTGTTTTTTAAAAGAGGATTTTGCTTCTAATTGTAATTACAGTACTTGGCCAACAGCATGGTCAACAGCCAGGGATAATGGGAGTAATATGATCAAATAAATAAATAAATTCTGAACGGCCACAGGTTTCCCGATCCTTAATTTAATGGGATACATTCAAAGTTTTCTAAGTGTAAAGAAGATCTTCAGTTAGCCTGCTGTTTTTTATCTTCTTTTTCTAAGTTGACACTAAAACGTCTAGACAGTTATAATAATAGATTGTATATTTAGCATTCTTACAAAAAGGATTCCAATCCCCTTTTTAACATTCTTCTAATGAACAATGCTGGTGGCCCAATTCAAATACATGATATATTATGCTCTGAATTCTATTTAAGCTTCCTTCCAGCATTTTGCACCAGTATTAAACTTGAACAATGAAAACAACAGACAACAACACATTCTAGAGCGGCCAAAAAGGGGGAGAGGGGGAGGCAGTTCAGCCAAGCAAGTCTAGTCCCCTAAATTCTGCATGTAACCATGCGTTACAATGGGCCGTTTCCTTGAAATTTAGTATCAATGTCCACGAGGTTATAAACACACATCACAATGTTAACCTGCAATTAAAATTTCGTGGTTTCTTTATTATGGCCAGAATCTCCCCCAAAAAGCAAACCTGCCTTGTTCTACTCTTTCAGGGAGAGCTAAGGGCTAATGGCTTCTATTTCTCAAGCTGCAGACGTCTGTGAAACATGGCAAACTCGTTTTTTTAAAACTAAGGAGACTTTTCAAAAGAAGTTTCTGATATGGGTATCTGGTGTTCAAGTCAAATATTCCACACGGGTATGGTGTAGACCTTGGATGCGCCTAAAGTACCTCCTTGGATCCTGGCCAATAACATTTGGCAATGCTGGGATGGCAAAGAGAGAAAGATCAAAACTAATTACAATGTTCATTTTGAACACATGGCAATTCTCAAGGGCAATGCTTCTTAATCAGAGTTGGTATCAAATAAGCAAGAAACAGGCCAGCACCAAATGGAGTTGATATGAATCAAAGCAAGCAGCGACCCTTATAGGTTTGTCCTTAATTGAAAAGGAAGAAAGAAAAAGACTTAAAATTATTGCTGCAGCTAATATTGCTGGGTCTAGTTTAAAAAACCCGACAATACTAGAATCCCCATGGTTCACTGCAGGTTTTTGAAATTTGCAAACAAGAGTGAACACTCAGAACCTTAACGGATCAGCCTTAAATTTCTACCCAGTCCAGTATTCTTTGCAATAATAATAATAATAATCCAGAATTAAACAGTTCACTATGAATTGGTCAGTGGTCAGAGGGGGACCACATCCACCTTTTGCCAAACCCTGATATGCATATGCCACATAAAAATCCCAAGAATCTGATGAAAATTAGGGTTATGGCTTGGATCTTAACTTTTTACTCTGTGAAAGGAAGGAGTTACTGTTCATGGAAGGGGAGCAGCCCTCATGGAAGTTGGGTGAGTGTAACGCAACAAGTTAGCAAAACATTAGGTTCCAAGCTTATGCAACTATAATATATTTGCAGGGAGATATGCATTTCCTGTTTTTATTGGAGAGATTGTGCAAAACACACATCTTATCCAGGGTGTTCCACTCCCAAGAGAAAATAAAGGCAGAAGCTTTGGCTTAAAAGGCATTTGCTACAGTATAAAATATGTACGCAAACAGGTTTACCAGAGAGATTTTACTTGCGTGCACAATGTCTGTTGCAGCAAGCTATAAAAATCAAGATTAGTTAGATTGGAATAAGTCATTTCTGTCAATGCTGCTGCAGTGGGCTTAATGTCATTTAATTCTACTTTTAGTGTAATTGTACATTTAATCATTTGAGCTAAGCATACCTTACCTGGGACTTTCCAATTGATTATGTCAGATGTCATATTTGGGTGGTCCGATATAGCAAATAAGCTTAGAACAGCAGCATTTTGCCAACAGATTAATTTAGCCGTACGAATCATTACAGGCTAAAGGCATTTGCAGTACTATGCAGCCTAAAAAGGATTTAATCAAGCATAATGGAAAAAGACAGGCCACAGTAAGAAATCCTTTAATGTCTCTGCCACACAGAGAATGTGCCTTGCTATGTAATACTGAACATGCTCTCGTCAAAGCTGAAACTGTTCACTTTCTGGTAAGTGCAAGCAGCACTGACAAGGTACGCTTATCGTTTAGTCCATTCGGGATCATTAAAAGCTTGCATTTCATTTCAAGTGCAAGGCAAAACGAAAACATTCCGATCTCAGGTAATTCCTGTGTGTGTCCGCGTATTTCTGCAAGCTTAGCAACAGGAGTCCATGGAATGTCTATTTGTGCAACTATTTTTTATCATTCATACAAACCAAGATGCCATAAAGATCCAAGTCCAATATAAAGTCACCTTGCATTAAATATAAAGATTCAGAATATACTCTTTTTAGCAGACTAGCCAGAGCAGCAATGCGCTTCAAGTACGGCACAACACAACCTTGCTACTCACCTGGGAGGCATATGAACTGGTCCCTGGGCTGGCACCCGAGTAGCAAGATGCCATAAAAAAACCTAGCACCATCAGGGACAGGACTTGGCTAGATCTTTTCTCTCTGGTGTACTAGGACTGTACCACATGATGTTAGAATCTCTGGAGCATTGGTAGAACTTCTAAACTCTAGAAAACAAGAAAGCAGTGCCTGCAGTTCCTACCATGCAGGTCGAAAAACAAGGAAGTTATAGGAGATGGAAGGATGGAGATGATGGTCAGAGGGAGCTAGCAAGTGGCTAAGAAAGGGCCCGAGTCTGCAGCAGGGGGACAACTGGGGTCTGTGAGGATCAGAGCAGGGGAGAGAGACACAAATTCCATACTGGGTGAGGAGCTAATTATCCACTAAATCAGTGAGATGAGTAGGGAAGGAGGAAATTAGGAGGAAAGGAGTAAGTAGGAAAACGGGAGGGTTATTGTAAACATGGTGGGTTTTTTATAAGTCAGCACAAATGCTGGAACGGGAAGCAGAGCAACAAGGGGAAATTAAAATAGGAGCCAAGATAAAGGATAAGGCCTAGGAGAATGGTCTACCCACCTGGGGTAGGAAAAGAGCTGGTCCCTTAAAGAAACATGATACTGACAGGACAAGTTGCACCTATGCTGTCACAATGATCCTCAATGATGTATGCAAGTCATAAGCCATTAAAGTTCAGCTTGCTCAGGACAGGGGTGCTTGGGATTTGAACCGCAGGGCTAATTCGCTCACAGCCTGAAGTATATTAAATTCCATCACTTCCAATGCACAAATAAAAAAAGATTCTTTTCAAGCCTATGTAAAGAAGGTCTGAAAGGACTGGCAGTCTTCACAAACACCCCAGCACTTTCAGAAAGTAGCACGTTTGGCGATTATCAGGTTTTGTTTGAAGAGGTCGAAAGTATTCCCCTATTCACGAAGCACTGCCCCACACTCTGAAGGGGCTCCATCCGCCCTCAGCTATTGATATTGCATTGTTTACAATGGGATCCTCGATTAACATTCGAATTATGGTGCACCAATGCAGGGATGGGTGATCTATTCGCCACCATCTCAGCACCACATTTGGTGGCAAGAGGCTGCATACCAGGGGCCTGAAGTGAGCTAGGCCATTCACACATGCACACACAAGGGAGATTTACATGGAGATGAGATGTACGGAGGTGTCTCTCCCCACACGCCTTCCTCCCATCAGAGTTTTGTTTCCCCCCCCCCATCCTTCCAAACAGTGATTTCCATGGAGGGAAGGTACACACTCCCTAATGCACCCTTCCTCTTCATCACAATCACACTCCCCATCCTGACAAGCAGTAATATTTGGCAGCACACAGGGGGAAGCTGTCAGCCCCTGCATTGAAACAAGGGCTGGATGTGGCTTGATCAGGTGTGCAGTAATGAAAGCAAAGGGATGTCAAAAGTAGCAACCGAAATAGGCAGCAAACAAGACCTGAGAAGCCAATGATAAAAATGGGAGTGTGTGGGTTACAGATTTTTTTTCCCCCATTTCGACCTTAAAAGCAAATAAGAGGAGCACGTTCAGCAGAATCAGAGTCTCCAATGGCTCTCATCTGAAAAAGAACTCCCCACACACACCTTGCAAAGTTTTGCCTAGATTCAGAATAAACTCCTGCACATGGTATCATCTCGAGTCAACAAGTTAGCCACTCAGCTAACACCTGCCCAAGTTGCCTTAGCTTTGCACCTTGGGCTACACCTATCACAGCCCATTCATTGAACAGTTTTATGAGGGGGAAGGGGGAAAGTTGCGGAGTTGAGTGAGAACTGTGGAATAAGCAGAATGCATTCAGTAAAGATGTATTCTGCAGACAGACACTCCCCTGGAAGAACAGGGCAACAAATGTCCAATTGCTCCATTAATCAAGCTTCTTCTGTCCTTCATATCAATGTGTTGTCCCCTCCAGCAAGCATAGAGACCTTGGGGAGAGGTGGGGTCTTGCATTACTTGTGTGAAGGCTTGGACACTTGCTATTTCTTCTCTTACCAAAACTGGAGTGGAAGCGAGAACCTGTCTGCGATTTCTGGGAGTTCCTTCTTCCTAGAGGAGCAAAAGACACACACTCCTAGCAAGCAGAGCTGTGGGCAGCCACCTTGTATCTCATTCCAGACTAATAATTTGCTAACCCATATAATTTGTTTGGTTACACACACACACACACACACACACACACACACACACACAGCCCACTATCTCCCTCTGGTATGAATACACACAAAACAGGGGTGGGGAATGTTAGCACACCCCAAATTCAGAATAGATGCTGAATGAAACAAAAGTAATAGATATAAAACCCCTCAACTGAGTATTTTAAAAAAGAAATCCCACTTGACATCAAGAACCCAGATTCTACCAGCCACAGCAGTGTTTCCCAAACCTGGGTCTCCAGCTGTTTTCAGACTACCGTTTCCATCATCTTTGACTGCTGGTCTTGCTAGCTAGGGATGATGGGCATTGTAGTCCAAAAACAGCTGGAGACCCAAGTTTGGGAAACCCTAAGCTACTGGTAAGGTAAAGTGTAAAGGGACCCCTGACCATTCGGTCCAGTCGTGACCGACTCTGGGGTTGTGGTGCTCATCTCGCTTTATTGGCCGAGGGAGCCGGCGTACAGCTTCCGGGGTCATGTGGCCAGCATGACTAAGCCGCTTCTGGCGAACTAGAGCAGTGCACGGAAACGCCGTTTACCTTCCCGCCAGAGCGGTCCCTATTTATCTACTTACACTTTGACGTGCTTTCGAACTGCTAGGTTGGCAGGAGCAGGGACCAAACAACGGGAGCTCACCCCGTCACAGGGATTTGAACCGCCGACCTTCTGATCAACAAGCCCTAGGTTCTGTGGTTTAACCCACAGTGCCACCCGCGTTCCCCAAACTACTGGTATGAGGGGGCAAAAAGGAGCGTTATTATTTACTATTGGTAATATCTAGCTGTGTCAGTCTGTTTCCTCAGGGGCAGCATTAAATGGTTCGTTCTGTTTCAAGAGACAAGTCAAACCTCATTTTATTTAGTTACTTGCAATGTATATTTTGGATGTCAGCCAAAACTCTCCCCCCCCCCGCCCCTCCCAGTCAGTTCATGAACTCTAATTAAGAGAGATGCAATTTACAGCAACACACCCCAACAGAAGTCAGAGGAAAGCCAATTACTAGACGAAATCTGCCTGTAAATACTCAAGCGCCATGCCAACACTCCAGGAAGATGCAGCATCCTGCCATAGAGATCTATGTAAGCTCACTTGCCAGATATTGCAAAGTCAAAAGCATGCTGATAACACGAAGCAACAAATGTTGCAATCAATGCTATATTCTGCACTTGGGACAGAGGCCACAAAGCCTCTCAAACATTCTGCTATCTCTTTGAAAAAACACAATGAGAATCTAACAAGGTGGCAGGTGTGTATGGAAAGTGAAGCAGTTTTAAATATAATGTTGGGGGTGGGGGGTGGGGTGTTTCAGTCTCGATGATGCCCTAAATCCCTTCCAATTCTTGGGATCTTGTATTCCATGAATGTTAGACTCTAGTAGAGAAGGTTGCCAAACCAGTCAGGCAAGTTCCTTAGTAAGACAATGACCTAAGCTGGCAATTTGACTGCCCTGATCAGCATCTAAAAGAATGAGCTAAGTTGAAATAGCTGCAGCTAAGCGAAGGGGAATAATAGGTCCAAAGTGGGGAGGGCGGTGTTAAAGCTGAGATCTCATGCTTGGGTTGTGTACATGTGCAAATAAAACCATATATCCTAAAGACACCGCTTTCTCCGCTGACCTGCATTCCGTGGAAACCTGGGAAATCCTTGGAGCCTCTCACTGTTCAGAGACTGGGGTGGAATTTATAATCAGAGAACTGTAATGCAATGAAGGAATATGCTGCTGTCCCATATGGGGATTGAACCTGAAACCCTGATATCATCAGCAGAACGCTCTAGCCATTTCTATACACTTCATTCAGCAGCTTACGTACTAAACTGGTTTTTAAAGCTCTTTAGGTATGCCACTCCCTACCTATTCCAGCCTGCAGAAGTCATTATTCGTGGAGGATAAGACATGACAACCATCAGAAGATTGGGAAAGGGTGAAGGAACTTGATGATGACAAGTACCAGATGAGCAACTCGAGTCTCACTAGGCTAAGAGGGGAAGGGAATGAGAGATGGGTGCAACCATGTATTGATGATGTGTCACTCAGGATATCCAGACACCCTCCCTGAGCAGCTTCCTGTAGATATTAAACAGCTTAAAGGACAAGTTGCAACCCTGTTGAGACACCAGTGTTTAGTCTATGAGACAGAAGAGATGGTGGCTATAAGGGATGATTGAATGAAATTGATTTATATAAAGTGGTACCTCCGTCTGCACACAGGATCACGAGGAATCCGCAACTGGAGGTGCCTGTTCTGCGCATGCGCACGGCGCATAGACCACTTGCGCAGGTGGCAAAACCCACTAAACCGGCACAGCGCGGCGTGGGAACTCGCTTCCATGGTGCCAAAAATTGCATCTGCGCATGCTCAGACGCCAAAAATCACGCCTGCGCAGATGCAGGCGTCAAAAATCGTGTCTGCACAGATGCTGGAAATCGTGGCCGTGGGCGCAATCTGGCCCATGGAGGGACATCCGCTGGAGTGAACCAGCCCAGGCAAGGAAAACCTTCCCAACCCCTGCTCTACACCTCCACTGAAAGCACTGAAAGATTGTCTTAAAGGAGCAAAGTGCCTTTTGAAGCAGCCTCTCCCTCCTCCAGCTGCCGTAAGAGGGCACTTGGGCGGCAGCAGGACCAGTTCCCCGCCTGCTTAAAGGAGAAGGCAAAGGTTTGGTTTTTTTTACTCTCCATTCATCAGCTGGGAACAGGGTAGCACAGCCAATACAGGATTAAACCCTGCCCTCCCGCCCATCAGCTGATGTCAACAGTGATGTCACGCCCGGCAAGCAAAACTGGTCCCCCGCTGGTGGGCCAAAGTTGGCCCACAAGTCAGATATTCCTTACCCCAGTTACACAACAAACATTGCCTCATTCAGTCTGCTTTCAGACACTGACCAGGAATTAAAACTATTTTCAATAGGCTGCATATCTAAAGCGTAAAAGGTGGGATATAAAAAGTTCTACTACGTAATTTTAAAATTGAGTCTCTCTTTAAAAAGGGAGGGAGGGGGTTGAAGGGCAAATGTGCATTTACTTCTATAAATATCTAGGCCAAACCTTAAATTGTGTGTGGGGGTTTTTAAAGGGGGGGGAAGGCAGGGAGTCTGCTTCAAGCTCGGGAGGAGGGCCAAGCCTGAGGGGTGAATCAATGCTCAAAAATCAATGGAATGTACATCTGTTCTTTTCACAGCAAAGGCAGGGAAAAGCCTAGCTTACCCACCCTAGGAGAGGAAAATCAATGCACTCCCTAAGTGGAGTTTTAAAAGCAGCCTGGGTTGGTGGCAAAAAGAACAACTAGAAAGGAAATTCACCAGGTTTTGGGCGCATGGAGGGGGAAGAGAGAGAGAAAGTCAGAGTCCTTTGAAAAAGAAAGGAATTGTCTCTTTGGAATACCTAATGCTGTTGTTGGCATCCGATGTCTGCCTCAAGATATCTAGTGATGCCTATCTTAAAGGGTTATTTTAAGGGTGACTAAGTTACTGCTTTTCTGAAGTGGTTCAAAGCACCTTGCAGGTATTCAGATACTGGAAGCCAGGCATTAACTACAAAAGCGATGCTGCAAGACTGGCACGTAACACTAAGCCAAACTACAGCTTGGCAAGAACAAATAACTGCAGGAGAGGAGAGGGCAGCAGCTGAGCTTCTCCCCTGTTGTTTTGCTGCTGTGCTGAGCCAAGCCATGATCTGGCTTCATGTACCGTCCAAACCCAGGCTTGTGGGTTAAGCTTTCTTCAGACAAACCATGAGCTGCAACCGAGATTTGCCCTATGGCTTTGCAGCTTGTGGTGTGTCTTGGACAGCAAAAGCATGAGCAGAGGTGCCGATAATACTAACTTAATGGCTTAGTGTGTTATGTGAGAACGAGGGCATAGCTTCGCAAATGACACTTGGCTGTATCAGTTTTTCCATTTATCAGGTTTGTTGTTGTTGTTGTTGTTGTTTTGAAAGTGCAAATTATACTCCATGAACCATGGCCATTTCAAAGTATAAAGTAGACAAAAGTTGAGCAATTTTAAAATGTCTTCCTCATTACAAATTTTTAACTTTCATATCTTTGGGTTGTATCCAATGAAGTCATCCCATCTGCTTTGAGGGTTCCCCCAAACCCCAGATACAACCCTTGATGTTTCATAAATTGGGGTGCTCCAATGGAAGAAGGATGATCCACAAAAGAAGCAAGTTTCATAGGCAAAATCTGGCCAGAAATCTCCACAATCAGGTACATCTATATGGTTATTTACTCTAGCTTTACTCACTGTTAGGCAAAAATCATCTAGATAGGTAGATAGAATAGAATAGAATAGAATAGAATAGAATAGAATAGAATAGAATAGAATAGAATAGAATAGAATAGATTCTTTATTGTCATTACACAAGTGCAACATTGCACAAGTGCAACGAAATTGGATGCCATCCCTTAAAAACAACAAAAGCAAAACAACAACAACAACCAAACAAACCACATTCCAGCCACACCCACACCAACACCCATCAAACTCCCAGGTCACACTATCGAGTTACAGCATTCAAAAAGGCCACAGCTCTTGGATAGAAACTGTTTTTCAGTCTATTTGTCCTTGACTTGATGTTTCTATATCTCCTGCCAGAAGGCAGTAGTGCAAACAGACTGTGTCCCGGGTGAGATGAATCCTGCAGGATGTTGTTTGCTTTCCTAAGACAACGGGAACCGTACAGTTCTTCCAAAGGTAGATAGGTAGGTAGGTAGGTAGGTAGGTAGGTAGGTAGGTAGGTAGGTAGATAGATAGATAGATAGATAGATAGATAGATATTGCAATTCAAAAATTTACTTTCAAATGAGAAACTTAAGATTTACAAAAAAAGAATATTAATGTCTTTGAACAAAGGGAGGGAAGTCTACTTTGTTCATGCTATATTTGTTTCTTTATACAAGCCTGAACTTCTTCTTGTTGTTGTTGGTTTATAATTAAGAAAACGTGAGTTTTACAAATGCCTCATTATGAAAACAAAATCCTGCAGGATGATTTTTAATCAGCATAAAAGCAAGCAACAACTATTAAATTAGTTTTTACTTCAATTTATACAAAAGAGGGTACAATTGTGTACAGTGGTACCTCGGGATGCGAACGGGATCCGTTCCGGAGCCCCGTTCGCATCCTGAATGGAACGCAAGGCGCAACGGCGGGTTGCATTTCTCCGCTTCTCTGCATGCGCACGACGTCATTTTGAGCGTTGTGCATGCGTGAGCGGCGAAACCAGGAAGTAATGTGCTCCGTTACTTCCGGGTTGCCGCGGAGCGCGACTCAAATGCGCTCAAGCCGAAACACATTCAACTCGAGGTATTAATATTTTTACTTTTAATACTTTTACCTGAATAAGCATGAGCATCCTTGTCTCTTGAGCTTTTGACCAACTACACACATGACTTGAGTGACGCCAGGTATTGTTAGAATCTGCCTGTAATATGTTCTAATTCTTGAAGAAAAAACTTCAGTCTTCTACCATAGACTTTTCTATACAGTAAAAGGTTTCAAAGCGTAACCACTGGAACAGCGTTTGACCACTAGGTGGTGATCTATGGCAACACTACACTGCTTGTCAAGTAATCTCTTAGTGCAGCCTAAGAGGGAAGAAAATAAACTGGGATGTAAGTGGCACACATCCAAAGGGAATCTCAATAAGGCGGATCATGTGAGTTAAGGGGAGATGGGGAGCAGGGCTGGCTGCATGAGCTCTGACTGGCTCCCAAGGAGGCAGTAAACATATTCATCTTGTCTGAATGACTAGACATTATGAAGCAAAGGGCATAGAAAGCAATACCGCTGACTTGGATGAAGATAATGAGACTTGTGAAAATGAAAATCATTAACAGGCTTATGATGAGGGAAGCTACGGTGTTTATTAAAGCAATTCCTTTGTCAGCGAGGTTACCTGTGGATTATGCGCTCCCTGGGTTGAAAACGCCATTCATCACTTTCTGAAGGTTTTTATTTTTATTTTGGCAGAGTGAAGACTGAGCAAAAAGCTCCCAACTTCAGGTGTCACATCCACAGGCAACACAGACAGAATTTATGCAGCCAATTCCCACTACAGCAGCTACCCAGGAGCCGCTTCAAATATGCCACAACATTTCATTCTCAGTTCATAATTCAAGGGGGCCTTTGGAAACAATTCAGCACGAAAGGGAAAGAGCATTCTGCTTATGCTAGGTATTTTCTGCGGGCATTTGCTTCACTGCACAGTGAACTGAAAAAATAAAGGGGAAGGAATGAGGTCTCTCACAACACATATACTTAACACATACACACACACACTTAACCTGTTAATCAAAGGGCTCCACAATCTAATAAGACTGAAAGAACAGCATCCACAGCACTTGAGCAGAAGCGCTTAACTCATTTACCCACAGTCTTTATATTCTCCACCAAACATCTAAAAGGGCTATTTAAACCTCTCTGGTTACAAGAACCAATAGCTCCCAACCTATGTACTAATAATGTTTGCCCATGTGCTGATCTGTATGTCTGCATCCATGCACGAGAGGGAGGTATCAGTATAAAACAGGCTCATATATTTCTGCTATAATGGGGAGGTCTAAATGCACAGTATAAAATAAATTTTGAGGTTAAGTTCTAGTCCTGCACAGCAACTTGCATTCAAGTGAGTTCATATAAACCAGAACTCCTAGACTAGGGAGGAAACACGAGCATTAGTAAAAAGGACCTTTCAAAGGTGATCTGTTCAGCTACAGCACATATACACAATACGCCTAGAACACAGAAATACTTGGCCCAAGTGTTTTAATTGCACCACACTCACCAACAAAGACGATATGGTTTGTGCCTCCTGCGGCTTAGATGGGACTCCTGGCCAGGTAAGATTGGCACTAGCAACTGTCAAAGAACTAAGGGCACCATTTTTCAGCTGCTCTGTGGAATGTGACTTTGGCCCATGCCATCCCAGAAAGCTTTCTGAAACAGAAACAGAGCCAAAGTTACCAGCAATGTCATTCCTTCAATGCATACTCGTTTTCAGGGAATGGGAATCTCTCTCAACGCCTGAGGGAGGTCTCAATAAAGAACATCTCTCTCGGCCGCTTGTACCTCCGCCTCCCATTAGGTCACTTGTATTTCAACCTTGTTTGCGTCCCTTCTTGCTACTTGTAAGATCCTCCTATCACAGCACGAGTCTTCTTATTATTTGTAGCAAGTGCGGTTCCATTGCTGAGCAAGCACCAGCATAATAAGAGCACCTCTCTCGAAACAGAATGGGAGTTTGACTTGATTCGCTCAGTTCTGAAATAAGTACAAGCAATTTCACTTCTACCTTTTAGACAGTACTTAGGTGTCAAATATTAACAGCTGAGTGAGAGTCACTGACATTTTCCCCAGTGACTGCATATATTATATATATGCCCAAAGACACCATGGCACATAGACACCCAAGGGCAGGCAGCAGTATATCATCCCTTTTATTCAAGTGTTACCGTATTTTTCGCCCTATAGGACACACTTTTTCCCCTCCAAAAATGAAGGGGAAAATGTGTGTGCGTCCTATGGGGCGAATGCAGGCTTTCGCTGAAGCTTGGAGAGCAAGAGGGGTCGGTGCGCACCGACCCCTCTCGCTCTCCAGGCTTCAGGAAGCTATCAGTTCCCGCAGGGCTCCCTAGGCTGCGGATAGCAGCCTGCTGCACGGAGTGCGGGGCGCGCTGAAGCAGAGCGCCCCGCGCTTCGGGCAGACACCCACAGCCTGCTGTCCGGAGCACGGGGCTCGGGCTTCCCCCGTGGCTGGGGGGGGATATTTTTTTTCTTTATTCCCCCCCCCCCCAAAAAAAAAAAACTAGGTGCGTCCTATGGGCTGGTGCGTCCTATAGGGCGAAAAATACGGTATTTAGCTCTCTAGCTGTGAATGCTGCTGAACATCAGGTTTACTCCAAAGATTATCTTAATACCCATATTCAAGTTATTTAAGGCTAGAAGAAAGCTCTAGCATAAACATGTACTTGAGCAACTGGCCCCAGACTTTGGACAACAGCAGCAGCAGCAGTGGCAGAAGCAGTCCAAGACCTGCTTGAAGTAAAGGTGCATAGGCATTGGTAGGCAAGTTGACGTTAGCTTAAAAGATTAAGACTTGAAGCAGTTTCCACTCCATGATCAAAGGGAGGACAGGCTTGTGTGACAACACAGAATTCTACCAACCCTGTTTTGCTCACATCCGGTGTTTGTGATGGAACAAAGACAGGATTCCAGAATTTGCGCACTGTGACCCAGTGATATTTTCAGCTAAGGTGTTCGTGGTATACTTGTTGGGCAAACAGCCTCTCCACAGGCATATTTCATTGAAAACTCGGCAACACCGCCAATAAATTGAAGGCACCGTGGACCAGACTGTCCCATACAATCACGGATGGCAGCAATTCCTCACAAGAACAGCATATAGGAGATGCTTGTAATTTTAAAAAGGTTCTGGTTTTTGTTAGCTGCAAACACTTACTTCAACTCAAATCGGAACCAGGGCAGCATCATAACTCAGTAGCCATCATTTCCTGGTCACCACTGCTTTATTGCAAATGTAATTTATGGCTATTTATAGATCCAAAAGGTTAGGTACTGAACAACATTCAATGATAATGACGAGAGTGTTAGAATGCAAAGTGTTAGCTGTTTTATATATTTGCACTTGCAATGCTAAGTTTGTGGAATTTAGTGGATTTTGAGGATGTTCTGAAACTGTAGCTCAAATAAAAGACTGTCTAGAAATTAACTGCTAACAGTTTCAGAACTTAAAATGCCTCTGTATGACCTGCATGGGCTTAATAGGACCAAAGGGCATTCCTATTTTAAAAAACAGAAACAAAATGTGGCTACAGTTTGCATTATTATATTGTCACAGTGCATAAACAAAACAAGCTAAGCTAAATTTGCATCAGCCAATGGATTATGACAATTTGGCAGTGTGGCAACCTAATCTTCAGTATCTGTACTTGGAATGCAAGATTAAGGCTATGCTTTCACAAAGCACTGGCAAAGAAACTAGCATGACTTTCCTGGCTGCTTACTGGCCTGTGTTGCAAGTCTTATCCACAAACATTCCAGTTTGAAACCCAACATCAAAGCTCAACTGGCTCATTTCAAGAACACACAAGCATGCAAGTTTCTGGAAATGAGATCCCAGCTGCTTTGCAGCTCCCCAGTCTTTTTGACGCTGTGCCATAATTTGGCTTAGCAGCACAGCCAAACCTGGGTTCGTGATTAAGCTCTCTCCAGACTAACCATCAGCTGTAACTAAGGCCTGCCCCATGGTTTGCCACTCATGCGTTGTCCGGGAAAGGTAGACCACAAGTCCAGATTTGGTGAACATGGTAAAAACCAAATCATGGGTTAGCTCAGCAAAGTTGGGGAGAAGCGAAGCAGCTAGAATCTTCTCCCTGGGAGTTCACATTTGTGCAAAGCCATGGTTTGACTTAGGAGTGATGTAAGTACCCAGAACTGTGAAGAAATTTCACAGGTGCTCCCTTTATTTTACACTTTGGGTAAATGACTCGTGTGTGCTGTTGAGAGGTGAGTCTTCTTATTAAGAAAGGGGGCATTACGATACTATTGGTAACTCCCAGAGAGGAGTCGAGAAGGTTAGCATTGCTCACCTGAAGACAATGTCCTGTTACTGTGTTGGCTCGCTTGCTGTATGCTGTGTTGTAGCATATGCAGGCATTCTCCAAGGCAGCTGAGGGTGGCAGCAGAGGTAGCTTTTAAAAGCAGCAGGTCTTGATCCAAGGCAGAAAGAGGACCAGACCCTGGGAGGGATTCAATGGCTTGCACAAGGCTTTTCTGCTGTCCCTCCACCTGGCTCATGATCTGCAAGTATATGTACATATTTAAACATTCATATGTGCAGCCAATTTGTCAACAGGTTACTATTATCACTGCTTGCCAACTTCTCTGTTGCACAGTACAGCTGGAAAAAAAGATCCTGCTCCAATCCATAATTTAATACCAACTTTAATTCTACCAAATAAATACCAAAGGCACATGGCCTTACAATATATTTAGTACCTTTTCTTTTCCCTTCAAAAACTAGCATTCTAACCTGAAATGTAGAATTTTGTCCTGAATGTGCATACCAAATGTTATTCAGGTATCTCGTAAGGGTGTATCATTCTATACACTATCTTCACTCACCAATTAAAACTTTATTTTCAGTAAGTCTGTCAGTAGCTGAAAGCTAGTCTGTTAATACAGAAATCACATTGTTATTATTAAAATTTGCATACCACCTTTTACCTGTAAATCTCAGGGCGGTTCACATATTAATGGCAAATGCCATTAATATGATAGGTAAAGGGACCTCTGACCGTTAGGTCCAGTCGCGGACGACTCTGGGGTTGCGGCGCTCATCTCACTTTACAGGCCGAGGGAGCCGGCATACAGCTTCCGGGTCATGTGGCCAGCATGACTAAGCCGCTTCTGGCGAACCAGAGCAACGCACGGAAACGCCGTTTACCTTCCCGCCAGAGCGGTACCTATTTATCTACTTGCACTTTGATGTGCTTTCGAACTGCTGGGTAGGCAGGAGCTGGGACCGAACAATGGGAGCTCACCCCGTCACGGGGATTTGAACTGCCAACCTTCCGATCGGCAAGCCCTAGGCTCTGTGGTTTAACCCACAGCGCCACCCGCATCCCTTATTAATATGATAGTGAGTCTAAATAACAGAAAACCCCACTGTCTGTACACTGTCTGTACATCTTCAGATGTAACACAGTGCCCCAAAACCTACCCCACGGAGCCACTGCAGTAGGAAATCATAGGCCCGAACCAAGATTGGAATGGGTTAAAAAAATAATCAGTACCATTCAAGAAAGTTTGCAGTTGCCCTACTGTGACCCTAAGAATGACTCTACAACCTAAGAATGTGACCCTACAACCTAAGAATAGAGTATTTGTGACTGGTTGATATCTAGTTCAAAAACACCAGATCTAGAGATGGTTCCTTCAGGAATGGATACAGCATTGCCTCTTTCAATACAGCAGGGACCAACCCTTCATGTAATCAAGTGCCAATTGTGCCCTTTGCTTCTCTGAAAGCTTTCCAGTTCAAACTGAGGTTTTTCCACACTTAAAAGGAACTTAGGGTTGTGGCCTAGGGAGTTCGAAGTGAGTTACTTCTTACTAGAATATTTTCCACGATTACTTTGGTTGGAATAATGGTAGAACAGCAAAAGGAGCCAGGATCTATGGAAATGAGACCCACAATGTCTGATCTTTAGTACGTTTTGTACCAACCCTGAATCTACAATGCGCTACATTATTGTTCCAGATTTGTCTCAAAAGCACTATTTATGCTCTTCTAAAGATATTTTAAGTTAATGATCAATAACCTCACAAGTGTTCTGTCTCTTATAGCAATCCTCCGACTTTCTTTACCACAATTCCATTAGCAAAAAGCTTTTGGTGCTTCCCCCGCCCTCCTTCAGAAAATAGATCACATTTAGCATGAATATGGCAAAATGCTTGACAAGATTAGAATTGGACTGATGCAACCAGCTTCCAATGTTCCCCCAATACAAGTTTGAGAAGTCAGTGAAGCAGCTTGGTTAAAATATACACATTTTTCTGCCACAGGCAAGCATATGGCTGAGCTACATGTTCTTCCAGTTCAGCCCTTTGTCCAATATTGAAGCTTACTCTCTTAAGACTACGAGCATCTAGCAAAGAAGGGCAAAGATTCATCTTCTGAAAAGTAAAGTTTAAAGACTGTGTAGCGCTCTCTCTCTCACACACACACACACACAACCTTGGGAAGTATCCAATCCTATATAACTCAACCCTACATGCCACCAGAAAGGATTCATTCAGAGATTTCTCTGATCATGCCTACCCTCATGTATTTAATAATTTTGGTGTGAAATCCCTAATCTTTTTGCAATCAACAACCAATAAATGCCTGGTGCAAAATCGAAAATCTGAAGGTATAAGGTAAGGTAAAGGTAAATGACCCGTGGACAGTTAAGTCCAGTCAAAGGCAACTATGGGGTTGCGGCACTCATCTTGCTTTCAGGCCGAGGGAGCCAGCATTTGTCCACAGCTTTCTGGGTCATGTGGCCAGCATGACCAAACCACTTCTGGCACAACGGAACACCATGACGGAAACCAGAGCGCATGGAAATGCTGCTTACCCTCCTGCCGCAGCAGTACCTATTTATCTACTTGCACAGGCATGCTTTCGAACTGCTAGGTTGGCAGAAGCTGGGACAGAGCAACAGGAGCTCACCCCATCGTGCAGATTCAAACCACCGACCTTCCGATCAGCAAACCCAAGAGGCTCAGTGGTTTAGACCACAGCACCACCCGCTCCACATACATAAAAATGATTATCACTGATACCAGCAGGTGCTAAATTCTCTTACTGGCATTCCTATGAAATAGTGATAGCCAAGGGGAAGTCCCCTGGGTGGTGTTGCGGTCAGGAATTATGGGAACTGTAGTCCATAACGTCTGAATGATACCACATTGGCTATGCAGCATAAAAAAGGCAGTAACATTTTCGTTGTTTCATCAAGACCCCTTAAAAAGCTATGCCATAAGCTTAGTGACATTTTATCCCTGCGTAAAACCAATTCTGGAGCATATGTCCACTGCATGTAATAAAATTCAAATAATCACCATGCACGATAGGAAATTATTAGCAAGTATTACTAGTTATTTTACCCTGCTAGATTTATCTCTCAGAGGAAGCAGATCTGGCATACAATTCCTCTCTCCAAGCATCCCCAAAGTACCACTGTTACGTACTACTCATATTATCCATCAGTGCTGAATGGAACAAAATCCATCACAGGACACACACAGAGTGGTTCCGTCTTAGTAGCGCAACTGTGCCAGGTAAAAAGCACTAAAGCTTTCAGAGATCTCTATTCATCTGAAGCTACGGCACTAGCATCTCTCTCATTTAGAAGACAGCTTTTATTAAAGCTCCCAGGTAAAGTACTCCGTCTTGATCAAAGCTGTTAAAACCCCTAGTGCAGAGCCGTCAGCAGATAGTGGCAGCTTTCAGCCACGAGAAGAGTAGAAGTTCGATTGCAGCAGGTTCGTTTAGGGGAAAGCTCTTTTTGCCCACAAAGCTTGACCTCCTAGAATATCTTGATTGTAAATGCACAGGTTCATAAATAATCCCTGAGAAACCTCCTCCCTAAGACAGTCCTTTCATCTTCCCACTGCTGCAAGCAAGGAGACACCACCTGCACCCCTATTATCACAGCCTCCTGCCCGTGCAACTCAATTCCTGGCAAGCGTTTTTATCCAGAGAGATTGCACACAAGAGACAAGCCCTGGTAGAGTTGCACCCTTAGGGTTGCATGGATATCGAGAGCTTCTTCCTGCAGCAACGAAGCAGCTTGAAAAGATGGATTGTGGCCCACTTGTGGACCAAGACTATTAAGCAGTAGAGTCATTTTTCTTAGAACTTCATGCAGCAGGAGATGGCTTGTCAAGAGAAGCCAATGCAGTTGCTTTCCAGATACTGATGGACTTCCAACTTCCACCATCCCCAACCATTAGCCATATTGGTTGAGGCTGATACGAGTTGCAATCCAAAACATTTGGACGGTACCACTTCAGCTTCCCATGGCTGAAGTGAACTCTTTACACAGCAAAGACAGGGAGAGTCCATGCAATGTATGCATGAGCAGCTAACTGCACCCAAATGAGAACGCCCTGTTTCATCCTCTTTTCTTGATGCTTTTACAAAAGAAAGGCATTTTTGCACCAACTAGGAGAAGGGAGTCTCTAGCTGTACAGGTCCATTTTCATCCCTCTGATGGAACTGGCTGGTCCACACACACACAAGCTTCCCCTCAAACTCTGAATTCACAACAGCAGCTCTCCAAACCTGAACTAAGTACAGAAAACTTTCTCTGCAAAATAGGTAGCATGCTAATCACAGAATGAAGAGGACTTGCTTCTGTGAAGACAAGAGAAAGAGACAGAATGTACAGGTTTCCTGCTAAGATTCATTTAAGCCAATTCCCCAAGCAGAACTAAAGTACATTATTTTGAGTCGGCTAATCATCCATTTATTTTATTCACACACACACACACACACACACACACACACACAATGTTGCACTGATAAAAGGTAAAATTAGTATTTATCTTAAACCACAAGAACCTATTCAAGTTAAATATCTGAATTTTTAGAACTGGAAAACCCACTTGTGTCATGCTTTGCATCAACAAGAAAGCTCCATCTGTCCCCTACCTCTCTGACTTCATTGAGCTGGCCAGGACACTGGTTCTTGGCTCTTCGGGCTGCTGCAGGTGATTTGTGATGTGTGATGGTGACAACTGGTGGCCCAACTTGATTCAGGCTTTTCTGAGAACTCGAAGAAGATGTGGAGTTGGATGTTCCAGGAGGCAACAAAGACAAGCTTTTCGTTCGTGAGGTTGGGGTACTCTGGAATAATCAAGAAAAGCATAACATGACAGCATAAGGAACTCTCTCAATTAGTGAGGAGATCATAGAATTGTAGAGTCAGAAGCGATCCCGAGGAAATCTCAGCTAAATCATACATCACAGCTGGCCATCCAACCTCTGCTTTAAAACTTCCAAGGAAGGAAAATCCACCACCTTCCAAGGGAATCCATCCCACAGTTGAACAGCTCTTACTGTCAGAAAGTTTAGTTGGGAATCTCCTTTCTTGTAACTTGACTTCACTGGTTTGGGTTCTAGCCTCCTGAGCAGGAGAAAACAAGCTTCCTTCATCTTCCACGTGACAGCCGTTTAGATATTTGAAGATGGCTATCATATCTCCTCTCAGCCTCCTTTTTACCAGGCTAGACAAGATGTTTGTAGACAGTGCAAACACTGCTTTTCAACGGATGTTCAGCAGATTATAATCTGGAGATTGCCTGTGCACGGACAGTCAATGCTAGGCTATGGCTGTGTAAACTGGGTTGCAGCTGACACAGCTGGAAGAAGGCAGTCCACAACACCAAGGCAACCTGCATCTTCAGTGATGAAACTGGATCAAGAAGCAGCCCGTCTGGAAACCCAATCCTTTAAGGGACAGCAACCCCATTCAGAGAAAGGTGAACACCACTCACCTAAGCAGATGAACCTCCCACCAAAGTGAACCTCCACCTTGCCTACCTTCAGTTTCAGTTTATTGACTCTAATCCTAACCATGCCTACACCCAAGAACCAATTCAGAACTTCCCTTGCCTTGCCTTCATTAGAAGAAGGAGAGGAGTATGAGAAAAGAAGAATTGTGTGTCAGCTGCATATTGCTGGTCCTCACCCTATACCTGTGAATGATCTCTCACTCAGAGTTTTCATGTAAATGTTAAACAGCAAGGCAGCTAGAACTACCCCCCCCCTTACAAGGAGATGTTCACCTTACCCTAGACAGAGGAGGTCAAACCCTCTCTGCTTGATGCAACTAAGCTTCACAGGCGAAGGTTGAGCACACACATATTATTATGTCGGACTTGCCCAAATACACTGCCTGCATCTTCCAACAAGCAAAAGTCTTCCAACAAGCAAAATTCACCCATGAACAATAGACTAGACAGGGCTCTGGGCGCATTCATAGAGCGATTAGTAGCATCCAGGTTGCAGTGGGTGCAAATGATTTTTATCCTCACAGTGCTTTGCAAACTGTCATGGCACAACTCCAAAGGTTAGCTGCTACACTAAAATATACCATGTGCAGCTATTTGTCTATTAATATTGATGCTCTCATTTGCTTTCTCCTACAGACTTTGGCAGCACACATCTTTTGTTCGTGAGGAGCTCTCACAACGGAAGCTGGAGGAGAGATTATTAGTGTTCAAGCAGTACTTAAATCACAGAGCCTGAATGCAATACAGATTGCCTTTGTAAGCAGCCCTGTAGCAGTGACAGCAAACAAGGCTCTCCCCCCCCCCCTTCAGCTGTCAAAAGGACCTTCTAAATACTGAGGAGAGTGGCGAATGACCTGAAATATTCAGGACAGATACATCTACCCCAAGGTCAAACTCTGCTTCAGGAGCACAAACAAATCTATCACCTATTTTGTGCAAGAAATTTCACTTATTTAACCAGGCTCTGGACAGTGAAATCTGGAGGAAACACTTGATATGCCCTTTGTTTGCTAGGGAAGCAGGAGAAAGTCAATCACAGGGTGGGGAAAAGAGAAGAGACAAATGCAGTAAAGAGGTCTCATCCCCTCATCTCATCCCTAGAGCAAGTTGAGGCCAAGGGGCCAAGCCATTCCTCACACTTTATTTGGCTGTGGTTGGTGGCTCCCAAAAAGGGCTGCCCAAGCCTCCCCAAAACCACACTTTCACACCTCACAGCTTTTAAATATATTATATACTATTGTGTGTGTGCTGGCATACAGGGTTTGTACGCTGCAACAGATGTTGATTTTAGTTAAATGAATCCTTGCTTGGAGCACGCCTTTAGCTGAAAGGTATTCAGACTGAGACTTGGTAGAAAATTAAAAAAGCTTATGTTTACTAAAAGAAGCACATTCTCAGAATCATAGAGTTGGAAGGGACTGTGAGAGTTACCTAGTCTAGGGTTTCTCAAACTTGGGTCCCCAGCTGCTTTCGGACTACAACTCCCATCATCCCTAGCTAGCAAGATCAGTGGTCAGGGCTGATGGGAACTGTAGCTCAAAAACTGCTGAAGACCCAAGTTTGGGGAACCCTGACCTAGTCCAACCCCCTGCAAATACAGGAATCTTGTTGACAGTAAACCAGGACTTTAGAACTCCTTTCCCCCCATCTAGCTGGAGAAACATAGAAGCCACACGAGCACTTCTGTTCTCAGAAGATAGAACCATCAGCACCTCTTGCCTCAAGGTCTGGAGACTGTGTGTGAGGAGCTGGTAGTTGTACGCATAATGCTACCTAAGACTTACCACTCTAAACATCAAACAGACAGAAGTCAGCATAGAGATAAATAGGGGCAGGGAGCTTACTTTATCAGTCTTAACCAGGCATCCCCAACCTGCGGCCCTCCAGCTCTTTCGGCCTACAACTCCCATGATCCCTAGCTAACAGGACCAGTGGTCAGGGATGATGGGAATTGTAGTCCAAAACATCTGGAGGGCCGAAGGTTGGGGGTGCCTGGTCTTAACCCTGCAAGCTGAGTTGTACCCCAACTTCCAACAGTACGCCACCCTACAATTGCCAGATGAAGGCAGTCTAGAAATAAAATCATATAATCACTATATAACCAAGACTTCAAGGAGCCGATTGTGGGTTGATTTCCTCCAACGAAGGGAAACCCAGAATGGGAATATATTTGTTTCACCATAAGGGCCAGGCAGATTAGGTGGAACCCATCCAGGGATAATTCTGGCTATAAGCCAGGCCCATCTATCTTTGCAAATCCAACTGGTGGGCTCTCTGGCATATCACTCCTATAGCAGCCTTAAAAAGGTAAAGGTAAAGGTACCCCTGCCCGTACGGGCCAGTCTTGACAGACTCTAGGGTTGTGCGCTCATCTCACTCTAGAGGCTGGGAGCCAGCGCTGTCCGCAGACACTTCCGGGTCACATGGCCAGCGTGACGAAGCTGCTCCGGTGAACCGGCACCAGCGCAGCACACGGAAACGCCGTTTACCTTCCCGCTATAAAGCGGTACCTATTTATGTACTTGCACTTAAGGGTGCTTTCGAACTGCTAGGTGGGCAGGAGCTGGGACCGAACGACGGGAGCTCACCCCGCCGCGGGGATTCGAACCACCGACCATGCGATCGGCAAGTCCTAGGCACTGAGGTTTTACCCACAGTGCCACCCACGTCCCCATAGCAGGCTTAGAGATAAGCAATTCCAAATACAAGGACTCTGTAATGAACACTGAGCCTCTGGGCCATGTGCATGATATGTATGAAGCACCTAAAAACACACACTAAATACAGTGGTACCTTGGGATGCGAACAGGATCCATTCCGGAGCCCTGTTCGCATCCCGAATGGAACACAAGATGCGACGGTGCATCTGCGCGTGCCGCGTTTCGCCGCTTCCGCGCATGCGCGCGACATCATTTTGAGCATCTGTGCATGCGTGAGCAGCGAAACCTGGAAGTAACGCACTCTGTTACTTCAGGGTTGCCGTGGAGCGCAACTCGAACGTGCTCAACCCGAAGCACATTCAACTCGAGGTATGACTGTACTACAAGTCCTGCCCAATTGGACAAAAGCAACAAAATACAGTGGTGCCTCGCAGGACGAAATTAATCCGTTCCGCGAGTCTCTTCGTCTTGTGGTTTTTTTGTCTTGCGAAGCACGGCTATTAACGGCTTAGCGGCTATTAGCGGCTTTAAGAAAAAGGAAACAAACTCGCAAGACGTTTCGTCTTGCAAAGCAAGCCCATAGGGAAATTCGTCTTGCGGAACGACTCAAAAAACGGAAAACTCTTTCGTCTAGCGAGTTTTTCGTCTTGCGAGGCATTCGTCTTGCGGGGCACCACTGTAGGGAAAGGGAAAAAGGAGGGGAAAGAACTGTGGGAGAGAGACTAAAGAGAAATAAATTATTTTTCAGGAGCTGGATTTAGGTGTTTCTTTACAAAGAATCAAACTCAGCCAGCTGCAAAAAGAATTTCGCACAAAAAGGCCCATTTAGAGAAAAGTGTGCAAAGATACAATGAGGGGAAGAAATACGTGGTTTAACAAGCAGCAAAGAACTAGGAAAATGCAGAGACGGAGACTATCGAGAATGAATAAAATACCTTTCAATGAAAATATATTTCAATGAAAAATCAGCAGGAGCTAGAGAATGAAGAAACAGAGCCTTAAATTGAATGTGAAAGAGGAAAAGGGCAACCAGCTCAGAGAAACCATAAGAATGAGGAGAAAAAACCCATCATATCTGCAAACAAAGAGGTGGTGAGACGCCTCCAAAGAGGCTTACCGTGGAAATATAGAAGACAAACTAAAAAGAGTATGAGAATAACCCACTGGGACAAGATAAAAGACATGAAGAAAATAATGAAATGTAAGCAATACTTGACAACTGAAAAAGACAATATGTAGCTACTGTCTGGGAAGATAAAAAGAAAGATCTCTGCTTTGATGAGAATATGTGATTGCATAAACAGTTTAAAAAAGAATGGGAAGACAAGAACCCAAAGTCAAAAAAAAGGAAGTATATTTCAGTCCGGGGGGAAAGACTTAACTTCAAAACAGTGAGACACACAGCCATGAGAAAACAGTGGGAAGAAAGAAAGAAAGAAAGAAAGAAAGAAAGAAAGAGGTCAAAGAGAAAATAATATTAATTGTCTTAGCATTTACATGAGAATACGAAGAACTGAGAGGGGGATTCATGGCCTTCCAGATGTCAGACTCCAACTTCCATCAGCCCTCATCACTGGCCATATTGTCTGTAGCTGATTGATGCTGGAGTCATACAAGATAAAGAAGGTCACACATCTATAAGTTACATTTTAAATCACGGGGGAATAAAGGTAAGCGAATATTAACAATGAGTTTAAGACATGTAAAATTTCTCCTCCATTTATAAAGGTAAAAGTAAAGGGAGCCCTGACCATTAGGTCCAGTCGTGACCGACTCTGGGGTTGCGGCGCTCATCTCACTTTATTGGCCGAGGGAGCCGGCGTACAGCTTCCGGGTCATGTGGCCAGCATGACTAAGCCGCTTCTGGCAAACCAGAGCAGCGCACGGAAACACTGTTTACCTTCCCGCCAGAGTGGTACCTATTTATCTACTTGCACTTTGACGTGCTTTTGAACTGCTAGGTGGGCAGGGGCAGGGACCGAGCAACGGGAGCTCACCCTGTCGCGGGGATTCGAACCACCAACCTTCTGATCGGCAAGTCCTAGGCTCTGTCGTTTAACCCACAGCGCCACCCACGTCCCATTTATACAGACCCTTAATAATCAAGCCTGGTGTCCAAACATTTTCTGGACGAGAAAGGGATAAGCTACAAAACCTGATGGAAAATCTGGTGGAATTCACTCGCTGTTGTTCAGAACACAAAGCGTTTCACTTAAAATATATAGAAAGAGAGGGAGGTGAATACTACCATTTTTTGTTTTTGTTTTTTTGTACAAGGAGTAAAGCAAGGATTTCTTGGACATTGCCTCAGACATGCCTCAGAATTATTAAAGTTGTAGTAGGTGATTACTCTGACTCATGGTCAAAATGACAGGCTGACTGTAGCAGCTTTTGAATAAATGGTTTGTACTGACTTCACTTCTATTAATAATAGTCTTTTTGCATGTTAGATAAGACATTAAACATAACCGCTGACCTAGCACCCCTTTACTGTACTTAGTACGTTTTCTATAAAGACGAGGAATGCCGTGGCTATGAGACTGGGCAAAATTGCCACCTAGTCTAAAGACTAGGGCATTTTCTTTACAGCCCAATAATTTTTTTACAGTGGTTATTTTGTGTCGTTTAGAAAAGCCATTTCTTTTTCTACCACCTGCAATTAGAAGACCTTGGAAACAGCTATTGGCAGTTGGTTACGGTCATAAAGAGCTCACTCAAACATCACACTGAACCATCTATGGCTCTTGCTTTTATTTCATATCCTATGGCTTGAGATTCCAAGCATACGGGTGAAATCACGGAGTCACTAGAGGAACAAAGTCCTTCTCTCAGGATGCAACGCATTTTTTGGCCCCTCAGCTACCAGAGCGTTATCCTAAACCCCTCACTGCCTTGCCCGACCAATGGCAAAGCGCTACCGGAGGTATTTGAGCTCTCAGTGTCTCAAGGTAGTTTATAGAATTCCTATAATTTTACATGTAGTGAAAAGGAAACAAGTTCTTTTTAATACTTGCAGAAAATCAACAGTAAGCTCCCTCCTCAGTTATTCATCTCTCTTTCTCTTGGGTTCACCCTCTTGCATTTCAAATACTGCTTTCTATTAACTCCCTATTGTGTGTTTTTCCTTGCCACCTAGAGGAGCTCAAGTCAACCCACACCTCTTCCTTCCTTGCAAATAGTCATGTCATTGTGATGACCGGCATTCCTTATGGAATTTTTCTCGCACCTTTCTGAAATCCCAGCCACGCGCTCTCCAGTCACAGCAGCGACCGACAACTATGCAAAGTCAGAAAAGTTGCCAGCCACTGCCAACTCACCTGTAGCCTTCCTCACATAGCTTGATCCCCCTGCTTCAGCTGGGAAGCCAAGTAAATCATTCTCCTAGACTCTCCCTAACCAATCTTCACCTGAGCCACTCCCTGCGCCACACAGCTCTTCCCCACATTCCATTCTGACTTAAAGAGATATCAGATATGTTCTGTTGGACCAGCATTTCCTCAAACACCTGATAATCAAAGTGCAGCTACAAGCAGCAAAAACAAAACAAAACATGGGAGGGGAAGGTTTTCATCCTTCAGCAAATTTTAGATGCAACGTAACTTTCTTGTCCATCCATTTAGCAGACTTTTCAAAATAACAATTATCATGATTCTAATCAATACGTACTTCCCAAGCAGTATTCCTCAAAATAACACACACATTCCCTTCAAAATAACACAGAGAGTCATCCAATTGCTTTCTACCTACCACTTTCTTTCTGTTTTAACAGTAAGCAGTCCTAAACATTTTGCTGTTGGCTAAAAATCTGGCAAGCAGGTTGTATAGAGACAACTATAGAGACTTTGAAAGTGGGAGAATAACGGAAGGGCTCTACCAACTGTTGTGTTTTGTTTTTTTTACTAGTTTAATATTTCCAGGCACGACCTTCACTTACTCCAAATGACATGCAAGAATGCAATTTCCTGCCCTATAATTATTTACCTTCAAATTATTTTCCGTGTGATACTTGGCACAGGATCGGAGCTGAGTCACCCAGTACTGCCTCTCTTTTGCATCCCCGGCTGGAAAAAGAAATCACATACAGAAAAATAAATAAATCTGTAGTTTATTCTCATTTTAAAACCAACCAATTTTCCTGCTATGTACGGTCTATTTAATCTCAAACTCTCCCTATAGAAACAACCTAGTTATTGAGATTGATACAGTAACTGGCTTTTCTATCTTCATTTTTAACTTGATGCGTTTTAGCATACACCTGACACAATATTTTAAGGTTTGTTACTTTCCTGTGAACCACAACTTAAACTATTGTTTATCAAGCAATATACACTGGGAATGGGGGGGGGGGGGTTCCCCATGGAGAAATGAAATGGTGCTGTTCAGGGAAACCTTATGTCACACAATTCTGATAATAGCCTGAACTGGTCCCTTCATTAAAATCAACAACAGACTTTTGGGGGATGTACCCTTTTTCTCAGTCCTGAAAGACTTTGTTCTAATAAAGGTAAAGGTAAAGGACCCCTGGTGGGACGTGGGTGGCGCTGTGGGTAAAAGCCTCAGTGCCTAGGGCTTGCCGATCGAAAGGTCGGCGGTTCGAATCCCCGCGGCGGGGTGCGCTCCCGTTGTTCGGTCCCAGCGCCTGCCAAGCTAGCAGTTCGAAAGCACTCCCGGGTGCAAGTAGATAAATAGGGACCGCTTACTAGCGGGAAGGTAAACGGCGTTTCCGTGTGCGGCTCTGGCTCGCCAGAGCAGCGATGTCACGCTGGCCACGTGACCCGGAAGTGTCTCCGGACAGCGCTGGCCCCCGGCCTCTTGAGTGAGATGGGCGCACAACTCTAGAGTCTGTCAAGACTGGCCCGTACGGGCAGGGGTACCTTTACCTTTAAAGGACCCCTGACAGTTAAGTCCAGTCATGACTCTGGGGTTGCGGCACTCATCTCACTTTACTGGCCGAGGGAGCCGACGTTTGTCCGCAGATAGTTTTTCCAGGTCATGTGGCCAGCATGACTAAGCTGCTTTTGGTGAAACCAGAGCAGTGCACGGAAATGCCATTTACCTTCCCGCTGGAGTGGTACCTATTTATCCACTTGCACTTTGACATGCTTTTGAACTGATAGGTGGGCAGGAGCTGGGGCTGAGCAATGGGAGCTCACCCCATCGCGGGGATTCAAACCGCTGACCTTCCGATCGGCAAGCCCTAGGCTCAGTGGTTTAGACCACAGCGCCACCTGCGTTATTCTAATAGGGGCCTGCAATTCTTTGCAGACTTTGCTAAGGGGTAAGCTCAACAGAATACAATGGGATTACATTCTGAGTAAAGGTGCTTAGAATTGCACTTTAAATAAGGCAATCTAAGATTAATCAATTGAATGCCAGCATTCCAGTTCAGAATCAAGGCAACGTAAGTCAGCACAATCTTTTCATAGAACAGGTATTATGCAGTGCCTATTAAAATTTTAGTTGGATAAGGAAATGCGCACTTTGCACTTTTGAGATTTTGGGACGTTCTGTTTCCAGTGGAGAATAAAACCTACATCTTTCAGTTTTGCCTTGGTTCTGCAAAGCACCGTTCAAAGCAGCCACACATACAACCGGCACATATCACCTTGTACTGACCTTAGGACCTCTGTTTACAGAAGGAAAAATATGGGCAAGTTCCCATTAAGATAATCTTAAAGGAATTCAGATCTTGTTTTATTTCAGCACTGAAACATTCCATTACTGAATATCAATTAGAAATTCTTTCCTAAGAAGAGGGGTATGGATAACAGTGGAAAGAGCTTAGGTCTTCCTTGTGGGTTTCCCAGAGACATCTTGTTGAAAACAGGATGTTGGATTAGCTAGGCCTTTGGTCTAATCCATCACAGCTCATTTTATGCTCACCCTCCTATGCTGGGGGCAGGGGGAGGAAGAAGAGGGCGGATTCTTCCATCCCAGCTATATTCAGGACTTCCTCAGTTTGGCCTTGGGAAACAAGGCAACCATCAGTAGACTATTTATTTCAGAGAGTAAGCTTCACTTTTTATAAACTGGCTCTTGGGTAAACCACATTGCCTCGCTGAGTCTACTGCCTTAAGGTAGCCATTTCAACGTTTCAAACACAAAAGCATTACCTTCTCCAAACCAATTAAAAGCTTGTCACTTTTAAACAAAGAATAGCTGGGGAAATGCAACAGCTGCAGGAAAGGCAAGTTTAAAGAGCACAATAAGCCCGCAACTGACACACATTTGTGTGCATTCAGCTTTACGCAATTGGCAAAAGGGGTTTTTTCTTTCATTAGAAAGGGGTTGGATGTCCAGGGGAAAAAGACGTTGGCAATCCCACCCAACACTGAGCCCAATATGCTTTGACTATATGCAATTTTGGCTTTAGGCGAAATCTCCCGAATGTAAATCCAGTGTGAGTTGCGGACTTACTGTGCACACACACACACACACACCCCCAAAAAACAGCAGTGGTGACAAATAACCATACCTCTGAGTTTATACATTTCTCCATTAGCAGAGTATACCACCAACATGTGAGGGGCTTCATCGCTGAGAGAAACTACTGCTCCAGCCAAGGATAACAGCCCTCGTGGCTTCTGGTTTTTACTTTGTTCGTTCACAAAATATTGTAGGATTCCAGTCTCAAAATCCAGCATGAAATACCTGTTAATAGAGATGGAAATAAACAGATGCATGTAATCTAATTTCCTATGCAGCGCCCGAAAAAGTTTTCATTTTTAATATGCAACTATGTACTGCATATCAAGATAGAAGTGGACTACTGTACACATTTGTTCCGCATTTACATTTTTGCTGTAATGCTTAGAAGTGGACTAAGAATATGGCTTTTCAAAAGAATGCAAGCAATACAGAGAATCACAGGGTTTGAAGGGACCATGAGGAATGCAGGAATCTCCATGACAGATGGCCATCCAACCTCTGCTTAAAAACTTCCAAAGAAGGAGAGTTCACAACCTCCCAAGGAAGACTGTTCCACTGTCAAACAGTTCTTACTGTCAAAAAGTTTTTCCATGTGTTTCGCCAGAATCTCCTTTCTTGTAACATGAAGCCATTGGTTCAAATCCTACCCTCCAGAGCAGGAGAAAACAAGCTTGTTCCCTCTACCATCTGGCAGCCCATGAGATATTTGAAGGTGGCTATCATATCTCCTCTCGGTCTCTTCTGTTCTAGGCTAAACATATCCAGCTCCTTCAACCGCTCCTCATAAGGCTTGGTTTCCAGACCCCTGATTACCATATTTTTCGCCCTATAGGGCACACCAGCCCATAGGACACACCTAGTTTTGGGGGGGGATAAAGGGGGGAATTATTATTTTTCCCCAGGCGCGGGGTTGAGGCGGGGGAAGCCCGAGCTTCCCCAGCCCCCAGAACAGGCTGCTATCCGCAAGCCTTGGGAGCCCGGCAGGAACTCCTGCCGGGCTCCCAAGGCTTGCGAACATCTGCCCGAAGCCCGGGGTGCGCTCTGCTGCGCTCCCCGGGTTTCGGGCTGCAGGCTGCTGTCCGCAAGCCTTGGGAGCCCGGCAGGAACTCCTCTCGCTCTCAAGGCTTCAGCGAAAGCCTGCATTCGCTCCATAGGACGCACACACATTTCCCCTTCATTTTTGGAGGGGGGAAGTGCGTCCTATAGAGCGAAAAATGTGGTGTCTTTGTTGCCCTCCTATGCACTCATTCCAGCTTGTCAACGTCCTTCTTAAATTGTGGTGCCCAGAATTGGACACAGTATTCCAGCTGAAAAGTATTACGTTATCCCCCTATATTGTCCCCAATAATAGCCAAATCCTGCTCAAGTTACTTTATGCCTTTCACTTTAGAACTTAATGTGACTGAGGCAGATATTGAAGGATGGATGAGTTCAGAGAGAGAAGGGCAAGGTTTGCTGAGGCCAGGCTAGAAAAGAGCTCTCTTTCTATGCAAGAACCAAGATGGTGAGTTAAGCTTAGAAGACAGTGCAACCGGTGGATAACAGGTCTTATGTATCCCCTCAATTTCCAAACCCTGAGTAAAGACAGCCCCATGGAAAACACAATGTAGTCATTTATTCTTGAAACTGTGAAGATGCAGGCAATTCAAACCAAAACTCCAAAAGCAGCGCAGATTTCAAGGAGGCTGCTTGTACACAAACATTTGTAGACTAAGGCAAAAAGCCAGGAACTCAATGTTAGAAATTCAAAATTAATTGGCAAATCAAACCAAGTCAGCCTTTTTCTTGACAGTTTAAAAATACAGACCTGTAATGAAAATCCTGATACCATAAATGAGCTTATTCATTAAGGAAATCTTGCTTCTAAAGGTATTTTAATCTCTTGGCATTCCAGCTACAGCAATTATTATTTTATTTATTAAATCTGTTTCCTGCCCTTCTTCCCAAAGGGTGGCAAATATATAAGCAATGGAACAATGAAATTAAACCTCAGGCAGTGGAAATGGAACATGCTGCCCTGGCTACGGCTCCTTCCTAGTGGTGGCACGAGCTGTTTCATAGTTTCCCAGAATTAGTTAGCTGTCTTACAACTCCACGCGATTGCCTTTCGACTGGGAAGTTACTGAGGCAGCTTGAATCTTTGCTCAGGAACCTCAAAGGTTATTCCTATAGAAGTCTCAGTAATTAGGCTAGCCAGCTCAAAACTCACTGAAACAATAAACAGTGGCTTCTAAACCATGAAGTGGGGCTACACCACTGCAAGCCCAGGTCCCTCCATCACCAATTTGAGTACACTGAAGGGATGTGAGAAATCTGAGTAGAAACGGAAGGGAGAAGCAGACGGTCACAATGATCAGCGGCCCATTAGCTGTAGGTGCCAAGCTGAGCAAAACAGGTAGGTAAAGGTAAAGGGACCCCTGACCATTAGGTCCAGTCGTGACTGACTCTCGGGTTGCGGCGCTCATCTCGCTTTATTGGCCGAGGGAGCCAGCGTACAGCTTCCGGGTCATGTGGCCAGCATGACTAAGCCGCTTCTGGCGAACCAGAGCAGCGCACGGAAACGCTGTTTACCTTCCCGCTAGAGCGGTACCTATTTATCTACTTGCACTTTGACGTGCTTTCGAACTGCTATGTTGGCAGGAGCAGGGACCGAGCAACAGGAGCTCACCCCGTTGCGGGGATTCGAACCGCCAACCTTCTGATCAGCAAGCCCTAGGCTCTGTGGTTTAACCCACAGCGCCACCTGCGTCCCAGCTACTGTAATCCAAATTAGAACGTTCCTCAGTCTCTTTCACTTCTGCCACATCTTCACATCTGGATTCAACTGCTGTTGGCTTCGCGTAGTGTCCACATCCCCTTCAATTAAGCTTCTTAATCTGGAGAACAAACCAACCCCAGCATGAATTTTGAACACTATTATCATATAAGGTTCGTGCCCTTTCTTCATTGCAGTTCAAATAACAGGCCCAAATACATTTTCCATGCTTGCGCATTATCTTGCAAACCAGACTTTGCTGGGGGCGTGGAGAAACATGCATACTGCAATCAGTCCCAGAGAGATAAACTTGGTTTACAGAAATGCGTAAATAAATTAATAAATGGGTCGTTTGGTTCTGGCCGCCTTAGTAACGTAAAACTCTCCTAGAGCTTATTTTAATAATAAAATCCTTCAGCAGCTTATTGCTAAGAAATGGGCATGTCGCAGCAGCGTAGCTCGGCTTTACAAGAATGAGCCGCTATGAGCACTGAGCTCAGGCATTCTCCTCCTCCTCCTACACACACAAAATTCAGGGCTCTCCATTTTTGTTCTGAATAAATTGCAGTCCTTACATCAAAACTTGGTTTATTCCAACTGAGGTTAGTTAACAAACCAGGATCTGGAAGCATGCATTTGATCCAAGTTTGTTGAAAGCAATCGCCTTTAAAGTTTGGAATGAACTGCAGTTTCCTGATAGGAGCAAATGGAGAATGGAAGCTTTCTATCTCCTCCTTTGGGGCAAGTCCAAAGCTTGCTGGAACTTATTGATCACAATGTTTGGCATTATGAGAATATCAGATGGCCCAAATAGATTGATAGCTGACTATCTGCTTACAGAAGTTAACAGGAGATATAGCACCTTTATCAGCACTAACCAAACTATCTCAAAGTAGTGAGCAAGCTTTCAGGTTCCCTGAAACTCCTCTTCAAGATAGATGTTAAGTAGCGGGGGGAACGCAGAAGAAACTGCCGTTCCTCCTGTGAAAATATAAGGAACCAACACCTATTAGGATTGATTTGTAGGTCTGATCAGAACTCATGGGTCCCTTGATAAGTCAGAAAGCAAAATGAAGTCTGGTAGCCCTTAGTTTAGCAAACCTGATAGGAACCAAGTTGAGTAGTATTATTGTTGGTGGTGTGCATGTAATCCCCATAAAATAACCCCACATGGGGATTATGTACCCTCCAGCCACTAGGCCCCATGCACACCTAAAACAGACAGCCACTATACTCTCCAACAGAACAGTACCGTTAATTTGATAAGCCTGGGCAGTGTGACTCAGTATATGGCAGACAGATTTGGATCTGACAGGGCCAAGTTCACATGCCTCTGCTATGGGCACAAGGGTCATGTTGGCAAGTGATGCTTAGCACCATGAGGATGAGCCTCAATTAGCTTGAGGAAAGCACCATGACCCTCTCCTCTCTGTGGTCGGAAGAAGGACTTCTGCTGAAGTGCTTTGTGCACCACACGAACCAGGAATCCTGGCTTAAGACAAACACTGGGTAGTTTGATAAAGCAGCTTCATAGCGCATGGTGTGGCTTAGCACGAAACTCACCAGAACTTGTTTTAAAGCAAGATGCCCGATTCATGTACGATGCTAGGCAGAGATTGTTTTAAAGTTTAATTGAATTCAGCAATAAGAGTAGAAGCGAGTATGCAAGCCCAACAACTTTCTTTGGACTGTTTGAGGCTCGTCCATGTAGCACTAAACCACAGTTTAGCATTGCAAAGGAACTGGGCCTATAAAATAGGTTAGTTCTCCCATATAAAACTCCTCATTTGCATGCGATCAGCACGCGAACACTGTTTCTGGTCCTGCAAGGGGGAAGGGGGGAGCAGGATGGTCTTATGCACATCCCACTGACGTGAATGCAACCCCCACATAAATGGGGAGTTGCCCTTAGTGCAAACAGAACCAGTTTGCAAACACTGTCATGTACATATGATCCACAGTATAGGAGAAGCAGAAAACTGCACTCTCTGCTAACCACCACAGACTACCAACCTGTGTACATTCCTTCTTACTGAACTTTGGTCTTTAGATATGCATAAACAGAGACATACTCCAGGACAGAAGTCCATAGGACCCGTGCTGTTCAATGAGCTATCCCTTTAATCTTTATTAATACAGCAGCTTGCAGAAAACTTTGTGCTGATGACTTCATATAAAGTTTGCCTCGCGTTGGAAAACACCACATTAACTGATTTACTGCATATTAAATACACATACAGCTTAAGACCCATTAATTTGATTTTAATACACAAACTGCTAGGAAACTGCACTTTCAGGGTGAACTACTGAAACTTTTGGCACTTGCATTTCCAAGAGGTCAACTGTCATTGTGAATGTGAATATGATATAGATTAATTTAAAATATCCTCAGTCAGCAGAGTTCTATACTAAAGTCATGTTGGTTTCCCCCAGACCTTCATGGTTCACCCTTCACTTTAGCAACCCTCAGCCCTCAGCAAGAATCACTGCCAGACACCAGCAAATCTGCAATGTTACGAAGGAAAAGCATTAATATCCATAGACACATGGTCCCCAAGGCTATTTGCAATAAATAAATACATGAACAGGCTTATGCGCATCCACTGAATTTAAAGAAGCTAAAGTCAGAGTGCTGTGTGTCGCAATAAAATGCATATAAACATTTTATAAAGCGGCTGAGCAAACAATAAACACAGAAACAAAACCACTGAGAAGCCAACATGGTGTAGTGGGAAAGCTCCACCCTCTGGGCCACATGACGCCCAGCCATTTCCCACAAGCCACACCCACCTGTCCCAAACAGATGACATCATATGACATCAGGTGTGTGTGACAGGTAAAGAAACAGCTTCAAAAAAAATAAATAAGAAGAAGCCAGGATCCTTAAGGAGGGCTGCCAGTTGTTCACTGAAGTATTTTTAAGTTTAGGACTGAATACAAGTGCCACTGGGATCTGCTTCATTCAGGAATGAACTTGGCAACACCTGATCAGAAGCTCCTAAGTGCAGCCAACTTGGCACCAAGCGCATGGGAATTATGTGTTCCCAGTGTCCCAATCCTGCGAGGAATCACTAATCTTCAATTCTTTCAAATACCAGCCCCAGGAGTTGCAGTTTGAGGTATCATAGCTCTACTGAAGGTTAGAGCGCATCCTTTGTGGTTAGAAGGTCCCATGTTTAAACCCTGGCATGTCCGATTAAAAGGATAAAGGTAGAAGATGACGGGGAAGACCTCCAAGCATGAGACCTTGGAGAGTCACCAACACTCTTGCCAGACCGTTGCAACCAAGACCTGATAGACGAGGCCATTAGCATCTGGTAGAGCTGGTGAGAAATATGTAGTTTCAGAACCACCGCTGCAAACTGAAAAGGCATTCTTAGACCTAGAAGCACCCTGCGGCTTCAAAGCTGACACGGAATCATAATCCTCAACCTGAACAACCAATTATTTCACAATTCACTGGGCTTATTAGTTTCAGCTGGCCAACCCACACCCAGTCAGTTGATTACATCAAAAGATTTGATTCCTCACATCTCCTGCAGCTGGAGAAAGAAAAGGAAAGAAAAGCTTTACTGTTGTGTTATAGCAGTGTCTGAAACTCATATATATCAGCTAGGCGCCAAATGGCTCCTTAAACCAAGTTAAAAGGTAAAGGACCCCTGACAGTTAAGTCCAGTCATTAACGACTCTGGGGTTGCGGCGCTCATCTTGCTTTACTGGCCGAGGGAGCCGACATTTGTCCGCAGACAGTTTTTCTGGGTCATGCGGCCAGCATGACTAAGCCGCTTCTGGTGAAACCAGAGCAGTGCACGGAAACACCATTTACCTTCCTGCCACAGTGATACCTATTTATCTACTTGCACTGGCATGCTTTTGAACTGCTAGGTTGGCAGGAACTGGGACCGAGCAAAGGGAGCTCACCCCATCACAGGGATTCGAACCGCTGACCTTCCGATCAGCAAGCCCTAGGCTCAGTAGTTTAGTCCACAGCGCCACCCTCTCAAAACCAAAGTTACAATCACCAAAACGGAATGCCTGGTTGCCATTTTGGGGACAAGACGGCTCTAAAGTCTTGTTTTTCAAATGTCAAACTGATTGATTAGACATCTGTCTTTGTTCAGATGACAACCTTGAGCTAGGTTAAGAGCTTTGAGAACTTGAAGAAAAGTCACTTGATCCAAGGACAGTCCACATATATATTGGCCGATTCCAAGCTCTTTTTCTTAATGGTGACTGCTCCTGATCAGGCTGCACAGAAAAAGCAATTTGGTTCCAGAAATCCATTCCAAATTTACAGATAAAATATAACTGATATAATTCTACAGGATGTGGCATTAGTGTGTGAAAACAGTCCAGATCCAATGATCTCTAGGCATGCACTTCCAGATGGTGGAGATGTCAGGGGCCATCCCAGCACCCAGGAATCTTCACTTGGTGAAAAGTGGTCTTAAGCCAGGTGCAAAATGTGCCTGGCATCTGGCTAATTTCTAACACTGCAGTGGAAATGAACTGCCTGTGCATTATATATTGCAGATAAGGTGTTCACTGGTGGATTTCTTTTTTAATGATATAGGTGGGAAAGCAGCTTGTCATTGGTGACTACACAGGTACTGGCCAATGGGTACTCATTATTTTTTTGTTCAGCCGTATTTCATGCAGCATTTGCCTCCCAAACAGAGAGGAAGAATTAGCTAAGGCAGGGGTCGGCAAGGTTGACCTCGCCTGGGCTGGTTCACTCCAGTGGAGTTCCCTCCGTGGGCCAGATCGCAGGTGTGTGTGAGCGAAGGCGCCCGCGATTTCCGGCATCTACGTCTGCACAGATTCTATTTTTGGCACCGCAGTAGCGAGTCCCCGCGCCGCACTGGTTTAGCACAGGGCACGGGGACTCGCCAAGCAGGCAGCTTGGTTCAGGGGCAGCTCATGGGCCAGTTAAACAACCCCCATGAGCTGCTTGCGGCCCATGGGCCTTAGGTTGCCAACCCCTGAGCTAAGGGAATACAGTCATACATCGGGTTACAGATGCTTCAGGTTGCGTTTTTTCAGGTTATGGACGCTCCGAAACCCGGAAGTACCGGAACGGGTTACTTCCAGGTTTTGGAGGTCGCACATGCACAGAAGTGCTAAATCGCACTTTGCGCATGTGCAGAAGTGCCGAATCACAACCCACGCGTGCGCATCCTGCATGGATCACATTCACAACCAGCACGTCCACTGTAGTGGCACTTTTTTTCCTAGTATCAACAACTCATGGTTATTTCTGTGCTGGGAAAGTGAGATCTCTCTACAAGAGACAATTTTTCTGGGTAAGAGAGATCTGGAGCCCATTAAATAAAAACCACCTGACTGCCAATCTATTGCACAACAAAGCCATTGTCTGCAATGCAACTGCATTCTTCCCCAACCAGCTTTTCACAGTGCTGGCTTTATATTTAGCCTCAGCCAACTGGTTTTGCTGCTCACTTTGAAGGCACCCTCCCGAGACACAGTTGGGACCAGTCCCAGGCTCAGTGTTTTATATTTAAGCAGGAAACCATCTGTGGCACCTCCCACACTTGCCTAATGTCATAGCCTGATTTAGTCACAGCTTCTAACTGGAAAATTAAAAGCCAATGCCAACTCAGACCCATATTATCTTGCTATAAAACCGCACCATAAAAAAACTAATGAGTCCCTGAGCTCTTTCTAACACCAGTTGCTGAACTGTGTGACAGTAGAGTTGACCACATTGCCATAATTGGTCCAAGTCATTGCTGCCATGTATGGAAGTGCTCAAGAAAACCAGCACGTCCATATATTAAGATGCTAAATGAAGACAGATCAAGGAAGAAGATCCAATATGGCAAGTAGCAGGATCATGCCGTACAAAGAATACCAACCTTCCTTAATGGGAAGAGTTTATTGCGGGTGTTGTGGTTATCTTGGTTTTAGATTAACAACGTTCCTTATTTCTTCTGCAACAGTATTGGAAAGCAGCCCTTAAAAAGTTCTATGCAAAAAGTCTTTTTTTTTTTTTTGTCTTTTTTTACAAAATATTTATTTTACAAAAATTCAGGTCCCCAAGGCAAATTCCAAGTTGAACCGCAAAGCATAACAAATCAATTAAAAAACTAAAACAGCAGCATGAAAAGGCATACAACAACTGAATCTGAATATTGTTGACACTCAACTCCAAATCCACAAGATACCTCCCTCAGCACTTTCATGTGGATGTGTTAAGCATCCCTGGGTGAGGTGTAAAATCCCAAAAGCAGAAGGGCCATGGTGTGTTGAGCAACAATCCCCCAGCAATACCCTCTGATACCTACCCACCAGGTAAGTCCAGAACTGCCACAGAACAGTACCTCCAAGTCCCATTCCTGATAAGAGGCCCCAGTTAGTTAGTTAGTTAGTTAGTTAGTTAGTTAGTTAGTTACAGAAGGACACTGTGGTTAAGTCTATCAAAAGAAGAAGAAGAAGAGGAGGAGGAGGAGTTTGGATTTGATATCCCACTTTATCACTACCCGAAGGAGTCTCAAAGCGGCTAACATTCTCCTTTCCCTTCCTCCCCTACAACAAACACTCTGTGAGGTGAGTGAGGCTAAGAGACTTCAGAGAAGTGTGACTAGCCCAAGGTCAACCAGCAGCTGCATGTGGAGGAGCGGGGAATCAAACCTGGTTCACCAGATTACGAGTCCACCACTCTTAACCACTGCACCTAACTGGTCCTCCAACCATGTACATTAATAAATGTCCTAAATCCTTTCAGGAAACTAACTGTCCAAGGTAACAGATATTTCAAACCCCGCCCCCCAATATCCCAATCACCATCATCCTTTGCAGAAAAATAAACCCAGAGTACATCCTGCCACATGGACGGAAGCAGATATTAACAGAGACAAGACAACAGTTGTCATATGGGTTATGAAATCCTGAACCACGGCAGACAAGGAGGCCTTGGAATGGATGCTGAAGTCCCACTGAACAACTAAGCCGGGGGGACACTAAAACCATCCCTGGGACCCCCTTTGCTAGCTCAGGTAGGGAGACTGTTGATCGGGGGGGGTGCAACTTGTAGAGATAATTAACAGCAAGTTACCTAAGTTTTAGAACTCCTTCCCCTGTCGGTTTTCCCATTGTCCATCTTAGATGGCAAGCTCATCTATCAGACCATGCACACCAATGCTGTTGTGCATATGCAACTGAATAAATAAGGGACTATAAGGCATAGAGAACTCTAGAGCTCATATCTTTCAAACCAGCACTGCTGCCTCTTTGTACCACTCCCGTTTGATAAAAATGAATCCACCTTAAATTCAGGAATCCTTATTTCGTTTAATTATTCATTCACCTTCCAAAAAAACAACCACTGTTATCGTTTTGCTGACATAGGCTAAGTGCTGCTTCTTTGACCTGTAGCAGGCAGAGCGGATGAGCTTGGTTTAAGTTAGCGTTAGTGACAAGATTCAACATCTTTTAATATCCAAGCACCTCATATCTGTTGGGTTTAATCTCATAACACGTGCCATTGTTCTCTTTAGAGAATGGGAAACAAGCTGCAAAGAGCTGAGGCTGCGCATCAACAGCCTCTGGAATAAAACACAGAGAAAAGGAGCTGATAGGTTTCTAAACCAATTCCTCAGCCTCTCGCTGATATGTGGGAAACTCTTATATTAAGAATAAAAATGTACATATTTCTTCATCCGTTTGCTAAGCTTTCATTTGCCTACCCCAAAAAATATCTCCAGCCTCACTGTAGCTGCAGGATCATCCAATTTGATGCAGTTACTTCAAATCTGGTTACTCCTCAAGGAGGCTTGCAAACTACCATTTATGTGGTCTCCTGCAGCAAGAAAGGATCACATCCAAGCAACCAGGAACTAGGGAGGAGACATTTGAAATCAGATTGTTAAATTACTCTCATTTTTCGGCTTTCGTTCAGACCATCAGGCCACTTAAGATTGCCTACCTACCAGGCCTGGGTGATATACAGTGGTAAAGGTAAATGTAAAGGGACCCCTGACCATTAGGTCCAGTCATAGCCGACTCTGGGTTGCGGCGCTCATCTCGCTTTATTGGCCCTGGGAGCTGGCGTACAGCTTCCGGGTCATGTGGCCAGCATGACTAAGCCGGTTCTGGCAAACCAGAGCAGCACACGGAAACGCTGTTTACCTTCCCGCCGGAGCGGTACCTATTTATCTACTTGCACTTTGGCGTGCTTTCGAACTGCTAGGTTGGCGTGCTTTCGAACTGCTAGGTTGGCAGGGACCGAGTAACGGGAGCTCACCCTGTCGCGGGGATTCGAACCGCCGACGTTCTGATTGGCAAGTCCTAGGCTCTGTGGTTTAACCCACAGCGCCACCCACGTCCCGACATACAGTGGTACCTTGGTTGTTGAACTTAATCCGTTCTGGGAGTCCGTTCGACTCCCGGAACTGTTTGAAAAACAAGGTGCAGCTTCTGATTGGCTGCAGGAGCTTCCTGCACATACAGTCGCACCTTGGATCCCAAACGTCTTGGTACCTGGACTTTTGGCTCCTGAATGCCGCAAACTCAGAAGTGACTGTTCCGGTTTGTGAATGTTCTTTGGAACCCAAACGTCCGACGGGGCTTCCAATTGGCTGCAGCAGCTTCCTGCAGCCAATCAGAAGCTGTGCTTTCATTTCTGAACGTTTTGGAAGTCGAACACACTTGCAGAATAGATTCTGTTCGACTTCCAAGGTATTGTGAAGTTAAAACGGCTTTTCGAAGAGAAATGAGGGATTTGTTCTGGAATTACTTTTGTTGTTGTCACAGACTGCAGTTAAGAAATGGACAGAGAGATGCAAAAGGTGGAAGAATTTCAATCTTGAAAGAATCTGGCAAAGACCTCCGCTTGAAGATGGAGCACACAGGTGTTTCAGGCCAGGCGCAGCACTATGTACTGTCTAATATCAGGCAACATTCACATTATATTAGTTTGCTCATTGAATTGATTCACAGTGAATCCTATGCATATTGGGTTCAGGAATGAGCCCTAGGGAATTTAATGGTTGCTTACTCTGAGGTCAGTGTATATGGGACTGCAGTTTCAGTCCCGGTTCCAAAATCTCTCAGTTCACAGTTGGCTTTATGTACCAGGGGGGGAAATTAAGAGCTCTTTGTAATCAAAGAACTATAAATCAGAGATATAAATCTTGAAAAGTTACTTCTTTGAAAGAGTAACAAAGCAGGAATTACTACTCCACACGTATTTTAATATAACTTATCTGTGACAGAAATGATTTGAGATAGTAGAAGTCTAAGACATTTTACTAAGGCAAGGACAAAAGTAAAACGACAAGCATTAATATACTTCATTCTACATTAACTGAATTAAAGCAAGCTCTGTGTGAGATAATATATTAAATCTCCACAGTGCCTATGGAATACAAACACCCAGGGACATGAAGAGTGTATTTGACACAAAACTATTGTACCAGCTCATATTATGCAACACAGATATGAGGAGGTGTGGAGAGCGTTTTAATTAGCTGACAGCCTTCACCTAAAGTGTAAAGCCAGAATACATCAAGCTGTTCCATATCGTTATTGATACAAACAGAACAGATTTTTTTTTAACCTCTTGCTGAGGTTATTTATTAACAGACTGGGAGTGGGGATTAAATTATAAACTAAGAATGCCTTTGGATCTTATGATTTATGTGGAAATCGTTTGATTTGGTTGCGTACTTTTCGATGCTTTGTTTATTGTTTATGGCTGCTTTTTGTTATGTTTGTAGTTATGTAATTCTTTTATATAGGTCGTAAACACCCTTGAGCATGGTTTTAACTTTAGAAAAGTGGTATACAAATAAAACGACTGAACATCAAAAGCGGCGATTAAAATGCTAATGCTAATAATTTTACTAGCTGCCTAGTATTTTAATGTATCACACACACACCATGGTGATTGGTGTGGTATTGAAAAAAGCTTCTCATAACAGAGGTTTTAGGGATCGGAAGCTGGGTTTTCCAAACTTGGGTCTCCAGCTAGTTTTGGACTACAACTCCCATCATCCCTAGCTAGCAGGACCAGTGGTCAGGGATGATGGGAACTGTAGTCCAAAAACAGCTGGAGACACAAGTCTGAGAAACGTTGCCACATTTCTCAAACTACAACTCCCATCATCCCTAGCGAGCACGACCAGTGGTCAGGGACAATGGGAGCTGTAGTCTAAAAACAGCTGGAGACCCAAGGTTGGGAAATCCTGGATTAGAGCAATCATGTTCTGAAAGGGTTCTACTTAAATTGGTATATTCCATTAATTCCATTTCTGCTTAGCTGGCTCACAGACTCAAAAAAAGCGGACTGATATTCTGCACAGACGTTTTAATTCCTGCAGTGTGGCAAACAGTTAATGCATCACAACAACAGTGGTTAATTTGTATAGAGCATGTGCCCTAGGGAACTGCTCATTTTTTAAACTTAACTGATAATTTATAACCAGACTTGTAGCAAGAAGCAAATTCTGAATACATTAGAAACTGAGGGGATGACAACTGAATACAGCCAATAAACAACAGTCACGTGCTTCAAACATCTCGCACTGAAATTAACGAGACCTAAAAGTGCCTGTCTTTGACTAGATTATTCATTTATTATTTTGTTTATCCAATTTATATCTGTCTCTTCTTACTAAAGAAGCCCAGGGTGGATTGTGCCACAAATTATGGACCTACCAGGTTTACTTTTAAAAAATAATTACAGTGCACTCTATTCTACTGCAAAAGAATCACGTTTTCGAAAATATCACAGATCTTGAAGGAAGCAAATGTGGCTATAGTGCAGTGCCATTTTACACATCAGTTCCCACCAAGCTGTATGCCAATGGAGCTAAACTATTCACTCAGATATGGGCCTACAAGCTAACAGCAGGATGCTGGGTTGATGCCAATAAACAATTACCACAGACGGTCGCAACATCTCCTTCAGGAGACCTAACAACCACCACCACCCCTCTGCTTCATAAGCAACATTTGACATTTCCCCAAGTTTCAAAAGCGGCTTTTTAAGCCAAGCATATTGGGAAAAGTCAGGAACCCAACTGAGAAACACAATGGCTCAGTGGATATCAGGGCTGGGCAATATCTATTTTTCAACACTGAGATATATCACCAACGTTTGAAACTCCCATTGTTCTAGGAGCGTTTTCATAGAATCATAGAGTTGGAAGAGACCACAAGGGCTATCGAGTCCAACCCCCTGCCAAGCAGGAAACACCATCAGAGCACTCCTGACATATGGTTGTCAAGCCTCTGCTTAAAGACCTCCAAAGAAGGAGACTCCACCACACTCCTTGTCGTTTTGCGACAAGGAATTTCACTAGTGCGAGCAGTTTCTGAGGTCTGGGAGAAGTGCTGCACCTAAGATTTCAGATTAAAACAGCAGAGTGGAAGGAAAGGACCTTTGTCTGCCTCCCCACTTCCAGCTACTCTCTGAAGACTGAAGAAGAGACCCCCTTAGAAAGTATGGCTTTGTTTTTTGCAGTCTTCAGAGGAGGACTAGAGTCTAGACCATGTGAAAAATGAATGTTACGATTTTAGCTGCAGTTCATTCATTTTCAGCTTTGTATTCTTGTTATAAAAAAGTGCACCTAGACGTTCCATTGTTGCACCGCACCCATAACCTAGGTTTAAGGTGCCATTTAGCTCCCAGCTTTCATATCTCAGTTTCTAACACTGAATATCCCCAGCTAAGCATCGCGATACATCGATGTACCACAATGTCTGAAATAAGGATGGCGCCATGTAGAAGCACTGGCTGGCTTCACAGCTTTTCCTACACTGTGATTTTTGCATAAGTGCGCACACACACAATGAGTCACAATATATTGCCAGGTCAAAAATTATGAAACAGATATCACAATATAGACTTCAAACTGGTTTTGGATGATGTATCGCCCAGCTCTAATACACATCATGATTCACGATATATTGCCAGGTCAAACATTATGAAACTGGTATCCACAATATGGACTTCAAACTGGTTTTGGACAATATATCGATATATCACCCAGCCCAAGTGGATATACTTAAGACTCAGCTGTAGGACCTCAGCTAGTACAGGTTAGAATTCATACAAGGGAGGTCTTTAATTTTCCTAGTTATAGAAGCACAAGTCTTGAGGAAGGACATGTGTCACCAGCTTGGAGGTCAGCAGCAGGCAGCCTGTCCAGGACAGGGGAGGATGCAATAGGGCGTGGGACTACAAACTGCAACTTCTCTCCTCCCCACACCAAATTCTAACAAGCATCTGGGAGCCCTCACAAAAGATATATGCAGCTGTGAGTAATCTACATGATATCCAGACCAGGAACAGCTGAATCTGGATATCCCCTCTGGCGAGTGGGGCAAAAGAGGAAAAGTATTCTCTCAAATCAGCCTCTTTACCATACAACTAGATTAGAAAGTGGTTAAAGATACCAAGAAATTGCAAACCTGTAACTTCTTCTGACCTGGTCAATGAATGATCAGCAAGGGGATAGAAGGGCGAAACAAACGTGTGCTTGAGTGTAGAACAAGCCTTACCAAAAAGAACCAGCATGGCTTTTGTAAAGGGAAGCCTTGTCTAACTCAGGCAGCAGTCCCAACCCCAATGACCTGAGCGTAAGCTCCATTGAATTCATCAGGACTTACCTCTGAGCAAATGCAGTTAGGACTACATTATAAAGCAGGGAATTCCTGGATCCAACATTTCATTAGAGTCTCAGGCAAATGGGGTGCCTACTTCCAGCTATGCTGGTTTGCCAACTACAGTCCCTTTCAGACAGAAGTGATTTGACCGCTGTGTCCCATGTTCTGGTAACACATTCTACTTGGGGATGCCTTTGAGGTTGGCTTGAAAGCTTAAACAGGTCCAAAATGCAGCAGCCAGATCAATGGCGGGGGTTCCATTTAGAACTTGTATAACCCCTATTTTAAAACAGCTGCCCTGGTTTTGGGTTCATTCCCAGGCCCAGTTCAAGGGGCTCAAATTGGCCACCATGTACCTTGGGATATCTAAACTAGCCGTGTAAAGTCTGAAATACCTGGAATGATTAGGAGCATATCCTGAAGACTTAATATTGATCTGTTTTCCTTCTTGGTATGCTTTAATCACCCTATGTTTGTATTCTGGGCTGTTTTAACTGCATGCTTACTAGTGAAATGGAGGTTACAAAACATTAATCTGAACTATTGTATTCAATACATCAGACCCAAATATCTGAAATCTTGCCTCCTTCCCTTCTTCGGTGTTAAGAACAGCAGAGAGCCCAGGAGAGGCCTCTTCGTGGCATCCCCGGAGGTGCGCATCTGTCACCTACTTAATGTAGTTTTTATTGTATGCACATATTTACTCTGTGGTTTGACACCTCAGATATATAGGTTAGGACCTACTCAGCTCTCTTGGTTGTAATCTGTTTCAACTGTTTTTAATATTACATTTTTAGATTGCTGTAACCCTCCCTGGGACCTTGTGATGAAGGGCAGATAAGAAATCTAATGAATAGCAGCAACAGAAGTGTTCCATGTTATTCAGGGATGTCCCTATGCATTTAATAGGGAACATTTTCAACTTGATTTTTTTATTTTGGATGGGGGGACCTTTTAACACAGCTCAACACAAAAGGTTCCAACAGGACTTAATAGTCATAAAAATAATAACAACAACGTTAGATCCTTAACTGCTTAAGAAACAGTGTGTGTGTAGGGACAAAATGTCAGTGTCCACAAACAGGACACTCTGCTAGGATCTACATTCAAACCAGAACAGGTGGGTTTGTGTTGAGTCAGCAGTAGACAGTGAGGCAGCCAGGTGTGTAGATATCACCCAATTATACAGGATGGTGAATATTCAAGGCTGAGCAACTCCACTAATTTCTTCAAACTCAAAAAATCAGCAAATCATAAAGTACGGTATAACTCTAAAGCAGTGTTTCCCAACCTTGAGTCTCCAGCTGTTTTCAGACTACAATCCCCATCATCCCTGACCACTGGTCTTGCTAGCTAGGGATGATGGGAGCTGTAGTCGAAAAACAGGTGGAGACCCAACATTGGGAAACAGTGCTCTAAAGTAATACACACTGGGATGATGTTATCTTAACTTTAGATAGACACTACTTAGCTATTACAAAAACAAACAAACCTGTTATCTACCAACCAAACAGATCAAAGAATCAAGGTAGGAAGGAAACCGAAAGAATGATATCCATGTAAATTTATGAAAGTTAACAGGGAAATGGATTGAAACAGCAGAAAAGCAGGTTATCATAAGATAACAGCATGCCCATATTGTGCTAGGAAATGGTGCTTCCAGTCTGTAACAGAAAGGAAATTGCAAAGAAACAGAAAAGGCGCATCGAAGACCATTGGTTCTCGCAAGCTTTTTCAAAAGAATTATATTTAAGATCGTTGTGTAGAATCTATGTTCCCCATCAGAAATTTAAACACTGACTTAGAAAACCCCAGTTCCCAGTAAGGAAAAGAATGACTATAAAGATCAGCAGCCAGTAGTTCCTGGACCAAATCCAGCCTCCTAAAAGGAGTTGCCTGCCTCCCTTTCCCAAATTGCCATTTCAAAAATCAAAGAGACATGGAGTATACATGACAGCCAGCCTTGCTAGCAGGTCAGACAGGGAGCAGGGTCAGAGTCTTGGCCACCATAACCCCTTTTCTCATGTTGCCTCTCCAGCAAAATGAGTGGCTAGCCAAGGGTATACATTCTGTACTGAAACGAGTAAACATTTCTGCAAATTTACTGTTTTCAGCAGTTATTAAAGTTATTTGCTATTGAAACAAAGGAAGATACATACATACATACATACATACATACATACACACAAACATACACAAACACACACACACATATATATATAATCAATCTTAGGAAAACAGAAACCTCAGCTCTGATAAATTAAGAAAAAAGCAGCAATCAGCATTACATTCTCCTACAGATGGCTGCAAAAACATGGCAGACATTTTCCCCCTTCACAGTGGCTGTCTCCACCCGCATGCCCACAAAGGTCAGAGTGACTTTATAAGGGGCAGATTGCTCTTAATAATGCACCAGGAAGTTATGCAAACCAAAAGAATCAATACTGTCAATCCCTAGCTTTTTTTGCACATGAAATACAAGAATTTTTCTCTTCACCCAGTGAGTATTAAACGGAACAAGTTTTGTTTTTTCCCCCGGGAGTGGGGAGCGAATGGGCAGAAGAATATTGTGTTGCAAGACTGTATGCAGTTACCTGGGAGTAAGCCCTATTGAACTAGGACTCGGGTCAACTGAGAAGTGGTATGTATAGGATTGTGCTGCGGAACGTTGAATATTTCCTTCCATCTTTCCACTAATATGTCATTTGTAGCGGAAATTGCGCCATTTTGCACACAACAAATGCCATTGATCTTACCACCATACGAACAAGTCCAACGCTTATTGTCAGTCAAAATGACAAAAAAAAAATCAAACAAAAAATTTAAGTTGCCAGCATCCAACCATGACCATGCAAAAGTCTAGAAGAGTAAAAATAAAAATACAGTTGATAGCACAATCCTAACCTTGTCTACTAAGAAGTAAATTCGATTGCAGGTCAATTGGGGTTAGGATTGCAATTACTTACTTCCAGGTAAACTGGGTTTAGGACTGCAGCTTTCAACTCTAAAGAAAAAGTGACAGGACAAACGTTTTGACAGTGTATTATCCCAGAAGAGATGGGATAATTAAACACAGGAACCAAAAACCCGAAATGTTTTCTACTGCATACACAACTGCGCAATCTCTGCTTTCAAACTGCAAATTGGGGAATCCATGAAAAACAAGAGTTCCTTTTCTTCTATAAACTTGTATAGACAGGGTTAAGAACCCACTACTCTTTTCCCTAGTCAACCTGAGTGTGAAACAAGTAGTTAATGCAGTCTAATCTTAACTAAAAAGTAAGGAATATCACAACGATGCACTGAATAATTCAGAATTAATGTTTCGTAACCTCCATTTCACTAGTAAGCATGCAGTCAAAGCAGCCCAGAATACAAACATGACAGGGTGAATAAAGCATACCAAGAAGGAAAACAGATCAATATTAAGTCTTCATGCTCCTAATCATTCCAGGTACTTCAGACTATTTACATGGCCAGTTTAGATATTCCAGGTACATGGTAGCCTTGGGGAAAGCTTGCTCACATGCACAACTGCCACATGCAAAATTAAATTCTCAGCATGCACTAGAAAGCTTCAAAAAGCAGAGTCCTGCATACTAGCAGCATAGAATTGTGGCGTTGGAAGGGATCCTGAGAATAATTGAATTCAGGCATAGGCAAACTCGGCCCTCCAGATATTTTTGGGACTACAACTCCCATCATCCTTGACCACTGGTCCTGTTAACTAGGGACGATGGGAGTCGTAGCCCCAAAACATCTGGAGGGCCGAGTTTGCCTATGCCTGATATAATTCAACCCATTGCAATGTAGAAATATGCAGCTGTCCCACACAGGGATCGAACCTGCAACTTTGGCACACAGCACTGGGCTGCCTACACAGCCAATTTCCCAAGTGCTACCAAACACATGGCTTCTCAAGCTCTCATCTTGTTATTATCCCATTGCCACTGGAATCACAGAACTGTAGAGTCGGAAGGGACCACTCGAGTCATCTAGTCCAACCCCTGCAACGCAGAAAATCTTTTCCCCAACATGGGGCTCAAACCCGTGACCCATGAGATTAAGGGTGTCGTGCTCTACCGGCTGAGCTATCCCCTGCATATGGAACAGGTCCAGAGAGTTCAAATTTGGCATATGAATGCGTGCTGGAAGAGCAACCTCTAAAAGAAAGAAAAATCAGGTAAATTAAAAGTAAAGGGACCCCTGACCATTAGGTCCAGTCGTGTCCGACTCTGGGGTTGCGGCGCTCATCTCGCTTTATTGGCCGAATGAGCCGGCATACAGCTTCCGGGTCATGTTGCCAGCATGACTAAGCCGCTTCTGGCGAACCAGAGCAGTGCATGGAAATGCCATTTACCTTCCCGCCGGAGTGGTAACTATTTATCTACTTGCACTTTGACGTGCTTTTGAACTGCTAGGTTGGCAGGAGCAGGGACCGAGCAATGGGAGCTCACCCCGTTGCGGGGATTCGAACTGCCGACCTTGTGATCGGCAAGTCCCAGGCTCTGTGGTTTAACCCACAGTGCCACCCGCGTCCCTATCAGGTAAATTAGGGGTGGGGGAAATGGTGTTGAGGAACACTTGGAACAGCGTTGGACACCTCCTGAGCAGCCAGCAGGGGGAGACATAGACAGCTGCCCTGTGGGAAGCGGCCGTGGGGAATCCCACGGGGAAGCCGTCGCAGGACAGGGGGAAACTTCCACAGTTACCTCTGAGTCCAAGAGGGCGGGTGTGGGAGAGGCCGACGCCGAAAGAAGGGCGGGCGGGAAGAGGGGTCAAATCCTGTGGGGCTGAGGAATAGGAAGGGGGGGACACAGGGGGGGAGGAAGTAGGTCGACCCACTGAACCCCCCCCCCAAAAAAAAATAATGAGACTGAGAGAAGAGGTTATTCCCACACTTACCTGCTTTGCCAGCCCTGGATGAGGTTGGTGTACTTGCTGAGAGAGCCCTCGAGCACCGCCTCCGTCGTCCTGCCGGCCGCCAGCCCCCCGCTCCCTCCCGGGCTGGCCGCGGCTGAGCTGGGGCTGCTGCTGCTGCCTCCCTCCGGCCTCCCCGCTGGTGTAGCCGCCGCCGCCGCTGCTCCTTGGCGGCCGGAGAGCCCTCCCCGGCTGGCGGAGGAGGACGGCGAGGAGCCCGCCGAGGTGGGGCGGCTGCTGCTGCGGCTGCTGCTGTTACTGCCGCCGCTGGACGGGGCTGCTCCGGAGTCGCCTCCGCCGCCCTGCGCCGCTGCCTTCTCCATGGAGCGCGCGGGGAGAGGCGGCCTGGGCTGCCGACGGCGGGCTGGGAAATACCTGACTCATACGCAAGGAGGGGGAGAAAGAGAGAGAGAGAGGAAGGGCCGGAGAGAGACCCCAGGGGCAGCCGTCGCCGTCCTCTCCGCCGCCGCCGCCTCCTTCTCCAGGGCTTGCGAAAAGCAGCGTCGGCGACGCTTTGTGTCCGACGGCGGAGAGATCCGCCCCGTCCCTCGATGTTCTCGCTTCAAGCCCGGCCCCTCAGCCCAGGCGCGCGGCCATGAAGCGCTGCCTCGCTCAGGGAGCGAGCGCGAGGAGACTCCCACCACAGATGGGCGATGCAGGGAGGAGGAGGGGACGGAGAAACACCCTTCGCGCCCTCCAGACGGGCGAGGGAGGAGGGAGGGAAGGGCGGGGGCTGCTGCTGCCCCGCGTCGCGGCCCTCCTACGCCCTGGTGCGCGCGCCGCGCTTAATTGCGCGGAGATGTGCGGAGAGGGAGCTTGGTCGCTGGCGACGCGTCTCTCAGAATCGTCGAGTTGGAAGCGACCACCCCCTCACACACACACACACCCCCCGCGAGGGTCGTCTAGTCCGAGCCTTCTCGAGGCGATGGCTTCCAGGCGTCACCACCAGTGCTTTTTATCTTTAAAAAAAATGTTTAGGGGTACTCTCATTTTCCTACTCCTATTGAAAGACTGCCCCTCAATGAGGCCAAACTTTGATTCACAAAATAGTTAGGAGTATGCGTAAAGGTAAAGGAACCCCTGACCATTAGGTCCAGTCGTGGCCGACTGGGGTTGCGGCGCTCATCTCGCTTTATTGGCCGAGGGAGCTGGTGTACAGCTTCTGGGTCATGTGGCCAGCATGACTAAGCCGCTTCTGGTGAACCAGAGCAGCGCATGGAAATGCCGTTTACCTTCCCGCCGGAGTGGTACCTATTTATCTACTTGCACTTTGATGTGCTTTCGAACTGCTAGGTTGGCAGGAGCTGGGACTGAACAACGGGAGCTCACCCCGTCATGGGGATTCGAACCACCGACCTTCTGATCAGCAAGTCCTAGGCTCTGTGGTTTAACCCACAGGTATGTGTACCCCCAGGGAAAAGCACTCCAACTATCCAGTGTGTTTTTTCCCCTTAAAAATGTTTAGGGGTACTCTCATTTTCACTCAAGGAAACTACCACTTTATAGTTCAAATTGGGGGAAAATAAATACAGTAAATGGACAAAAGTACAAAGATTCACAAAATGTTTAGGGGTATGCGTACTCCTGTGTTTCCCCAGGGGGGGAAAAGCACTGGTCGCAACTACTTCAGGGCATAGGAGCCAACTCCCCAGCCCCAATAAAGGGAGTTATTAGTAGCCAGGGAGGCTGTAGCCAGTTAGTAGTAGTGAGGGAGGCTGTAGCCAGGATTTTTTGGGGAGGGGGAGAACCTCAGATTTGTATTGATTTGGGAGGCAGCTGTCCCCCCCTACACCTATGGACCACGCTCCCCCCCCCCCAAGTTAATGGGCATTGTCATTCAAATAATGTGGGTGCACCCCATCATGTGATCGATTATACGGGGCAGGGCTTACCTGGGTCTCCTCCACTCCCCAATAATTTATTCAGGTTGGCACCCCTGCTTCAGGGGATGCTTTAAAAGCAGCCTTCCTCCTCACCTTGCCAAAAGCAAAGCCCACATGCACCTGAAAGGTGTGGCCGGTTGCTGTGAGCTAATTTCACAGAATACAAGAGTTGGAAGGGGTTCCTGAGGGTCATCTATTTCAACCCCTTGAGATGCAGGAGTCTCAACACTAGGTCCTCCCAAGTTGAAACTGGACCCTACTTCGCTTTGCACATGTGCTAGCAGTTTTGTTGCACCACTAGGAGGCCTAAATCTGAAGTAACCATGGACTCTGGACGTGTAGGGTATGTTCCCCATGGGGCATGAAGCTAAGGTGCTGGTGGGAGGCATGACTTGAATTAAAACAGATGAACAGGGGCTCTGGGTTTATGAATCGCAAAATGACTGCCACCACCCTACATAATTTGAACTGGGAACCGAACAGGTCTGGTGGGATACAGAGGGTAATAAATAACATTCAATTGCATGGATTAAAACCAAACCGCAACCACTTCTTGAGCATAGGCTTTTGAAAGCGTTAGAATAATGCAACCCTGTGACTATTTGTGCAGCCCATTCCTGTGCTTGTCTACTTGGTGTAAATCCCAATCAGGCCCTGGTCTTCAGGCTGCCTATAGCACATAGCATTTGTTGAGTGCAGGCTTGCACAAAAAAACTCCTTGCAAATAGAAAGCTACCTCAGCAAGGAATGAGCTAGGCAAATAGTGCACTGCGATGAGTTTTTCAGAATAACTAGCAAATGCCTAGATTTGATTTCATCGGAACTGAGAGAAGATGGTGTCTGCCAGCAGCGAAATGAATTTTGGATTGATTCGGCATAAACACCAGCGTGTGAGGAGATACTGCAACAATAGGCTTACAAGCTGCAACAACAGGAGAGTCAAGCATACAAAATTCACACAGAAGCACATCATTGCTTACTTCAAATTGCCTGTGGAAACAACTCAGAGGCCATGAAAGAAGGAAGGTTAACAACAGGAAGATTTAAAGGAACTATTGGAAACTCAAGGCAGTGGAGATATAAGATGATCAGAGCGCCCACCCCCCCAAACCTGAAGCATGAGAAGTCCCAACAATTTATAATTTGGCATAATATTGGGGCTATATGATATGTATTTGTATAATTTTGAATATTTAATGTGATTTGATTGGATTGTTAAAATGGAATATTTAATAATTTATTTATTTTTTAAAAGAGTTTTTCAGAATAATTGCAACCGTGGTGCTGTCCTCCACACAGTCGTATGTGTGAATCAATACCACGTAGATAAACGTGAGAGTGAGTAAAGGAGTTATTAGTCTGTATTTAGTAATGTTTTAGTGTTCGTTTAAAAAAAAAGTGTTAGAACCCTGTAGCATTTTTTTCTAAAATAAATACCAACACCCTTGTATTGTTCATACTGAAGTATATAAATGTTCCTGCTATGCAGGTTGCTATAATGTGCTTGCTGGCAGCCTGGTTCCAAGTATTAGAGTTTCTGCTTGCAGTGCCTTCTTACTGATGTTGCATTGCACTTAAACACTTAATGGATCGATCCATAAGTGTATTAATTGAAGCAGAGGTAAAAGCCTGACCCCATTAAAGCACACAGAGCTTCATGTCAGGATTTCTCCTTCGTTTTGTCTGCAGTTCTGGTCTCCCCCTTACCTCTCATGATGCAGCTCGATCCAATCAAATGAGATGTGGGAGATTTGCAGTTTCACAGCAACTCAATATCTGCTAATACAAATGTTTAGGATAAACAGAGCCATCTTTCCCATTGGTGTCAGTGGTTCATTGCGCCAGGGCGCCAGCCTCTCAGGGGCGCCCTAGCGAGTGGGAGAGCTGTGCGGCTTTGCCGGCAGCCTCCCCTTTCCCTGCAAGCCCGCCAGCTGCGCCCCGCCAACTATATGGCTGGCGGGCACGCAGCTTCCCTCACAAGCCTCTGCATCTGCTAAAGATGGCCCTCTTCCTGTTCATTGTCCTCCTGCTGCTTCCTGGTGAAAGGTGGCGTGCAACCTTCCTGGGCTCCTTTCTCGGGCACCCCGACTCCGGACAGCATGTCCGCCAGCACGTTTTCCTGCTTGATCGCCGCCACCACGCCAGGGATCGGGGCAGTGGGGGTGGCAGAGGACATTTTCCACTGCCTCCTCCATTGGTTTGGAGTTGCCGGGGGGGGGGGCGCCGGAAGGATCTTTGCACCACAACGTTATATATGCTTAAGACGGCCCTGAGGATAAAGGTGACATTCTGTCAAGGTACATAAAGAGCACAATGCAGGACCTCTCTATTTATTTTCCAAGACCACCTGTAAAGGTAAAGGTACCCCTGACTGTTAGGTCCAGTCGCAGATGACTCTGTGGTTGTGTGCTCATCTTGCTCTAAAGGCCGAGGGAGCCAGCGTTTGTCCGCAGACAGCTTCCGGGTCATGTGGCCAGCATGACTAAGCCGCTTCTGACGAACCAGAGCGGCACAAGGAAACGCCGTTTACCTTCCCGCCAGAGCGGTACCTATTTATCTACTTGCACTTTGACATGCTTTCGAACTGCTAGGTGGGCAGGAGCAGGGACTGAACAATGGGAGCTCACCCCGTCGCGGGGATTCGAACTGACAACCTTCCGATTGGCAAGCCCTAGGCTCTGTGGTTTAGACCACAGCACCACCTGCGTCTCCTTTATGATTTAGGAACATGTTAAATGGATTACTCAGCTTTTGTGATTCATTTTTTTATATTTAGAAACTTCTCACCTCTTAAAGCTAATAGCTGCCATTGGAAGCTGTCCAAAATGTAAGTCAATGCAATGATAAAAGCCTTCAAAAATGAAGAAAAAAACAATACTGAAATGCACCAAGGAAATAAGCCAAAATGGTTCGCTGGATCGTTTGATGTATCTGTCATTGTAGGATTACAGACACAGAGAAAACATGCCAGAAAATGTGGGCTTGGGTTCAGAAGCCCATGCCTAACAGTTTGGAACTCAGATGAACTGGTGCATGCTTCCAAGTGTTCAAATCTTGCAAGAGGAATCCATTCTGTCCAATTCAATATAAAATGAAACTTAGCACCACAGATTTGGTCTTTGCTCTTTCCTCCTATACAAAGACCCAGAAGGTGACAATTGGATTTTCTCTCTCTCCCCCAACACAAGCTTACAATGTTGTTTGGCCACGATCCTAGGCAGGTTTACATGGAAGCAAGTAAGGTACTTTCAAGAGCATATGCGTAGAGACCTTACCAGTGCAATCCTATACTCCACGCTAAGTGTGCATAGCAAAGTGTTTCTGGGAAACTCAGTCCTATCCCTCACTATAGCTACTGTGGCAAAGGCAGAGACTTGGGGGGGGGGGGGAATCTACAGCCACATTCTCTGCAAGTTTCAGAACTTTTACGATCCTCTTCTTTCCTACATCTTTGTGCTCTTTATTTCTTCAACATATTTATGCCCTGCCCATCATTAACCTACATTTCGAGGAAGCTAACAAAGTAGCAACAAAACACTGTAAATCTGAAATTAAAACAGAGCAGTATGAAGTGGGAGGGTGGGGAGATGGAGGTAAAAAGCAGCCTCAAATAATTAAATAACAAACACCTGGAAATATGTCAATTCCCTGTATAGGGAAGTTTTAAATGTTTGATGTTTTACTGTGCTTAATGTGTTTACAGTGGTACCTTGGGTTAAGTACTTACGTAATTCGTTCCGGAGGTCCGTTCTTAACCTGAAACTGTTCTTAACCTGAAGCACCACTTTAGCTAATGGGGCCTCCCGCTGCTGCTACGCTGCCGGAGCACGATTTCTGTTCTCATGCTGAAGTAAAGTTCTTAACCTGAAGCACTATTTCTGGGTTAGCGGAGTGTGTAACCTGAAGCGTATGTAACCTGAAGCATATGTAACCTGAAGCGTATGTAACCTGAGGTACCACTGTAATTTGTGGGAAGCTGTCCAGAGTGGCTGGGGCAACCCAGTCAGATGAGTGCCATAACACCACCACCAACAACAACAAACAACAACAAAATAATTTGTCTACCAGGCAAGCCTTCTTGAGGAGAGTGTTCCAGAGTTGGGGTATGAACAAATGAAAATACTCTTTCCCCAGTCATCACCTGCCTTACTTGGAAAAGCAGAGGCAACAGATCTTCCAAAAGTAGCCTAGATGTTTGGACAGGTAGGTGTTCTACTGCCTGAGGCAAATAAAAAGCTGACAAGCTCCAACCCTCTGTCCTCCATTCCCTGTACAGAGGCTAGCAGGACTGGCAGTTGAATCTCACTTCAACACTGGTGACAGCCAGTGTGGAACTTGCTCCTACAGGGGCAGCGATGGCCACCAACTTCAACAGAGGAGTGGACAAATTCACAGAGGAGCAGGGTATCAATGGCTGCCAGCCATGATGGCTCTGCTCTGCTTCCTCGGTTTTGAGGCAGCATCCTTCTGAATACTAGTAATCCCCGGAACCATACAGAGCTTCTGTGGCAGATATCTTGATGTAGGGAAGGTTTCCTGTGGGTTGAACATTTGAAAAACTCCAGCCATTTGAAACACTCTTCCTTTGTTCTCTAGCCTTAAGGCTTGCTATGTTGCCAGACTTCTTCTTCTTTGTTGATCACTCGTAGCCGAGTAAGATTGTCTTCCATAAACATGGTTTTAACAGTGAGTCTGTAAGTGACTGTGGAGGCCAGTTATGGACCCACACGTCCTTCCGCAGCGGGGACATTGGTTTCCGGGCAGGAGTTGCTCACGGTGTGGATTTGCCAAGCGTGCCTTCCTCTTAGCACGTTTCTCCCTTGCGTCCTGAGTTCGAGTGTCTTCAAAGCTCATAACACCTTTGGTAAAGGCTGTTCTCCAAATGGAGCGCTCACAGGCCAGTGTTTCCCAGTTGTCAGTGTTTAGATTTGTCTTGAGACAGTCTTTAAACCTCTTTTGTTGACCACCAGCATTACGCTTTCCATTTTAAAGTTCGGAATAGAGTAGTTGCTTTGGAAGACGATCATCAGGCATCCGGACAACATGACGAGTCCAACAAAGTTGTTGTTGTAGAATCATTGCTTCAACACTGGTGATCTTTGCTTCTTCCAGTACACTGGCATTAGTTCACCTGTCTTCCCAAGACTACAACCTCTCATCAGCACTAGACAGCTTAGGTCAGGGAGGACAGAAGCTCTAGTCCAGCAATATCTGGGAACCCAAGGTTGAAAAGCACTGCCCTGAGGGATGCTGCTGAGAGAATGGATCTCTCCTTGGTGCTCTGCACGCCACCCATTCCCTGACTCTTAACCATGGCCAGGTTTAGGTTTGGTGAGGCCCTAAACTACTGAAGGTAATGGGGCCCTTTATATGTCCAGCTGTCCTTTGTCAACAACAAACTGTCACTGTTTTTTTGTGTTGAATATATGCTATATGGTAATTTATGGACCTAATAGGTATCTAAAGCCATTTGCACATGCAGAATATAGGCACCCTATACTGTATATTGAAATGAGCAAACCAGTGATATTTGAGGGAGCAGGCTAGCATTACTTACATCATAGGAGCCTAAACAACACAAAACACTGTTGCTGTATTCTATGTAGGTTTTATTTTTATTTGTTTTTTATATTATATTTTGGAAATGTACATCCAGGTGTTTTTTCCTTTAAATTTTTTTGGGGCCCCCAAGAGAGTGGGGCCCTAAGCTATAGCTTGTTTAGCTTATATGTAAATCCGGCACTGCTCTTAACCAGCTATACCTGCATTTCAAATGCGTACAAAACACACCTGTGACTTGTTTTCTGTTTATAGAGAAATGCATTACACAGAGAGGCAGCAGGGAATTCTTCCTACTCCTTTTCCTTGTTACGTTTCCCTTTTTAAAAATAAAAAAAAAATTGAGTCATACTTTTCACAAGAACATAGCTGTCCACAATTCAGGAAACTCCACCCTAAAGAAGCATTGCAAATAAGTTTATTTTCCAACTCATATGTTTCTGGTCCATTTCCTTTCAACATTTGCTCACCATAGTTAATGTTGAGTCCAACACACTAATGTACTAGGAAACTTGGAAATGTAATGTACAAGCATTTGATATAGAGTCTTCTTGCAGAATCTCCTTCCCCTTCAGGCAGTTCTATCCTGAACCCCGGGAGTCAGGGCAGAGCTCTTTCTGATTTTCTGCAGAACTGGGTTGGCATTGTTTGAAGGCTGGGGATGGGATTATCATAAAAGATTCCCTCCAGGGTGTGGCCTCCACTCCAGCAGAGTGACAGCAGCTATGTGATTACATCATTTGGGACAGATTACACTGGTGTGCATTAGGGTCGGACTACACAAAGTGTGCATTAGGGTGCGTATTTGGTTTGTTAAACTATTTCTTCTTTTTGGAAAAATACAGAAGCTCCTAACAAGTCCTCTTTGATACGGGGTGAATGAAGGGGAAGCCCCTGACCTCAACTTCCTCCAACCTTTGAAAATGCAGTTGTGTGAGAGGGCAAGAAGGACTCAAAAGGATCCTCTATATTGTATAAATCCCAATCCCAATGAATAACGGCAAACATACAGCCTAGACTACAAGGTCAAGAGGAGGTCAAAGAGACATTTCCCCTGGGATCTGCCACTGTCTTCCTCACTTTTTATGTTCACAGCTTAGGGTTGGAACATCTTTTCAGGTTAACATCAGATATTTGACCAGGCAAGTCCTTTCTCACATTTTAAGTCCTTCTTCAGTGACTTCTTTCAGAGACTCAGCCCTCCTTCTGCTCCGACTGGAGATCTGAGCTCAGAGGCATGTACTACAGGGCACATTTAGCTCACAATACCTGAGTATCAACCTGAGTGAACTGAGATGAGAGTGTGATGCAGAGCGTCCCCAGTGCTTTAAGGCTGAATGTTGGAAACTGCCTTACACTGAATCAGGCCATTGGTCTAGGGTAGCTCATGACTGACAAAAGCTCTCTGCAGTTTCAGTCATCCTCCACCCCAGGAGTCTTCTTCCATCAAGAACCTCTCCCAAGACTTCTTCTGGCTTCTGGGAGGAGGCCAATGTCCCTGCTTCCTTTCCATGTAGCTCTCCCTAACAATAATTCCACTTCTCCCTCTCTCTCTTATCATTAGTGCTTTCTTTGTTTCAGTAGAGAGAAAGTGTGTGTGGTGTAGTGGTTAAGAGCAGTGGACTCGTAATCTGGTGAACCAGGTTCGCATCCCTATTCCTCCACATGCAGCTGCTGGGTGACCTTGGGCTAGTCACACTTCTCTGAAGTCTCTCAGCCCCACTCACCTCACAGAGTGTTTGTTGTGGGGGAGGAAGGGAAAGGAGATTGTTAGCCGCTTTGAGACTCCTTCGGGTAGTGATAAAGCCTGTGGGCAATCCAAACTATGTCTACCTGGAAGTTAAGTCCTATTGAATGCAATGGGGTTTACTCCAGAGTTAGAGGCGTAAGGACTGCAGCCTAATTTAGGAAATCTACAGGAAAGAAATGAGTCCTTTCTAACCTTCTGTCCTCCTTCTGCCAGTGTGGTGTAGTGGTTAAGAGTGGTGGACTCGTAATCTGGTGAACCAGGTTTGATTCCCCGCTCCTCCACATGCAGCTGCTGGGCGACCTTGGGCTAGTCACACTTCTCTGAAGTCTCTCAGCCCCACTCACCTCACAGAGTGTTTGTTGTGGGGGAGTAAGGGAAAGGAGATTGTTAGCCGCTTTGAGACTCCTTCGGGTAGTGATAAAGCGGGATATCAAATCCAAGCTCTCTCTCTAAACTCTAAAGACCAAAAAGGTCACGGGCTACAGTTCTCCAGGCAAATGCATCTACTGCTCAAATAAAATAAAGTAGAGAACTGTAAGACAGGCCCATAAAAGTGTCTGCTTGCACTTTCCCAGGCATGTCATGTCATCTGTTTAATTTCCTCTGCACTCTGGGTGAATGTAGAAAGGTAAATAACATCTCTATAACAACCACCAGATAATTAGTACTGTCAGAGCTGAGTGAACAAATGAGTCTAAATGTTAAAGATGACAGGGGGGAAACACACAGGTTTTTTTTATTATTACAAAGGAAACTTACTCTCGGGTGAGTATGCTTAAGAGTGCAGCTAAGTACCACTGATTTACATGAGAGTAGTTTAACAACATGACTAACTTTTAAAATGCTCACTGGAAGGACAGATCCTGAAGCTAAGGCTCCAATACTTTGGCCACCTCATGAGAAGAGAAGACTCCCTGGAAAAGACCCTGATGTTGGGAAAGATGGAGGGCACAAGGAGAAGGGGACGACAGAGGACGAGATGGCTGGACAGTGTTCTCAAAGCTACCAGCCTGAGTTTGACCAAACTGCGGGAGGCAGTGGAAGACAGGAGTGCCTGGCGTGCTCTGGTCCATGGGGTCACGAAGAGTCGGACACGACTAAACGACAACAACTTCTTTTAAAATAAACCAAACAGCACTGAACTCAGGCTGAATGAATCACATCCTTAGAACATATTGAGTCTAGCAACGAGTCAATACTAGACTAATGAAACTTGCTCTCTAATGCACACTTACTTGAGAGTAAGTCCCATTGAATTCAGTGAGCAAATATGCAAATGCTCAGGGTACTAATGATGGGAGACATATTCATATAGAGCAGGCTTGCCCACATGTTCTCCAGATGTTCTGAGCTACACCTTGCACCATCCTGGGCCATTGGCCATGCTGGGTCAAGCAGATGGGAGTTTCAGGCCAAAACATCTGCCAATAAAGCGAGATCAGTGCTACAACCCCAGAGTCGCCGGCAACTGGACCTAACGGTCAGGAGTCCCATTACCTTTTACTACTAACAATAATTTTATTATTTATACCTCACCCAACTGGCTGGGCCTCCCCAGACACTCTGGGCAGCTCCCAACAGAGGACTAAAAACAGAAGAAAACTTCAAACATTAAAAACTTCCCTAAACAGGGCTCCTAGTTTTTCACCGGCTTCTGTTCAACCAGCCAGTGGCGTAGCGTGGGGGGTGCAGGGGGGGCCGGCCGCACCGGGCGCAACATCTGGGGTTAGGGCAAATCCACAGGTTAGGGGGCGCAAATCCACGGGTTAGGGGGCGCAAATCCCGTGGGGGTTAGGGGGCGCAAATTACTTGCCTTGCCCCGGGTGCTGACAACCCACGCTACGCCACTGCAACCAGCCTTTGATTTCCTCTAATTGCAGCTAGTTCCCTTCCCTATCTCCTACTCAGGGAAATGCCAGGATTTACAGAAATGCAAATTTTTTTTCCAAGGGGGGAGGAGCTCTAAAGGGGATCCCTTTTGTACCAACAGCTTGTGTGGGTTTGATCGTCTTATAGTACAGCGGCCACAGAACGCAGACTGACTTTGTTAGGAGCAGCAGGCAGGGGGTGAGCAGCAGCAGCCCCCACTGTGATATTTGGGTGCAGGGCCCTCCTGTCAATCATCTCAGTATCAAGATGGGTTTCGTAAATGTAAACAAAAGATGCTTCAAAGTCAGGCTGCCATTTCCTGAACATCTACTACATCATGACACCAGGAGACACACTATAAATTAGCTTTTCGGTTCTGGAAAAAAAGTTAAACGTATGCTGGGGTTATTTAATCCAATTAGGCATAGAATCCCAAAGGAGTTCAGAGCCATTAAAAGATTATAAGGGCTAGTATAATGTCATGTGCTGAGTTAATTACTACATTCCCAGTTATCAACTTAAATGTGATTTAGTATGTCTAAGAATGCTGGATCGCTTGTAATGAATTCTGAGTAGTTTTGCATCATATCGCCTTCAATGCCTTTTATTTCGAACTCTTAAAATCTTTTAAATTCTAGAGTGCAGAGCTGAAGTCTAAAGACTGCTGGGTCTCACTAATGTCAGTAGTGCATGCAAATAGGGGCAACTGATGTCCTCTTACATGATCAGTAAATAGGGACCATCTGGGAAATGGTTTATAGTTCTCTGTGGCTCTCATTAGGCTCAATGGGGCAGGTTGCAGTAAACAAGACTGTTAGAAGCCTGAAAACCAATTGCCTTGGAAAATCCGATGGCTGCAGGTCCCTTTAACTGGTCACATTCTGCTCCAAGAGCTTGAACCTCAAAGTTAACCTTCCAGTCCAACTATATTGTTCCAAGACACCAGCCTTTGTTAGCTGGAAGAAACAGCTGAACATGTTTGAAGTAAAGCAGTGAATTGTGGGGCAGGAGAGCTGAAAACAATGCCAATATATTTCACACCTGGCAACCAATGTGCCCTTTTGTTTTCAGATAGTACATGGGTAAGGTAAAGGGACCCCTGACCATTAGGTCCAGTCGTGGCCGACTCTGGGGTTGCGGTGCTCATCTCGCTTTATTGGCCGAGGGAGCCAGTGTACAGCTTCCGGGTCATGTGGCCAACATGACTAAGCCGCTTCTGGCGAACCAGAGCAGCACATGCAGTTTACCTTCCCGTTGGAGTGGTACCTATTTATCTACTTGCACTTTGTGTTTTCGAACTGCTAGGTTGGCAGGAGCAGGGACCAAGCAACGGGAGCTCACCCCGTCGTGGGGATTCAAACCGCCAACCTTCTGATCGGCAAGTCCTAGGCTCTGTGATTTAACCCACAGCGCCACCCGCGTCCCAGATACACTTCCAGAGTTAATGTTAAATATGTTATTTCTGGGGACGCGGGTGGCGCTGTGGGTAAAACCTCAGCGCCTAGGACTTGCCGATCGTCAGGTCGGCGGTTCGAATCCCCGCGGCAGGGTGCGCTCCCATTGCTCGGTCCCAGCGCCTGCCAACCTAGCAGTTCGAAAGCACCCCCGGGTGCAAGTAGATAAATCGCCAGATGCAGCTTGTCACGCTGGCCACGTGACCCGGAAGTGTCTGCGGACAGCGCTGGCTCCCGGCCTATAGAGTGAGATGAACACACAACCCTAGAGTCTGGCAAGACTGGCCCGTATGGGCAGGGGTACCTTTACCTTTTATGTTACTTCTGCTGCATGAGCCACCATTGCCACTAGAGGGACGTGAAAATTTGTGTCCTGGGCTTTTTAGACTCCTCTACCCATGTACTATCTGAAACCAAAACAATGCATTGGTTGCCAGACATGATTCCCCCCCAGTTCTCCTACCCCAGTAGAAAGAGAACCTCTTTTAAATTTTATTTTAAAAAGTGATTTGGATATTGCAGATTTGTCTAAGGGTGCTTCCCTTTGAAACTAAAAATATTTGGGGCTCAGGGTTAGAGACGATGGCTGTGTATACACTATGTGTTTAAAGAAAATGGCTCTCAGCCCCTCAAAAATATCCTGGGAATGGTAGTTTGTTAAGGGTGCTGGGAACTGTAGTTCTGCAATGGATAAACTAGAGTTTCCAGGATTCTTTGAGGGAAAGCATGTACAGTGGTACCTCGGGTTAAGTACTTAATTTGTTCCGGAGGTCCGTTCTTAACCTGAAACTGTTCTTAACCTGAAGCACCACTTTAGCTAATGGGGCCTCCTGCTGCTGCCACACCGCCGGAGCACGATTTCTGTTCTCATCCTGAAGCAAAGTTCTTAACCCGAGGTACTATTTCTGGGTGAGCAGAGTCTGTAACCTGAAGCGTATGTCACCTGAAGTGTATGTAACCTGAGGTACCACTGTACTTGAAATCTATGGTGTGTATGCAGCTGTCAGGCAGCAGAGGAACCAATCCCCACGGCAGGTTGCCAGGAACGGATAAGACAAGGAAAAATCCTTACCACCTGCTTTTTATTCACAGAGAGGCTTGGGAAAGCAGCCTCTTGGAATAGTGGTGTTTTCCCAAGTGACTCTCCAACCGCTTTTTCTCCCACTTCCTCATTCATCATCCCTTCTACAGGTGGCGCTGAGGGCCCTTTCCTTCTGAGCTCTTTGCTCTCCTACTTTCTTCCCCCCCCCCCCAATAAATTTTTATTATTTCCTTTACACATTCATTCTTACTGTACATTAATCAACCTATAAACCTTATGCTCTGCCGAGCTTGCATCTTCCTTCCCTCCCTTCAGTTGGTATCCCTTATCACATCCTGTGGCGTATTTTATCTTTTTACACCTAAATCACCTTGCTCGCATTGTAGGAGTTACTTCAATCCTGCTAGTGTCGTTAAGTTTTTACAGTTGTCCTTTAAATACACAATAAATTCACTCCAATTTTCCTGGAATCTTTGATTGTCCTGCATCTTGAATCCTGCCAGTCAGTTTGGCTAACTCCACATAGTCCGTCATTTTCGTCTGCCACTCCACAATGGTAGAAACTTCTTCTGATTTCCGGTTTTGGGCCAACAAAGTCCTTGCCGCAGCTGTGGCATACATGAATAATCTTTGATCTTTTGTCTTAATCTCCTTTCCCTTCAGGCCAAGCAAAAAAGCCTCTGGCTTTTTAGGGAAAGTATATTTTAATATTTTCTTAAGTTCGTAGTAAATCGACTCCCAAAATGTCTTTACTTTATCACAAGTCCACCACATGTGATAATATTCACCATCCACCTCTTTGCACTTCCAACATTTTTTATCCCTCATCCTATACGTTTTTGCCAATTTTGTCGGCGTTAAATGCCACCTATAAATCTTCTTTCAGAGCCGTACATGTCGTAAATTTCATACTTTCATTCCATAATTTTATCCATGCATCCAATTCAATGTTATGCCCAAAATCTATAGCCCATTTTATTCTCGCTTCTTTCAGTTCCTCATCTTTTGTAAACCATTCTAACAACAAATCATACATCCTGGATAGTGTGTTACCTCTGCCTTCTATCAATTCTATTTGAAATCTTTATTTATTTTTTATCCTCAAACCCAACTTTCCTCTTGTCCTCATTCGGTATATCATTTGCCTGGTGGTATTTGCTCTCCTACTTTCAAGGCTTGCTGGGTTCTGGGAAGGGGGCATGTCTGGAATGCTTTCTAAAGACACTGTGTCCATCAGCTGTTGCCCTCTTGGTGCTTAACTTCCTCCTCTCCCATTATTTGGGAGACCTCACCTGGAGTACTGTGTCCAGTTCTGGGCACCACAGTTCAAGAAGGACACTGACAAACTGGAACGTGCCCAGAGGAGGGCAACCAAAATGGTCAAAGGCCTGGAAACGAAGCCTTATGAGGAACGGCTAAGGGAGCTGGGCATGTTTAGCCTGGAGAAGAGGAGGTTAAGGGGTGATATGATAGCCATGTTCAAATATATAAAAGGATGTCATATAGAGGAGGGAGAAAGGTTGTTTTCTGCTGCTCCAGAGAAGCGGACACGGAGCAATGGATCCAAACTACAAGAAAGAAGATTCCACCTAAACATTAGGAAGAACTTCCTGACAGTAAGAGCTGTTCGACAGTGGAATTTGCTGCCAAGGAGCGTGGTGGAGTCTCCTTCTTTGGAGGTCTTTAAGCAGAGGCTTGACAACCATATGTCAGGAGTGCTCTGATGGTGTTTCCTGCTTGGCAGGGGGTTGGACTCGATGGCCCTTGTGGTCTATTTCAAATCTATGATTCTATGATTCTATTTCCCAGCCATCCCCCTCATCTGCCTTTGAGCTGTGACCTCCCTCAAATCCCTGTTGTAATTCTTAACTGTCTTCTCTTCTCTGGGAGGGTCAAGCTGGGGAGGTGGTCTCCACCATTCCTCCTCCACCCAGTCTCTGACAGCAGCCCACAGAAGCTTTTGAGAGCTGCAGGGCTTTATGAGCAGAGGCAGGATAACATGGTAGATGTGATGGTGGCAATGGGGTATTTCTTCTGGCCTTGCAACACACTCTGGGTGTGTTCACATTACCGCCTTAGTGTCAGTAAAGTTGTGTATTCCCCATCCCAGTGTCTTTCACAACTCTCTTTCCCCACCCTAATTGTTCACACCGTAGCTTCAAACCATTTATGTTTTCATTGTCCTTTCTGTTGGAATACAGTGGTTCCTCGGGTTACAGATGCTTCAGGTTACAGACGCTTCAGGTTACAGACTCCGCTAACCCGGAAGTAGTACCTCGGGTTAAGAACTTTGCTTCAGGATGAGAACAGAAATTGTGCTCCAGTGGCGCAGCAGCAGGAAGAGGCCCCATTAGCTAAAGTGGTACCTCAGGTTAAGAACAGTTTCTGGTTAAGAATGGACCTCCAGAACAAATTAAGTTCTTAACCCGAAGTACCACTGTAATGAGGGACACGGGTAGCACTCTGGGTTAAACCACAGAGCCTAGGACTTGCCGATCACAAGGTCGGCAGTTCGAATCCCCACGAGAGGGTGAGCTCCCATTGCTCGGTCCCTGCTCCTGCCAAGCTAGCAGTTCGAAAGCACGTCAAAGTGCAAGTAGATAAATAGGTACCACTCCGGCGGGAAGGTAAACGGTGTTTCTGTGTGCTCTGGTTCGCCAGAAGTGGCTTAGTCATGCTGGCCACATGACCCGGAAGCTATACACCGGCTCCCTCAGCCAACAAAGCGAGATGAGCACCGCAACCCCCGAGTCGGTCACGACTAGACCTAATGGTCAGGGGTCACCTTTACCTTTAGCTTACTACTGTAATAGGGGCATGGTTTGGGGCTTCATAATCTCTTATTCCAGCTTTATATAGCTGTACGTGGCTAGTCTTCCACATGGCTGGAAGTCTGTGTGTGCCGTACACATGTAATTTCCCCTTTTCCGCCAATTTAACTGGCTCTGTCCAAGAGGCCTTGAGTTTTACCCAAGGACTAACCACATCCCTTTCTCTGCCTGTTTCTATCTCTCAGGACGCCTTTGTGAGGCAGCAAGAGAGACGCTGGCTGCGAGTGGAGCAATAATATTGCCCCATTGCTACCGCACCAGTGCAACTTTCGGACAAAAGTTTTAAGGCACTGACCTTAGTGCCACATATTAGCTAGGGGGAGGGGCTCTGGCAAATGAAAAGCTTTCCCACCCCCATACGGAAATTAAAATATCAGTATGCCCACATGACGTCAAGCTGTCAGCTGCAATGTTTAAAATCCTGTCTCATCCACAGCTTGTTATGGTCAAAAAGGCTTGTATTCTTCTAAATGCACTTTCTCATGCTTTGAGAGTAAATCCTTCAAGCCAATATATCTTACTCTTCTTGACATACTCCATTAAGCCTTCAATGATCCATGCATCTCCCAGCTTTCATGTATGGCTGTATTTTTCTAGCGTTGCATTGTCCTCTCAAAGGAATTGATGGTTCCAATCTGATCTGATTTTACTTATGACAGTTTGTAAAGAAAAGGAAAGAGGGGGGAAAGACGGGGGGGGGCTCCCTAAAGGATAGGATGCAGGACCGGATTTAAGGTGGGATGGGCAGTTCCCCTGCACACATTAATAATAAATAAAAAGGCACATTTGTGTGTGTTGGCTAAATAAAAAAAGGAATTGTTGTGAAAATAAGAAATGTTTAGCGGGGGCACCAAATTTTGCCCTCGCTCAAGGCACCATATTACTAAAGGCCACACCCTGAATTAATGCCAACCATCCAAATGTGAAAGAGAATAACGGTGGCGCTCAGAGAAACGAATGTGACAACGATCAGTTAGGCCCCTAGTTTGGGAAAGGCTAAATCGAGCATCCCTTAAACAACATTGCCCTTGCCTGCTCTCCTCTTCTCTCTGCAAGACTATGCACCCTTACTTTGGAATTAAGGCACAATTGAATTCAATAGGATGCGGGTGGCGCTGTGGGTTAAACCACAGAGCCTAGGACTTGCCGATCAGAAGGTCGGCGGTTCGAATCCCTGAGACGGGGTGAGCTCCCGTTGCTCGGTCCCTGCTCCTGCCAACCTAGCAGTTCGAAAGCATGTCAATGTGCAAGTAGATAAATACGGTAGGTACCGCTCCGGCGAGAAGGTAAACAGCGTTTCTGTGTGCTTCTCTGGTTCGCCAGAAGCGGCTTAGTCATGCTGGCCACATGACCCGGCAGCTGTACGCCGGCTCCCTTGGCTAATAAAGCGAGATGAGCGCCGCAACCCCAGAGTCGGCCACAACTGGACCTAATGGTCAGGGGTCCCTTTACCTTTAGGACTTACTTAGGGGTGAGCTGCATTGCACAGCTGCAATCATTTGCATACTTATTTGTGATTAAACCCCATTGGCATTTTGTTAGAGCATGGTGCTGGTAATGCCAAGGTTGCAGGTTTGATCCCCACATGGGACAACTGCATATTCCTGCATTCCAGGGGGTTGGAACAGATAATCCTTGGGGTCTCCGAGTCTACCGTTCTATCAGTCTATGACTCCTGCACATGCAGGCCTAGGCATCAGACAACATGTGACCTGTGTTTCTGAAAACTCTACTTTCTGCCGTCACATGACGTCTCTTGCACATGTTCCCCAGTGGTGTTCTGCTAGCTAGGCTTTGTCTCCAATGCACAGAAAATATTGGGGAAAGTATGTAGATATTCAGGATAAAAACACACGCACATGTATGTATGTTATATTTGTTCTGCTACAATATATACAGTTGCTGCTACAGTAAAAACCTTAAGATGCCTTTGTTTAATCCTGCGTTAGAGAGGAAATAAATATGAATAACAGCGTCTGACCCACAAGAGGGGCAGGATCCACTCCCACGTGGAATTTCTCTCTCTCCTGTGAGTCAGTGCGCCTTCTAGGGAATATCCTGTGGCTCCTTGCAGCGCTTTCATTTTCTAGCAAGAGTAATCCTCTGCACAGACAGAAATAAGCGGATTGGATCTGCCAAGGTTGGAAGCCTCACCGTGCCTACTCAGAAGTAAACCCCATCGAGTTCAACGGGACTCCTTCCCAGATAACTGCAAAACGCTTGCCTAAACTCCTTGGGCTTGCAAAGAATGAGCCGCGCAAAGCAAATCCGGCGCAACAGCGCTACGTCCTCAGCATGATTTTTAAAAAATGAAATAAAAGCAATACCCGGCGGCACGTGTCTAGCCTAGGCAGTCGGAAGAGGACTATAATTCCCAGCAAGCTCCGGGTGAAGGAGGAGGTCCCTGGCTCTTGCTGGGGGGGCGGGATCGTCTCCTGCGCCGATTCTGCACGGGAGGCGGAGGACTGTTGGCCGCGGCCATTGGAGGGTCTCCAGGTGCCGTTCCCTTGCCGCTGCCGCCGCCGCCCCCATGGCTACAGCGTCGCCCTTGAAAGTCAGCATCGTGGGCTCAGGAAACTGGTGAGCGCAGCTGGGGGGCGCGATCCGCCCAGAGGCCACCGGGGCACCGACAGGAACCTGCGCTTCCTGGTCCTCAGCCCTTATTGCTTAGGATGCGCGGGTTATAGGGGCGCAGGCAGGGGTGGAGAATCAGGCGTCTCCAATTCCTCTGGATCGAGGTCTGTTTTTCCTAACAAAGAATTCCCTGCAAAATAATATATGCAGCTGTCATGAGCCGTCATCCTTCTTCTACTTCCTTGTTGGGCGGGAATAGGCGACACCCCTGATCACCCTTTTGCAAATCTCCTCTTTTTTTTCTGAATGGCAACTATTTATTTTTCCTGAGTAGTTAATCGCACGTGCGTCAGGTTTGCGTTTCGTTTTAATACCTCGAGGGCTGGGCCTGATCACCCGCTGATTTCCCCCCTCTTTCTTGTCCTCGCCCTGGCTTAGGATAGTGGAAGAATGATGGCGTTATTCTAAAGGCACCGATGACGGTTCTCTAGGTTGGGAGGGTTTTCCCGAGGCTGGTGGGCAGGACGCACGCCACCAGAGAACAGCCCACAAAACTCCCATGCACTCAACGTGAACACGGGTCCATGCAATGCCAAAAGGGTGCCATTCGTAGAATAATAGAATTGTAGAGTTGGAAGGGACACCGAGGGTCATCCAGCCCAACCGCATGCAATGGAGGAATCCTTTGCCCTACATGAAGCTCAGACCCACGACCCTAAGATTAAAGAGTCCATGCGCAAGAGAGAAATAGCTTTCCAGGGTTTGTGGAAGTACAAATAATTGGGGTTGTGAGGTGGGGAAGGTAGCTCAAAGCACCTTGATGAAGATGAAGTCTAAACATGCTGTGGTGGCAGAATGCTGACTGTTTAGGGAACCAACATGGGTCTTGAACCCATAGGTAAAAGGGACCCCTGACCATTAGGTCCAGTCGTGGCCAACTCTGGGGTTGCGGCGCTCATCTCGATTTACTGGCCGACGTACCGGCATACAGCTTCCGGGTCATGTGGCCAGCATGACTAAGCCGCTTCTGACGAACCAGAGCAGCGCATGGAAACGCCGTTTACCTTCCCGCCGGAGCGGTACCTATTTATTTACTTGCACTTTGACGTGCTTTCGAACTGCTAGGTTGGCAGGAGCAGGGACCGAGCAACGGGAGCTCACCCTGTCGTGGGGATTCGAACCGCCGACCTTTTGATCGGCAAGTCCTAGGCTCTGTGATTTAACCCACAGTGCCACCCGAAACGTTGACAGCTATGTGCACCCATGACCTCAAGATTAAGAGTTGCATGCTCTGCTGACTGAGCTATCCAGCTACACATGCGTAACATGTTTTTTTGCAGGACTCACTTGTTTTACATGCATATTCTATTCTTCCTCCAAGGGTGAAGTGAGTGGTTCTGTTCTCTCCCTCCATTTTATCCACACAGCAGTTCTGTTCTGCTGAAAAATAGTCACTGACCCAAGGCCACCCAGTGAACATGTTGGAGATGTGATTTGAACTTCGTTCTCCTGGGTTCTGGTCCAGTATGCTAACCATTGCACCACGATGGCTCCTTTTGCATGACAGTGCCTAGTCCTTCCAGCACTTAAAGCTATCAGATGAATGTGTGCTAGATATACAGTGAGATATTGCCTAGAAAAAATACATATATAAAAACAAGTTCAAATCCAACAGAGATATTACTGGGATAGCAGTTTTATCCCTTCGAATGGAGCAGCTTTTTGCGGGGAGGGGAGCAGTTCAGATTGCTCTTCAAGGAACCTGGATGATGTTTTGGTCTGTTTACAGAGGAGGAGGATAGAGCTGGGTGGTATCTGGTTTTCAACATTGTGATATATCACCAGCTAAACATTGCGATATACAGTAGTACCTCGGGTTAAGTACTTAATTCGTTCCGGGGGTCCGTTCTTAACCTGAAACTGTTCTTAACCTGAAGCACCACTTTAGCTAATGGGGCCTCCTGCTGCTGCCGCACCGCTGAAACACGCTTTCTGTTCTCATCTTGAAGCAAACTTCTTAACCCGAGGTAATGTTTCTGGGTGAGCGGAGTCTGTAACCTGAAACATATGTAACCTGAAGCATATGTAACCTGAGGTACCACTGTACTTTATTTTAAAAAGGGGGGAGGTGTGTTTATGTCCAGGCAGAATAGTGGGATATTTTTAACCTGCTTTTTGTCTTCCACCCACTGAGATATCTTCTGCAATGTCAGCTGACAGAGCCTGTTCAAATTGCTCAATGTTGGCAGCAGATTAGTGCTGACTTTGTTTCCTGAAGGGCATAAGTTTTACATGAGCCCCATTTCAAACTTGCAGAGACAAAACTTTATTTCGTGGTCACTTGTAGGAGCTGTCAAAAATCATTTTAGAGAGAGTTGCAAAACTACACAGCACACACTGGGAATGAGGAAATGGGAGAAGCTGGTCCGCTATTTTGCAATTTTGTGTTCCTATACTGGTTACTTGCTTTCATCCATTGCCATCGTGATACTGCAGTACAGTGGTACCTTGGTTTACAAACAGCCCTCTTTACAAACTATTCGGTTTACGAACTCCACAAAACCAGAAGTAGTGTTCCGGTTTGAGAACTTTACCTTGGTTTACGAACGGTGGAAGGGCACCAGCGGTGGGAGGCCTCATTAGGGAAAGTGCACCTCAGTTTAAGAATGGTTTTGGTTTAAGAATGGACTTCCGGAACGCATTAAGTTCATAAACCGAGGTACCACTGTAAATATATTCAGTAACACGACTGCTTTTTAACATGGGTGCCTTATCTGTTTGTTTTGTTTCCTTTGTTGTAAAGGCTCTACGTGAATACGTTATTCCATTTTTTACAGGTAGCATATAGGTCAAAGCTTAGCAATGTTGACCTATTTTATATATTGGGCCGTTGGAACAAAATTTATCATATAGATTTTATGAGGGCAAACTCATGTTCACAATGCATGATGCAATATTTAAAGTTACACAGGGCTTTTCCTCTGTTGGATGTCCACAAGGAATTTGAATAGGGAAAGTGTATTTTTGAGTGAGACTGAGGTCTTAAGCCCTGTTTAATTGTTTGTTTCAATCTTAAATGTGCAAAATATCTGAGGTAGAGCAAATACATGTTGGGACAGACAAGCAAAAAGAGGTTTCCAATTGTGGAAATACAAAAAAAACACACACACAAAAAAAACACATGCTGATCCTTGGCATGTAACAGGTTAATGTATTTCCAAAGAGATCAACCATTTGGTGGGGGGAGGCCTTGGAAACTCTTTCAGCACACCCTGAACATTAGTTCTTCCAGTTAAGGATTTGACAAGTACGTGAAAAAAGGTAAAGGTAAAGGTACCCCTGCCCGTACGGGCCAGTCTTGACAGACTCTAGGGTTGTGTGCTCATCTCACTCAAGAGGCCGGGGGCCAGTGCTGTCTGGAGACACTTCCGGGTCACGTGGCCAGCGTGACAAAGCTGCATCTGGCGAGCCAGCGCAGCACACGGAACACCGTTTACCTTCCCGCTGGTAAGCGGTCCCTATTTACTTGCACCCGGGGGTGCTTTCGAACTGCTAGGCTGGCAGGCGCTGGGACCGAAAGACGGGAGCGCACCCCGCCGCGGGGATTCGAACCACCGACCATGCGATCGGCAAGTCCTAGGCACTGAGGTTTTACCCACAGCGCCACCCGCGTCCCTATGCACAAGTATGTGCACATAACTCTAATTTTAGGAACTGCTGGTATTTGCCTTGCCTTGCATCATTCAGTTTAATTTAAATATATTAAGCAAAAATATTAATAGCTGTTCTGATAATTGTTTTACACAGTGCATTCAAGCTAAGTCATTGTTTGGCTTAGCATGACATGGCAACACGGTCAGTGGTTTGTCCAGAGTCACTAAGTGAGCTGAACGTAGCGGTAGTTTGAAAGTCTATGATCACTGCAAAACACTGGAAAAATTTCTCCTGATCAGAAAGAATTGATTCATTGATTGCTTCCCTAGCAATGGATTTTGTCAGCTACCTACCACACCCAAGAAAGCGCATAATTTTCAAATTAAAACCTAGTGGCTTTGATAGTCTTGCATTTAGCTCAGTATAAAACGTCAGTGTTTCATCTGCTTCCACAGGGGTTCCCCCGCCCTTTTAAGGCAGCTGATACTAAGAAGAAGAAGAAGAAAAAGGAGCTGTATCCTCAGTGTGTTGTTTTAGTGATCTATAAAAGCCTTCATTATTTCGGACCTCTTCTATTTCTAAATTTATTCTAGCCCCATGTGACACTTCCTAGGCAGAAGTCATGAAAGAGAGTTGTGTGTGAAAGAGATGGTTGCACACGTAAGACAGAAGAAGTCTCTTAACAGATGCATTTTTTAAATTTATCCGTTGCCTCGTGGCTCAGTGGGGCCTTGCATCAAAGAAAGCACATGCAGTTTAAATACCAGTCCTTATTGTCCTTAACATATAAAAGACATGTGACAAGTACAGAATGACTGGAGGCAAGTTGAGAACATAAAAGTGCTCTGCCTTATGATACAAAGCTTCAGGCATGAGTGTCCGTGACTTTGAGGCAACTTGTCATTGTTCAAAGGGCATAAATTTAAACGCTGCAGTGGGGCAGAGTTTTATGCTTCTCAAATTACCTTGCTTATCAGTTGAAGAAGTTTAACCTCCTCACCGAAGGTGCCAAACTAGTGCTTAATGCAAAATGCCTTGCTGTGCAGTTTGCCCGTGTAATTGGGCTGCTGTAGGCACAGAGTTTTGCATACACTAACCAGGGGTGTGCATAGGAGTGCAATTTCTGGTGCCACAGAAGCGAGTCCCCACGCTGTGCTGCGCCAGTTTAGCACAGCGCATAGGGACTCGCCAAGCAGGCAGCTCATTTCGGGGGTGGTTTGGGAGTCAGTTAAATGACCCCCGTGGGCCACTTGTGGCCCATGGGCCTTAGGTTGCCGACCCAAACCATACAAGAATTTTCTTAGCGTTGGACCTTGTGCGTTACAAATGTTCTGCTAGTATACATCAAGGAAATAAGGAGTTGACTTTCCAATGTAAGTGTGATGAAGGGTAAATGTGATTGTTGTTGATACGATGGTTTAGATTACTTTTGTTATCCCTTGCACAAGTTGCTTTTCAGCTCTCAGTGAAGTGAAATGAGGGGGAATAGAAGTACCGGTAAAAACAGGGCTTTTCCCCCCAGCCCGAACTTACTTCTGGTACCATTCTTGCTGGGGCTGATAGGGATTGTAGTTTGGAAAAAGGTAAAGGACCCCTGGATAGTTAAGTCCAGGCAAAGGCGACTATGGGGTTGTGGTGCTCATCTCGCTTTCAGGCCGAGGGAGACAATGTTTGTCCACAGACAGCTTTCCAGGTCATGTGGCCAGCAGGACTAAACCGCTTCTGGAACAACAGGACACCATGACGGAAACCAGAGCGCACGGAAACGCTATTTACCTTCCTGCTGCAGCGGTACCTATTTATCTACTCGCAGCGGCATGCTTTCGAACTGCTAGGTTGGCAGAAGCTGGGACTGAGCAATGGGAGCTCACTCCATCACGGGGATTCAAACCACCAACCTTCTGATCGGCAAGCCCTCTGTTTTAATGTGGCATATTTAATAAGGTGTCATCTTTTCTCTATTTATTACAGGGGTTCTGCTGTGGCTAAAATAATAGGCAACAATGTAAAAACGCTGCAAAAGTTCGCTTCTACAGTGAAAATGTGGGTTTTTGAGGAAAACATTGATGGACGGAAATTAACCGATATCATAAACAATGATCATGAGAATGTAAAATATCTCCCTGGACACAAGCTTCCAGACAATGTGGTAAGACATATATATTAGTTATCTATGTTTATTTTAAGCATTTTACTATTCTAAAAGTATTGCTTTAAAAGTTTTACTATTTCCCTCACACTGCTGCATTTCCCAGAGTTCTCTGGGAAGAGGGATTGACTGCTCAACCACTGGGAATTGTAGTTCTGTGAGGGGAATAAGGAGTCTCCTAGCAAATCGCAGCACCCTTAGCAAACTACAGTTCCCAGGATTCTTTGGGGGAAGCTATGCCTGTTGAAGTGAAATAAGAGAGCTTTAAATGCAGATGTGACTTTAGTGTGGGTCCAACCCCATTGGGCCCAACTAACAAACTTCTTCAGAACCTGGTGTTTGTGCGAGGAGAGGAACGGCGCGTAGTAAAGATAATAGGCTTAAAGTAAAAGAACCAAAGCTCTTATTCACATTTACGTTTTGTTAAATTCCAAAATAATAGCTGTCAGTCATTTGCAAAAATTGGAACCCAATGTGTCCTCCCAGTGAACAGAAGGAGACCTGCCATTTGTGGAAGGGACCTGGGTTTGGCAGGCCTTCCATTCATAGAACTGAGAGAAGATTGTTTCTCTGCTGTGCTGCGTCGCAAAACAAGTTTTTTTTCTGGAGCTGATTTTCATTGAGGGATGAGGGGGCTAACTAGGGGAGGAGAGGACAGAAATTGTTTCCATTCTGTGAGTGAAATTCTGCTCATAAACCTCTGATTCCAACCCACAGAGAATAGTAACCATTTACTATTCACAATAAGTATTAGATTTCCCCAAATACGACGTAAACGGTATCTTACTTAATTCTGTTTCCAACTTTAGAAGCAATCAGAAACTTTATTTTTGTGTTTTTATATTGTAAACTGCCCTGTGATCTTCGGATGAAGGGCAGTATAGAAATTTGATGTGATTTGCCATTGGTTTGTTTAAAATTTGGAAAACTAATAAATATTATTTGGCAAAAAAAAATTACAAATTGAGATAATAATAATAATAATAATAATAATAATAATAATAATAATAATAATAATAATACTTTGCTAGTTTACATTGGGTGGGAATGAGTTCCAAATTTGCTTGTGCCTTTATACTTGAAATTTGCTGTTATTATCAGTTGGCTTGCTAGGTATTAGCTTCTTACAACAAACAATATAAGCCACATGAAGACCAGTATACTAGATAGCACTGCAAGGTATTAGCTTCTTGGCAGTATAAAATATTTGCTGTGCAAATAAGTTTTCTGCAATTCCAGCTGGATGCATTTGCCAATGGTTGAGGCCAGCCAACAAAAGAGCCGCTTTTGGAATAGTAGAACCAATCTGTGCTTAGTTCTAATCTGTGCTAGTTTAAAATCTTTAAATTTTACGGCCATTATAATAATAATAATAAAGCATTTCTACAAACAGAATAAAATCGACGCATTGAGACAAATGTCTTCTTTCTTCTCTCTTTCTCATCTCTCCCTTTCTTCCTCGCTTGAATAAATTTCCATAGGTTGCTGTCCCAAATCTGAAGGATGCCGTGCAAGACGCAGACTTGCTGGTTTTTGTCATTCCCCACCAGTTCATTCATAAAATTTGCGATGAGATCACGGGGCGCGTAGCCAAGAAAGCTGTTGGTATAACTCTCATTAAGGTACAACAGATACAAGCCTTACTTTGGTGTCAAGGAGTCCTTTGGAATTGTTCAATGGGCTGTTGAACAAAAACAATTCTGAAGCGCCAAAGAGATGTATAATCCCTAGACTTACGGCAATGTAGATCCAGCTCATTTGGATCAGTAGTTTTGAGTTCTGAAAAGCGCTGTGCATCATGTAATTTTGTAAAGATGGCGAGTCAGTGATGCTGTGGCGTAATGCCACACACCCCTGTGGCAAACATGCTGTGACTGGAGCTCATCATTGCAGCGCTGTGGCACCCTCCCTCTTGAATTTTCTTCCCTTAGATGTGAAGCAAGCCCTACATTGTTCTGTTTTTGATGCTGCTGGAAACATTTATTTCCCCCCTAGCATTCTCAGATTGCTCCTATTTTATTTCTGAATTTGTTCATTGTTGATTTTTATGTTTTAACACTGCTTCTTGATTTGTGTTGTGTTTTGTTTTTCATTTCTGCACATCACTTGGGTCTTCTCTGCAAAGCAGTTTATGAATTCTGTTTTTTTTATTTAAAAAAACACAACAAAAAACCCACAGCTTTTAAATGGTCATTGCAGTTCTAAGGATTTGGCCTAATCTATGGACTCAGCTACACGTTAAAATGAAACGTTTTAAATGTGTTGTAAAGCGTACTATGGGTGCTAAACCACTGAGCCTCTTGGACTTGCCGATCAGAAGGTCGGTAGTTCGAATCCCTGCAACAGGGTGAGCTCCTGTTGCTCTGTCCCAGCTCCTGCCAACCTAGCAGTTCGAAAGCACGCCAAAAAAGTGCAAGTAGATAAATAGGTACCACTCCAGCGGGAAGGTAAACGGAGTTTCTTTGCGCTGCTCTGGTTTTGGTGTTCCGTTGCACCAGAAGCGGCTTAGTCATGCTGGCCACATAACCCGGAAAACTGTCTGCAGACAAATGCCGGCTCCCTCGGCTAGTAAAGCAAGATGAGTGCCGCAACCCTAGAGTCATCCGCAACTGGACTTAAATGTCAGGGGTCCATTACATTTACCTTTTAAAGTGCAATATGCAAATGTGACACTAGATGGTGAAAGTGAGCTATGCAAAAATTCAGTGTATTTTTCAAACTGTTTTAAAACCAAGCATTTTCACAGCGTTTTTTAATATGTGTGTAGATTCCACCCAGATGGCATATAGGCAGAATTTCATCCACTTGTGAGGATAATTATCAGTCTTCTGTCCGATGTTGATAACTGACTACAGTGGTTACCTTTTAATGTTTACTGCAGGGAATAGACGAAGGTCCAGAGGGTCTTAAACTCATATCTGACATCATCCGAGAGAAAATGGGAATAGACATCAGTGTGCTGATGGGAGCAAATATTGCCAATGAAGTCGCAGCGGAGAAGTTCTGTGAAACCACAATAGGTAATTTTTTTAGGATGCTTTATATAGGGTCTTCTCCCTGCTGTCATCTGGTACCAATCCTCTAAGGACTTTAGATTTTATTTATGACCTTTTTTTATCCCATCCTTCACCCAAGACGCTAACGGTAGAATTTGATTCCTCTGTACCCTTAGGAATGGTAGAGATCCAGGGAATTACAGTGGCGTCTTGAGCAGGGGTGAATGACATGCTTGAAGAAGGGGCGTGCTTATAATCTATATATATTCCGGGTTGAGTTTTTAAAAATTGTTTTTATGAGGGACCTATGTATATAAGATTGGACGCGGGTGGCGCTGTGGGTTAAACCTCAGAGCATAGGGCTTGCTGATCAGAAGGTCGGTGGTTCAAATCCCCACAATGGGGTGAGCTCCCGTTGCTCGGTCCCTGCTCCTGCGAACCTAGCAGTTTGAAAGCAAGTAGCGCAAGTCAAAGTGCAAGTAGATAAATAGGTACCACTCTGGCAGGAAGGTAAATGGCATTTCCGTGCGCTGCTCTGGTTCACCAGAAGCGGCTTAGTCATGCTGGCCACATGACTGTACGCTGTACGCTGGCTCCCTCGGCCAATAAAGCGAGTTGAGCGCTGCAACCCCAGAGTCGGCCACGACTGGACCTAATGGTCAGGGGTCCCTTTACCTTTACCTTTATGTATATAAGATAGCAATTTGGATGGAAGACACAGTCTACTGAAAAACAGAGTCATGCTTCATTAATATCTTTGTGATCATACCTGGAATTTTATTAAAATAGAGCAGGAGTGGGCCAAATTATATAAAGCCCTGCTAGATTATTGTAGGTATCTTGTGGCCCATGGATTTCTCCATCAGGCTTGTCTTCAGCATCCCGTAAGGCACTGGTATGACCCAGGTCCTCTCACTTTAAGAGCCCTTATGTGCAGGGAAGGCTTTGCAGCAGAGCGTTTTTGATAGTGCATCTGGCTCTTGGATAGGCGACAGACCATGTTGAGAAGACTTGGGTTCAAGTCATGAGGTGTACTGGATGGGTCACTGTCTCTAGGCCTGTCGTCCCTCGCAGGGTTGTAAGCCCACTTTGGATTCTACGGAGGAAAGATGAGAAAGTACCGTATTGGCCGGAATATAAGCCTCATCTGCAAATAAGATGCACCTTTAAATTCAAGTGGGGGAGGGGAGAAAAAAAGACAATACCCGAATATAAGCCGCTCCCTTAAAATCGGATTACAGGCTGAAAATCGCTGTGGTTGGTAGATTTGTAACTCCGAGCCAATTTAAGCCTTTCATCTTGCAACCTGGCAAAAGTTGCCGCACAGTTGTTAAAATAGCAAATCGCTATTCAGTTGCTACAATTCCACAGGCACTCACAACCGTAAATGGCAAATGAACAGTCTCAAGCTTGCAAATCGGTAATAATACAATTTTTTTTGTTCCATTTTACCTTGTGTCTGTTTCAGCAGCGATATCGTCAAAGATAATTTTTGTAAGGTCGCGGATTTAAGCTGCACTTTTTATGGTTGAAATTTGGGGGGGGGGGAGTGTGGCTTATATTTGGGCCAATACAGTATATGCCTGATCAAGGGCTTTAAAGGATATAAAAGTAGACATGGAGAGTTGCCTAGTACCTTGTTCTGAACAGTTCTGTCTTGTTTCTAAAAAGCCAGCATGCTAGCTAAAATAAAGCTGTCCGTTCTCCTTTTGCCCTTCACCTCCACACCCCAAAATAACAGGCTGCAAAATTTTGGAGAATGGCTTCCTCTTCAAAGAACTTCTCCAGACTCCAAACTTCCGAATAACTGTGGTGGACGATGCCGATACTGTTGAGCTTTGCGGTGCTCTTAAGGTAATATTTGTTTTTGGGCAGGGATGACATTAAAAGCTAAAAAACAACAACCCTAAAACTAGAGAGCAGAGAGCTATGGGAAGTTGGGTACTAGGCCAACACCTGATGCTTGCTTCCGCTTGATCCTAGAGCTCTGTTAGAGGGTGATGACAAAACTCCACTCAACTTGCCTTCTCTCAGATGGCTTCCTCATATTTTGTGTCTGAGGGGAAGTACTGTGATGCCATACTCAAGATCTTCCTTTTTTCCTATGCAGCAAGAAACCCCCAAACAAACCACAAGGGTAGGGATGGGGAAGCCTGCGGCCTTCCCGAAATTGTTGGACTCCAACTCACATCAACTCCAGCCAGCAGGGCCAGTGGACAGGGATTATGGGAATTGTAGTCCCAACAACTGTCTCCTTTGTGCCAAAGCAGAAGAATCTGGCTAAGCTTGGGACAGTGACCCAAACATAGACTTTATTTCTTTGTAAAGGGGTTTGGTGGTAGGGGCACTTCCTAATATGTTAAGATGTTACATTTTTCGTTTGCATTTGGCTCTCTTATCTGCAGGCTGGATTTCAAAAGGTGAGCACCAGAGAAATAGGCACGGGGCAATACTCCGAAGTCCTTAAGTATCAAATGAGTACCACCAACATTGTCCCATTGGCTGTTGCTGGACTAAATAAATCTGACTAAATAGATCCAGTAGCAGAAGGATTTTGGCTTGTGCAACAGACCTTCTCCTCCCTGCATATACCTCAGTGTTCTCCCCAAATCTGTTCCAGTGGGTTGGGGGAAAGTACGGAACAAATTTAGTTGGGTGCATCAGGATAGGAGAGGGAGGGGAAGTTATTTTGCAGAGCCAAAACTCCTTGCACTCACATATCTGTTTTGTGGGATGCGGCGCCCCACCCTTTTTAATTGGCTCTTCTTTTTCAATAGGGACGCGGGTGGCGCGGTGGGTTAAACCACAGAGCCTTGGACTTGCCGATCAGAAGGTCGGCGGTTCGAATCCCCGCAACGGGGTGAGCTCCCGTTGCTCGGTCCCTGCTCCTGCCAACCTAGCAGTTCGAAAGGACGTCAAAGTGCAAGTAGATAAATAGGTACCGTTCCGGCAGGAAGGTAAACGGCGTTTCTGGATCGCCAGAAGCGGCTTAGTCATGCTGGTCACATGACCCAGAAGCTGTACGCCGGCTCCCTTGGCCAGTAAAGCGAGATGAGCGCCAAAACCCCAGAGTCGGTCACGACTGGACCTAATGGTCAGGGGTCCCTTTACCTTCTTTTTCTAAAAACAGGGAAGGTTTCCCTAAGGATAGCTGCCTGAGGACTGAATCAAGCACCAAAAATAAATAAATTCTGCAGGTGGGATTCATGTGCCAATCATGATAATTTTTAGCTCATGACATTGCTTAAAAGCACATCTAAATGCAGTGCCTATAATGATTGCAGCTGGAAGATGATGAAAGAACATCTGCTGCATATCCGCTTCCATTGGATATATTTTTATCATGTCTGGCAACAAGCTGGTGGAGATACAGATGCAGCTAAAAGGCTCTGCAAATAGATTTCCCCCATTTTTTAAAAATAACAGATGTGTTAGATTGTTATCATTCATACTGGTGCCATAGATACAAGGCACTAGAAACGAGTGCCCGGCGACAAGAGCTTCCTGCCTGTTTTGTGCACTGGCCATTTTCATTGCTAGGGACCAATCTGGTGAAAAGCATGCATGAGTACTTTTGAAAGCGATACATTTCCCTTCTTTTTAAGAGAGTGGAGAAGTGCCACACTTCAGATCCACTAGAGATAGATTTAAAACTTTCATAGTAAGATCTGAACATCTGTGTGCGATAGAGGCTTCTTCTTGTACGTGGCACCAAGAGTTGTTGTTTATTAATTACTTATACCCCGCCCATCTGGCCAGGCCTCCCCAGCCACTCTGGGCGGCTTCCAACAGGATTTTTAAAAACACAATAAAAGATCAAACATTTAAAACTTCCCTAAATAGGACTGCCTTCAGATGTCTTCTAAAAATCAGATAGTTGTTTATTTCCTTGATATCTAATGGGAGGGTGTTCCACAAGGTGGGCGCCACTACCGAGAAGGCCCTGTGCCTGGTTCCCTGCAACTTCACTTCTCACAATGAGGGAACCACTAGAAGGCCCTCGGAAGCTGGACTTCAGTGTCCCGGCTGAATGATGGCGGTGGAGACGCTCCTTCAGGTATACTGGGCCAAGGCTGTTTAGGGCTTTAAAGTTCAGCACCAACACTTTGAATTGTGCTCGGAAATGTACTGCAAGCCAATGTAGGTCTTTCAGTGATTTGAAGCCCTTCCTTCCGCAATATGCGAGAGCAAATAGGGAATGGCAGTTAGAGGGAGAGAAGGAGAGTGAAGGTCCAAGTAAACGTTATTCTTTCATTCCTTCACAGTGAGTTCCTGTTGCCCCCTCCTGCACACTCTCTTTGGCAGTGATAGTGGGTCACCTCTCCTTTGCAGCCAATAGAATTATTTGGCCTCAGCCAGTGCAAGGGGCCACAGTAGAGGAGACCCCAGGGACATTTCCACCTGCCGTGCAAAAGGGCTTGGTCCTGCTGAAAGGATATACAGAGAAGAATTGGTGTCTTTGCGTCCCAATTCCCCTTTTGTTGTTGTTGTTGTTTAGTCGTTTAGTCGTGTCTGACTCTTCGTGACCCCATGGACCAGAGCACGCCAGGCGCTCCTGTCTTCCACTGCCTCCCGCGGTTTGGTCAGACTCATGTTTGTAGCTTCAAGAACACTGTCCAACCATCTCATCCTCTGTCGTCCCCTTCTCCTTGTGCCCTCCATCTTTCCCAACACCAGGATGTTTTCCAGGGAGTCTTCTCTTCTCATGAGGTGGCCAAAATATTGGAGCCTCAGCTTCACGATCTGTCCTTCCAGTGAGCACTCAGGGCTGATTTCCTTCAGAATGGATCGGTTGGATCTTCTTGCAGTCCATGGGACTCTCAAGAGTCTCCACCAGCACCATAATTCAAAAGCATCAATTCTTCGGCGATCAGCCTTCTTTATGGTCCAGCTCTCACTTCCATACATCACTACTGGGAAAACCATAGCTTTAACTATACGAACCTTTGTTGGCAAGGTGATGTCTCTGCTTTTTTTCAGTAAAGTTCCCCTTTACTGCCAAAAAAATACCTGCTGGAGAGAGACAATTAGGATGCACAATCCCAGCTCCTCCACCCCTTTCAGTCCTTCCAGCAGGGACATCACTCTTCTTCATTACCTGCAGCATCATTTTCCAGTGAACTCCTTGACGCAACACTTTGCTCATTCTCTTGTGGCCCAAGGCTATCCTAGTGCTGCTGAGAGCTGGTTCTGGAAGAGGTGTAGCTGTGCTGGACCACACACAAATTTTCTAGCTCGCTGCTCTTTAGCCTCCTGAACACCTGCAAGTTGGTCATCAGGGGGAGCGATGGTACTGAATCTTTTCATATAAGCAACATTTTATTCCAGAGAGATGGAAAGTGCTTTCTTTAAGGTCAGACTCACTACTTATACCTCCCTCTCCAGGCTATTCTCTCACTCATTCATTCCTGCTGTGTGTAGGCTCCCTTTTGAGTTTGCAGATTTGCTGCTGTTCCGTACTAACGTGAAATGCTGCCAGATTCTTTTAGGGTAATTGGGTAACAGCAGCAATTATGCGATGTACAGCACTGTAAATATATGTCTGCACTTCCTCTGCTGTTGAAGAGCTTAGTTTCTGGCTGTTCCATGCCCTGGAAATGAGGGAATGCAAGCGACAATCCATTATTCACATGAGCTCTCAGCTAAGCTTGCCAAGGCGCACGTTGGCCATCTATTCTGAATTTATTTCATTTCTGGCAAAGTTCTCTGCGGTTCATTGAATCTGAGCTCAACCTTGTGATCCACTGCCTGTCTCCCTGAGCTATGGGCAGTCTGAACGGGAAAGCCGGTCTCGGACAGCTATAGATATCTCCACGGTATTTACACCATGAGCATATGATGCTACTTTGTGAAGAATCGGACCATTGGTCTTGCAGCAGAATGCCAAGACCTCAGGCAAAGGTATTTCATTGAACTGGAGAGATCGGATTGAACGTGGGCCTTTTAGCATGCATAGCTGTCATCTCAGTGTCTGCTGGGATAGTTCATTCGGTAGAGCACAAGACTCTCAATCTCTGGGTTGTGGGTTCGATTCCCATGCTGGGTGTCAGATGGCAATGCTGTTGCTCGTGAGTAACCAGCCAGGACTCCGACCTGTCTTTTACAGGTTTTATTTTGGTGCAAAACTATTTACAGTGCAGAGCCACAAGTTCATGTCTGCCTCAATCGCTAGCAGAATCCGGGAGTGGGCGTTTCCGGGACCTCCCCCAACATAAGAGCTTCGTCACCCCCAGCCTTTTCCTTCCTTCTTTGTGTTTTACACCTCTGCGCAGGGTGGGTGACGGAAGGGGCGTGCTTCCCTCCTGGCCGGCTTGGCCAGGAGCGGTGCTGAGGATCCCAGCAGCATCCTCTGGTCCTTTCCCCTCTTCCCCACTGGAGGTGTGGCTTTCCCCACCACAGGAAGAGGAACTGCTTCGCAAGATTTTCTGAGGTTCCCTGTAACCCAGCTGCCCCTCTGCTTCCCTTCCCTGTTCCGACGGCAGTCCCCTGACACTGGGGAACAGATTCTTGCATTGCAGGGGGTTGGACTAGATGACCCTCATGGTCGCTTCCAACTCTATGATCCTACGACGATAACAAGTTGATCTAAGTGGTGCAGTGAAATGCTGTAAGCTGCTACCAAATGGGGATGGAACATTACAGAGCTCTCTGTCTCAAAGAGGAAGCTTTGTAGCCTCTGTATCCTGGAGCCAGGGTGGGGATTTTAAGCACGCTACATCATTTTGGCGATGTGCCTGATCATTTAACATATTTTTTGCTCTATAAGACTCACTTTTTCCCTCCTAAAAAGTAAGGGGAAATGTGTGTGCGTCTTATGGAGCGAATGCAGGCTGCGCAGCTATCCCAGAAGCCAGAACAGCAAGAGGGATTGCTGCTTTTGCTGCGCAGCGATCCCTCTTGCTGTTCTGGCTTCTGAGATTCAGAATATATTTTTTTTCTTGTTTTCCTCCTCCAAAAACTAGGTGCATCTTGTGGTCTGGTGCGTCTAATAGAGCAAAAAATACGGTACATAGCATTTCTAGCATGAGGATTTATTTTCCTGGTCCAGAACTGCGAAGTCATTGAGTTCTCTTGGGCAAGTCAGTGTTTTGCTTGGCGTAAGAGCAGGAGTAGTAGGGATCAATAAGAATTGCACATCTTTTTTTGCATTTAAAATTGCTCTAAAATTTTCCTACTGCTTTCTTGGAGCTTAGGATGGCACACATGGTTCCCCCAGGCACATCCACTCACAACAACCCTATGAGGTAGATTAGCCTGAGGTCACCCAGTGAGCTCTGTCACTAAGCAAGAGCCCTTCCACCTTCCTTGCCGCTTCAGAGTCTATTTCTCAAGCAGTTGTTTTCCCCTCCCTTTTTATCTTCTCCTCCATTAGAACATTGTGGCTGTGGGAGCTGGCTTCTGCGATGGCCTCCGCTGCGGCGATAATACCAAAGCAGCTGTCATTAGGCTTGGGCTGATGGAAATGATTGCCTTCGCGAAGTTCTTCTGCAAGGGGCAGGTGTCCACTGCCACTTTCCTGGAGAGCTGTGGCGTGGCAGACCTGATCACCACGTGCTACGGGGGCCGCAATCGGAGAGTGGCCGAAGCGTTTGTTAAAACAGGAAAGGTATGGTCCCTGGGACTCGCTCTTCTTCTCACTTGCTTTCCTGTGACTGACTCTTGAATCTCTTCCGTTGTTTGGAACCATCTTGTGACAGGTGGACACACAGAGTAAAATAATTGTCTGTCATGTGGGAAAAGTACAACACGGGTCTCGTGGTGATTTGCTGGGGTCTTGGGATGACAATAATGACAACCACAGCATTCTCTTAAGTAGTGTTCCATTGCAGGATGTATCAGATCGGACCTGACTCCATTAGCTAGTGTGATGAGCTCCTTAGATAACTGGTTTTGGAAGGGAACAGGAGGGCCAATATTATTTATTTAAAATTGGGGTGGGGGGACGGAGTCAGGGTTTGAGGCAAGGGAATTTTCCGAAGGTGTCCTACGATTCCCTCTCCCCTCCCTTCAGTAAATCTAGCACTGTACTCTACAGCTTAGATAGCTCAGTTGGTTAGATCAGAGTTTCCTAAACTTGGGTCTCCGGTTGTTATAAGACTACAATTCCCATCATCCCTGACCACTGGGTCTTGCTAGCTAGGGATGATGGGAGTTGTAGTCCAAAAAAACAGCTGGAGACCCAAGGTTGGGAAACACTGGGTTAGATTGGGGTGCCGATAACGCCAAGGTTGCAGGTTTGATCCCCGGATGGGATAGCTCAGGCTTCCTCAACCTCGGCCCTCCAGATGTTTTGAGACTACAATTCCCATCATCCCTGACCACTGGTCCTGCTAGCTAGGGATCATGGGAGTTGTAGGCCAAAACATCTGGAGGGCTGAGGTTGAGGAAGCAAGGTATAGCTGCATATTCCTGCATTGTAGGTGGTTGGACTAGATCAGTGATGGCCAAACTTAGCCCACCAGCTGTTTTGAGACTACACTTCCTATCATCCCTGACCACTGCTCCTGTTAGCTAGGGATGATGGGAGTTATGGTCCCAAAACAGCTGGAGGGCCAAATTTGGCCATCACTGGACTAAATGATCCTGAGAGTCCCAATTCTACAGTTCTATGATTCTGTAACCTGTGGATTGTTGCAATAGATAGAGCTTTGGATTTGGAGCATATCTCCACTCTTCTGATTTGGGGCATGGACTGATCTGTTTAGGTTCAGTCTACACTGGTTCTCCTCTTGGTCCAAAGAGTTGTGAAGTTTTCCCTCTAAACCAGGAATGGGGAACATCCAGCCCTCCAGATGTTTCTGGATTACAGCAGCCACCGTCCATAGTTGAAGACAAAGTGGTGTGATCTAACAAGGCAATTTCTGTCTTTTGTGGGTTAGCCTGGATACATGTAAATCTGGGGTAGCCAAGGTGGTACACTGCCCCCACCCCGACAAAAAAAAAGATATCGCTTATCTACATCTTATGAATCATTAAAAGATACACCTTTTTTGTTAAAAAAATTGTTCAGTCTATTGAAGAATTGGAGCAAGAGATGTTGAATGGACAAAAGCTTCAAGGGCCGCAGACATCTGCAGAGGTGTATCGCATTCTTCAACAGAAAGGATTAGTGGAAAAGTAAGTGAGATCGTGTTTAAGCCATGTTTTGAAATGTTTTCCTTCTCAAATATGCTGGCACTAGCTTCTGGTAACTTTATTTTTGGTTGTTTTCCCCCTGGCCCCAAATTATTCTTTAACATAATCTCCAGAGCAAATTATATCCCAGTACCCTGATAGAGATGCAGTTTGGCATGGGCTTGAACATTAGATGAGCAGGGTGGGGGGAAACAGTCTGCATGGATCCGCTGGGGGCTTGTCTGTGTCTGAAAGTGCGGGTGAGCACATCGACAGCTAGCATGTGGCCCTCAGATAGTTGGCTGAGCGTGAATGCGGCCCTCGAGCAAAAAGAAAATGAAAAAAGGTTAACCATCCCTATTATAAACGAACAGCTACCTCATGGTGCCTCTCACTAAATTATATTCATTGTTTATATCAGGCATAGGCAAACTCGGCCCTCCAGATGGGACTACAACTCCCATCATCCCTAGCTAACAGGACCAGTGGTCAGGGATGGTGGGTGTTGTAGTCCCAAAACATCTGGAGGGCCGAGTTTGCCTATGCCTGGTTTATATGCAAATAAAAGAAGCATTTCTACAGAACCCACTGACATTAATGTATTGACGAAAGATTCATCGCAAAGGTACAGTTAAAATGTAAGTTGTCTCTTCATGTCTGTCTCGGTGGAAAACAGGAGCACTGGTTTCATTGTATTCAAGTACTTGTGCATTTAATAGATGGCTGCTCCCAATGATGGAATAGGCTTTTGAATAATCATGAGAAATTCTAAGGGACTTTTACCAAAAGGCCTTAGAAATCAAGTGGTTCCCCCACTTTTTCATTGTTCTTTTTGTTCAATCTAGTCTCCCAAATAACTGCTGCTTTTGACTGGCAGTTCCTTTTAGGAGTGCCGCTTTTATCCATCAGCTTTAAAAGCAATTCTCTTGGGTTGTCATCTTTTCTATATTACAGGTTGCTGTTGTAGTTTTACCAAGGAACAAGATGCACATAGTAGCTTATTGGAAGAACTTGGAAGCTCCCACTGAATTTGGTTTTCTGCTCTTGTTATTGGCTCCCCCCCCCAAAAAAAAGAGTTGAAAAATGTTTGGCCCTCCCACTTATGCCAACTCAGTTATCAGTATTCTTGTTTTATCTGCTCCCACCTTTTAACACCCAGCAGGAGGCAAGGAAGAGAACTGCGTCAGACATGTCCAAAGTCCGTTTTGGGGGCTTAATCCTAAAAAAACAAGATTTGTTTTATTCCTAGAAGGAACAAGGAGATCCATGAGCAGAACTCTGCTTGTGGAACAGGGCACATTTGGCTACCATAAAGAGAAGGTGGGGAGACTATGTTAGGCAGTTCCCCCTGCATCTGAAAATCGGCCCTGGAGGATTGAGGGATGATGTTAGAGGTGACTACAGGTATAAGGTGGAATTGAGGAAGATTGACTTCTCAGCTCTGTTTACAAAAGCCTCCGCCAAACTGAAGTTCCTTCCTCAAATGGAAAGACTACGTAAGTTTGCAGAAGGATTTGTGTTAGATCCAGCCCTGTCTGGTGTTAGTAACAGGAACACGGTATGCTTACCTTGCTCAATGAGTCCAAGGCAGCATTTTTATTGCCACAAACGAAAAAGATACCTGGTTCCCAGGAATGGCAGCAAACAAATGGGCACGTTCTTAATAGCAGCCTAAGCCTCATTGTGGGACGCGGGTGGTGCCGTGGATTAAACCACAGAGCCTAGGACTTGCTGATCAGAAGGTCGGCGGTTTGAATCCCCGTGACGGGGTGAGCTCCCGTTGCTCGGTCCCTGCTCCTGCCAACCTAGCAGTTCGAAAGCATGAAGTGCAAGTAGATAAATAGGTACCGCTCCAGCGGGAAGGTAAACGGTGTTTCCGTGCGCTGCTCTGGTTCGCCAGAAGCGGCTTAGTCATGCTGGCCACATGACCCGGAAGCTGTCTGTGGACAAATGCCTGCTCCCTCGGCCAATAAAGCGAGATGAGCTCCTCAACCCCAGAGTCGGTCACGACTGGACCTAATGGTCAGGGGTCCCTTTACCTTTACCTAAGCCTCATTGCAAAGATTTCACACTTGCCTTTGAAGGAGGAGGGCAGATTATTTAACATGCACCCGTGCTTATTGTGTCATAGCGTTTGCACAAAATAACTTCTAGGGATCTACCTGATCTCAGACAAACCCACCACGGGAAAGATGTATCCCCTGCTTGCTAGGGAAAAGGGCAAACTACAGAGAAAAGAAGTGTGCAATAGCAGCTCTTCAGAACCTATGGCCTGATGTCCAGAGAACTCACTTCCCAATCACAGCTCCGACTTCACTCATTGTCTGAAAACACTGACAGGTGGAAGCAGCCAGGTTGGCTCATTTCACAGAAATAGGCTTAGGATACATGCATATTTTGCTTCCTAACTTTCTAGAAGGGTTAGGAAATAGGGTGGGGTGGGGGAAGAAAGCTCAGGCCGGAGCTGGCGACCCCAGCATCTACAACTAATTTTTCTGGGGAGATGAATTTTTTTGTTAGATGTTGTCTAAAATGTCCCATAAATGACTCTTGCATTAATTCATATACATTCCTCAAGCTCTGTTTCAGCAACAAACCTCTTTTCTAGATAATAGATTAGATAGATAGATGATAGATAGATAGATAGATGATAGATAGATAGATAGATGTATAGATAGATGATAGATAGATAGATAGATGATAGATAGATAGATAGATAGATAGATGATAGATAGATAGATAGATAGATGGATGGATAGATGATAGATAGATAGATAGAGATAGATAGATAAATAGATAGATAGATAGATGATAGATAGATAGATGATAGATAGATAGATAGATGATAGATAGATAGATAATAGATAGATAGATAGATAGATTGATAGATGATAGATAGATAGATAGATAGATAGATAGATAGATAGATAGATAGATAGATGATAGATAGATAGATGATAGATAGATAGATAGATAGATAGATAGATAGATAGATAGATGATAGATAGATAGATAGATAGATAGATAGATAGATAGATAGGCAGTTGTCTAAAATGTCCCGTAAGGAACTCTTGCATTAATTCATATACATTCCTCAAGCTCTGTTTCAGTAACAAACCTCTTTCCTAGATAAATAGATATAGATAGATAGATGATGATAGATGATAGATAGATAGATAGATAGATAGATAGATAGATAGATAGATGATAGATGATAGATAGATATAGATTTGTGTATCAAATTTTGTTCTGCCATCAATGCATCCTGAATGCTCGGCATTCTTAGCTTTTCTCCTCTCCATCTAGTAAAACGTTTGCCTTCCTCTCGTGTCTGTTTTTTAGGTTTCCACTATTTGCTGCTGTCTACCAAATCTGCTACGAAGGGAAACCCGTCCAGGATATGATTTCCTGTCTTCAGAGTCACCCCGAGCATATATAACGCATGCCTTGCCATTGTCGCAATTCCTGCCTTTTCATAGTAATACGTGGGTTCAAATGGATATAATGAAGTCTTGCAAAGCGTCAACTCCGTTAAGCAATCATGGCAAAATGAATGTCAATTTGTAGGTCATTTTCAGTTTGATGTAATAGTGCGACGCCTAGAATGTCAGCGGTCTTCTTTTTACTGGCTAACATTTTGGGTAGATTTCAGAATAACGCCGAGCAGGGCTTTCACACTCCTCTGAGTATCCATGTATGTGTCTTAGCAGTATGGAAAATGCTTGATGTTTTTGTAGCCTTCATTCTGATGCTTTCTTTTTCTAAAGGGACCCATCTGGAGCACTCCAGTGATTATTGTTGGCGGCAGGGGGCGGGGGGGAGAGAGACAGGTACAGATCCTTTTTCTTTTTTATGGGCATCGGAGATGGCCTGAAATGCATTCTGCATTGAGGCTCTTTGCTATATAAAAGAAATGAGCTTCTGTAGTGTACGCCCAGCTTTTAATCAGGGTTACATGCCTTTTATTGAGAATGTTTCTTTTTTTTAACAAATGTTTTGATGATAATCAATTTGATAGCATTTATTAGGCGAGGGAGGAGCACTTTGACCTTTTAACTTACTTACATTTTAAAAGAGATTTTAAGAAATTGAGGGGGGGGAATCAAATGTGTTTAAATAGTTGCAATATCTTTCATCTTTTAAAAAGGGGAAGTAATGTAGACAGGGCCTGTGTATCAAACGAGGGGCTATATATATATGGCTTTGGTGCTTAGCATCATCCCACATTTATTACCAAAACGAAACTGTGGTTTTGGAACATGCGAATGCAAAACTGGCCTTATGCCGGCTGGATTCAGGCAAACAGGTGTGTGTGTGTGTGTGTGTGTGTGAGAGAGAGAGAGAGAGAGAGAGAGAGAGAGAGAGAGAGAGAATTCTCTGATCCAGTGCATGTATGACGGAAATTGCAAATTCATTGCCACTTGGCTTGGAAAGCTATTCAAAGGAATTCCCAACAGATACTCAGATGCAATCTTGCTACTGATCTGCTGGCATGCTCTGATGTGTTGGAAATGGCCAGTACGCAGAGAGGAAAAACCTCTTGCGGTTTCGTTGTTTGTCCACTCCTCAAGTTACATTAGAAATAGCAAATTCCCCTGTATCCCACAGAAAGATTCCTACACAGGGAACTTAGCGCTGTTATACTGTTATCAGACAGCAACTTGTGTAGTTGTGATTCACAGGCCCTGCTTTCTAGCACTCAGTATGTTGTGCTTAGTGTAGGCTAGAGGTGGATAACTTGTGGCCCTCCAGATGTTGTTGGACTCCATTTCCCATCAGCCCCAGCCAGCATGGCTGATGGTAAGGGGTGATGGGAGTTGTAGTCCACAAAATCTGGAGGCGCACAGGCTCCCCATCCCTGGTGTAGGTAATATACCAGGGGTTGCTCAGAATACCACACACCGAGGAATGTGATGACAATTCCCATTAGCACATGATTGTATAATAAGCAAACTGTGTTCAGTTATGACTGTGGTTTATTTCAGTGCCTGTTATGACTTCTCTGCCCAGCTGTTGAAATCTATTTAACAGTACCCACTGACTTAAAATGAGAAATGTTTCTGGGCGTTCTTCCTCATCTAAACTGCCTTGACCTCCCTAAGCGTGTATAGGACTGTGGTCTTAAAGACTGAAATAATTACTTTATCTTGATTTAGAGCTGTTGAAGAATTTGATATATCCCTCAATTCCCTTGTTAGAATTGGACATTAAATGGTTCACCTGTTTATGTTGGAAGAAAAAATACCAAAAACTGGGGGGGAATGTTGTCAGGTGTATTAATATGATTTCATAACCTGGAGATGAAGACAATCCTGTGCTGATTATGGAACTTTCAGCATGGAAGTTATTATACATATATATCCCACTTTTCCTAAAAGGGATTGAAAGTGGTGTGTGTGGTCCTCAAGTTTAACTAACAACCCTGTGAAGTAGGTTAGGCTGAGATGCGGTTCCCCTAAGGTCACCCAGTGAAGCTTCATGGTAGGATTTGAACTTGGGTCTCCCCAGTTGTAGACCAGAATGCTCTCACCACTCCAGCACACTGACTTTTTAGCTACCTTTACATCCCCTCCTAGAGGGACGTGGGTGGCACTGTGGGTTAAACCACAGAGCCTAGGACTTGCTGATCAGAAGGTCGGTGGTTCGAATCCCCGTGACTGAGTGAGCTCCTGTTGCTCAGTCCCTGCTCCTGCCAACCTAGCAGTTCGAAAGCATGTCAGAGTGCAAGTATAGATAAATAGGTACCGCTCCAGTGGGAAGGTAAACAGCGTTTCCGTGCGCTGCTCTGGTTCATGAGAAGTGGCTTAGTCATGCTGGCCACATGATCCTGAAGCTATATGCTGGCTCCCTCGGCCAATAAAGCGAGATGAGCGCCGCAACCCCAGAGTCAGTCACGACTGGACCTAATGGTCAGGGGTCCCTTTACCTTTACCTTTTTACATACCCTCCTAGCCCTGAAAGGGTTTGGGTATGGTTATTAAGGTCTTTCTTGTTGGAAGTTCAACTCCTATATCATTCAGAAGACCCAGAATAGTCCTGCTTTAAAGACTATGGAAGTGCCCCGAGTAGTTTTATTGTGCAGCCTTTTGAGGTTATATGTTTTATGACGAAATGGAATGAATGCCTCATGTACATTTATTTACACAGCTGAGATAGTGCTTAAAACCTGAGAATGGAGATACTTTCACACGCCCCTCCCGCCATGCAGAGAAACTAAAAATGCAGAGCATGATGTTATTTGTGTGTGCTAATTGCATTTGCATGTATTTGCTACATAGGGAGCTTCTTTACACTGTGTTAGACCATTGATCCATCCAGTGGCGTAGTGTGGCGGGGAGGCCACGGGGCGCAAAATTGTTAGGGGCACAAAATTTCAACACCCGGTGCTGCCTCAATACAGCTGTATGTTTCCATTACTGGGCTCTGTTGAAAACCGCTTCTCTGTGCGAACCAGGAAATGACCTCTCCAGACAGTGGAATGACCCTTCTTTTCTTATCTCTGCAACTGCAATCTCCTGGGTGACGCAGACGCCATTAGGCAATTGAACGCACATGCATACTCCGTCCATTTCCCTCCCACCCAGCCCTGCCACGCGGCCCTAAACACTGGCAACCCATGCTACACCACTGGATCCATCTAGGTCAGAATTGCCTACACCAGGGGGTAGGGAACTTTTATTGCTCAGTGGGCCAGACCTTTATCTCTTCCCTCCTTCTGCAGGCCAACTCTGCCAGGTGGGCGTGGTTTGGGGAAAATGATGTCACAGGCCAACTTGGACTCCCTGGTGAGCCATGATTGACCTGAGGGGACGCTGTCCAGGATTTCTGGTTAGGGAGAGTCTTTCCCAGCCCTACCCTTTAGATTCTAGGGATTGAACCTCTGACCTTCTGCAAGCAAACCAGATTCTCTACTGCTGAGCTCTAGCCCCTTCCCCATAGTCACGTAAGTGAATTGCACACCTTTCCCCCCCGACACACATGTAATAAAAGCACATGTGAAACAGCCTTTGCTATAGCAATTAAAAAACCAAAATGATTCTGTAAACATGCTTTGTTAACTCTCTACACCACAAGTGTGCAGCTGCTAATTTTATGGACTGCATTTTGCCTTCATTTTACTGATTCCACTATTCTGTTGACTAGGAAAGATGGTCAGGACTTGAGTGGCTCAAATTTAATGTGGTCCTGTGAGATTTGTTTAGAATCTCAGGAGAGCATGTTTGAAAGAATGGCTGATCCAGCTGTTGGTGGGCTATATTGGGCAGAAAGCACACACTCCCCTTGATGGCATAAACCTTATTGGGTCTTATGGGAAATTATGACATTTCTTTTTAATTTTTAATTATCTAGCTTAATAATGGACCTGCCTTTATTATTTTTTTAACATACAATGTGTATGTCCATTTATGTTTTGTGTAGTACATAAAGGGCTATGTAAACTGAATGTAGCAAATTACATGTACTGTTGAATCACTTTTAAAGCTATTAACTCTGTTTAATGAAATGAATATTTGTTTTGTTTCTGTTAAGCCAGTTGGTTTTGAAATGCAATGGAAGTAACATTGAATGATTTCTCCAAGCTCCACTCATTGTTGTTGTTGTTATTGTTTTTTCAGTAAAACATAATAATCTATGCTTTGTGTTGTGTTTATTCCTGTAGGCATTTATTTGCTCAGCTAAATACTCCTATGTTACAAAGACTTTTTTCTTCCGTTGCTGTTTTCTGCTACACTTTAACAAGACAGAAGGAGGACAAAAGGTTAGAAAGGACTCGTTTCTTTCCTGTAGATTTCCTAAATTAGGCTGCAGTACTTACGCCTCTAACTCTGGAGTAAACCCCATTGAATTCAATGGGATCCAGCTGTTGGTGGGCTATATTGGGCAGAAAGCACACACTCCCCTTGATGGAAGAAACCTTATTGGGTCTTATGGGAACAAAATAGCTGGTGAACAGAGCTCTTTACCTTCAACCATGTAGTGTTATGTGGGTAGATATTTTCGTTAAGTTACAAATGAACAGCAATTCAGCCATTAAGAAATTTTATTTATTTACTTATTTTACTGTGGAATGGCTTTGCTGTCTAAATTCAATGTTGTTTTTTGTTTGTTTTAAATGTGGCTTCCTCCACAATTAACAAAGCAGGATTCAGTATTGACTATGCGTATTTGGCATAGTCATAGTATTTGCCCTGAGTGCTTACTGGAAGGACAGATCCTGCAGCTGAGGCTCCAGTACTTTGGCCACCTCATGAGAAGGGAAGACTCCCTGGAAAAGACCCTGATGTTGGGAAAGATGGAGGGCACAAGGAGAAGGGGACGACGGAGGACGAGATGGTTGGACAGTGTTCTTGAAGCTACCAGCATGAGTTTGACCAAACTGCGGGAGGCAGTGGAAGACAGGAGTGCCTGGCGTGCTCTGGTCCATGGGGTCACGAACAGTTGGACATGACTAAACAACAACAACAACAACATGCGTATTTGGGGTGCAAAGGCTTTCAGTGAGCAGCCACTGCTGCCCTAAAGCAGAGCTCCATGTGTGCTTCAGCGTACATATGAAGCTCCTGCACATAAACCATTCTGTTTGTTTCACATGTGTGAACATCTGCCAAGGTGAATGGGGTCCTGTGCAAGTGGTAGAGATCCCACGTTGGTAGCAAAAAATCATAACAATGGAAAGGGACACTTACGATTATCTTTATGAAATGTAAGACTTTCACCTGTGGCATACCATCCAATTTCTATTCCTGTTTATTCAACCATTGCACAGGTGATTGTACACCAACACATTTCATTGCAATAATGTGAAGCTCCACTAGAGGGCATTGCTGTGCAAATTGCTGGGGTGGTGACCCTAGCATTTTCTCTGCTATAGTTGCTGGGGTTGTTTTAGAATTATAGAATAGTAGTTGGAAGGGGCCACAGTAGGGTTCCCATGCGTCCGGACACAGCCGGAATACAGCAGTCGGAACCAGTGTCTGGGCAGAAATCGCTGGAATGTCCGGTTAAATCTGGACCCATGTCAGAAGTCTTGATTTTGGCCAAGTTCCTAAAAAATAACTCAAATTTTTTTTTCTTTTTCTTTTTTGAGATTTTGCTAGTGCTTTAGGACAGGGGTAGGCAACCTAAGGCCCGGGGGCCAGATGCGGCCCAATCGCCTTCTCAGTCCAGCCTGCGGATATATATATATATAGTTAGCATTGTGTAGTTTTAGCTTTTTCGGTAAAAGTCCAAAGGGCGCCCACTCTATATAGGTGAGAAACAGCTGGAAAAGTCCTGCCCACAACTCCTGTTTTTTTTAACAAGGCATGTTACATATATGCAATTAGGGAACTAATTGCATACATTGTAGCATTGTTATATGTATTATATATAATGATGCGTTGAACAGCTTTTCATGTTCAAAGGACTAAATCCCAGTTTCCATTTGTTCCTTGTTAATTATAATTTCTATTAAACTCTTTAGTTAACCCAAGACAACATCTTTATTCTAAAAGGAGCTGCGAGCATTGATTTCCTGTAGGTGCTACAAAGCACAGTTGTTAAGTTTTTAATTCAGCTCTAGGCTCTGTATTTGTATGTATGTGTACCCTGTACTTGCAATTTTGAGGCTGCTCTTTTGTAAGCAGTTCCTTAAAATCCAAGGTATTCAATCAACACAGAAAGAAAGGCAGAAATTATCCAACAAGCATGTATAAAACCAGAAGTTTGCCAAGGGTTCCTTTTCTAAAACAAAGTTACTCAATAATTTAATGCTAATAGAGCAATAGCAGAAAAAGGCAGTGTTGGGGAATGCTGCCAGGACTTCTTAAAAAACAACCCCATAAGCTGCCACCTTCTGCTGCCCTGGAGAGAGAGATTGATGGTGGAAAACAGGCTCTTCGAATACAACCTTCATCAATTTATCCTTCAGCAGTATCTCCCCTTATCCTAGCGTACAAGGAGTTTACATTAGAGTCGTCCACACAACCTCCTTACGTGCGCATGGGATGAACAGAATTGCACCTGCAGCCAGCATGTTTGATGCGTGTGTGAAGGGGACAGGTCTGCATGATGACTGATCCTGAACTCTCCCAGGATTCCCATTCATGTCAAGGATTCCTTCTGTGTGCATCTGTACACTTGCATGGCCCTTTCACACAGGTGCTAAGCATGCAGGCCGTCGTGTGCATGGCCGATGTGCATGTTGGTGCTCAGGGGAAGGGCCAGTAGTAAGTGCATTCCCACTCCCACATCACATACATGAACAGGTGAGTTTGGGCGGTGTGGGGGTGTGTGCGTGTGTGTGAACCTCTGTATAGTTTCTTAAAGCGGTAGGAACAAGCTACAAGTACAGTGGACGCTCAGGTTGCGAACGTGATCCGTGCGGGATACACGTTTGCAACCCGCAGCATTTGCAACCCGCGTCTGCGCATGCGTGGGTTGCAATTCGGTGCTCATGCGCAAAGCGTGATTTAGCGCTTTTGCGCATGTGCAACCGCCGAAACCCAGAAGTAACCTGTTCCGGTACTTCCAGGTTTCGGCGGTCCACAACCCGAAAAAATGTGGCTGTAACTCGAGATATGACTGTACCGTACCTTTCCATGTATAAGACTAGGGTTTTTTTTATTTTAAAATAAGGTTAAAAATCTGGGGGTGTCTTATATATGGATAGTGCATATGCCCATTTTCTAAAATTGGGTTCCCCAAAAGTAGGGGGTGTCTTATACACGGAAAAATACGGTAAGTCGAGAACCCTGGAATATAAACAATGCAATGCAAACACTGCAAGCCAGTAGTTTTTCAAGTACAGGGGGAAACACAAGTTCTCTTTCATCCTATAACTGGCTCTTATTCGTTTTGTTCTTTGATGTTCATGGGGCAGGGGCAGGAGAGAGAGAAAAGGTAACTGAAGTCATTCCTGCATGAAACTCAAGAGTTACCATATACTTGGTTCCGAGGAGAGATCTCTTTGAGAGTTTCTGTCCCCCTTTTGCTCAGAAAGTAATCAAGCTAGAGCAGAAAGTGTATAATAAGCCATTCCATCTTGCTGAAATATATCCCTATATTCTCATTGCAGACAGAAGGGGCTGCCACTTCTAGCAAATATTCCCCCAAAGGAGATTGCAGGTAGCCCAGAGCTACTTTAGGATAGACAAATTATTCAAGCAAGCACATACAGTTCTGGGCTGTCACCGTGTTTTTGGCAGAGAGAAAAACCTTGTTCAAAAATATCTAATTAAAGTGGCCGAGTAGCACCTGAACAATTTTATCTTAAGCAGTGTGCATGCACGCAAAAGCTTATACCAAGAACAAACTTAGTTGTTCTCTAAGGTGCTACTGGACAATGTTTTATTTTATTTTTTATATTTTGCATTTTATCTTCGTTTTTGTTGTAGCCTGGTTCAGGCTAAAACATGAGCACACCTCATTCACCTGAATTTCTCACTCTAAAATATTTAATATGCTGCCTTTCAGCCTGACACAACATCTAAAGCTGCTGAAAAATCAAGTTAATGCTATTCCACTGTTTAAAACATATGATTGTGTTCTGAAGTCTACTTTCTCAGACCCTCCAAGCACCCCTATTTTCTAGGGACATTCCTGGATTTACAGAAGCCGTCCTGGTTTCTGATTTGATCCTGGAATGTCCCGCTTTTCCATAGGACGCCCCTATTTCCATCGGAGAAATGTTGGAGGGTATCTATACATAAAACTATCATTAGAAACATGATTAAAAATGCTTTTGGGCTTCCCATCTGGTTGGCCACTGTGAGAACAGGACAGTGGACTAGATGGGTCCACTGGTCTGATGTAAAGATAAAATCAATAAAAGTTTTAAAGCAAACAAAAGTTTTCAACAGGCATCTAAAACAATACAGTCAAGGCATCTGCAATGTAAATAGGCAAGACATAATAGAGACTTCCTAGTCAAGGCTTAACAGAGATTTACTAGAAATAGCCAGATTATTTGTTTTTGCTTCTGACCGTTTGGATAACCGTCTCTCCTCTAGTCTCTAGTCCTCATCACACTAAAAGGGCATTTAACCTGCCGCCTCTTTGCTTACACACCAGATGTTACACCTTTCTTGTATTGACCTAGAGGCACGGACTTGTGGGAAAACTGGTGTAAACGCTAATGAATCATTCCTCAAATTGTAGCTCTCCTGTTGCTATAGCTCAGGCCTCAAACATGCCATCAGAAGTCACATGTGCACTTGACATGGTGATTTACTTGAGTTCCTGCATAGCACTTAGCTCTTCATATTAGTCCTGTTGCTAAGAGCTTTAATACAATGTTGGTTTGGTCAAAGTTTACATTACACAGTTGGAGCTATTCTTCTCGCTGATAATATTACAAGTGGATTAGTATTTGCTGTACCTGCCATCTGTATGTCGCCCCCGGAATTCAAACACATGAAGCAATAACATGGACGTGCTAATCTATTGTAAATAAATGCCTGCACAGGGTGGAGGTAAGAAGTACCTGGTAAATTAGGAACTGAGGTGTAAAATAGTGTATTAACGGTGCAATCTTGTGCACATCTAATCAGAAGTAAGCCCCACCTAAAAGTTTCATGGGGAGACTGGAAAGGCTGAGATGGAATAATGCATTGCTCTTCAAATTCTCCCTTTGTAATATGTAAGTAAGAATAATGACACAAAGGTAGGGGAGTATACCAGACCAATCAAACAGGACTGTTATATATTGCATTTTTAATATGTTGCCATTATATATGAAAAATATTAAGGTTTCCCCCCCCCCCCGCAAAAGAGAAGTAAGCCCCACTGGGTTGCTCCCAGGTTGGTGGGCACAGTATAGGTAAAGGTGAAGGGACCCCTGACCATTAGTTCCAGTCGTGGACGACTCTGGGGTTGCAGCCTCATCTTTCTTTACTGGCCGAGGGAGCTGATGTACAGCTTCTGGGTCATGTGACCAGCATGAATAAGACGCTTTTGGCGAACCAGAGCAGTACACGGAAACGCCGTTTACCTTCCCGCTGGAGTGGTACCTATTTATCTACTTGCACTTTGACGTGCTTTCGAACTGCTAGGTTGGCAGGAGCAGGGACCGAGCAACGGAAGCTCACCCCGTCGCGGGGATTTGAACCGCTGACCTTCTGATCAGCACCACCCTGGGCACAGTATAGATTAAGAAAATTCCCCAAAACCCTTAAGATTCCTGCAGGGGAAGTAACTCTCTCCCTTCCAAATATCCCTTCCCTTCTCCCTCGCCCACAAAGCTTTAAATTAGGCTCTCTTGCTGATCAAGGGGCTCTCCATAGAAACAGTTAAAAGAGAACTCCATAGGAACAAATCAGCATTTCTATAAAGAGTTTAAAGAAAAGAGATTTGGTAAGATTAATTTAAAGGCCCCCTTTTTGAATCATTCCAAGTGACATAAAGAACGCAGTGCTAATGAACACAGCTGTTTTCAAACTGTGAACAACCATTGCACATCCATTTATTTTAATTATTACACACACCTAAGAAACCCATTTTTTCCCTCTCTAACCTGGTCTTGATTAGGTTATTAGGATAATCGCTAAGATGAAGCATCTCTGGGTGAACTGTCTTTCTGACACAGGTCTCCCGTTCCTGTTCTAAAAGGCAGCAATAGTGAAAATTAGGAGCAGGAATATACTGCAGTGCAACTTCATAATCTGAGTGTTAGCAGTGTTCTTATAAGGTAAAGGTAAAGGTACCCCTGCCCGTACGGGCTAGTCTTGACAGACTCTAGGGTTGTGTGCCCATCTCACTTAAGAGGCCGGGGGCCAGCGCTGTCCGGAGACACTTCCGGGTCACGTGGCCAGCGTGACATCGCTGTTCTGGCGAGCCAGAGCAGCACACGGAAACGCCGTTTACCTTCCCGCTAGTAAGCGGTCCCTATTTATCTACTTGCACCCGGGGGTGCTTTCGAACTGCTAGGTTGGCAGGCGCTGGGACCGAGCAGCGGGAGCACACCCCGCCGCGGGGATTCGAACCGCCGACCTTTCGATCGGCAAGCCCTAGGTGCTGAGGCTTTAACCCACAGCGCCACCCGGGTCCCGTAGTGTTCTTATAGGCAAGTGTAAATTTGAGGAATCCACCTCTGTGCTACCTGCAATTTGTTGCCTTTAAAACATTGGGCAGCTAGAACAGCTGACATGCCAGTAGATATTTGGTGCTATTGATGATAGCAATTGTTGATAGCAATCAACTTCGTTGGACTGGTCATGTTGTGCGGATGCCTGATGATCGTCTTCCAAAGCAACTAATCTATTGCGAACTTAAAAATGGAAAGCGTAATGCTGGTGGTCAACAAAAGAGGTTTAAAGACTGCTTCAAGGCAAATCTAAAAAAAAGTAGTATAAACACTGACAACTGGGAAACACTGGCCTGTGAGCTCTCCAGTTGGAAAACAGCCTTTACCAAAGGTGTCATGGGCTTTAAAGACACTCAAACTCACGAACTCACGACACAAGGAAGAAACATGCTAAAGGAAGGCACGCTTGGCAAATCCACACCGTGATCAACTCAGCTACGAGTGATTGCCAAGGAAGAAGAAGAAGAAGAAGAAGAAGAAGAAGAAGAAGAAGAAGAAGAAGAAGAAGAAGAAGACTCCCAACGAATTCCAAGTAAATGCAAAGGGGCTTGATAACAATAAGGAATAAAACCACAAGATAAAACGATGGAACAACCTGTGTCAATAACAAGCTATATGGGCACTAAAACTATGGGGTTTCCAGCAAAGATTCGAGGTAAAGGTTAATTTTTTTCCCTACAAAGCTTTTAAAGCTCTGGTTTAGACTAGTTGTCTATCTAAGGAAGTTCCAGATGTATTGGGGTTGCCCCTGTAAAGGTCCATTTAGAGGCATTAGCTGAAATTGCCTACAAACAGGAAGTAAAGCAGCTGTAATAGAAAGGAGAAACTGATAATGCAGAATTTTTGCAAGGTGTGCTAGTCTAAACTGAGCTGCCGTTCCCCACGGCTCTTTGTTTTAGCAGCAACAGAGTAACACAGTGCCCTCCCCCACAATGTTTCTGTGTTTGCCATTGGGATTTGTCTTGAGTGGGCTGTACAATTCTGAAGATAACTGGAAATAGCACTTGGAGTGATATGATGAGATCAGTGGGTTGAAGCCCCTCTGATCTTGGAGTATTTACCTACAAACAAATGTGCAATTTTCAGCAGCTGAAAATAGATTCTCCACCCCCACAACCACACAGCTGCTTGACAAGCACCCAAACAACTACTGTATGGTAAACATTAAAAATGACCTATTTATATATATATAGTTATAGTGTGTGTGAGAGAGAGAGTCTGTGTCAGGAAATAAAGGAATTGGATATTTCTATACCCAAACACTATACAGTAGTTCTGGAGGTCCGTTCTTAACCTGAAACTGTTTTAACCTGAGGTGCCACTTTAGCTAATGGGGCCTGCTGCTGTACCGCCACCACACAACTTCTGTTCTCATCCTGAAGCAAAGTTCTTAACCAGAGGTACTATTTCTGGGTTAGCTGAGTCTGTAATCTGAAGCATCTGTAACATGAAGAGTCTGTAACCCAAGGTACCACGGTAAAGGTAAAGGTAAAGGGACCCCTAACCATTAGGTCCAGTTGCGGATGACTCTGGGGTTGTGGTGCTCATCTCTTTACTGGCCAAGGGAGCTGGCGTACAGCTTCCGGGTCATGTGGCCAGCATGAGTAATCTGCTTCTGCCAAACCAGAGCAGCTCATGGAAATGCCGTTTACCTTCCCACCGGAGTGGTACCTATTTATCTAATTGCACTTCGTGCTTTCAAACTGCTAGGTTGGCAGGAGCAGAGACCAAGCAATGGGAGCTCACGCCGTCGTGGGGATTCGAACCGCTGACCTTCTGATCAGCAAGCCCTAGGCTCTGTGGTTTAACCCACAGCGCCACCCATGTCTCTATACCCAAACATATCAATTAATTAACCAGATTTCTTACTCAGTGGGGCTGAAAACACTACTTCACCCTACCTAAATCCCACATATTAGAAAACAAATGTTGTTTATAGCTATTGACTTCATGGTAACTAGCAGATACAAATTACTGTTCCCAGGATGCTACTGGGGGAAGCCATGTGATATAAACACGTGACATGGATGTGACTCCTGTTGACAGGGATCAGGGACAAGGATGGGATAAGTAAGACTGTACAGTTGTACCCTGGTTGCCGAATGCCTTGGAACTCGTACGTTTTGGCTCCCGAATGATCAAAAACCAGAAGTGAGTGTTCCAGTTTCCAAACGATTTTTGGAAGCTGAACATCTGGTGTGGCTTCCAGCAGCCAATCAGAAGCCATGTCTTGGTTTTCGAACAGTTCCAGGAGTCGAATGGATTCCCGGAACGCATTATGTTTGAAAACCAAGGTACGACCGTACCTGGTAAATAAAGACATTTGGAGGTTTAGATCCATATTTTTGGCATGCTTTTTCGGCTGTTCTCCCCCATACCAAGAAAGAGATTTCCTTATCACCGTTTTGGTTTCGTCAAAAGCTGTTGTCAGGCTTCTATTCCACAATTTATTTCTACCTCATTATTTCAAAACAGAACCCGCGTCAGAGGTTCTGGGATTTTTTTGAGCCTTAGTAGATGCTTCTTTGCATAACCTTTGTTCCCGCCAGCTGAGGCTGGTTTTTTATCAAAAGACCACATCAGCTTGCTTGTTGTTAGAGAGTTATCAAAGCCCAGATCAGGCTCACATTAGCAAAGATAAGTCTCTGCATTGTACTGCTGCAGTCTGTTTTAAGGCTCTGCTAGAAATCAGTGTGTCATATTAAATTACTTGCTTTGTTTAAGGGCTGTGTTTAATGCTTTCACACCAACAGGAGCATACAATTAATGTATACTCTGTGAGTGTTTGTGTGTATACACACACACACACACACACACACACATATAAAGTGGAGGTACACAGTGGGGTCATAGGTGAAACTCAGCAGATTCCATAGCCTGCTAGCATTCTGGACCTTAGCATGGGATAAACATTTTGCTGAGTACCGGTAGGTTGTAAAGAACTGGAAATAGTGCCTTGCACACATTGTCTTCACAATGCAGGGATGCGGGTGCTGCTGTGGTCTAAACCAGAGCCTCTTGGGCTTGGCGATTGGAAGGTCTGTGGTTCGAATCCCCGCAACAGAGTGAGCTCCTGTTGCTCTGTCCCAGCTCCTGACAACCTAGCAGTTTGAAAGCACGCCAGTACAAGTAGATAAATAAGTACTGCTGTGGCAGGAAGGTAAATGGCGTTTCCGTGCGTGCTCCGGCTTCAGTCACAGTGTTCCATTGTGCCAGAAGCGGTTTAGTTATGCTGGCCACATGACCCAGAAAGCTGTCTGTGGACAAACGCCGTCTCCCTCGGCCTGAAAGCGAGATGAGCGCCACAACCCCATAGTTGCCTTTGACTGGACTTAACCGTCCAGGGGTCCTTTACCCATTTTTTTACCTTCGCTATGCTCTCCTTCTGCGCTTATTCTATCACAGAATGTGTGGATGGGAACAACTGTTAGAAGCTGCTAAGATTCTTACTTATACTCTTCAGCAGCCTCTGTTACACCTAAAATATAGGTAGATATATGCTAGTTTTTCTCTTCCATCTGGCCGTTGCATAAGGCACTGGAAGTGAACATTTCATCCAGGCTTTTGCTAAAATACAGTAATTGGTGGGGGAAGGACCAGTCAAGCCTCTGTTTCAGGTGAAAATGAAGATTTCAGGTGAAGACACATAACCAGGCAATATACAGGCAGCCATAGAATTCTTGATGAGATTTTTATTTTTATTTTTGGAAGCAACTATTATTATATACTTCAGGTGTACATAATGTATTGGTAATCATCTGGAAATAATGCTAAAGTGTACTGCTCATCAGAGTCAGTATGATTATTTTGCTGTTATTAAGATTCCAATGGGACAAATCCTTCCTTGGCATGGGATCCTTTGGGACAAAAATCCTTTGTGCACTTAGGCTCAGCTCAGTGCTGCAATTAGGTGATTTTAGAAGGAGGACTGAAAAGTCTAGTGGGGATCTGCTTCTTTAGATAGCAATGGGTATCCATTACTTCTTGCAAAAGGTGACAATCTGTGCTGCACTTGCTCTGCTCTCTTGCTGAATAGGGTCCTAGAGTGCTGCCCCCAAGTCCTACCCTGATTGCACCACTTGCCCCCATTTGTACAAAGGAAAAATAGTATGGTTTCGGAAATGACTGCAAAGCACTTTGTGCACTAATAATACTAACATTGCATTGTTCAGGTATCTCTTATCTCCTGTGCTCTGGTAACTTGTTCTCATGCGTTAATCTGTCTGTAAACATTTCTAGTCTACAGATAGCAAATTCTCTATAAGTGACTCCAGAGTACAGTGGTACCTTGGTTTGCAACTGCTTTCGATTACAACCATGTCAAACCCGGAAGTGCGTGTCCCTTTTTTTGGATTGCAATCCATTATTATTTTTTTGGATTACAACCAATTTTGGGGAGGAAGCCCCATTGGCGAAAGCGCGCCTTGGGTTACAACCTGTTTTGGTTTACAACCGGACCTCCAGAACGGATTATGGTTGTAAACCAAGGTACCACTGTACTTAAACATGCATATGGATTGCATCCTTCAGGGTTCAGAGCTATTCGCTTGCACTCCATATTATTTATTAAAACCACATTATGCTCTCATCCAGCCCTGGGTTAGAGCTCATAACCACCTAAGTCTCTATCAGCTGCAGCTTTCAATGCCTCCCGTTATGTTTTTGTTAAGTTGTGGGTGAACATATCAGACGACACAGCGATTCTTCAAACAGCTCTTGTTTATTCACGGGCCAGAACAGAACTGAACTGAAGGGTTCAGTCAGTCTGCTTATATAGAGCTCCAGTACAACGTAACTGTAACAATTTTCTGAAACTATCCAATCACTGAACGTCACTTTCAATCCCTTATTTGCATAACTATCTACAGTATCCCCCTGCTGGCCCAGGGTGAGAACTTCAGTACATAACAGTTTTATTTCCCCAAATTAGCTTGAGGAGTTGTGGCTATTGTCCTCTGCACTACCCTGGCATGCTGGTGCAGCACATTAGATGAATCTTTAATTAGCGTGCATGATGAAGCACAGTTGTCAAACTCAGGTTCCAAGTGTTGACTGAAGTATCATAGTGACCTGGCTTGCACTCTTACTTGAAAAGTTCATTATAAAAAACATAAGGTAAATGGGCCCCTTCTTTCATTCTGACTGCACAGCTATAAAAGGGTGATTGCATCTGCTGCATCCCCCCCCCCATTATTTTTTTTGCAAGAATTGGTCTGCTGGAGGAAAGAACAACCCTGCAATTTAAGAATGCCAGATGGCTACCTAGAGGTACAATTTAAAAAGAACTGCAAGAGAGCTATAGTTCTTGTGTTGAATTTCAGCAAACTGAAATGCAGCACAGCGAAACGCTTCCTGCTGGAATAATTGTCTTGATATGTTTAAAGAAAGCTACATTAAGCCTTGTCAACTTGAGAAAAGTGATGGCTATACAAATAACGTCTGAAATGTCCTACTGGGAGAAAACACAGGATAGCTCCTCCCCACTACTAACCCTCCCCACACCCCAAGGCAATTTATTTTGTTGTTGTCTAAAAGTAAAGAGCCCTCAGCACTCGAATCACAAAGCACAGGCTGTGGGAAGCACATTTCTTCTGCGATGAGATTCTCGAGAGGGGGGCGGAAAAAACCTCAAGGAGGTTGAGCTACACTTTGAAACTGGGATTAAACCCCACCAGCTACCTTGCATAACCCTCCATCTGTTGTTGGGCTGCCAGCTCCCATGATCCCTGAGCACTGCCCATTATGACTGGGGCTGATGGAAGCTGCTGTCCAACAACTTTGGTTAGCCACCCCTTTGTGATCGGACGTGCGGATCCTAGCTCCTTCATCTCAAATACTGAGTGCCTAAACATTAAGGGGGGCAGATGCAGAACAGATGACAAGCATGCGATTTCCGGCATCTGCGCCTGCACAGATGCGACTTCTCACGCCACGGAAGCGAGTCCCTGCGCCGCGCTGCACCAGTTTAGCGCAGCATGCGAGGACTCACCGAGCGGGCGGTTTGCTTTGGGGGCAGCTCATGGGCCGGTTAAACAACCCTGTGGGCCGCTTGTGGCCCATGGGCTTTAGGTGCTGACCCCTGGTCCAGAGGCTTTTACAGAATCACACCTATTGACCTTAGGCCCTTGGCATCGACAACATCCACATGCCATGTTGATGTAGAAGCCTCTGAGCACAGGATTATGGGTAGGTCCTCACTGCATCATCTATCATCTATGCCTTCCAGTGTTGCAATGAGCCAACTTTAAGCATAGTTGGCCTATGCAACACAGATTCCTATGTAGATATAAAAGTTCAGAAAGGAAGTCTGGTATGGTGAAGCTGTAAAACAAGCAGCCACAAAGTATAACCCCCTTCTTACAACAGTAAATAATTATTATTAATAATATAATTGTTATTGTTATTATAGCCCGCCTTTTCCCCAGACGGGGGACTCAAAACAATGTAGATAAAATGCATAAAACTAAAAACATACAGAAACAAACTGTTAAAAAGGAATTAAACGGTAATAGGATTAAAGCATAAAACAAATCCATTAAAACACAGTAAAAAAACCACACACACTTTCCTTAAAAAACAAGCAAACCAGTCAGTTCCCAAAAGCCTATCGGAATAAAACAGTCCCCACCTGCCAATGGTTTCAAAACTGAGGCCAGGCTCTACACATTTAGAAAAAGCACGTGGCATAGCTCTCCCGGGGGCACTGTACCACTTCAGAATGCCGGCAAGGAAAAATCATGTTCAGCCTGCCCATCCACACATTAAAGACTCCATGCGCACAGACAATTAGTATGGGCAGAGAGAAAGCTAGGTGTGAACCCTCCCCCATATGCTAGCTCCCAATAAGCAAAGGGGACCTGGTGTGATGAAACTGACAGCCATGCAGACCTCTATCTGTATCCCAAAATTGTAAATCCCTGGAGGACGGCAATTGTGTGCATGTGCTTGTTACTAAATGTAGATTAGCCCTGAGATGTAATTGTAGATCAACACTTTTATGCAGACTCCATGCTGCCTTGTTTCACATTTGCCTGACAGCATCCCCGTGCGAAAATTGCCACAATTATAAAATGCATTTGCCACATCAGAAAGAAGCCTTGGTTATTCATATTAACTTTGCCAGGGCAATCTTGCGACCAGAAATCCTCCTGGGTAGTCAGTCCTTGCCATTTACTCTCTCCCACCATGTGCGCTGTGCACGTACTGTTATTTTGCTGGCTTTGGAAGTGCGTTTTTTCATGCAAAACATGATGACGTCCGCAGTTGTTGTTTTGCATGTGGGTGCTCCTTACCATTCAAACTTGCATGTTAAAAAGCCAGTGACATGCTCCAGTTTCTTATACAGTGGTACCTCGGGTTAAGTACTTAATTCGTTCCGGAGGTCCGTTCTTAACCTGAAACTGTTCTTAACCTGAAGCACCACTTTAGGTAATGGGGCCTCCTGCTGCTGCCGTGCCGCCGGAGCCCGATTTCTGTTCTCATCCTGAAGCAAAGTTCTTAACCTGAAGCACTATTTCTGGGTTAGCAGAGTGTGTAACCTGAAGCGTATGTAACCTGAAGCGTATGTAACCCGAGGTACCACTGTACTGAAATGTGCAACCTACCTTTCAAAAGAAAGAAACTAAATAGGTTCGAAATGGTTCAGATTCTTTTAAACTAATACAATCTTATAAAAAAGGGCTGCAGTTTCCTAAAAATGAGAAGTGGTTAGTGTTTTCCAAGCAAGTGCTGCATTAATCCTTGGCGAACCCAGAAGTGGATCGGGTTGTTCTACAATCATGCGCACACTCTCACATGCGCACACCAGCTGTCATCAGCACATAGGAAGACAGCGAGGAGGGGTGGGGGATAATTGCCACCTCTGAGCTAATCAAATGCTCAATCTTATGACCAGGAAGAGGGTGATCTTCCTGGAAGAACTTCTCCCTGCCTTGCAGGCCTTTTCCCACCTGGCCTGGGAAGGTTGGGCTCTGACTGACTCCAGCTACAAAAGCTGAGGTTGCTGAACAGATTCTTGGGCTGGGGTCTTGTTTGGGGGAGCAGGGTTGCTGCCATTTTTGATACTGTCCAGATCTTTAGATTACGATTTATGTGGAAATTGTTTAATGTGGCCGTGTACTTTTGGCTGTTTTATTTATTGCTTATGACTACTTTAGGTAAGTTTGCAGGGACGCGGACTTATAAAAAATATTGGGGGGGCCCGGGAAAGCTCATGAATAATAAATAAGCTCATGAATATGCAAATAAAGTGGCGCCGCCTCCTCGTGAGCGAATAGGGGAGAGCGTGCTGCGCCTATTAATCAGCTCCAAAGGAAATTGGGTGGAGCTTTTGCTCGGGAGGGAGGGCAGGAGGCATGCAGCCCGCCCCTCCCTGTGCATTTTGGGCTGGGGGAGGGGCGGCGATGGCGCTCTGCTGGAGGGGCGCCGGAGATTATTGGGGGGGCGGAGCCCCCCCAAACGAATTTTTGAGGGGGCTCGGGCCCCCTCAAGCCCCATGGAGTCGGCGCCTATGTAAGTTTGTAATTATGCAAAAAAAAATAATATGTTGTAATCTGCCTTGAGAATGGTTTTAACTATGGAAAGGCGGCGTACAAATACAATTATGTACTGTATGTGTCTAGATCAGGATGATGTGCTTTGCCCACCCCAGAATTGTGTGCACTTTTTAAAAAAATGTTGCCGCTGCCAGAATCACTAGAGTGGCATGGAGCACATCAATACCCCAAATGAGGGGTTAGCTAGAAACAAATCCCATTGAAGTCAGGGGGGGGGGCATACAGAATTGTACAATTAACCAAGTGAAACTTAAACACGGCACTGAGAAGCAGCTGTGTTATTCTTTTAAGCCTGTCACCAAAAATAGGCAAGTGCATCTAGACATTCTTGCTTTCCCTAGCACATGCTAAACTGCGCAAACTCCTGCATGGCGTCTGCACATCTGAAACGCGCACTCCGTTTACACTGCTTTTTAACCAGTGCTGTTTTTCTAGAAAAAGAGGTGTTGGAGCTCATCTCCCTTGTTCTCTTAGAATGGCAATGGCCCGCCTAAGGTGAGAGCTGAGCTCTGTCTGAAAAAAAAAGCCCCTTTAAAAATAATATTTATATTTGCTTGGTTTTGCTCATTTCAGGGAGGTTCTGTAAGCTCAGTCAGTAGAGCATGAGGCTCCCAATTTCAGGGTTTCCAGTTCATTGGGGATTGGACTTGGTGACCCCCATGGTCCCTTCCAAATCTATACAATTTAATGTTTCTTCGTTTTACTTTGAATTAACTCCAACTGGCTTCAGTGGGACTTTACTCCTAGGTGGTGTGCGCATAGGACTGCAGCCTTCATGTCCCCTCAGAAGCAAGTCCCATTGAAGAAGAAGAAGAAGAATTTGGATTTGATATCCCGCTTTATCACTACCCTAAGGAGCCTCAAAGCGGCTAACAATCTCCTTTTCCCTTCTTCCCCCACAACAAACACTCTGTGAGGTGAGTGAGGCTGAGAGATTTAAGAGAAGTGTGACTAGCCCAAGGTCACCCAGCAGCTGCATGTGGAGGAGCGAGGAATCAAACCCGGTTCACCAGATTACGAGTCCACCGCTCTTAACCACTACACCACACTGGCTCTCAGTTAATATCTGCAGCCTAAAACGCTCTTGTTACAGGGTAATAACCAACAGGCTCAGAGCAACATTTCCTGCCACGTCAGGCCAGGGGTGCCAACTTGAATAAAATATGGTGGGTGGGGGGGTGGCAGGCAGTGCCAGATTACCAAATAGGCAGAGGAAGCATCGGCCTATGGGCCCCATGCCTTTCAGGGGCCCCTTGAAACAGATCAAAATAATATTGTGTAATAAAATTGGTGAGTTAAAATTGTTGGTTGGTAAAAATCAAAAACATATTAGGAGATCATTTGCGGATAACATGCTGTGCATTTTAAATTACACATTGAAAGAAAATTATATGAAAATGATGTACCGTTGGTATTTAACTCCTAGTAAATTAGCAAAAATGGATAAAACGGGGTCAAATGTATGCTGGATATGTAAGGAAAAAGAAGGCACCTTTTATCATATGTGGTGGGAATGTAAGGTAGTAAAAGAATTTTGGGAAATGATATATAATGAGCTGGGGAAAATGTTTAAAATATCATTTTCTTAAAAAAACACACCTGAAACCTTTCTTTTAGGAATTCTAGGTGCTGAAATCCCAAGGGAGCAGAAAGGACTATTTATGTATGCGACCACAGCTGCACGGATGTTATTGGCCCAGAGATGGAAAGAAGATAAAGTCCCTGCCAGAGAAGAAAGGCAGATCAATTGATGGGTTATGGCTGAAATGACCAGAAGAATCAGAAAGACCAAAATTTTAATAAGGAATTGGGGGGGGGATTATAACTTATCTTAAAAACCATTGTAAACAGTTAAGGTTGTTAGTAGGATTGGAATGTCACCTGTCGTTTAATGGCGAATTTTGGACACAATGGAGTGGTAAAATATTTTGGATTACTGTATCATAAAAGATGGAGGAGGAAACGATTAACAATAGGACCCACAAAGAGGAAGAGGGAAGTCCATGCCATTCTTTGGAACCTTGTTTTTTAAGTGGCATGCTGGATATGTGACTGTAAAATTTTAATCTGAAAAAAAAAATCAAATAAATAAGTTTATTTTAAAAAGGGAGACAATTCGACTACCTAGGGGGGCCTCCACAGGGTTTACTCTGGTACTGTCCCCAGGTAAGCCCTGTCCCACAAGGTGTGACGCACACCACACAATTTGAATGGCAATGCTTATCAACTTTTTTGGGGGCGGGAGTGGGTGGGTTCAAAATATTCCATAAGGGAGCTCATCCCTTATAGAGTCGGGGGCAAAAACTTGAGGCAAAGGCTGGAATTGCCCCAAAAAGTTGTTAGGCTGTTTTTGTATGCCACTACAGCGGCAAGACTCTTATTAGCTAAAAACGGGAAATCGCAAGAAATGCCAACAGATGAAGATGTTGGACTTTTTGGAGCTGGCTGACCTGACTGGAAGAATCCTTGACCAGAAAGAGGAGGAGATAAAAGAGGATTGGAATAAATTTAAAGAATATTTAGCTAAATATTGTGATATAAAATAAGAAAATTCTTGGAAATAATAAATAGGCTTAGGGGTAGAATAATATGTGATAGTAAATAATAAGGATTAAAACATTAACAAAGGAGAAGAGGTTAGTAAATGAAAGGAGTTAATATTTTATAAATATGAATTTGGAGAGCTCTTATATAGGTGATGTAATGAAATTCAGTTAGAGGGTATTCGAGGAAGTCAGTTATCAATGTAATAAGAATCAGGAATTTGAAGAAACAATTTGTCTTTGTGTTTAGTGTAGTGTAATGTGTTTTACTTTGTGTGTTTTGTTATGTCATTTTTGTGATAAATGTCGAAAATCAATAAAAAAATTTTGGGGGGGGGACGACACCTGAGGCGAAGAGGGAGCAAAGGACGCCACTTCAGGGCTTGGCGCGCGCGCGCTACCTGGTGTTACCTTCCCTTCTCCCCAGCCAGCCCGCGCCCCCCTCCAGGGACCCGGCTTTTAAAAAGGAGACCATTTGCAAGATTTCGACTACCTAGGGGGGGCCTCCACAGGGTTTAATCCGGTACTGTCCCCAGGTAAGCCCTGTCCCACAAGATGTGGCGCACACAACACACACAATTTGAATGGCAATGCTTATCAACTTTTTTTTGGGGCGGAGGGGGGGTTTCAAAATATTCCATAAGGGAGCTCGCCCCCTAGTAATCGGGGGCAAAAAGGCGAAGAGGGAACAGAGGGCGCCACTTCAGGGCTTGGCGCGCGCGCGCGCTACCGGGTATCTCCTTCCCTTCTCCCCAGCCAGCCCGCGCGCCCCGCGCCCCCCTCCAGGGACCCGGCTGCAGCCTCAGGCCTCGCCCCCTCCCCGCGCGCCCGGCTCCTTAGCTCTGCCCCCTGGAGTCCCGGCGACGGGCTTCCTCACAGGCGCCGCACAAAAGCCGCCGCCGCCGCTTCCCCCTCAGGCGCTTCGTCCCCGGGGCTGTTGCGCCGCCTTCGCCGCGCGCAATCCGCCTCAGGCGGGCAGCACCGAGTCCGGAGCGGGCTGGCCTGACTTTGCGGGGAGCGGAGGCGCCCTGGCTGGGGCGTCGGCCCTCCTCCTCCGGGAGCCGAAGCGACGATGGAGCACCAGCAGCAGCCGAACCACGAGCCGCACCGCCACCCGGCGCAGGAGCGCTCGCGCTCGCACACCGTCACCACCACCGCCAGCAGCTCCTTCACGGCCAACTGGTCGTCCGCTTCCAGCACGCTCGCCTACGACCGAGAGTTCCTGAGGACGCTGCCCGGGATCCTCATGGTGGCCGAGATTGTAAGTAGCCCAAGCTGAGGAGGAGCAGCAGCAGCAGCGCCTCTCGCTTGCTCGCGAGGAAACGCGCGCCGCGCAGGAGGAGCTGCTGCCGCCGCCACAGCCCGCGCTCGCTGGGACCGATCACAACCCGGACCTCCCCGTTTATCCGGGAGGGAGCCCCACTGAGTTCAATAGCGCTTACTTCCGAGTAGGCACGGTTGCGATTTCCGCTCTTCTTCTTGCCCGCATCCCCCTCGCCAGTGCATTTCTCTCTCTCTCTTTAAATAATAATTTTTATTAGTTTTCCAAATTTTAGCAAATGTATGCAAATTATTAAATTTAATACATTTTTAAAAATATATATATAATTAGGTTTCCGCTCCTGTTACAAATGCTTCCTGATGTTGCCACTTCATTCTTCTGGCCAATGCATAGCTCTTCCCCCGCCCCCAGGCACAAGGGTTCAGTTCCCAGGGCAGGTGTAAAGTAGAAAATGCAATAAAATCAAATATCTGAAGCCTCTCTCGCTTGGAATTGGCTCAGCCCCCGAAGTGTTTTGGAACAGGATGTGTTTATAAAACAAAGCTGGGGTGCAAGGGAGAGAGATCCATCCGTGCACTTCCCTTGGACTTGGAATATTTCATAGAATCTGAGTGGGAAGGGATCCCCGAGGGTCATCTAGTCCAACCCCCTGCAAACGCAGAAATCTTTTCGCCCAATGTGGGACTCGAACCCATAACCCTGAGATTTATAGTTTCATGCTCAGCCGACTGAGCTGTCCACGTGTGTGGCTTGTAGTGGATGGGGGAAGAGAGAAGAAAATGACTTTGTACATGCTCAGAGGCATGCCCATTGCTTTAAAAGTGCCAAGACTTGAGCATTGTAAGCTAGTCAAAAACCCTGCACCAATTAATAAGGACTGATTTAGATGTAACTGAACAGGTGTAACGCTCCTTTGGAGATACCATTTGCGACGTGGAAATAGGATACGACTCCTTGGGCGGTTCTTCATTGTAACTCCATGCTGTGAGCAACCTCCTAAAGGGAAGAAGAAAGTAGGGGTGGGAGAAGGAGAGGGAGGGGAGTCATGCATTAAGATCATTTTAACTGCTAAGAGACCTCAATTCCTTTATTTTGTTACGAGAGATCTGGAAGATACAGGAGTAATACAGACAGTTGCTTTCAAATCTACCAAAGAACAGTTTCGTCTCTCCATTTCTGTTTCTTACCTGAGCTTTGCTCTGTGCTTGCTGACGGTTCTTAACACATCTCTCCCAGCTTGTTGCAAATTCATTTGAGCCTGACAGATCACTTGGGCAGCAGAGAGTTAGACAAAGAACCTATGCCCCCAGAGTAAGGAGGGGCTCCTTTTCCCCAGCTATCTGAATAATAGGCTTTTTTCGGAAGCTCCTTGGGGCCATTTCCTCTGGTTGTTTTTTTTGCTTTGTTGAAATGGAGGCGCTAAAGTGGTTGTAGGCTGGACAGGTTATTGTTGCCCTTAATAGGTCACCTGGGGCGAGATTAGAATCCTGGTGTCAGGTGAATCCTGAATAACTCAAGCTGGGCTCATTCACAACAGTCTTTTATCTCCTGTAAGCACTTCAGTACCTATGGTCAGAATGGCATTCTGTTAAGCCTTTGGTAGAGAAGAGGAAGAAAGCTGCCCAGGAATGTGCCTAACAGCCTAGATATCCGCTCCCAAGAATGTGTGCTGTAGGAGAGCCCAGAGATGGGATCGCAGAGGTGTCTTGAACAACTCCCATTATCAAGGTGTGTAGTATAGTATTATACTATAAAAGGTGAAGGTAGAAGTACCCCTGACCGTTAGATCCAGTCGCGGATGACTCTGGGGTTGTGGCGATCATCTCGCTTAATTGGCCGAGGGATCCGGTGTACAGCTTCCAGGTCATGTGGCCAACATGATTAAGCCGCTTCTGGCGAACCAGTGCAGTGCATGGAAATGCCATTTACCTTCCCACCAGAGCAGTACCTATTTATCTACTTGCACTACGTGCTTTCGAACTGCTTGGTTGGCAGGAGCATGGACCAAGCAATGGGAGCTCACCCCGTTGCGGGGATTCGAACCGCCAACCTTCTGATTGGCAAGCCCTAGGCTCTGTGGTTTAACCCACTGCGCCACCCGTGTCCCTTATAAACTTATATACCTTATATACTATACTGTGGTCTAATCCACTGAACCCCTTGGGCTTGGCGATTGGAAAGTCGGCAGTTCAAATCCCCGTAATGGGGTGAGCTCCCATTACTTTGTCCCTGCTCCTGCCATCCTAGCAGTTTGAAAGCACACCAGTGCAAATAGATAAATAAGTACTGCTGCAGTGAGAAGGTAAATGGCATTTCCGTGCGCTCTGGTTTCTGTCACGATGTCCTGTTGCACCAGAAGTGGTTTAGTCACACTGGCCACATGACCCAGAAAGCTGTGGACAAACGCCGACTCCCTCGGCCTGAAAGCGAGATGAGCGCCACAACCCCATAGTTGCCTTTGACTGGACATAACCATCCAGGAGTCCTTTACCTTTTACCTTAGTATAAAAAAAGGTAAAGGTACCCCTGCCCATACGGGCCAGTCTTGACAGACTCTAGGGTTGTGCGCCCATCTCACTCTATAGGCCGGGGGCCAGCGCTGTCTGCAGACACTTCCGGGTCACGTGGCCAGCGTGACAAGCTGCATCTGGCGAGCCAGCGCACCACACGGAACGCCGTTTACCTTCCCGCTAGTAAGTGGTCCCTATTTATCTACTTGCACCCGGGGGTGCTTTCGAACTGCTAGGTTGGCAGGCGCTGGGACAGAGCAGCGGGAGCGCACCCCGCCGTGGGGATTCGAACCGCCGACCTTTCGATCGGCAAGTCCTAGGCGCTGAGGCTTTAACTCACAGCGCCACCCGCGTCCTTTTACCTTAGTATAGTATAGTGAATTGGAAGTAGACTACAGCAGCAGGTGTTTATGTTACCCATATTTTCTTTAAATTTTTTTATAAGAAAAATATTTATACGCTGCCTTTCTGTATTGAGCAGGTAGCCTGATGCACAACACAACAATAGAAAGGTTTTTAAATTGTAATACAGTGGTACCTTGGTTTACGAACTTAATCCGTTCCGGAAGTTCGTTCTTAAACCAAAGCATTCTTAAACCAAGGCGTACTTTCCCATAGCAGCGGGGGGCTCAATTTACAAATGGAACACACTCAACATGTTCTGCTTCCAAGGCAAAGTTCACAAACCACAACACCTACTTCCGGGTTTGCAGCGTTCTTAATCCAAGTTGTTCAAAAACAAAGCTGTTCTTAAACCAAGGTACCACTGTACAGGCAACTCACCTTTGACCTTTGAGTTACATTCTGAGGCACCACATGTTTTAAGTCAAATTGCCTATAATACAGTGGTACCTTGGGTTAAGAACTTAATTCATTCTGGAGGTCTGTTCTTAACCTGAAACTATTCTTAACATGGTTTTGTTTTGCATTAAAGTACCGGTAGTTGAGAGGGACGCGGGTGGCGCTGTGGGTTAACCGCAGAGCCTAGGACTTGCCGATCAGAAAGTTGTTCGAATCCCCGTGACGGGGTGAGCTCCCATTGCTCGGTCCCTGCTCCTGCCAACCTAGCAGTTAGAAAGCACGGCAAAGTGCAAGTAGATAAATAGGTACTGCTCTGGCGGGAAGGTTCACCAGAAGCGGCTTAGTCCTGCTGTACACATGACCCGGAAGCTGTACGCCTGCTCCCTCGGCCAATAAAGCGAGATGAGCGCCGCAACCCCAGAGTCGGCCACAACTGGACCTAATGGTCAGGGGTCCCTTTACCTTTACCGGTAGTTGGTGTAAAAGGTTGAAGCACGGTATCTTTTTTGAGGACCACGTTGAAGGCAGAATAACTTTTGGTTTGGTTTCAGCATGCCTGATGGCATGGGAAAAGGGCTGCTTAAAGACCAATGTTTTATTTCTTTAGAATAAATAAAGGCATTTAAATTTATCTGCAATGGTATCAAGAATCCTCCTGCGGGGGAAATGTTACTTCATGGGAACGCAGTGTGAGACTGAAGATCTGCCCACATAGATCAAGGAGTAACTGTAACTGTTCTGTTTTGTTTTTGTCCTGGGCCTTTGTTGAACAGGTTATTTACACATTCAGAACCTCTCTTCTAAAGCCTGTTCCATAGTGTACTCAAGAGGTAGCTCTCTCTCTCCTGCCACACTTATTAGCTGCCACGCCTTCAGTGCTGCGTTCTGCCAAAGTTCCTGAAAGTTATTAGAGAGACCAGAGTGCTTTTTGTTCGAATGCTTTCAGCATATACTTCTGACATCTTGCTATGCAAAACGGAAATGTTCAGAATAGCAGAAAATGCTGTTATTTGCAAACAGCGATCCATAAGCCAGTTAAGTCAGGCTGTGTAAATATAAAGTCGGAAACATTCCTGCTATGATCTTGACCATTGGTGCTTCAGCTCATTATAAAGAGTGCTGTGTGGGTTTTGGGTGCTCACCCCTAGCACAAATTAATTTTAAGTGGTTAATGATTAGGGGATCTAAAACCCTTTGTTCTGCTCCTCTCTCTTTTTTTGTGGCCAGTCCTCTTTTATACCTTTTATGAATTGTTCTACTTGACTGTTTGACTTTGAGGATGTAAATAGTCTGTTTGCTTGATCACATATACCTTGATGCCTTGGGGGTGGAAAGCTGCTGTTGGCTTTGCAGATAAAACAGTGGATTGGTGGGCGGCTCAACTCACTTCCTCATGGCTTCCAAACAAAAGCAGCCTGATAGGAAACAGAGGCATTTTAGAACTTTGGGAATTGGATGGGTGAAGAACTATGTTACAAACTGTTGACTATAGCTGCAATTCTTATGCCACACAACCAGGAAATAAGTCTTGATAGAATTTACCGGGACTCGGGTGGCGCTGTGGGTTAAACCACAGAGCCTAGGACTTGCCAATCAGAAGGTTGGCGGTTCGAAACCCCGCAATGGGGTGAGCTCCTGTTGCTTGGTCCCTGCTCCTGCCAACCTAGCAGTTTGAAAGCACGTCAAGTGCAAGTAGATAAATAGGTACTGCTCCAGTGGAAAGGTAAACGGCGTTTCCGTGCGCTGCTCTGGTTCGCCAGAAGCGGCTTAGTCATGCTGGCCACATGACCCGGAAGCTGTATGCCGGCTCCCTCGGCCAATAAAGCGAGATGAGCACCGCAATCCCAGAGTCGGTCACGACTGGACCTAATGGTCAGGGGTCCCTTTACCTTTACCTAGCCATGAACCGGAATGCACTATAATATGTGCTACTAGCTGTAAGGAGTATTCATAGCCAGGGCTGTGTGTGTGTGTGTGTGTGTGTGTGTGTGTGTGTGTGTGTCCCTCTTCCTAGTCAAGTAAACCTTTAAAATAGTTTTAAATAGTTCAGATACCAAGCTTTGTTGTTTTGTATTCCCCAAAGCACTCTTCTTCAAAGTGTTCTCCTAACTTGTGGCTGAATTCTCAAAGTTGCTTTGCTCTTCTTTCATAAAACTGTTGTTGCTGTTTGCAGGTAGTTATTATTCATATTTTCAGCACATAATGGCTGCAATCTATAGGAATTGTTTGCAATATTTTGATTTAAGTCTGTGGGATTCTTTTGGAGCTGGAGTCCCATCTTCGCTGATTTGGTTATTTTGCATAGCTGCTTGAAAGGAAAGCATAAGAAATGGGTGGGTAAAGATTCTCCATGATAATTACGGCAACAACAACAACAAATAATAACAACAACAAAAAAACCAACAACAACAGCAGCAGCAGCAGCAACAAAAAACAACAACAATAGCAACAACAACACACGTTTGATTCCTTGTAGCAAAATAGAAAATAGTCACAGATAGTTAAGAGTGACAGTTGCTCTGAAATTTTGAGATAGCTCAGTTGATAGATCATGTGACTCAGGATCATGGGTTTGAGTCACAAGTTGGAAAAAGGAATCTGGCATTGCAGGGGGTTGGACTAGATAGCCCTCGTGGTCCCTCCCAACTCTACAATTCTATGATTCCATGCCAGTGTTTGTGTTCACCTTCACTATGCTCTTTCTTGCAGTTATTTTCTATCTCTTGTAAAAGATGGAACCATACACCAAGCTACCTTCAGCAACAGCGTTCCTCTAGGTCAGGCCAGTCCAACTTTTCATACCAAGTGGACTGCAAGTGTACTTCAACATGGAATTCATAGCCGGGGCTGTGTGTCTTCCTTGTCAAGTATACCTTTAAAATAGTGCCTTATAGTGAAGCCCAAAGGGAAGAAGGTGTGAGGCTCTGGCAGGGTGCTAGAGCCCTCCTACCTTCTTCCCAAAGCTGGGAAAGTTCTAAGTGGACTTTGGCAAGGAGACAGGCTGACTCAGGGACCCTGTTAGAGACCTCATGCCACCTTCTCAAAGCCCAGGAGGGCTGTTGGTGGGGAAGGGGGTATCAAATGTTGCTGAGAGTGCCAAAAAAGTCCTTGAGGGATGTCTTGCTTGGTGCCATTATTGTAGCTTTAGTAACATGTTGTTATCTTCTTAGTTAAAAGAGTGAAAGTTAATATAGAGCTAAGAGTAGCGTTCGAAATTCGCCAGGTGCCAGTTACATTTTGCATCTGGCTATCGGCCGCTCGCAGCCAAGTGAAGATGCCTGGGCGCCAGGATGTCACCGGACGCCTCCGCCTTTTGGAGGTGTCATACCTGAGGATCCTTGGATCCGGACTGTTTTCACACGCTAATACCCCAGCCTGTAGAATTCTATATTTTATCTGCACAATCAGAATGAATTTCAGGAACCAAAAAGTTGTGTTTTTCAATATGGCTTTCTAGCCGCCTGATCCCAAAATGGCAAGTAGGCATTTCTGTTTTGGTGGCTGCAACTCTCTTCCTACACTCGAGTAGGACCCTGGCAGAGACACATGCCTGACTGGCATGTTCTCTCCCTCCTGATCTTCCTTCAAAAGCTTTCTTCTGCCCGAATATCACAGCGACCGATGCCAACAGACACCGGCACGCTTAGGAATCCGCAGAGTCTTCGCAGCTTGCGTAACAGACCTCAGCAACTCAGCATTTTGGCTAATCTACTTTATTTACATATAAACACACATGGAGCACTGCAACATGGCTCCCTCTCTCTCTAGCATCAGACAGCAAAGAGAAAGAACAAAGGACAATAATCCCACTTCATGGAACACAGTAACACAAACATCCTGTCTCCGTCACTTCCCACTCTGTGGAATCAAAGCATACACCGTCGTGTGATAGACAACAATCCTATGTCTGTAATCACGGAGCAGGAATTCTAACAGTTTATGCAGCCATTTGGCACCTAGCTTACATATCTGAGTTTCTAACACTGGCTAAGTGTAAAATTACTGTATTTTATTTTATTTTTTTAAAGATTGGATCATTGCTACTGAACACAAACTAGGGATTATTTTGAGAGCAGGGACTGTTTTACTCCTGATTTTTGTAATAAACTCTGGGGGCCTTTTGGATAAATGATTTGAATACTATATAGGGCAAGCTCTCTCCATCCCTCTGTCTGTTCCCATAAAGCTTCCCTGGTTTATATTTTCCTGTGATGAAGGTGGTGCCTCTCATAAGGCATTATGTTTGTCTTTCCAGTAATCTTATGATTAAATGATGAGACACTTCCAAGCTGTTACAGATCCTGTTGCAGAACGTTCAGGTTGCCAAGGATGTGGTCCATGTGTTTACTTTCTGTACAGGAAGTTTGAGAGGACACACGTTTTACTAGTAAGCTGAATGTTCAGAGGCTACAAAAACCTGACTGTAGAATTGATGCAGGATAAAGCTGAAGCTTGACTAATTTCTTGCCAAAGATTGCACTGGAGTTCCACTGCTACCCTTATTAATGTGGAATTTTAAGATGAATTTTTCTTCTTATCTCAAAAGGGGAAATATTTACAGTGGTACCTCTGGTTACATACTTAATTTGTTCTGGAGGTCCTTTTTTAACCTGAAACTGTTCTTAACCTGAAGTACCACTTTAGCTAATGGGGCCTCCCACCGCGCCACCGCCGTGCGATTTCTGTTCTCATCCTGAAGCAAAGTTCTTAACCCGAGGTACTATTTCTGGGTTAGCAGAGTCTGTAACCTGAAGCGTATGTAACCCGAGGTACCACTGTAATGGCATTTTGGGTGAAATCGTGTGCCTTTTGCAAATCCTGGCCTATCTGGTTTTTGTGGACCTCTCAAGGGGGAGCGCTGTGGAGACACGGGTGGCGCTGTGGATTAAACCACAGAGCCTAGGGCTTGCTGATCAGAAGGTTGCGGTTCAAATCCCCGCAATGGGGTGAGCTCCCATTGCTCAGTCCCTGCTCCTGCCAACCTAGTAGTTCGAAAGCACTTAGTCATGCTGCCCACATGACCCGGAAGCTGTACGCCGGCTCCCTCAGCCAATAAAGCGAGATGAGCGCCACAACCCCAGAGTCGTCCACAACTGGACCTAATGGTCAGGGGTGCCTTTACCTTTACCAACTACCGGTACTTCACTTGGCCCAAAAGAGCAAATAGCTGCATCTCTTCCAGCAGTGAGACTAGTGTTTCAGCCATACTAGTGTTTCACCCCCAAACCAGTTTTATTGCTGAATGTGAACTGCAGATTTTAAGAAGTAAAATCTTCCCAAGAAGATCTAGCAACAGAGTGTTGAGGACATTGACCTCCTGATTGCATCTGTCCTATACACTTAAGGTCACTTCACTTTAGAAATCTTTGTTTTATGTACACTAACAGTGGGGGAGGGGAGCAAAGTACTCCGTGAATATTTGACTTAGCACCTACTCTTCTTGTTCAGGTAAAATTCCCAGTGTAGTCAAATTTCATAAGGTAGCAGATCTGTAAATTTTGGGTGAGTTGTTTGTTTCTTTCCTTAACAAGGTGGGCTATTGGGCGGTCTTTTAAAAGAAGTTACATTGTTATTATCTTTTCTTCATAATGAATAATCAGAACTCTGCGTGAGCGTGTTCCATGTTGTGTTTGTGTGTGCATGTGTGCATACATGTTAGGTTGCTTTGAAAATGTACCATTATTTTAAACTCTGTCTCCTGACAGACCTATAACTGTCCAGTATGTTTCCTTGAGAAATATAATTTGCTGTGCTTTATTGTGGGCTGTGGTTTTTTGGGGTGTGGGTCATAAAAGCGGGAGGTTGGTGGTGTCAAAAACAGGGGGGGAAATGAAAGGTGAGACATGGAATGAGCCCAGCACATCACGAAAATGATGGAGAGATTGACAAGGGAATGAATGATAATACAGTTCACATTTGGATTGAATGAAGGGCTAACGAAACAAAAAACACCAAGACAGCAATGCGTACTCAGTGCTCATATGGAGGAAATTATCTGGTCTTTTAAAAAAGGGGGTGTGTGTGGGAGAGAGAGAGAGAGAGAGAGAGAGAGAGAGAGAGAGAGAGAGAACAACCCCTGACTTGCAGCGCCCACCTATGCAAGCTTACTTAAAGGTAAGCCCCAGTGCGTTCAGTGAGATTTACTCCTAAGCAGTGCTGTTTTTCTGGAAAAAGGCGTGCTGCAACTCACCATGAATGCCTCCCTTGTTCTCTTATAATAGCAATGGCGCCCACCTGAGAGGTGCGGGAACTCAGTTCCAGTGAGTTTCGGCTGAGAAAAGAAGCCCTGCCGCTAAGTAAATGTGTAGCCTTAAAGTATTCTTCCTATTCTGTTTTCGGCTTCCGTCATATGCAGGTAGAGGCTGCCATAACTGAAACTAGCAAATGTCAGTTAGTGTGATGGATAATCCATCCTTTGATACGCACGACTGAGACCATAGAGACAGACAGCAGAAATAAATGAACAGTTGTTCTTAATGCATTTGGTGAATCGGCACCTGTGATTGTTTGCGCGGGGGCTCCCCGCCTCAAGCCTTCTCTTGAACAATCGGTGCCATATAATTGTGAATGACTAGTTTAATTATTAAAGGACATATAACCGCAAGACATGTTGCTACGTATAACTGCACTTGTATAACTGTGTGCATAACTTGCTCAGTCAAGGGAATTGTACAGCGGTTAGGGTTACAAATCTCACAAAGTTGCTCCTTGTCTTGATCCCTGAGAAAGACGTTTCTGAATTCCTGTCTGCCGATTAGTCAAGACATTTTAGCTAAAGGTAAAACCTATCTATCTCTTTAGAGATACTCATAAGCAGGAGACTTTTAAAGTGGCCAGATCTCTTGGCCCTTTCTGTGCCATTATTATTATTATTATTATTATTATTATTATTATTATTAGCTGCAATTGCACAGTTTTGATTAGATTCAAGCCATCCACCTTTGCATTAAATGCATTAAATGTACTAGAGGTACCTATGCATATGAATTTGTACTTACAAATTTTTTATACGTGCACATTATTATTATTATTATTATTATTATTATTATTATTAAACAAATTGCTTCAAAGTGCACAGTGTTTGTGAGATTCCAGCCATCCACCTATGCATTAAATGCGTAGGTACCAGAGGTATCTATGCATATAAATTTGTACAGTGGTACCTCAGGTTAAGTACTTAATTCATTCTGGAGGTCCGTTCTTAACCTGAAACTGTTCTTAACCTGAAGCACCACTTTAGCTAATGGGGCCTCCTGCTGCTGCTACGCCGCCGGAACACGATTTCTGTTCTCATCCTGAAGCAAAGTTCTTAACCCAAGGTACTATTTATGGGTTAGCAGAGTCTGTAACCTGAAGTGTATGTAACCTGAAGCGTATGTAACACTGTACATACAAATGCAAAATAGCATCATGGGCCCCAACTCTTTCACCTATCTAGCAACTCCTCCACCCCACCCAGTGGGTGAGAAGCCAAGATTATTGGCATGTAATCTGATATTGATGTATAGTATAATATCCTTACGAAACTTTATTTGGTTGTTTGATCTGTCGTAAGGCAACGTTGCTCTACAGTAACAACTTGATACAAATTCATTATTCCAGTGGGTAATAATTATGATACGCAACAAAAGCACAGGAAGTCTTTTGACACCTGGAATTTTTATTTTTTTAAAATCTTGTAGGATGGGCTTCCATAGGCCAGAGCCCATTTCATTAAACACACTAAAGTCTGGCCCTCAGTCAGCAGATCGTCTGCATGGAAGAATGATGGGATAGGGAGCAAAATGTTATTACAAAGCGAGACCAGAGGGCCTAGCAACCCTATAGTTAGTAGCAGATGTGTCAAAGTATTATTTAGAGCAGTGTTCCCCAACCTTGGGCCTCCAGCTGTTTTTGGACTACAATTCCCATCATCCTTGACCACTGGTCTTGCTAGCGAGGGATGATGGGAGTTGTAGTCCAAAAACAGTTGGAGGCCCAAGGTTGGGAAACACTGATTTAGAGCACTAAGGACAAGGAGAATCAGTCAAAAAGAGTAAAAGATCTAATGTACTGAGTCTTTGCCTTCCTGTTTATAAAATATCAGCTGTTAACCCCATGATATTTTATATAAAAGGGGTAGAGGGGTAGTTTTGCTGGGGTGGCAAGGCGGGGTGAAAATGGTGAGATAGGGATTGAGAGAGAAGAGAGAAGGTGGCGGCAGAAATAGGGGGCTGCCCTCTGCCTGCCACCCCCATTTTTATAAGGACAAATTGCCATTACAGATTATATCAGTTGATGCATGTCTAAAGCTTATTTTCCCTTTCTCTTGATAGTAGAAATGTCTAAGAGCAAGAAGTCGTTGATTCTTTCACCTGTTGGGAATGATCAAACCAGACAATGTGCAGTGAGTCACACAATACTTTAATGAGCTTGTTGGGGATTTATTTCTAGAATCTGGTTATCATCAGACATGACCAGACGCATTGTGCAAAACCCATTGGCTTGTCTCTTTGTCCAACGGAAAAGGGCTATAGCGGCAAATATTTACAGAGCAAGATAATCTCTGGGAGGTAATGGCCCTGCTTTAGAAAGTGCCATTGTTGAGACCAGTCAAAACTCACTTCATCACTCACAAGTGATTAATGAAGCCAGATTCTTTAAGTTAGTTACATGTTGGCATTTATGTTCTCCTTATAAGATTACGTGAAGAAGTAGAGTTTCAGAGGTGATATGACTATGTACTGTCTTTTGTTTCAATGCTTGGTGAGATCTCAGAAGCCATAGGAATTTCTGGAGCAGTTTTGGAGTAGTTTGAAAGGATCACAGTGTTCATGTAGCATATTGGGTCTTTCCAGCAGTAGGATAAATTAGGCAAAACAGCAAAAATGGTAGAATAAATTAGACAAATTTACCCAGGGAAAGTTAAGCACTTCTAAGACCTTGTGGTTTCAACAGAGCATTAAGCACATCCTTTAATTTCCCACAGGCTTTTAAACTTTTAACTTTGCAGGGGCTTTTAACTTTGCATGAATTGTGTCCTTGGTTTCTTAAACTTGTAGAATTCAGTTCTTATTTTCACAATTTTGGGCCCCTTTGGTGCAGAAACTAGATCTGAAAATAAGCAAGCAGATACATTTTCATGGTTTCAAATTGAAATATTAACATAAGCCTTACTTTGCTGTATCAGAACATAAGGAAAACTGAATGAGGAGAGATGAAAAAGGGGAGAGTCCCTTTCTTGTGGCTGTTCCAAACCTTCTCCAGGAATGCACAGTAGAGTTTGAGTACTAGGAAAGATGGGGTCATGAAGGAAAGAGACCCCCCTGTTCTAAAGCTCCCGTAAATATTTCAGAGGTACTATAGCCAATGGGATGTGGGTGGCGCTGTGGGTTAAACCACAGGACTTGCCGATTGGAAGGTTGGCGACGTGGTGAGCTCCCATTGTTTGGTCCCTGCTTCTGCCAACCTAGCAGTTCGAAAGCACGTCAAATTGCAAGTAGATAAATAGGTACTGCTCCAGCGGGAAGGTAAACGCCGTTTCCATGTGCTGCTCTGGTTCACCAGAAGTGGCTTAGTCATGCTGGCCACATGACCTGGAAGCTGTACGCCGGATCCCTCGGCCAATAAAGCGAGATGAGCGCCGTAACCCCAGAGTTGGCCACGACTGGACCTAATGGTCAGGGGTCCCTTTACCTTTACCTTTATTTTAAGAAGAAGCCGGGAGAGTTTGAGGGATGCTCTCAGCTACCTATCAGTTGATGGGACAGAAGTGTGTCTTAAAACACCCTCTACAGTTCAAAGAAGAAGCAGGGAGTGAAGCTGCCTTTCTTGATCAATCCCATGCTTTCAAATCCCATGCTTGCCTTTCCCACACCTGGTGCCTTTGTGACATCAGGTGTGTGTGTGTGTGTGTGTGTGTGTGTGTGTGTGTGTGTGTGTGTGTGTGAAGGCTACATTTGGTCCGTGGGTCTGATGTTCCCCAGCCCTGCACTACAGGAAGATTAAATGTAACAAGAACTCAAGCTTCTTATTCTGGATTTGGAACTGCAGCACGGTGAAAAGAGAAATCTTCACTGGCTCGCATGCTGATATTTTCACCAGCAGTTATCATAGAATCATAGAATCATAGAGTTGGAATAGACCACAAGGGCCATCGAGTCCAACCCCCTGCCAAGCAGGAAACACCATCAGAGCACTCCTGACATATGGTTGTCAAGCCTCTGCTTAAAGACCTCCAAAGAAGGAGACTCTACCACACTCCTTGGCAGCAAATTCCACTGTCGAACAGCTCTTACTGTCAGGAAGTTCTTCCTAATGTTTAGGTGGAATCTTCTTTCTTGCAGTTATACTGCAAAGCATCTTTGGAACCTGAGATTCTTGGTGCAAAGAAAACGGGCTGGGCAATAAAACCACCCTTTCCCAGCAATGCTGTTTCTTTATTTTAGACTGCACCTCCCAACATCACTTCACAACAGAAAATGTTTGTATGCTATGGTTTGCGAGTTTGGCTGTCTAAAAAACTATATGCAGAGGTGGCGAGCACTGATTTTGAGCAAGTACAGGTTGCTTGGTTTATATTACAGTGCATTTGAAGGCCAGTGCCTCTCCCCCCCCCCCCCCAAAAAAAAAAACCACACACCCCCCAACAGTCACAATAATTGTGGGATAAGAGAAGAAATAATTCAGGCTCTGCGTAGTGTACTGTGCTGAACAATATTGGACTTGACAGTCTTGACATATAGTGGCTTTTAAATGCCAGAAAAGGTCTGTAGGTCTTGCAGTCAATGGAATTGCCTTTAGATTCTCTTGCCTTGCTATCCTTTTGCAATTTTCCTATCTCGGCACTGGAAACCTGCTCTGATGTGGCACTTCTTTAGCTCTACATTTTCACAAGGTCCGCTGGAAGCAGTTACAAAGCATTTCCATACAAACAACAATGCTAATTTATGATGTCTTCAGGTTGGAACTAAATTATCATGTTATTCTACTTAAGAGCTGGTTTGGGGTGTTGTCGCTAGCTCCCTTGTGCATTTAACTCCTCACATGAACAGTGTAACACAGGGAAACAAAGGAGGATATGTGCTATTTTGCAGATCTCCTTGGCTGAACAGGATGTCCAGTGAAACAGCCGATTAAAGTTCTAAGAAGCTTGTCCACCAATGTTACATTGTTCATGGGAGTGGAATAGAGGTGGACAACTATTTCATTCCATGAAGCCATACGTGATGGTGGGTGGGACTTGTACTGGGTGGGGGGGTAAATTCATAGACATTCATATAGGCATACCTCCCCATTTGTGTACCATTTTCTCTTGACAAAATTACATTTCTCCAGTTTGCCAAACAGCTTTGGGGCAGGCTGTGGAGAACATAACTTTTTGTGGGTGAATTATTATTATTAATATTCCGCCTATCTAACTGGATTTCTCCAGGCACTCTGGGCGACTTCCAGCAGTTAAAACATTAAGCACAGTAAAATATCAAACATTAAAAACTTCCATATACAGGGCTACCTTCAGATGTCTTCTAAAAGTCAGATAGTTGTTTATTTCCTTGACATCTGACTGGAAGGCGTTCCACAGGGCAGGCATGACTACTGTGAAGGCCCTCTGCCTGGTTCACTGTAACCTCACTTTTTGCCGTGAGGGAACCGCCAGAAGGCCCTCGGAGCTGGACCTCAGTGTTTGGGCTGAACAATGGGGGTGGAGACGCTCCTTCAGGTATACTGAGCCAAGGCTGTTCAGGGCTGTAAAGGTCAGCACCAACACTTTGAATTGTGCTCAGAAGCGTACTGGGAACCAATGTAGGACTGGTATTATTCAGCCCTGGCAACCACTCATTCTGTGATGATCAAGCAAATATGTATTTATGGAGGCAAGCAGGCAGGCAGGCAGGCAGGCACCTGACCTTATAAAAAGATGAATGAATGAATGAATGAATGAATGATATTTTGGCCGCTGCCAATATGTTGCCATTTGTTCAAGCAGATTGCTTGATGGCTGTTGTTACGGATTTTTCGACCTGCCTGGTTTTAGGTGTTTAATTCTCGCTTGGTATTTTGGTCTCTCTTTTACTGTCGTCAGCCACCTTGAGCACCCTCTGGTGGGATTGAAACTGAAAAAAGAAACAGAGAATTGTGTGTGGGTGTGTATCAAGAGAGAGAGAGCTCTGTGCACAGGCCTCAATTATGGCTCCTCTTTTGACCTTCAAGGAATGCGTTTTACCTCTCCAAGGACTGTGCGATAAAATGACAAACAATGCTGGGAAAGCAGATGGGAAAAAGTGTTTGTTCCTCTCAAAATACTGAAACTCGGTGGCATTAAACGAAGCTAAACTTTGGAAGACTCAGGACAGATGAAAGATGCACAGGACATAGTTGAACTATAGCATTTGCTCCCAGAAGAGGCAACGATGTCCACCATCTTGCCTGGGTCTAGAAGAGGATTAGACAGGGATAGTGGGTAAAGACCTGTAAAACATATTTTTATGTATGCGACAACGGCGGCAAGAGTCTTAATAGCACAAGGATGGAAGAATGAGGAAATCCCGATGAAAGAACTGTGGCAAGAAAAACTGATGGATTATGCAGAATTGGCAAAACTGACACACAAACTACGTGATAACGATAACTGTCACCTCAAAGACGAATGGGAACCTTTTATGAAATATTTGAAGAAGCAACAAAATGAACTGGACTCTTTGGCAGGTTTTGAATAAACATTCGCAAACTGTTTATTGTAAGATATAGATAGACAACTTGAGGATTTTGACAATTTTATAACATGCAGATGGAAATATGTGTTGAGAAACCAGAGAAAGGAGCTGAGGGAAGTCCGGGGCTGGGGTGGGAGGTTGGGGGGGGGGGTTGTTTTGTTTAGGGGGGGGGGAAATGGAGAGGAAAATAATAATAATGTGGATGGTGTATTTTTGATAAAACTATTGTGTTGAAATTTCCAATAATTAAAAAATAGAAGAGGATTAGACAAATTCATGAAGGATATGTGTATCAGGGCTTCTACCGCCCATGGGACAGAGGGTCATTGATGAATGATAATCCACCTTCTACCTAGGGTTTTAATAGGTCATAAGATTTTATGGTGACTATATTTGTAATGTATTTTTGTCGGTGTTTGTCCTTTGATGCTATGGCCTGTCGGCTACGCAAATAAAGTCTATTGATTGATATCAGGGCTTCTAACTTATGACTATGCTTTACCTCTGCTACCTGAGGCAGTTGGCCCCTGAACATCATTTTCTGGGAATTGTAGATGGGAATAATGCTGTCCTGCTTGAGTAATGATTGCGGGCTTCCCATAGGCATGTGGTTGGCCTTATCAGCAGGCTTTTCTTATGTGTATCCTAGAGCAATATGAAGTCCATAATTTTTAGGGTTCATCGGAATTGCCTGGAAATTTGAGGTGAGGAAAACAGGAGAGCTGGACATAGATTGGCGCTCTTCTCTGACAGGCAGTGCCCAAATGCACGCTGCTTGTTCCATAGGCAAAGAATCTAAATAATTTGTTTGCTGGTTTTTAATTTATTTAATCTTTTTTTCAATACAAACAACAACCGCAAAAGACACATACAACAGAAACCATAATAACACTACTAACACAATTTGACAAATCAACTTTGAATACTGATATACCTATGACTACACCTTTTAAACAATATTTCCCCAACTCTCCTCCCCCTACTTCCCACCATTATCCGCCTTATTGCTTAAATATTCCTTCCAGATTTCTTCATATTTATCCATTCTTAATTTGTGTCGACATGCAATTCGTTCATATGTAGCTGGTCTGTCCATATTATCAATCCATGTGCTCAATGGAATCTTTTTGCGGCTCTTCCAATTCATCAAAACAAGTTTTTTTTTCTTCTAATATGGCGTGGTACATTCATTTTTTTGACCCCTTGTAATCTCCCGCGTTTCCGGAATATAATTTAGAATTAAATTAAATTCCCCTAAATAACAATTTCTTTTTATTACTCTTGCTATAACTATCCTCACCTCCCACCAAAATGATCTTATCATCGGACATTTAATCATCACATGTACCAAGTTCGCATTTTTACTCCCACATCTCCAGCAGTTGTCTGCACTTGTTATTTTTTTCTGGTATAGTTTTGCTGGAGTCCAGTGGACTCTGAATATTATTTTCTGTTGTATAAGTCTTATACTAGGAATCTAAATAATTTGTTTCCAGATTTGCCCATTGGGTTACAGTGGTACCTCGGGTTAAGTACTTAATTCGTTCCGGAGGTCCATTCTTAACCTGAAACTGTTCTTAACCTGAAGCACCACTTTAGCTAATGGGGCCTCCTCCTGCTGCCGCGCTGCCGCTGCACGATTTCTGTTCTTATCCTGAAGCAAAGTTCTTAACCTGAAGCACTATTTCTGGGTTAGCGGAGTGTGTAACCTGAAGCGTATGTAACCTGAAGCATATGTAACCCAAGGTACCACTGTATTTGGAATAACAGTTCTGATGCAGAAGCAAAAAAGCTAATGCTATTCTAGGTGGCACCAACAGAAGGATAGCGTCCAGATCAAGGGAAGTAATAGTACCAGTCTATTCTGCCTTACTCAGACCATACTTGGAATAAAGGTAAAGGTAAAGGTACCCCTGCCCGTACGGGCCAGTCTTGACAGACTCTAGGGTTGTGCACTCATCTCACTCTATAGGCCGGGAGCCAGCGCTGTCCGCAGACACTTCCGGGTCACGTGGCCAGCGTGACATCGCTGCTCTGGCGAGCCAGCGCAGCACACGGAATGCCGTTTACCTTCCCGCTGGTAAGCGGTCCCTATTTATCTACTTGCACCTGGGGGTGCTTTCGAACTGCTAGGTTGGCAGGCGCTGGGACCGAACGACAGGAGCGCACCCCGCCGCGGGGATTCGAACCGCCGACCATGCGATCGGCAAGTCCTAGGCACTGAGGTTTTACCCACAGCGCCACCCGCGTCCCTTGGAATACTGTGTCCAATTCTGGGCACCATAATTTAAGAAGGATGTTGACAAGCTGGAACGTGTGCAACCAAGAAGATCAAGGGTCTGAAAACTAAGCCTTATGAAGAGCGCTTGAAGGAGCTGGGTATGTTTAGCCTGGAAAAGAGGAGACCAAGAGGAGATATGATAGCCATCTTCAACTATCTTAAGGGCTGTCACATGGAGGAGGCAGCATGCTTCTTTTCTCCTGCTCTGGAGGGTAGGACTCGAACCAGTGGCTTCATGTTACAAGAAAGGAGATTCCAACTAAACATTTGGGAAAACTTTCTGACAGTAAGAGCTGTTCAGCAGTGGAACAGACGCCCACAAGACGGGGTGGGCTCTCCTTCCTTGGAGGTTTTTAAACAGAGGTTGGATGGCCATCTTTCAGGGATGTTTGAGCTGAGATTCCCTCATTGCAGGGGGTTGGACTAGAATCTCAGTGTTCCCCAACCTTGGGCCTCCAGCTGTTTTTGGACTACAATTCCCATCATCCTTGACCACTGGTCTTGCTAGCGAGGGATGATGGGAGTTGTAGTCCAAAAACAGCTGGAGGCCCAAGGTTGGGGAACACTGGACTAGATGACCCTTGGGTCCCTTCAAACTCTACGAGTCTATGATTCTATGGAGTTTGAGAAGTTAATGTTTGCACTGCTTGATCTATATACCCTGAATGTGTTTTGCTGCAAATTGTCTAGAGAATGTTCACTCTTCTGTTGGATTATGCAGAGTAGCTGAAAGTACTTTACTTCACAAGCATAAATGAAGGTTCCAGTCTTCTGATTTAAAAACATGAATAGTCTTGCGGAAGGGATTTAGAATTTGGTTTTGTTTTGTTTTTCACTTTGAGGTTGTGGATTGAGTTTTGTTTTCTTGTTGCATTTATCTCACTTTTCCGTTTATGTATTCATGTTTCATTTTGCATTCAAATTGTTTTCATACTTATTTCTTGTAAGCTGCCAAGAGAACTTGTGGTGCAGCATGCAAATGTCATAAGTAAGATGTACAGTACAAAAATTTAGAATTGTTCTTAAATGGTTTCTTTGAGAATATGTTAATGCATCTGTTGTCTGGTTGGACCATGTTTCCATTTTGTCTCTGCCTTGTTTAGATGTTCAGCTTTTATTGCAACAGGAGTCAATGCAAATCTTGTTTCTAACAAGTGTTAGGAAAAGCTTTTTCTCATGTTAAAAACAGATTCACAGAACAATGATGGTGCCAGCTATATATAGATGGCGTAGCAGGAAGGTGGAGAGTCAAAAAACAACGAAAAAGCTTGCCACTATTAATGAAGCAGAGGTATACAGCATTGTTCTTTTGCAATGGTTAGAAACTCTTTAAACAAACCAACCAATGTAAATAAATCTTTGGTCAGGAGTTGTTAACAGCCACTGTTAGACATTCCTCAACAGAAAAGAAATGGGGGGGGGGGGACGTCACTCAGATATTATTTAGGCATAGCACTGGCTCAGTAATACAAAGGGATATTAAATCTGAAGCCATTAAAAAGACAACTCTTCATTACAGTGTATTTGCATTTAAACAATATCAATGTAAATAAAACCTTTTAATATTAAGGGAAAATTTTAGGACTGAAGTAAAAAAAAAAAAGTCCCAAGTTTCTTTTTCAAAGGGAATATTTTATGCAATTGCTTATACAAAGGGCATACTTTAGTATTTTACATTCCACACATTTTTTCCCCATGTGAAATATGAAATGTTGAAAGTCTCTCATAGGTTGACAGCCTGATCCTCATCCTGTTTAGTTGAAAGTGTAAGTCCCATGAATTGGAATTCATTTATTTATAAACCTTTTTATATGTACTGTACTGCTTTTTGGCTCTTACAAAGGGGGCCCTAAAGCAACTCATTTAAAAGCAAAAGGGAAATGGAATGAAAACAATCAAAAAACAATGAAACTGAGAAACAGGATGAGACTGCATCCAAGTAAGTGTGCTTGGAGGTGAGATCAGAAAGAAGCTTCTAGCACAGTAGTTCTCAAACTTGTTTCTCTAGGCCACAATTTCAGAATAAAAATCTGTTCGCGCCTCACCAATTTTTTTATTGATATGAAATACTGTATTTTTTCGTGTATAACACGCCCCCGTGTATAAGACAACCCCTATTTTGCGGGATACCAAATTAAGGAAATGGGGGGAGATTGCCCAGAGTTGTGGAGCATTTTGGGGGGGCGGATTGCCCAGAGTTGTTGACCCATCGTCTGCCCGCTTGACGCAAACAGCCGCCCAAAATAATAATAATGAATAATTAAAAAAAACACCGTCTTATTCATGGAAAAATATGGTACATTGGAAAACAAAATAGAAGCAAGTTGAAACAGTGAAGGTCTTAATTTGTTGTTGTAAGTCTGTTCCCTGGTTTTATGAAGTTATGTACCCAACCTTGAGGCAGTTGACAAGATACAGGCTAATTGATAAGTTTATGGTGGAATAGGGCTGGTTCTCTGCAAGCTCCTTTGTTAGTGTGGAAGACGAGGGGGATAAACCTTGCGCCACCTTCTGAGAAAAGTTATTCTATATTTTAAAATTAGATTTAGTTGAAGAAAGAAATGTGGCATCAGAGTTGTTGGTTCATACCAGTGCTTTTCAACCAGTGTGCCATGGCACCCTGGGGTGCCTTGAATGATGGTCAGGGTTTTAGAGTAAATGGACAACAAGGGATTTAAACTTAAACTGCAATTGAAAGTATAAAAGAAACATACGAAACAAGGTTATAATTTGCTGATAAATTTATTGTTAAGAATGCATTGTGCGGGAGATGCGGGGAAGCTCGAGAGAAATAAGTTGTTGAAAGGTTATGATTCTTTGTGTCTGCTTTTTGTTTTTTTTCTTTTGTTTTTTTCTGTTTATGTCTGAAAAAATGCAATAAAAATTATTTAAAAAAAAAAATGAATGATGGTCAGGGGTGTTTGTTGCAGCAGCAACTGCCCAGAGGACTCCCAAGGAAAGGGGAGAGGAGGCTGAGGGACCACTCCACAAGGGAGCGTGCGTGCTCAAAAAAGGGTGAGAGGCTGCCAGCTCTGCAGGCAAGGGGTGACATAACTGGGCTCCTGAGCCCCACAGGGGTGCCACAGGAAGAATGTAGTTGGTCAAGGGAGCCGTGGACTCAGAAAGGTTGAAAACCTCTTACCATAAGAGTTCCCACAGCTGTGACCCACATTTTGTTAGCTTACCTGTTAAAAGATCTGGCTCATGAAAGTGTCTCTTCCGCTTCTTTTTGTTTCAGAAAAATTGCAAGGGACAGTATTTCATTTAAAAATAATAATTGCTCTTTAAAAAACCCACAACATTTCCCTGGTTGTATGGTTTGGGTAAAAGAGGCTTTTGCCAGTTCTCTGAGAACAGACTTGTAAGTTCCAGCTGTGTGTGTGTGTGTGTGTGTGTGTGTGTGTAGATATATACAGTGGTACCTCGGGTTAAGTACTTAATTAGTTCTGGAGGTCCATACTTAACCTGAAACTGTTCTTAACCTGAAGCACCAGTTTAGCTAATGGGCCCCCCTGCTGCTGCTGCGCCGCCGGAGCACGATTTCTGTTCTCATCCTGAAGTAAAGTTCTTAACCTGAGGTACTATTTCTGGGTTAGCGGAGTCTGTAACCTGAAGCATATGTAACCTAAGGTACCACGGTAAACACATCAAAGTCGGAACGGAATTACTTTCGCTTGCTTTCCACAACAATATCTGTATTGGTCTCTGGTACTGAAATAATCTTTTATCTACCCATTTGAGAGCAAATCTACCAAATCTGGTGGGGCTTACTTCTGAATAAACTTGCATGAGCCTGGGAATTTTAATTTGAGGTTGTCATGATGAAGATTGAAGCAGGGCACCCTTTATTTTGAATTAAAAAGGTAAAGGTACCCCTGCCCGTACGGGCCAGTCTTGACAGACTCTGGGGTTGTGCGCCCATCTCACTCTATAGGCCGGGGGCCAGCGCTGTCCGGAGACACTTCCGGGTCACGTGGCCAGCGTGACAAAGCTGCATCTGGTGAGCCAGAGCCGCACACGGAAACGCCGTTTACCTTCCCGCTAGTAAGCGGTCCCTATTTATCTACTTGCACCTGGAGGTGCTTTCGAACTGCTAGGTTGGCAGGCGCTGGGACCGAACGACGGGAGCGCACCCCGCCGCGGGGATTCGAACCGCCGACCTTTCGATCGGCAAGCCCTAGGCGCTGAGGCTTTTACCCACAGCGCCACCCGCGTCCCTTATTTTGAATTAGTTTAATCCATAACACCTTTGCCTGTGGCTCTTCCCACCACCAGTATGCATCCCCTAACAGATTACTCTTGAGGGAATATAGCCCTCAGCAGAAAAAAATGTATATACTTCCCGATCCTGCAGTAGAGTTTTAGCTATATTAACTGCTGTTGAACTCAGTTGTATTTGGACATGTCATCAGCCTAACAGCTGGAGATACTCAGAGTACCTTTGCCCAAGCGAGTTGCCATCTATTTGCATTTTGCACTAGCCGCTGCTACTTAGGGAGTCCAGATTTTATCTGCAGTTCAGTGAAATTCAGACCCATTTGTTCTCATGAAACCTAAGTATGCTTTGGTGTGTGCTGAAGAACAATACTGGTGCCAGTGAAGATTTCAAGGAGATTCATTTCAGCAAGGAGGACGGAAGAGGGGGGAAAGGAGGAAAGCTGTGTTTCTTTGATCTGATTATGTCACAACTGTAAGAGAGCAGAGCAGACAGTCCCTTTTGTGTAAGGTCAAGCGGAGATCCTTGCAAGGATGGAGGCCTTGGCTTTCTGAAATTCTGCCAGAAGCAAACTGGGACAAGGCTTGAAAAAGGAAAACCAGAGTCTTTCCTCCCCAGTGGATCTGTGAGGTCCTGTTGCATTGTACTCCACTGTAGGAAACGAACATTCTTAATTGGGTAGGAAAAGTACTGGAACATTTAAAAAACACACTAATATGTCACAGCTTTCCATTGAGAAATTTTGTTGTTTAGTTGTGTCTGAATCTTCGTGACCCCATGGATCAGAGCACGCTAGGCACTCCTGTCTTCCACTGCCTCCTGCAGTTTGGTCAAACTCATGGTGGTAGCTTCGAGAACACTGTCCAACCATCTCGTCCTCTGTCGTCCCCTTCTCCTTGTACCCTCCATCTTTCCCAACATCAGGGTCTTTTCCAGGGGACAGCAGAGGACAAGATGGTTGGATAGTGTTCTCGAAGCTACCAGCATGAGTTTGACCAAACTGTGGGAGGCAGTGGAAGACAGGAGTGCCTGATAGTGCACATGAATTCCAACTTTGGAGCTTATCTTCGTTAAATACCCTTGTGTTGAAGCACAGCTGCTTTCAAGTCTGTTACAGCATGTCATAGAATTGAGGAGTTGGAAAGGGCACCGAGGGTCATCTAGGCCAAACCTCTGCAACGCTGGAGTCTCAACACATGGTCCCCCATCCAATTTGAATCCATACTGAACCCTGCTTAGCTCTGCAAGTGTGCTAGCAGTTTTATTGCTGCGCCACTAGGTTTTTGAGCTTTGCCATATGTAATGCCTGATTTTTGTCCATTTATTCTGTTGCACAAAAATGTTCTTATTTCATCAATATGTGCATTGCTGGCAACAAAGTGATTGCACAGAGCTATATTTCACAATGGGTCTCTGAAATATAGTCCACATGTATTTGATTATCCAAGTTCTATGTTAGAGTCTGAAAACATAAACCTTTTTGGGGTGTTTGTGGTTTTTTTGTGGGGGAGAGTTATGTCTTAACACGATCCAACACTGCTATAACAAATCAAGGTTTAGAAACTATCACACCAGCAATAGATTTGTATGCATAATATCCTTTATATGCTGCTACAGACTTGCTCTTTCCTTCATAAAGAAATATCTTGGCAGAGGTTCAAGAATTGCAGGTTTATGGACACGAAAGTTCTTTATTGTGTTACTAACTTTCTCTCCTACTTGTTATTGTGATGACTTCTGAGATCATTCAGTAAACAAACTTGACTTGACTGCTCATCCCTCCACCTAAGAAATTGCAGAGGAGCCTATAGGATGTATTCCCATTTTATCATTGTAGTAGCTTTATGAAGCAGACTAGATCAAGAGACAGCAAGTTGCATCTTGTTGCTTCTGAAGACAGGGTCTTTCATGGATGCAATGACCTGGTGCGTCTGAAATGTACTTGGCCCAACAAATGGTGATGTCCAAAACCCAGGACTGCAAACCATGGTTTGCAGGAACCAAGGGAAACTGTAGTTTAACCAACCAGAAACTATCCTCTCAAGGCAGGTGTGTGAGAGAAGGGGGAGCACCTCAGCTCATGACTCGCTCCCATTCCAACAAACCACAATTATTGAACTGGGGACATTTGAAATCTGTACCAGGCCATTATGTGAATGAGAGCACACTTTCTATTGGACCAGGCAAAAAATCTATGATCTATGGGCAAATCAGCAGGAGGGGCTCTGGATATGCAGAATGCAAAACAATTCCTCCTCTGTTCTCCTGACATCACACCATGAAAGAGAGCAAGGGTTACACCAGTTGACATACTTACACTCAATACTTACAAATGGTGACCAATGTCTCTTTAAAAGGGAGAAGAAAGCAAAGGTTCCTCCCCCGTGTGTGATGCTGGAAGTGCTTTTGATTGATGTTTCACCTGACATGGCTATGCCACCCCCCTTCCGTGTAGGATTTCTCTTTCAGTTACATTGCAAATCACTTTGAGATGCCTTATGGGAAAAGATTCATAACGGCTCTGGGATAGCTCAGTTGGTAGAACGTGAGGCTCTTAATCTCAAGGTTGTGGGTTCAAGCCCCATGTTGGGCAAAAGATTCCTGCATTGCAGGGGGTTGGACTAGATGATCACAGAGGTCGCTTCCAACTCTACCATTCTATGATTCTCTGAAATAAGGAAGGAATATTTCTAGTCCTCATCCATAACAAAAACATATTTTTTTCCTGATAAAGATGATCAACAAGATGTTCTTCTAGGCTCCGTGTGAGCTTTGAGGCATACTTCATTAATTTTGGTCTCAGCTTTGAGATATCATGGGTTCAGGGGTGTTTGACATTTTCAGCTGTTTCAGGAAAGCTGAACACTGTATTTTATTGAGCCTGACAAAACTCCAAAACAACATTACACATTTCTTGATTAGAATTTCGAAAAGGTCAGGCTGGCTGTTGGCTGATGACTTATGCTCAATCCGTATCTGTATACTTGTGTGAAATACAGCATTTCCAGAGTGTTAAAAATGTCTCTTGCAAATTGATTTAAATATTCACAGGCCCAGCCAGCTAAGAAAATATATGAGACTGTAACACACACACACACACACACACACACACACACACACACACAGCGAGAGACATCTAGGGGACTTATCAGAACAACCCATTCATTATTTGCTAGTTTGGTATGTCAAAAAAGTTCACTACCACAATTAGGCAAGCCTGCCTCATAATATCCTGTTTGCCCTCTGTGTTACAAGCCCTTTGCCCCTTTCATGGTTTGTAGAATATGTTGTGATTTCTACTTGTCGCCTTGCTTGCTGGATACTCAAGCCTAAAATAAATAATGAACAGTTATTAGCCTATGTGGACAGGTTACTGCTAAGCAATGGTTAAGATAAACAGAGGAAGGGAGAGCAAAACGTGTACCAAAATAGGAGTCTGGCTGTCAACTTGCAAAGCATCATTTTTTATTTTAGGAAGCCAATGTTAAAATCTGCAACTGTACCAATGAGAAAACTAGACCAGTGACAGCAAAGCTAGCACCATGGGAAAGGAAAGGCTACAATAAAGCTCACAACTGTTTTTAATGCAAGAGAAAAGAAAAAAGAAAAGTAGTTGCACCCTTATGTGGCTGTGGCAGAACTACTTTAACTAGGTACTATTATAGATTAATTAGGGACATGTGTGGCACTGTGGCCTAAACCACAAAGCCTAGGGCTTGCTGATCAGAAGGTCAGCGGTTCGAATCCCCGCAACGGGGTGAGCTCCTGTTGTTTGGTCCCAGCTCCTGCGCATCTAGCAGTTGGAAAGCATGTCAAAGTGCAAGTAGATAAATAGGTACCACTCCAGCGGGAAGGTAAACGGCGTTTCCGTGCTCTGCTCTGGTTTTGCCAGAAACGGCTTAGTCATGCTGGCCCGGAAGCTGTCTGCGGACAAACGCCGGCTCCCTTGGCCAATAAAGCGGGATGAGCGCGCAACCCCAGAGTCACCTGTGACTGGACCTAACGGTCAGGGGTACCTTTACCTTTATTATAGATCAATTAGAAATTATAGTTATTGATCATTAATGGAGATTTGAAGAACTGGATAACTCAGTGGTTACCACTGGTTATTTCAGAACTGGAGGTTTGATCAAGGCAAAAATCACAACCAAATTTTATCACCTGTTTTTTAGAAACTGCTTTAATACCACAGAAGACACATTTCTGTGTAGAACAATGGTGACCTCCAGTGGCAGAAAAAGCTGAATGGTACTAGAAATGATAGTCGGCAACTGATGACAACCTATATAAAAATATAGCAATGAATATTAATATGGCCTGTTACTAAATTAAAGAAATCACCCGTCAATTATTTAACACGCTTTTCATTTGCATAAAATACTCCTACATATAAATGAACAAATATAAGATTTAAGGGTTTGGATAAGCGTGCCCGAAATTATAGTAGCCCCTTTCTGTTGTTCCTCTTAAGTGTTAGTTAGAATTAAGAAAAATGAACATGTATGTAAGATGTGAAATATTCTTAAAATTCTATGATTGTGTTTAAGTTAGCATTGCATTTGGATATATCCTGAGCAACGGTCAAATAAAAATATAATAGTAGGTCCTTAGAAAAGCCAAAGTAAAACGGCTTCCCCTCCTTCTATAATATGAAAGTGTATGTAATTTTTGGTTTTAAGGCCTGTTAAATATGGGCATTTGGAACTGATATAATCCTAATGATTTGGAAAGAGAGATTAAAGCTATTCAGACTTACATTTTCCTTAAGGTCATAGCCAGGGAGAGAGTAGACGATTCCATACATTATTTTGAATGTAGAGTCTCTGCTGAGTTGACAAAACGATATTCTCACTAAAGGATTCCAACCTTTTTTTTGTTATCCTACCTTACTATAGAGCTGTTTACCTGATGTTATACATTTTGCCTAGCTTTCATTATTTTAGATGATACAAGCAGTTTGTCTACTGAAATTGCCTCTTGTTTAACCATGGATGTTTTTGGGCTGTGAAATATTATTTAAATTGCTTTGGAAACAAATCTGTTGTACTAACATTTGTATGAATCCTTTCTGTATAGAAATGCCTCTTACGACAGACCTAGATGTGGTAAAACCCTGACTAGGCCGAAGTCAAACCTAATTCCCGTTAACTGTGATAGGATAGGAGCTCTATCCTGTTCTGTGATTTCTGTGCCAGCAAATAATTGCTTAGAGTTGGCCTTCTATTCCAGTAACCCATTTTCATGAAGCAGAACAATACTTTGGGCATGTACATATCATGCCTTTCTTCTGGGTAACACTATTCTGTTTTCTTTGCATATTTGCAGGTGTTGGGATTGTTGGTATGGACGCTGATTGCTGGAACAGAATATTTCCTATATCCTGTCTTCGGCTGGGTAATGTTTGTAGCTGTGTTTTACTGGGTCCTTACGCTGTTCTTCCTAATCATCTACATGACAATGACGTACACTCGGATTCCCCAAGTGCCGTGGACCACTGTAGTGAGTATCAGCTTTCATCTAATTCCAGTGGCGTAGCGTGGGGGGTGCAGGGGGGGCCGGCCGCACCGGGCGCAACGTCTGGGGTTAGGGCAAATCCACAGGTTAGGGGGCGCAAATCCACGGTTAGGGGGCGCAAATCCACGGATTAGGGGGCGCCTTGTCCCGGGTGCTGACAACCCACGCTACGCCACTGTCTAATTCATAACACGGTACTTGCTTTTCCACAAAATAATAATAATGCAAAAGTGGAGCATTAACCAGCGACACCACCCAAGGTATTGGGGGGGGTGTCAAATAGGTCCTTCCTAACACCGGTTGTTACTGACCCAAATTTTGAAGACAGTGCATTAGCTGGGAGACTTAAAACAACGATGATTGTATGGAATTGTTCCTGGGGCACAGATCTTTTGACAAAGGTTGTTGTAAAAGCAGAAGCTTCAGCTAGATGTGAGCAAACCTAGATGAGTTTTCAGTAGAGAAGTCCGGCAATAACAGTAAGTCTAGGACTGTGGCCACAGGAATAAGCTCTCATCTCTTGTTATTTGCATTGCTTCCAGTTGGATAGGAAGCATCTATTGAACATTGCACATGGGGGGAAAACTACCCTTTTGTCTTTCTTTGCCCTCCCCACAGGGCCTGTGTTTTAACGGGAGTGCCTTTCTTTTGTACTTCATTGCTGCCATTGTAGACGCATGTGCCGTCACCAAGGAATTGGACAGCCACAACTACAACAGCTGGGCAGCTTCTTCAGTAAGTTAGTTTTTAATCTTTGAATCATGATTAGCACTCAAAATATGGAAGTGGGTGGAGGAAGTTGTTTATGTGTTCCAACAAATATTCAGGAACGAGGTATTAAATTGCTGCACGTTGAAAGAGGGGTAATCTAGATACGTAAGCATTGTCGATACCATAATAAAGAGACTGGCACAGCATCTTCCTTATTTTCTTTATTTCTTCTACACTAGAATTCAAAACCTCATGGGTCTATTAAAACACACTTTTGTTCACCCCTGAAGACATCCCCTACATTGTCTCCCAAGACAGACAGGTGCCAATTTTCTTGCTACAAAGAGGAAAATTGTGGTTTAAGCTCTGCTTACAAACCAGGATATGAAACCAAGAGGTTTCATTAACCTGAGACCATTAAAACAGTGGAGGATGCTGAACTACCAGCTCACTTTAACCACATGTGAACTGAAACCAAAAGAATTCCTTACATGGCAAGCTGAACAGAACAGGGGTGCTCAAGACAGGGCCCTGAAGGACAATAAAACGATGAGTGGTTATTTTAAAACCCTTTTCTTGTACCCCATGAGTGATCTGGGAATATAAATAAATCTGCTAAATGGTTTTTAGAATGTTGTATTATTTTATTGTTGTTAGCCACCCTGAGCCCACCTTCAGCTGGGGAGGGTGGGATATAAATAAAATTTTATTTTTATTATTATTATTACTATTTTCTAACAGCTGTTTTCTTTTCTCCCACAGTTCTTTGCATTCGTTGTAACTTCCTGCTACGGGGGAAATGCCTACTTTAGTTTTGTATCTTGGAGATCGCGGAACTTGCAATAAATGTCCTCTTTAAGTTAAGAAAAAACACATTTGGGTATAATGCATCGTTTTTAAATTATCAATTCCTGCAGTGGTTTTTCTTAATGCTCAGGCAAAGCATTTTTACTCAAGAGAGTTTCAATGGCTCATGGCTCACATAATGGCCAAACCATAGTTGACTGTCAGGAGGATGCTGTGGATTTTCCTGTCTCTCCCTCATACAAGCTAATTCCATCTTCTTACTTCCTGATTTGTGGTAACCATTGTTTCCTGTGACTTCCAAATTGCAGGATACCATAAATGAAGAAACTGATTATGGATTAGCATGAGGGATGGTGAGAAGAAAGCATGGAAGCTCATAGCATGTTCCCAATAGCCAAACCCACAGTATGGCTATGATACCTAAACTCAACCAGTGATCATGTTAGCATCTAATACTGAACCAAGATTCAGTACAATGCACTCTCCCTTTCTCCTGTGCGAGTTGGAGGACATCAGAAAGTTTTACTTAATTTTCTTTAAGGAAGGCTTGTAGCATCTGGATTAGGGTTTACGCTAGAACAGTAACTCTGGCCAGTTTCAGAACAAGCAAACTTCAAACCATGGTTTATGAAGCTGTCTTGTTTAAACTAACCATAGTTGATATAAACTACAAACCCAGTTTAAGTGTGATGTGACAAGCTGTGTTTGAGGGGAAACTAAAGCAGAGGTTTCTGAAGTCATCCTGGCTGTGCAGGAAGAGATGAGAACATGTGAGGCCAAGGGGAGTCTGTGATCCGGAAACCAAGCCTTATGAGGAACAGTTGAAGGAATTTGGTATGTTTAGCCTAGTAAAGTACTGAGAGGAGTTATGATAGCCATCTTTGAATATATAAAGGGCTGTCACAGGGAAGATGTAGCAAGCTTGTTTTCTCCTACTCTGGAGGCTAGGCCCCGAACCAATGGCTTCAAGTTACAAGAAAGGAGATTCCGACTAAACATCAGGAATAACTTTCTGACAGTAAGAGCTGTTCGACAGTGGAACAGACTCCCTCAGGACCCTCCTTCTTTGGAGATTTTGAAGCAGAGGTTGGGTGTCTTATCTGTCATCCATGAGCTAGCTGAGATTCCTGCATCACAGGTGGTGACTATCAGGATCTCTTCCAGCTCTACAATTCTATTATTCTAGTGTGAACCAGACTAATGAGTTTGATGGTGCCTACTTCCAAGAAAGTATGCATAAAGGCCTAAATGGCCTTAGCCCCGTATAGCTGAAGGAGTGTTTCCACCTCCATCATCCAGCCTGAGGTCCAGCTCCGAGGGCCTTTGGGCGCTTCCCTCACTGTGAGACATGAAGCTACAGGGAACCGGGCAGAGGGCCTTCTTGGTCGTGGCGCCCGTCCTGTGGAACGCCCTCCGATCAGATGTCAAACAAATGAACAACTAAAAAATTGTCCAGTAGCACCTTAGAGACCAACTAAGTTTGTTCTGGGTACAGTGGTACCTCGGGTTAAGTACTTAATTCGTTCTGGAGGTCCGTTCTTAACCTAAAACTGTTCTTAACCTGAAGCACCACTAATGGGGCCTCCAGCTGCTGCCGCACTACCGGAACACGATTTCTGTTCTCATCCTGAAGCAAAGTTCTCAACCCGAGGTACTATTTCTGGGTTAGCGGAGTCTGTAACCTGAAGCGTATGTAAGCCGAGGTACCACTGTATAAGCTTTTGTGTGCATGCACACTTCTTCAGATACACTGAAACAGAAGTCCAGTGTTTCAGTGTATCTGAAGTCCTTCTGTTTCAGTGTATCTGAAGAAGTGTGCATGCACATGAAAGCTTATACCCAGAACAAACTCAGTTGGTCTCTTAAGGTGCTACTGGACAATTTTTTATCTATTTCTACTGCATCAGACAAACATTGCTACCTACCTGAAATGAATAAATATTTGACTTTTAGAAGACACCTGAAGGCAGCCCTGTTCAGGGAAGTTCTTAATGGTTGATGTTTTGTTGTTCTTTTAATATATTGTTGAGAGCCACCCAGAGTGGATAGGACAGTCAGATGGACAGCATATAAATAATAAAATTATTATTAGAAAGAAGCCTTAGTTAGATTTGAAGGGGAATATAAGGGATTAAGACTGGAAACCTCCACCACGCTGGACTGGGGAGGATTTGTAGGGAGTGAAGACATTTCTCTCCTTGCCTCTGCCGGTTCATCTCATCTCCTGCTAACTGATGACAGTGGGGTGGTGTTTCTGCTACTCTGCCAGCACAGACCTCCCTCTTCTGCACATTGAAAGTATTCCACCCACTGGTTTCTCATCAGTCCAGAAGAAAGCTCTGAATAGGGTGTTCCAAGGATAAGACTGAGCCAGCTTGGAATCCCAAGTTGCTTTCTTAGCCTGTGCTGGCCAGTCGTGGGTGTGATCTGGGCCCAATTCCTGCACCAGCCTAAAGCCCCATCTTCCTGTCTCCACACCAATGCCTCCGTGAGCGTGTCTCGTTTCTAGCAAGGAGCAATAGTGTACTCTGCCTGATTAAGAAGTATTGTGAATATTTTACATCAATTAATATGTTTCAGAAGGCAGTGTATGTATTATGTTGTAGCAAAATGTGCCTCCCTTTATTTTTTTTACTTTGTACATATAACTGTCACAGTCTGATTCTATATATATTGACTCAGATACACATAGGACTGCAGCTTTTAGAATAGGTGGTGAGATATATATTAGAATAATTTATAATATTTTTATACATGTTAACTTTCTGTGTCTAGGAAAACTTTCCTGCTTAAAGGCTACTGTACACAGTCTTGAAGATTTAGAGATCTAAAAGAGATTCTCCTTGGAGCACTAATGTTATCTAAATTGGCCTGGAAGAAAATATTCAGCCTCTGGTTATTGTAACAAGACACAATCTGGCAATTGCTTACAAGAGTTAACCATCTAATGGTGCCAAAGGCCAAAGTTAGTGTACTATTCTGAAGCTGCTGCAGTGTAAACATATGACTAGAATGGGAAATCTACAAGACTGTAGAGTGGATCCTTTCTCAAATTAATATGGGTAGGCCAATCAGCTTTCATTGCTGGTAGATTGTTAGAAGCAGTGGGAACATTCAAAATCCACAGCTCAATTTTATATGTGTCTACTCGGAAGTAAGTCCAACTGAGTTCAATGCAACTTACTCCCAAGGAAGATGTGCCTAGGATTGCAGTCTTAAAGAAATTACTTTTTAAGTAACTGGCTCATATTGGGTGGCTATGTGGAAGAAACAGAAAACCGTCCTCTGGAAGTTCACATTTTGTACATTCTTATCTCAGACATAAGTTCTTTTTCATTTGATCGCTGACAAACAAGTTCTTCCTTGATTATGGATTTGTCCAATAGCAATATCGGTGCTATGATATTACAGCAGAATCTATGTTGGAGATGATCCGATTTTTTTTTTTCTTTCAATCTGCGTATTACGATTACCAAGCTATTTTTTATATATATAAAAAGCAAACCATTTCCAACCTGTGTGGTGCCATGACCTTCTCCTCCTTCGTTGCACATTTTGTAAAGTATTGGATTTGTATTCCCTCGAACCATTTCAATGTACATAAAAACAAAAGTTTTTTTTAAAAAAATTAATTGTTGCAGTGTTCTTTATTTCACTTACTAATTCAAAAATTGTGGAATGTCAATCCAAGGAGTATTATTTATACCTTGATCTTTGACTCGGTAAGCAGGCCTTCTTCCTGTCAAAGGTCTCATTTCTTCAGGACCAATCTGTCAAGAACCAGCATGCTGGGCAGGAATGAGAGCTCCAAACAAGGCAGAGCCACCCCTTCTTCTTCTCTCTTTCTGTGAGACATGGGGTCACCATCCTTTTTGGGCCTCTGGGCACACTTGCAAACAAGAGATCCTGTCATCTGCAATAGAATTGTAGTGTTGGAAGCAACCCCAAGTGTCATCTAGTCGAATCCCCTGCAACGCGCACACACTCTACAACCAAGCATACACCACAACATATTACATTAACTACAGCAGAAACCTTTCATGCCTAATTTCAGCAGGTGCAATGGACTGTAGGGGTATCAGGGAAGGCCTTTTGCAGCCGCATGTACACTGGATCAAGTTTCGTCATTTGTTACAGTAGCACAGGCTCTGGTGGGTTGAGTGGATGAGGCCAATAGAAGATCCAATGGTCAAGGCAGCGATTTCTACACATGCTATAGAGGGAACCGGAGGAGCAGATGGGGCTCGCCAACCTGGGAAGGTGGTCGCCCTTCTAGAAGGAAAACTGATGCCTTGCAGTTACAGTCGTAAAGGTAAAGGGACCCCTGACCATTAGGTCCAGTCGTGACCGACTCTGGGGTTGCGGCGCTCATCTCGCTTTATTGGCTGAGGGAGCCGGCGTACAGCTTCCGGGTCATGTGGCCAGCATGACTAAGCCGCTTCTGGTGAACCAGAGCAGCGCACGGAAACGCCTTGGGTTAAATATAAAAAGTAAAGGTAAAGGTACCCCTGCCCGTACGGGCCAGTCTTGACAGACTCTAGGGTTGTGCGCCCATCTCACTCAAGAGGCCGGGGGCCAGCGCTGCCCGGAGACACTTCCGGGTCACGTGGCCAGCATGACAAAGCTGCATCTGGCGAGACAGCGCAGCACACGGAAATGCCGTTTACCTTCCCGCCAGTAAGCGGTCCCTATTTATCTACTTGCACCCAGGGGTGCTTTCGAACTGCTAGGTTGGCAGGCAACCAACGCACCCTGCCGCGGGGATTCGAACCGCCGACCTTTCGATCGGCAAGCCCTAGGCGCTGAGGCTTTTACCCACAGCGCCACCCGCGTCCCTTGGGTTAAATATACATTGGGTTAAATATGCTTCAGGTTGAGCATTTTCAGGTTACGCTCCGCGGCGACCCGGAAGTAACGAAACTCGTTACTTCCGGGTTTCGCCGCATGCGCAAATGCTCAAAATGACGTCATGCGCAGAAGCGGCAAATCGTGCCCCGTGCACACACAGTCACGGGTTGCGTTCTACTCAGGATGCGAACGGGGCTCCAGAACGGATCCCGTTCGCATCCAGAGGTACCACTGTATACTCATCCATGAGAAAAGAGGCTTCAGGAGTAAACCCTGAAGAAAAATCTATACCCTCTGCCACGCAGGATACCTTCAGGGGAAGAAAAGGCAAACCCCTTCCTCCATTTCAGCAGGGGTTTCAATCACCCCTTCTGGACAGGGGAACCAAGTCATCTTCTGAACAGGTGGTGGAGGAGGGTGATTGATGGACCTAATAAGGACCTGGCCTGTGAAGCCAAAATACTTCTCTCCTGATTTAAAGGGGGGAAATGGTATAATGGTCTAGTAGGCTACCGTATTTTTCGTTCCAGAAGACACACTTTTTCCCTACTAAAAAGTAAGGGAGACTGTGCGTCTTATGGAGCGAATGTGCGGTCAATCGCTGGCTCCCTTTCTGGCCCCGCTCCCTTGCCCAGGCCTCCATTGTTCTGCAGATGGAGGCTGTTTCCCCAGCGACATGTGACTGGCTGATTAGATTATCTGTTTGGAAACTGTAGAAACGGCTCCCTTTCCTTTCCTAAAGCTGCAGAACTGTGAGTTGAACCCCATAAAAACCCTTTGCAAAGTAAGCTCAACAACTTTGAGCTGATCCTCAAAAAAGGGGCTTTTCTCCTTTGCAAAAGAAGCTGCACAACTGTGAGGTGATCCCCCAAAAATGGGGCTTTCCCCCTTTCCTCCTCTAAAAACTAGGCACGTCTTATGGTCAGGTGTACGTTAACTCTTTTCTTAGTCTGGTCTCTGGGCTTGCTGTGTTATGATAATGCTCCCACCCCCCATACGTCTGAATGAGAGATAAATGAACCTTTGTTGTGGTCCCTTGGAATGTTACTGTGAAGGTAAGGTTTTTGTGGAGACCATGTGCACTATCTCTTTTTGTACAATACATCCCTGCACACAGAAATTAGACAAACTACACACGAAGAGAGTAAGAAATGCATAAGGTCCTTTATTCACACTAGCAGGGACAAGGATTACATATTCCTCCTGTGTATTTGGGGTGAAGCTGAAATTTCTGCTGATCTCAGCAAGCCCCTTTGAACTTTGACAGGTGGGCACTCTTGTTCCAACCTGTCAAAATTGGCCCATGGGGTATGGGCACAATAAGGAGAGAAGTTCCATTCCTGACATATAAAGCTATGGCTGCAAAGATCTCTGCCTGAATTCCTGGAGAGGTGCTGCTCACCATTGTTGTCAGAGGGTGGTCTGGAAACCAAGCCTTATGAGGAACCATTGAGGGAACTGGGTATGTTTAGCCTGGAAAAGACGAGACTTGAGAGGAGATACGATAAAAGGTAAAGGTAAAGGTACCCCTGCCCATATGGGCCAGTCTTGACAGACTCTAGGGTTGTGCGCCCATCTCACTCAAGAGGCCGGGGGCCAGCGCTGTCCGGAGACACTTCTGGGTCACGTGGCCAGCGTGACATCGCTGCTCTGGCAACACAGAAACGCCGTTTACCTTCCCGCTGGTAAGCGGTCCCTATTTATCTACTTGCACCCGGGGGTGCTTTCGAACTGCTAGGTTGGCAGGCGCTGGGACCGAGCAACGGGAGCGCACCCCGCCGCGGGGATTCGAACCGCCGACCTTTCGATCGGCAAGCCCTAGGCGCTGAGGCTTTTACCCACAGCGCCACCCGCGTCCCTCCACAGAGCCACCCGCCATCTTCAAATATCTAAAGGGCTGCCACATGGAGGGTGGAGCAAGCTTGTTTTCTGTACAGGAGGCTAGGACCAGAACCAATCGATTCAAGCTAGAAAAAAGGAGATTCCAACTAAGCCATCAGGAAGAACTTTCCAACTGTAAAGAGCTGTTGGACAGTGGAACAGACTCCCAAGAGAGGTGGTAGACTCTTCCTTTGTTAGAGCAGAGGTTGGATGGCCATCTGTTACGTATGATCTAGTTGAGATTCCTGCATTGGAGGGGGTTGGACTAGATGGCCCTTGGGGGTCCCTTCCAACTCTACAATTCTGATTCTTTGTGAGTACCAGCGCCTGTTTCCCAATGACATGCTAAACCCATCTAAGTAGGCTGTGACAGCAAACTCCTTAAATTAATTGTGTGGTAAGTATTCGTCAATTAAAGCTTAAAGGTAAAGGTACCCCTGCCCGTACGGGCCAGTCTTGCCAGACTCTAGGGTTGTGCGCTCATCTCACTCTATAGGCCGGGAGCCAGCGCTGCCCGCAGACACTTCCGGGTCACGTGGCCAGCATGACAAGCTGCATCTGGCAAGCCAGCGCAGCACACGGAACGCCGTTTACCTTCCCGCTGGTAAGCGGTCCCTATTTACCTACTTGCACCCGGGGGTGCTTTCGAACTGCTAGGTTGGCAGGCGCTGGGACCGAACGACGGGAGCGCACCCCGCCGCGGGGATTCGAACCGCCAACCATGCGATCGGCAAGTCCTAGGCGCTGAGGTTTTACCCACAGCGCCACCCACAAAATGAAAGCTTATGCCATAATAAAATTTGCTGGTCTTATAAGGTGCTGCAAGGCTCCCTGCTGATTTTGCTGTAGTAATAGACTAACATGGCTCTCCCGCTGTAGAGGCGATAAAGGGAAGTGGACATTCCCAAATTGGTGCCTACATTATCATATCACTCACCTCAATTATATTCCTTATTGGGGAAAGTTGGCGATAATGAGTAAAAACTTAAATTGAAGCAATTGAGCAGTCTTCTTTTTTTAAATAAAAAAAACACCATAGTGCCTTATAAAAGGAGAAGTTGACTAAAATGCTCAACTATTATGCCACTGTTTCTGCACAAGCAGCAGGAGATAAATAGGGAAGGGTTTTTGTTTTTCCCACCAGAACCTCCTGTTAGCATGTTTTGTTCACAATCTAGAGTTTTATTTGCTGCCTATTAAGATCTAATTAAAACAAAACAACAGTCCAGAGCTTAACCTTTGTAGAGGAAGCTGGTAGCATAGAATGGAAAGCCCATCACTTGCACCTCCGTGTAATTAACCACCTACTTTTATTAAACAGAAGAGTGAACCCTGAAAGACCTTTCGGAAAGGAAGTTGCAAAGCTAAAAGACGACTTTCCAAATTGCCGGATATTAGGTGGGGGTGGGGTGGAGGAAGAGAAAGACGCCGTCATTGTTTTTAAAGCTTTTAAAAATGAACAGCCCAGCAGTCTTGTGACACCTCGACGACTGAAATATTTATTGTGGAGTTAAGTTTTGTAGAAAGCGTTTCCCTCAGTAACGTAAAAGGAGAGTCGGCCCCTCTGCCTGAGACGGGATAGGCAAATAAAAGCGTCCGCGAGAGAGGCCTCGGGCCCGGGAGTCTCGTGTGAACTCTCGCACCGTGTAAACTCAAGTTTTAAGAGTTCTTGTTAAGGAGGGTGGGGGGTCCCCTCCTCGTCCCCTGCAGCCAAGCCCCGCTGTCCCGGCTGCTAAAGCTCTGGCTTGACACCCCCACCGTCCCTTTAGGAAACGGCTTCTGTCTGAGGCGGCCGCCGCCCACCTTCCCTCTTCAGGACGCGCGCCACAGATTTCCACCAGGCCGCCTGGTGGAAGAGACTCAGGGGCGCCGGAGCCTCGCTCGTCCTCTCCGCCCCGCTCCAGCTGTGCAGAGAGGCGCTGCAGCCAGCCAGCCAACCCAGCCCGCCCCGCCCTGTCCCGCCTCCGGAGCCCCATAGCGGTCCTAGAAGCGCGGAGGAGGAGGAGGAGGAAGAAGAAGAGCGCGTGAGGGAAGGGCCGGCCGCGCCGTCTCCTCGCCCGCCAAGATGTCTCGCGGGCTGCAGGTGGTCCGCACCGACGCCAGCAGCGGCGGCGCGTCGACGTCCTCGGCGGCGCCTTCGGCCTCGGGGCCGGACTCCGGGCTGCTGGACAGAGGCTACGCGGGCTCTTGCTCCGCCTTGCTCAAAGTGGCCCAGATGGTAAGGGGGCCGAGGCGGGCGGTCCAGGGATTCCGGGGGTCCGGGTTCCTTCTCCAAAGTTTTGGAGCTTGTTTTGCCGCGCGCCTTTTTTCCCCTCCTCAAGGGAGGACGACGTGGCCTAAATCTGGCGCTCCAATGAGAGGCGGAGGGCTTCTTGCACGTGTTGCTCCCGCCAGCGCGCTTCTCTCCAGAATAGCGGGCGCCACATTGCGCCGTCGAGCGCGCGAAGGAGAAGCGCGGCTCTTCGCGCTGTTCTCGCTCCACGCCGCCTTTGGTCAAGCCTGTTTGGGTGTTGGGGGGGGAAGCTGAGCTGGCTGCTTGTTTCAGAGTCGATGGCCTAGCAACTGTGACTTGCTGTATTTACGCAGAGGCGTACCTAGGCCCCCTCGTGCGTCCGTGGCGAGGAGCTGTATCTGCGCCTCCGAAGGCGGGAGAGACCATGGACTCAAAAAAAGTTTGCTTTCCGTCGTCTTTCGCGCTCCGCCAGCGACTTCCTCCGCGGCCATGGGGTCGGCTCTGCTCTGCTCAGCCTTTCCGACGGCTCAGCTGCCTGCCTGCCTGCCTGCCTGCCTCCCTCCACTTACTGCTTTCCCTTCTGCCTCCTTCCTTCCTTCCCGTTTTCCTCGTCTTGCAACTCTCGCCTGCTCTTCATCTTTCTTCCCTCCGCGCGCACTTCTAATAGCGCCGCTTAGATGCCCTGGAAGAACTACAAAGGACGGAGACCTACAAGCTTGCCGTAACTGTTTGATAAATTAAGTGCCTTGGGGCACAGGTAGGGCAGCTACACTTGTTAGGGTTTCCCCCCCGGAAACAAGCCTCCTTCGTGAAAGGGCACATTTGGATCCAGCCCTTTACCTTTGTTTTGTGTTTGTTGTGCATGGTTCTAGATCTGTTGTGCATTTGTTGTGTTTGTTGTGCATGGTTCTAGATCTGAAAAAATAATAATAAGGGGAAGCTTTGCATCTGCATATGAATTGAAAACATGTCAACTTAAGATTTCTTTAGGACATGACAGGATTAAAGCTCAAGATTGCTAAACCCTTTGTCTTTTTTAGCTTGGAAGCTAGCTCTGGAAAGACTGCATTAAAAATCATCGCTTGCTAGAAAGAGAAACCTTTTTGCTGTGATCTTTTCCCCATGTGAGGGCTCTCTATTTCAGCTGCAGCTGAATTTCCTCAGAGGTTTCAAAATGTAAAACCAATTCAGTATGGCATTTTTGTTTGCTTGTTTCTTAAAAAAGGAGGGCTCTATAAATATTGAAAGATTTGCTGTGATTTGAGTAGCATTGTAAAGAACTAGTAATAGCAGATTCAGCTGAGTCAAAACAGGAAGGCACAAAAAATGTGTTTCCTGTTCAAAGAAGACCCTAGGAACTGAGGTGCTTTACTGGCAACTACTTTCTCTAACCTTGAAAAAAAAAGCTAGAGAAAGTATTGCACATGGTAACCCCGACATCTGAGATTTACAAAGGGAATTCTGCTCAAATGCGTAACTGTCAAGTTACGGCTTATTGTATCAAATCTCTTATCTTGCACACACTTGTTGCATTGCACAGTGGGGACTGGAATCCATCTTTCACTAGAGAAGGTGCATGAGTTTTCCAGGATCTCTTCCCTATCCCTTTCATTATTATTATTATTATTATTATTATTATTATTATTATTATTATTATTATTTTTTGAGGATTTCTCAAGTGGGATTGCATTACCCCGCTAACAGAGAGGGGGGGGGAAATATGATCTCTTAACTTTTACCTAGGAGGAATAATTTTTTTTTACAGATTATAAATTCAAAAATACATATTGATTGAGAACTGGTAGACTGGTGTGCTCTGGGAGATCAAGGTTTTGTATGCACCTCAATGAAAACAAGGGACGCGGGTGGCGCTGTGGGTTAAACTACAGAGCCTAGGGCTTGCTGATCAGAAGGTCGGCGGTTTGAATCCCCGCAACGGGGTGAGCTCCCATTGCTTGGTCCCAGCGCCTGCCAACCCAGCAGTTCAAAAGCATGCCAGTGCAAGTAGATAAATAGGTACCACTCCGGTGGGAAGGTAAACGGCGTTTCCGTGTGCTGCTCTGGTTTGCGAGAAGCAGCTTAGTCATGCTGGCCACATGACCCGGAAGCTGTATGCCGGCTCCCTCGGCCAATAAAATTAGATGAGCGCTGCAACCCCAGAGTCGTCCGCCACTGGACCTAATGGTCAGGGGTCCCTTTACAATGAAGATAGCCGCTTTTTCTGGGGTTTCCTTTTTTGCATGAAGAGCTACCCTTCATGGAAGCGAAGGTTCTGAAATCTCCATCTGTGCAGTGGAATCGTTTATCTCCATGAGGGGTTGCTGAATTGGTTTGAAAGAGCAGTTCAATTCGGGCATTATATGGATGAGTAAGTAGAATATGTGGATGGGGAGGAAAGTGCCACTTCTGTTCCACCTGTCCCTGTCACCTTGCACGAGTTGAAGGACAACCATCTGCAGTGAGGGACCTCTGGTGCTTAATGGAAACTTCCCATGGCAGTGTAGAGCCTGGATTTCTCCAGTATTCTGCATCTTGTGGGGAATCTATAGGAGCACAATGCCTTCGCTGCAGACACTCTGCCTTCCAACTCTTGTACAGTGATGGGGGCAGAGGTAGCATGCTCGTCCCTGTTTGCATATTCTATGTAATGTTGAGTTGTATAATGCCAGAGTGCAGCTAATCAGAAGCACCTTCATTGGTTGTAGAGCTTGCTAACCTTCCCAGTATCTAATCCAAATGCCTTCCCCGGCACCTGTGGGGTCCTGTCCTCCCCCACCTGCCATTCTGAGATTAGTTTTGTTTTTGTTTTTTTTTGTTTTGTTTTTTAAATTTTATTTTATTCCAGCATATAAAAAACACACAAATCCACAGACATATCAAAAACAGCAAAGAAAAACAAAAAACAAAATTACATAACACATAAGTAAACTATATACTAAAACATTAATCCATACTATATCATTAGTATGACTTCCCTCCACCACAGTTTGAGCTATGTCTCAATATTATCATCTGCAGTGTCCTTTTACAACCATTGTCTCTACCTCGCAGGTTTTATATTACGCCTACTGTGATTTTAATATTTCCTAGGTTCGTTTCCATGTATAAAATAAATTTACTCCAATCATTAATAAATTTGGTGTTTTTCTGATGCCTGATCTTCTTTGTAATCATTGCTAGGTCTATGTATTCAAATAGCTTGGTTTGCCATTCTCTGATTGTTGGGATGTTAGGTGTTTTCCAGTTCTGCGCTAACAGTATCCTAGCCGCTGCCGTTGCATATTGGAACAAGGTTTGGTCATCTTTCTTGATCTCATCTCCCACCATTCCTAAAAGAAAAGCTTCGGGCTTTTTAGGGAAAGTATATTTCAAAATCTTTTTTAATTCATCATAGATAAGACCCCAGAACCTCTTCACTTCCTCGCACATCCACCACATATGGTGGAAATCTCCCTCTTTCTTTTTACATTTCCAGCAGGTCTTATACATCTTTACCAATTTCACTGGAGTGATGTACCAACGGTACATCATCTTTTCCATGTTTTCTCGGAACCCCACACAAGCTGAGAATTTCATGTCCTTGTTCCAGAGTTTTATCCACCTATCGTAATCTAATTTATATCCCAGGTCTATGGCCCATTTAATCATGACCTCTTTCACCTCTTCGTCCATGGTGTCCCAATCGATTCTGAGATTAGTTTTGAAAGACATAGTCTTTTGAAGCTGCTAAATGGAATGTCTGGCAGGGGGAGAATAAGTGTATTTGTGTGTTGCATCTGTGTTCTGATTTTGTACATGGTGCCCAGCACAGTTTCTCTGGTTTGCAAATGTACTCACAGGCCCAGAAAGATTGGCGGCCTCTGAAGTGTGTAAATGGCTGGATGTCTCTAAATGTGGAGGATATTGGAATTTTGAAGCTTAAGGAATCTTATGTGTACAGTGGTACCTCGGGTTAAGTACTTAATTCGTTCCGGAGGTCCATTCTTAACCTGAAACTGTTCTTTAGCACCACTTTAGCTAATGGGGCCGCCGCGCTGCCGGAGCACAATTTCTGTTCTCATCCTGAAGCAAAGTTCTTAGCCTGAGGTACTGTTTCTGGATTAGCGGAGTCTGTAACCTGAAGCGTATGTAACCTGAAGCGTATGTAACCCGAGCTACCGCTGTACTTCCTTAAGTACTGGAGGTTGTGGGTTTTTGGGTATAATTTCTGGGTAGCACAAGAGGAGGGGAAGGTGCTATTGTGTTCCGGTCCACATTGCAGGCTTCTTACAGGCAATCTAGTTGGCTCTTGTGGAGAGAGGATACAGGACTAAATGTGGTGTTTTCATATTTAAATCAACTGTAAATTATTCTTAAATGCGAGGTTTTCCTCTTTTAGTCTAGAATGAGACATAGTGTTAGCATGCAGCCATTGTGTTCTGGACCTCTGTTTGCTGATGACCTAAGCCCCACTTAGCAAAACAGTAGTACAGTGGTACCTTGGGTTAAGTACTTAATTCATTCCAGAGGTCCGTTCTTAACCTGAAGCACCACTTTAGCAAATGGGGCCTCCCACTGCTGCCGTGCCACCGGAGCACGATTTCTGTTCTCATCCTGAAGCAAAGTTCTTAACGTGAGGTACTATTTCTGGATTAGCGGAGTCTGTAACCTGAAGCGTATGTAACCCGAGGTACCACTGTAACTGTTGCCGTCTTTAGAAACCTGCCCTCTTGGCAGCTTGAACCCAACAAACATTTACACCAAAGTTCCACTGACTTCAAACTGAGTTGCATGCTGTAAGTTTGCCTAGGATTGTACCCCAGTGTATTCCCTCCCCCAATATATTTTTGTAATCTAAACTTTTAAGTGTTATTATTGTTACTTTAGTTGGAATTGTTTTCTTCTGACTCTTCAAAAAGTGATTTTTCTTTTCTTCATTTTGAGCATTTTACTGCGAGTTGGGAGTGAGTTTGTTTTGCTTTCCTGTTCATTCACCCTCTTTTGTCTCCTGCCTTTCAGCTATTGCTCCTGATCGGATTTATTTGCATCATTGCTTCACCAGTGGCCGGTCACAGTACATATACCTACTTCAAAATTATCTCCATGTTTGACTTAGTTATGATCTTCATTTTCTACGTCGTCTATATCTTCAGAATTTACCGAATGCTGACTTGCATCAACTGGCCACTTGCAGTAAGTTCCTGCTCGTAGTTAAAATCGCTCTTGTTTTTAATTTCCGGGGGGTACGGGACAAGTTGCTTTTAATAAATTGGCCCGTGGCACTTGTAAAGACAAACAAAAGCTCCCCACCCCCGAAAGAAAACATTAGTAAGACAGTGGGACCAAAAAGCCATAAAATGTGACAGTGAGATCTAAGCAAAGTCCAAACGTAAAGAGAATTAAATCTTAAGTGATCAGCTCCCAGTCATCAGTTTTCACAGTAAGGAAATTTACATTATCAGAACATAAAGAGGAACCTCAGGTTTCCCCCAGCACACTTTCAGGCCCTTTTGAAATGGCAGGATTCCCGTGACTCCTAGCTGTCCTAAAATGTGATGGGCTCTGCAATCTGCATTTGCAACAAGCAAGTTAGAGGGGATGCATGTGTGTCGGCTGAGCTGCCACAATGTTTCAGTTACTGCAGATGGTCGAAGACTATACTGTAGTACATGTATGACGATGGCATTTCCCCACTCCTGATTTGACCCAGCTGCTGGGACGCAGGTGGCGCTGTGGGTTAAACCACAGAGCCTTGGAATTGCCGATCAGAAGGTCGGCGGTTCGAATCCCTGCGACAGGGTGAGCTCCTGTTGCTCAGTCCCTGCTCCTGCCAACCTAGCAGTTCAAAAGCATGTCAAAGTGCAAGTAGATAAATAGGTACCACTCCGGCGGGAAGGTAAATGGCATTTCCATGCACTGCTCTGGTTCGCCAGAAGTGGCTTAGTCATGCTGGCCCCATGACCCAGAAGCTGTACACCAGCTCCCTCGGCCAATAAAGCGAGATGAGCGCCGCAACCCCAGAGTCTGTCACAATTGGACCTAATGGTCAGGGGTCCCTTTACCTTTACCTTTACTTTCTCTGCTGTTATCGCTGCATACAGCATCCACTGGAGAGATGAGTCTGCTCTGTCTCTCTGACTTGCTATTCAGTAAACTGCTGCAGGCCCTCTCCCACGGGGAAGGTCAGACAATTGGAAAATTTGCTCCAGAATCTTCATAGCCCATGGAGGGGCAAAGGAGTGCAAAGTAGCAGAGCAAACTCTGTGTTGGAGTTTGCTCTAATTAGTACCCAAGAGAATAAAAACAACATTTCATGCAGTTCGGGTCTTTCTGGGAAAGACAGAGAGAGGTGTATTGGTGACATTATCACTTTCCTATTGTACTGTAAAGTCCCAGTTTCAGAAATACCACGTAGTTCAAACCTCCTGGGACCATCACGGTACCACTTTAGAAATGCTTATCAGTTTTGAAATGCTTCCTCTTTGCGGATCAAAAAGTAGCATGGGTGTGTGGAGACTAGACCCACCTATGTGATATGCTAACTTTCCGCAGTAGCCTTAGGACATGCAATTCTATAACCTGCTTTTTAGTGGCGCTGTAGGTTAAACCACAGAGCCTAGGACTTGCTGATCAGAAGGTCGGCGGTTCGAATCCCTGTGATGGGGTGAGCTCCCGTTGCTCGGTCCCTGCTCCTGCCAGCCTAGCAGTTCGAAAGCACGTCATATGCAAGTAGATAAATAGGTACTGTTCCGGCGGGAAGGTAAACGGCGTTTCCATGTGCTGCTCTGGTTCGCCAGAACTGGCTTAGTCATGCTGGCCACATGACCCGGAAGCTCCCTTGGCCAATAAAGCGAGATGAGCGCCGCAACCCCAGAGTTGGCCACGACTGGACCTAATGGTCAGGGGTCCCTTTACCTTTATCCCTCGTTTGGAAATGTAGTTGCAGCATCTCTGCTAAAGGCTTTAAAATCAGGTGTATGTATTATTATCGTTTTATATGCCACTTTTCCTCGCAGGAGCTCAAAGTGGCATTGAATCCATGTGCAGGTGTCTTCGTATGCACTGCCCCAGTATTAAGCTGAGAATCAGAACATGCATCTGTTGTGAATTTATTTATCCTTAACCTTATGCCCCAAGAAGCTCACACAAGAGGAATAAAGAAAAGTTGGTTCGTTTCTTGAAATGAAAGTGATAGCGGATATGAATGCTGCTTCGGAAAGCAAAGTTGCAAATATAAACAGGCAGCAAATCATGCCGCACTCACACTATGATTTAAGGAGCAAAAAAGGATCCCCGTGTATTCCAAAGCCTAAAGAGAGAATGAGAATTTGGCCACAGATGCACACTAAAAGTGAGGAAGGGATGCAAGCAGAACCCTCAGAGATCAATAGGGCTTTGCCTTTCTGTTTGGGAGTTACGCTCTCCTCATCAATAACATGCACCAGCAAGTCTACAACATCTCTCTTATGGTTACCTATTATGCAATCTCGAAAAGAACTTGTTTGTTTGTTTGTTTGTTTTGGCGGGGAGCGGGAAGAGCAAGGGATAGAAACCTTATCTGTTTCAGCAGAACCTTGTCTTTCCTCCAGGAAATGTGATTTGGGCCAGAGACAGCAGTCCCATGTTTCCTTTTTCACAGGTGATTTAAAGCAAAAGAATCTCATTGGCTGGCAGTGTTGTGCCACATTGAAATGCTCCTATTGGGTTGTTTTCAAAACTGTTCTGTGTTTGTTTCTTTTCAGGAGTTTCTCCATTACCTAATAGGTACCACCCTTCTTCTCATTGGATCGGTGGTGGTGGTGGCCAGAAGCTCTGGGTCAGCAAGTCTTACAGCTGGAGCGGTGAGGCTACTTTCCCCCCCAATCGACAAGGAATTGCTTTTACATTGTTACTGCTGGGGTCTGATTTTAGTGCAGATTCCAAGTTTTTTCTGCATAATTACTCTTTGTATGCATGTAAGGTAGAGCTGCATGTAAGGTAGAGCTGTAGTCTATACCACAAGTCAGGATTTGTCCCTTGTTTGTGCTCTGTATCCTGGATGGGTTGAGTGTTGGAGGGCCTTTGACAAAACCTTGTATACATACAGTGGTACCTCGGAAGTCGAAGGAAATCCGTTCCGGAAGTCCGTTCAACTTCCAAAATGTTTGGAAGCCACGTAAACAGCGTCAGACATTCAGGTTCCAAAGAATGTTCACAACCAGAACACTCACTTCTGGGTTTGCTGCATTCGGAGCCAAAACGTTCGACTTGCAAGGGGTTTGCCTTCTGAGGTACTTGGCTTGGCTCCTGAACAAATCAGATCCTGAACTCCGCAAACCCGGAAGTGAGTGTTCCGGTCTGCAAACGTTTTTTGGAAGCTGAACATCCGATGCGGCTTCCTTAATCCGAAGCTGCGCCTTGGTTTTCGAATGGTTCCGGGAGTCAAATGGACTCCCAGAATGGATTAAGTTTGACAACCAAGGTACCACTGTACTAGACTTTCCCCTGCAATAACAAGGGCTGTGTAAGCTTTGCCCACTTTAAATTATAATTAGGTTCTCTAAAACTCTGCCTCTGCAGCCAGATTCCACACTATATGGCTACATCATGTGGCCATTGGGGTCATGCAGATTTCAGAGTTTCTGGGTTGTAGCTCCTAATGGCCACTCTTTTGGCTGCATAATAAGCTGGCAACATCGAGTATGTTAGTCCAACAGAGTTCATGAAACAGCACTTTAAACTAGAAGCCTAATTTATCCTGAATAAAGGTAATGGGGTAAAGGGACCCCTGACACTTAAGTCCAGTCACGGGCGACTTGGGTTGTGGCGCTCATCTCACTTTATTGGCCGAGGGAGCCAGCGTACAGCTTCCAGGTCATGTGGCCAGCATGACTAAGCCACTTCTGGCGAACCAGAGCAGCGCACGGAAATGCCGTTTACCTTCCTGCCAGAGTGGTACCTATTTATCTACTTGCACTTTGACGTGCTTTCTAACTGCTAGGTGGGCAGGAGCAGGGACCAAGCAACAGGAGCTCATCCCGTCGCAGGGATTCGAACCGCTGACCTTCTGATCGGCAAGCCCTAGGCTCTGTGGTTTAACCCACAGTGCCACCTTATTATCCTGGATAGGATCTATCAACTGGATGCATGATGTGAACAGAATCCTTAGTGGATAAATCTTAAATGTTGGTATAGGGTATATTGGATTCTCTATACTAGAAGGTTTAGTTATCGCACGGCTCTTTTTGTTTTGTTTTAAACAGGTATTTGGCTTCTTAGCTTCATTTCTGTGTCTCTTAAGTATATGGCTATCCTACAAAGTCTCTTGTGTCACTCAGTCAACAGGTAAGTATCTAGTCAATTAAACTGCACCAACCATAGCTAACTTTCATTATTTAAACATGGAATGACCAATTGGTGGTCCATTGGCAGAACTGTCTGAGCGTAGGTGAGGATGACAAGCAAGAAAGATAAAGTGATTCTACCCAAGACATTGTCCTCCCCCAACCTGTCAGCGGCATCATGGATCGTCTCGGACATAAGAAACAGCCTTGTTCACTTGTGTTCTCTGACTCTTGCAACCTAGATTGTAAACTGCGTTACAAAGCCGGAGAGACCTAAATACTCCATTCCTGCTGTAGCTGCAAGGTTCAACAAAGAACTCAGCAATATGTTTGACCCAAGTCAGCTCACATTTACGTAAATTATACTGCAGACTGACACTACTAGAGCTTCCTCCATTGCCTCCCTTCATTGTAAGATATTCTTGGCCTGCTAAGCATAAGCTTGGTACCTATAAAATTCCATCTCATGTGCAGACATCTCTGATATTATTCATGCCATCCCTTCAATAAACGACTCATTATATAAAGGAGTGGATTAAAAAAAAGGTGTACCTGCTCATTAGAAGCTTTGAGCAGATGGAATAAAATATTTTAAATAAATACTCGCAGTTAACTATAATTTAGCTGGTGACCTTTATCAGGGATAAAAACATTTGAAAACACTTGCTTACATTCAAAATTTTTTTTACTCATGCCTGAACATTTGCACTCTCATTCTGTATTAATTTCTCCCTGTTCATGTCTATATTTTTTTAAAAATAAGACAAAAATCTTCTGGTTTGGTATTGTTTGTATATACTGTATTTTTCACTCTATAAGATGCACTTTTCCCTCCTAAAAAGTAAGGGGAAATGTGTGTGTCTTATGGAGCGAATGCAGGCGGGAGGCTCTGCGCAGTGCTCCCTTTAAAGACCCCCGTGGAGTGTGTGTGTGCGGCTCTTGGGGGCTTTTCCCCAAGGAGGGAGAAGGGCTGCCCTTCTCCCTCCTTGGAGAAAAGCCCCCAAGAGCCGCACACACGCTCCGCACGCTCTTTAAAGGGAGCACGGCTCTTGGGGGAGCCTTTATCCTGCTGCCTGGAAGAGGCTATGTGCAGCTATCCCATAAGCCAGGACAGCAAGAGGGATCGCTGCGCAGCGATCCCTCTTGCTGTCCTGGCTTTGCTGTGCAAAGCCTCTTCAGGGCAGGGGGAGCCTTCATCCCGCTGCCCTGCAGAGGCTTTTTGCGGCTATCCCAGAAGCCAGAACAGCAAGAGGCTATCCCAGAAGCCAGATCCCTCTTGCTGTTCTGGCTTCTGAGATTCAGAATAATTTTTTTCTTGTTTTCCTCCTCCAAAAACTAGGTGCGTCCTATAGAGCATTTAAAAATATTTACTAGAAGCTCCTACACCTGCTCGCTCCATGTGCCAACCCTACCTACCAATCCCTTTGCCCACCTCTTTCTCCCCCACATGCATCAACTCCTTCATTTATCAATGCACCCCTTCACCTATTTCCTCACAGTTCACCCAGACCTGCCCCTTTTCTTGTAGGTCACCCAAACACCTGCCCTCTTTTAAAGGAGGGGAGAAGCATTTCAGAGTATGGTTTGGCCAACTGCTCTCTGAAGCATCTCCCACCTTCTGTTTAAACAGCTTGACTGGGCCTCTCGCCACCTGCATTGCTTCCTCACTCATCTGCCTGCCTGCTCTTCTCTTGCCACACTGGAACTGGCATAGTTGCCTGCCGAAAATCACGCAAACTGCAGTGTGATGACAGCCTTACATTTTTATGTATATAGGATGATATCACATCTACACTGAGAGATGGGGTCTCGCTGTAGAGGCATCAATGCAGACAGAATGGATATTGGGTGGTTCCAAGTCACCCCTTGCCCTCTTAAGTATGTGACAAATCTACCATTACATCTTCATGTCCCAAACATTTACAAAGCTCTCTCCTCTTTCATCGGATGAAATTGTTTTGTGAGCTTGCCTAGAAAATTCATTTTATGGAGCAGCTGTATAAATTGCGTCAGTAATTTGCTTGACAAGTTTATTCTAGTCTTTCTCCGTTTCTTTTTCAGATGCTGCTGTGTGAAACTTTTGGCACTCGTGATGCACACACCAAACTGAGGATTCCATAGGCTAACAGACAGCAAATGTATGTAAGATGGAATTCTGTTCTGGTGATCGTCTTGAGGACTTGCTTTTGTCATGACTCCTGAAACCTCTTACTAAGTGAGTTGACCACCAGAGGGCTCTGGTCTTACACTCCTCATATTCATTTGTCCAGACTGTTAGTACCAGCAGCCTCTATACTGCATTGTCTTAATACCAAGATTCTTGTATTAGGGAACCTGTTTTTTCTTTCTTTCTGCAAACAAGGGGAAACCAGGATTGAAATTCTTGGCCATGATGTTATCTGGGTGACCAGATGTTTTCCCTCAGCCTAACCTACCTCACAGGATTGCTGTGAGGATAAAATGCAGATGGTGATGGAGAACCTTGTATTCTACTTTGAGCTCCTTGAAGGAAAAGTGGGGTGTAAATGTAAAAATGATTATTCTATGCCACGATTTGGTAGGAGCTAGCTCCCCTCTCTTCACGTTGATAGCACTCAAGCTACCCGAGTGATCTGAACTGCGACCTGCATATAAAGGTTGAAGGTGGGAAAAGTACTGTGTTTCCTTTCATCTGCAGCTGGGAAATGCTACATTTTTATCATGGACCAGCAGCTGCTTTATATTAAGTTATACATGCAAAGTCTATTGCTTACCTCTGCCTTTCCTGGCTTTTGGCTCCCGGTGCGAGAAAAGGCATTTGATAATTTATGTTTTTACTGGCTTACTGTGAATATGTCTTCAGAAGTGAAACAGAGTTTCCTTTGTGTCCTAGTGTTTCTTCTGTTGTTAAGTATTTTTATTCATGACAAAATAATTTTAAATAAATTTTATACCTCAAAAACACCACTCGCTTCCATATCCATACCTGTTAGACAAAACCAACTCCCCTAAGTTGCTTGGCATTATTAATAGTTACCGTAAATTTCACTCTATAACACGCAGATTTTTTCTCCTAAAAAGTAAGGTGAAATGTCTGTGCGTGTTATTGAGCGAATGTGTGGTCCCTGGAGCTGACTCTCCGGAGCGAAGGGGCAAAATAGGCAAAAATCAGGCAAAAATAAGATTGGGCGGGCGGGCGGAGGGAAGAGGGAAGGAGGAAGCTGTTGCTTTCCTGCATTCTGCCTCAGGGTCTTACTGTCCACCCGCTTCTGTTGCTGCGTTTGCTCAAACTCAACAAAGAGCAGGGAATCCCCTGCCGTCCTGGCAAGCAGAGGGTTAAGGAAATGATCGAGTCCTCCTAATTCTTTCCTAGTCACACTGCGTGCAGGCTCCAGCCCACCACCTCCTCCTCTCCGTGCTCTAAGGACTCGCAGGCAGCCGAAAAACACGCAAGTGGGAGAGAGAGAGAGGGGGGGGGAGGGCTGGCTTGGGTGGGGTGGAGGGGACTTTTGCTTTACAATGGTAGGTTTCTCATTTCTTTTCCAAAAGCAGAGAGCCCTGCCCCCAGGCCCCCTCCAAATTACAGCTTCTCCAAGCAATGTACTGCTGGAGGGAGACAGTATGCTTGTTTGGAAGAGAAACCCTGCTTCCCTGCTCGTAAGTAACAGCAGGCTGGATTGCAGAGTGAGACATGGAAATCTCTGGATTTATATGCTGTATATCAAATATCTTAATCTATACTTTCTAACGCGGCAGGTAAATCAGAATCTCCTGAGCCAGGAGGATTACAGCATCTCTCCTCTCCCCTTCATTAAAAGCCTAATACTCTTCTTTGAAGAAGTATAACGTGAGAATGTTTTATATATATTTTTTTTAAAGTTCATTTCCTCATTGTGCGCTATACACTGATAATTGCTGCCACAATAACAATTGATTGAAAATGGAATTTAGTCCCACCCCCATAGAGAGCTGTTCTTCAAACGTTTAGCCTTAATACAGTGGCTGATGTAATACCCTTCTGCTTCACTAGGCATTTTATATAGGGACATTAAAATTGATTTTCTACATCTTGGCAGATGAAAAAAAGTGTGTTACATGCCCTATTGCCCAAAAGTGTGCAAGCACAGAGCAAAGGTTGCAGTGACAGAGGTGGCCAAAAAAGAAATACCGTAAATAAAAAAGAAACCATACTTCGTATATCCTGTCTGTTTTTTCCTTAATAGGGACTTTTATAAGCATGGATCCACAGGATCTTTGCACTGGGTCACCCCAAATTCACCATCAGATAACATAGCATGTCCATGGCTACAGCCTGCACCAAAAAAATCACGCACCCACTGTTGCCTAGGGTCGCAGTGGTGCAAAAACATGGTTACAAAGCATGGATCCACATGGATCCTCAGGATTTTTGCATTGGGCTACTCCAAACTCACTGTCAGATCACATGTCTGTGGCCACAGCATGAACCACAAAAATCATACATCCACTGTTTCATTTAGAATATTTTTGTTTGTTTGTTTTCCTCCTCTAAAAACTATGTGCGTGTTATGGTCTGGTGCGTGTTATAGAGCGAAAAATACGGTAACTTTGGTCTCTGTGAAGATCAGTTCTTTTAGCTGGAAGACCCCAGTTAAATACAATCAAATCTTATTTTGTGTTGCAAAAGAGCAGTTCATAGGGAATTCTTACGGCAGCTATGTAAAAAAAGCAGCAGCAAGTTTTCTTGTTTCATTATTTCAGTGTTCAACATGCTATTTCGGTTTATAGGGATTCTATTGCTGATGGTTTGTTGTTTTGTATTCCCCTGTTGTCTGACTGCAGTACATTGGGCAGTATCTTCTTTCTATGGTAGCAGCAAGCTAATAGAATGCCCCTCAGTGAGGATTAACTTCATGACCTTCAGGTACCAATTTAGGAAAATTCCCTTCCAGAGCACTTTTGAGTCCTAGATGGTCTTAACATTATCATTGCAGGTTATTCTCCTGGTCTCTGGTGTGTTTATGTGAAATTGTGTTTTTTTATTTTGTTTCATTGTGCTTTTAATGTTTTTACCCACTTTGCAAATCTACAGGAAACAGTGGAGTGGAAACATTTGAATAAACAAATCTGCAAAAGGGTTTGAACCTTTCCACAAGATAATCTAAAACTGTTTAGCTGAGAGCAAGTCAGTGGGGCTTGCTACAAAATCCTATGCTTGCTTACTTGGAAGTAAGCATTTAACCCAGTGCTTTCATTTCACAGCCTGACAGCATCTCATTGCTGTTTCAGGATAACAAGGTGGGCAGTTTGGGGTGGGGATTCTGTAATGTTTAGTTAAAGATCAGTCAAGTTATTTATGCTGTTAAGTTGCTAGCACTATTAGTGAGAAAAAAACAGGACAATGCATGAATAGAAGTACGCCTTTCAAAAAGGCTCTAGGTAACCAGAGATGGTTCATGTGATATGCTGTCTGTTGGTGACTTGCTTTTGCATGATCAGAGGCCAGAGCAAGGGTGCAGAAGACTGGCCATTAGTGCTACAGGCTCACAGAAAACCGTCATTAATACTGCATGCACAGCAGTTTATCATGCATGACATCAAAGTAATTATGCTCTTGGCAGACTCGGGCTACACAAACTGTAAGCAAAAACAACCCCATTTTCCCTCAAAGCAAGGGTTTAATTTATCATCGTTATCTCCATCTTTTATATTAAAAATTACTTAAAAAGAAGCAGTTGCTCAGGTGCCTAAGTGAAACAGAACATGCAAATGAGATAATAGGACATGGCGAGAAAAAGCTGGTTAATAGAGAAAAACAAAACAAGGTAGAGAAAAGTAAAGGGGGAATTCAACAGCCGTTGAACTTGGAGAATAAGTGGAATCAGTAGTCTCTGAGAGCCTTGCAGTCAGACCTGTAGCTAGGTGATCTTGCACCCCTGACAGAACCGTCCAGATTGCCCCCCCCTCCCAGCCACAGACAAATTAGTTCTTCTTTCTGCCTCTCCTCCACCCCCACCCTCCAATTCAATTCATCCTCTATTTTAAACCATTTCTTATGAGGCAACAATCAATATTTATATTTATAGACTTGTTTTTTAGCAGATTTTGGGACCCCCAAATGCCTGCGCCTCTGGCGGGGGCCCACCACCCCCTAGCTACAGCCCTGCTTGCAGTATTCCAGTAAAGGTGTCAGGGATATCCTGCAAATAAGTGCCTCCCTGCTCCCTGCAAAGACGCAGCATATAGCTAACTTGAGGCTCTACTAAGGTGAGGAACATGAGACTTCTTGAGAGCCAGTGTGGTGTAGTGGTTAAGAGCGGTAGCCTCGTAATCTGGGGAACCGGGTTCGCGTCTCCGCTCCTCCACATGCAGCTGCTGGGTGACCTTGGGCTAGTCACACTTCTCTGAAGTCTCTCAGCCCCACTCATCTCACAGAGTGTTTGTTGTGGGGGATGAAGAGAAAGGAGAATGTTAGCCGCTTTGAGACTCCTTCGGGTAGTGATAAAGCGGGATATCAAATCCAAACTCTTCTTCTTCTTCTTCTATGGCTGCCAAAGCAGCTCTGAATCCATATGACATATTTAGGGAATGGCCAAGGAACTGATTTGACTATTCCAGAGTTTAAAGTACTGGTTCAGTAGAGAAGTCAAGATGAATCCTAGCTCCCACGTCTCACCCAAATCATCTTATTGTGCATCATCCCCAAAATATCACGGGCCAAATTGGCATTGGGTTCACAGCAGTGTCAACAGGTGGTCTTGCTTCCAAGACTGAATAATCCAGGCTTCCAAACCTTATAGTAAACTTAGAAATGGACAAAAATGCAGTGCCTGAGCAAATTAATACTGAACGAAGAACACAATGGTTATAAATTAAACCTGCACTTTACACCTTTCCTGTCTTACCTGAGCAAGGTGGCTTACAAAGATACCAACGTAACACAACAATTCACGGTGAAGACTGGCTAACTGCTTTAAACAGCAGCAGAATACATTAGAAAAATCACTTGAGCCAATGTAGTAGAATGTCTGACTTAGACCAGGAAGAGCCAGATGTAAATCCAAGTTTAGCCATGATGCACACTGGGTGAACTTGGGCCAACCCTCCTGTGAGGATAGACATGGGTGGCAGAACCTTATGTGCACTCCTTGGAGAAACAGAATGTAATTAGTAAAAAAAATTCAATAAGAATAAAATGTATCAACAGCAGGAATGTATCTTGGACAAGCTTGATTGAAAGGGGAAAAAAATAATCCATAGAGCAAGAACAACAAGCAGCGTACGAAACACTATTGTGGGCTGCACTATAGTTGGCGGAGCATACCTAGAAAACAGATGACGTCATGCGTGCCTGGAAGTGTTAATGACTTGTTTCTGTCAAGCATCCTTTTTTTGCTCTGCTTGCTTAGAAATCACCCGCATTTTTCTTTGCATAGGATGCACCAGACATACAACCTTGAAGCTTCCAGTCAAGAAGCCTGATCTAACACTTTTTGCAGCCCTAAAGAAAGAATACAATATATAGCAAAACAAGTCTTGCATTGTGATCTGTAGGAAGGGTTGCATCAGGAAGAGTTTAGTGCACCATGGGATATTTTCAGGATGGTTCATGAGAGATTTCCCTGAGAAAACGCACCGGAAAAGGAAGGCCGGTACTCCAGAGTGCTCCCTTGTAACACAGGTCAATGGTCCAGCCCTCGGGGGGGAAAGGACATTACCATTTATTCCTGTTTCTTCAAGAATAAGTGGGTTCTTGCTGCCCAGTTACCAACAGCCGAAAAGAGAAATACTCCAAAGCAACATGCTTTCTACAACTTTTTAATAAAAACATAATCATTTCGTAATCAAGTGATTCCAATGAAGATAAAAAATAAGGTAGTAAAAAGGCCAGGCTACAATAGAGAAGGTAAAAAAGTTGACATAGCATACAGTTTACAGTAAGAATCTATACAGTAACAGTTTAGGCAAGAGTTGGTTTGTCATTACACATTTCCAAAGTGAAGACAATGCTATAATTCACAGTTCAAAATCACCCAAACCTGTTTCACGAAGCATATGCTGTTAGAAAAGTTTGCGCCTAGCCTACATTTTAAAGCTCCATTATAAATAATTTCTCAAAACCGCTGAGTGTCTTCCCATCTTCACAGTGGGCCATTCTTCAAAGCGTTTCCTGTATGGAATGCAGGTGATTTATACAGGAGCTGAGATCCAAAGAACAGCACCCTTCTGTGTGCCCATTCACCATTAAGCTTATCCAAACAGTGGCTCTCCATGTCATGTGGGAAACCACTTCCAAAACTAAGGGGACTTTCTGACTTCTGGGAGAATGGGGATCTGCTGTACGAAACAGGGAAAGTTAAAAAAAAAATCCCACCGAGTGTGGGATTTGCCACAAGTAGTTGTTTCGATCTTGGACTGTGCCCCTTCTACTCAAGGACACTGCAGACACAATGGGTTGGATCCAAACAGTCAGCCTTCCTTTAGGCAAGGGGCAGCTGACATTTTTGGGGGGCTGACGGCTGCATTGAGCCAAGATTAATTAAATGTTTTGGAGGGGTCTAGAGGCCACAAAAAAACCTTTTGATGTCATGGCGTTATAGAGGTGGGTCCATAAAGGTAAAGGTACCCCTGCCCGTACGGGCCAGTCTTGCCAGATTCTGGGGTTGTGCGCCCATCTCACTCTAGAGGCCGGGGGCCAGCGCTGTCCGGAGACACTTCCGGGTCACGTGGCCAGCGTGAAAACGCTGCTCTGGCGAGCCAGAGCCGCACACGGAAACGCCGTTTACCTTCCCGCTAGAAAGCGGTCCCTATTTATCTACTTGCACCCGGGGGTGCTTTTGAACTGCTAGGTTGGCAGGCGCTGGGACCGAGCAACGGGAGCGCACCCCGCCGTGGGGATTTGAACCGCCGACCTTTCGATCGGCAAGTCCTAGGCACTGAGGCTTTTACCCACAGCGCCACCGAGTCCCCCAATAGAGGTGGGTCCATAGGAGAAGTCAATTTTTAATTTTTTTTAAAAAAAATTAATTTAAAAGGGTTAATTTGGTGGATCCTAGGGGACCACAAAAGACAGCTTGGGAGGCTGGAAACAGCCCATGAGTTAGCTCCCCCTGATTTAGTCCTATGTAAATCTATGCAACAAGTTACTCACTACTTAACAAGTCATTTGATTTAAATGGGACTAAAGTGCGGCAAGCAGTCTGGATCAAACACAGTGTGTTCAAAGGCTTTGGGTCTTATGGCGCTGAACTATTGGTATAAAAAGGAGATCACTGAATGGGGGGAGTGATTGTTCTGAGCCACCAAGGAGTGTGTTTGTGTGCACATGCACATTAAGGACGGAAACTTAGAAGGCCGCATGATCAAAATCTGCATAAGATTTTGAAGCAGAAAGTGCAATAATAATAAAAAAAAAACCTGGCAATTCCAATTTAATCCCAAAACAGCTTTACGCACACTGGAAATAAGCTAGTGTATTTTCAGAGACACCACAGTAAGTTGCTTAGTGGTGCAACCTTGAACAGATTTACTTGAAATTAAGACCCACTGGATCCATTCACATGAGCAAGATTTCAGCAAGTCTAATATAGTATCTGGATTCTTTAAACAGCAACAAAATTAAGAATGATAAAACGTTCTAAACTTGGAATGAATATGATATGGGGGCAATGGTATGAAGGGAGGGGACGGGAACACAGAGGGGGTTTTTTTGGGGGGGGGAGAGCCCAGGTCTTTACCATTTGTGCTGAAGGAAGTAAGAACAGCCATGTAAATATCTCATTAGTTCACCTCTTAATAGTCCATCTGTCCACAGATATTTTAAAGTTCTAACACTCACAACTTGAAGCCAGGGGGGGATGACACTAGCTAGCTTCCTGTCTACAAGAGCTTTCCTGCCGGATCACTTTGAGGCTATCATTACTCTCCATGGAAAAGCAGGCAAGTGACTATTTCCAAACCTACATTGTTAAGCAATAACTGCTGTGTACCTTTTCTTCTATGCGAACTCAGCCTGAACAAGCAAGAGGCTCTAAGCTGTCGCATTTTCTGGCATTGCCCAGCTATGTGGAAAGATTACCAGTCTAGCTTGCTTGAGGTGGTGCCAATTAGGCCATCTCATATTTCACTGTTTTGCAGAAACTTCCTATGACAGCAAACAGAAATTTACAGCACAGCCCTATGCAAATTTACTCAGAGGCAGGCTCCACTGCATTCAGTAGGGTTTACTCCCAGGTAATTGGGTACAGAATTGCAGCCCTAGTTTCCCTTTATTTGCTTAGTAGAAACAAGCTGCCTCCTAACAGCTTTCACAATTCTTCCCCCCCAAAACCCATAGTTTGGGGCACCCGGGAACTATACAAAGGAAACGGCATAATTGCATCCCAGCCCCTCAAGATAACTCCCAACAACACAAACATCGGAAAGGGAATATTTGACAAATGAAGCTTGAGGTCAGTTGCCTGTAACTCTTTGCTCAAAGACAAATCCATGAGAGATTGTGCAGGAGAGAGCTATCAGTGGCTGACAGTTATATTCTCCCTCCACTGTCAGAGGCATTAGGCATCGTTATACCAGTTGCTGGAAACAGCAGAAGAAGAGAGAGCTGTTATTGTGGGCTTCTCATTGGTAAAAAGGTAAAGGAACCCTAGACAGTTAAGTCAAATGTGACTATGGGGTGCAGCGCTCATCTCGCTTTCAGGCCGAGGGAGCCGGCGTTTGTCCACAGACAGTTTTTTGGGTCATGTGGCCAACAGGACTAAGCCGTTACTAGCGCACAGAGGACCGTGACGAGTGCCAGAGTGCACAGAAACGCCATTCACCTTCCTGCCGCAGCCATACCTATTTATCTACTTGCACTGGCGTGCTTTCGAACTGCTAGGTTGGCAGGAGCTGGGACAGAGCAACGGGAGCTCGCTCCGTCATGGGGATTCGAACTGCCGACCTTCCGACTGGCAAGCCCAAGAGGCTCAGTGGTTTAGACCACAGGGCCACTTGTATCTAGCTGCTACTGTGAGAACAGGATGCTGGACTAGATGGGTTACTGGTCTGATCCAGAAGGTGGTTCTTATATGTTCCTATTTCACTCTACAACCCAAATACTCTTCCTTTAAAAACAAGAAGTCCTATTCTATCCAAAAATACCACAAATATGTCACAACGGCATCCCTTTTCTACTTTCAAGGCTACATCAATGTGCAAAACATGCAGGCTCTGTCCCGGCAGAGTAGGTTGTGTGGGGGTGGGGAGAGGAGTTGTATTAGCATTTCACACCGGGAAGATGTGGAAACCTCACGAGAGGTTACAGTCATACCTTGGAAGTCAAACGGAATCCGTTCCGGAAGTCCGTTAGACTTCCAAAACATTTGAAAACCAAAGCGTGGCTTCTGATTGGCTGCAGGAAGCTCCTGCAGCCAGTCAGAAGCTGCGGAAGCCCCGTTGGAAGTTCGGCTTCCAAAAGAAAGTTTGAAAACCAGAACAGTCACTTCCAGCTTTTGATCGTTTGGGAGCCAAAACGTTCGAGAACTAGGCTATTCGACTTCCAAGGTACGGCTGCATTGCCTCACTAGCTGTCACATGTAGGCTGATTGTTATTATTATTATTACTTGCAAAACAAACAAAAGCCAGGACGCCTCAGAACATTTCACTGCATTCTTATCGCTATATGGGCATTATGCGTGGCCTGCTCGGCGACTCCCCAAATGAAGTTACATTTCTGGGCTTTGATCATCATGCACCACCTTGACTATGAGTCCTTCTACACATCAGTGAAACTCTTGGGAGTCAATGTGGGCTGCAACACCTTGAGCAGCAGCTATTGGTTAACTTCCTGTCACCAACAGCACACCCACCCCTGCCCTAAAGTCTTCCGCGGTCTGCAATATTTCATTCATAAACAGGAGAAGCTGCACATGCAATTGACTACACAAAATAAATAGCCCGAAAGCATCACACTATTAAATGTTTTATGAGTAAGATTGGAGGCGGCAAGTGTTGCTCTTTATACTTCCTCAACACATGAACCAAGCCCTTTTTATATGAATACAATCTCCTTTTAAAATTTCAGGCAGCTTGTTACAGTTTTAAAGTTGTTTCCTCTTGGCTGACTGCTTCTTTGTGTCTACTTAAAATTGTAACAGCTCTTTCAGAGTCCTGAACATACAGCGAATGCATATGCCTACATACTGCATTGTACATAATTTAAACCTGGACTTAAGAGACACACAAACACACAGAAATAAAATAAGCTGTATGTACTGCTATGTTACAAAATGGTATAAGACCATATGGACAGTATCGATTATTACTAGCATGAAAAATCATATACATCAATAGCAACATGAATTAGGCAGTCAGAGAAAAAAAACCACCCACACATGCCAGGGAATCCCAAGATTTTCACATGTATAAAAAAAATATTTAGAAGGGAAAAAACCTTCAGTAGAGAATGCCACTCCCCAATGGGGTCAGAGTGCTGATTAACTATTGGGGTGGGAATCAAATCAAACAACTGTGATCCTGAATAGAGGACACTCTATGCTGCAACACTATGTTGGAGGCCCCTGGCTACATTATAAAAACCTTATTCTCAAAATGCCAGCAGTAAAAAGCCAAAGTTTATGGGCAGGGAGATGAACATGATTTTAAGAGGGGAAAACAATGACCCCCTAGGTAAAGAACTGGGACCACATCCTGGTGTGTGTGTGTGTGTGTGTATAAGAGAGAAAGAGAGAGCCTACTGATTTTCACACGAGGATACTCCATAGGCCACACAATATCTAATTTCCTGTCTTTGTTTTTATTTCTCAATTTCCTAGTTTTTCCTATATAAAAACATGAAATGTATCCCTTCTGTAATTAATATGGGCAGAAACCTCCCACTGTCCCTTTCTCTTCAGCTATTATCCCATCCCCTTCATTACTGGGGCCTTTTCCGTACCAAACTAATTTTATTCTGAACTTGAACCATTTTTCACCTGTCGAAAATTTTCTTCTGGAAGAAGCAAAACCCGATTATTTCACGATCCTATCGCAAGTTTCCCTTGCCTACTGGTGATGTACAGTCACCTACAAATGAGTGTGCAATTGCACAAAACCGAGTGCTTACTGGAGTGTGTGTGGAGAAAAGAAGCCCACAATTCTTGAACTATTTATGTGTGGGAACTGTGCAAAGACGCAGCTCTAGGACGGCGAGTTGAAAACTGAAACGAAATTTAACTATCTGGGCCATTCTTTAAAAGGCAGAATCATTCCAGCTTCACTCGGCATCTGATAATAACAATAAGGGACGGTTTAGACCTCAGACTTGCTAGTTATTCAGTGGCTGATTCTCTGTTGGATTCAGTGTATTGGCTGGGTTCTCTGTCTTTCTCTCTTCTTTCGCCTTACGTCTCTTCAGATACATCAGAACAGCGTCCACAGAAAACGTTATCGTTGCGAGAAAGCCAAATACCTGTTAAAGTGTGAGAAGAGTCTATATAAATAAACTTCAACTGAGATTCAAAAGTATACAAGAATAGTCTGATTATCTCCAGGTACATTTTCCTGTTGGTCTCTATAAAAAGGGGTGGGATTCTGGCCCTGATGACTCTTCCCCTACTCAGCCACACCCCTCCCTGGCCCTCCTTTGCACCCTCCTTAAGTGCTTTTGCCTGGCTGGACTGTGCCCTTCAACTCTGATAACGCTTGCCTAGATGAAGGATAGAGAGGGATGTGTGAGTTTCTACCAGTCTCCTGTGCAAAACATAAAAGCATTCATTGCTCCATCCACTTTGCCTCTGGCTCCACCCACCACGGATACATGGGCCACCAAAACGTCACCCAGAAAAGGATATAGCCCTTTCCCCATCCCTGCTATAAAACTTGCCAATGACGAATGCTGAAAGGCACTTTGCGGCTTTTGAAAAACGGAAGTGTTTGGAACTACTGCCAATAGGCAGTGCAAACTAAGAGAATGAGATGAGAGTAGGAGGCCCGGTAAGACATCCAGGAACAAAACGAGAGGAAACCGGCTGGTCCACTCCCTAATAAAAGGATCATAGATGTAGCTGGTGCCATTTTAATGGGATTTTTTTTTTTTTTTTTTTTTTACAAGACCACCTGCAATGAAGGTAGATCTCCCACACAGTGAGCCCCAAGTACAGTACAGGTTTTTCCCCTTAGATTCAGAGACTACATGCTTGCCCCATCTCACTGAAATTTATTAGGCCTACTAAGTCACAGTTTTGTGGCAGCCCCAGCTTTGGCAATCCCTACACAGCCATGTGTTGCACCATCTGATGAAGTGTGAGCTGCAGAAAAGTGTGTGGCTCTACTCTGCTGTAAAGATGTTGTGCGATTTGGAAGCTCTTTATCAAATGCAAACACTAGAAAGGTAAAGGGACCCCTGACCATTAGGTCCAGTCGTGACCGACGGGGGTTGCTGCGCTCATCTCGCTTTATTGGCCGAGGGAGCCGGCGTACAGCTTCCGGGTCATGTGGCCAGCATGACTAAACCGCTCCTGCTGAACCAGAGCAACACACGGAAACGCCGTTTACCTTCCCGCCGGAGCGGTACCTATTTATCTACTTGCACTTTGACGTGATTTCGAACTGCTAGGTTAGCAGGAGCAGGGACTGAGCAACGGGAGCTCACTCCGTCACGAGGATTTGAACTGCTGACCTTCTGATCGGCAAGCCCTAGGCTCTGTGGTTTAACCCACAGCGCCACCCGTGTCCCTAATGCAAACACTACTAACTTCCTAAAGCAGGGTACCAACCCTCCAACTCACCAGCACAGTGCATCTGCCGTATGTTGAGCTAGTCTGAAAACATTTGGGTTTGGGGTTTTTTGCTACTGCAGTGCTGCATTTCCACTTGTATTTATTTCCTCAAGTGCATTCTGTGCTTCTGCCAGTGTACCTCCCTTCAACACATTGTTTCATTTGGTTTATTTCCTGGCTTTTCACAGTGCAGCACCTGTGAAAAGTTTCGTGCATCCTGTCTGCATTATCATCTTCTCATGAATACTTGGCTATGATAATGATATGCACTTTGGGGGCAAGCTTAGACTTAAAAGCGTGGTGCAGCAGTCTGGCACCCAGCCAGATGGGTGTGCACCGGTTGTGGGCTGTGGGAAATTATTAAGAAGAAGAAAGGGGAGGAACCATTAAAAGGAAAGTGCATAAGAACATCAAGGCTAAACATTTTATTTAAATGGCAAGAGGAACTAGGAGGGAATGACCTAGTAGAAAATTTATAACTAGCACAACCTTTGTTCAAATGGGAACCATCAGTAGCACTGAAGGGAAATCATGGCAAATGTAATAACTATTCTCAGAGGTCCTCGTTTTAGCACAAGAAAACAACTGGGATCAGACATGATGTTGTGGTGCAGGCTGTACAAAACAACTAGTGGTATTCATCATTTCACACACAAAACAAGAAGGGGTGAATTTTTCTCTAGCATCAACAAGCCCCAATCTAGACTGTAGGATTTCTGAAGAAATCCCTGCCCAAATCTTAAGTTGTCAGCCCTGGATAACATAACTCATAAAATGACCTGAGGCACTGATATTTTCCTTTTGTTACTAGATCCCCTGTAGAAAGAAAGGGTGCAGAGAGCAATAATAACTGGTCTTTATCAAAAGGCAAGTATGCAGTGAACACCAAATTTAAAAATAACACCAAGACTACCCAGATGGACAAGATGCACAAGAGTTTTTCTTCCCAAATGGGCCAATAATCAGAGGCTTCGGGCAGAGGGGAAGCCACATGCGAGGAAGGAAGCAATTTTCAATTGACTCTTAAAGTTATTCCACAGCAACTTTTTCACTAGATCTTAACAGCCCCAGTTGCAGCAGCATCCTACTGCGTTCTTTTTGCATCGCCTGTGCCACATCTTCCTGTACATACAGAAGGGAAGGCCTGAAAATGCAAAACTGATTCCACACATGAGATATTGAACACAAATAACGAGGAGAAAAGTACTTACAATAGCAGCGGTTTCAGGGGGTGTGTTATCGTTGGTTGCAGCAAACACAATTGAAGCTAGCAGGAAAAAGACCGCCACTATTGAAACAATCAAGAAATCCTACAAAAGAAAAAAAAGTGAAAGGTAGCTTCAGCATTATTATTCTTTGTTTTTTTGCTCCTCTTTCCTAGCACACAATAAAAATTATAATGCATATAAATATTTCTATAGTACTACTGCACTTCTGATGCACGAAATGCCTCATCCTTTACCTTGCTGTCCCTCAAAGAAACCTGCCAAGGGAGATCACTAATATTCCCATTTTACAGATGGAAAGTGAAGTCAGGAGCTAATGACTTGCTCCGGGCAACTCAGTACATTTGTGGCTGAGTGCAATTTGAAACTGCATTCACCCAGCTCAAAGTGTGCCACTGGTATCAGTTCACCATACTTGCTTTCAAAGTAAAGCCCCTCTTGCCCTCCAACTATTTTAACTATAAATGCTCAACAGAATCTCTTCCACCAACTGCAAAGATAAGTACTATATAGACACCAAAACCAAGCTGAGAAAATTAGGAAGCAAAAACTTCAGTGCTGATGGTATTCATTGGAAAAATGTCAAAAGGAAGCTAGGATGTGAAAAATGTGTACTAATGATGCATGGTAGTAAAGCATACTACTAAAGCATACTAAGATGCTTTAAATGCATCTTGAACTGGTAACTTCTGGAGATATAAAAGGCTTTTGTAAACCCATGCAAACAAAGGAACATGACACATGCTTGGCTTGTAAAGCAGAGAGTGGAGAACCTTAGGTACGGGTCATGAAATGAAACACCTGCTTCCCAGACCATACCCCCCACCCTCTCTAGTTTTCCTGCCCGCCTTTGGGGATTTAGCCTGGTTGGAATGTGTCTTTGAACTGTAACAATAATGCTTCTTGCTTGCAGGAATGAAGGGTGGCGGTGTGTGCATTTAGAAGCCCCTGGAATGTCGCCAACTGTGCAAAGGCCACATTGGTTGCTCCACCCACAGTTGTCTCTAGCCACGCCATCCGCTAATATGTAACCCCTGGAAGATTAACCAAGAAAGCGAACTGGTCCTTGATTTGAAAAAGGAACCCCACCCTTAATATAGGCACTGCTACACAACTTGCCTGGGACGCGGGTGGCGCTGTGGTCTAAACAACTGAGCCTAGGGCTTGCCAATCAGAAGGTTGGCAGTTCAAATCCCCGTGATGGGGTGAGCTCCCGTTGCTCAGTCCCAGCTCCTGCCAACCTAGCAGTTCGAAAGCACACCAATAAGTGCAAGTAGATAAATAGGTACCGCCCCGGCTGGAAAGTAAATGGGGTTTCTGTGCACTGCTCTGGTTTCGCCAGAAGTGGCGTAGTCATGCTAGCCACATGACCCGGAAAAACTGTCTGCGGACAAATGTCGGCTCCCTCGGCCAGTAAAGTGAGATGAGCGCTGCAACCCCAGAGTCGTTCTTGACTGGACTTAATTGTCAGGGGTCCTTTACCTTTACCTATCTCGCCTAGTCGTGGGACGTCATTGTTCCACAGGCAACCCCCTGGGGTGGTGGCAATAGACCCTGTAAACATAAGCTGCCATCACTGTTCCTTGCCGGACAGGTTCTATGCCCTGCCCACCAGCTGACATTCTCAGTAAATTAGCATGACATGTTTAAGTTGCCAATACAAGTTTGGATTTTCCTAACTGCAACTTTTCCAGGCTCCTCCAAGCGCTGAAGCAAGGCCCTGTTGACTAATCCTGAGCATGCCTATGGCTGTTAAAAATGATGATATTCATAACATATATAAAAAGCGGCTCCCTTTACCACAGTTGCTACTTTCTCCTTCCCTGTCCTCTCGTACAAAGAAGTGCAATATGTAACCAGGATCGGGATATTCAAGAGGAAGGCACTGCAGCTGACAAATTCAAAGAAGTAAAGGCCACCGCAACTGCTGCAATGTTGCACGATTTCTTCACACAAGAAGGCTAGGAAGGACAGGACCTGTTGGAGGAGAAGAAGAAGAAAACCACTGGCTGTTAGAACATCCCTTCGGCAGGAGAACAGTTAGCAGATTGCACGGTGTTACCACAACTCAAGCACTATGTTTATGAAAGCACTTTTAAGATCTAGAATGCTTTACAATCTTATCTCCTGCAACCTTGTGAGAAATGTTCTTTAAAAGTTCCCATTTCACAGGACTTAAGCTGAACCAGAGACATTTGAGCCACACACGCTAGCATGCTTCTCGTTTGCATTAAACCGTCCATTTCCCCGGCAACTGTAGGGGCAAACTGCAAAGTACCTCAAAGGTGCAGAAAACTAACTATGATGGCATGCGATTGCCAGCCAGTTTTGCAATGCGTGTTCTTGGGAATAAGAAGCTCCACTGCAGGCAATTCTTGATCTGAAGACTATTTTGACAATATTTATAAGTCACGGGAGAATTTCTAAAATTCCCTGCTTTATCTGAAAACAAAGCAAAATGATGTTCATGTGTCTTTCCAAGAACACTTGGGTAAAGCCACACTGCTCCAGATTCTCATCATTTCCAGAAGTCAGCTGCATATGAAGTCTTCCACTTATTGTCTATCTCACTGCAGTCCATTTCCTGACTGCCTCTTGCCTTCGTCTCTCGATTGCTAAGGGAACAGGGGACAATATGACTCCTGCTTTGTTTTCAGTTTCAGTTTTTGCACTCTTTGTTTAAATACCAGCAATCACTGCTGCACAACAACAAAAAGAAGCACGTATAAATTGTCCAACAGCTCTGCCTCAAAACAGATTTACTGTAGGTGATTAAATCCAAGCCTACACAGAAATAACATCAATTGGTCTTGCACAATAAATGTGCAAAGTAATCTGGAATCTGGTGAAATTCTAGAATGGATCAATTCCTTCTACTTGACATGTATTTCAATGGCACAGAAGAGGGCATGAAAATGTCCATATCCAATTACTACTAAGCATCAAGCTTGTAGTATCAAAGTAAGATACTCCAGCATAGAACTGAAATTTTCCCAGCCTTGATTAGTGATGCTACGACTGAAGCAACAGCAGATATTCTCAAGAAATCCATGCACATGGATGATTGCTCTCAACTGTTCTTCCTAGAATGCAAGCTTCCAATTTCTTGCTCGTTAATGTGGCTTAAAATTAGCAGCAGCAGTGACATAATTAATACACCTTTGTCCATGTAGATAGAAATGGAACTGATGAAGAAGTCTTGTGCACACGACCAATTTTATTGGTTCCAACTCTTGACAAGTTATCAGAGCTCTCTGAGTATGCATCAGTACAGATCCTTCCTCCAGCAGTATACTTGGAGGCTGCCAAAACTACCTGCCAACTGTAAGCTCAATTAAGCTTGTGAAAGGCACAGATGCTCACTACTAGGCTTTTCCAGCTAAAAACTCAGCTGTCATGTGTATTATCCACCTACCAGCTGAGCACTGCCTCACAAAGAGCCAGGGCTCGGTTGCAAAGTACAAGCTTGAAATGCAAAAGGTCAAAGCTTCAATTCCTGGTATGCCCATGTAGGGCTGGGAGAGATGCTGGTCGTACCCTGGTGAGCTGTTGTCAGTGCATGTGAACGATACGATGCAAGATAGACCAGTGGCTTGACCTCATATGGCACAGCTTCCTATATTCCTCTCCAGTGTGCCAAGCCCATGCTTGATGTACAGTTCTCTGTAGTCAAGTTTTGGCTTTGGAAGGGCTAGAGAAGTACAATACCTACCAATTCCTGCTAGGAAGCACTGATACGGTCACACATGTGTATGGTGCAGTAAATTTACTTCCTGGTGATATGCAAACAGTATTGGTTACGGGAAATGCATTTGCATGTACCACGGCTATGCTGTGTGCAAAACCAGTAACACTTTCATACCACCAGATAAGAAGTGATTACACCATATACAGTGTCAATGGCTTTTCCTTCCTGGTAGTATTCAATCTTGCAATTTAGAACAGAATTTCTGCTTGTAAAAGCAAAGCAGAAACCCAAGAAGTCATCAACAACCGAAGATTGTTGAGAGACAGTCCTGTTGACAGGTAGTGTCACCCAATGTAGAGTCAATATAGAATCACAGAATTGTAGAGTTGGAAAGGACCCCGAGGGTCGTCTTGTCCAGCCCCCTGCAATGCAGGAATCTCAGCTAAAGCATCCATGGCTTAAAAACCTCGAAGCAGCATCCATACTTAGGAAGTTTGCACCTAGGAGCCTTGAGTGACAAACTGTCCAGTGTAACTAATTGGCCAAGTTGCTGCTAGTTAGGAAGGTGTTCTTAACACCTTTAGGAGTCAGGAGATTAGGCTGGTTAGGTGTTAATTTTTAAAAAATTGCTTGGTCTATTACTGCTAGCTGGAGTTTGGTCTGCTCAGAGCATTGTGAACTGTGGGGCAGTTCTGTAGTTTGGCTGCTTGGAAGTAAGGGCAACCAGAGAGGCTGTAAGTTTTAAAGGGACATACCCTGGAAGGTGGGGACGCGGGTGGCGCTGTGGGTTAAACCACAAAGCCTAGGACTTGCTGATCAGAAGGTAGGGGCAACCTAGCAGTTTGAAAGCACGTCAAAGTGAAAGTAGATAAATAGGTATTGCTCCGGCGGGAAGGTAAATGGCGTTTCCGTGTGCTGCTCTGGTTCGCCAGAAGCGACTTAGTCATGCTGGCCACATGACCCGGAAGCTGTACGCCGGCTCCCTCGGTCAATAAAACGAGATGAGCACCGCAACCCCAGAGTTGGCCACGACTGGACCTAATGGTCAGGGGTCCCTTTACCTTTACCATGGAAGGTAGACATTTCAAAAGAAATGTCACTGCTTTATACAGTGTATATGTCATGGAAAACAAAGAAGATTTTTCCTTACAGTCTTTGTCCAAAGGTAGCAAATACTTTGCATTTTATGGTGAAATGACCGTGGCTTTCCTTCTAGCACTAAATAAAAAAATCAAAGTGAACACAAAGTTTAAATCTGAAACCATCACAGTATTGTGGGATTATTGGTTTCTTAAGTCATTTTGATTCTGGTATCTTACTGTAATGGGAAATATTCCATTCTCTCAAATGTGATTTAAAAAACACACAAAATCTAACAGGTGGGTTTCCCCTTTCAAAGTGGACTGTTGGCTTTCATTTATTTACCTTGTAAGTCCTCACACTTGGGAAATGACCACCATCTACCAATTTCCTCAAAAAGGCAGCTATATTGAGACCATGCAAGCTTATTTAATATTGAAGTCACAGAAAGAGGGACATGCAGAAACACCACGGCTGTGTGGCGCCAAATGCACTAAGCAAGACCAGGAAGCAGGGGTGTGGGGTGGGAGGAAAAAGAGATGCATTGTGTAAGCCGATTAGTTAGAAAACACCAGAATGAGCTGGTCTCTTAAATTGCCTAATAACCACATTGCAAAATGAACCACATGCCAACACTATTTATCTCCAAACAATTGCTGGTGGACAAAACAGGGCAGCAAAGAGTCACCAGCAACCAATTGTTCAGAAGCCAACAAACCAAATTCAAGTTATGAACGCTGCACAGAGCTGAAGAAGCAGTTCAGAATTTTAGGCACCAGGACCACATTTTTAGGAGGCAAGTAGGTCAGGCACTTAGCATATTTCTACACTGGGGGACAAGGGTGGGCTGCATTTGCCCTGTACATAAAAGGGTTTAAATTAATATATTTAGGGTGGGGAACCTCAACAGAAAAGGGTCATAGCTTTCGTCAGAGCTCCTGAAATGTTAACGTATGGTATTAAGTTGCTTCACACAGGTAAAACGACTAGCTTCTTCATCACAAAAGCGGAACAAGTCACTTGGAGGAATATTCCTGGAATATGTGGGGTTGGATTTGCCTTTTGATTTGCCTAGCTTTGGGATGCATGGGAGCTTGGTGTTTTGAAGTTTAAAAGAAGTGTCCTTGGAGACACACCTGAAATCCCCAGAGCTGGAAACTCTGTCATTTGTACCGCACTGTGTAGCCTAGTGCTTCATGACAACTGCGAATTTCCCAGATGATATCCAATCCCTACCCTCCCAGCTGTGGTCTCGAGGGTGGGGTCTTGCTGCACAGGAACATAATCATGTGGTAGAGTAATAGCCTTCCTATTATTTCCAATATTCACTTATGGAAGCCTTCTAATCTAGCCTGGTTTCAGAACTGGATCAGTCTTGGTTGACCTGCCAGATTACCCTTATTATAGAAGGCAACTGATGGGGAAGGGAGTGCAACACTTCTTTATCCTCCAGTGGCTTTTTATACCATTGACCCTGGTATCTTACTGAACCAGCTTCTAGATCAGACATAGGCAAACTCCAGAAGTTTGGGACTATAATTCCCATAATCCCTAACCACTGGTCCTGTTAGCTAGAGATGATGGGAGCTGTAGTCCCAAACATCTGGAGGGCCAGAGTTTGCCTATGCCTGTTCTAGATCTATCACTGTGACAAGAGGCCCAAGTGGCCATGATGACTAAAAGCGTCTTCCATCAGCTTCAGCTGGTGGGATAACCTGGCACCAGTGGCCCAAGCATTGGTTACCAGTTGTGATTGCTCAGTCAGCAGAGCATGCGTCTCTTAATCCTGCATTGCACAGGGTTGGACCAGATTACCCTTGTGGTCCCTTCCAACACTACAATTCTATGAAGACTAGATTACTGTAACATACTCTGTGTGGAGCTGCCCTTAAAAGTAGGTTTGGAAGCTGCAGGAACCGCAAAACGCAGTAGATGAGGAGGGCAATCTTAATGCAAACATGTGTTATCACTTCTGAAAGAACTGCACCAGCTGCCAATTTATCACCAAGCCAAAGTATGAAGTTCTTTTGTTTAAAGCCGTAAACAATTTGGGAGCTGGATATTTGAAAGAGCAACTTCTCCTATACAGACCTGTCCTTATTGAGTTATAAAACATACTTAACATATCACAATTTCGGGGTGGGGAGAATATTAGAGCAGTTCACAACAATTATATATACAATAAAAGCCACATAAAACTATTGTTACAGATTACCAGCTAGCTATTACATGATTATTATTTTTTCCTTAACTGATGGTGGTATTAAAAAGTTTTCATCAAATATTTAAAGATGAATACAGAAGACGTGTACTTAATCTCTCCTGGAACAGCATTCCACACAATTATGCTAAGATCTCTGCATGAGGCCCCCTTGGTTGTGCCTCAGTCTGCTGGCATTTGTATTGAAAACCCTAGGGAGGAGCTGTTCCATTTTGGTGCGCCCAGACTTTGTTGGATCACCTCCCCTCTAAAATAAAAGCATTTTGATGTGCTTTTGATGATTGCTAAAGACCCTTCTGTTCACCCACTTATTTGCAAGCTGTGTTAGTAATCAGTCTGTATAGTATCTGGGTGGTCTGCTGTAGATTGTAGTGGTTCAATTAAGGCTGGTATCGAAATGTTTTAAATTCGCAGAATCTTAGAACCTTCTAGCTGTTTCCTCACTGCAAGAAGCCAAGTTACAGGGAACCAGGCAGAAGGCCTTCTCAGTAGTGGCACCTGCCCTGTGGAACGCCCTCCCACAGATGTCAAAGAGAAAAACAGCTACCAGACTTTTAGAAGACATCTGAAGGCAGCCCTGTTTAGGGAAACTTTTAATGCTTGATGGACTATTGTATTTTAATATTTTGTTGGAAGCCACCCAGAGTGGCTGGGGAAACCCAGCCAGATGGGCGGGGAATGAATAAATAAATATTATTTATTATTATTTATTATTATTATTATTATTATTGAATTCGAGGGTCATCTAGTTCAATGTCCTGAAATGCAGTAATCTTTTGCCCAACATGGGGCTCGTAGCCATGACCCAGTGATTAATAGTCTCATGCTGTACTGACCAAGCTATATCTGTATAAAATACAGAAATTACTGTGCTGGCCTGGAGTTGAAGCAGAATGCATTTCCCCTGTGACAAAAGGTGTATCAAGTGATGAGGAAATCTGCTTTACTTGCAACAGAAGTGCTGCCTTGAAAAGAAACATCACTCCCAACTTAGATACTAATTTTAATAAAGACAAAAACTGTACTAAGTAGCAACTTCCAAAGGGTGTAGCCATATTAGTCAGTAGCCATGAAAACAATGTAGAGATTTGTGGCAATTTAAAGGCTAATGGATTCATTATAGAATAAAAGTCTGTGGAACAGAGAGGACTTCATTAGATACAAGAGGTGTTATCTTTAGTTGGCAGGTGTATTAGGCATGCTTGTGTGCACATATAATGTAATATAATATATATATAGGGGTGGGAACAATGTACAGTCGTACCTTGGTTGTCGAACGCCCCATAACTCATACATTTCAGTTCCCGAACGATCGAAAACCGGAAGTGAGTGTTTTGAACGATTTTTGGAAGCCGAACGTCTGGCGTGGCTTCCCATTGGCTGCAGGATGCTCCTGCAGTCAATGGGAAGCCGTGTCTTGGTTTTCAAACAGCTCCGGAAGTTGAACGGACTCCCAAAATGCATTCTATTCGAGAACCAAGGTACAACTGTATATAATTAATAATAATAATAATAATAATTTTTATTTATACCCCGCCCTCCCCAGCCAAGGCCGGGCTCAGGGCGGCTAACAAGCAATAATAAAAACAAGTTGAATGAATACAACTTAAAAACAAAATTAAAATACAACATTAAAATATTGAAACATTAAAATATTAAAATGTAGCCTCATCGCAGGAGGAGAAAGGAAAAGAAAAAAGAAAGAGGGGGAGGGAATCAATTTGGCTTCAAGCCAAAGGCCAGGCGGAACAACTCTGTCTTACAGGCCCTGCGGAAAGAAATCAGATCCTGCAGGGCCCTGGTCTCATGAGACAGAGCAATCCACCAGGCCGGAGCCAGTGTTGAGAAGGCCCTGGCTCTGGTTGAGGCTAATCTAACTTCTTTAGGGCCCGGGACCTCTAGGGTGTTGCTATTTATGGACCTTGAGGCTCTCCGTGGGGCATACCGGGAGAGGTGGTCCCGTAGGTACGAGGGTATGTGTGTGTTATACCTGCCATCTGATGAAAACAGTTCCTGCATCTGATGAAGTGGATGGACTCACTCTAGTCCACAGAAGCTTATGCTATCATAAATGAGCCTTCAAGGTGCGACAAGGCTATGCTGCACATAGGAAGAGTAGCAATTAAGAAGCCAAGCACTACAGCAGAAACAAATAATTGTTTTATTGTGGCTTTCATACAAACCATGCTACATGTCTACCAGACATTTCAGGTGGGAAAATGCATGCTAGTGGGGAGGGCTGTAAAGATCTCCCAGGTTTCCACACTGTGCTTTGAACAGCATACCACTCTCTGAGATTCAGCTAGGGACGGAGCAAGCAATCCTAAGCAGGCAAATATGTCAAGGGGCTGCTTTGCCCCCGTATCTCCTGTGTAAATAACCGTATTTTTCGCTCTATAACACGCACCCGACCATAACACGCACATAGTTTTTAGAGGAGGAAAATCCGTAGGCATGCCACCCGTAGGCATTTCCTCCATAACACGCACAGAAATTTCCCCTTACTTTCTAGGAGGAAAAAAGTGAGTGTTATGGTGCAAAAAATACGGTAAGCTGCAGCCTAAGTGCTTCTGGGGAGGGTGTATTCATTGGGGAGGGGGCAGTGTAAACCTTCATTTCCTGCCCTTCCACTGACTCCTATGGGGCGAATATAGTTATACCTGCATTCCTGAGCTCTGTCTGTAATGGGTTAGGATACAGCGGAACTTTGCTTATCCCTCTCCCTGCTCACAATATGCCAATTCCCTGGCTCTTGATATACACCTTATTGCTCTCTACACACAACATAACTTCCACTGGTTTAACTTCCATCAGGAGGGTTTCCTCTCACCCAGTGTAAGAAGATACACCATGGTAAGTCATTTATTATTGAGGTCAGCTCGGCCAGGGCAGGGGGGAACGGACGGGCACCATATCCTAACCTCTCCAGCCACCATATATGGTGGTTACAATTCCTCTGCAAGGCTGCAGCCCCGCATAAGCTTATGTAAGAGTACAGGTGAAACTCGGAAAATTAGAATATTGTGGAAAAGGTCATTTATTTCAGTAATTCAACTTAAAAGGTGAAACTAATATATGAGATAGACTCATGACATGCAAAACGAGATATGTCAAGCCTTTATTTGTTATCATTGTGATGATCATGGCGTACAGCTGCTGAAAACCCCAAATTAACAATCTCAGAAAATTAGAATATTAAATGAAATCAGCAAAACAAGGACTGCAAATAGAGCAATATTGGACCTCTGAGAAGTAGAAGCATGCATATGTACTCAATACTTGGTTTGGGCCCCTTTTGCATCAATTACTGCCTCAATGCGGCGTGGCATGGATGCTATCAGCCTGTGGCACTGCTGAGGTATTACGGAAGACATGGCTCCCCAAATCTCATATGTTAGTTTCACCTTTTAAGTTGAATTACTGAAATAAATGAACTTTTCCACGATATTCTAATTTTCCGAGTTTCACCTCTAAGTCCCATTCAGCTCAACGGGACCTACCTCTGGTTAGCCAATTAGAGTTGTGCTCTGTAATACTATTGTTTGATATGTAAGCCAGGCATAGGCAAACTCCGGCCCTCCAGATGTTTGGGATTACAATTCCCATCATACCTAGCTAACAAGACCAGTGGTTAGGGATGATGGGAATTGTAGTCCCAAACACTTGGAGGGCCGGAGTTTGCCTATGCCTGATGTAAGCTATTTCTAGAATCACTTTATTATAGAAGTACCATGAAAAATGTAAAAGACACACACAATGGACATAATACTCCCATATTTGGGGGAGTTTTTTTTTGCTGTGATCCTACTGTATGTGCATTCAGTTACAAATGCAGTGCAAACAAAGGGAATTTAAGTCAAAATGCAATTTTGAATCCACCTGCCTAGAAGGATATAAGCCTCAGTTCCCACACATTTTAAACTGTGTTATAGATATTCACACTTGCACACCAACGAGCATGAGAACTAAGGGTTTCTGGTAAGGAAAGAACACACTGTATGTTAGAAGACCTGCTTTGCGTGCAGAAAGACCCCAGGTTCAGTCCCTGGTATTTCCATGTGGGGCTAGACAAAACACTTCTTCTGAATCCCTTCAGAGCCACTATCGATCAGTAAAGAACAATGAGAGACATACCAAGCAATGGGTCCAAGGCAGTTTCTTCTGCTCTTAAAAAGCCCCAAATTAAGCCACCTGCGTTTAGATGACAAATATAACATCTGCTCATACGGCCGTGTTTCCCTCATTATCAAATCAACAACACACGTACAAGGGAACCCTATATGAAAGGTGCCCCGGCTAACTCAGTTGGTTAGACTGCATGGTGCTGATAAAGCCAAGGTTGCAGGTTTGATTCCTGTATGGAACAGCTGCATATTCCTGCATTGCAGGCAGTTGGACTAGATGATCCGCAGGGTTCCTTCCAACCCTACAATTCTATGACTCTGTGATTCTACTGCTGCTGAAGTTGGTAGAGCATGAGACTCTTAACCTAACAGATGCGAGTTCAAGCCCCACGTTGGGCAAAGGATTCCTGCATTGAAGGGGGTTGGGTTAGATAGCCCTTGGCGATTCTATGACCCTATAGATGTGTGTTTGTATGAAAGGTGCCACACTCTTCCCCGGGCATAGTCGGGGGGCAGCTGCCCTCCCCAAATCAATAAATAAAAATACTTAACTGACCAATCACATCACAGCTCTGTTCTGTTCCCCCTAACATAAATCCAGGCTGTGCCCATGCATCCCATTCCCCAGCCCCGTGCCCCAATAGGAGAGTTTGCCCAGTGTTTCTCAAACCTGGGTGTTGTTGGACTACAATTCCCATCATCCCTAGCTAGCAGGTCCAGCAGCCCGATGTGATGTGAGTTGTAGTCCAACGATGCTGGGAGGACACCCCCCCCCCAGTTTGAAAAACACTAGGCAAACTTGTTGTTGGACTACAACTCCCATCATCCCTAGCTAGCGGGCCCAGCGGCCAGGGATGATGGGAGTTTTAGTCCTACGACAGCGGGAGGACTCCCCCTTTAAGAAACACCGGGCAAACATGTTGCACTACAACTCCCATCATCCCTAGCTAGCAGGTCCAGCGTTAAGGGATGATGGGAGTTGTAGTCCAACAACGACAGAAGACCCCCCCCTTTGAGAAACCCTTCTTGTTGCACTACAACGCCCATCATCCCTAGCTAGCGGGCCCAGCGGCCGGGGATGATGGGAGTTGTAGTCCAACGACAGCCAGCGCCCCGAGCTGAGCAACAATGGCCTGAGCGTTTGCTGGTTCCCCTTCCAAGCACGCCCCGAGGACCCTAAAACTCCGGAAGCGAGCGAGCCGAGGACGCCAAGCGCCAGGGCCGCTCTCCCTTCCTCGTCCGAGGCGAAGAAAGCGGCACCTGCTGCTGCTGCAGCGCCGCCATGAGGCCAGGCGGACTCTCCTCTCGGCTCCGCCGCAAGACCCGAGCTTAGGAGGCGGGCTGAGAGGCCGGCTAGTAGTCCCGAAGCCCCTCACGGAGGCTGCTGTGGGCCTGGCCGTGCTCGGCTCCCTCCCTTTCCCCAGCGTGTTGTGTGTGTTTAATCCCCGCCCTCCGTCCCTCAGCCTCGGCTAGGCGGGAAAGAAGCCCTGGCTGAGGGGAAAGGGAAGAGGAGGGCCGCCATCCCGCCCTCCCTCCCTCCGACTCACCAGCTGCGAGGCCTTCAGCGCCAGCCGCCGCGCTCCCAAGTTGTCGGCGGTGCAGCCGGTGCAGCGGGGGCCCTTCCCCGGCGGCTGCTCGGCGGGGACGGTGGTGTCGGCGTAGACCGGCGCCCCGTTCTCCATGGCCGCGAAGGGAGTAGGCCCTGCGAGGAAAACGAAAGGGAAAGGCGGCCTCCGCTTCAGCTTCAGGGGGAGTTGTCCCCAGACAGGGCCGGGCGCCAAGGCCTCGAGGAAGGAGGAGGGCCGTCGAAGTTTCCCCGCCTTTTTTCTTCTCCTCCCGCGGAAGGAGGTGAATCGGTTGCCTATCAGGAGAAACGGGGCCTTTGCCTCAAGACCCGGCGGCCAAATTCACCTCACGCCGTTTCACCTTGTTCATTTATTGCCCAGAAGCATTGAGGAACAGGCTCCAAGCGCCGCCCTCTTGCCGTTGGCAAGCCCTCCCTGCATGCCGAATAAATAGGCTTCCCCCCAACCCCTAAGAAACGAACCCGCCAAATAAGTTGAATTATTAACATAAAACTGCAAAGCCCAGCTGCAACATAATAGGGAGCACGGGTTGTTTTTGTAGTTCCTCTGAACTCTTCATCAGGCTGGATGTTAAGCAAAGGGGGGGGGGGAGAGAGAGAGAAAGGCTGGATTTTGGTATTGAGGCCATTATAGCTGTTTTGGTCAAAAAATCATTTTTGTTGCTTAGTCTTAGAAGGGGTGTGGCTTGTGTTCAAGAAGCCCCACACTTAAGAATTCTCCCACTACATTTATTGCTTGTAATTCACAGTTTCCAGCCCACACTGACCCCCAGAGCAAAGGTATTTTTAAAATGGATAGAGCAGGTTATGTAAGTAATGACAAAGTGTGTTTCATGCACCGCTAAAAAAACAGGGTGCTATTAATAATAATAATAATTTATACCCCGCCCATCTGGCTGGGTTTCCCCAGCCACTCTGGGTGGCTCCCAGCCGAAAATTAAAAGCACAGTAAAAGGTCGAACATTAAAAACGTCTGAAGAGGTTTGAGCCCCTGCATTTGGCAAAATTGAGCTCTATCCCCACAGTACCCACACACAAAAAGTTAAGCAGCAAATGTCTCCAATGAAACTGCAACAATTCTATATTTCTAGCCTCTATCATAACTTATGCCTGATACTGACATTGCAGTTTAACATGACTCTTCCTCTTTCCATTTCATAGAAACGTTGAATCTGAAGGGATCCCGAGGGCCATCTAGTCCAACCCCCCTGCAGTGCAGGAATCTTTATGCCCAATGTGTGGCTCGAACCCAAGACCCTGAGATTAGGAGTCTCTTTAAGGGACCCCCTCAGCAATGGCTATTTCTGCCAGTATAGCTAAGCCTCAAGCACAGAAAACCTGGGTGGGAAGCCTGGGCTCTCCATATGTTGTGATCTCCAACTCCCATAATCATCCTGGAACATTGACCATGCTAGTTGAGGCTGACAGGGTGAGAAAGTCCAATAACCAGAGTTTCCCCCTCCTTTAAGAGGTGGCACAGATGTTAAAGAGGGTAAGGGCTCCAAATGGCCTGTTTATTGTGTGTACTTCTGTGCAATAGAGTGTTGAATTCTTGGAGCTGGCAGACTCGGATTTTAGTTTTACTGGTTCACCTTGGGCAAAGTGCTCTTGCACTTACTCAAACCAAAAGCCTCATTAATTTTAATGTGATTAACTTCCAGGTAAATATGTGCAGAACTGTAGCACTAGAAGATTAGTGTCATGCATCACAAAGCTATGGGGATCAATGCATCCTTCCAACTCTCACAATCATGTTTGAATCCTGAAAACATGTTACAGGAAACCTAATCTACATTATTTGACCTTTACTATTTTTTTCTTTAAGCCTACTCAAAAGTGTGCTACCTCCCCCTTGTGGACATCCATATGAAGTACCAACACATTTTCTTTCCATATTTTAATGGATGGGACGCGGGTGGTGCTGTGGGTAAAACCTCAGTGCCTAGGACTTGCCGATCGTATGGTTGACGGTTCGAATCCCCGTGGCGGGGTGAGCTCCCGCCGTTCGGTCCCAGCTCCTGCCCGCCTAGCAGTTCGAAAGCACCCTTAAGTGCAAGTAGATAAATAGGGACCGCTTTATAGCGGGAAGGTAAACAGCATTTCCGTGTGCTGTGCTGGTGCTGGCTCGTCAGAGCAGCTTCGTCACGCTGGCCACGTGACCCGGAAGTGTCTTTGGACAGCGCTGGCTCCTGGCCTCTTAAGTGAGATGAGCACGCAACCCCAGAGTCGGTCACGACTGGCTCGTACTGGCAGGGGTACCTTTACCTTTACCTTTATGTCAATTGATACCCTAGGGCAGGGGTTGTCAACCTGGTCCCTACCACCCGCTAGTGGGTGTTTCAGGATTCTAGGTGGGCGGTAGGGGGTTCTACGGCACAAGCTGAATCCTTCCATCAAGCACTGGTGGGTGGTAAGGAAATTTTACCATCAAGAAAAATGCATTAGTGGGCAGTAGCTATAAAAAGGTTGAGTACCCCTGCCCTAAGGGGTATGGGGCACCAGGCCAAAATGTACAAGCGAAGACTGAACTTGTACATAAAGACAGTAAAGCAAGTGGTAACACCTTCCTCATAGTTATCTCTCATACTATCTGACCAGCTCATTTTTGTGTGGAAGTTGTTGCAACATTGGGTCAAAATGGAAATCTGCAGGATGTTTAAGAAATAAATGCAGAAACTTGCTGCAAACAGAGGAAACGTTTGTTTACCTCCCCCCCATGAGTGGGGGATGTGTGTGCATGAGTTTTCTCCAGCCTCAATACTAGGTGAGAAACTCTTGTTTAGCATTATTTTAAATTTACATTTAAATAATAAAGCTTCCCTTTCTTGATAGGGTGTAGTGTAAACAAGGAGATGACAAGTGTGTGAGAGAAGAATAAAATATTAAGTCATTATATCTGCCAGAGAGCTCAAATTAATTTTAGAATCATTACATGATTTAGGAATATACATGACTAAGGCTGTAATCTTATAGCTTAGCAGTGGGCCTCCAGCCCATGGGTCTAATTAAGTCTGCCAGCCCATTTCCACCAAACCACACTAGCTGCCTTACATTTAATGCTATATATGATGAAAGCAATGAGACAGGGAAAGATGCAGCTGGACCAAAATTTCAGGCACAGATGATCCGCAGTGGCTACAAAGCCCTGTGCAAAGCATATTGTCAGGTCTTGTGGAGCTCCATGCACAGTGCTTTGTGAGACTCAACAATTTGCAGGCTGTACCTTTGCCTGCATGGCTTGGTTTCAAACCATGAACAGTAATTGGGCACTGCAGGTAATTCTAAGAAAACATCATTCTGAGTACAGGAATATGCTTTGGGGAAATTCCAGTAGTTAAAGAAATACTAATTTAGATGTTATTTGTCAAGTGCATTTTCTGTTACTAAGTAGTATGTCACACTGTTTCTGAATTTATGTATATATTTATGCAAAAACTATGGTTTAATGCAAATTATTAGTGTGCCAGTTCATGGTGCTCAGTAACTCCCAGGGTAATATTCCCCACTCCTCCTCCTGCTGTGCTATAGACAAAACAAGCCAAGTCTGGCTCATCATGTCATCCAAACCCAGGCTAGTTTGTTTTCCCCAAATAAATCATGAGCAGCAAGCTAATAACAAACCTTGTTTACTTCTCATGACTTCTTGGGGAGAAACAGAACTCAAGCCCAAGATCAGACAAGTCAGACACCTGCTTGTTTCGTCCACAGTGCAGCAGGAGAAAAGGACGAGTTGTGGGAATTTCTGAGCAGTGTGGACGTTAAGCTATGGTTTAATGTTATGTACAAAAACTTGGAAGGGAGTTTCGTGTCAGTCCATCAATCGGGGTGGGGGGCACTTGTCTGTTTTTCACCTTGTAAAATATGGACCTAAATTTTCCTGTACTTTTTCTACAATGCAAGACGCTAATGATAACGAGTAAAAAAACACTGAATGCAACAGTTAGACTCCAGCCTACCTGAAAAGATGCTTCTGCCATTATATCTCACTGTGATCTTTGATTCTGAACTATTTGACACAAACCATGTGCAAAATTCAAATGAAGAGGGAATGGATAATGACATTTTCAGTGATGGTTCCACAATTATATTTTCCCCTGGTAACTCCACAATCATCTCTTCCCCTGGTAGCTCCACAATCATCTCTTTCTCTGGAAGGCAGATAGAGCACATTCTAAAACTATGCTAGGCTTGACCAGCACTTACTGTAGACAATTAAGCTTAATATATTTTACATTTGTATGCTACCCATTCTTTTACTCATTTCATGATGTTGCTATCTGCGTCATGCTCCCTCATATTTCCTCCCCTCCAGCTTCTTGTGTAGGATTGGTAGCTGACAAAGTAAAAGTGCTTCTGGCACCTTTTTGTCCTTTCAAAGCTTTTATTGCTATTAAAAAGCACTTTACACCAGCAGAGAGAAATTTATCTGCCTATACTTTTGTTTGCAAGAGGGATACTTTCTTATGAACTCCACAGTGTGTAATATATATCTTAAATCATTTGTTTAGTGTCTTTAGATAAGCCATTTCATATATTATTATGTGAACAGTAAATATACCTTCTACAACGCGTAAGAATTACAAATATATTAAACAAACAATTCAACTCTAGGATACAAAGTAACTGAAATGAAAATACGTTACTTACCGCATCAGTAGTATATACTCATGCACATCTTAAATACACTCAAATACAGTGGTACCTCGCAAGACGAATGCCTCGCAAGACGAATGCCTCGCAAGACGAAAGGGTTTTTGGTTTTTTGAGTTGCTTCGCAAGACGAATTTCCCTATGGGCTTGCTTCGCAAGACGAAAACATCTTGCAAGTTTGTTTCCTTTTTCTTAAAACCGTTAATACAGTTGCGACTTGACTTCGAGGAGCAACTCATAGCACGCGGTGTGGTAGCCTTTTTTGAGGTTTTTGAAGACTTTGGTGATTTTTGAAGCTTTTCCAAAACTTTTCCGAAACCGTGTTTCGCAAGACGAAAAAATCGCAAGATGAAAAAACTCACGGAACGAATTAATTTCGTCTTGTGAGGCACCACTGTAGTTCGCTGTGTTACATAGTAGTAATCTGTTCAAAAGTACAATTTGTGCCCACATGCATGTGATTGGAAATGAAAAGCTTTGTAGAGTTGCTCCTTTCATACAGTTGCTCCTCGTCATGTTAAGCATTCAGTCAAGAAAGTTAGATCTAAATGATGTAAAATACTACAACCATCAAGTAGTTGTGGAATTCCTTAAGGTCTCTCAGAAAGGAACTTTTTTTGAGGGGGGCAGAATTTCAACCCAGAGAGCTTTACATTGATAAAACTATTCTTTAAAAAGATAACAATAATATGGGAAATGCAAAGAAGAATGCCCCAAAGTAGACTACTATCTTTTCAAGCAACGTTGGCCCAAGAATGTAGACGTTCTACACTAGAGAAGTTTCCTATTTTCTGGAAGTTTTAAAAGCAGCACTTTCAAGTTTGCTATACTGTTCACATATTCATGTTTATTTTCTTCCATGTTTATTTTCTGTTCAAAGAAACAAGCTCAAAGTATTCATAAACACATGGATCTACTTACAGGTCATTGCCAGTCTATGTGCAAGAGTGTTTTGGACTTGTTTCTTTGTTCAGCATCCTTACATGCTACATGGCTTTTGAAAGTGAGGGGCATTGCAAAAGCTGTTGAATATGCCATCATGGCTGAGAGTTTGAAGGAGGGTGTGGAATCTACTGAGGACACACAAGACTGTGGACAATTCTAAAGTAGCTGTATGGCTCCCAACCCGTGTATATCTTAATGAAAACTACCAGTTAACTTCTCGTTGTCATAAAGTGTAGGGTCTGGTGGCAAAGGTTCTGCTCTGAAAGCAAACAGAATCTAACCTTTACGAATTACAGCATTTCATTTGCAATTACATCTATGCATTTGACAGGCGTTTGTTAGAAATTCTGGTTTGGAGTCCAGTGAATGGCCTGGAAGCGTCAAAGGCTACAGAATCATTAAGGATAAGCAGGTACTAACCTAATCAGTTTCTTGGTGTGAGACAATTGGGAGTCCTATAAGAGAACAGTTTTGTTTTGTTAAAGGAAGAAATATTACTTTGAGCAAGAAACAGTGAATACAACACTGTCTTCCAGAAGTAGTAACACTTATTTAACAGATCCGGAAGTCAGCTTATTTAAGAGGTATGTGTGAAACAGATGTAGGCTTTATCAAAGGCAAAAATCAGCATACAGTGGTGCCCCGCAAGACGGAAAACCCGCTAGACGAAAGGGTTTTCCGTTTTGGAGGCGCTTCGCAAAACGAATTTCCCTATGGGGTTGCTTCGCAAGACGAAAAAATCTTGCGCGTCCCCGCGGGTTTTTTTCGCTCCCCCCCCCCTTTTCCTAAGCCGCCTATCAGCTGTTCCGCTGATAACCCGCTTAACAGCTGATCACGAAAAGCCGCTAGACCGCTGTAGCGCTAATCCGCTAAGCTGTCAATGGGCTTGCTTCGCAAGACGAAAAAACCGCTAGACGAAGAGAATCACGGAACGGATTCTTTTCGTCTTGCGAGGCACCACTGTAGTCTTTTGTTAAATGTATTGAGAAACAACTTAGATCTTTGTAACCCACTTTGAGGGTTGGTTTTTTTACAATCAAGTGGTGTATAAATTTTATGAAATAAATAAAAATATATGTTGAGAAGAAATTGCTTGATTATGGATAACTAATATACCCTTAAAAATGAAAAGTATGGTAGGTCTATTGTACATATATATCTGCAGGTGATTATACTGTTTAATTTGAGAGCAACCTTTGCTATTTTCAACATACATCCATGCTCCAAAGTTTTCCAGCAAATTTAGTTTTAGGACCTTCTCCAGTTAGACTGGAAACATTTATTATTAAATTCCAAAATTTATTCAGCTTTAAGCCTAGTAATATACAGACCACACTGAGCTTGGTAGGAAATCCTCAATAGAACAATATGTTCTTGTTTAAGAGTTCAAGTTTGTTCAATACAGTTTAGATTTCAAATGAGACCAGCACAGTCTGAAGTCATATTCCAAATGAAGTGTTAAATTTTATTTGAGTTAGTTTATTGATGATGCACAAAAGAACAACAGTTGATCCATCTCTTTCCAACAAAAACTAGTAAATCCTCTCGAGGTTAATTTGCAAAATTGCATTAAACTAAAAAGTTTGGGTGATCAATATAAATTAAGTGCCCATGTTGAGTATCACCATTCCAACTCTTCAAGCAGCCTTTTGCATTACAAATGATTAAGTGGACACTTTCAATTTTACAGAATTACACTGACTTTTAAACAAAATTCAGAATTCGATATTTCTGAATGCCACATTGTACTGTGAACAGCAGTCTTACATTGTGTGATAATTTTCCATCTGTACAGTTCCCTTTTACAAAGTTGGGCAACACAAAAGACATCAACTGCTTGTCCTTCTCTGAACGTGTTCAGCTCCCTAGTCCCAGTCACAGAAGGAAGAGGCAGAGGCAAGTTTAAATTATCCCAGAAAATCGAATAAATGGCTATATTTGGTGTCTTCAAGATGTTTCACCTTCTGTGGGGGATGTAGGTGTTGTTGGAGAGGCCAGGTCTGGTTTTCGTGACATTCTGTCCAGTTCAGCTTGAACATCTGTTAAGACAGGCTTCTGGCCTATACATAAAGGAGGGCACATAACACAAGATTTTAAGCTAAATGTTTTTCACAAGTAGCACACACAAAGGCAGGCTAAAACTAAGGTGAAACACAACACACAACAGGTTCAGTCCCACTGCAGGAGATCATGTAATTCCAACATTAATGACTACAGTACTCTGCATTCAAGGCTCTTACTACCATTAGCTAAATTGTCTTAGGGTAAGTTTGATAGGAAAGTATATTTGCTTACAAGTCTGCAAAAAGAGTGTCACAATCAAATGGATCTACACCAACACATGGGAAAAGAGCGGTTCTGGGGAGTATAACCCCCCACATTTAGCCACCATGTATGCAGACACAGTGTACCTACAATATATGTGAACAGCCATATGTTCTCTGTGTATGTTGTCTGCTCATACAGGTAGAATGCCATGAATGCAGGCCAGAATCTGAGCTGAACAATGATGTGACATCCATGGCTTTCACCTCTGGATCTGCTTCAACTTCCTTACTTAAAGGTCCCTAGCTTGTTCCTCATAGCATACAGAAAGGACAGTAAGGAAGACCAATATATCCCATATACAGTGGTACCTCGGGTTAAGTACTTGATTCGTTCCGGAGGTCCGTACTTAACCTGAAACTGTTCTTAACCTGAAGCACCACTTTAGCTAATGGGACCTCCTGCTGCCGCCGGAGCCCGATTTCTGTTCTCATCCTGAAGCAAAGTTCTTAACCTGAAGCACTATTTCTGGGTTAGCGGAGTCTGTAACCTGAAGCGCTTGTAACCTGAAGTATATGTAACCCGAGGTACCACTGTATATGATATGCAAGTAAAACTTTAGAGTTTGTGAAAGGTCCAGGTTTTTACACTGGTAAACCTAATGTTTTTCCTGGCTACCCATTATGTGCCTTGTGCATACCTCAGTGCCATAACTCTATCCGGGGGTTACATGATGCTCAGGTTGTGTATTCCAAACCCTGATGCAATACGAGACAGTTTCACCCCAAGTTCTCTAGCAACCACAGAGGACTCAAGAAAGGTGCGGGTTCAGAGATTGCTAAGGCAAACATTTGTGAATGCTTTCCCTTAGGCATATAATCAACTTGCTCCTTGATCAAACAAGGGCTATCTGCACACAGATATCATTACAAAGGGGCCACACATGCAAAGGAAGGATAATGTATTTCGTACGAAGGACTGCTCACATAGTGATCCTTCTTTATCAGGTTCAGACACACACATCCAAAATGGTTTTGACAGGATCCATCATTTGTTTTGGGAAAATGACAAAACTCAATCCAGTCCTGTGCACCCACCCACTCCCCCATAGCTGAGTGAGACTGTCAAAGGGGAACAGCACCATCTATCTTGGGAATTCAGAGACAGTTAGTACACGGAATACCACACAATCCAATATGCACAGGAATGTATGGATCCTGGATCCTACCCAGCACCCAACATTATAAGGTGAGATCAGATAAATAACAGTAAGTAATATTTTAAATGATTTTTTTATGTCATACATTTGGCACTACTGTATAAAGACTCGCTTCAGCAAAAAACCGCATCTAGCTTGGAGTGTCCATTCTATGTAATACCAAAATGTTTTATATACTGTTTATACTGTTCTTACCTGACTTTTTTGCAGACGGTGGCAAGTTGCTGCCACCTCCACCTCCAGGACTCCCTACTCCTCCGGGACTACCAACACTACCAGGTCCACCAGGTGAGCCAGTTTTCTTACTCAGCAAACTGTTGAAAAAGTTAGCCAGCACTCCTTCGCTTGTGGCTCCAGCTGAAAAGAAGTTACACCCCAGATATTTTGATAATGCATATTAATTGTATTTGAGCTCTTAAAACATGAAATGGCAATACTAAACACACAGGGCTGGATTCAGATGTAAATCACCTTCTGTTCTTATTCTCTTACAGTTGTTTTAACTGCGTGTCTTTGTTGGTTTTTAGCTCTTATCTGTTTTAATTATTAGTTTTTTATCCATCCATTATCTGTGTTTAATCTTGTATTTTATTCAGATGTTTTATGTCTGTTTCCCTGTCCTCATTTGCCCTAACAATTATCGGTCAAAAAATCCTAACTGCTATTTTATCTATATGCTTTTTTTTAATCCTGGTCTGTGACCGTAATAAAGTTCATTCACCTTCTGTTACATTGATTTCAGTGCGATCCAAAGAAGAAGAAGAAAAGTTTGGACTTCATAGTCCGCCTTTCACTCCCATTAAGGAGCTACCAATCTCCTTTCCCTTCCTCCCCCACAACAAACACTCTGTGAGGTGAGTGAGGCTGAGAGACTTCAGAGAAGTGTGACTAGCCCAAGGTCACCCATAAATAAAACTCTGACTATCTTGTCTCACGTTTTTAGGGGACTCCAGTTCAATTAACTTAGTCTGGATCTAACCCACTGACGAAACCAACCATATCAAAGTGATTACCTTGCATGCTGAACATAAATGTCAACACCCTGGAGTACATTAGAAACAGTGAGTCACTGCTTAACTACCAGAACAGTTTTTCTTCAACGGACCACATTTCTAAAGGTAAAGGTAAAGGTACCCCTGCCCGTACGGGCCAGTCTTGCCAGACTCTAGGGTTGTGCGCTCATCTCACTCTAGAGGCCAGGAGCCAGCGCTGTCCGCAGACACTTCCGGGTCACGTGGCCAGCGTGACAAGCTGCATCTGGCGAGCCAGCGCAGCACACAGAACGCCGTTTACCTTCCCGCTGGTAAGCGGTCCCTATTTATCTACTTGCACCCGGGGGTGCTTTCGAACTGCTAGGTTGACAGGCGCTGGGACCGAGCGACAGGAGCGCACCCCGCCGTGGGGATTCGAACCGCCGACCATGCGATCGGCAAGTCCTAGGTGCTGAGGTTTTACCCACAGCACCACCCGCTACCACATTTCTAGTGTTTACTTAATAGATCAAGCTATTTCTTGCAAAGTCTTAAATAGGGGAAATACGCAATGAACTAGAACTTCTATTTCATTCAATTCACAAGAACACTTCCTATTTTTAAAAAGAAATCCTCATCTCAAAATTTCAGCAAATTTAATCCGATTAAAGTATAAGTAATTGCCTCCCTTAGTTTGAAGCTTAAAAGTTATCAATACTCCATAGAGTAAAATTGTTTTAGAAAGGGGGAAGTATGCAACATTTTGCTATTAGGATGTCAATGTTTAGAATAATTAGGTTGCAAAACTATTATTATGTCTTACCTTTCATACTAGGGTCTATTTTTTTGGATCCAGCAGGGATGGTTGTAACACTGGAAACATTGGAAGTAACCGACCTGTTTGGTGTCCTAGGGGATCCTCCAGGGACTCTTGGTGAGGTATCCTACATAGAATTAGAAAATACAATGAAGTACTTCGACTGAAATGCTGAGCTGTCAGTTCCATTTTGAGAGGGACATTTCTAAGTTATGAGATATTCATAGCAAAAAAAAAAAATTAATTAATTAGCTTTAGATTAAGAAGTATCTGGTAAAAAGAAAGCAGTTATAGACTACTTAGTCTATAAAAGCAACTACAAAAATACTTATTTAAAAGATTATGGAAAAATGCGATGCCACTGCCCCAAACACCCCAGTTTTATCAGATGAAGGGCATTACAGAAAAGTCAGGCACAGCCTATGGCAGGCTTTTAAGAAATATTTTCTAGGCTAGGAAAATATGTAATCATTTCTATTGGGAAAGAAACAATCCCCAAATTTACTTCATGGCATTCACATTTAGAAATTGGCAAAGTTTTGAAATGCACACTTAACAAACAAAACAATGTTGACTAGCACTGTATTCCATGTCCCCAGAGAGTAACTTGAAAAATCTGCACATTATAATATATGTTTTGGGAATTTTTTCTGCAAAACACTCTTAATACAAAAAGCTGATAAAGGCACTGAACTGTACCCGACAAAGTTGTGCAAACAGGATGACTTCGTTGGATACAACCCATTATCAGCCCAACCTTGTAGATATCTGAGAATAAGTCCCATTTTGTTCAGTGGGGCTTGTTGCCAGGTAAGTAGGTACAGGACCAAAGCCTAATAGCAGCAAGCAAGCTTTCAGCTACAGATATCAAAGTTACCAGAGTATTAAATACTTCACCAAAATGAGCACCAAAATTGGATCCAAATAAATGTACTGCTAAGTTATTAGTATTTAAGTATTTACTACTAACCACTGGTCTTCCAGCTGCAGTAGGTGGCTGTTTTGCTAACAGAGACTGAAAAACAAAATGAAAGAGAAATTTTGGAACAAAAAGTTGTTGGCAAATTCCAACACAAATTTAATCTTAGTTTAAATGAAATGTAGATTAAATGAGTATGTACCTGTTGCTTCATAAGAAATACTTGGTCATCTTCTGCTACTATCTCTTTCTCATGTACAAACTGCAATAAAGGGGGGAAAGCCATTAAGAGATGTCCAACTATTTTTTTTTCTCAAAATAACACAATCACATTTACTGGAACAAGTGGATGAAAAGCTCATGAAGATGGCTCAAATGTTGCAGCTAGTGCACAATGAAGCAGCCCATTCATTTGGCTACAAAGAACACATTAGTTGGCTCACCTGGGCTGGCTGCCTATGCGCTACCAATCCCAGTTTCCAGGTATTGATTATGACCTTCAAAGCTTTGTACAGCTTGGACCCAGTCTATCTCTGGAAGTGTCTCTACCCACCTGAGTAATACAATTTTCTTGAGATGTGCTAGGGAAGCCTTGCTCTTATCCTTTATTGGGACATTAAAATATGCTGTGGAGTCAGGATACGTCTCCACCTCACAATGGTGATTTACAGCTTTGTTAGAGCTGTTGAGATGCTTATCAAGCTCTGCCATTCGGCTTGATTACTAAAGAGATCTCCTATGTTCAAGATATTACGTCTGAATATGCAACACCACCACAAATAGGGTTCACGGGGCATATGCACTGTCCCTGCCTCCAATATTGCTGCCCCATATTGAGTGGGAGGTCTGAAGGGGATTTCAAAACACATTCAGCAGAATGCACTTAGAGACCTCTATGATCAAGAAACCTGTGTTTTCATGATTCCTGATCACAGGGAGGCTTTTAAGCATGTTCAACAAAATGCACTTAGAAGCTCCTTTCAGACCTCCTTATTCAAGGCAGTAAAGTCAGGGATTGGTCAGGTGGAGCTGGCACATGCAGCCTCACACACCCCTACTTGTTTTATTTTCAAACACAATGTCTGAATGTGGACAGTAACACTGAATACCAGCTGCTGGAGACAAATGAGGGTGAACTATTGCTTTTATTCCTGCTGAGCTTCCCTGGAAAATGGCTGGCTATTGTATAAAAAAAGATGGAACACCTGGACTGCTGATCTGATCAGCAGGACTGTTCTTATGTCTGTAATTCAAGATCGTTGCACTGAGGCTCATTATAATATATTATTAGGCAATGGCATTTTGCCTGCTTTATTGTGTGCAGATTTTTTTTTAGCTGGCACAGCTCCTTAAAAACTGCATCTTTGTTGTCATGTAGTATGAAGGCACATAATAAACGACACTAATTTATTTGACAAACCTTATTACACATTTAGATCAGCTATGTAGACTAAATTAATATAGAGATGGCCAGTTTATAGTTAGTAGTTACGATGCTGTTATCAGTGATAAGCTTCCTTGAGTTGTTGTCACTGCACTGAGCAATCAGTGTTACAAATTCCCGCCACCCCACCGATCACTAACAAGGCAATGTGTTAAATTAAAGGCATTTCTTCTAAACACAGGAAACAGTTACCTTTCTGACCGGAGGCTTTGTTATTATATCCTCAAAATTGTCACCCACTTTTAAAGTCTGAAAGTTCTCATGTAATATTCCTATCTTCTTTTCATTGTCCCATCCTGCAGGACTGAAAGCAAATACAGTGTCACATCTTGAATTTCAGTTGTTCAAGGTTTGGTTCACCTTCTGTCCAATCCCATCCTATACAAAGAACCCTGTTTCTTAAGGCAGAGCAGGAATTTTATTTTTCAATTTAAGTCCAAGATGGATGCTCACCATGAGCTTAAAAAAATCCCCCCTGAAACATGGGAAGAGGTTTCGTTTCTTTTTGCAACCCCCACCCAAAATATAATAATAAAGCACTTTAGTTTGGAATTGAAAGTCCTTAGCACTAAATATAGCACAGAAGGGAGGAAAAAGATAAAACAGTAGTCATTTTTCCTCTTCCACCTCCTGAAATTTTACCATACCATTGAACTACAAACATTGTTACAATACTCTTATTTCAGACAGGCTTGGTTCCTGAACAAGAGCACTCTTATTAGGGGTTAGGGATACAATGAAACACTTATATTTTTTATAATGCAAGACACCCAATAACTAAGTAACTTACATAAATACTGCATCTTTTTCCACAACAGAAGCAGATGTATTGAAGGGGAATCCATATAATTTCTGGACAATAAATTTATACACGTAATCAATATTCTTATTTTCCTTTACTGAAGTGTAAATAAGTGCTGCACCATCTGAGTTATTTGTTAAAGAAAACGCGGATGTATTTTTCTGCTCGGCAGTGGCAAGAAACTATTCGTGATACTTTAATACTTCTGTAACATTCATCCAGCGGCAAAGTGTTATAACATTAAGTGTGTGATGACTTACTTAAAAATATCTGTGTATATTACCTCCTCTTGTAAAGCATGCACCAGAGTATAGAAGCCAAACATTGACACATAAACTGTTAGGGGAAAGCAGGTTTGCCCAAACTCTCAAGCGGAAGAGCAATTTCATTTCATCAACAATTTCTGTTAAAAGACAAATTGGGTGTCTTCCTAACTTCTGCACTGTTTTCCTACACTAGCCACACTTCCATGTAGGTATGAAGGCTTCACACCTACACAACAACTACTTTGTTGACATCACTGGTTTTGTGATGTTCTGATACTTAAGAGTCTTCTTCCCCGCCCTGTAGCTCCATGTTGATTTTTCTCCTTGGGAGGAGCAAAGGACAAGGAAAGCCAGTTCTCTTAAGGGTTTTCAGGTGGTTCTTAACAGACTTTTGGGATGGAGGGGAGGGCAGAATTGGTTGTTTGCATTTATTTGCGTCTGATAGCTCTACCTACCTAAATGCAAGGGGTTAGTCATAAGCTGAAAAATGTTCAATCACCCCTGTGATGGACAAACTTGCTGCTATCTACACGGGATATAGCTTTTCCTTCACTGAAATGATATCCTTTGCATAAAGCACCCATCTTAACTTTCAAATAAGTAGGTGCTATCCAGCTTCCCATCTCGACTTATAAGGCACATGCCTAGCTGTGTTTATTTCCCTGAGAGTCTTGGAAGCAGAACAGGATACCAGTAATTATTGCTGTGCTTAATACTGTAATCACCATGTTTCAGTTCTGGTGTGAATGCCAATTACTGAAGAACAGCATTTATATGTGCTTTGTCAAAACTAACTTTGAACAATATAATTGCTATGAAACGGTAGTAACAGGGTCAGACGCCAAAGAACAACAAAGCTTATTCTGCATGCCCAGGGGAATGCTTTTGCATTGTATTCCTCAAACAGCAGCTCTTCATCCCACACAGATAACCACTTTGGAAATAGATTATTTAAAATGCAGTTTCTGATATAGATTACCATTTGAAGTAAAAAAAAATTCCCCTAGGCATGGCCAGGTCCTTAGGCATCCCTGAAATAATTCTGGGCCATGGCACATAAGTGCACCACCAAATATGCTTTGCTTATCAACTCTCACAGAGCCATTGGTTCAGACAACATTATATCCAGGCTTTGTGAGCTGAGATAGGAAGCTTTTGCCTGTATATTAAACTCCTACACTACTCTAACAAACAAACAAACAAACAAACAAACAAACAAACAAACAAACCAGGAAGCCTTTAACTAACCAGTTTGCAAAATGGGATATTATGGTTTCAAGAACAAACCAAGCTATTAAACCAATTCAAACTATACTTTAACCTAGTTTCCTGGTTTGGATGAAATTGGAAACTATGGTTGATTATAGATGTTTATGTTGTATTTGCAGAGTCTTGTACACAGCAGAAGGATGAGCAGTACGTGCCACATGCTTAACTTTACTTTATTTTCACTTCAATGCTGAGAGATTACAAACATGCATCTTGCCTCTGCGAGAGCAGAGAAGCAACAAGCCTTCTCCTCGGAGCACCGAGAGAAACGGAGAGAAACAGGAAACCAGTGTACATCACATCCAGTCTCCCATTCCCGTGGGAAACCCAACAGTACTCTGACTGTGGAATGCAAAACATTGTCCCGTGACAAGCACTTCGCTGCACAGTGAAGAGAGCAGAAACCAACAGTTTATTGGTACAATTACAGAGGGTCTGTAAAGGCCGTTCATATCTTAGCTTAGTAAACAGAGGGATGATCATCTAAACTCAGCACTTATCACTATCATTCAGATTACATGAGAGTCCAAGGCTTGCAGTGACTTGATAAAAGATGAACCAGCAAATCATGGGGCTTCTCAGATTATCTTAATCCAGTTGTAATTTTAATAATAAATCTGCATTTTAAAGGATACATTGTAAACAAAACCGTCGGATGTGCGACTGAATGAAGTCAAAGTGCTCATCTCTGTAATCGTGCTCTTTTTCCAGCAGGCTAATGGCATCACACTGTGGAGCAATAATAATAGTAATAATAATGCAATTTCAATCATGATTGCACCTGTAACTTACCATCATTGCAATTATAGAAATTCCCACTGTTCATATTAGCTATGAAATATATAATCCTTGCATTTTACTACATCCAATGTGAAAAGCTTCTATAGAGATATCTTAATATTTCTCTTTTTCTGGAATCTATTCCTGAAGGCCAGGATCCAAAGAGCTACTTCAGCACATTCCAGGGCTACAATGCACTCAGCAGCATTTTTCATTCTTTCTTTTTAATGGCAATCTCTCACACACTGTTGCCTTGATGCTACATTAGAAACTGAAAGTCTCCTCAGGATGGCTTTAGGAATTCAGGCTTCTTGGGGCATGTGGAACTAATTTATGGTTCTTGGGAACTTAGCCCATTAAGATTTAGAACATAAAAATTTGAAATACAAGAGATATAAATAAAAACCTGAACCAATATTTGGCATTTGGTAAAACTTGTTAAAATATTTATAGGATAAAATATATTCCAAAGAATTTGTCTAGTATGCATTTTCTTACTGCATGGGAAGATTGATCACCCTTCTCTGATATAGAGAAGACAGGTGATAAAATATAGAGAATAAACAACAGAATATTTAGGGAATATAGAGAAAATATAGAGAATAAACAACAGAATATTCCTCCCGAAAAATTCCAATGACGTTTTTAGTTTAAATAATAACTTAGCTGCACTCCTTGACCCACTTACTAGAGACTAATGGTTCTTCCAGACAACTTTACTCAAACCTCTATCACAGCTTAAAACTGCCATTTTCCTCCCAGTGCCTCTCCATAACTGCTTTACTTCAACCTCTGGCACTGTTTAAAATTATAGCTAATTTTAACTTTTCAATGTCCCTCCCTCCTTGCAGAACTCAAACTTCTCCCTCCTTCGTTCTTCAGCTGCCTCATGTGAGGGGGATAAATGATGTGGAGCCCTCAAGTATTCCAGTTTACTCAAACCTCCACCGTTTGCCTCAGTTCCTTCTATCCCTGCTTCACTCAAACTTCTGCCATTATCTTAAACCGTGAGTTTTCCCCTCTCAATGGTCCTCCCTTCTCACTTCCATGCCATGGCCCTACTATTGTGCAACCTGCCTTCACTTTTGTTCCCCTACCCCACCCTGACTGCATGAAAATCCAGGATTATGATGTGGTACTACAACTCCTCCAATGGGTGCTACGCAATGACATTGTTATATTTTTGTTATACGGCAAAAAATGGTTAAAATAACTTTCTAATTTTTTATATCAAGGCTGCCATCCATTATACAGTCTTGTGGAATTCAGGCTATTAATTAAAATCTATACCGGCAGTACAAAGCATCTTTGTTCAGTTGCTCAATGTGTTAAATATTACACTTGAGAAAGTGAAGAATACTTAAGCTGGTGGAAAACCAATGTGCAGTATTGAAAATGGTTTTATTTAATAGAAGTATTCCCACCCCATTTGAAAAATGGAAGCTCTGTTTTCCTTGTATAGATATGTCTTGTTATTTGAAATTAAAAATCATTTTAAAAAATTCTGATGTACAAACATAATCTGAAACATGAAACAAACCTTTGTACAAACTACTACTACAGGAATGCCTAAGTTGCATGTTAGTGTATCGGCACCCAGCGGTAAAATGACACTGTCATCTTTGTCCTCCTGTAATGAAGTATTTCTCCTCTGTGGAGAAGCTGGAAAGTCTTCCCCTGGTTCTGTGTATTCCTGAAAATCTCTTACAACTGAAAATAAGAAAGAAAAAAATGAATCAAGCAAGTACTTTGTTCCTGGGAGTCTGTTTTTGTACCAAATACTTTTTATTCTACTTAGCTTTGCCAGTTTTAAAATGTCAATTTATGTTTTCCTAAGTACTCAAAGAAGTATTATTATTATCATCATCATCATCATCATCTGTATACCACCCTCCATCCAAAGACGACATGGCGGTTCACAACATAAAAATACAAAATGAGTACACAAAATACATAATAAAATCAAAAACAAACCAATAACCCCCTCCCACAAGCACAATTAAAAGGACATAGGGATAGATAGACAGACAAGCAAACAAACAATCAGGGATCTAAGGAAGCTGCAAAATTTAAACACCAGTCTTTCAAAAGAACAATGTTAATTCAATTAATAGTTCTAAACATTTTGAAATATACTCTACTTGTAACTAAGTTCTTCGTCACAAGTTTATACTGCACAATAGACAGCAAAAGTTAATAACCAAGGCAAGCTAGTTAATAGATAAAACATATATAAGTAGATATAAAGTGACAAACCCAAACATTTTAGGGTTTTGTTTTGTTTTTTAACCATGAGGGCAGCAGTAGTTATTTTATTTAACCCAAATTCTGTAAGGTTTATGTCAAATACAGGATGTAATAGGTTATCGAATTTACATTCTAAATGTTTCAGTGAAGACTGGTAAATCTAGAGTCTGGCATTTTAAAAAGATGCTAAGTTACCCGAAAAACAAAACTTTCAACAATACTGGAATTAACTTACTTCTGGACCCCAAACTCAAGATACATACAGCAAAAAAATCCTCCTATGCAGATCTTTTAGGCACCTTAAACTCCCTAAATGCCAGCTTTATTACTAATTTGTTTGGCTTTAAGCCAATATTATTTTGTGCTAGAAATTCCAGAATTTAGATTGTATCCAAGAAAGAAGTGACGAAAGCTGTTGTTTTGTTGTTGCTGATTTGTACCCCCTTTGTCAACAACACCTATTAGTTTCAGTGGATGGTATATTGATTGGTAAGTGAAAAGTAGATGGTAAAAAGACAATAAAAGCATAAGGCAGGGAAGACAATGGGAGCATTTTGCAGCAAAGATGCAATGCTTATAAGACTTCTTAGAAGGCCTCTTTTGTAGGATGGAGAAGACAATCAGATTCCACTATCATACCACCACAATCTTCTTTTGGGATTAATCTAAGAAGGATTTGTTTGTTTTTTAACTTTAGAGAGCCAACTTCTTCTCAGCAGCTGGAATCTTAAAAATATTTGTATTACAGTTTCATACAAAATATCAAAACAGTTTGCAACAATTAAAATACAGGAAGAACACAAAAATTAAAAGAGATCATATTTATGAAATGTGTACAGATAGTACGGCCATATAGTAGAGCCCATATAGTAATTACAAGGAACTGACATTAAGAGGTTCAGTACATGTTATGGGCCAAAGGTACATGTCAAAGCACAAACATTATTTTATGAACCACTTCAGAAAGGTGTGATTTGGGAAAAGGAGCTGGTAGGGGACAAAGCACCTCTTCCTTCCTAGTATTTATCCAAGTCTGAGTAATCTTCTTTTGGAGCTGCTTTGCTTTAAAATTAAAACAGAGGGGTGAAAAGACAAGAAACTCTGTTTTGGTGCTCTTATATGCATATTTGTATGTAACATTTATTTAAACCCCATATTTATTTCAAAGATCACTCCTTTCACTAGCTTGCAATGAGGGTTTTGCTAATGCAATGTGTACTTCAGATAAAAGGTAAAGGTAAAGGTACCCCTGCCCGTACGGGCCAGTCTTGCCAGACTCTAGGGTTGTGCGCTCATCTCACTCTATAGGCCGGGAGCCAGCGCTGTCCGCAGACACTTCCGGGTCACGTGTACTTCAGATACCTGCTACATAATGCAGAATATGTACAGCAGGGGCAAGGAACCTGCTGTATTCAGCTGGCCCTCTAAATATCCTCCTAACCATCAGCTGTTAGGTAGGGAAGTAAAGGGGCTGTGTTGTGATGGTGTGTAAAGCATACAAACAGCTCCTTCCTCTACAAGAACATCAGCTGCAGAAGGGAAAACGTATTGAGAGAGAGAGTGGTATGCTTCCTGCAAATATACAAAAGGTGCCCAAGTAATTTGCAATTGGATGCAATTTTTGTGATGCAAGAGCATATTGAAGTTGGTGACTCTGAACAGTTCACAGTTCAACTGCACTTTGATGTTATTTTAATTCTTGTGTTGCGACTGTGCCTTAGGTAAAGTCGGAACAGAAAAAAGCTTGCCAACACACTTTAGCAAATGTTATAAAAACAAAAGTCTATGGAGAACATTGAAAATGAAACCCGAGTAAATACTAAAAATTAAATATATACTTCCATCTCCAAAAAGAAAGACTTTTGTGTGTTAATGTTATGGTGTGTTAACAATGTGTAGGTCTCATTAAAAACACTATTGAGGCTGGAATGCAGTTCCTGTCAGCTTTCCACTAGAGTAATGTGGTCCTTGGCCTGAATTTAGTTCTTCACCCCTGCGTGTACAGGGTACACTGAATTTAGAAGGCAAAGCATTTCTATTTTCTTTTATACAGGAAATTTCTATCCTAGGAAACTGCTTAGAAGAGTATGAAAAAGGTATAAAAGCAGAACCTTCCGAAAAGTCAAAGCAAAGGTGACAGTGGTAAGACCTCTGCTAAATAAAACTGCTCTTCTTACTAATGCACAGAACTTGCTCTTCTCCTTCACCATTTTCTACAAAAATAAACAAATACCCTGAACTATATGAGAAATAACTATATGAGAAATAAAAATATTGCACTCAAAATGATTAAATTGAGTTACTATAAAATTTGTTGAGCACAGGTTTTGATCTTCTGGGTGAAGAATTTGCATTCCACAGAACAGAGAACACCCCCCCCCCCAATGCATCCCTTCCAAGCCCGCTAAACTTAAGCATTACATCTTCACTGTTCATTTTTCCAGCTGTTGTTTATCATTTTAAGAATTGTTTATCAATTTAAGATTTGTTGTTAAACACAATTGACGTGCATTGCACTTTATATCTCCGGGTATAGGGCAGTGTATATGTGTGTATGTATGTATGTATGTATGTATGTATGTATAAATAAATAAATAAATAATAATAATAATACACAATATGGCAGGGCCCTGTCTCAAGGAGCTTACAATCTAAAGGTTGGCACAGGAGACTAGACTACAAAAGAAGAAAGAAAAAAATGGGATCAATTTCCATAGATATAGCAAGCCAATGTTCATGATTCTGCGTGAGTAAGGACTTCTCTTTTATTTGCATATCAAAAACTATATAGAGAAGCTCTCAGCAGCTCCATGCATGCACAAAATGAGCTGCTGTAGCAGAACAGATTTTAGTAATATTTGCTTTCAGAAGTTTTGAGCCTACTGAATCACCCTTTCCACATGACTAACATTTTAGTGCACCCAAGTCCAGATAACATTTCAGCCTTATTAAAGCTAAAAGCTAAAAATTAGCAGAATTAAAAAGATGTAACTAACTTTTTTGCTCTGGCGCTGAATTTCATATAACAAAGTTTTACAACGGATTTAAATGTTGACAACAAATATTCAACTGAATCTGTTATCATGTGCTAAACCATGACATTCCCAAGACGGGTTGCAAAGATAATGCTACATACATTAGATACTATATATTATAATGAGAATTCGCATGGTCAAGAGAAACCCCTTATAAAACTGTTATAAAGCATAAGAGTGAATATAGTTAAATCAGCTGACAAACATGTTGGCATTGCATTTCCTGTAATAGACAAACATATCACAAAAGCGTACATTTACACAAAGATGAATTCAATAAATATTTTTCTAGCATCTATAAAGTGTATGTACTCACTTTTTTGCTCCATTTCTTTCATTTCTTCAGGAGGGATTTTTAGCTTGTCAATATGCTCCCTTACAACACTTGCCCATTTTTGTAAAGAGTCTAAAGCAGCCCATGGCTTAGACATGTCCACCACCAACATAATCAAAGTGTCCTTTAGAGAGATAGATTCCAATGCAAATTTAAGTAGACCTTTATGATAGAGGTCACCATCCAGTATCCATACATTACATCGTGTCTGATCTGTAAAAAAGCATAAATAAGGTGTTCTTAACATGTACCATAGTTTATTATCAGTGGACAATATCCAAATGAGTTATTTTCACTCATTAAAAACAATGAACTGATTTAAATGGCTCTTTCTGAAATATGACTACCATTGGTACTCACTGCTAGTATTTATAAATATACTATTAGAATGATAATGGTTAAAGGTTAAAACTCTTGGATGAATTTGGATAGCAGATAGTTCTCAAGCACGGTTTTTAAATCTTTTGACTAGCAATATGCCTGGTGAGACAATCTTGATGTTGATCAGGTTTCTAAAGCTTGCAGTATTCTAAGCTACACAATATGGATTCTTATGTGTATTTCAGAGCACACAAAAAGAAATTTTAGAGAGTGGAGAAAGGAGGGAGAGGAGGAGAAATATAAAAGGAAAAGGCAGGAAGACTAAAGGAAAAATAGGTTGGGAAGATTTAGGATAAAAGGGGAGAAGGGAAACGGGAAGTAGAAGGTGAGAGACCAGAGGCAAAATTAAGGAAATATTACAAATTGAGGGCTTTTTTAATTTAGAAAAGGCAAGTAAGGAAAGGATATACAGTGGTACCTTGGGTTACATACACTTCAGGTTACATTCGCTTCAGGTTACAGACTCCGCTAACCCAGAAATACTACCTCGGGTTAAGAACTTTGCTTCAGGATGAGAACAGAAATCGTGCTCCGGCGGCGCGGCGGCAGCAGGAGGCCCCATTAGCTAAAGTGGTGCTTCAGGTTAAGAACAGTTTCAGGTTACTAATGGACCTCCGGAACGAATTAAGTACTTAACCCGAGGTACCACTGTAATAGAAGTGTACAAGTGTGGAGAAAGTCAAGAGACAGTTTTCCTTCCCTATCTCATAGCACTAGAGCTAGGGATCATCAAATTAAATTGAAGAACTTCACACAATGTGTAGTTAAACGATGGAATTCGCTCCTAGAAGATGCTCTGATGGACCGCTTTAAGGGAAGGTTATACAAATTCATGGCTATCTAGTCCTGATGACTATGCTACTTCCTATATCAAAAGCAACATGCCTCCAAGTGATAGTTGCTGGGTTTCACAAGCAGGTGAATGTTATGCTGTTTGTGATCTTACCACAGACATCTGGCTGGCCACTGTGAGAACAGAATGATGGACTAGGTAGGCTTTTGGTCTGATCTAGCAGGGTCCTCTTTCAGTTCTTATTCCACTCTGGTATTGTTAACATCACTCACCACCACCACGCAAAAAAACCCCACTCATTCTCCCTGAAGTCACCCTCCCCATACCGTTCATCCTCCTTTGCCTGCAAACTCCCTTCCCTGAACAGAAAACAAGGAAATGCAGTGATAATAAGTTGGAGATAGAATCTGGAAGTTGCTAACTTGTGAAAATGCCATACATTTTTAAAATCTGGAATATTCCCAAGCAATGAATACTTACTCACTGTTGTTGTTATCAGAACTGGTACTTACCATCTCTGTCTTCATCATGTACATTTAAGTACAAATATTCCATTCCTCTTCCTTTCTTGTATTCAGCAATTCCCTGAAGTTTTCCAATTAAACTTGTTTTACCTGCACCATCTTCCCCTAGAAAAAAAGTTTAAAAGTGGACTTTATTAATAACATATATGAAATATATTTCTTGTAATATTTCCATTTCAATCTGTGAAACTTACCGGTATTTTGCTTTAGGACACTTGGCCCAAATAGTAGTCTGTAGCAAACATTGCCATGTAGACATGACTTCTGTCATGTGTACTGCATTATTAGCAAGAAAAGCACATGAACAAGTCCTGCTGCTGCTATCTTATTTGTACAGTGGTACCTTGGGTTACATACGCTTCAGGTTACAGACTCCACTAACCCAGAAATAGTGCTTCAGGTTAAGAACTTTGCTTCAGGATGAGAACAGAAATCGTGCTCCGGCAGTGCGGCAGCAGTAGGAGGCCCCATTAGCTAAAGTGGTGCTTCAGGTTAAGAACAGTTTCAGGTTAAGTAAGTACGGACCTCCGGAACGAATTAAGTACTTAACCCAAGGTACCACTGTAGTTTTAATAATTCATATGGGGAGGTATAGTGGGCCCCTCTGCCGCCATGGGGAGGTACAGCAAGGCCCTCTGCTGCTTCGGGGAAGTGCAGTGCACCCTCCACCACCACGGGGAGGTATGGCAGGACCCCCTGCGGCTTCAGGAAGGCATGTCAAAGCCCGCTGCTGCTACAGGGAAGCGCAGCGCACTGTCACTGTGGGGATGCACGGCGGGACCCTCTGCTGCCATGGGGAGGCATGGCACACCCTCCACCGCTGCAGGGAGGTATGGCTAAACCCTCTGCCCCCGCAGGTAGGCCCAGCAAGGCCTTCCGCCCCCGCAGATATATATCATGATATATTGAGATATTGTGATATTTTGGTGGTAATATGTCTAAGAATTGTGGGTTTTTGGCAGGCAAGTAGTCAGTTTCTGAGTGGTCAGAGAAGTCTGGCAAAGTTCCCAGAAGCTTCACTGTCATCCCCACATTTCAGATCTTTTACACATTATATATGCAAATCTTCCGTTTTCTAGGTGCTTTTCTGCATATATTTTCTATAACATTAGTAGGAACATACAACCCTTAGAAGACACTGACTTTAACCTTTCCCTACCCCCAAAAAAATCTCTATCAAGTTAGTCTGTATTGCCCAATTGGAGGTGTCACTAACCTAGAAGCAGAGCAACAGACACTTTTGAATATATTTTATAAAGTATTCTACACAAAATAGGCAATTCCTAGTGTTTTTAAAACAAATTTGCACTAGTAAATTTCAGATAATAAAGTTTTAGTATCACAAATATTGATACAATGTTTTGGATACATAACATTTAAATAAAAACAGCTACAAAGAATCATTTTTAAAGTTAGCTGCAAGGCATATCTGCTCAGCTGAGATGTAAGAAATTTAGGCTGCTAAACCACCATTTATTGGCCCAAGAACACATACATTCCTGCATGTTCCCTTCTAACCCCTTGCCTTACCATGTTAGGAAGCAGGGAATAAAATCACAGTTTCTCAGTTAAGATGTAATGGGAAACAGTGGCTTAAATAAACCAAAATGTCAGCACTGAATCTTGGAACACAAAGAACATGCAGCCATATAATTAATTCTTGGGCAGATAAAACCATGGTTGATCAGTTTGAGATTGTTACATCTGTGCTAGCCATGAACAGATAAGTTTATTTCCAGTCTGTGCCAATTTTGCATGTGTTTATTTATGAGTCTGATCTGTCCCATATCATCTTTGACCTGCATTTTTTAAAGTCTGTGCAAAAGATTGTATTTAAATTGTACTTAAATACATAATTTATCTCAATGTACATATTTCATGCTAAAATATGCATTTAGGTACTTTTCTGAGCTGAGAACTAGAGAAAAGCAAACTCTGAAGGATAACTATGGTCTAATCTATTTATTAGGGAAGCAGATGGCGCTGTGGGTAAAACCACAGTGCCTAGGACTTGCCGATCGTATGGTCGGTGGTTCGAATCCCCGCGGCGGGGTGAGCTCCTGTCTTCGGTCCCAGCTCCTGCCTACCTAGCAGTTTGAAAGCACCCTTAAAAGTGCAAGTAGATAAATAGGTACCGCTTTATAGCGGGAAGGTAAACAGTGTTCCGTGTGCTGCGCTGGTGCAGGCTCGCTAGAGCAGCGATGTCATGCTGGCCACGTGACCCGGAAGTATCTGCGGACGGTGCCAGCTCCCGGCCTCTAGAGTGAGATGAGCGCACAACCCTAGAGTCTGTCAAGACTGGCCCGTACGGGCAGGGGTACCTTTACCTTTAATCTATTTATTAATCCAGGATGTGTGAATTGGGTCAATTCATTTAAAAATGCAAACCCAATGAAAATCTCCTCCATCCCTACTCTGCCCTAGGCCTTAGTGTGTAAAAGAAACTTAAATATAAATGGCTATCAATGGCTACTAGCTGTGCTCTGCCTCCACAGTTGGAGGCAGCATTTTTCTGAATATCAGTTGCTGGACATCAAAGGGGGGAGAGTGCTCTTGTGCTCAGCTCCCACCTGTGGGTTTCCGACAGGCATCTGTATAAACACTGGGAGAACAGGATGTTGGACTAGGTGGATCATTGGCCCAATTCAGCAGGCTCTTCTTATGTTTTTATGTCATAAGAGTAGCAGAAGATATGCCTGCTGGTATTATGTAGTGCTTATAACAACCTAACCTATCCTCGTGTAAATAAAAATTTCAGTATAATCAGATGCAATGGGGGGAAAGAAGTCAAGATAAAATGCCTTTTAACAAAACAGGTTCAATTCTGAGGCACATACACTTCAAAAATAAACTTTGTGCTCTCCTATAATACATCATCTTATTAAAAAAAACCCCCAATACTATTTGATGAGCATGAATCAAAAGAAAGAACAATCATAAGCGCCAGTATAGACATGCTTTTCAACTTCATAAGCACAGTTAAGTGGTTGGGAATGAGCCATGAAATTGCATACTCCACTACCAGATTCCTCTCTATCACTTCATTCCACTTCTCTTTATTATGGTGAAGCTTTGCGCAGGCACCAAAACTAAGCACAAGGATAGCTAGAGTTCCCTGTTAATTAATACAACTAGGGTAAAGTGGGAGCCCTGACAAGCCCCGCAAAGTGGCTTGCTTGGTGGGGTGGCGGTGCAGCAATAGCCTCCTGTGTCAGCAGAGTTGCTGCCCCTTACCAGGCCAGAGAAGGGAAGGGGCAAGATGGCAGCAGGGTTGGACCACACTGGCCAACCTTATCCAGTACTGCCTCCAGTGCATCCACACAGCCCGAACAACACCTTTCCTTCTGGTAACGGCAGTGACATCGCTGCTGGGAGGCTACTGCTCTGGTTGCAACTGACAAGCTCCATAGTTATTATTGGTGCCAATAAAATTCTTAACTGAGGGGTATGGATAGAGAAAGAAATTTCTCCCGATACAAGAGGAGCCTTGGCTGACCAGTTTTTAAGCATGCTTGCAATAGTGAACATTTTGACTACACCAGACCTTGGTTAACTAAAACAGGCAATGCTGCCATCACACTGCATTTTACAACTTCACTGGCAATCCCATAGTCATGCATATCTAACAGGGATCTATAATGATAAAAATAATTAGTACCTTTCTCATAGAAAAGATCTTAATTTAAAATTTAAGACAACATAATGGTCAAGTAAATGGTTTAATAAAGTTAAAGGTAAGGTAAAGGTAAAGGACCCCTGGATAGTTAAGTCCAGTCAAAGGCAACTATGGGGTACGGCGCTCATCTTGCTTTTCAGGCTGAGGGAGCTGGTGTTTGTCCACAGACAGCTTTCTGGCTCATGTGTTCAGCATGACTAAACTGCTTCTGGTGCAACGGGACACCGTGACGAGTACCAGAGTGCATGGAAATGTTATTTACCTTACTGCCACAGCGGTACCTATTTATCTACTCGCGGTGGTATGCTTTCAAACTGCTACGTTGGCAGTAGCTGGGGCAGAGCAACAGAAACTCATCACCATCATGTGGATTCAAACTGCTGACCTTATAATCGGCAAGCCCAAGAGACTCAGTGGTTTAGACCACAGCGCCACCCACCTCGCATAAGTTATAAATAAACATTAAATGGCTTAATAAAGTTATAAATTACTGAGAGTATAAATATAAAACTTAGGATGCTCAGAACTAAATTTCCAATGAACTGACAACCCTGCTTGACCAGACCTATTTAGTCCAGCTTCCTGTTTCTCATAGTGGTCAATCACATGCCTTTAAGAAGCCCACAGGCAAGACACGAGTGTGATAGCACTCTACTGCTATTGTTTATCAGTGACGTATTCAGCGGCATATTGCCCCTGGTAGCTATATACCATCTCCTCAATCAAACCAGTACCCATTGATAGTCTTATCCCCAATGAATTTGTTTAATCCCCTTTTAAATTATGCAAGCTGGTGGACATCACTACATCTTGTGGTAGCAAATTCCATAGTCAACCACGCTCACTTTTTTCCTAGGCTAAAAAGTCCCAAATGCTGTCAGCTTTCCTCATAGGAGAGTTGCTCCAACACCTTGATACTTTTGGTTGCCCTTTTCTGCTCTTCAATATCCTTTCTGAGGCGCAGTGACTAGACTATTCTAAGTGTGGCTGTGCCACATATTTATATAAAGGCATTATAAGATACAGTAATTAGATTCCTTTACCTAATGGATAATTTGCCCTTTTCACAATGGGTAAAGGCGAGCTACTTACCATGACGCCCCAAATCCCTTTCCTGGTAAATCATTGCCTGCCTCCCCATCAGTGTATGTGACATTATAGTTTTTTGCTCCAATGTGCATCACTATACACTGAACTGCATTTTCCATTTTAATGCCCATTCACCTGCTGGAGATGTCCTCATGGAGCTCTTTGCTATCCGTTTTTGCTTTTACAGAATAATTCTGTGACATCAGCAAACCTGGTGACCTCACTGCTCACCCCTAATATATCATGTATTAACTTACTAAAAAGCACTGGCCCCAATACAGATGCTTGTGGGGCTCCACTTCTTATATCCTTCCATTGGAGCACTATCCATTTATTTCTGTTCTCTGCTTCCTATTCTTTAATCAGTTACCAGCCCATAAGATATAGCTGTGGGGTGACATCATATCTTATCCCATGGTTGCTTATGCATAATTAACTCATTGAATTCATTGCCATGGTAAAAAAAATAGCACAAAAAACAGTATTTTTAAAAAGTTAAGTTTATGGGAACATCAGTCTATCAATGGTTACAACAAGGCATGATAGTTAAAAGTGCAATATCAATATCCATCCACTGTATTATCATGCTTTTCCACTATGTTCTTTTTACAAGTTTCCCAGAAGCACCTGATCAGCCAGTGTTGAATACAAACAAGTAGAATGTTTGGATCTTTGATCTAACTCTAAAAAAAAGAGTTCATACTATGTTTTTTATGAATGAAATAATGTAAATAATCCATGCTAAATATCTGTCATTTTGATTTTTAAAAATCTTTCTGCCACAAAAAACTTGTAGTGCAAAGTAAGAGGGCTATAGCATGTTATTATGACTATGAAACATTATGTATTTTTAGCTCTCTCTATGGTCTTGTCTACAGTCCTTTCACATTCTATACTCCATGTTTTGCAGAACTATGTGTTTCTCTCAGTTTTAAACTTTATTATTTACCTTCATAAATTGCCCCCCTTTTGTCACATAGAACCTCAGGGCAGTAAAGACACATAATGAAACTAAGAAACAATTAATTTAAACTTCAATAAGCCAATGAAGTGCTCTGCAGCAGCATAAAAAAGTTATGCCCACTCAGCAGATTTTCCTGAAATGCCTGTGCGAAAGTATGTGTTTCAAGCGGTTATATAAAAACTATTCTTGCGGGTAACAGCTTTTTCTCAATAAGAGAGTTCCACAACAAGGGTTTGCCACAGAGAAGATCCTACCTCTGTATCACCTCTCCTTCCTAAGCTTTTCTAGTAAACTAAGAGGTAAATTCCTCCTTGTCTTTGTACTCTGCTGTTCTGTAATATTTAGTAGTACAGTAGTGTGTTTATTTACAACCAGGACTGCAAGTACGTAGAATTTCAAGTGTTACAGTATTCTCATCAATGTCACCCCCAAAGTGTGAAAACTAAGCCAGGAGTTGCTTGAAAAAGCCAGCTGGAAGGATTACCCACATGTGGGTCTACTCATAAACACTTTAAGATTACTGTTTCAAGCAACAAGCTTATTGAGAGCACCATGTTGCAGGGGAAGCTAGTAAGAGAACTAACTTCTCCAACGACAAAACCCAGAACCTATTCAGGGACACCAGTCAGTACTAGATGCAGATAGCACAAGACATCCCATCAAAGAAACAAAAATAAAACAGCTGATACAGCAGATGTACCCTAACACACCCAATTTTCAGTTTCTCCCAAGCACCCCAAGGAAAGCAACACCTCTAAGTGCCAAGAAAGAAAAAACAGAAGGAGGTGCTAACCATATCAAATGGGTGGAGCCATGAGGGTATAAGGCAAGCCAGCAACAGAGAGGCAGGCTGATGCTGACACATAATGTGACAACAATGCCTTTGGCAGGCCTTATGCATATGGGCAGAGCTCACTCCCCTAGCCTGCCAGCCAACAAACAGTAGAGGCCTCTATGGATTTTGGAAGTCAGGCTTGAAGTACCACACAGCATGCAGCTGTAACCAGAAACAATAAGCAGAAAAGGGATTTAAGCCCTGTGCCGATAGTGCATTTCCAGTTCTGTGGAAGGGAAACTGCCAGTTTCTGCACAAGGCTGGGGGTGGGTGGGAAGGCAACAGTGCGATCAATGAACCACTGCGGATGCCCCTCCCTCCTGCACAGCTTACAAACACAACGAGGTCCATGGCCAGCAATTCGGCGCGCACACCCTCCGCCCTCATTAACAACAAGTGAAAACGATCGCAAACGGGAAACGAGACGTGCAGGCAAAAAAACAAACAAACAGAGCAGAAACAAGGCGAGGAGAAGAAAGGGCCGCTTACCCAGCAGCACGACGTTTTTCCCCGGCGGCAATTTAGACCTGGAACGAGTCGACACCTCGCTGAGGATGCAGGACCTGCAGGGGCAAACGAGAAACGAGGAAGGCAGTGAGGAGGCAGGAGGGAAGGTCCAGCAGGAGAGAAACAAGCTCCTGTCAAGCGGAGGCGAGGAGAAGCAGCGGGAGAAGAGGATGGGGGAGAAATGGAGGAAATGGGGAGAATTAGGGGGAGATGGGAATAGGGGGAGAGATGTGGGGGGTGTTGGGGGAAGATGGGGTAGAAATGGAGGAAATGGGAGGGAGAGATGGAGTAGTTGAGGTGGGGAAAAGGGAGTGGGGGGTTGAGATGGGGATGGGGTGTAGGAGGAAGATGGGGAGAGACGAAGGAAATGGGGGAGAATTAGGGGGAGATGTGGGGAATAGGGGGAGAGATGTGGGGGGATGGGGTGTAGGGGGAAGATAGGGGAGAAATGGGGGTGCGGGAGAGATGGAGGAGATGGGGAGGCGAGGGAAATAGGGGGAAAGAGGGTGAGAGATGTGGGGGGTGGGGGTGAGAGAGGGAGGAAATGGGGAGGGGGGGAGGATGAAGAGACAAACCTCCCCCGCCCACCTCAGGGAGGGAGGACCAGCAACATGGCGGAGGGGGCATTACAAGGGTTTTTTTCCCCCTTCCCCGTTCACGGGACGCCCCACTTAGAAACAAACAAAAGGCGGGGTGTGAAGGGAAGGGATTCGGGAATCCGCCAGGTGCGGGAAGGAGGGCGAGGAAAGCACCTTTGCCCGCAAGGACTGGAGTGCAGGTGGGGGGGTAAGAGGAATGGGGAGGAGCTACCAGGTAGTAACGGTCCCTCTCTGAGGAGGCGAGGCGACCGGGTGAGGGGGGGGGCGTCCTCAATTACCAGAGATTCTGCCCGTCGTCCTCGTCGCCACCCGCTCGCGAGTCCGCGCCGCCGCCGCCGCTACTCGTGGCGTTGAAAGCGGCCGAAGCCCCGTAGCCTGAGCCCAGCCCCGGCGAGGAAGAGGAACCGTAGGAGCCGGCTCGCCCTCCTATCGCCGCCGCCATCTTCGCTGTACACACGCGCGCGCACACACACAGAGTCGCAAGAGCGCGCAGAGGGCAGGCGCGCGCCCCTCCCGAGGAAAGCGCGGCGCTGACGCCGCCCGACGCCTCCTTCCCTTTCTCTTCAATGAGGGAGAAAGAGGAGCGGGGCCGGGCGGCCGACACCCGGCGTTGCCGAGGGACCCGGATGTAGGCGGGCCTGCGAGGCGCGAGGGAGAAGCGGCGGCGGCCGCCACCACCACCCCACTCCGGCTGCCTCTGCGCAGCCCACCCCCCCTGACTGGGACGTTGTTGTTTGTTGTTGTTGACGTTGACTTGGCGCGTGACGAACCCCCCCCCCCCCCAAAAAAAAAAAATAAACCGGAAAAGGCGCGCATGGCACGTTGGGCGGAGCTCACAGTCGCCTCAGCGACCTGCCACACACACCTTTTCAGGTGTCTTCGAGCGGCTTTGCTTTCCGGCCAGGTGAGGGCTAACGCCGCTTTCAAAGCATCCCCTGAAGTAGCTGCGACGGCGGGAAGCGAAGGTATCAATTCCGGCGCCTGAAAACGGCCTTGAGAAGGGTTGGGCTGGATGACCCCGGGGGTCCCTTCCCTACTGTGATTCTGAGAGAGGCGCCACCAATAACCAAGCCCTGCCCTCTATGGAAACCCGCCGCCTCTGGCCTGAAAACACAGGAGTCTTGGAAGCAGTGCTTTTTTCTTAAAAAAACCAAAAACGTTTAGGGGTACTCTCATTTTCCTATTCATCTTGAAATACTGCCCCTCAATGAGGCCAAACTTCGGTTCACAAAGTGTTTAGGGGTATGCATACCCCCAGAAAAAAGCACTGCTTGGAAGTACCTCCCATCCTAACTGTTTCCAGAGGGGAAGCTGTGCCAAGTCTCGTTTGCAGCAAAAGCAAGGAAGAGTCTTTTTGGCTCCTTTCATGACCTGACGGATTCATTACCGCATGATCTTTTGTGGAACAGATTCCAATTCATCAGATGCATGAGTTTGAGATTACACTCCCTGGTCCGCAGACACTTATGTCCGTAATGAAATTTGCGAGTCTTTAGTGTGCAGAGGGACTCTTTGTTTTCATGATACCTTAAGCTCAGCAGGTTGCTTTTGGCACATTTCAACCAACACACTAAATATTTGCATGGGTGAAATGGGCTTTAGCGTATGCTACAATAAATCTGTTTGTCTTTAAGGTGCCATCCACAAGACTCTTCCTTAAATATTTGCTGTAACAACAAAATATTTGCTGCTGCCCAACTGGAATTTATAATCATCCAAACCTGAAAGTCTGCCTCTCTTCTAATATGTGAACCTTGCCATTAGCCTGAACCTGAAACACGTTGATGTCTGAGGTGAAAAACCCAAATGGACCAAACTAATAATTCTCAAGGGTCCCATGCGCTAGCACAACTCATGTTTAATAGATCCACTTTCCCACCCTTAATGACAGCGAAAAACTGCTATGTAAGAATGCTGTCTCACCTTGCCTCATGGAAGTACTGCTGCTCTGACAAACTAGATTTGGTTATTCAAGAACAGTTACACGTGTACTGTATCTTGATTACCAAATTGACTGTGGAATTGACTACTGATTTAGACTCATAGAATTGCAGAGTTGGAATGGTCATTTAGTCCAACGCCTCTGTGATGCGGAAATCTTTTGTTCAGGGCATGCACACATGTGAGTGCAGTTCTGGTGCTTTTTTCACAGTTGGAACACTGGCATTATCTGCTGGAGCGGTGTTTGCCAGTGGCATAAATTTGGAGGGTGAAGGAAGTTCAGGTCCAGCGCATGATCTTTTTGTTAGGCTAAGACAGTGGCTGGTTCAGGCTGATCAGCAATATGAACCCAGGTCTCCTCAGCCAAAGTCCAACAAACTAACCAATACCCCACACTTTGCCAGTTCACTATTCTACTGTCAGCTGATACTAAAGCAGGAGTGAGTCAACACAACTGTCTCCATTCTTGCACTGTGCTTGGGGGCATAACTATAGACTATGGTGGTGTGACTATGGGGCTGTCATGATGAGCTCCTGCACTTTAAAATGCACCACTATGCCACTGGAGATGTATATAAATTAAAATATCTATTGCCACAGAGAGAATCTTCCTGTCATGGTAAACACAGTACCATCGCACATATATAAGTTATGCCGCACTGTAAGTTTTAAACTATTCATTTATTAAAATTGTATGTATTTGTTTAATTCAATTTATATCCCACCTTCCTCCCAAAGGACCCTAGAGTAGCAATCTCAAATGGCAACCTCATGTTACTGCTTTCAGCAGATAAAATGACATGGAGAGATGCACAATTAGTTTGATCCTCACTGCTCAGGATTGGGCGAAGCAACTCTGTCCAACTTCATGCATAGAATAATAATAATAATAATAAATAATAATAATAATAATAAATAATAATAATTAATAATAAATTTTATTTATATCCCGCCCTCCCCAGCCGAAGCCAGGCTCAGGGCAGCTAACAACAATAAAACAGTATAAAAGTACAGCATAAACAACACTCTAAAATCATTCATTATAAAATTAATTAATTCAAGCCACTGGCAACCATTGGGCCAGAGCTCCGCGAAGATTGCCGAGGGAGGGAGTCAGGCTGTGCCCTGGCCAAAGGCCTGGTGGAACAGCTCTGTCTTGCAGGCCCTGCGGAAAGATGTCAAGTCCCGCAGGGCCCTGGTCTCTTGTGACAGAGTGTTCCACCAGATCGGAGCCACACCCGAAAAAGCCCTGGCTCTAGTTGAGGCCAGCCTAACTTCTCTGTGGCCTGGGACCTTCAAGATGTTTTTATTTGAAGACCATAAGTTTCTCTGTGGGGCATACCAGGAGAGGCGGTCCCGTAGGTACGAGGGTCCTAGGCCGTCTAGGGCTTTAAAGGTTAAAACCAGCACCTTAAACCTGATCCTGTACTCCATCGGGAGCCAGTGCAGCACCGGGTGAATGTGATCTCGCAGCGAAGACCTCGTAAGGAGTCTCGCTGCAGCATTCTGCACCCGCTGGAGTTTCTGGGTCAGTCTCAAGGGCAGCCCCACGTAGAGCGAGTTACAATAATCCAGTCTGGAGGTGACCGTCGCGTGGATCACAGTGGCTAGGTCAGGGCGAGAGAGGTAAGGAGCCAACTGCTTAGCTTGGCGGAGATGGAAAAATGTCGCCTTTGTTATAGCTGCAATCTGCGCCTCCATGGAAAGGGAGGTGTCGAAGATTACACCCAAAGAAAAAGTATTGGAGGGTGAAAGCTGAAAATAATTGTGGATTTGAGAGCAGGGATCCTATTCTGACAAATTTTGAAATATGCTGTGATTGTGCATGCTTCAGTATGCTGACTCAGGATTGTCAAGAGATTTTTTTGGACACATTCCAAAATATGCCAACACGTTAAGAAATTTATAGACTCAGCAGCCACTCTGTCCTTCATTATGGAATTGCAACATTGCTAATCCATATTGTAAGATGCTCTTTATATGGTCTTCCCTAAATGAATGTGCATCACAGAAGCAATGTTATACATTATTGTAGAGTTTTATAGTTAAAAGCCTCTAAACTGCATGTTATTTCATATACCGGGTGGTGGGTGAAAAAATTATGCTGAGGGCCAGGATTCTGTGTCAAGATGCTCAGTTTAAATAGAATCAGTAGCATTATTAAATTAAATGTGATTAATTTTAATTTGTGTTGGTCTGCCGTAGTCAAAATAAATTAAAACAATTCTTTAAAAAGATAGTTAAAAAGACTCTTCTTTAAAACCTAAAAACTCCCTTAAAAGATTCAAGTCTTCAAAAGAGTTATACGATCTAGGAAAGTTTAAAAGAATCCTTCCTTTTGGGTTTTTTTTTAAGTCCTTTTTAAAGACTTTCTTAGATCATATAACTTTTTTGAAGACTTGATTCTTTTAAGATTGGCCACGGTCAATATTTATTTGCACCTGTAGTGTTTATTATGAGTTTGACCAAACTGCGGGAGGCAGTGGAAGACAGGAGTGCCTGGCGTGCTCTGGTCCATGGGGTCACAAAGAGTCGGACACGACTAAACAACAACAAGTGTTTATTATTTGTGGCATATGGGTTAGATCCCCCATCCATGTTGCCCTTTTGGGAACCTCATAAAAATGAAAAATTTATCTGGTGAGGCCACTATAAGAAGCAACTTTAAAAATAAATGAATAGCTAAATCAGGGTGGAGGAAAAGTGTGATGGATGTAGAAACCTTTGGCTGCCTGAAGTACCGTAAACACATATAAATATGCCTGGAACAGCACATGATGATAATAAAAGAATCACTGGAGGAAAGAGCTGTGCAGAGAAATGCTGTTTCTAGACTCTTGTATCCTTACAGGCCATTATTCCTTCCTGAAAATATATAGCTAGTGACAGACCTGCCAGATTTCATTCGTTTTGCTAGAGGCATCATCCCTTTTCTCGCCTTTCCTTCTGCATCTATTTATGCTATATTTTAAAAGTTATTTTTAATTGCTTGGCCTTTTTGCAATGGAGGATTTTGCTGCGGTTATCACAGATTCCTCTTGGCTATTTATATATCCTGTCACACTGTTGTTCAGATGGTCATAGCCTTGAAATGTCACTGTTTGCCATTAATGCTTCGGCTTCCCACACACAATCTACTCCCAGCAGAAGCCGAAAAGGGAAAAGGTTTGGTCATTTGTGCTGATTTAAGAACCAGCGCACAGGCTCAGAATCAGCAGAAAGCAGTAGAGGAAAGCAGTGCCTTTGCACATACATTTGTGTCAGAGAGAGAAATGATAACAGTACTCATAATGTTCCTTCTGTGTGGTACAGAAGTGCTATACTAAAAAAGCAATAGTGGAGGAGGGCAGCCACACTTGGGAAAAAGGCAGGCAACTACATACAGTTTAATCCTTACCTTACCCATATTCAGCATGTCTACATTTAAGAGAGACTTAGTAACCAAGCAATTCCATATGCACTTTCCTAAGAGTAACCCCAATGAATACAAGGGGATTTATTTTGAATAAGAATACATAGGATTTTTTGGTTAACAGCACCATCATATACATGCCTACCCAAAATTATATAATTGATCAGGATTATAGCCTAATAGTCATTGCATCTCTCTAGAGACTTTTGGAAACTATAGTTATGTGAGGAGAGGGGTACCTTTTTATTATTTTAAGGATCTCTAAAAGAATATATATATATATATATATATATATATATATATATATATATCTCACAACCCCACAATCTTTATATGTGCAAGGCTCTGTGTTCAGTCCTTGAACACTCCCAATTGAATCAGGGATTGATGGATTGAGTTTACTTATATGCCACTTTTCCACAAAAGGCTGTGCCCAAAGCGGCTTAAAGCAAATGTTCAAAATTTTGAAAAACAGAGCATTGGAAATACAAATAGACAAAATACAGAATATGTCGGTAAATTCAGAAATGACAAAAACCAACAATTTGGCAACACAAAATTCAATATTACAAAAAAATTATTATCTAGGCTTAACTACATAAATACAAAGCAAAACAAGTGTTAACTTGCAACATTTTTGGATGGAGAGCCGCAGGCCCAACCAGGCCTCCCAATTTGGCTTGCAAAGCCATTTTGTCCAATCCACACCCACCTGCCGCACACCTGATATGACATCAGATGTGGGGCAGGTAAAGACCTGGCTCAGCCAATCAGTGGCTCCCGCAAAACCCTGTACAAAGTGTTTTGCAAAGACCAGTGATCAGCTGATTGTTCGGTCTTGCAATGCCCCTTGCAACTCCTGTGTTTGGTTCCTGTTCATACTAGGGGGCTGGAGGATCACTAGACATCATTGTGACATCAGGTGATAGACAGGTGGCAGCCCAACCCACCTGTCAAATTAGGCTGGTCAGATCTAGTTCTCCATCCCTCAATTAGATCCTGGGTAAGTGTGATGGAAAATAAGTTACTACCCAATACCTTGAAGCGCCGTTTCTAGCCAGGAGGAGTCAATATGCTGCTCTTCAGTTGCTGTTGGACTCTGGTTCTGATGATCTGATCAGCCCCAGGCAGCATGGTTAATGAGTAGGAATTATGGGAGTTGGAGTCCAGCAATATTTGGAGGCACCATGTTGGCTGCTCTTCTGCTAGACTATACTGGGCTAGGTAGGACCATCTGAAACTGCAAGTGGTTGCTTGCCACCAATTTAATTTAACCAAGAAATATTTATTTTACGGTTTAGTATTGTTTTTATTTAGAGTTACATATGTTGGGGGCGCAACACCACACTATTTTCAGTGCTTAGGGCGTCTAAAGGTCTTAAGATGGCTTTGGGCTAAACAACTACCAATGGACCAGCCTAGCATATTTGTGCCTATCAGCTGCAGTCTTCTAATACAGAATATGTGGAACTGTTTCAGAGACAGCACTATATGAGCGCATATAGTGAGCTGCTGTTTCTTGAATCTCTTAATCCACCCTACCCCTCTCAAGCTTAATCAGAGAATCATAGAGAAGCTTATTTACTGAACACTGTTTAAAGTGCCCTGTACATAGAGAAGTAAGAGCACAACTCATGTTTCAGAATCCTAAATAAAAGCAAACATTTTAGAAAATTGAATTGTAAATGTGTGTGGCTGACAGCCTAATACAGAATTTACCCAGGTGATCAATGCATTCTGCAGTCACATTTTACTAGTAGTGCAATATTTCCCAATATCTTCTATAACAGTAGTGGGCAAATTTTGACCCCGGGGCTGCCACTGCCCAGTTAATGTGGCCCATTGCCTAATTTCATATGACTACAAGGAGGGGGGGGCAGGACAAGAAAAAGTAAGGTGGCAGAAAGAAAACGAGTGAGAGAGATTTTATTTGAGATATATAGCCCACTGTGAAACAAAAATATTTAGGTGTTTTGTTAAAATTAAAATAATCAAATTTAAACAACACAACACAGAACAACATAGCAAAGTCAGCAACAGTCAACATGTTTTGACAAAATTAGAATTAATAAATTACAATCAATAAATCAATAAAATCAAGGAAGTCATTGAAACAATTATTGAGTTTTAAATGAGAAACTAATACTATTCCAAGCAAATAATATTCTACTAAAAACCTAAAATAATAGGTGGACATTGTCTGGTGCCTAAAATATAGTAGCAGCGGCATCAGGGGCATACTGCGGAGGGCGTTCTAGAATTTGGGTGTCACCACTGAAAAGACCCTTTCTCTGGTTGCCAGAAAATGGCTGTACTCAGGAGGTGGATGTACCTCAATAAGTTAATGATCTGTGAGATATAAAATGATGTGTATGCTTGCATTGATCAGTCCTAACAGTCCAGTGATTTATTTGAATAGATGAAGAGGTAAATTAACTACTAGACACTTAATACAAACACTCAACTTATAAACATAAAGAGATAAATCAAAGACAACACATTGAATTTGCACTCTGACTAGTCTGAATAACTGGTTGTCAATTACCTCTTTAGAACTTTATATGGTTGTATGCCAGCGCAATTAGTCCTCTGTGTTGAGAGCTTTGCTATGTTACACCAATAAGCTCATTCACACACCTTATCCTTAACCTCTCTTATACAAAGCAAGTTCCTAGCCAAAATCAATGACCGAAAAAGAGTTCTATCAGTGTCAGGACACCTGAGGCATATTCTCAGTGTGTTGTTGTTGTATATAGCATTATGTGCAATGTGCTTGTGTAACACACGCTCAATACACACAGCATTGATGAGGAACAGCTTTCCTGACTGCATCGGGATTTTAAAAAGGAAGTGTGAATGAGGGTAGCTAAAAGTTGGTGTATAAAGAAGGAAGTAACTGAGAAATCAAACAACAGAAACCAAGAGGTTTGTGGGTGTGAGCTCTTCCTTTCTCTTGCTCTTCCTCATCCCATTTTCTCCTTTAGTTAGACTAAGGTATTTGAAGCTGAACACTATTACAATAAATTGGCCCAAAGTACTGAAATATCATCCCCACCAACTAGGCACCAGCCCAACGTGTTGCGCAAAACATAGACAATTATTTTCTGCTTCAGTCAGCTTTTCTTCCATGACCTCACCTTTTAAAATCCTGACTCCACCCTTGAAAAAAAGAGCACTTCTCATTCTATAACTGTGTTCCTGCCTGTTACTATTTAATTGGCTGGAAGTACAAAACTGTTTGCAGATCCCAGCTCTTGCTCTTAGGCATTTTCTCTCTCTTTTCATTCTCTTCTGCATGAACCACATTTGTACAGGACACACATACACAAAATGAGAGGTGGTTCAAATGTGCTTCGAAGTGCCACGTATGAAAGTAGCTTTGGAGACTAGAGTTCTCTGAGGAGCTCAGAATCCAGGGCCAGCCCACCCATGAGGCTGGGTGAGGCAGTCGCCTCAGGCGGCAGGCTGGGGACAGCTGGGAGAGGTGGCAGATCTGGGGTCCCCAGGACAACACCACTCCCTGCCTCCTGAACTTGTCTCTACCTGCTGCAGCCATTGTGAAAACGGGGTGCTGGACTAAATGGGCCATTTTCCTGATGCAGCAGGCTCTTCTTATGTTCTTAAATTATTCAGACCAGAACAAATGCTTTGTTGTATATTTTTGCATTAATTAGATTATTTTCACTCCACTTGTCATTTTACCTACCACTAAAGCATGGCATGTCTTTATTAGCCCAGCCGGTTCCGTTTTAGTCAGGGGCAACTTAACAATTGGTGGCGCTGGCTGCCCATGTGCATCCCTGTTTGTGTCAAACGATATAGTCAAACATCAGCTTGGATGAGCATCGCAGTGCAAAACGGATGCTTGTGGAGAAGGGTGTCTGCCTTCACAGCACACGTTGGAGGCTAATGACGCACGCAGATTTCTCTGGGTCACTAGGTGTCTGCTGCCAAGAGGACAAAAAAAGGCTGAGATGGTTTCAATGGTGTTTGCTCCTGAAGCATGTTTCTTGGAAATGTGAAGAAGATGCAAGTGGAATTGCCTGCTCAAAAAAATAAAAAACATCAAGTGTGTTCCTGTTTTTTTAAAATATGTAGAGCAGGCTTCTTTTAAAAGTGTGTCAGTAGAATCAGTCTCCAGCTATTTTTAACAGCCTCTGAAAGCTTATCAGGCAGATACAGTTAATCCATTAAAGGATTTCCAGGTATTCATAGCTTAATAAGTGAGCATGATGGAATTTAACCAATAGAAGATTGCTTTTACTTTGTATACACTATAGCTAAAATCTCCATATTTTAATGACTTCTGACAATCAGGTTCATGTCATGGGTGACAACTTAATATTAAAGTGTTATGATTAAATAGGTTTACTATACTTAAGATGTGTTTTTAATTGAAAACATTGTCTTCAGTACTAAAATACATTTTCTTCCCTCCCCCCTCCAACTACTTTCCATTCTCCCAAGATGCTAAATGGGGTTTAACTAACAGGAGGAAAAGAAGATTGTAAATAAGTTGAATGGATTCTTTGCATCTGTCTTCATTCACTATGGAAGAGGTAGGGCAGATACCTTTTCCTGAACAAACTCCCTCAGGAAGGGAACCTGACGAATGGAAGCAGACAGTGGTGACAAGAAGTCTTTAATGTTTGCTGTTTTATCATGTTTTCTATATTCTATTGGGAGCCGCCCAGAGTGGCTGGGGAAACCCAGCCAGATGGGCGGGGTATAAATAATAAATTATTATTAGTATATTATTACAAAATTCTAGGCCTCACTGACAAATTTAAAACTAACAGATTGCTGGGTCCTGATGGCATCCCTCCCAAGGGTTGTTAAAGAACTGAGTTGTAAAATTGCTGGACTTCTAACAAACTATGTAACTTATCCCTAAGATCAGCCTCCATACCTGAGGACTGGAGAGCCCAGAAGGTAATGTAGCCATTGGTCTGAAAAAGGTTCCCAAACCCAGCTCTACAATGCCACCTTTTCCAGGCCACCTGTGCTGTGTTGTTCAGCTATGACTTTAACAGTTTAAAGCCTTGAACAATTTCTCCTGGTTAACTAAATCATCATGGGTTCAGATGGAGTGTACTGTTGGACGATAAGTAGATTTGAACAAAACCAAACGAATATGATTTTGTTATTATGACATTTCTATACTGCCCTTCATCCAGGGATTAGAGGGTGGTTTACAACATAAAAACACATACCATAATAACAAACAAAAACAATAATCCCCACGTCACACACAGTTTAAAAGGCCATACGTTTAATTAGCCAAAGGTGTGGGGAAAGAGGAATGTTTTCGCCTATCACCTAAAGATATGCAACGAAGGCACCAGGTGAGTCTCCCGGGGGGAGAGCATTCCATAAACACGGAGCCACTACAGAAAAGGCCCATTCTTGTGTTCCCACCCTCTGAACCCATCGTCTCAGATGATGATTGCTGGGTCCATATTGGTTCATATGGGGAGAGGTGGTCCTTGAGGTATTGCGGTCCTGAGGTGTTTAACGCTTTATAGGTCAAAACCAGCACTTTGAATTGGCCTCAGAAACTAATTGGCAGCCAGTGCAGTTGGCTCAAAAAACCGCCTTGCCTCTGGTGAACAATCTGGCTGCTGAGCTCTGCACTACCTGAAGTTTCCAAACTGTCATCAAGGACAGCTCCACATATAATATTCTGTAGTAATCTAGTGTAGAGGTTGCCAGAGCATAGATGACAGAAGTTAGCTGAAGCTGGTGGAAGGCACTCTGCGCCACTGAGGCCAGCTGATCCTCAAGCAACGGCAATGGATCACTGCAGGCCCAGTTCCCTGCACGTAGGAAACATTTGCAGTTGAATCCTTTGTGATGTGATAGTGAGTTCTGATTAGTAGTCCTATTTCACGTGGAGATATTCTTTCCTTTTTTTTTTAATGCATTTTTATTGAAGTTATACACAAAAACAGACATATAAGAAAATACAAAGAGAAAATTACAAAGAAAAGAGAAAAAAGAAAAAGAAAAAACACTCATCCGAAAAAAGAAAAACACACAATCTGAACTTCCTTCCATCCTTTTGATAAGTATCAAATATCTCCTTCCATTACGTATTTGATTTTCAATCTATAGTCTTAAATTCACTCGCTGGTCGTATTGTTCTAACCCCGTCAGTTCACTTTAAACATTCATTCCAATATATTTCCAAAATTTGCTCCAATTTTTCAGAAATTCCTGTTCATCCTGATCTCTTATTCTACCTGTTAATTTGTCAAGCTCAGCATAGTTTACCATTCTAATCTGCCAGTCCTTTATGTTGGGGATAGTTTCCACTTTCCAATATTGTGCCAACATAATTCTCGCTGCTGTGGTGGCGTAGAGGAATATCGTCCTATCTTCCTTTTTAATTTCTTTATCCATCATTCCCAACAAGAAGGCTTCAGGCCTCTTGGGAAAGGTATACTTAAATATTTTTTTAAGTTCATTATAAATTGATTCCCAAAAGCCTTTCACCTTTTTACATGTCCACCATAAATGATATAGGTCACCCTCCACCTCGCCACATTTCCAGCATCTCTTGTCCTTTAATCTATACATTTTGGCCAATTTCACAGGGGTGTGGTACCATCTATATAGCATCTTCCAGATATTTTCTCTCAGTGCCATACATGCTGTGAACTTTATGTTACAATTCCAAACTTCTATCCACCTTTCGAAATCAATATTATAACCAAAGTCAATTGCCCATTTAATCATTGCCTCCTTCACCTCCTCGTCCTTTGTGTACCACTCTAATAGTATATCATAAATTCTGGACAGGGTTTTGTTTTTGCCTTCTATTACTTCTATATTAAATTTTGATTTTTTATCATCAAAACCCACCTTCCTCTTATCCTCTTTTAACAAATCATTCACCTGGTGGTATTGCAGCCAACCAGTGAATAAATTTTTTATTTCTTCATAAGGTCTAAGTTTGGGCCCTTGGTCTGTTTTTCTTAACATTTCTTCATAGGTGGCGTTTATCTCCTCCATATTTATTTTCTTGACCGTTAAAGCCTCTATTGGTGAAATCCACCATGGGGTCTTTCTTTCAAGGAGGTTTTTGTTCCTTTCCCATGCTTGATATAATGGTCCCCTAAAAATATGGTCTAAGAAACTCTTGTGGACTTTCACTTTCCCATACCAAAGGTACGAATGCCATCCGTACCGATTATTAAAGCCTTCCAGGTCCAGTAGCTCTCTATTCTCCAGTTTTATCCAATCTTTTAACCAAAGTATACAAGCCGCTTCATAGTATAAACTTAGGTCCGGGAGAGAAAAACCCCCTCTTTCTTTTTTATCTATCAAAATTTTCATTTTTATCCGTGGCCTTTTCTCCTGCCAAATATACTTTGCTAAGGCTCTCTGCCACTCTTTACATTGTTTTAGGCCTTTAAGTATGGGGATGGTTTGGAATAAAAATAACATTCTGGGCAGAATGTTCATTTTAACAACAGCTATCCTCCCCAAAAAGGAGAGTTTCATCCTCCCCCAAATTTCCATGTCTTTCTTTATAATCCTCCAGGTGGCATCGTAATTATCCTTGTATAAATTTATGTTCTTAGCTGTAACCCAGATCCCAAGATATTTCACTTTCTTAGCTACCGCAATTTCTGTCCTTCCTTCTAGATCTATCATTTCTTCCTTTGTTAAATTTTTAACTAACATTTTGGTTTTATTTTTATTTACCTTAAGTCCTGCCACGGCTCCAAATTCGTCAATTTTTTGTAAAGCTTCTTTTACGCTATTTTTTGGGTCTTCTAAGGTTAATACGATGTCATCTGCAAAGGCCTTGATTTTGTATTCCCTCTTTCCTACCTTGACTCCTGTGACTTCTGTTGCCCCCCTCAGTCTCAGATATTCTTTCCTTGTTGCATATGCAGCAGCAAAATATATTGATGAGCCTCAACACTGTGGAGATCATGCTTAGGGGGAGGATAAAGGAACAACTATTTCAGGGCTCCAGATCCTAAGCTGGATGCCATTTTTATGTTATTCTTAAACTCGTGATACAGTAATTGCTGTTTTATATAACAGTCATGCCACTTAGCACGACAGCCCTAAAACGTTATAAAAGTAGTGTTGTTGAGAGAGGAGAAGCCTTGTTTATTTTTAGCCTAAGGATAAAATACCACCATTTGGTAAAATTTATGTTTTGTTTGATGACATATGTGCAATGCAACAAGGAATTAAAAACTTTACTATCTGAATATCTTTGGATTCTTAACTAGGGTAGGGCACGGGGAGAAATCTCTGGCTGGGCACTCGTGGTCGTAGCTGATGCCCAACAGGTTCTCCCCTTGTGACTAGAGCTTCTATTAAAAGTTGTTGACTCCTCCGGCCAGAAGTTACCAGCTTAGTCATAACGATTGTGTTCCATAATTTGATTAACCATTATTGAGAAAGAGGTATTTGTTATTTCTTATGGCATGAAAAAGGGACACGGGTGGCGCTGTGGGTTAAACCACAGAGCCTAGGACTTGCCGATCAGAAGGTCGGCGGTTCGAATCCCTGCAACGGGGTGAGCTGTTGCTCGGTCCCTGCTCCTGCCAACCTAGCAGTTGGAAAGCACGTCAAAGTGCAAGTAGATAAATAGGTACCGCTCTGGCGGGAAGGTACACAGTGTTTTCGTGCACTGCTCTGGCTCGCCAGAAGCAGCTTAGTCATGCTGACCACATGACCCGGAAGCTGTACGCCGCTCCCTCGGCCAATAAAGCGAGATGAGCGCCGCAACCCCAGAGTCGGCCACGACTGGACCTAATGGTCAGGGGTCCCTTTACCTTTACCTATGGCATGAAAATACAACTGAGGAAGCCAATTTGATATTTATGTTGTAAATTTGTGGGTAGCTCTACAATCCCATACTCAGATCACACTGGCTGATGAGCTATAGGATTTGCATCAGCAGGTACACCCTCACTATAATGACATATAGGGAGCAAGTTCAGGATTTTCCAAATGGTGGGTTTCTTCTCCCATCCTGGGCTGAGGGAGCATAGGATATGACAGCCATTCTGCTGGCGTAGAGGTATTATGACTCCCTACCTGCTCCCAGTGTAACTGGTGTTCTGGGTTGTTCGGTAACCCTTTTATTAGAATAAGTGGAACACAGGCATGCTTAATGGGGTGGGATTGTGCTGTTTGTGTTTTTTATATACGTTAGCAAGTTTATTTTAGAGCCATATAAAATTTTACACTTGTATAAATATAGTTTTATAGGGTTACATTTATTATTATGGGCTGGAGCAGAACAACTTTAGGCTTTTATATCCAGGTTTTTCATTACATTTCTGTCCAGTGTTATTCGGGCAATAAACAGCCTGTTTTGTAGGCTTTCAAATAAGGTGAGCAGAAGGGTACACACACACACACACGTTCCCCAATGCATTACTTCTCAATTTCTACATTTATTTACTTGCCTCTTCAGCAGGCCCACAAGTACTGAATAAAGTTGCATATTTTCCTACAACATTTCCAGTATTTATCGCTGACATTTCCAGAAGAGTGTTGAAAGCCGATACCCGTATTATACCATTGGACAACCTTTTTGCAGCAACGAAGCTACAGCTCAGTGGCAGAGCACATATCTTAGATGAAGGTCTCAGATGAATTCCCTGGCATCTCCAGATAAGACTGGGATTGGGAAAGATCTTGTATAAAGCTGTAAAACTATACTGCCAGTCAGTATACTACAGTTAGATGGTTCAATATTCCCTGAGGGTATAGGGCAGTATATAAAATCAATCAATCGTCTGAATCTCTATATGGCTGCCTCCTTGTTTATCCAGAGGCTCCTCATTCAAAGCTGTTAACTAATTTAGTAAATTATACACGGGTTCTTGTTTCTGTTTAATAACTAGCACCATGCATTGAGCTCATTAAGTCATCCAAGGAGGACTTGGTTTTCAGCAGCCAGCTCTGGAATATGCTTTGTGTGGCGCCATTTAAGCCTGCATTTCTGAAGACTGACTATGCTGGTGGAGATTGATAGGAGCTGGACACCAACAGCATCAGGAGGCCCACAGGCTATTCTGTTGGTGATATAAATGTATGAGAGAATTCCTGGATGTCAAGATGCAGGGGCAAGCATTCTTCAGTGAGAAAGCCCTAGCAGAGATTTAAAGTCACAAAACGTGAAACAAAGAAAAGAATGGAAACGTAGTAATAATAATAAAATTTTATTTATATCCCGCCCTCCCTAGCCGAAGCCGGGCTCAGAGCGGCTAACAACAGTAAAATAATACAGCATTCTAAAAGCAGTACTAGGCCACTTTAGACCTTTAAAATATACCATTCCAAGTGAGCACCAAAATGTCCCCTTAAATAGTTTCTTTCCAAACTTTCCCTCTTATCCCAGCATAGGAAAATACCACGTTTGGTAAGTTAAAAAATGGTTTACTTACAAACTCTACAAACTCATGTGCTTCAGAATAGTTGCACAGGCAGTAAAACACAGCTTAGTTGCAAAGTGATGAAAATTTATAAATTATTGGTATAGGACAGTGGTTCCCAATTAGGGGTCTGGTGACCCCTGGCGGTTCGTGGAATGCACCCAAGAGGTCCACTGCCCCATTCCTTGCCTCCAACTAAATTTTTGTCATTTTTGCATGGTGATATCGCAAATTTTATAGTCTGTTTTAGCGCTGTGTGATTTTTCAATATATTGGCCAAAATTGGTTTTGAGATCACACCATGATAACGATTTAGACCTGGCAATACGCAGCAATATATCACTTCTCTTGTGAGGGAGAACATGGCAGCCGATTTCAATACACCGCTGATCTCAGCTGATAATGCTGCTCATCTGGGCTGCCTTCCCTCATGCTGAGGGAGACCAGGGTAGCTGAGCGCTCTCACTTAAAGGCACCGTACCTTCCCTTGGCACTGAGGCAGAACAGCTTTTCCTCTCCTCCTCCCACCTGTCTGATCTCTGCGGCTGCTTCTTCCCTCATCCCCACACCTGATCTTCATTAATTATTATTATAATTATTACTATTATTATATCAAATTATTATTTCAGACATTGTGATATATTGCAATATCGTGATGTTTAGCTGCTGATACATAACGATGTTGAAAGACAGATATCACTCAGCTCTAGTCTGTTTTTTAGTATACCTAAAATCCTTTGCTTATTAGGGGCTACCCCAAGTTTTGTTCAAAAAATTGTTTTGCAGAGGTAACTACCATAGAGATCAAAATTTTCAAAAGTAAGGGGTCCATGGCTTAGCTTTTGAAAAAGAGGGGGTCCTCAGTAATTAGCTGATTGGGAACCACTGGTGTAGGAACTTGAGAGGCTTGTGAGATCCATGCTGTTGAGCTGGAACAACCAGCTCAAACCTCTTCACACGCTGAGCTTCTCAGGTAAAAAGGAGAGAGGAAACAAATTAAGTAGAAATTGATTACTTAGTTCCATGGAGAGGGGAAGTGGACATAGCTAAGCCTGGCAGGACAGCTTACTCTATAGTATTAACCCCTTCATGTGTTATTTAAACTTAAGAATGTTGTTTATTTGCGGAGGGTTATTCCACATACTCCAGCTGAACAACTTTGAAAGTACCACTGAGCATGTGCAGAGAGACCTTTACTCACCACTGGTGATTATTTTGAGACCAAACACATCTGGGATTAAGAGATCACAGGGTTCCGCTGTCTGGAGCTTCAGTATGTCAAGCAAAAGCTCATGAGCAAAATTTAATTGTCCATTATACCAAAACCTAACCCACATTCTACTCTACTGGCATGCACTGACAATTTACCATGCAGAACGTTACCGTGAGGCTTTTTTTACTCACTCCTTGCCCCAGCTTGCAATACTTATAAAATATAACAAGGAATTTCATGATTCAGTTGCCTTGTTTCCATCAGTCCTGACATAAGACATCTTTGGGAAAAGGAAGATGCTTACTGGGAAAAGGGAAGCTTATTGGTTGTCTGGTTTTCTGAACACAGAGCCCAGGAGAATTGCTTCTTCAAGAGCTATTAGCTGAGCTTTGCTTAAAGCTGCCTTAAAGCTTTGCTTAGAGCTGTCTTGTGGTTACTGTTGACTACTACTCAAACGCTAATTGTGCTTTCTGGCTCATTTGCAACGTGAATGGGTATTTTGCCTTTTTTGTGTGATGGCTAGAATTACCTGCTACTTATGCTCTGAAACAGCACCTGAACTGGCAAACTGGTATCCCAGGCTTCATATAAAGGGAACCCTGATAAGGTACAGTAAACCAAACAATCTGGTGTCCCTCTCTCTTTGTTCAGGTGGTCTCCTGCCTTCTCTAGTGAAATTTGAAGCACAAAGCTGCTTTCAGGCAACGTGGCTCAGTAGCTCACTTGACTTTACTACCCTTGTCACAGTTAATGGGATTTGTGACATCGTCCGATGTTTATTTCTTGACTCCTCTTTCCCGACCCCACCCTTCTGTAATAAACATGTATTCAGGAAACCCAGGAGCCTGACACCCCAACACCACAGGTCTTCTGAGACAACCCACACATGCCACACACAAATATGTACGAATGAGCCATTAAAATACAAGTACAGTTAGCTGCATATTTGATATGTTATGTTCAGCTATAATACTAAAAAGCTTTTATTTACCTGTTGGTTGTTACAATTTAAATGGTATGTTAGTTATTTCGCAGTCCGAAGCATGCACCTTGACAAAAAAAGTATTGGAATAAATATGTGAGGAGTAGATCTGACATTTTCAGGATATACAGTACATATAAAACAGAGGCACAGCTCACATGCACACATCATCCATTTAAAGCATTTGGCTGTTCTCTATGAATCCTGGGAATGATACTTTACTCCTTTCAAAGTTAGAGTTCCCAGCACCCTTTACAAATTACGGTTCCAATTATTATTTGGGGGAAGCCATGTGTGTTAAATGCATGGTTTAGATGGGGGAGGCACTATGAGAAAGTGAAAGGAATGATAAGGTGGCAAGCAGAGGAGTGACAGTCACTTTACCACCATATTCCCCCCCCCCCAATATGTATTACTGTTAACATGGGTGGACCTACATAAACATGGACTATGACTGATAATAATCCATCTGGGAGTGGGAAGAAAGATGAGCTACTTGGGACCCTGTTATAAGTGGTTCTTCACGAAAAGACCTTTGACACACTTCCAGTGTCGGATTGCCAAAACATGTTATGCTCCCACTTTTGTTTCGGTGGCATGGTTTCTATCTTGGAAGTGAATTCTGTGTCTACATATGCAGGATTTATCAGCAGTCACATGGTGTAGGATCTCAACTCTGCAGCAGCCTAGACGCCAGTTATTGTGTTCAATTTTATAGACACCATTGGACACAGAGGGTTGGGGTTGGTTTTTTTGCACCTACCCATGTATGTCTTTTAAGACAAGCAGATAAATGCCGTTGGCTACAAATAACGTTCAGATAACATTAACATTCAAATAACATTCAAATTCATACCGATGTTAACATTAAAAAGGGTTGTTGAAGTGCATTAAGCTGCAGCACAATGCCACCTAGTGGCAATAGTCTTTAATAAAACGTTGCAAATGTGCAGTTCAATAATTTATTCATGGTTCTGTAAGCCATGAAGATAATATTATCTGAATAAAGCACTGTGTATCAAAAAACCGACTGAATCGTTTCAGTTAAGATTTTGAGTTTGGGGTCTCTGGTAATGTATCCTAGAAGTAAAGTGTCGGTTCAGATGCAGATTTAACCACAAGTACAGCTGTTTTTGCAGTTACACTGTACACAGTTTTAGTATACAGACAACACACACTGAGACTATCTTGGTGCTGGGGCTCAACCCTGCCTTAAAAGCTATATGCTCTGTTTGGGGTCAGGACTAATACTAATAGTGGGAGGCATCTAAATAAGCTGGTGTGCCTGCATAAGGAGCTTAAAGATGAGCTGAGATGTACGAAGGATGTGTATAAGAAATGGAAGGGGAAATCACAAAGGAGTAGCCAACAGTTGCAGGGTGAATGTGAGGTGGACTAAAGCTCAGAATTAGCTCAGGTTTGCACGAGAGGTTAAAAATAATAAATGTTTCTTTGGCTATGAGGAAGAAAAAGCAAATCCTCTGCCTGGAGAAGATAGAGAAATGCTATTAGATAGAATTGCTCAACAGCCACTTTGCCTCTTTCTTCACCCAAAAGGAAAGCAATGCCCAATCTGGTGATAACAGAATAAATTATGTCAATTGGGAGCTGCAGCCCAAGATAGGAAAAGAGGTGGTAAGGGAACAGCTAACTACTTTAAATGAATTCAGATCTCCCAAGGTCTGATGAGCTGCACCCAAGGGTATACTAAAGGAGCTTGCGGATGTAATCTCAGAGCCTATGTCTATAATCTTTGAGAATTCTTGGAGAACAGGTGAGGTCCCTGCAGACTGGAGGCAGACACAATGTCCCCATCTTCAAAAGGGTGGGGGGAGAAGACTCGGGTGACTACCGACCAGTAAGCTTGGCATCGATACCAGGAAAGGTCCTAGAACAGATAATTCAACAGTCAGTCTGTGAGCACTTAGAAAAGGATACTATGATTACTAAAACCCAGCATAACTGGCCTTCACCGGATGTGCTTGGTCTCACTTGTCCTCTTCTGTCCCAGGTAGGGTTGTCACTTGCCACCATTATTCTGGCAAGATACAGGGCAGGGTGGGGCAGTTGGTGGAATTTTTTTTAAAATCCGGTTCTGAAGTGACTTCAAAGCAATCCATAAGGGATCTATTGCAGCCTAACAGGGTGGCCCCTCTGGACTTTGCTACGCACGTGCACATACAAATGAAATTTGTAAGTCTGTCTACCCAGAGCTTAAATACCCTTTCAAACACATGCAGTTGGAGAGGGTCCCTAACGGGCGGCAACCCTAGCCCAGGCGTGAAGAAGTCAGGCTACGATTGTGTGACTGTTACAGGGGAAGAGAGTGAGCTTTTCACAGAAACTCGGGCCTGCCAATGCGTCCCATCGAATTGGGAGGGACCTCAAGAGTCATCTAGTCCATCCCCTTGCCATGCAGGAATCCTGCCCACAGCTGTCCAGGGGTGGACTTGAACCACCACCAACCTCCTGGTTGTGACCCACTGCGCCACTGATGGAGTAATTTGGAGCAAAAGAGAGGCAGGAAGTAGGGCTAAATTCTGGCTCGAATTGCCGGGACACGGCCGCCATATTGACTCTTGCGCGCCCGCAACCAGATGAGTCGCCGCCCCTCCTCCTGAGGGAGGAGGCCCCGTGGCCCCACCCTCTTATGCTCCTGCCCTCTAGGAGACGTCGCAGGCGTGCGTGCGTGCGCCACCAAGCCGCGGCAAACGAGAAGACGCCACCGGCCTAGAAAGGCCCTCCCGCCTCACCCGGAAGCGGAGAGGAAGAGAGCGAGCGCTGCTCGGCGGAAGCTGAGGTGGGGAGTATAAAATAGACTCCCCCCCCCCCTTTCATCCGCTCCTCTTCTTCTAGCCCGGCGGTGCTGTCGCAGGAGGCGGTCGAGTCCACCTGAGACTGCGGGGGTGGAGAGAGAGAGAAAAGAGAGAGACACGGCGTCTTTTTCCTTCCCCGCCTTTTAATAAGCCGCGCGCGAGTCTTGAGCAGCATCCATGGCAGCGGACAAAGGCGGAGGTGAGGACAAAGCAGGCGCGGGCTGCCTCTTCGGGGCTGCCTCGGCTGTTTGCGGGGCTGCTTGTTCTTCCTCAGGCGGAGGGAGGGGGGGGGAAGAATAACCTCCTTTGAATTATCCCCCTTTCCTCCGCGGTTCCTCTGCCTCCATTGGGTGGGGCGGAAGGGGTGCCGTGTCTACCTCCGCGCGGTTCTGGAATGTAGGGCCGGCGGGCGGGGTGAGGCGTCGCCTCAGGAGCGGGGATGCGAGGGGCAGCTTCGCCTAGTGGTCGCTGCCGCCGAGGGAAGAGGCTCAAGTAGCGGCTTATATCCCGCCTCCTCTTCCCCAGCCCACAAGGGGAGTAAACAACAGCGAAAACATGAGGGGGCCCAACCTGGCAGTTGAGGTTCCTGCATTTGGGGGGGGGGGGTTGGACTAGGCGACCCTCTGTGGTTCTGTACTGTTACAGAGGGTCCCTGCTGTGTGGCCTAATGGTTAGAGTGTTGGACTACAGCCTTGGGGGGGGGGGGGGACAAATGCCTCACTCGGCCACAAAGCTCTCTGGGGTGAGGTTGAAGGCTTAGCCTACCTGACAGGGTTGCTGAGAGGATGGAGAGGAGGGGCACCACACGCACCACCTTGAGGTCCTTGGAGGGTAAAGGCGGTATGTAAACGTAGTAAATAAAGCAGAAATAAATGAAAGAGCTCCTTGTGAGAGGGTGATGGCAGGTGCACTTGATTGCATTTATATTCTGCTTTTCTTCCACTGTGGATGTTCAGGGGGCAACTAATAGGGCTGAAAGAACCTGCTGCCGGGGGCTACGCCGCTGCCCCTTCCCAGAGAGGTTGTGTCAGCTGGTGGTCAACAGCTGTTTCTGATACAGTGGTACCTTGGGTTACATACGCTTCAGGTTACAGACTCCGCTAACCCAGAAATAGTGCTTCAGGTTAAGAACTTTGCTTCAGGATGAGAACAGAAATCATCCTCCGTCGCCGCAGCAGCAGCAGGAGGCCCCATTAGCTAAAGTGGTGCTTCAGGTTAAGAATGGACCTCCAGAATGAATTAAGTACTTAACCCGAGGTACCACTGTACATATGTATATGTGTGTGTGCGTATAAAACATGTTTGTTTTGAACTGCACTGCGTATCGAATTGTGGTTTGTTTTTCGCTTCATACGCTCTTGTGTTTTGTATATATTGTATCGGTAGAAATCTTGTTTGCTCATTTGTAATTATTATCATGAGCTGCTTTGAGCTCAGTGTTGCTGGAAAAGCGGCATGCGGGCATTCGATCAAATCAAAACATGACCTGGGAGTCTCCCTGTACATCCTCTGTGCAGTGCAGCACTCTTATACCTTGGGGGGGGGCATAATGTAAGGGACACAATGAATTAGCCTGGGCTCCAATGCTGTTACTCTGGTGGCTAGCCAGCTCTCTATCTGAACTGATAAATGTGCCTGAGAATCCTCTGACAGTGCAGTGAGGTCAGTCCCTAGACCCAGTTTGAGGACTCGGTTGAGGTAGTGACAAGATGCAATAGGTATTCTGGCGGGTGCCATTGTGCCATAATAAAACAATCATTATTATTTTTAAAAAAACACTAATAAAAAAACAGCCTCTGGGAAACCAGTGCAATGGCAACAAAACCAGTGAAATGGCATCAGCAGCATGGGCAATCAAATACTGTATTTTATTTATACCCCAGGTTTCATCACCAAAAGATCCACGAAAAGGTACAATATAGTAAGAAGAGGCTTGGGATTCCAGCTTTTTTCCTGCAGGTGAAAGAGATAGAGCTGCAGATGGAATGGGACTGACCAGTATACAGAAGCAGCTGTTTCAATGATCTATAATAGAGGGAAGAGTTCTCAGTGATCACACAGTTCACACAACTTTCAAAACAATAACATATTGATCTGGCACCTACAGGCTGGCATAAGAGGAATCTAGCCAAGTTTTCTTAAAGCCTGGCTAGAACCACTGTTACACCACTATTTGATATGCAATGTGGTGACACAGAGCAGAGCCTCAGCTGAAGTATGCAAGTAGGTCTCAACTAGGATCTGGGAGGAGGCAGTCCCTTAGCTATTCACGTCCTAAAACTTTTAGGACTGTAAAGGCCAAAACCACGGTTTTGTATTTGAAGCTAATGAAGCTGGTATAATATCAGTATACAAAAATAGAATAAAATTGCTAATATGCTTTTCATCAGTTGGAAGCGTCAGAACACTTCAAAGGCAGCCCCAAATAGAACACATTGAAGTAATCCAATCTGGTTGTAACCAAGGAATGTGTAATAGAAGCCAGAATGGCCTTTTCCATCAGAGTTCAGCCTAAACTGGGCAAAAACGCTTTAAAGATGAACTTGGATTTTCTTGTGGACTTTGTAAGGGAAGAAATGTTAGACTTCACTTTTTATTAGAACTTTGAGGTCCACAAACGAGTCATTTGCAAAATACAGGCTCAGGTGTATGCATGTGTGCTAGGAATTAAGGAGCATGTCTCTTTGCACATGTCAAAACAAAATAAAAAAAATCCTTCCAGTAGCACCTTGGAGACCAACTAAGTTTGTTATTGGTATGAGTTTTTGTGTGCATGCACACTTCTTCAGAATACAATAACAAACCTAGTTGGTCTCTAAGGTGGTACTGGAAGGAAATTTTTATTTTGTTTCGACTACGGCAGACCAACACGGCTACCTACCTGTAACTAGATCTTTGCACATGCTTACTGCAGAAATTTGTGATCCCTACCAGAACCAAGCTGACAAGTGCTTTCACTTAGGGAAAACCAAGAGTGTATTTCTAAGTTTTCATTTTTAGCTGTCTATTGCAAATAGCTTTTTAGTTGTTTCGGCTGTTGATGTGTTGGGAGTTCGATATACTTCCCAGCTTAACTGCAAATCACCCAGACATCTCCCAGCAAATCTGATCTACATTCCACCAAACCCTTCTGTAAGGTGCCAAGCAAGCCGCACTGTTTACCCAAATACTTAAGTTTCTCATTGACTTATTTATTTCAACCTGCTGTTCTTAATGACATATACCTGAACCTTTAAAAGCAAGGATTCAAAATTACAGAATTCAGTATATTCTCTCAGAAAAAATATGCTTGGAGCACAAGCAAGAAGAACACAATATGATTTAAGCTTTTCTTAGAATGGTTTGAAACTATGCTTGGAGTTAGCTGTTGTTTGAAACACTTGTGTTGCAGATCAGGGAGCAGAAAAACATGAAGCAGCAGGCACATCATCTGGGATTACTGATCAAGAGAAGGAGCTCTCAAACAGTGCTCTGCAAGCATTCATGGTAAGGCAATTCTTGAGAGAGCAAATATGTATGTCATACACATGTAGTGTGATAGCTAGTTTTTGGAAGCACAGCGTTTCCCATAGCAAGCAAAATGTGGAGCTGGTATGATTTTGAAGAGCAGCTTATTTCACACCATAGGCACTGCTTCTTGTAAAGAATAAATTCAGACATCCCAAAAGGTATAGAAATACCTCCAGCCTTTAGTCTGATGTTTTTGCAGCGGAAATGCAATTTGATAGATCTTTCCACACTAGCAATCCTTTTAATATTTTGGTTTCTCCATAGTTCAGGCAAATATTTCCCACCGAGGTAGGAAAAGGAGAAGGGCGGAAGGATTGCACACATGACTTGTTCCAGATTGGAAAATGTGACATCTGCCTGTGCTCCTCTGTAAATTAGAAGCAGTGTTTTGGAATTCTAAGCTGGGTTTTGATTTTTAAAATGTGTCTATTTAAACATTGCCTTTTCAACTGTGATCCTTGCAGGCTGGCAACTATGAAGCTTGTCTGCAACACCTTAGCTGCTTGCAAGAAATTAACAAGGATGATTACAAAATAGTTTTGAACATGGCAGTAGCAGAGTTCTGTAAAAGTAATCAGACGACAACTGACAACTTGAAGCAAACACTTAATCAGCTGAAAAATCAGGTATTGCTTGCTTGTTTGTTGTTTCCGCCCTCTTTTTTGTAAAGAGTTTCTTGTGATTTGCACAAATATTTCTCGTCCCTCCATAATCCTGCAAAAAGTCATTTCCAAAAGGCAATGGAATCTTGAAGACCAAAGTAGATACTGCAGGAAGTTCTTTCTGTTCTTATTTCTGTTTGTAAGTAAACTGTCTTCTTGTATTTGGTACACTCTGGGATGCTTTGGGAAATGGCAATAGCAAGTTACATTTTCACATAGACCAGTGTGTAGCACATACTGATTTAACAGTGCTTTTTTTTATTTGGTCATCAATGTAGGAGTGGGTAAAAAAAAGGGCTGTGTTTTTATCCCCCAGGTTCATTCAGCTGTTGAGGAAATGGATGGATTAGATGATGTTGAAAACAGCATGCTTTACTACAATCAAGCTGTTATTTTGTACCATCTTCGGCAGTATACTGAAGCAATAATAGTTGGAGAGAAGCTTTATCAATTCATAGAACCTTTTGGTAAGTTGACAAAGGTAAAAGGCTCCTGTTCCAATCTCTCCTACCTCAGATTTCATGCAACTTTTGCTTGATAAAGCTAATTTGTATTCATTATATTTAAAATTATATATCTAGTCAAGAAAATAGTTCAAAATCAATTGAACATATTTTTCTCTTATGCATATAACAATAGTATAATCACAGGAGCAAATATGTAGCTGCCTGTGTTCAGATACCTCTTCATATGCACAACTTCAGAAGTTTGCAGAAGCTGTTGTCTAATTATGTGCACTTGTATGACTAGCTTTAAACTGAAAGCATTAACAAAGTCAGTATTTAAACCAGAAAAGTATTGTGGTGGTTGGTTTTCATAAGTAATCCTTAATGTAAGTGTGAAAATCACCTGCATTTGGGACAGAAGTTTAGTATCCTCTTGAACTAGTTTTAGCAAACACTATCGAGGAAAGGACTAAATGTTATTTTGTCTTCTAGAGGAGAGATTTGCCCAGGCAGTGTGCTTCCTGCTTGTAGACTTATACCTGCTGACTTGCCAAGCTGAAAAAGCCTTGCATCTGCTTGCTGTATTGGAAAAAATGATTTTACAAGGTGGCAACAACAAAAATGGGAAAAATGAGGTAGGTCTAGGAGAATATAGAGGAAATGTAGTAATTTAAGAGTGCTTGTCAAGCTAAACATTAATTGGCCTTTTGAAAAAATGGTGGAATTTAATATAGTTCGGATTTAGAACTGTTCACATTAATAAATAAAGTTACTTTTAACAGCATAGGAATCCTTTATTTTAGCCAAACTGCTTTCTGGTGGACTCTTAACAATTGGTGTTATGTTTTATTATATTTTCACACAGGTGTTGCTTTTGAGAGTCACGCCTGCCATCTCATGTGCTTTTCTCTGTGACTGTCTTTGTGGCAATGCCTTCATTAGGTTGATTCATTAGGGTTGGAGGGCTACTCCTTCATGAGATGCTTCAGGAATTATGAAGTATGCGTCATGTAACACCCACAATCATCTGCTTTAAAATCTGACACTTGTTTCATCTCTCAATTTGTGATCAGACAGGTAATAACACTAGTAAGGAAGCTTCCAATCACAAAGCTGAAAGTGGAACCCTGACAGAAGCTGCTAAGTCTAAAATACACCAGGTAAGACTAAATATAGAAATATATATTTCCATTGCACAGTCATTCCAGTGTATATAACTGTAAGAGTAGCTTTGTTGTGTACTGGCCTGTGTTAGATACAGCTCACAGCAACTATTTTTTTCTGGCAAACATTGTGCTCAATCTAGTCACTCTGATTGTGGAAATAGTTGCTGTCCTTTGTTATCAATATCCATTTGCGGGTCAGTTCACAGCAAGTTTCTCTGCATAATTATGTACCCAGAAGGTATTATTACATGGACAAAATAGGCAGCCACCTAGATGTGTGAATTAGTCTTTAGTTTCAATAATTCAAATTGTTACCCCTATTTTGCAAGCATATAATACAGTTCTAACCTTTTGCTTTGTATATCCTTTATGAATGAAATATACTAAAGTGTAGTATGGATTTTCAGATGACCCTTAAACAATGTTGGTGTGCTATTTTAATTACCAATTTAATTTAGCACACAATTCCTCAACTGTGTTAAACCTTCAAATTATCTTCAAATATTCGATTTTGAACATAAACATGTTTTAACCTTTGTTCAGCAAATTGTGTAATCATGGCATGTCACTGTATATTGTTCCCCAAATACAATAATTAATTTCTGAGTAGCTGTTGTAGTTTTATTTCACTTTCATGAGATCGCTTATTCATTAACAGTATAAGGTGCGAGCCTATATTCAGATGAAGTCTCTGAAAGCATGCAAGAGGGAGATAAAGTCCGTTATGAACACCGCTGGAAATGTAAGTAACCATAACTGTTGGTTTAAGTCACATGTTTGTATTTTTAAAGAAATCATTCATTCATCATAGCATTCGATGGACAGATCGTAATGTGGAAGGGAGAAATTGGAAATAAAGCTTCTCTTTTAGGATTTGAGAAAAATGGACATAGTTGGGACTTCTTGAGTCCCAACCTGATTCTAGATTGTTAATGATAGAAATATTCATCTAGTTTATAAGTCTGCGATAGGACTTGGCAGTTTAAGATAGCTTTATAGGTGATGATTGATTTTGTGGATTCTAATGTTTCATTTAAACATGTGAACTTCTACTCGGTTGGGTTTTAGCAGCAGAATAAGAGTTCTAAAAGATCCCCCCCCCCATCACATTTCTTCAAAGAGGTCAGTGCCCCCAATACTTGCCTCCCAGTTCTTCCATTACTACCAGCCAAAAAGGGGGCGGGGCACCAATACAGGACTGGTCTCCTGGTGGCATTGTCACTGCCGCTTAGCAGGGCAGAGCAACAACAAGGTTGGGTGGTATGAGTAAACCAATGAGAGCACCTGATTGGCTCAGCCGGTCCCCCTTCCCTTTCAGCCTCCCTGCCTTGCACCCATAGTGGTGCTGCTTGGGGGACATGACCTTCCTGCTGTCTCTCCCCACTGGCTGCTCTTGCTTCCAGCTTCACTTCCCTGCATTTCTGAATTCCTTTGGAGTAAGTTTCTCTTTTGTAGCTATTTTTCTTAAGCAGCCTCTCAATTTTATGACTCCCTGCTTATGTCAGCAGTCCTTCAGGCCACACTGCAAGTCCTGCTTGGACTGGTAAGTGATGGCTTTCTGGCTGATGGATGTGCAGTCACTTCTGAGCCTGCTGTTTCTCTCATGTAGATAACTGGAGTATCCATCCACACTAAATTTCTCCTTCAAAGTACGAGTAACCATGGATTTTGTTCTCTTTACAGTCTGCTCCTTCTCTCTTTCTGAAAAGCAATTTTGAGTATTTAAGAGGCAATTATCGGAAAGCAGTAAAGCTGCTGAACAGCTCAAACATCGCAGAACATCCGGGATTTATGAAAACAGGTACCTTAAACTTATTATGTTTGCAAAAACAGGGCTTCATTTCACATTTTAATTCCCTTTCCTTGAATTGGTGTAAAATGCTTGTGTGGACAGGAGTATCTCTAGTAGATTTCTTCCTATATACATAAAAATGTAAGGCTGTCATCACACAGCCCCCATTGGAAAATTTGCATGAACTCATAGGAGGGGAGCAAAAGAGAATGCGGGTTTTAAAATGGCAGTTTTGAAGAACAGCAGAGGTTTCAATAAAGCAGGAATAGAAGGATACAAAGGAGCTGTGAGGGAATGAGGGCATTGGCGAGCAAAACGAGCAGGGCAGTCCCTGTGGGCCTTTAAAAAGAAATCAAAATCCAGAATTTCATTTATTTATTTTTTTCTTAGGTGAATGCTTACGGTGCATGTTCTGGAATAACCTTGGGTGCATCCATTTTGCTATGGGGAAACACAACTTGGGAATTTTCTATTTCAAAAAGGCCTTGCAGGAGAATGACAATGCTTGTGCACAGCTTGGAACAGGTGGCTCCGACACAGGTAAGGTAGACTAGTAATAAAACATGCTGCAGCGATAGCAAATTGTATTTTTATGGACCTATAATATAAGCATGAAATGGCTCCCTCCCACAATTGAAATACATCAGTATAGAAAAACTACTTAATATGTGACTTCTTAATATGTAGAATTGTATTTTCCAACCTACCGTATTTTTCGTCCCATAGGACGCACCTAGTTTCTTGGGGGGGGAAATAAAGGAAAAAAATTTCCCCTTTATTTCCCCCCCCAAACCAGGTCGGGGAAACCGAACCAGGTCGAGGAACAGCGGGATGGCGGTGCTGCGTCTCCCTGCTGTCCCCCGAGCTTGTGGGGCTGGCCAATGTTTGTCCGGCGCGCGGGGCGCTCTGCTTCAGGGCGCCCCGCGCGCCGGGTGGCAGGCTGCTATCTGCAGCCTAGGCAGCCCTGCCGGAACTCCCGCAGGGTTGCCTAGGCTGCGGATGTGTTCCCTAAGCACCGGGCGCTCTGCTTTCAGCGCGCCGGGCGCTGCGGGAAGAAGTCTACTATCCGCAGCCTAGACAGCCCTGCGGGACCTCCCGCAGGGCTGCCTAGGCTGCAGATGTCTTCCTGAAGCCTGGAGAGCGAGAGGGGTTGGTGCGCACCGACCCCTCTCGCTCTCCAGGCTTCAGCGAAAGCCTGCATTCACCCCATAGGACGCACCCAGATTTCCCCTTCATTTTTGGAGGGGGAAAAGTGCGTCCTATAGGGCGAAAAATACGGTATTTTTCCAGCTAGACCACATAATGCAAAAAGTAGAGCCTCAGTTCTTCCAAATGTTTAAATAGTAATCAACTTAGTGCATCACCTAAATTTATAAAGGAGGTAGTCAGACTTTATATGTATTTTAAGTACCTGATAGACTCCTTACAAGAACTGCATGAGAAGGAAAGTGGGGAGAGCGCATTCATTGGCCTCACCTCTCTCATATCTCTGGTGGTCATGCTACTGTTGCACATGCAAGCTGCTCTCTAACGTTTTGAGCCCTTGTCTAAAGTTCTACCTCCAGCAGCCCTGCTTACCATAAGCAAATAACTGAGAGATGCAAAGCTAGTATGTATGGAGTGCACAAGATATATTGGGTTCCTTGAATTGGGAAATTGTCATGGCATGAAGAATTGACCACATTAGTGCAGCCTTAACTCAAATAAAAACAAGGGTTTTTTTGGGGAGGGGGGAGAATTTGACTTGGTCTTAAGTGACAGGATTCAGATCCCTACTTTCACTATGAAGTAATTTGTGCGTCCAAGTCACTTGTTAAAATATGATTATCTATGTCATGAAGGGGTTAGTGGCCGTGGTAAAGCAGTGATTATATTCTAGTTTTGGTTAGCTCCAGTGTGACTTGTCTTTGGATACAGGTTAATTTAACCTATTCCTTTTCCAGCAGTGTCCTTTTTGCACTTAATGTTATCTGATTCTTTTTCACAGGTAAAAAGTTCTCAGGACGACCAATGTGCACCTTGTTGACTAACAAGCGTTATGAGTTGCTGTATAACTGCGGCATTCAGCTCTTGCACATTGGGAGACCGCTAGCTGCTTTTGAATGCCTGATAGAAGCTGTCCAAGTTTATCATTCGAACCCTCGTCTCTGGCTAAGGATAGCCGAATGCTGTATAGCTGCCAATAAAGGAGTAAGATGAACCCCACAGATTTATTTATTTTCCTAATCAGAAATAGTTTAATAGCACATACATACAAAAATGCAGTTCTGGGAGTTTAATGGTTTTTTTAACCCTGCAGTCTTTTGTTACGTTCACAGTATTGTCAGCTGCTTCAATATCTTTGTGGAACAACTTGAAAATCCTAGTGAGGAGCCAGGCCTTTAAATACTCTGGGAAACTATTAAAGAGAGTTATCGCCATTTTCTTCAGATTGTTGAAAGGAGCCATTTTTTATTATAGGAAAACAACTGTACTTCTGTTTTGTTTCTTGTGAGCCTCTTTGGTTGATTTGCATCGTCTGCACATTTCAGTTTTCTGGTTTTAGAAACAGCTTCTGTGTTGTGTTGTATGGTGTGCTAGGCTTGGTTTGGACATAATTCTGGACAAGTGCTTACCATTACATTCATGAGCAGCAGCAGCAGCAGAGTTTAGTATCACATGGTTCTCTCTTCCCCATGAAGAGATTATAAGCATCTACTTTTAAGCTGACCAGAGTTACTCTTTACATCCAAACTATGGGAATGATGGTTTGCTAACATGCAAGGATCATGGGCTAAGGTTTGGTATGTTTGAACAAACCATATTTTAACCTAGTTTGAGTTTCCGAAACTTAGTTTAAATGCAGAAATGTAAGCATTTAATATTGCAGCAGTGGTGGAAGAGAGGGAAGTGGAAAGTTCACGAGCCAGCTTGCACTCACAACACTGAAACGTAGTTTAACGTGATGTCGGAAAAGGATGTTGGTGTTAATGCCTAATTAGGTGGGTGTTTAAATCAGAGTGGTTGAATTTGGTCGGTAAGCTAGCAATCAATCCTGAAATAATCTTTGTATTATTCAGGTTTAGATTCTGTGTCTGCAGAGTTGGCTTTCTGAAAGTTGCAGCCTGACCTAAATTGGTTCACAACTACCACCATACAGTAGCAAATAATAATTAACACGCACACACCCGTTCTTAACACTTTTGGTTTTGAGAGTTGAAGTGGTGTTCATGCTTCATCTTTGAAATGTATCACGAGGTTAGGGAGAAACAGGAGTGCCTTTGCCATATCCTCCAGCTGAAAGCCTGTGAGCGTAATAGCAGTGTGCTGTTGTTTTCTCTGCTCTGGTTTCTGTTGGCTGCCTGCTTTCATTCAGCAAGCATAGAACTAAAACAAATCACAGGCTCCCTCCCATGGCCGGCTCATGGGGAAGGTGGAGATCAAGACTGACGGACCCTGATTAAGGTGGGACCCCAAATATATGTTGAAACTAAAAGTGGCTAGCTGGTGTATATCATATTTCCACTTAAGTTAATATAGTGTTTCAGACCCGTTAAAAACAAATGTTTTCTGATAACGCAATGGAAACCATTCAGCATGCTCAAAAGAGCCTGGTAGAATGATGGCGATATAGGAATACAACTTAACACCTTGAGTTTGTGCAAACAAAGAGTTTTATGGGCTTTTATCCTTTTCTTTAAAAAGAGACTTAGATTTCCAGGCAGCAAAGGACATTGTTTGCTCTTCCTGGGACCATGTTAAATTGGGTTGGAACTGATTGCTTTTAATGCCAGCGTAGATTCCTGCAATGAATTCCTGAGTTGAGGTCTGACCTTGGTATTGGCAATCTTTTTTGTGGGTGTAGTCTGCATGTAAACTGGCTTGTAATAAGTATAATTGAAATTGCGACTGTGCCTAGAAAAATGGGAATATAATGCAGAGTATAAAGATGCTATGGAAAGAAGGAACATAATACTGAATAGCAGCAGCTAGAGAAAATGCCAGCCTTTATCTAATAAATATTCCTCTTGATGCCTTAAATGTTTGTTCCCTAGAGTTCAGAACAAGAAACAAAAGGACTTCCAAGCAAAAAGGGCATTGTACAGTCCATTGTAGGTCAAGGATATCATCGTAAAATAGTACTGGCATCCCAGTCTGTACAGAACATTGTTTATAAGTAAGTTGTGCAATTTTACGTTGCCGTTATCTGAAAGGGAAGTTGCTGGTTGGCTGAAAACATTTCCAAAATGCCCTTTCTTGGTGCTATTCTTTTATTTCTTTAAGTATTAATTTTCAGCCAATCGTGTGAATGGAAATGCTTTGCGTTGCAACATTTGCAAGGCTGCTTTGTATATGAGAAAAGTTATGTTGGCTGGCCCTCTTTGCATGTCACAGTAAACCGCGGTTAATGATTTCCCATGAATACGCAGGTTCCTCCCATTTTGCTCCTGTAGGGTGAGTGAGAGCAACAAACAGCGATCCCTGTGTTTTGTCCAAACTGGGGATTGTGATTGAACACTATTGTGTTTTGTTGCGTCTACCTGTGCAGCATGGGTGAAGCAGGAGCATTCTGCATGCTCATGGGAAACCATGAACTATCGTTTGCTGTAGTGTGCAAATGCTGTCCGCTGTGCCTAAAATTTGAGTTCCTCTTGCTTACGGAACACACTTCTTTATAATTGGCTATGTGGTATGAAGTGGAACCTGGACATGGAATCCAGTCAGGTGGGTTTAGCAAACACATTAGCACAATTTGTATAGCTTTGTTCTCCAAGGGCGCAGAAAAAGCAAAATTACTGCTTTGCTAGGTTATGGGATTTAAGGGGCCATCTTCTTAAATTTAGTGGTAATAATCCTGAACTATACTGTACTGTAAACCTTCAAAAAATGAGCTTGATGCTTTTTTTCTTGACTTTAAATCAGCTGGGAGTTTATTTACACAGGATTCTTGAAACTTCTCTAAGACATAATTGTGTTTATTTCTTTATAATATAGTTTATTCAGAAACAACTTAAAACAGGAATACAGTATTTCATGTAAACCAAAGCTGCTGTAGATTAAGAAAAAGATTTTGACTTCCTGACTCAAAATCCTTGCCTATATTAATATAGTACAAAGAGCATCAATATACTTTTTTCCTGTTTTCAAGCGATGGCCAGTCTTCAGCTATTCCTGTAGCTAGTATGGAGTTTGCAGCAATTTGTCTAAGAAATGCCTTGCTGCTGCTTCCTGAAGACCAGCAGGAGCCAAAGCAGGAAAATGGATCTAAAATTGGCAACCAGTTGGGAGGGAATAATGAGAACAGCGAGAACAATGAAGCTTGCAGGTGAGTGCTGCGTCAGATGTTTCTGTTGCTTGCTTCACTAAGTGTCTTGCCCACAACTCTAAAAAGAAATTTTGTGGCTGCTAACAGAGTTAGGATAATTGAATACAGAGAAAAATGGGGGTAGTGAAAAGTGGTTTGAAAACAAATGTGTTGCACGTAAATAAAATCTAGCAAACCTAAGGTGTTGCTGAAGGTGTTGTAACTATACTATTACTCTTCCTTTTTTTTGTATGTTTCTATTGGTGTGTATGTAGGGACGCGGGTGGCGCTGTGGGTAAAAGCCTCAGCGCCTAGGGCTTGCCGATTGAAAGGTTGGCGGTTCGAATCCCCATGGCGGGGTGCGCTCCCTTTGCTCGGTCCCAGCGCCTGCCAACCTGGCAGTTCGAAAGCACCCTTAAGTGCAAGTAGATAAATAGGGACCGCTTACTGGCGGGAAGGTAAACGGCGTTTCCATGTGCGGCTCTGGCTCGCCAGAGCAGCGATGTCACGCTGGCCACGTGACCCGGAAGTGTCTCCGGACAGCGCTGGCCCCCGGCCTCTTAAGTGAGATGGGCGCACAACCCTAGAGTCTGTCAAGACTGGCCCGTATGGGCAGGGGTACCTTTACCTTTATTGGTGTGTATTCCAGATATTGGCCTTTCCCCCCAGATATTAGCCTTTTTTCCTCTGGAGGCCCTCAACAGCAGCCCCTTTCCTGTTCCTCTTTTTTCCTAAGGCCTAAGCAAAAGTTACTGGTTGTTAACCTTCCAAGCCTCTCATCATTTCACATCTCTCAAGCTGTTAACATTGCTACTCACTCTCTGTCTTTGTTTCAGTAGCAAAAGCCACGAAGGAGACAAATTTGTTCCTGCTCCACCATCTTCCCCACTGAAGAAGCAAGAACTAGAAAATTTAAGGTAGGTCCTAAGATTTCTGGATGTGCTGCCAGACAACGCAGTTACAGTCTTCTGTGGGCTTCGTTTCTGAAAGAAAGCAATCTAAGTTTGCTTTCTCTAATATAAGAGAAATCTCGAGAACAAATTATTTTAGTGACATTTTATATCAACATATGCTAATGATACCTTAATGGAGGTTCTATACTGAATTTTGACCCTTTGTACAGATTCCTGGCTCCACATACATCCACCATAAAAGTTTTTTCATGTAGCTATTATAAAGCAGTAAGTTGATGTGGGCAGCCTCAGCCTATGCTGTGGAATAGGGGGGGAAGTCTGGGGTGGCCCCCACTATGGACTCTGGCCCGCCAGTATGTGACCTCTCAACAGATAATCCCACTCTAAAGAAAAAAGCTCAGAAGAAGAAAACTTGCCCACCCTTGCAGTAAGTTGTGTCACCTCGTAGAAGTTGGACAGCGCTAATTAAATTTAAACTAATTATAATTGGGAGAAATGTCCTTTTTTCTAGCATGTTCCTACAATGCAAAACAACAACAACAAACCTATAGTTACCTGAAACATACTCAATAAGCACACAAGACGTAACCGGCTGTACTTTTTGGTTTGGCACCCCTCTAGAGGTTTCACCTAGAGCAGAAAAACAGGTTAGCCCACCCCACCCCCCTCGTAGTTACGGCTCTGCTTAAACATTAGTAATTGTGAGTTACTATGAATGGCATCAAACCAAGTTTTACTCAAGAGTAGGCCTATTGAAATCAGTGAGCCTAGCATAGATGTGTTCATTAATTTTAGCGGGCCCCTCTAAGTGAAACTTAATTGAATGCCACCCCACAATCCCGCAAGTGGAAGGTTTTGGTGTAAAGGAAGTATACAGTGCCAAGGCTGTGAAAACAATCTCACATTTGACATTTCTTGTGCTGTAAAGGAAGGAAAATAATCTTTCACAATCCACTGTTGTTCTCAATTGATGAAACTTGACAGCCTGTCAAGAAAATCCTGTCATTATAACAAAAATGATTTTACTCCTACCAGAAAGGGGGCGGGGGGGGGGGGCGGGAAGCATGACAGGAGGGAAGAGAAACATTGATTTTAGCTTCTGTAAGGCTAGCTCCAGATAGTTAGGCTCCCTCCGTTTTTTCTTTTTATCTCTCTATTTTTAATCTTCTGCACAAGATGACTGAGAATAGAAGTGTGTTGTTGTTTCATGGGAAATAATAATTTTATCACTCATGCAGGCTATCCATGCCCTTGGCTACTGAGGGAGGGAGCTTTGGCAGAAAGGAGTTTTATCTGAACGTGACCTGTGAACCAAATTTTACCTTCAGTTGATGTTGTCAGCATGTTAAAAATTCTATACAGAGTGGTTGTCATGGCCATACATCAAAAACCTGTAATGGCAGAGAGTAGCAGTCCCAGTGTTAATGGATTCTCTTGTTCCATATCTTTGAACCCAGCTTAGTGACTCACCTGTCTGTCCCATACTTCTCCTAGTCTCTGTCCTCAGCAAGTGTCCTTGGAGGGGTGGCTGGTAGTAAACTCCTGCAAATTGTTTCACCTGGTCTCATCCTGTGTAAGCAGCATTGCTTGCAAATCATACATTATTATTAGTCATTACTTACATCTGAGAGTTGTTTTGAGCTTCTCCAGTATTTTGAAAGCACATTTGTTTCGGGGAGGGAATATACGGTCATGAAAAGTGTTTCAGATTAGGGCTGTAATCCAAAAGTACCTCTTTAAAGGTAAAGGGACCCCTGACCGTTAAGTCCAGTTACGGACGACTCTGGGGTTGTGGCGCTCGTCTTGCTTTACTGGCCGAGGGAACTGACGTTTATCCACAAACAGTTTTTCCGGGTCATGTGGCCAGCATGACTAAGCCGCTTCTGGTGAACCAGAGCAGCACACGGAAACGCCGTTTACCTTCCCGCCGGAGTGGTACCTACTTATCTACTTGCACTTTGACGTGCTTTCAAACTGCTAGGTTGGCAGGAGCAGGGACCGAGCAATGGGAGCTCATCCCGTTGCAGGGATTCGAATTGCCGACCTTCTGATCGGCAAGCCCTAGGGTCTGTGATTTAGACCACAGTGCCACCCGCATCCCAAGTACCCCTTTAGGCACCTGCAAAGTTTTGATGTATAGTAAAGAGTGCCAATTCTTTGCTTTATGTCTTTCACAGCTGACAGTCATGCTGAAGTATATCAACTGTAAAGATTCCCTTGCTGGAAAAGTTTCTCTTAATCCTAGTACACTGGGCTTTCTTCGTCTCTCCCTTTCTCCTACAATCACTGCCCCTGTGGCAACCATTCCTTGTGCTTTATTGGAGACTACTTCCAAATTTCTAGAGTTCATAGTCTCTGCCCAGCTGCGTGTGGAATTATAGAAAACACTGTAGAACTGCAAAGGCATTAAAACTGTGAATTTAAGGAGTTCAGGTCACATTGAAGTATTAAAACATTTTGCCCCTTTGGTTTTGATTCTGGTAATTGCCAGAAAAGAATACTTCTAAGGAAAATTGCAGTTTGATTTCAAAGCTTTATGATGAAACTATTTCCCCCCTTCCCCTTCCAAGTCACTTCAAATTCACAACTAAACTAAATTCACTTTCAGTCTTGTGCAGAAAATTGTCAGCTTGGGTGTGCCATTCATTTGTTTTAGGTACCTGCTGCATTTAAAGTTGTACCACAGTAAAACAAGTGTTACTTCTTAGTGATAGATGTTTTAATGCCCCACTGTTTTAAATGTCGCAATGGTTTTGCGGCTCCCAGTTTTTTCTTCTTCGGTCCAAGTGGCTCTTTTTGTCTTAAAGGTTGCAGACCCCTGGTCTAGTCTGTGGAGATGTGTCAGAATTCTAGAGTGGGGTTGGGGACACTTTATCTTTCCTTTGGTTTAACTGCAGATTGTCTGAGTAGGTGGCAGCCCTGACAGTGTTTGTAGCAATATTGTAAGCTGGAGGCAAGCTACTTGAGCTCAAGTTGCCTATAAGCATATTCTCTTGGTTGCATTAGCATGCAACACTAAGCCTAGTTACGCCTGGGCATGAATGATCAATGTGCTAGTAATGTATAGAGAGAAATGGGGGCTGCTTACTTTCCCCCCCAAAAAAACCCTGTTCCTGCTGCTGTGGTACCAGGAGCTAAGCCACAGTTTGGTTTGGCTTAGCATTATATCCCGACTCAGGCTCATGGTTTGTGTCCAGCTCCAAACCAGCAGTAAGCAAAAACCAACTCGTGATAGGCATGAGCCCAGGTTCAGATGTAACATGAACACATGACTTGGTTACTGGTAGTGCTGCAGCAGCAGGAGAGGGGGGAGAGGAAAAGTCACTATTCACAGTAGTGTGAATGGATTTCAGAATGTTTGTGGACATCAAAGCCTTGCTTATATACTGGAAAATGCGGGCATGATCTTTTTTGCATCAATTAGCTACGAGCCTTTACAGCCAGCTTGGTTAAGAAGCAGCGCTTCCCCCTATAGTGGCAGTGTTACTTGACTGCCCTTGATATGCAGCACCACCCTAACAGTTGCAACTGCAAATGGATTTTTTTAAAAGCAAAGTAAGATTTTGGGCTTGAAAGGATGCCTGCTTTCCTTGGCAAGCTTTCCCCCCTGTGTGTTGGGATTTGATGTGACATCTGGGCATGGAACAGAGGAAATGGGGAGGAAGCAGCAGAGCGATTTCTTACCCTGCTTGTGTGTAATTAAAGGGCATGCCTCCTGGGACACAGGCATAAAGGAACCCCAGGCCCTGCCATGAATTAACATGGCTTACTGCTGAACCAAAAGTGGGCTTGACAGTTGCCAGAAGGCTGCAGCCGTAATAGCCCACCTACTGGCTAGAGAGTTTAATGGACTCCTCTTGCAGCTCCCAAACACCAGATCTGTCCGAGACGATCCACTCACTCCTCTTTTCTGCCATGTAACAGGGTTGGATCTGTTCTTGTAGCAAGGCAAGCCAAGCCTCCTCCTGCCCTGAAGCCAGGAGAGCCTGCCTTGAACTCTGCTTTGTGAAGTGGAAAATATCCCAAAGTGCTGTGTTAAGAAGGGAGGGAGGGGTGGAATTACAAGCTGTAAAAGCCTGACCTAATACTGACATCCTGATGCGGGCCTTTTGTTTGAAGCTGTGGAATGCTTGGCTCAAATTTCAGGGAAAGAATTTCAGGACCTACTTGCGCTTTATTGAGAGGCTGGAGGGACAGCAAGGCCAAAAAAAAGCATTTCTGCTGAGGTGCCACGAGTGCCAATTGCGCAGAACCCATTTTTCTTTTTAGAGATGCTGGAAAAGCTTGTTTGCAATATTTTCATTTACTGAACATAGTTAAAGTATGTAACAACTTTATTTTATGTGATGAAGCAGTTTGCTACCTTTCCTCTTTAAAGTTCTCTTAAGTTTATTTATTAAATTTGTATACCACCCTTCATGGGTGGTTCACAGCATAAAATACAAGATTAAAAACAAAATACATAAGAACAACAAACCACCACCCCCATTTATAATAGGATAAAGGGCGTCATTCAGCCAAAGGTCTGCTTGTGTGGATTTTCTGCATGTATCAACTTTGTGTGTTTTTATTTTTGTTTTCTAGGTGTTCAATACTTGCTTGCAGTGCTTATGTGGCTCTGGCCCTGGGGGACAACCTTATGGCTTTGAATCATGCAGACAAACTTCTCCAGCAGCCCAAACTGTCAGGATCCCTTAAGTAAGCTTGCCCTAGTCTTTCTTTTACAGCACTTTTACATTTCGTTTCTGTATATAGCGTGTAGGCATGTATGACCTCAAGTTACGCCATAACTGCTCACATAATAGTTGGGATTCTTTTCATCTGTGAAGTGCCAAAAAAAATTATTCTCCCCTGATCAGTGGAAAAAATAGACCACCACATTTACACCTTTACATTTACATTTATATTTACACCTGGCTTTGAGGATGTTTTGCAATTCTGTATATTACTATAATACTAAATTGACGAAAGAGGATCTCAGTCCCTTCAGTTTTGTCTTCTTGCCCCTTCAGATTCAAAGGAGTACGGAATGGCTTTGGAAGTTGCGAGAGCTGGAATTAGGCACCTCCAGCTCCAAACAATTACTATTTTATACAAGTATACTCTTATACTTAATTTTTAATGTGGGCTTTCTTAGCTGCAGTAGGGCAGTCACTCAGAGGGAGACATCTATGCAGTAGCTTGATGTGACTTGTTGCCAGATTGACCTTTCCAACTGTGCGCGCTCTTGCTTTCTGCAGGTTCCTTGGCCATTTGTATGCTGCAGAGGCTCTCATCTCTCTAGACAGAATCTCTGATGCCATTACTCACTTGAACCCGGAGAATGTCACTGATGTGTCCCTGGGGATTTCTTCAAACGAGCAGGATCAAGGTTAATGAGTCCATACTTGATTAGAACCGGTCATGCTTTCAACTGCCTTCCTGCTGTAACTTGTAACAGCTCTACATTTTAATGCACTGTTATAAAGGCCATAGCTGCTTGCAAAGTTCCTAGAATCTATATATTTTAGTTTAAGTGCCCCTAGAATGCTGCTTCCTTTTTCTCTAATCTTAATATTGTTAACTTCAATTTTGGCTGTGAACTCTTGGAATCCCCAGCGATGCCTTAACATTGTATGCACTGTCCGCAGTGCAAAATACATGTGGAATGCAAAAACAGATTTCCAAGTATGCCTGTATCTGTATTAGTCATATTTGCACTGAATGTTGATGAAATATTCAATAACATAACCAGATTGATTGGAATGGGGGTCATGAATGATCTTTAAATTGTTGTTTGTCTGAAGCATATGTTGTGTTAAAATGTTGATTTCACTAAACGATGCATTCCTGCTTGTATTCTCCGCAGGATCTGAGAAAGGAGAAAATGAAGCAATGGAATCCTGTAAGTACTCACCTCCCTGTTTACTCTGTGTAATTACATATGTGAAATTATGCCTTAAGTGCAAGACCGGATAAAAAACTTTGTCTCTGTGCTTCCTTTACTGAGGAGCAGGGTGGGCTATAAATCCAGTAAATGCTCATGTGTCCTTTCTGCAGTGTGTTGCATGAACCCGTCAACATCGCTGCTTAAGTCCCTTACCTAATAAAGCAGCTGTTGTACCTATGAAGTACATTTCGTAGAAGAGTGAGAGGGGAACCCTTCCTAGGGCTCCCTTTTTATTTCCGGCATCACCTGATTTGTTACATATTTTAGCCTAGAGATCTTTTATTCCAATTAAGGAGCTACTTTTAAATTAAAACCATGGGGACCGTCACTCAGGGCATATGACTCGTGGGAGGGCTTGTATAATGAACGGGAAGTTCATAAATTCAGCTCTGCCACAAAGGAGAAACCGTGCATCCATTAGCTCACCATATAACCACCTTCCTCCTTCCGGCCTTGATTATATATTGCATGTTTTCAGAGCAGAGTAGCTCCAGCTGGTGCAAGCAAGTGATCCACGCTCCATACCAAAGGAAATGGCTTTGACACTCTGCTGCTGAAAATACTGATGGACACTGGTGTGCAAACAACTAAACAGTTTTCCTTTCTGCATTGTAAATATGCATCTTGAAGCTGTTGGTAATAGAAGCTCCCCAGACAAGTGGTTGTAAAAATTTGGAGATGCATATCCCCATTTCTAGCTTAAGTTTAAAGCTGTACTTGATACACCAAGCCTTGTTTTTACTTAGTTACATGGTTAGCCAATGTGGGCTTCCCCCAAAAGTGTAAGCACACAGGCTCCAGTGAAGGAGATTGTAGCTGTTTTACGTCTCCCTAATAGTTCTGCTGTGCTGCAACTTGTCATCCAAACCCAGACTTGAGGTTTAGCTCTCGGCAGGCCAATCACATGCTATATAGCAAAGGTGTATTCCCCCCTGTGGTTTATGGTTCATGGTTTATCTATGACAGCTAATCCATGAGCCTCATTTTGGATGACACACTAAGCTAAATCAAGCCACGGCTTCCCTCAAGTGTTGCAGCAGAACAACTAGGGTAGACCAGGTTGTGATCTCATGCATTTGTGCTAAGCCATGTGCAGACTGGGCCATTGGCCACTGGTAATTGCTAACGATCTTAAATTTATTCATCTTGACAAGTAATGTGTTTTTGCATCTTTTGTAAGCTGGCAAGCAAACCCCACAATGTTACCCCAGTTCTGTCACATCTGCACGGACCATGATGCTGTTCAACCTTGGAAGCGCCTACTGCTTGAGAAGCGAGTATGACAAAGCACGGAAGTGTCTGCACCAGGTGAGTCTTGTGGCATTTTCACTAGGGGAAACCACCCAAATACAACAAACTGTAATATCATGGTCCCACAAGTTGTTCTGATATTTGTCTCCCAAATGACAAAGCAATGCTTCGTTCAGAAGACGGGCAGCCACTGCCTCTAGCGAAGTTTTTTTGCATTTGCAATAATTTAAGGCACAGTCTTTCTTTCATACATTAATTCAACTTTTTATGTTTTTATTTTGGTATAAGGCTGCCTCACTGATTCATCCGAAAGAGATCCCACCCGAGGCCATCTTGCTGGCTGTATACCTTGAACTTCAGAATGGTAAGTTGCAAGCCCAACTCTTCATGAATGTACATTGCTATTTCTTGATATGTTTTACAGACTTCTACGTGAAGCCATAAGGTTTAGGAGTCTTGTGTGACTTTCAGAACCCCTACCACAGCCCAAGCACCTTGGATTATATTCGCCTGGCAGAAAGGCTCGTCTGTGGAAGGCTGCTATTTATAGAGTTTAACACAAAATCTATATTTTAAGTCTGAAATTGTTTTCTAGGAAACACACAGCTGGCACTGCAGATCATCAAAAGAAACCAGCTTCTTCCTACAGTGAAAATGCTCTCTGAGATGCGGAAGAAGCCTGTGTTTCAGCCAACACACCTGGTCCAGCCTATTCAAATGCCTGCATTCACCTCTGCTCAGAGGAAGTGAAGAAGCGGTGGTGAAAATTGGCCCTTTGAGGGACCACTTGGAAATTTTGTAATTATATATATATATAAACATTTGTGGTACCTGCATATGATGTTCTGAAGTGTGTTGGTTTGAATTTTTAATTAAAACAAAAAAACCCCACCATACTGTAGATTCATTTTATCCCTTTCTCCAGCATTTGTTCTGCTTGTCTCTTGCCTGGCTTGGCGCTTGTGATGCTGTATAATTAAAAGATACAGAGCAAACATACAGATCGTAAAAGATCTGGCTGCACTGTATGTATAGAGTAGCCCTTTGGACCGTTTCCCCCCCATCTACTTAGGAGGTATGAAATACACCTTTTCATGCTTTTGCTGCATGCCTAAGTAGCTTTACCTTGTATGTATGGTATGAGCCCACACAGATCAAGGTGTTAGCTCTGCTCAGTTAGCATTGCCTTGTTGTATTCAGGAGGATTAAGTTATGGTATGACCAAACTGTTAACTGCAGCTAGCTGAATACCCCACCACATTGGGGTGTCTGCTGGTAAAACACTTTCCATCATAGAAGTGCAGGGCTTTTCCTATACAGGACGCATTAAAGCACATTAACTGGAAGAAAAACATCAGTTCTTCAACAGTAGGCTGTTAATAAGAGGTAGCAAGTAATAGCTAACCTGCTTTCCAGCGTTGAGTCCATATGAATTCCAGGAGTTAGAGGGCTGATGTGAAGCTAACACTATCCTTGTTGGTTTTTGGTACACATGGATTTGAAATTGGAGTGGGGAGAAATGGAAGACAAACCACAATTGAAGTGAAACTCACATTTATTTGATTAAACAAAAATAAAATAAACTGCATAGAAACATTTTAAAGTCCAGAGAGAGAATGACTTTGTTTTAAGGCTGCCAGTAGCTGATACATTGTCCCCTTGCTACATCCTTCAGCCTTCTCCATGGACCACAAAGATACATTCAGAAGCCTCCATTAAAAACACGCAAGTTCTAACTTTATTTTTTTAGCCCGTTTAAACAAAGCTTGTGCCTCACCTGTTGTTCTGCTGTGCTCTGCAACTTTGGAGTTCAGAACACCAGCTGACCGAATCTTAAAAAGATACAGGGCTTCAGTTGAAGGAAGGAAAAAATGGTCTCGACCAAATCAAGCTATACACAATGCCCATATTTGTATTGTGGGACTTTAGCTAGGCTGCTTACCTGGAAGTGAACAGCAGAGATTTACTAAAAAGCAACCGGCTCTAGGACTGGTGTACTTCCCTGCTCTCTCATTCGGGGAGGGGGGTGTTGAATCCCATGTATCCAAAGCCACCCACAGTATGTAATAGCACCAGTGGTTTTTGCACCCACAACAGGAGGGTTTGCAATTCAAAGGTAAGGCCTCCTTCTCGAGCTGAGAGTGAAATCTCTATCCTACGGACCCTGGGGTGCCTTTTAAAGGGATCATAGGACTGTCCTAAAATTAAATTTCTTGATTGAGCAACTTTGATTCACAAAGATCAAGTTGTACTATATAGCCAATGGAAGAATTTAGTCTGCAGAGGGTGTGTCCCCCCCCCCCATTCTCTTTGGTCTTAGACCACCCACTTTGTGTTCAGGCATAGAAAAAAAACTGGACATGCTTTCATTTTTTTTTTATCAAGGACCAGTGCCTTAACTGTTTAGAAATGTACCACCATCTAAATAGATGCACAACAGGTGAGGCACAATACAAAAAAATATCACATACAGTAAGAAGAGTCACCCCCCACAAGCTTGGGTGACTTTGCGCACATTAACTATTTTTAAAAAATGTCATAAGGGGAAGAGACTAAAACCAAGAAGCTCTCCCTGTGAAAGAATCTACATAGACTTGAGAAATATTCTGTAACGCTACAAAAGAATTTTTCTAGTTTGGCGGCTTAAAGAACGCCATCTATTCTACTACATACACTTAACATTCAGTCACCAAAGCTCTCTTGACAAAGGAGCTACAAACAAAATTAAAAGGCAACCTGAGTTTGTACGTTGATACAATCATTGAAGAGGTCTAAGACCATGCAGGTACAACAAAGCTTTCTTTATTAAAAAAAATTCTTCCTGAAGAACCATTACTGGTTAAACAATGATGGGGAAGGGGGGAAGGGGAGAAGAGAACCAATACCATCCCAATCTTACCAAGGTCAACATAGCATGATCTCTAGTGGTGGTCTGTACCCACTGGAGTCATTATCCAAGTCTCATTTCTCCAATCCCACTTATAAGAAAGAGGCAAAGATTTAGGAGATACAATCACAGCAATCCATCGTGTGCTTCTATTCTAGCTTTGCTGTTAAATATGGAAAACAATGGAAGAGACAGTCCAGTCTAAGCTACCTTTGGTGTGAGCATCGTAACACTGCCAAAATGTCCTGTTCCAAAAATTAACAGAATAACCCACAATCTCATTCCCGTCCTGTCACATATAATCATTTTGAAATGTAGGAGAATATTACTTCCTTTCATACATTCTCAACGGATAATGAGTTTTCTCCTGGCAGGCGTATCATGTCTCCACAAGGTTGTTTTCTAACAAACTGACAGTAGATATCAGCAAACAGGGTTTTTCCCTCTAGCAAAGAGACCAGTAATCACAAGAACTACGCAAGACCCAATTTACTGACCAGTCCACTGTGTCTTAATACTGAAAGATGGGGAGGGATTGTGACTTACAAAGACCAGTTAATGGCGAAGGGTTATCAGTTTTTTGCCTGAGATTTCCAAAGTGTCTCTTATACTTTTAAGTGTGGCCATCGGGGTGGGGGTGGGGGGTTGTACCACCTGGTTTTAATGCTATTTGTGGTCAATCCCTTTTCTCCTCGTGGTGGAAAACAATTTTCTTCTATGACATTCTGGTGCTAAATTTGAGGTAGATACTGTGCTTCTTTCATCAAAGTGAGGTAGAACTTTAAATTCTACTTTTTAGGCATCTAGTACCACAGCAAACTGGGTTCCGCTGGTTTCCTGAGGACTCAAGGACCAAAAACAGTGTTTGTCTAACGCAAGTACCAGTGTTAACTTTTTACACAGTCCAAACTGTGTGTATGTCTAAACATCATCTTTTCTTACTTTTTAATACCCTATTACCTTTTGGCACCTTTGGATATACTTACGTAAAAAACAACAAACCACACACACACAAAACGCAACTCCACACAAAAAATGCTTTGGCACTTCTTAATTTAAATCAGAACTAAACATAGGAATCTCCTGATCTTCAAAAGAAATCTTGAGATATGGCTAAAATCAAGCAGAGACCTCTCCTCTTTAATAAATTAATATTGGCTTAACTAACTAAAACAGGCCACACCAATCTCTTGCAATGCCATAAGGAAATGTCCCCCTTGATCCCAGATCTCATTAGGTTTAGGGAGAACATATTTTTAATATATTTTAGGTCTCCATGGCAACCTCCACTTATAGTATTCCTTTGATGGTTTCCCCAAATAAGTTATACTTAAGGGTACCAAAGTTTGCCACCTGAAGTACTGCTGCTCAGCACCATGACTTCCTACTGGGCTTTCAGCATCAACTAAAAAGACTATTTAGCAGAGTATTTGATTCATAAAGCTTAATCAGGAGCGTAGCGATAATTTGATGGAGAATGCATCAAATGGGACGGGGGGGGGGGGGAGTTGCAATTTATAACAGCTCAAATTCAAGTGTTTAGTGCACAAAATTTAGAAAGCATTTAAAAAACATATTTTGCCTAAACCAGGTTTATTAGCTCAGAAGACTTATACAAAGCACATGTTTGCAGCTTGTAGCTTACGCACTTTTTGGTAGCCCTGCTTTGTACTTGAGTCCTGTGTCTGGATTGCTGTATAAAGCCCATGAACATGCAAACAGATGGGAGTTTAAATCCTGTCACTTATATACCCAATAAAAACCCAAACCCCTAAGGGGCATTTTATGTTGGCATTAAATGTTTCCTGTATTATTACACTACTTAGCTTCATAGCGTTATAAACACTCCTATGTCAGAAGTACACTAATACTTTAGGTGAGGTAACATGTGCTTAGCACTACACCAACTGCAGTTACTGACAGGAGTCACTCAGGGTAGCCAAACAGCAGCATTTTAAAAAATAAAACATTTAGATATGCAAGCTGAACGTGTTTATCAGATGCCTCCCCCCACCCCACCCCGGTTTTCTTTGTGCCAAACTGCGGATATCTTGATCCCCCAGTAGAAGTAGTGTATTTATGGAAGAACGACACACCATTTCTTTCCTACAAGTAAAGAGATTTCTGGCTTCTCCAAGCTTGTGCAGCAAATAACATACAAAAGTCACAAAGCTCAAAACACTATTCCGCTACCTAACAGTTTTACACAGCAAAATGGGATGGCACAGCACAGAGAACTTTTACTCAACAAAAGAGTAGCTTATTTTAAGAGAAGCCCATCCAAAAGCAAATAGGGTAACATCAACAGAAGGAAGACAAACACTTGCCTTACAGACACACACACACGGGATTCTGCCAACTCTAAAATTAAAGCTTTTTAACCAGTTATCTTTGGTAGCTAGATCAGGCTAACCTTACTTCTCAACTTGAGTCCCAAGTAAAATGCTCTAATCTGCAATGCCTTTGAACGTCATACGCCAGCCTCCTGTGAAGCACGAAATCAAGCTTGAAATCTCCAGCGACACTGCATGGAACCAACACACCTCCAATTTAGACAACAATTTCTGACGTAATGTGATGAGCAGTTAAATGGCAAGTCTTCTATTAAAAGCACACAGATTACCCTTTTCCAGACGAAAACATGGTATTTTGGTGTACACAGAGGGGGCGGAAAACCTTCCAAGCATGATGCAAGGGATTCTTGAAGAGGTGGCACAAAATGTACAGTTGTGGTTACAGTGCCACTGACAGATTGCTTAGTCCATGCCCCCATCTCCACTAAACTATGCCCCCATCTCCACTAAACTGTGCTTTGCAACTAACCAGCTATGTAGTGTGTGGACATCCTCAGACGTCACAACATCAGGCCCACTACAAAGGAGGAGGGGAGGAAATGAGAACCAAAGTGAATTTCACTGCCAAGGATGCGATGGTTCTCAGTGACTGTAGAGAACAGTTTCCCACTTTAAACTATCACAGCTCTTTTTTGAAAAAACAACCCAGTATCCTAACAGGCTGTGGTGCACTCTCTTCAGAGATGCTGGTATTGGCTAAAAGGAAAGGCAATGTTTCGAACTAACCTGATTAAACCTATTAGAAACATTAGAGTTCAGACACTCACCAATTCTACATTCTTCCTGGACCATCCAAATTTGCTGGGGGAAGGGATGCAAGTTTTCTGCATTTTGTGGGCTGCGGTTCAATAGAAAGACAAAACTCAAGCTTCCTGTTTCTAAAAGTTAGTTTCTAAGAAAATACGCAAAGTGCAACTCACAACATCTTTGTTAGTACTGAAATCCCTAGAAAAATTTAATATTTTTTTTTAAAAAATTGCCAATAATGGGCATATGGTAGAGCATTCGTATACATTAACTGGACCACATTTCAGCCTTCATGTAACATCAGTACAGCTTATTTCTTCCTCAGTAATAACGAAGGATAGATCTAAAAAAACTACAAAGTCTCGTCACTATGCCAGAAACATCCACCTTATTAATATTTTGGATTTCCAACTAGGATTCTAGTCGAGACACAAACGAAACAGGACAGATATGTCTCCTGAGATAACCTTAGCAAAGGGAATAGCTACAATCGCACCACACACTTGCTCAAGAGTAAGCCCCACGGTGGCCAATGAGGCTTGCTCCCAAATATCTGTATAGAGGAATGTACAGTGTTAAGGTGAGAACTGGAAAGTTTAACAGGACAACATGGAGGAATTGCATTCCTATGGTTCGGTACTAAACCTGAAATCTGGAGCTTCCTCTCTCAGTGCTAAATTCTGTGGCTGATTAAATTCAAGGAACTCATAGTTTTGGTTTAAGATACTACACCCCATTTCACATGGCATTCTTTGGCGCTGGAACAAATGAGGTAGGTTTTAGGGTGGTTCTCTTTCTGTACACTATCTTGTCCCTGAGAGAGGGTGCTACATGGGTGTCCTGGCAGGATGAATTTCCAAGAAGGGGAGCTTTATGAAAAGCTCAGATTTCGTTACTACAGTCTCTTTTCCTTCACCCAGGTGCGACTGAAACACCCTGAATCTCTAAATTTCCGTTGTTTACATCTGAACAATTACAAATGTCTAGAGGCACGAACTAGGCTTGGTTTCTAAAAAGTAAATTCTCCCAGCGCATGCCTTCAAAACAGAACATTCGGCCCAAACATTTGACTCATTGCCTTTCCATGCGTAGTCACAGAGAGCTATGTCTATATCTAGAGAGAGAGAAAGAGAGCGCACAGACAAAAATATATCTTTTTATAAAGAACTGCGGGGGGGGGGGAGAAAGGCTATGAGAGAAACACACGGTCAAAAGGAAGCCCTCGCGCACCTTTCGAGAATAAGTGGCACCAAAGCCAGGGATCCAGGGATTTTGACAGAAGCCACTTTCTCTCGAGGCTTCCCCCCACACAATCACCTGCACACCCAGGCAGCACCTCCTCATGCTGCCTTGGAGGTAAAACTTCTAAACGTTTCCAGGTTTGGAGAGCAGCTTGCCCAGCAGTGAGGAGGGAGAGGAAGGCTGCTCCCAGAGGTTCCACATACAGGGAGGACATTTACCACCTGCGTCTTTGGACCAGTGTCCAAAGCCACCAAATAAAGAGAAGCTAAACATATTCATAGCGCCTTGTGCATTTTCCTAAGCAGCTTCCTTTTCCGTTGTGGGGTTACTGCATTTTTCTTTTACAAAAAAAATAATAATACATGCAAAACAGCAAATATCAATGAAGAAGAACCTGGGCTTCCCTCCCTGGCCCAGGGAACCCCATCCCACTTGCAAAAAAAAGACCAAAGCCTTTTGGAAACGACGACTCTTTTAACGCTGAACAGTATGTCAAATGCACTGAGGTATTAAAAAGAAAATAAAGGAGAACAAGGAACAAGTTCTCTGCTGCAGCAGCATTTAAAAACAGGACCCCTTCACCGCCGCCATAAAACAAAACAACTCCCCACAGTCTGATCAGAACAACAAAATTAAAAATACCTAAAAACTACCGATTTTCTTTCTTTCTTCTTTTTAAAGATGAGAGTGTGTGCCTTTTCGGCAGAGTCTACAGGATTTGCTGCCCAAACCAGCTAGTGTGCACGAAACCATGAATGCCCCCACATCTGGGGGTGGGGTGGGGAGAAGTAGTAGTTTAATTTTATGCTGCACTGTGTATACTGTGGAGGTAAAAGGAACACAAATATAATGAGGTAGATAAAAGTACATTCATCTATAAAAAAAATTAAAGATGAGGTAGGTTTGAAACTAACGTTGCAATTTGTGTGTGTGTGTGTGTGTGTTTGTGTGTTTTCTTAAAAGGATTTTCCCTGAGACAGTTTTCTTCTTAAGTATAGATTAAAGACAGATCAGAAGACGAGTATGCGATTGTTTCCAAAGTCAACCACAACAATCATGCCATCTGGGGTGACTGTTATACCTGAAGGACGGTCCATCTGACCAAAGCCACTTCCCTGAGTGCCAAATTTGCATAAAAAGCTGCCATTCGGCTCAAATATCTGCACGCGGTGGTTCCTGGAATCTGCCACAATGATTCGGCCTTCCTGGTCCACAGCCACACCTTGTGGGCGCAGAAACTGGCCGTTGCTTGTGCCTTCGGAGCCAAGGAAGCGGGCCGACTGACAGTCGGGGTGTATGACCAGGAGACGGTGATTGTTGAAATCCGTCACGACCAGGTGGCCTTCATGATTGAACGTCACTCCTCTCGGGGAATCAAAGTGCTTCCAGAGTGCCCCTTCAAAACCGTACTTGTTCAGGAACACTCCGTCAGGCCCAAAGAGCTGAACCCGATGGTTCCTCGTGTCGGACACCAGGATTTTGCCCTCAGAGTTCACCGCCACATCCCACGGGTAATTGAACTGCCCGTTCTTGGTTCCTTTCTCCCCAAACTTCAGAATGAACTGGCCGTCAAAGGTGAAGATCTGGATGCGATGATTGTCCTTGTCGGCCACGACAATCCGCCGCGAGGAGTCGGAGGCCACGCCGGCAGGCCTGTCGAACTGGCCAGGCCTGGAGCCCAAGGTGCCAAACTTGTGGTGGAAGGCGCCACAAGGCTTAAAGACCTGGATGCGGTTGTTGCTGCGGTCAGCAACGATGATGTAGCCTTCCTTATCTACGCTGACGCCCCAGGGGCGGCACAGCTTGCCCTCGCTATCCCCCTCGCTGGCAAAACAGAGCCCCGGGAGCCCGATGCCAACATAGCTGCGCCCTGACTTGACGGTGACTTTGAACGGGCTGTTTTCTATGTGCTGGTTGCACATCATGACGGAAATCAGGTGCTCCCCTTCCATCTGCGGCCTGTAATTGACAATGTAGGTTCCGTTCTGCTGGTCGCTAATATCTGCCCCAAAGAGATTTCCATCGGGCCCCATGACCACGGCAGAGATCATGTCTCCCCCAGAAAGACGCGTCTCCCCGTCGTGGTCATAGCCGATCACTGTGAAAGAGGCCACTTTGCCCTGCAGTGCCCGCTTGAGACCTTCTCCAGTGGCTTTGGTCAGAGGAGCGAAGGCCCCGCTGCTGACAAACCCCATAGACTTGATGGCCATATACAATGCCTGATCAGGAGGCGTGAACATGACCCTGTCATCCTCTTGGGGCTGCAAGAAGCCTCGGACGTTCTTCAGCTCCTGCACCTGAGCGAGCATCCGGTCGCGAGCCAGGAGGATATCCATGCTCCGACCTTCCTCAAGGACCTGCTGCACTGCGCTGATGGTGTTGTCCAACTTGTTTAGATTCTGACGCAGTTTCTCAACCTGCAGGTAGAGGGACTTGGCTTTCACTTGGCGGATTTTCTCCACCTAAAACGAAGGTAACACAGAGACACAATTCGTACGCTGTTTGAGAAGTACCTGACAAGTTTGTTAGAAAGCATGTCGGATTTCTGCTCAAATAGAGCTAGGGCTGCTCTTTGGTCCAAGGTCAGGGCCTACCTTATTTTATTCATGTTCTCCTCTGAGTCTCTGTCCTCCTCCATTATGGCAGCCACTTTCCCACCTTTGTGGGTTTTCATGTTGCCTTTGGTCATGTCTGTGTCTGAGGCCTCAAACAGGGCTCCATCTATTTCCTGAAGATCTAAACTTGCAGATTTACTTTTTGGTCCTCATATTCCTTGGATCATCACCTTATCTAGGCTGTATAAAACTTTTTGATTAGATTTCAATAGGATCCACTCTGCTTAGATTTTGTGCCGGGGCGATTGGAGACACAGAATTGTGCTGTGTTGACAAATGCACCTCAGTTAACAGAAATCATCTCTTTCTCTGCAATAATGGTAGGCATGACGGTGAGGAAAATGTTTAGGGGGTTGCTGAATGTTTGTGGCATTCCCGCCCCCAGACACTCAAAAATATCTATATTGTTCCATTAAAACTACCCCCTCATGTAGATGTGAAAGCTCAGGTACTTGAGAGAAAAGGACGAGATGGGCACACTCTCATATTACATTTATGTCTATTATGTGTAACATCTTAACTGGGGCAACATATTAGATGTTGCCCCAGTTAAGACGTAACATGTTAGATATGTTACCACAAAGATATACCTAGCATGCTGTGTATTTAGGGAAAGAGGAAGACATTCTAAAGTTGGGTTGGGGTAAAATTACCCTCCTACCTGCCTGAAGTCACCATAATCAGGAAAATCACCTATATACAGCCCAGGGGCGCCAACAAAAAAAGTTTGTTGTGGGTGCTCAGCCTCTTGAAGCACCAGAAATCATATCTGAGGCCTCGAGACACGTCAGAGATGCCGTCTGAGGCCTTGCGAGACCTCGGAACCTGATGTCTGGTGCCACCAGAATTCAAGTTCCGAGGTAGGGGTGGCACGTGTGACATTGTGATGTTATGATGTCACACTCACTGGGCACCCATAACCTGGGGCCCAAGTAGATTCCCCTGATACAGCCTAAAATGATAGCCCAAAATAGAATTTTTAAAAATTTTCCAGCCCTGCTAGTTTTATTTACAAGCCACACAAGGGGCTTAAAAGGAAAGTTACCGTATTTTTCGCTCTATAAGACGCACCAGACCATAAGACGCACCTAGTTTTTGGAGGAGGAAAACAAGAAAAAAATATATTCTGAATTTCAGAAGCCAGAACAACAAGAAGGATTGCTGTGCAGTGAAAGCAGTGATCCCTCTTGCTGTTCTGGCTTCTGGGATAGCTGTGCAGCCTGCATTCGCTCCATAAGACGCGTACACATTTCCCCTTACTTTTTAGGAGGGAAAAAGTGAGTCTTATAGAGCAAAAAATACAGTAATTTTCACACTCAAAGAACAGCGAAGTAGTTTGTCTGTGGCAAGAATACATGGCTTTGTAGCATTCAGAATTTGCTGTAAAAACTAAAGTACATTTCACATTGGGGGGGGCGGGTTATAGCTCTATATACTTCTTGTGTTTAACTTATCAAGGACTGGATGATAGCCAATTTGGTCAAGCAGAGAATAGGCTGGTTCAGATGGAACATTAAAACCATGGTTTAGCTTTGCATGAATGAACCCAGCTTCTCCCAGGCCCTCTCCTCCTTCAGCACAGCCACACAGAGCTCAGAAAGTTTCATTTCCATCTGAAATTAGCCACAACTTGCTGGGTCATCCAAACCTTAACAAATCAGAGTTGCATCTAAATTACTGTTAGTGGAAACAAGACAATGTCAAACTACGGTTTATGCAACTGGCTGGTTTCCATGAACAGTTGAGATCAGTCAGAGTTTGCCAAGATCTGGATGACAGAAGAGAAGTAGGTCAGCTCATTCACCAGGGCAAGTCTAGCATCATTCCTGCAATACTAACCTATGTTTAATACAGGTGCAGGCAACATGGTGCCCTTCCAGAAGTTGCTTTGGACTACAACTCCCATCAGCCCCACCAAGCACAGGCAATGCTCAGGAATGATGGAACCTGTAGTCCAGCAATGTTGGCATGGCACCATAGTTTAGTGCTTTGTCTGAATTCAGCTACTCTTTCACAGAATTTTTTTTCTTGTTCCTTTTATAGATGGGTAACCGCAACACGTGTTTATTGTGAAGACAAACAAGAGAACCAGCTGTTTAAACAAGACACAGATCAGCAGGGAATGCCCCGTCCGATTTGCCAAGGGACAATAAAGTGTGCCATTGTGGTTCATGAACCAGATGGCATGCGCTCTTGTCTTTTTTACCTTCCATAGCAGCTCACACTCCCTTTCTTCTAGGGCCTTCTTGTGTCTAGATGTCACTGCTTTCACTTCAGATTGTACCATTTTTGCCTTCATCTCAACTTGTTCTGCTACAGCTTGGGCCTGCTCAATGCTGAGCTAAAAAGCAAGAGAAAGGAAAAAATAACTTTTAAGTCAATGTGATTCAATAGTAGCAACCGTGGATTTCTCATGCAATACAACTCTTCTAGAACTGAAGCAGAAAGTGACCAATACATCACCAATTCCCACAGCACGGGGCAAAAAGTTCAAGGTTAGTGTGTTCAAGACTTGACCAAGATAACCATCAGGTTTTTCAATGGAAGAGGGAGGGAGCTTCTACCCATGACCGGGCCAGGCTAGCTCTCTCCAATTCAACACACACACAGCAAGCAGCTACACACGATCCGTCAGCAAGAAGCCAGTAAAAAGCACACTGTCAAAACCCGAAAGTCTCATTTCTTTGGGATGTTTGCACAGTGGTACCTCGGGTTAAGAATCTAATTCGTTCTGGAGGTCCATTCTTAACCTGAAGCACCACTTTAGCTAATGGGACCTCCCGCTGCTGCTGCTGCGCAATTTCTGTTCTCATCCTGGAGCAGTTCTTAACCTGGGGTACTATTTATGGGTTAGCGGAGTCTGTAACCTGAAGTGTATGTAACCTGAGGTACCACTGTAGATTCTCCTTCACTTTTCAAACTTTTAAAAAGGAATTGTAGAAGGGGGGGGGGAGTACAAATAGGGCACCATTAGTCTAATTCAGTGGGTTTTTTAGACCCAGGCTTTAACATGTCTTGCAGCCCTCTATCTCCTGCTGTCATCCTCCTCACCCCCCTCCAAATCAATAGCAGCAAGGTGTTTAAAATTGAGAATTGGCTCTTCAATATTTCTTAAGGAACACCCCTGGGCCAATACTACATCAGCTTACAAGACCACCATCATTTTGACAAATGGCAGGCTTCTTGATCTCCTGGACATAATGCACTTTTCCTTCCTTCATTTTCAGAAGTGATTTGAAAACCAGTAGAGCGGTTCGGGTGCCAGAATAGTGCTGGCGGAGAGACCTGGGTTCAAATCCCCACCCAGACATGAAACTCTCTCTGGGTGACCTTGGCCCAGTCATTACTTCTCAGCCTAGCCTACTTCACAGGGCTGTTGTGAGGATAAAAGAAAGAGAGGAGGACCATAAGCTCTTTGGTAGACAAGACAGGATATAAACCATGGGTAGGCAAACTAAGGCCCGGGGGCTGGATCCGACCAAATCGCCTTCTAAATCTGGCCCATGGATGGTCCGGGAATCAGTTTGTTTTTACACGAGTAGAATGTGTCTTTTTATTTAAAATGCATCTCTGGGTTATTTGTGGGGCATAGGAATTCGTTCATTATTTTTTTCAAAATATGGTCTGGCCCCCCACAAGGTCTGAGGGACAGTGGACTGGCCCCCTGCTGGAAAAGTTTGCTGACCCTTGGTTGTCGTCCCCCCCCCCAAGTAATAGCCATCACTCAGCAATGCTCCAAGTGCACTGAACAACTTAAGCAACAAAGAGAGCATGAGCTCAGTGCAATGTTTGCCTCCCACTGCCCCCCCCATCCAAAAGAGACAACAATAAAGCAAGAATAATAATAATTTTATTATTTATACTCCGCCCATCTAGCTGGGTTTCCGCAGCCACTCTGGGTGGTTTACAGCACAGCAAGCAAACCGTGTGCTTATATAGTGCATTCTTAAGTCAGGCATCTAATATTAACCTTCTAAGAAGCGATTGGTGGTTTCAGGTTAATTAGGTACTAGCACTAATTTGAACATTCACACTCTAAGCCTGATGCCACCTTCAGCAAAGATTATAATATTTGCATGCTCCTATTTAGCAGCTTCAGGATCGGGAAAATTAGCCCTAGTCATTTTACTACTAACACCAGTGCAGAAGATGCAGCTATGCTGACATTTGTTCCTTTGATTCTTATAAATTTAAGCTTTAGATTTATGAGCAACGCATGATTAACAAAGGTAGATAAGTAGAATTCACCTGAGGGGGGGAAAGGGTTGAAAACCTACAAGTTCGTACCCTTGGGGCTTCTATTGTTTAAGGGGAGAATTTTTTCCAAAGAGAGTGATTTATTGGGGCAGCAACATATCTATTTACATTGAGATAGCTGTAGTTTTGCAACAAAAGAGAGAGATAAGATCTCTCCATGAAATCTTCCCAGTTGCAGAGAGTTGGTGCGTAAGCATTCGGTGTGCTGTTCCCCCTTGCAGATGTTTCTTTACAAAAATGGAAATTCCGCATGTTCGTTTCATTTCTCTTATCCAGAGGGCCCATTGAGCAACTAAGCGCTGGCCTTTATCACAAAAGTGAAGCAGAAAATGCACTGCCACCATTCCAAGGATCAAGGCTTTCTTTTAAAAGGCTCCATCAGGAGGAGAGTTATGGGGTTTTCCAAGAAGCCTTTTTCAGATCCCTTTCCCCTGAAGTCTCCTCATTGATATACAGCAACTAGCAGCAGTGCTGCTGCTATAAGTACAAAGGGCTGGCAACTTGCAACCAATGTGGCAGATCTCTTTCCCTCTAGCCCAGGCATGTCCAAAGTCCATTTCAGGGGCCTAATCCAGCCCCCGTGGCAGTAAAAAAGCTCAACAACTTTGGGGTAAAATTGTAAAAAATGCTCAACAACTTCAATCCTAAAAAAAAGCTCACCCTCACGCATGTTCATTTCATCAAATCTGGCCCTCTTTGAAAAAAGTTTGGGCACCCCTGCTCTAGCCTGTTTTTCAAATACAGTGGTACCTCGGGTTAAGTACTTACCGTATTTTTCGCACCATAGGGCGCACCAGACCATAGGGCGCACCCAGTTTTTAGGGGGGGGAATCAAGAGAGAAAAAAAATTCCCCCCCCCCAGCCCCAAAGAGCAGCGTACAGGCTGCACACAACCTCTCCCTGCCAGAGGGGTTGTGCGCAGCTATGGAACAAGCCAAGGCAGCGAGTGGGATGGATCCCGCTCACTGTTTTGGCTTCCCCTTTAGCCCCGTGCAGCCTCTCCCTGCCAGAGGGGTTGAACGCGGCTATTGCACAAGCCTGCATTCGCTCCATAGGACGCACACACATTTCCCCTCAATTTTTGGAGGGGAAAAACTGCGTCCAATAGAGCGAAAAATACGGTAATTCGTTCTGGAAGTCCGTTCTTAACCTGAAACTGTTCTTAACCTGAAACACCACTTTAGCTAATGGGGCCTCCTGCTGCCGCCGGAGCACAATTTCTGTTCTTGTCCTGAAGCAAAGTTCTTAACCCGAGGTAATATTTCTAGGTTAGCAGAGTCTGTAACCTGAAGCGTATGTAACCCAAGGTACCACTGTATAGGCACCGTCATCTATAAATGCAGCAAAAGGTTTCCTGTGCATACCATGTCAAGATGAAAAGCAAGAAGGCCCATGTTTTAATGTTGCCTTGCGCAGTAAATGAATGAATGTGTGTCTCATAATAAAGTGCAGCTTCTAGGAGACTCGCAATAACGTTTAAAAACCATACAGAATTGCTTAAAAACTGTCAGCAATTTAGCAACAAATCAAACACATTAAATAGCAGCCTTCACGGGGAAAGCAAAACCTTACCTACAGCACACCAACATAAGACCCAACCGGATCATATTGTATCAAATGTCTGGAAGAGGAGGAAATTCTTAACCTCGCATTTGAAAGATGTCAAGTGTTGACACCAGTCTGGCTTCACTTTGGAGAGCGTTACATGGGGAGTGGAGGACAAAACCTCTTGCATGTAGAAAGCTAGGCTGAACGATTCCCTTGGCATGCTAACCTTCTCCCTTGCATGCCTTACTTCTGCATGTAGGGTAGTGTTTAAACGTGTAAATCTTTACCTCCATCCTGGCACAAACCCTGGTACAAATCATGGAATTATAGGCTAAAAGGACCCCGAGGATCATCGAAGTCCAGAGCAGGAATATGTAGCTGACCCATACGGGGATCAAACCTGCAACCTTGGCGTTTAACCAGCTGAGCAATCCACCTGCTGCATGTATAAACCAAGTCACTGTGATTTAAGAGACATTAAAACACGCAGGGTTGGGGGCAAATCAGCCACAGATCAACCTCCAGGCCAGGTTTTTATGTTTACTTCATGTTGAGGTTAGAGTTTGCCGATGGAATACAATGGGCTCGTTGCTCAAGTGAAAATAAAGCCTTAAAATAACTTCTCTCACTAGGAACTGACACAATAGCTGCTGTCATAGCCTCTCCTGGATTGGGAATGCACAGATTCTTCTCTAACTGCTGGCCCAGCTGAACATTATGGGAATGGCAAACCTTAGACTTATTCCTCCCCCCTCCCTACTACCTCAGTACTTGAGGGAAAGAAGTTGAAAACATCCGCTTCTTCAGTTTTGAATAAAGCACAGCACAGTTTCCTGTTATACTCAAACTTGGGAAACTCTGGTTTACTCTTAACTGTGGTTAGTTCAAGCAAAATAGTACCAAACCATAGTTTAGCATAGGGACGCAGGTGGCACTGTGGGTTAAACCACAGAGCCTAGGACTTGCCGATGAGAAGGTCAGCGGTTCGAATCCGCGCGACGGGGTGAGCTCCTGTTGCTCAGTCCCTGCTCCTGCCAACCTAGCAGTTCGAAAGCACATCAAAGTGCAAGTACATAAATAGGTACTGCTCCGGCGGGAAGGTAAACGGTGTTTCTGTGTGCTACTCTGGTTTGCCAGAAGCGGCTTAGTCATGCTGGCCACATGACCCGGAAGCTGTACACCGGCTCCCTCGGCCAATAAAGCGAGATGAGCGCCGCAACCCCAGAGTCGGTCACGACTGGACCAAATGTTCAGGGGTCCCTTTACCTTTATCAATAGTTTAGCATATCAGAACTGGGCCAGTTAGTATTAAGCTGAATTTATAAACATTTGAGGTTTCCCAAGTGACGCTGTAATAATTTGCAACTAAGTTTCTGCAAGCTAATGCCATTCATTGTTTTAAACCATTCTTCTCTGAAAATGCAGCACCACGATTAAAGAAAAGGTCTTCTCTCCATTACATTTTTTTTTAAATGGAACCTTCACATTCCCATAACTTTTAAATTAGCAAAAATCAATTTAAAAATTGATTCTTATGAGCTCTAGTGCCACCAGGTGGTGCTATTTAATGAGAGTGCCTTTTCCTCCTGAAAACAGTTTGAAATACAGTACTTTTAAGTATCATTCCAAGTCATTTATAGTGCTTCTTTGAATACCAAAGATCCAGGAAATAATGCCCCTTGCATTCCAGATGGAAGAACCAGAGCAATACCACCCATATAAAGCAAGAAAGTGCTTCTGGAGAGGTGAGCTATACCTGTTTAACTTGTTTGGTAGCATCAGTTTATGGCAGAAAGAGAAGTGCCCAGAAACACTACTCCCCATACCTTGTAACATAATACAAAGCTTTGTGCCATTTTTTCAGATAGAAAAGAAGTTATGGCATACCAGACTTGAGGCCTTAATCCTAATATTTGTTTGTTTGTTTGTTTATTGTATTTATTTATATTCAGCCCTTCTTCCCTAATAATTAGCCCAGTGGTTTTCAAGCAGTGTGACGTGGCACCCTGGGGTGCTTTGAATGATGGCCGGGGTGCCCTGGGCAACACTGGCCTCTGGCCTTCTTTCCTTCCCTCCCTCTTCTGATGCCTTCTCATGTCTCTTCCTCCCAACGGCTTGCACAGTTATTTGCTGCTGCAGCCCTGGCTACAAGCTCCGCAGGCAAATGGTGCCTCTGGGGCTGGCCAGGGGGTACTGGTTGCCAGGAGCTGAAGCCCAGCCAGCCAGTTCACCAGCCCTTGCTGTTGGGAATGAAGAAGAGGAGTTTGGATTTGATATCCCGCTTTATTGCTACCCTAAGGAGTCTCAAAGCAGCTAACAATCTCCTTTTCCCTTCCTCCCCCACAACAAACACTCTGTGAGGTGAGTGAGGCTGAGAGACTTCAGAGAAGTGTGACTAGCCCAAGGTCACCCAGCAGCTGCACGTGGAGGAGCAGGGAAGCAAACCCGGTTCACCAGATTACAAGTCCACCGCTCTCAACCCCTACACCACTGGAATGGACAGACATGTCCCAGGCCCCTGTGGGGCAGTGTGAGGAGGAAGCACCTCTCTTTGGGGCAGGGGGGCAGCTCAGAGACCACAGGCTGCAGCAGCAGGTACCTGGAGGACTCCAAAGGAGAAGGGAAAGGAGAGGAGGCTGAGGGAACACTCCACAAGGGAAGGTGTTCGAAAAAGGGTGAGAGGCTGCCAGCTCTGCAGGCAAGGGGTGACATAACTGGGTTCCTGAGCCCCACAGGGGTGCCGCATAAAGAATGTAGGTGGTTAAGGGAGCCGTGGACTCAAAAAGGTTGAAAACCTCTGGATTAGACAACTATTACTTGCAGTTGATTATAGAAATTGGCCGCTGGGTGTTCAAGGAACAGCCACAATATCTGCAGCCCGCCATGCAGCTTGTACAGTGGTACCTCTGGTTGCGAACGGGATCTGTTCCAGAGGTCCATTCACAACGTGAAAAGAGTGCAACCCGCAGCGGCGCGTCTGTGCACATGAAGGTTGCGATTCGCCGCTTCTGCGCATGACGTCCTTTTGTGCTCCTGCACATGTGCGAGCGGCAAAACCAGGAAGTAACCCTTTCCGGTACTTCCGGGTCGCCGCAGGACGTAACCTGAAAGAACGTAACATGAAGTATAACTGTACATTTACCTGAATGGCCTGGCGACCCTGTTGAGCATCGGCTAGTAGCTGGATGGTAAGAGTTCTGGAGTCCTGCAGAGCATCTTGGAGGTAGATAAAACTGTGGCCCACATGACGTCCCATGCTGCATTCCCGGCAGATGGGGACAGAGCAAGTGTCACAGTAGAAGTGCAGCACCTGAAAGAGAGGTGGTCCAAGGAGACGTGGGTGAACAAAAGCTAGCCCAGAAGTGGGTTTTAAAAACAATGGTTAGCAATGGTCACCTGTAAGATTAGTGAACAATCACAGGGGTTCCTCTGATGTCAACGATACGATGCCATCTAAGGCACTCAGATGCAGAAACTCAGATATATAAGCTGATCGCCAAACGGCCCCTTAAACCTGGTCGCCACAATGCAATGTCCAGGAGCACCCTTTCCCCCCTCTGTGGTGGGAATTGTTATTATTATTGTTGTTGTTGTTGTTGTTGTTGTTGTTGTTATTACTGATTTCATTTCAATACTGCTTTATATTTTAAAGGGAAAAAACCTCAAAGCCGTTTACAACACGATAAAACTTCAAATATAACCATCTAGAATAAAATGAATTCAAGCTTCAAACTGAAAATTCAAGCTAAAAACATTTCAGATCCTTCTCTGACATTTTGCTTTCACCCTGTTTACCTACTTAATTCATAGAGCTGCCCCACCTCCCCATAGCAGAAGTACTGTAGGAAGCCAGTGTGGTGTAGTAGTCAGCAACCTAAGGCCCATGGACCAGAAGCGGCCCGCGGAGGATGTTTGACCGGCCCACGAGCCGCCCCCCGAACTGAGCTACTGGTGCGGCATGGCACGGGGACTTGATTCCACAGTACCAAAAATCACTTCTGCGCACGTGCAGGTGCTGAAAATCGCAAGCACGTGCTCGATCCGGCCCACAGAGGGGTCTCCGTGGGACCAATCCGGCCCAGGCAAGATAAACCTTGCTGACCCCTGGGTTAGAGTGCCAGACTAGGACCTGGCAGATCAGGGTTCAAATCCCCACTCAGTTGTGAAGTGCACTGGGTGACCATGAGCCAGTTACATCCTCTTAACCTACCTCACAGGGTCACTGTAGGGAATAATTGAGGAGGGGGTGAACCATGTACTCCTTAGAGAAAAAGGTGGGATATAGATGCAATAAACAGGCTCTTCAGAAAGCTGGAAGGGCCAGTCAGATGGAGATGCCTGTAGCCAACCTAGCATCCAGAGATCTCCATGTGGTCTCAATTGGACCTGCACGAGTCACAAAACACGCCTGGAGAATTTCTTGCACTGCTGAGATGGTGTGTGTGTGTGTGTGTGTGTGTGTGTGTGTGTGTGTGTGTATAAAGGCAAAGGGACCCCTGACCATTTGGTCCAGTCGTGGCAGACTCTGGGGTTGCGGCGCTCATCTCGCTTTACTGGGCGTACAGCTTCCGGGTCATGTGGCCAGCATGACTAAGCCGCCTCTGGTGAACCAGAGCAGCACACGGAAACGCCGTTTACCTTCCCGCTGGAGCAGTACCTATTTATCTACTTGCACTTGACATGCTTTCGAACTGCTAGGTTGGCAGGAGCAGGGACCGAGAAACGGGAGCTCAGCCCGTCACAGGGATTCGAACTGCCAATGTTCTGATCGGCAAGTCCTAGCCTCTGTGGTTTAACCCACAGCGCCACCCGCGTCCCTTTGTGTGTATGTAGATCCCCCCAATTTTTAAAACATTTTCTTCAACTTCTTTAAAAAAACTGCTATTCTGTCATTAAAGCGGCCTACAGTGAACTTCCTCAAAACAAAGCAACAAGATGGTTAGTTGAATTGTCCATCAGTAAATCAGAAAGCTATTTTCACATTCCATCCAGCAGAGGGAAGTAACAAGAGACCCTGTGGCATGGTAGCAAGCTTTTAACAATCCATGCAAGAGAAAATGGCAAAAGCCATTCCTAGCACCATCCCTGATGCTATTGATTCTGCCTGGAAAACACCCTTTAAGAACTTTAAGTCAGGTTGAATGCACAATCCCTGAACCTATATATCAGCTTCAAATTTACCTCTTGGAAACACATGAAGTTCAAACAGCACAAATTACGTTCAAACAATGGGTAACAGTCAATCAGCAAAAGGGATGGGCAAGTGATAACAGGATCAGACATTCCTGTGTATCACTCTCAACATTTAAGTTCAAACAAATGCAGGTGGTCAAGATGGTTTCTTCAACACTACAGGGCCAAGAGGGATCATTTTATTTAGGTGATTCATTCATCTTTATTTACACCCACTTTGCAGTCTAATCCCCACGCTTTCCCTGAATGCCTGGACCACAAGCCTTTAAAATAAAAAAAACTGTGAATATTTCTGTCTAACAAATCTCTTGTTATATAAAGTTCAGTACTACTCTTTGGGCAAAACATCTCTCAACAACAGGATTTATCATGGTGTTGCATGGAGTACAGAAAAACCCTCTTCTACTAGTTTTAAAGCAGTAAGAAAGCAAAAAAAAACTCGAGGCAGGCCAACTAGTGAGTCACATGAATATCACAATTCGCCTGCTTGTTAAAAGTACCCTCCTTCCCCCCCACCCCCTTCTACTCAAAGGGGCCATCTGAAGAGAAAATGGCGTCAATATGAGCAAGGGTTCGGCTTCAAGCTAAACCTACTATTAACCCTCTGAAACAGTTAATGCCAGAAGCAAGGCTAGGTCAAAGGCCAGAGAGCAGTCCTGTCATGCAGATCCAGATGCTACTTTCTGCAAGAATACAAGGCACAGTGTAGGAGTCATTCAGGCACACAAACTACAGAAGAAGAGAGGGGAAAGCAATCAAAACAATTAACAGATTTTTGTTTTATTTTAAGAAAGCCTCTAGTCCGCTAGCATATCAAGAAATGCTAGCTCAGTAACAATACTTCTCCAACATTTTGTTCCATGCCAAACAGGTTCCTTAAAAAAAAAAAGGCTTTGTATATAAAGAAAAATGTTTTTTTAAAAGTCTTCAGTACAAAACTGGTTTTTCAAGTTAGCCTCTGGAGACTGTGGCAGTCCTGAGCCTGGAAGTGTCTCAAGCAATAATTCACAGTTTCTTTCTTTCCTCTCATCACAGAAGGTGGTAATGTGTCAGGATACTGCAGGAGTGCTGGGGTGGGGGAGAAGAATTGCCCCAAATTGGCAATTTACAGATTTTGGCGTTTACCAAATTGGCTCAAACACAAGTTTTGGAGCAGTAACTGCTTTGAGCGCTGCTCTCTCTCACTCTGAACAAAGGCTACAATATACCACTCAACTGCTTGTTGGCGGGTGGTTTGAATGGAGTTTCTTTGCAAAGGTTGCATTTGTGCCTTTCCAAGGGAAACAAAAACAAAATTGCACCGACCGCCTTCTTCAAAAGGTCCCTAAGAGTGGTTGCAACGTTCTGCTTCTGGCGCAAAAGTGCACGGCAACATTTGCCAACAAGTGCCCCAAACAAATATACATTCATTTGTCTATAAAGTTTCCAAATTCTACAGCAAAGAAAGATGAATTGAAAGAGCACACTCACGAGGCATGTAATCACTCAAGCTGTGTGTACACACTTCAGTCTTGATCTTACATTAGCCGGTAAATGAAAATCTTTTTAGTGAGGGGAGAAAACAAATTAACTGATCCATTTCTCATTCCCTCATGGGCTTCCTCAGAATTCAACATACATTGTTTTAGCCGCCTCCACCACCACCTTCGGTAGTGGTTAAAAGATCAGCCTCCCCTCTCTTATTCCATGCAAATGCAACAGGAGCAAGATCTGCCCAAATCTTTCTTGCCTAAGGCTGGGGGGCCAAACCATCGGAGGAAACTCAAAACTCTACAACAGGGGTCAGCAAACCTTTTCAGCAGGGGGCCGGTCCACTGTCCCTAAGATCTTGTGGGGGGACGGACTATATTTTGAAGGGGGGGGTGAACGAATTCCTATGCCCCACAAATAACCCAGAGATGCATTTTAAATAAAAGCAGACATTCTACTCATGTAAAAACACACTGATTTCCGGACCGTCTGCGGGCCGGATTTAGAAGGAGATTGGGCCGGATCCGGCCCCCGGGCCTTAGTTTGCCTATCCATGCTCTACAATGATGAGCACAGACTCATGAAGCTCGGAGCATGCAAGGATTTCAGATGCCAGCTATATTTAACATGATAACAATATGAAACTTTGGTAGCTCTTCAATCTGCAGGCAACGATTTAACAAAATATACCCTAAAATCGAAAGGGTACCTTTAGCAACTGCATTTCCCTGGGCTCTTAACAGCTGGGTTTTCATCTTTCATAGATACCAACAGGAGGAGGGGCTGAAACAGGTTTAATTGACCATTACTCAATGTGACTGGGGCCTATATTAATTATGTTTATGTGTGGAAATGCCAAGGCTTAATATGCCCTCAAGCATTATAAACACAAGTGCCTCTCCATTCAAAGTCCACGGACACTCTTTTGGGAAGAAAAATTGTGTGTGTGTGTGTGTGTGTGTGTGTGTGTGTGTGTGTGTGTGTTGTCAGGAAGGGGACCCTGGTAAGATGGATTCATGAGGGTAAGTCAAGAGGAAGTAATATAATTCATATAAACAACAACCCCAAAACTTAAGGCAACATAACGGAGCGTCTTACTTCCGGGTTTCACTGCTAGCGCATGCGCAGACGGTCAAAATGACGTCGCGCGCATGCGCGGTAGCAGCGAAGCGCGACCTGCACAAACGAGCAGTTGCATCTTAGCATCTTATGTTCTATTCAGGATGTGAACGGGGCTCTGGAACGGATCCCGTTCGCATCCTAAGGTACCATGGCAAAGTGCAGGGCTTAGGGCTCAGTCTGTGTCAGTGTGGGCTCCACGACTTGCTGATAGACCTGCAGAGTAAGCTGCGAGGACCATCCACCACTCATCTAGCAGTGGCAAATGGCCAAATTAACATGGGAGAGGAGAGAGAGAGAGAGAGAGAGAGAGAGAGAGAAAGAGAAAGAGAAAGAGAAAGAGAGAGGGGGGGGGAAGGAAGGAAGGAAGGAAGGAAGGAAGGAAGGAAGGGGCAGGACGGCAGGGTTTTCCCAACTGTAATCTAGTGCGAAGTTTAGGCAATGGTTGTCCAACTTGCCGCCCCTTCCCCCGAAGCGACAATCTCATCCATTCCATATGCAGGGGCAAAATGCCACCACACAATTCGGGGATCATGTTATGAGCCAAATCCTGGCATGGCAGTGGCAGACCAGAGTGTCAGGATTGCTTCACCACTGCTGAATACTTACAAAGCATGCATACGGTGTAGCATTTTAAAAGCATAGAATGAATGGCTGGAACTGAACCAAGCCCCAATCTCATACCTACCCACCTGCCTGAAATTTCATCACAATTACTGACCTGCCCCAGGCTATTTCCTATCTAGCACAGTATCAAATGAAACCCTAAGAGGGGGTTGGGGGTTAGAGAGCGAGCGAGCGAGCTAGGGAGAAAACCATGGGGTAGTGTTGAAAGGCTTGGCTCCCCATCTTCTGGCAACTTAGCTTGTTCTCCTCCCTAAAACAGGAATTTAAGGTAACAAGGACTCAACTGTGCTCCCCCAGATATAGTCAGGAACCAGAAGGCACCAATTTGTTGTGTCTTTTATGTTTCCCTGTTGTGAATTATGATGTTTGATATATATCATACCGTTGGAAAAAGTGGGGAACAAAACTCTCCAAGGTTTAAGGAGCATTTGTAAAAGAGGCAGCTGAACAGATTCTGGAGGCTCCATGAATCCAACGCTTTCATGTACCTAGTTTTTGGCTTCCTCCAGCTTTGGCTGGTCTTGGACTTGGACTTTGCCAGTGACCTCTAGATTACTTAAATCAGGCATGTCCAAAGTCTGTTTCGGGGGCCTAATCCGGCCCCCATAGCAATAGATGTCCTGGGGCATAAAATTGTAAAAAAAGCTCAAGAACTTCAATCCTAAAACCTTTGGGGTAAAATTGTAAAAAAAAAAAGTTCAACAACTTTGGTCAGCCCTCACGCATGTTCACGTCATCAAATTTGGCCCTATTTGAAAAGGGTTTGGGCATCCCTGACTTAAATGCACTCTATGTGGGGCTGCCCTTGAAGAGCATGAGGAACTTACAACAATGCAATAAGCCAGAGAGACCCTGTGTCTTATTCAGGCCAGTTTTGTGTGACATGCACTGGTTGCCAGTTCAGTTTCTGGGCTCAATTAAAAGTGTTTAAAACTCTAAATGGCTTGGGACCTAAGGATCCCTTTCTTCTTAATAAGCCTCACTCTGTATTCCAGTAACCATTCAAGGACTTGCTCAAAATAGTGAGGCACACTTAGCAGACACCAGGTGTAGGGCCTTTTCTGCAGTGACCCCGAACGCCTTACCAAGTGAGCTTCTTCCCTACTGTTTTCGACAGCTATTGTTAAGAGTCATGACTGTTCCAAAAGGCATCAGGCTGAATATTTCCTCATTTTGGTATGCTGTTATTTTACCTCTGCTGGCTCCTTTGCAACTGCCATTGTGGTCTTGGTTTTTACACTAACGTTTTTATTTATGATATGGTTCTGAACTGTGGATTGCTGTATATTGTGTTGCAATGGTTCTGAACTGTTAACAACCTTGACTTCTGAAGCACAGGTGGGATGCAAAATTTTTCAACAAACGAAGGTGGAATTCTATTTGAATATTATGTTGAGAATGAGAGAAAACTAGAGCATAAAACACAGAGCAGCACAAGTTTGAAAGCCTTTTTCGTTTTGTTTCTGGAACTGAAGTATAGTTTTAAGATATTCCAAGATTATATAAGGCATATTCCAGAGGGGGACACAGCTATGCTTGTTGATGGTTATTAAGCTAAATCTAGCTCAGTGATTAAGCTTTATCAGTATTGCAAACCAGCCATAATGAAGTTCTTTTGGGAACATCTGAAAAAGCAACATGGCACTTTTACAGGCAACTGCAAGACACAGGGAAATTGGGGGGTGGACAGAGAGTGGTTAGGGGTGCTTAATAGCAGTTAGCATTCAAGAGAGGCACTGAATGCAAGTGAATTGATAATTTCCTTTTAAAAGGGAAACATTTCCTGATCACACACACATTTTGAAAAAATTCAATGCATATACATGCACGCACACACACACACAAAATCCCCAACCCCAGACACACAACGGGAACCTTCCACAAGTTTCAGAAGCTGGCGAAGAACATCACAGGGCTATTCATCTTTTATAGGCACAGTGGGCCAAAGCGTACCAGAGCAAGGTCATAAACCTGATTGCTCTAGGAAAGGGCTTTACAGTGCACTGTAAAAAAATAAAAAATAAAACATTTTACAACACCAAGAATTCCTGGGTGTCGTGCTTCCCCCCTGCCCGCTCCCCCTCCCCCCTTTTTTGGTCCATTTGTTTTCAAAGAGCACCGTGGAGGATGGGCAGGGATTCGGTTAAATGTCTCCTGGGATTCCATAGAAAACCAACCAACATCTGATGAATGGCTGCTAAAGTTAAACTCTGACCTGACCGGACAATTCCTACAACCAGCTCCCCTCCCCCCCCAACCCCTCTCTGTTGGCCTGTTCTCCCGTACGCCCCACCCACCGGCCTCCTCTCTCCCAAAAAGTTTCAAGTGCCAGGCAGAGTTAACAAAAGCAAAGGAATGCGGGGTTCTCCCTGCTGCAGCTTCCAGTGAAAGCAGTGATGCAAAAGGGGCTTAGGTTCTCTGGGGAGTCGCCGGCGACTTGGCTTGCAGCTTATGCTCATCACCCTTTGCCTAGTTATTCAGGTATGGATCCGGGAGAGAATGTGTTTGACCGGTGACCATCAATGCCAGCCATGGGCTTGACCCTAAAAATGGAGCATTTGGGGGGAAGATCTCGTAACTGTAAAGATGGAAGGGACACCCAGGGTCATTTAGTCTAACCCGCTGGCAAGGCGTGATGGATGGAGAGTGGAGAAGCTTAGTACACACACTCTGATTATTTGCTCATCACCATGCAGCTCAGTGCCCTGATCTGCTCCAACATCTGAGGGGGCGCAGGGGGTGCTGTGGTCTAAACCAGTGTTCCCCAACCTTGGGCCTCCAGCTGTTTTTGGACTACAACTCCCATCATCCCTCGCTAGCAAGACCAGTGGTCAAGGATGATGGGAATTGTAGTCCAAAAACAGCTGGAGGCCCAAGGTTGGGAAACACTGGTCTAAACCACCGAGCCTCTTGGGCTTGCAGATCAGAAGGTGGGCGGTTCGAATCCTCGCAACGGAGTGAGCTCCCATTGCTCTGTCCCAGCTCCTGCCAGCCTAACAGTTCGAAAGCATGCCAGTGCAAGTAGATAAACAGGTAGCTCTGCGGTGGGAAGGTAAACAGCATTTCCGTGAGCTCTGGCTTCCGTCATGGTGTTCCACTGCACCAGAAGTGGTTTAGTTATGTTGGCCACATCACCTGGAAAGCTGTCTGCGGACAAATGCCAGCTCCCTTGGTCTGTAAAGTGAGATGAGCGCTGCATCCCAAAGTTGAATTCAACTGGAATTAACCATCCAGGCATCCTTTACCTTACCAACATTTGCAAACCTGAGAAACTTTGGTTGCCAACACACAGCACAGAGTGGAACCTATTCTACGGGCTACAATAAACCACTTCTTTCAAATCTAATTTCAGCAGTGGGAAGGGACCCTGTTGATGCCGCTGAATACTTTTTTGCAGACACCACATTAGAAAGCTCATTTTGGGGATTTAAGGGGGAAAGAATTTAGTCTTATAAAACTCAATACTCTTACCTTGCCTAAAATACTGATATCCAGGTAATCATAAACCTGCCTGAGATTTACAGGTAAAGGGTGGTATACAAATTTAATCAATCAATCAATTAATTATATTTCTCCACCAACCCATGATCCCTCCCAAGGAGCTTCTATTACTGAAATGGAAGACACATTGGCAAAAAAATTAAAACACACCAGAATTGTGGTCAGTTTTTGTGAGCATAAGGGGACGCGGGTGGCACTGTGGGTAAAACCTCAGCGCCTAGGACTTGCCGATCGCATGGTCGGCGGTTTGAATCCCCGCGGCGGGGTGCGCTCCTGTCGTTCGGTCCCAGCGCCTGCCAACCTAGCAGTTCGAAAGCACCCTCGGGTGCAAGTAGATAAATAGGGACCGCTTACTAGCGGGAAGGTAAACGGCGTTCCGTGTGCTGCGCTGGCTCGCCAGATGCAGCTTGTCACGCTGGCCACGTGACCCGGAAGTGTCTGCGGACAGCGCTGGCTCCCGGCCTATAGAGTGAGATGAGCGCACAACCCTAGAGTCTGTCAAGACTGGCCCGTGCGGGCAGGGGTACCTTTACCTTTACCTTTGTGAGCATAAAATGGTTTCATAAGCTATTTTTTGACGTACAAGAGTATTAGCTTTCTTAGGGAACTGTATCCCTTGTTTATTCTTTTTCCACTATGCAGCAGTGATCTTTCCTACCCTTGAGTTGAGCGCGGAAGCTTCTCCTCCCTGGGGACAAGACTTCTCAGAGTGCTCACATTCTGGCTAATTTCGAACGCTGCTTCAAATGATGGGTTTGAGGTATAACCAATGAGACTGGATTGCTCATATGTGGGGGGGGGGGAGCACAGCCTTTTAGAAACTGGAAAATTAAGTGACTAAGGTGCTAATTATAAAGAGAATTCCCAGCCTTTCCCTACCTGACAGAATGTTTAGCCTGGAGAAGAGGAGGTTAAGGGGTGATATGATAGCCATGTTCAAATATATAAAAGGATGTCATATAGAGGAGGGAGAAAGGTTGTTTTCTGCTGCTACAGAGGAACGGACACGGAGCAATGCATCCAAACTACAAGAAAGAAGATTCCACCTAAACATTAGGAAGAACTTCCTGACAGTAAGAGCTGTTCGACAGTGGAATTTGCTGCCAAGGAGTGTGGTGGAGTCTCCTTCTTTGGAGGTCCTTAAACAGAGGCTTGACAACCATATGTCAGGAGTGCTCTGATGGTGTTTCCTGCTTGGCAGGGGGTTGGACTCGATGGCCCTTGTGGTCTCTTCCAACTCTATGATTCTATGATTCTATGAATACCTCAATGTGGGGCTCACGTTATATATGCCAAGGGGCAAGAAGAATGTGAGCTGAGACAGCTTAGTTGGTAGAGCATGAGACTCTTAATCTCAGGGTTGTGGGTTCAAGCCTAATGTTGGGCAAAAGATCCCTGAATTGCAGGGGGTTGGACTAGATGACCCTTGTGTTCCCTTCTAACTCTACAATTCTATGTAGGCATACCTTAAAAAAATAAAAAGCTTGGCCAGGGCAGATCTTCATGTATCTAATGTACATTCATGTCCCAGTATCAAAAGCTTATTGTGCAAAAATTCACTTATCCAAACCTGAGGAATTAGTACCCAAACCTTGCTATGCACACCCCAGGTTCAAATATCCAAACAGCCAGGCCTGCATGTAGTACTGTAAACAAAGGCCTTAAACGAGCCTTTGCGTTTTGCTGGTCCACAGCAGCTGGTTCACCAGAAACCATGGTGGAAGGAAGGGGGAGAGATCAGACCAATATAATCAAGCTGGTTTACATTTGACCATACATCACTGGTAGGCCTCACTTCAACAGTTAATGTTAAATTATATTCAGACAGAAAACTGCCTCTGCCCTAATGAATGGTTTCAGGGTTAAGCTCCCATGCTCCCAGGACTGCCATGTTTCTCAGATAGTCACTCAGGTAATGGTCATGGCGGAAATACAGTCCTTGTTGGCAGGCAATTAATTGATTCTTAAGGCTCGTATTTTGAAACTGGCCAAGGACTGAAAATCTGGCAACATGGGGTCTACCCAGTGACTCATTTCTCACACCACCTAAGGCTCAGGCAAAAGACTCTTCCAATATCTTGTCCTTCTCAAGAGGAACCATAAACGAAAGGCCTTGGGCAGAATTCTCTCCTTAGACATCTGGACAACCAATTCCTAGGAACAGAGCTAAGGCGCATAGTATGGGAAGAACTCGCTCAAAAGCTCTGCTTCCAATTCACACCTTTTGCATGTCAGCTCACATTGGAAAAAGCTGTTCAGATGTGCTATAAAACATGCAGATTTTTGGCACGTGTGTTTTCCTGCATGCATGCGAGTGCTCATCTTCTATGCTGCGCACTCTATAGAGACAGACAAGTGTACTTTTGATGCTTCCATTGGCTCCAGCAGAGTCATCAGTCTTAAGTTTAATTCTGTCTTGCGGTCAAGACAAGTCAATTAACAAAACACAACTACCTGTGCTTGAAAATTGTCCTCTCTAGAGTGGAAGCCACACATTATTAGCATAAGCATGCATTCATAGAAGTGTACTTTCAGTATTTTCTAGCAAGGATCTTGCTCTGGATATATATAACTTGACTTCATTCAGCAGAAGATAAGCCATCTAATAATTAATTAGCAAGGGAGAAGCGATACACATATGTCTTCTCAAAATAACTGCTACATGTCTGTCCAGCACAACATACACTGCTATAGCAGCAGAATAATTAAAGAGATTAACGTTAAAGCGAGTGTGTGTTAAAGGACCAAACATCTTATGCATGAACAATGTGGGAGATCAGGTAACCGCTGTTTGAATTCTGTGCTACACTAGCAGACAAAAAACTAGGTTAAGCACCTTCTGTTACAGGGGGTCAGAAGAACTTGCAGGCAACTTAAGATACACGGCTTTATAAAAACTTTATTTTTCCTAATTTGCAATTTGGGACCATTTTACAGTGGGCACACTATTATATACTCTTTAGAGCAAATAATTCAAAACTAGCAAAAGGCAGATTTGCTTTTATTTGTGCATTCTTTTGTCTGGGCACACAATTTGTTTTCCGTCTAGCAAAATATTATCACAACACTCAGGTTGTGTGTACAATTAGAAATATGCAAAATGGGGATTCAATTATTTTATTAGCAGAATTCAGCAGGGAAGAACATTTCACTGTTTCGGTAACCATGATGAGTATTTCCCTCCAACATGCAAAACCATTTTAAGTATGGCATGCTTTTTAGTTCTATTGTCCATAGCTTTGGGAGTACAATAGACTCTGACTCAAGTTATTTTTCTTTCCTTATGGAAAAAAGCTTAACATGGCTTAGAGCCCTGTCTCCACCTATATTTTTAAGATACACTTTCCCTCTCCAACCCACCTCACTGGGTGGCAGCACCTTTGTGATCCTAAATCATTCAAAGACTCACTCTGCGAAAACCAACTCCAAATATTCTCCCACTTTTGTTTCATCGACCCTTTAGAACTGTCTGGTGTAATAACTGGGGCTAACAGACTTGAGAGTCATGTGTACTCTCTTTCCAGTTCCTGTGCAAATCATCCTCTCCCCACAACCCCTAGTTTGTATTAATCATGATGCACATTTCAGTCAATACACCAAATCTAGCTTGTGGCGAATGTCAACAAGGGAAGGAAGAAGGGTGGATTTGTATAGAAGAAAGAAGGGAGAATTTGAACCATGGGCCTTTCCCACAGCTTTAGAAGGCAGAGTCCACAGTCCTTCTTCCTCCTTAGTTCCAAACAAATACGCTTTGCTTGATTTGCAAAACCTAGAGGATCTAGTAATGTGAAAGGTTTTCCATTTTAGAAATGGCTCCCATATAGCGGAAGTCACAGACAACACCGAAAAATTATGATATTAAATTATAATGAAGTAGAATGGAAGTTAATTCTCAGCAAGTGTGTTCTCACCACAAGATACACTAACTTTCTTCACTCTACTTATTCTCTTATCACCGCTTTTCACACATCGGTGTTAGAAATTCAGATACTATATAAAAGATAGGCACCAAATGGCTCCTTAAACAAAGGTTACAGTCACCAAAACAGAAAAGTCTAGTTGCCATTTTGGGGCAAGACGGCTCTAACGTCTTATTTTTCAAGTGATGTACTGACCGTGATGGATTATCTGGCTAGTTCAGATGACAACCTTGAGCTAGGTTAAGAACTTTTGAGAACTTACAAGAAAAGTCACTTGGTATGTGGAAGACAGTCCACGTATGTATTGGCCTATTCCTACCTGTTTCTTAATGGTGACATGGACCATTTATAACGGTAAGAATATGTTTCACAACTGTGAGCAGGGCAGTGGGATGGGGTAACTGAAGACACGCTACAACTATTAGCTATAACGTTCACTGCTCCTGCTCAGGCTGCAAAGAAAAAGTAATTTGGTTGCTGAGATTCATTCTGGTTGTGCAGATAAAATATAACTCATAGAATTCTACAGAACGTGGTATTAGTGTGTGGAAAACCAGGGTTTGAAATTAGCAGGGCGCCAGGCACATTTTGTGCCTAAAGATTCTCCATTTGTGAGCACCTCAAAAAGGTCTGGGCACCATTTTTTTTTTGCACCTGGCTGACATTCAAGGATTACTGAAATGTATGTGCTTTGAAGCCTCAAAGTATATGTTAAGGATAAACAATATGTTAAGGGCTTATACAATAAAGAGTAGAATGTTTTGAAAACTGAAGCATGGTACCAATATTTTCATTGCAAACACCAAACTACAGTGGTACCTCGGGTTAAGAACTTAATTTGTTCTGGAGGTCCATTCTTAACCTGAAACTGTTCTTAACCTGAAATACCACTTTAGCTAATGGGGCCTCCTGCTGCCGCGCAATTTCGGTTCTCATCCTGAAGCAAAGTTCTTAACCCGAGGTACTATTTCTGGGTTAGCAGAGTCTGTAACTTGAAGTGTCTGTAACCCGAGGTACCACTGTAAACACATATTAGCTAAAAATGTGATATTAACAATATGTCACTTATGTGAATTGCATATTAGTTCATGCTTATCAAAATAATAATAAAAAGTGTTGCCGACCCCCCCCCCCCCCCCGTGTTGAGCAGACATTCTGTTTTGGCGCCCACAACTCAGGTCCCAGAAGCCATTTGCCTCCTAGCTTTTTCTATCCCAGTTTCTAACACAGGCTGAAAACAGTGAGAAACACTGGCTGAAAACAGATCCAGTGAGTCCCAGGCTTGCGCCTCCAGATGATGGAGATGTCTGGCACCATTCTGCTGCCCAGGCATCTTCACTGGGTCGCAATAGGCCGATAGTCAGGTGCAAAATGCGCCTGGCTAATTTCGAACACCGTTCACACATTCATCTCAACATTTCTAGTAATTTTCCCTTCAGACAAACAAACCAAATCCAGAATCACCTTAGAGGTGAGGTAGTTGGACCATCAAGAAGGCTGATCGCCAAAGAATTGATGCTTTTGAATTATGGTGCTGGAGAAGACTCTTGAGAGTCCCATGGACTGCAAGAAGATCAAACGCATCCATTCTAAAGGAAATCAGCCCTGAGTGCTCACTGGAAGGACAGATCGTGAAGCTGAGGCTCCAGTACTTTGGCCACCTCATGAGAAGAGAAGACTCCCTGGAGAAGACACTGGTGCTGGGAAAGATGGAGGGCACAAGGAGAAGGGGTCGACAGAGGACGAGATGGTTGGATAGTGTTTTCGAGGTTACCAGCATGAGTTTGACCAAACTGTGGGAGGTAGTGGAGGACAGCGGTGCCTGGCGTGCTCTGGTCCATGGGGTCACGAAGAGTCGGACACGACTAAACGACTAAACAACAACAGTATCTTTTAACGGGATACGACCGCATGCTGACTAACATCCAACCACTAAGATCTTCACGGTTTAAAATATCATGGCAATAATGTAACCAACTGCTGCAACTAACTAGTGCTAATGCAAACTAATGCAAGTAAGGGAACTGTGAATTAAATACAGCCTTCTTTTAATAAAGTTACTAAGTCTTTTCTCCTGGTCTCATCACACTGTGGAGAATTGCAGAAGAGTTCTAGGCCTCCAGTAAGGTCTTCTCATAAGATACAAACTTATCTTGGAGGGGAGTTTTAGAAGTGCTTTGCCATGCAGCAGAAGGGGTTGTTAACTAGGTACAAAAAATTATGTCACAAGATATATATATACCACTTGACTGTAATAAAACCTCAAAACAGAAAGAAAAATAAACCTCTTACACAAGGTATTCTTCCGTATCTTTTCTTTACCAGTGTGGAACAAAAACGAGAAGCCTCAAAAGGGTCCTCTCCTGAGGCACACCTCAACTACCAATCCCTGTAAGTACAGCTAAGGTATACATAGGTTAACTGTGCCCAAACACTCTGTGTTTCTGCTCCATACTCATTCACCATGTCAGATGGAAAAAGCTGTTCAGGTGCACTATGAAACAGGTAGCCTCTGACATGCAGGTTTCTGGCAAGCATTCTTGTGCAGAGAGCATTCACCACAGTACAGTGGTACCTCTGGTTACGTACTTAATTCGTTCCGGAGGTCCGTTCTTAACCCGAAACTGTTCTTAACCTGAGGGACCACTTAGTTAATGGGGCCTCTTGCTGCCGCCACGCCGCTACTGCGCGATTTCTGTTCTCATCCTGAAGCAAAGTTCTTAACCCGAGGTACTATTTCTGGGTTAGCAGAGTCTGTAACCTGAAGCGTCTGTAACCCAAGGTACCACTGTATTGTGCAACTGTAGCCTCCCCCTTCCTCCCTCACACACAACAGAATTAATTCAGCAGCAGGCATTACAGAATAAGAGTACAACTACCTCACAGAATAAAGCCCCAATGCCTTCATCTTTTCTTTTTTAAAGATGAAAGGAAAGAACTGGCCCTGCCTCCATTGACATACCGTACTTTTCCATCTATAAGACGCCCCCATGTATTAAATTCAAATTTAAGAAAATGGGGGGAGTTGGCACAGTTGAGTTCTTTTTAAGGGGGGATTGCCGAATATTGCTCACCCACACACCGTTGCTAAATCCGCCTCCCGTCTGCCCCATCGCCGGCAGAAGCTGCCAATCGCCCGCCCAGCTGCCGGAATGTCAGCCAATCAACACCACCCATTGACGCAGCAACCAATAACACGCACAATAGCCACTGACAGCCTCAGCAGCAACCAATTAAAAGTCCGCCCTATGCACTACCCATGTATAAGAACGACCCCCACTTTCTAGCATGATTTTTAAAGGGGAAAAAATAGCCTTATACATGGAAAAGTACGGTAAACTGCAAACATTGTGACAATCCACAATAACTATATATTCTGATTTTCCCCCATTCATTTCCCCTCCATTTACACTTAACAAAATATGTACAGTGGTGCCTCGCAAGACGAAATTAATTCGTTCCGCAAGTCTCTTCGTCTTGCGGTTTTTTCGTCTTGCGATGCACGGTTTCCCATAGGAATGCATTGAAAATCAATTAATGCGTTCCTAGGGAAACCGCCTTCAGACCAGGTCCGGGGACAGTCTGCCCCCGGACCTCTTCTGAAGGCTGGGGGGGGGGACAAGGGCTTTTCTTCCCACCCCCAGCATTTTAAAAAACCCCGGGACAGCGGAGGACTTCTCCGCTGTCCGAGGCGATTTAAAAGCCCCTGGGAAGGCAGGCAGGGGGGACAAAGACTTTCGCCCCCCGCCCGCCTTCAGAAGGTGTTCCCGCCCCCGCCCCGCTTCGGAACAGCTTTCCGAAGTGGGGCGGCTGGGGCAGATGTCCCCGCCCCCCCTCCCCGCTTCGGAACAGCTTTCCGAAGTGGGGCGGCTGGGGCAGGTGTCCCCGCCCCCCCTCCCCGCTTCGGAACAGCTTTCCGAAGTGGGGCGGCTGGGGCAGATGTCCCCGCCCCCCCTCCCCGCTTCGGAACAGCTTTCCGAAGTGGGGCGGCTGGGGCAGATGTCCCCGCCCCCCCTCCCCGCTTCGGAACAGCTTTCCGAAGTGGGGCGGCTGGGGCAGATGTCCCCGCCCCCCCTCCCCGCTTCGGAACAGCTTTCCGAAGTGGGGCGGCTGGGGCAGATGTCCCCGCCCCCCCTCCCCGCTTCGGAACAGCTTTCCGAAGTGGGGCGGCTGGGGCAGATGTCCCCGCCCCCCCTCCCCGCTTCGGAACAGCTTTCCGAAGTGGGGCGGCTGGGGCAGATGTCCCCGCCCCCCCTCCCCGCTTCGGAACAGCTTTCCGAAGTGGGGCGGCTGGGGCAGATGTCCCCGCCCCCCCTCCCCGCTTCGGAACAGCTTTCCGAAGTGGGGCGGCTGGGGCAGATGTCCCCGCCCCCCCTCCCCGCTTCGGAACAGCTTTCCGAAGTGGGGCGGCTGGGGCAGATGTCCCCGCCCCCCCTCCCCGCTTCGGAACAGCTTTCCGAAGTGGGGCGGCTGGGGCAGATGTCCCCGCCCCCCCTCCCCGCTTCGGAACAGCTTTCCGAAGTGGGGCGGCTGGGGCAGATGTCCCCGCCCCCCCTCCCCGCTTCGGAACAGCTTTCCGAAGTGGGGCGGCTGGGGCAGATGTCCCCGCCCCCCCTCCCCGCTTCGGAACAGCTTTCCGAAGTGGGGCGGCTGGGGCAGATGTCCCCGCCCCCCCTCCCCGCTTCGGAACAGCTTTCCGAAGTGGGGCGGCTGGGGCAGATGTCCCCGCCCCCCCTCCCCGCTTCGGAACAGCTTTCCGAAGTGGGGCGGCTGGGGCAGGTGTCCCCGCCCCCCCTCCCCGCTTCGGAACAGCTTTCCGAAGTGGGGCGGCTGGGGCAGGTGTCCCCACCCCCCCCCTTCGGAACAGCGTTTTAAAATGCTGGGGGTCGGGAGCGAAGCGCCGCCGACCCCCTGCATTTTAAAATCTCCCCGTGTCCCGGGGAGATTTTAAAATGCTGGGGGTCGTCAGCGAACGCTTCGCTCCCGACCCCCAGCATTTAAAAACCTCCCCGGGACACGGGGAGATTTTAAAATGCTGGGGGTCGGCAGCACTTCGCTCCCGACCCCCAGCATTTTAAAACCTTCCCGGGACACGGGGAGATTTTAAAATGCTGGGGGTCGGCAGCGCTTCGCTCCCGACCCCCAGCATTTTAAAACCTTCCCGGGACACGGGGAGATTTTAAAATGCAGGGGGTCGGCAGCTAACGCTTCGCTCCGACCCCCAGCATTTTAAAATCTCCCCGGGACAGAGACTTCTCTGCTGTTCCTTGGAGATTTTAAAATGCTGGGGGTCGGCAGTGAACGCTTCGCTCCCGCCCGCCAGCATTTTAAGATCGCCCCCGGCAGGCGGGGGGAAGGCAGGCGGGGGGGAGCAAAGACTTTTGCCCCCCGCCGGCCTTCAGAAGAGGTCCTCTTCTGAAGGCCGGCTGTGGGCGAAAGTCTTTGCTCCCGACCGCCAGCATTTCCCTATGGGCTTTCGTCTTGCGATGCAAGCCCATAGGGAAATTCGTCTTGTGAAGCGCCTCCAAAACAGAAAACCCTTTCGTCTTGCGGGTTTTCCGTCTTGCGAGGCATTCGTCTTGCGGGGTACCACTGTACCTGGTCTTTGAGGCTGGCGGTGGGGGAAGCAGCATTTCCCCCCATCGCCAGCCCCAGAAGCTCATGGGGGCAGCGGAAAGGCGGTGTGCCGCCTTTGCGCTGCTCCCCAACCTGGTCTTTGAGGCTGGCGGTGGGGGAAAGCAGCGCTTCCCCCAAAGAGCAGGTCGAAAGGAACGCAAAGCCTCTGGAGCCCAGCGGCAACTCCCGCTGGGCTCCGGAGGCTTCGGGTGAATGCACCTTGAACACACAGAACGCACCTTGTTTTAGAGGGGGAGAACAAGAAGAAAAAAACTTTCCCCCCCTGTTCTCCCCCTCCTATGGTCCAGTGTGTCCTATAGAGCGAAAAATATGGTAGTGCTGCCACAGCTCTTCTTTATCCATTTTGTAGGAAATCTCTCTCTCACCCCCCCCCCAAAATATGTCACAATTCTTCCATCCAGCCTTACTGGTCAGAAGTCCAGTAAAAATCAAATTCAAATGATAACCAGTATCTCCCACACAACGTTTTCAAGTGAAATAGCCCTGCTCTGGCATGGAACAAATGGGATTCTCTGCGCCAGCAAAGTCCCACTTGATTATTGCCCCAAAGATGATCCGTTTTTTGACATTTCACATCCCCCTATGGTGGCAAGCGGTCTTGCTCCCATTAAGATCTTGCCTGCAATTGCGTATCAAGTAAGTGTCCCAAATGTCACATACCCAAGCAAAACAATCCTGCCTAAGCACATGCTTACCCTGAGGCTTTCAGTACAGTAGTCAAGATGTCTATCATATGCACAAGCTCCAAGCTGGGATGCAGCATGCCTTCAAATTAACACTGATGGGAACAGAGAGGGAGATGGGCTGCTACTGCCCTTGTATCCTGCATGTGGGCTTTCCATTTGTATATATAGTTGGCCACTGTGTGGAACAGAATGCTAGACTGGCCTTTGGGCTGATCCCGCAAGGCTCACTTGTGTGTTTTTGAGCTAAAAGAGAATTTTCCTTCTTACACCTACCTAGCTACACACAACTCCATGTCTGGTTTTCTACGCACTTTGAATTCCCATCCCTTCAGCAGCTAGATTAACAAATATTCTCTCTAATTTGCATTTATCACTCAGAGTTTAGGGAGGGAAATTCATAAGGTGGTGGTATCCATATTTTAATTTAAAATAACTGTGCTTTTTCTTTTTTTTTTACTTTTTCTTGCTTCATTGAGAATTTAGTTACGTGATCAGCAGAAGGTAAAGAATACCAGTAATATAGAGATTTATATACAATAACACTATGGTGGGTAGCTTCTTTTTGATGTACACTTCCAGGATTTCTACCTTGGGAGGCTTCTGGAATTGTGTCCGAGGAAGGGGCATGGCGCTACATGTGTTAGCCCCACCCGTGCACAATCTAGGTCTATGTCTTCAGGTGTTCCACCGCAATGTGGGAAATTTTGGGGTGGAGCAACTGGGCAGGCACACACAGTGCCTAAATAGGGCTTAAGGAAGAGATAAAAGGTAAAGGGACCCCTGGATGGTTAAGTCCAGTCAAAGGCGACTATGGGGTTGCGGCACTCATCTCACTTTCAGGTAGAGGGAGCCGGCATTTGTCCACAGGCAGCTTTCCGGGTCATGTGGCTAGCATGACTAAACCGCGACAGAACACCGTGACAGAAACCAAAGCACACAGGAAATGCCATTTACCTTCCCACCACAACGCTACCTATTTATCTACTTGCACTGGCATGCTTTCAAATTGTTAGGTTGGCAGGAGCTGAGACAGAGCAATGGGAGCTCACCCGTTGTGGGGATTCGAACCGCCAACCTTCTGATCGGCAAGCCCCAGAGGCTCAGTGGTTTAGACCACAGCGCTACCTGCGTCCCATAAGGACAAAGACGATGTGTGGAAGGGGAGAATGCTGCTTCTTTAAAATTGGATTGATAAGAGAGCATAATCAGGACATTTCGAGGATATGTTCTGGCTTGCTTGTAACCTTAGACCTTTGTTGCTGTGGCGGTTGTTGCAGTGAACAATGTGTGTATAAAGTGTCACAATTCTCTCTCAGCTAGCATGTGGTCTGGAAAAGCCTGACACAGCATATTTCTGAAGATAAGTTGGTGTGGAGCCCTTTTGACTGCCCACGGTAGGAATCTGGATAATAAGTAATTTGAACAATGCCAACAAGCTAAGGAAACAGTCAGCAAAAGAGGCTGGGTTAATTTGGGGGATGTGATAGTGCAAGATCTCTGAAGATATTCTAAGGAAAGTAGTGTCTGTAACTTTCATGAGTGGCATACATGCCATACATTTAAATCGCAAGCTGTTGTCATCATCCCCAGAGAATCATGGGAACTGTAGTTTATTAAGGCTGTATAGCACCGTAGCTCTGTGAGAGGCAAACTACAGTTCCCAGGATTATTTGGAGGCACGTGCAGTGTGTATGATGTGGGATGCAGGTGGCGCTGTGGGTTAAACCACAGAGCCTAGGACTTGCCAATCAGAAGGTCGGCAGTTCGAATCCCCGCGATGGGGTGAGCTCCTGTTGCTCAGTCCCTGCTCCTGCCAACCTAGCAGTTTGAAAGCACATCAGAGTGCAAGTAGATAAATAGGTACTGCTCCAGCGGGAAGGTAAACGGCGTTTCCGTGCGCTGCTCTGGTTCGCCAGAAGTGGCTTAGTCATGCTGGCCACATGACCCGGAAGCTGTACGCCGGCTCCCTCGGCCAATAAAGCAAGATGAGCTCCGCAACCCCAGAGTCGGGCATGACTGGACCTATTGGTCAGGGGTCCCTTTACCTTTACCTTTACAGTGTGTATGAAGGCAAGCTGGCTGGCAAGAGCTGCTGGAATCTGCCCCTTATGGTGAGTGTCTGAGCAGTAATACCTTTGCAGTTAGGAATCCTTCAAACTCGACTACTGAATCCTTCTATGCAGGAAGGAGTTTAAAGAACTTCCTTTCGTGGCTGACCCTTGCCTGAGCAACCAAGTCCTCTTGAGCTCTCGCATGTTCCTGCACCCTTGTTTCCAACCTCTTCCCCCTTGACTCTGGCTTTTGGTTTGTCCTTTGATCCTAAGGGGCTCTTTGGTCTTGGCTCCCCACAGTTGCTGCCCACAACCCAGGCCCCAATGCTGTGTGGCCCATAACCGCAGAAAGACCGAGCCACAATAATTTCCATTTATCTCTTACTCTTCTTCATTCATTAATCAGAGCAGCAGGGTGCTGACATAATACAGAAATTACAAACGAATACAATCAAAGGCACCATTCAAAACACAGATACAATTAAGAACGAAGCTTGATAAGTTTAATCTTAGGCTGAAAGATAGGGATTGGCCCAATCTTCCTACCTTATGTGTTTGTCGCGAACTGGGGAAAATTTTGTACACAACCACCGTGGGATAAAAGTGTAATAACTAACATTTTGTTAAGTAGAAAACCTCTTTCTCACTTTCCTTGAAGAGCTTCTATCTGAAAGTGAAGTGATTTGTTGGAGAATTTAAAATGGGAAACATGGATTCTTTGGTTGCAAGTTTCATCCTGCCCGGAAGAAAACACTTAAAATCTCAAAATTAAATTTTTAAAAACCCAGATTGTCTAGGAGTACCCGATATCTGTGATCATTAGGTCAAGACTGCCTAGTCATGAGTTTTGTATATTGCATCAAGACCGTGTGTTTATTATTGCTATCTATTCATCCCTAGTGAACAAAAACACAGAACACCCAATCTGTTTGTCCCTTTCAAGTTTAAAGGTTTTTCTGGCATGGGGTGGGGCATCTTTAATTTAGTAACAAGCCTCGAGGTGCAAGATACATCTGGAAAGAAACAAAAGCCCAGGGCCCAGCAGTACTGGGAAATTAAAACATTGGGTCATATTCAAACGGACTAGGAAGTCAAAGGTCAAGGCAGCATTAAATCATTAGTTTCCCAGCTGCCACCATGGCGTGGTGTTGACCTTTGATTTTGCAAGAAGTGGCCCATGCAATTTTCTGGTGGCAATCTGGCAAGAGCTGAATTTTCTACTCACACCGTAGCATTTCCTGCTGTGGAGTAACAATTAAAGCATCCAAAAACATGCAAGCACCAACAATTCCAAGAAGATTAAATTAATTTTGTTAACTTTTGAATTTGTGAATAAAATATATTGATTATCTCTGGTATGCTGGAGCTTTTACAAAACACACACAGCTGAATTTGCTGGTAGACCACTGGAATTGTGGAAGCGGGGCATCACTGCTATTTCAGCAGCAAGAGACATTTGAGTTCTGAAGCTATGAACTTCATATGTTGAGTTCCACTTTGTACAATATATGAACTATATGCAGCAGGTTGCCTGAACTGAGCTCAAAATAGTTCAAGCTAGAATACTATTATTCAAAATGCCTTCAGGGCCAGTTATAAATTTCTCCCCTCTTACTAAAATAAAGCTCTTCAAATGGAAAATAATATCATGTCCAAGATTTCTTTAAAATCATGTTAGATTGCAACAATTTTCAAAGAGTTTAATCCCCCCGTTTCTTGCTAAACAGCAATGTTCCTTTACCAGCTTTGCCTCTTATCAATAGCGACAGGCAGCATATCTTGGTGTCAACAGAGCAAAAATGCAACTTTTAAAATATTGAGATGTTTCAGATGAGAATTAGTCAAAGTCGAAATTTAAGGGAAGCATCCTCCGCGAAGCAACTCGAACATTTGGGACGCAAAAGGTGGGGCAAGAGTGGCCAAAAAGTATTTCGCGACAAATATCTGAGGTAGACAATGAAGGGTCTTAAATAATTTCTCCAGCCCCTTCCACAAAGGGAAAGCAAGCAGCAAGCCGGAGTACTAAACAACAATGATCAATGCAACAGCTAGAAAAGGGAGCAGAAGGTCAAAGGAAATGATTAATTCTGTGTAGATCATCAACAGGATGGGTCCTGGACTGGCTCACAACACCCAACTACCCTAATAAGTGCATCTGTTGACCGTCTTGGGAATACAAGACTGTGTTAGAGAGGACTCCCCCCCCCCACACACACACACAAACTATACTCACTCACAAGGGCCAGGTCCCATTTTGTTTCAGTAAGTAAAAAGTAAAATATTCCAGGATTAGGTCTTACAATTTAACCAACATCAGTACTCATTCGTTATAATAATTCTTGAACTCATGGAGCCCATTATTATCCTATTTGCTCTCTCATTTTACACATATCTTACTGCACTTCTGAATGCCTAACATTAGAATAACATGCCCTTGCTTTTCACAGCTTCTTGTTTGAATATCCATTGCTGAGAGGAGAGTCAGACTGTGCTGGCCCTGAAAGTTCCATTTTTTTAAGGTTTCTAATGTTGGGTGTGGTCCCTCTTCTGTTGCCCATTTTCTTAGAGATGCACATATACTGTTTAGCTATATGCTGTGATTATTTTACGTTGTTGGTTTTCGGAGTGGGGAGGTTTAAAAAGCACACACAACTGGATCAAGCGAAGAATGTCACCTGACTTCTCCAAACAAGTTTCTCTGCTAATGTAATGAAGCATAATCTTGAATACCAATAGCCTATGTTAAGATCTCTCTAGTATCTAGCAATTCTTTATCTCGCTTCAGATAACATGAATGCAATTTTTAGCACAGAGATCTGCAGCTTTCCAAAACACACTTTTTGGGGGACAAATCTAAAGTCGGATTTATTGCTTTTGGTTTATCAGCACTCATTCCTCATTAAAGCAAAACACCTATGTTCTACTTGTAACCACTACTTCCATAGTGTAGTCAAATTTGCTTATGATTTAGCCACGGTATGGCTCTGCTGCAACTAAAGGTATCTTTGTCCCACAGCAACTCTTAGCTAATAATCGTTTGCCTAGCAACCAACCCTACTAGAAAAAAATAGACGTATAAACTAAGAACTGCTAGAGGTAAAGAAAAAAGGGGGGAGGACAAATTACTTTTTGGTTGGCTATGTTCTGCATTATTAACATAAACAGTGAAATCATACCAATCTCCACCCGCCCCCTGGACTTATAAATGGCTGTGGATAATACCCAAAAAAGTAGAAATACATGCAGAGCTTCATGAACTAAGGTTTGCTGGAAATGCCGCTCATCTCCCTAGAAAATAAGGGATAATCCATGTCATAGCTGTCAACGTTTCCCTTTTCTTGCGAGGAATCCTATTCAGAATAAGGGAATTTCCCTTTTAAAAAGGGAAACGTTGACAGCTATGATCCATGTCAATGGGTTGTTTTATAGCCTTGCTATAATTTCTATTATATAAAAAATCAGGAATGTGTTACTGATGTCTCTGCCCCCCCCCTTTGTCTCTGCTTCAATATTTCATGTCCATTTTCTGTGATGGTTTTGTTCTACACTTGATTCTGCATTTTTAATTAAAAAATGGTAGCAATAATTGTTTCCTTAGCGTTATCCAAAGCAACCTCCTAAGTCAGAATGTTTAGCAAAGGGCCAATTCATTTGTGAACTGCCATGCAAGTGGCCAGGAATTTATTTAAAGCCGTGTGCATCTGAATACATGGGCACACTGAACTCTAAGGGTGCCAGAAGCATCCTTGGGATGCAGGAAAGAGCTACAGGAAGAGGCCTTCTCTGTGGCTGTGCCCAAACGCTGGAATTCCCTTCACCTGAAAGCTTGTTTGGCACCCTCTCGACCTTCCATTGTCTGAACAAGATATTTTTGTTGCAGCAGACATTGGGCCTGTTGGGTTGAGTGGTTTTAATAGGCCAATTTCCTGCTTAGGTGTTTTATAAGCATCTCTGCGGCTGTTGAAAGCTTTACAGTAGCAATTTTTGATGCTATTTTTGAAACAGAATAAGAGGACCCCTCAAAAGCACGCTCAAGAGTTGTTATCACTGCTGAAACTGACAACTTATCAAGATGGTACATATGAGCCATTTTGTAGAACGTGGGGACTTGTGACAATATTTGTCGCTTTAAAATGTAAAAACATAACAAATATACCATGTAGCATTCAATACAATTACTGGAATGAAGACAGTTGCTAAATTTGTGTTTGTACAAGTTTCCTATAAAATATTTAGTATGGATCATTACAATACATGTAATCATGTATGAAACAGTTGTGTATATTTGCAGTATGGCAAGTAGTTTTCCTTTGTGTTTTTGGTGAAAATTTGTGTTAAGCCACCATGAGCCTTCTGGCCACAATGGAAGGGTGTGGAGTGAAGATTTTCTAAATAAATGGCCATGCAGAGAAACCATTGGTGTTCAGAGACGCTGCCATTTCTGTGATCGTGGTTGCACATGGCATATGGTCTTGTACCCATATACACAATAATTCTGTTGGTTAATATATTAGCCCCAGCATTCTCTTTGAGTAGATCCCAACCATTTTTAATAGAAAAGTCAGTAAAACATTTGGATTGCTTCCTAACACAGGCCAGAACTCCAGCAAAAAGCAAGGTGAGTTCACTGTACAGTGGTACCTCAGGTTAAGTACTTAATTCATTCCGGAGGTCTGTTCTTAACCTGAAGCACCACTTGAACTAATGGGGCCTCCTGCTGCTGCTGCACCGCCAGAGCACGATTTCTGTTCTCATCCTGAAGCAAAGTTCTTAACCCGAGGTACTATTTCTGGGTTAGCGGAGTCTGTAACCTGAAGCGTATGTAACCCGAGGTACCACTGTATTCCTCACACCAGAGTCTTGGGAGGGGAGAGTTTGGGAGGGAGCTTTAGTCACTACCAGAAACATGCAATTTTGCTCCCAGAAGGCTGGTGATTTTTACTAGAGTATAATGAAAGCTAGTTTAACTGTATTATCGCTGCACCTAACCATGTGCCACCAAAGAAGCTTATCCTGAAGTGTAGTTTATATACATTTTATAAGTTTCCTAAATAAATGCTTATGCACACAGTCTACCACTAGAAAATGCACACCTTTCTGAAGAGCTTACTTCTTCTTCAGGTCAACACACATGCCAAACGTTGACTAAACGGCAACAAAATCTTCTTTAAAAATGATCCCAAATTGCTTCTTTTATTCAGACAGGCAAGATCAGGTCCGTATTCGAAGAGTGATGAGGAAGTATGTTGCATTCCCAGTTAGAAACTGATATCAAGAATGATAAAGGCTCATAAATATCTGAACTTAACCAGTCCGAGTTTGCATAATCTTCACAGTAAATGCAAAGGGGTGGGAATAATCATCCAGTCAGCTGAGTCACCTCCCAAGCAAGCATGCCAGCAGAACTCAAGTCTACAGGTCTCAAATTGTCAATACTTGTTAACGCTATCAATTTGTTCCCTTTTTTAAAGGGAGGGGCAGAGGGGAGAAAATCAGCCTATGTACTTCTAGGATAAAGATAATTAACTTTAAAATCTAATGTAAGCAAGATCAGCATTTGCTTCAAAAGGCACGTGAGAGAGAGGTGTCCTTCACAGACTACTTGAAAGGAAGGTGGTATCTCTCAGTAAGCCCAATCAATGGCTTTCTATCACAGGCATTTATATTGGTCATTTCCCGCTTGTACTATATCTGTGTAAATCAAAAGTTGTAGCTTGGAAAGGGGTTGGGAGGTGGGGGTGAACCTGGAATTTCTTGTGTGCTTGTAAAAAGGCACAAGAACCATTGTGGAGATCAGTAGGGTTTCAAGTTGCCCATGAGGCTTCACTATCTTGCTACGTAAAAAGTTTCCAAAATAGTGCAGTAACCAGATTTAGAACATGCCAGGTCCACAACAGCCTAACAAAGACTGCATTAACCATTGGGCAAGCAGAATTTACTGTTCTTAATATGGAGTGTAGGATATAAAGGATAGGATGGGAGGAGCTAAAAGCCATTAGAAGCCAAGATCAGGAAGCAAACACACCAAAGTTCACCTCCTCAAATATTAATCTCCACTCTAAGATGAAGTCAAGGAGAAGAGACCTTCAGGTTAATCAACAAATCTGCAACAATACAGAAAATACAAAGAGGAGGATTCAATCCAGGAGATGTTGCCAGTATAAAAGGTAAAGGGACCCCTGACCATTAGGTCCAGTTGTGACCGACTCTGGGGTTGCAGCGCTCATCTCGCTTTATTGGCTGAGGGAGCCGGCGTACAGCTTCCAGGTCATGTGGCCAGCATGACTAAGCCGCTTCTGGCGAACCAGAGCAGCACACAGAAACGCCGTTTACCTTCCCGCTGGAGCGGCACCTATTTATCTACTTGCACTTTGAACTGCTAGGTTGGCAGGCGCTGGGACTGAGCAACGGGAGCTCACCCCGTCGCAGGGATTCGAACTACCGACCTTCTGATCGGCAAGTCCTAGGCTCTGTGGTTTAACCCACAACGCCACCCGCGTCCCTGCTGCCAGTATACACTTCTCCAAAACAGTGTTTATTGGTTGGGTGATGGCAGCCTCAGCACTAACGCAACTTTCATTGAAAGGGTCTCTCCTTTTTCCTACATGAAAGCTTTGATAACAGGGAGGAAATGCATCTCCACCTATTTGGCTTGCTTTTCCCACACAGTCCACAGAGGGCAACAGAACTAAATCCACTTCCTTCCCCTTAAGCTTGATTGGCAGAGTATATGCCCAATTACAGACTTCACCTGGCAGGGCTGGGAAGTGTACCGTCTGAAACTTTTCAAAGTTTCTGGCACAGAATATCCTTCTGACTGAATTGCTTCTACAAGAGAAGCACCCACTGCACATTACTGAACATTTTGGTGGTGGTTGCCAACACAAAACTGACTGGCACACAGTATTTCATTTTAATGCAATATTGACAATATTGACTCTAGAAATGCAATGCTCCTGACATATAGATATTTTAATGGAATGATCCTTTGCATAATGAAAGATAGTTTTTATTGGTTTTTCTATTCCTCACCCTATGTTAGAAGTTAGAAATCTTACCATCTGCTAGGGTCAAATAACCAACCTACGGAAGGACTGGGGGTGGGGAGGGAAATCTAACCAACATGTGCAAGCTTAGAATTAGAATTGGTTCTACCAGAACTACATACATCTAGATTATGGGTAGGCAAACTAAAGCCCGGGGGCCAGATCTGGCCCAATTGCCTTCTAAATCTGGCCCGTAGACATCTGGGAATCAGCGTGTTTTTACATGAGTAGAATGTGCCCTTTTATTTAAAATGCATCTCTGAGCTGTTTGTGGGGCCTGCCTGGTGTTTTCACATGAGTAGAATATGTGATTTTGTTTAAAATGCATCTCTGGGCTATTTGTGGGGCATAGGAATTTGTTCATTTCCCCCCAAAAAAATATTGTCCAGCCCCCCACAAGGTCTGAGGGACAGTGGACCGGCCCCCTGCTGAAAAAGTTTGCAGACCCCTGATCTAGATCAATGTTTCCTTCCTCTTCTGTTCAACTCCCTAAGAAGAACTACAGCTTTTTTTATCTCATTGCCCCACCCCATCTCAAAATTCACACGGGCAACATAACTGGATGCATTTGACAACCACTGGTATTCATCATTGCCACTACTTAACTTTCTAAGGAAATGCAGCTTCCGGGTTTCCACTTAGTACACAGTTAAGATGGCAGACATTTAGATTGTGGAAGTATACACAAGATACCGAGGTGACACAGCAGCAAACTTATTCACAATTTCAAGCTTCTTGTTTGTTTGTTTGTTTGTTTGTTTGTTTGTTTGTTCAGGAACTAAGCTCTCTTGCCATGAACTTATAGTGTTGCATGAGGCAGGATCAGAATACAGTACAAGGTGACATTAAAGCCACATCATAAGCACATCAAAAGTTGCAGGGAGCTGGGAGCCAACCCATCGCAATACTTGTTTTAGTGCAATTAGCATACATTCAAGAGGCACAATTTCAGCGAAGATGCTCGAGCCAATCCATTCATAAGTTTAAAAGGTCACAACAGCTCTGGTCCAAGCAGGGATATATACATTCCAGGAAGTACGCGAAGAGGAGTTTCAATTGTTTTAAAAAACACACAGAGAGAACTGACTTCTGTTTCTCATTTTTAAGGGAAGGCTAGAAGAACGAAAATCCATGTCATTCTGAGAGTACAAATGTATCTAATCATGCTGGCTTCTAGAGCACAGCGTTTCCTCCGCTTTTCTTAAGAATTGGCAGACAACAGGGGTTTTGCACAAGATATTTGATGAAGTGCGTGGAACACAGCTGAAATGGGTATCTGACACAGATAAAATTAAACAGGTTGCAAAATCCAAGCAATACACAATATTTTGCCCTAATTCCCTGCTGGCTGCCATCAAGACTTTTATGTTTTTGACCGATTGCTCCTTTATACCTCAGAAAACATGCCAGCCTTTTCACCTCAGGAATAGCATAAAGCTAATGCATATATTAGGGACGCGGGTGGCGCTGTGGATTAAACCACAGAGCCTAGGACCTGCCGATCGAAAGGTCGGCGGTTCAAATCCCCGCGGCGGGGTGAGCTCCCATCGTTAGGTCCCAGCTCCTGCCTACCTAGCAGTTCGAAAGCACCCCTAAGTGCAAGTAGATAAATAGGGACCGCTTTCTAGCGGGAAGGTAAACGGCATTTCCATGTGCGGCGCTGGTGCTGGCTCGCCAGATGCAGCTTAGTCACGCTGGCCACGTGACCCGGAAGTGTCTTCGGACAGCGCCGGCTCCCGGCCTCTTGAGCGAGATGAGCGCGCAACCCTAGAGTCAGTCACGACTGGCCCTGATGGGCAGGGGTACCTTTACCTTTACCTAATGCATATATGGGGCATATGAGAGCCTGGCCATCTGAAAAATTATTGGGAGTTCACACTGCAATCTAAAGCAACACAATGAAGAGCATGGGGAAAGCAAAAGAAGAAGAAAAAGTGGCATATAGCCAAGACTAACAAGAGCACCCCACAATAAAAATGATACTAACTCATTTCCAATATATTCGTATCTTGGAAGTTGAATGAAATCCGTTCCGGAAGTTCATTTGACTTCCAAAATGCTCAGAAACCAAAGCGTGGCTTTTGACTGAGTGCAGGAAGCTCTGCAGCCAATCAGAGGCTAAGGAAGCCTCGTCAGACGTTTAGCTTCCAAAAGTAGTTCGCAAACCGGAACAGTCACTTCCGGGTTTGCGACGTTCGGGAGCCAAAATGTTCGAGAACTAAGCTGTTTGAAAACCAAGGTATGACTGTATTTAACACAACGGGCTGTGTTCAAATGAGATCCCTTCTTTTATGAAGCTAGACGGCAAACTCTGCTAGCATGCATCTTTGAAAATACATCTGTCCTCCTTCATGCAGCCTACTCCCATTTCTCCCGGAAAGCTGTGGCATTCTTTACAGCTGCCTCTTCCCCATCACTCTAGGACCAAGAAGAGGTGGCAGCAATGCTACCAACTCTGCCTCTTTCACACTAAAAACACCATTTATATGCAGAACCTGCAAAATATCCTCCTCGCACAGCCTGGTGCTCTGCAGCTGTTTTGAACTACACTTCCATCAGCCACGGGTGGCGCAGTGGTCTAAACCAGTGTTTCCCAACCTTGGGCCTCCAGCTGTTTTTGGACTACAACTCCCATCATCCCTAGCTAGCAAGACCAGTGGTCAGGGATGATGGGAATTGTAGTTCAAAAACAGCTGGAGGCCCAAGGTTGGGAAACACTGGTCTAAACCACTGAGCCTCTTGGGCTTGCCGAACAGGTCAGTGGTTCGAATCCCCACGATGGGGTGAGCTCCCATTGCTTAGTCCCACAGCTCCTGCCAACCTAGCAGTTCGAAAGCATGCCAAAAAGTGCAAGTAGATAAATAGGTACTACTCCGGCAGGAAGGTAAATGGCATTTCTGTGTGCTGCTCTGGTTTCGGTGTTCGGTTGCGCCAGAAGTGGCTTAGTCATGCTGGCCACATGACCCAGAAAAACCGTCTGCGGACAAACGGCAGCTCCCTTGGCCTGTAAAGCAAGATGGGCGTCGCAACCCCAGAGTCGTCTGAGACTGGACTTAACTGTCAGGGGTCCTTTACCTTTCCATCAGCCCCAGCCAGCACACATGTTAGCTGGGGGTTGATGGGAGCTATAGTCCAAAATAGCTGGGAGCCCAGCAGGCTGCCCAAGGATATACAAGCAGTGTAAGCTTTTTAATCTTCTCTTTCACAGTTCAACCAACTTTTCTCCAGAAATCAAGTTCTGCATCCAATGTACTACCCCTCTAAAAAGAGGATTAAAAAGAGAGTATAAAGGAGAAACAGCATAACCTAGAGTTAAGTACAGTGGCACCTCGGGTTACATACGCTTCAGGTTACATACACCTCAGGTTACAGACTCTGCTAACGCAGAAATATTACCTCGGGTTAAGAACTTTGCTTCAGGATGAGAACAGAAATCGTGCTCCGGCAGCGCGGCAGCAGCAGGAGGCCCCATTAGCTAAAGTGGTGCTTCAGGTTAAGAACAGTTTCAGGTTAAGAACAGACCTCTGGAACAAATTAAGTACTTAACCCGAGGTACCACTGTAGAAGTATCACTCTGGGTATTAAATTCACAAAGGAAAGGCCCTGGCTTCCCAGCGAAAGAAAACATTTTTTGGAAAGGGTGAAAGTTTCCAGTGGAAAGATTCTTCCACATTGCAATGTTAATTTTAGATGCCTTGATTATGCGTTTGAAAGACAGGGTATAAATCTAAGCAATTTTTTAAAAATGATCGTGAGGGATAAATCAACAGAGAAACCATGAAAAGAAACAAGGCTTGGTGTGCGTATTAAAAACCGACCCTGTGAATACAGGGCCAAAACTGGTTACTAGTTCCCAGTTACTAATCTGAAATAAAGCTAGGAGCACAGGAAAGTTAATTCACCTTAATAAATTTGTTTGTCTCTGAACCCCGAAATAAGATTTGGTCTACATCATAGCTCCATGATATAGGGCAGGAACGTGCAGACACAAGCTGCAGTTGCTTATTCAATTTGCTGATTAAGCTCCATTTTAAAACTTTCAGGCAAATAAGGAACGGGAAACTATGAGCCAACTTTAGCTACATGTTGTCGCTGGAAGATCCTCACTCAGAATCTGATTTACCAAGACAGATATGAGGCTTACTCTTTGAGCCCGAGGGAAATGTTTAACTCTCTCATTTTACACTCTGTATAATCAAATTGTTACTTTTTCACTAGCTCTTGTGGCTCTTGGGGTCACTTGCTATGATAGCTGGCACCATGCAGTCTTTTGTTTACCTAAAAAACTTGCGTGTTTCTTGGGGGGAAAGTTTGAACAATTCTTAAATTCTAGTGTCATGGTTTTATGGCAAGCTGTTTCAGGAAGCTACAGTGCTGGGTAGGCAACCTTGCGATACACGTTGACCAAAAATGAAGGAGGTGGCACAAGTTATCATAGCAAAACTGAAAAATAAAAACCCATGCTCATGGATTCGAATTCTGCAAACGGTGCACAACACATTCTGCATGGAGCTTCTGAGATGTGTGTGCCCAAAATAATGCGGAAATCGAGATTCAAAACAGGGACACAGTTACTCCATCATGCAACACTTCCATGAGAAAATATCGGAGGGTGGGTACAAGAGAGCACGCCAGAAAGAAATTTATTCCCCCTTCTTTGCCACCCCACTCCAACAAGAAAGGAAGAGAAGAGGAGTGTGTCTTTCCAGGGAACATCTCAGGTTTTTGTTTTGAGACAGAAACACTGCCCTGCGTAGACCCAAAGCTCTGTCACATCTAGGTAAAAAGCATTTGAAGACACCACAACTAGAATGCATCTACATATAGCTAAGCACTGTGCAAGAATGCTGCTTAAATAAACAACATTCTCCTCCTCCCTCTCCCCACCTTCACTGTTCAAGCTCCCTTTTAACTTACCCAAGGCAATCAGCACAACTTGAGATAAATATGTTTGTCCCTCGGATTAAAGGTATCCTGTTAAATGATGCTTATTCCCTGCCCACTGGCAAGCACAAAAATAGTATGAAATGGAAACACTGTGGAAAACAGTCACGTACTACAGACAGAAGCTCTAGCAGACTGGCCAGGCTTTCTTATTACATTTTATAACCCATCTTTCCTCCAGTGACCTCTCTTCTCCCCACTATCCTTACAACAACAGAGGAAGAGAAATTAGAATGAGGGCTAAATTATGCACACCTGGCCTAAGGTTGCCTGATGAGCTCCACAGCTGTGTGGACATTCGCACCTGGGTCATGCAGGTCCTAGTCCAGCACTCTCTAAAGAAGAGTTGCAGACATTGTAGAGAGACCAACAAAAGTCACAAACCTAGAGCATATGGAAAGTATTCCTGGTCCTTTTGTGCTAGTATCAATTTTTTGTTACCTTCTCTGACAGACTTACTGGGGAAGAAGCCTTCTATAGACTTGCATCTTGAGTAGACACTGAAAGAACTGCAGGGTTAAGTAAGGAATATTTCCAACTCAGGCATTTAGTTGTGGTATTTTGAAGAATTTCCTTAGCATGTTTGGTTTTTTTCTTCTCTATATTGCAAACTTAATGGCTGAATTCTGCAACACAATTGTTCAGTCTCCCAGATCAGGAACACCTTTCTCTTATTATTTTTAATTCTAATTACAATTTTCTCCACAATTGTTCATTTGGTACAACGAAAACAAGCTGTGAATTTACCTTAATCTTCCTCAACAATATCAAGCATTCTCTAGGGTTTCACTTTTGGTATTCAGAGTCATCTCTCAAAAAAACGTTTAAGATAGACGGGATGTACGTCAGACACATTTGTAGAACAGGAAAATGCTTCCTTCCCCCATTGCTGTTTTGATTCCCCCAAGTATTCAAAGTTTTAGCTCACCCCTTTAGCTCTGGATAAGGAAAGTCCATCAGGATAAGCGAAGTATTTAAACTGATCAATGTGGCTCACCAAACACAGATCAAGCCATTTCTCTCTATTGCCACTTGAAGACATGGCAACAAATGGTCAGTGTTAAGAATTGTCAGCTCCATGCAGTGAACAGCTGCCCATGAACAGATTCTAAAAACTGGCCTCCACATGGCAGCTGTGATGGGAGCAGTGGCCATCATAGGTTGTTTGAACATTAGATGGGGAAGGCAAACCTTAAAAATTAAAGAATGTTAATATCAGATTTGTATTGTGCTCAATATGCAACACAGCACATTCAAGTGCGTTTTTTCCACTACAGAGTTAAAATCCTCTTTTAAAAATAACATTCTCTACATGTTTATCTGCAAAAATCTTACTGTATTTGGGGGTGAGCGAGCATACCCTTCAGAAAGCGTGTTTAGGACTGCAACTTTAAAATATTACAGTGACAATAGTTTATATCACTTATTCACCGATTATCTGCTGCAGTTATTCTAGACAAGGTCTGAAAATCCAGAAATGGGACTTTTGCAGGAAGCAGGCAACAGAAGCATGAATGCAAAAGCAAGATGCAATGCAACTTAATTTTTCAGCATGGTACAAGATCTCAGTATCATTTGGAACCTAAGCTTCCAACCTAAGGTTCAGTTACAACTTCACATTCAAGAAACATGCCCAATGCAGCTATAGCAACAAGTATTTCCAGTTTCTTACTGTGTGCCCTTTTTAAGGGTAAACCAGTTTAAACTATAACTGAGAAGGTACTGAAAATATTTGCTGGGAAGAAGTGGGAAGAAGACATCAACAACTATCAGCAGAAATACTCCAAATACTTACAGCAGTAAGGAATGCTATTCTTGGTTGAGCTTTGCAGGCTTAAAAATTTGCATTTAAAGTTCCAAATGCCCTTCAGAGGCCCACAAAGAGACAGGAGTATTTGTTAAACATTAGAAAGCTCTGTGGGAGAACCAAGTGCTAATGAGGAGATTTTTGCATTTCCTCAAACCCTTCCTGAAAAAAAAGACTTCCTAAACGGTCCTTTTATTTACCAAATTCAGGCATTCTTTCTCATTCCCCCCCCCCTAAATAACCACACATAGAAATGGTAAAAAGTCACCCAGTTTCTTGGTATGAACAGGCTTGACTCTGCTAAGAACCAGTCCTTCTTAAAATACATTGGGGGGGGGGGTTAAGCCTAAGTAGTGCATGTACATAGCAATAATCAAGGGGAAACTTTGCCCACTCTGTCCTCAAGTCATGACTCTTATCTCCAAAGTAGTCAGGACCAGCTAAGAAGTTTGCTGGGAAGCAAGCTATCTTCTTAACAATGAAGCCAATGGAAAATTCCACTGTGGCACTACCGCCAAGAGGAATGTCGCAATGAGGAATGTCGGCTCACAAATTGAACTTCCAGCTCATGCAGTTGCTACTAGAATCTAGATTTTATTATTTGGGGATCAGAATGCCTACTTAATTACAACAGTAACAAATTGTTAGAATATAGATTTATGCCAAGTATGATTCTCTTCTTTTAAATAAATAAAAAATGCTAGTACTTGGGAAAAAATGGTACTAAATTGAGATTATCAATGTGCTGCAGACTTTTATTTATACATTTAATGCAACGTGATTATATGGCTATCCTTGCTTACAGTGTACAGGTGTAATTTTAAAGCGTTATAAAAATAACACTTATTGCTCTTGCTTTCTTATTTTGTTCCAACGATTGCAATTTTATGTTATGTGACTAATGGGAAGCTTGCCAGAATTCAAATTTAAGGGCATTTGGGTCTAGCTTTTGGTTTAAATGATTAGTTTATTAGGAGTGCAATTCTAAACGTTATGTTTTCCTTTCATTTTATTAAGTGTTGGATCCTGCTAACGAAAAGTTTCTTCGTGAGCAGCATAAAAGTCTCTCATCTCACTCAATCTAGGAACTTCCAAAACAGCATGTTCCTGGGTGCTTTTCAACACCATCATAAGTGAGAACTTTGACACACTACACAGCATTATATTTTTATAATAGGAAATTGATTTTAGGTATTATCCAGTGCTTAAGACTGAGGAGGCAATAAGCTCAAAAGGACCTCTCCTGTTATGCAATAATCTCAGGATCATTTCATTTTCATGTTTCCTTCCCAATCAAATAAACTCGACAATAGTGACTGCATTATTTTTGTTATTTTTTCTCTGCCCAGAGACAACCTCTCTAGACAACAGTGACAGGAATATTTTTGGAAACTGTGAACACACTATAAGTAGCACAATTATTATTTTTTTGAGGGGGGGCTGCAACACAACATACACACCAAAAAAAACTCACATGACTTATATTTTCTTTAACTAAAGAAAAGTTCAAACAGTGAAGAGTCTTGTTTAAAAATGAAAAAGAGCAAAAGTGAATCACCATAAGAGAGAGAGGGAGAGAGAGACTGAGCTTCAAAGCCATCTTGAAACCACATCCTCTGACCATGTAAGCCTTTGTCTATAACCCACATGTGCAAGCTCTAGCTGTTAAGCAGCAGCAAGAGAAAGATACTTTACATATGCTCAGAGGCATCTGGTTCCATAGGTCAGCCTTGAGTCGTATTACACCCTGGCAAACTTCTAGAGGCTACAATTCGGAGATTTATTTGCATGCCGCAATCCTCCACAAAATCCACACGCTAAGAGATGGTGACCCTTAATTCCTATTTCCGTAACAGAACTTGTAGCATTTCCATTTTAAGAACCCACAGCCTAAACTGCAGAGCGTAGACTGGCAAAGTTATCTAAACCACTATTGTCAAGAAAACAAACGGGGAAGGGAATCCTGAAGGAGCAGCTTTAGTCCATCTCAGGAGACAATCTTGCAGTGCTGGGAAGTCACAAAAAGGAACTTGCAACAAAGTGAAAAAAATGTGTCCTGTTTGCAGAGTTCACAGGGCTTCAACTGTCGGCTCTCGCACTTGATTCTGATTTCAGTACTGTGCGTTAAACTTGTTAAATTCATGCGCGCGCCCCCCCAACCAGAACACACACATCACTTGTTCTTCAGCATCCCGGTTTGCTCTTAAGAGCTCGAACCATCCTCTCTTGCCTGCAGCACATGCCCCCCCCCCAAAGCAGCTCTACTGCTTTGTACAGCATTATGGAGATTTACTCCAGTTAAGCGTGGACAGCTCCACGTGAACAAAGCATGCAAGACTCAGGAACAGGGAAGTAAAGGGCTGGAAGCAGCAAGCACACCGTGTAGGTGTAAAAAGGGGGAGAATTAAAGGAAATTAAGGTTGCCAGATGTCCTGGAAAGGAAGGGCAAACGCTCTTTTAAAAGGCGCGGGGAGGGAGGGGAGGAAATTGACAGCCCTACAGAAAAATAAATCCCATTTCAGTACAGCTACAAGACAATATTATGAGGAATAAATGAAGCTATAGAATAAGGGGAATTGCCAAATGCACGGGAAAAGTATACATTTCCTGCAAAAGACAAGCGGAACTTGTAAGAACCGCTATAAATTCTTAACAGAGCAACAATTTGCACAGGAGGGACACCTTATTTCGCAGCATTCCTCTTGAGGCTCTTATGGGCACAGATTCAAAAATAATTCCAATTAACACAAATCGGTTACACCTTAGCATCTTTGAGCCACCTTCCTAGAAACCACAAGTCAGATCAGAGGGAACAGTACAGTGGGTAATTTGTCTCCTTTGATTCACTCAGTGCACACTTGTGAACAAAATCCGGATTGATAGTTAAGTACAGAAACAGGGTCCTATATAGGACTATATAGTCCTATATAGTTAAGTACAGAAACAGGGTCCCATATAGTAATAGCTGTGAATTTAAGTCATGCAACCTAGTGCTGTTAACCAGCAAAACCAAAACGGTGTTCAAATATGCCTCTTCTGTGGGTGCTCTTTAATTCAGATCGCTCCACCCAGGGTGGAAAGAGCACAGCCGCAGATGATCTAAGCAAAGAGTAACACGTTTCCACGTTACATTATCTTCCATTTTAAAAAAAAATCCCTCAAAAAATCCCAGAACAAAGCAAGCAGCCATTTGAAGTTGATTTGGGGCAGGACTCCGGAGGGGGTTCTCAGATCAAGAAGCTGAATACACGCACGCGGTTCAGAGACTTTATTGCTTAATTTAACCCAATACGGTTATTCCAAGCTGCTCTCTATCCAATGCAACTTACAAAGCCCCAAACATCAGGGCAGGCGAGGGCAGTTTGCAAGACCCCCTTGAGCCCCGGCTCCTCTCTCCCTGTTGAACTTCAGAGGCGGCTTCTCTCCCCGCCTCCCCACCCGGTTCAACATCACTCCCACAAGGCGATTCGGATCAAGGCACAGGAGCCAACTCCTAGGGCTAACCCAATAAAATATTTGAGGGTGCCAACCCCCCCAAAAAAGTTAATAGGCACTGCCATTCAAGTGGTGTCTTGGGATCGATTAGGCGAGGCGAGGATTCCCTCCCCCGGCCCCCAAATGCTCGATTCCATTTGGCACCCCTGATTCGGATCAAGGAGTCGAGACGAGCCACTCACCTCGTCGTCGTGGTGCTGGCAGTAGTTGACCCGGTCGGAGAAGACGGAGGAGAGGATGGTGTAAGGCGCGGCGGAGTAGGGCTGGCTGAGGGCGAGCTGCGCGGCCGCCGAGGCGGGCCCGGCGCCGGTGGAGGCGGGCGGCCCCGGGCCGAAGCGCTCGATGAAGTGGTCCTTGGTGAGGCGGACGCGCTGGTGGGCGCGCACGCAGTTGTCGCACAGGTGCTCCTGGCAGTCGAGGCAGCGCGAGCTGGCGGCGTTGCCTTCGTCGCACGAGCTGCAGCGAGGCTCGCCCTGGCGGCTGTGCGGCCGTCGGAGCAGCAGCGAGGAGCCGCCTCCGCCGCCTCCCCCCGACGACGCCGAGCCGGCCACGGAGCCCGGCGACGAGCCGCCGCCGGCCGAGGCGCGGTGTTGCTGCTGCTGCTGCTGAGGCGCCGGCTGCTGTCGAGGGTGGTGGTGGTGCCGGTTGTTGGTGCTGCTGTTGCTCCCTCCGACGACGCCGGGTCCGCCGGGGCGCCCGTTGTTCTTCTGGTCCTCGGCGGCGGCCGCCACGACGACCACGTCGAGCAGGTTGCTGAGGAGGAAGTTGGACGAGGGCAGCGCGTCCATGCCCGACGGCTCCGAGATCACCACCTTCTGGTCGCAGATGGGGCAGCGCAGCTTGAGAGAGTCCCCCGCGGCAGGGTGGCGCTGCGCCTCCAGGCACTGGCGGCAGAAGGCGTGCAGGCAGGGCAGGACGTGCAGGCGCCTCGACGGGGCGCACGAGGAGGACGACGAAGACCCCCCGCCGCCGCCTCCTCCTCCACCCCCTCCTCCTCCTCCAGACGAGGTGGAAGTCTGCGAGGACGACGACGAGGTGGACGAATTGGACGAGACCGGAGCCGGCGAGCCGCACATCTCCTTGCACAGCGGGCAGATCTGGAAATCCGACTCGGGGAACGAAGCCATTGGGGACTGCGGGGGGGGGGGGTCCGGGGGAGGAGAGAAGGGGGAGGGGCACCGGGCTAGCAAGGAGGCCGCATGAACCCCGGCGAGCTGCGGAGACCCGCTTGGCGAGCCCCGGTGGGTGGCATCAAGGAGGCGCGGTGTGAGGGCGCTGCTCCGAGCTTCCTCCTTGCGGGTTTGGCGGGCCGGTGGGTCTGGCCTCTCCTCCCTCCGGGCTTTCCCGTCCGCCGCCCTCTTTTAAGCTCCTTCAGGGCCCGGGTCTCTCTCCCTGCCGCGCCCCGCGACTGGCTGCGCGCTGCTGCTGCGTCTTAAGCCGTTTCCGAGCCGCCGTCGCGCCTTCCTCCTTCCCTCCCGGCGCAGCGCTTCTGGGACGGCGGGGCGGGCGACCGAAGCTTTCCTGGTCTGGAAAGTGCATCGGCGCCTTCGCGTTGAAATCCAGCGCGGAGTGCACGTCGCCGGGCGATTATTCTTCCTCCTCCTCCTTTTTCTTCGACCAGGGAAAAAACAACAACTAAATAATGGGGAGTGGGGAAGAAGTCTTTGAACCCAGGACCTCTTTCCGCCGGTCTCAGAAGATGGGGAGAGCTGGGCCGAGGGGGGAAATGTCGATGGAGAAGAGGGAGGGAGGTCTTTGGGTTCACTTCTTTCTTGAGGGACTCCGGGAAAGGCGCAAGTTGTTGCCCAGGCAGCCTTCTCCGGCCCCGATCCTCGCACGCCGGCCCCGCCACCGCATGTCGGGAGAAGCTGGAAGGAGAGAGAGATGGCGATCCGGCTTGCGCAGCAGCTTCTGGGCAGGCGGGCTCCCCAAAAGAGAAATGGTGTGTGCGCGCGCGCGCGGGGAGAGGAGGGGAGGGGTGGTTGCGAATGAATGAAATGAATGAATGGAGCGGAGCGCGCGATCTTACGCTAACGAGCTTGGCGTCTTGCCTTTGGTCCACGCCTTCCGCAGGTCTCGGGGGAGATCGGGCGATCGCATCGATCAGGTCCTCGCCTAAGATCTCCCGGAAAAAGAACACAAAACCCCAGCAACCGCCCACGCGGTCTCTCTCGGGCGCACACGCGCTCAGACCGGCGAAAGCCGGGGAGGAGAGCAGCAGTAGCGGCAGGTCCCGGCCGGCCGGCCTGAATTATTCATGGAGGGCGTATTATATTCACTCGCGCAAATTGGAGCGGCGCTGCAATGCTATCCGAGTGGCCCACGCTCACCCAACAGGATCCACCCACCCCCTTCTTCGTCTCCTCTCTCGTGTGTTGTTTTTTTTTAAGCGCCCGAGCCTCGTCAGTATCCAAGATCACATTTCCTTTGTCATTGCGCCCCTTCGCGTGGTCTTCTGAGGGGTGTGTGTGTGTGTGCTTAAAATCCTCTTTCTTAAAATAAAATAAAAATGGTGCTTTCTGTTCTCAGAAACTCACGGAAACAGAAAGGGAGAGCCGGCAGCGGGTTTGAATTAGCAGCAGTTACGCAGCAGCATGGAGGTCCCGCGAATGAAAGACCAAATGCATTTGATTCCAACAGAGCCAGCGCGCTGGAGAATGGGTGGTTTCTCTCTCCTTCCTGTTTTATTATATTTATTACAGTAGTAGTATTATTATTATCTCCACCACCCGGTGGATTTAGGGGAGCAACGTGGTTCTCGCCGGGCGCCGATCTGCTCGCATTCCTGGTCCGCCTCTTTCAGGATGCGTGTTATTGAAACTGATCTAGAGTTCGGAATCCTTTTAATCTCCAAAGGAGCGAACTCACTTCCGCCTGAGCGCAGAGGGGGTGGCTAGAGGGAAAGGAGGGGTGGGGGTCTCAAAAGCAAACAGGAAACATTAACCCTCTTACTACCGCTGCCTTTTGTGTGCTGTTGGCTCTTTCCAGGGCAAACGGGGAGGTTCTTGAAGCTTCTAGTAGCCAGGCGTTGCTCCTCGACTGGAATAAAACTTGCCTTGTTTTAATTCGCTTTTCCCTAATTTTTTTTTAAATTGAGATAGCCGGCATAGGAAGATTTGGAGCTGGCATCAAGGCGTTAAATTAGCTGTCCCCCTTCCCCGTCCAATTTTAAATTTTTGTTCTTGGTTTTTCACACACCCACGCTTTTATTAAAAGTTGACGCCACCCTCATTGTTTACTCAGAAGTAAATCTTGTTAGTTTTCCAGCAAACTTAGTCTCAAGTAACAGTGTACAGGCTGCAGCTTAAAGGCACCAAGGAACCAGTTTTATAGAGGGTTTTGTTTTAAATGGAAAACAACACCTTTCAAATCCCTTCCATGTAAAAGCACATGATTCTGTCCTTTCCAGTAATCTATAGATATAAGTTTCTGAGGAAACTCCTAAGAGCTACAAAATAGCTAGCATTTATGAAATACATCAGGAAGATCTCATATTTGGGGGGGGGGGGGAGGGCAAGCGGGGTTAATTCAGTCAATTCCATGCAAGAAGGCTTTTGCAAATTTGTGTTATTCTGAAATGAGGTCTGTCATCTGATTAAGTAAATCTTACTGGGTTGATTGAGGAATTTCTGCAATTGTTAATACAATGAATTTGCTTGTGAATAAAAACATTATTCTGAAAAATGTAGAAGCATTTCCTGACAGATGATATGCACACATATCACAACCACCATCTTAGAAGAGGTATTCCCTTCTCCATGAGAGTAAATGAGGAAGTCTTCTTTCTAAAATGGTGCCTGCCAACCATGGTGTTTATAAGCACAGTACTTGAGTTAAAAATAAACTTTTTCTTTAAAAATTTATAAAAAATAGTGAGTCATTAAGGGTATGTCTTAAAATATTTTCAGTTCATTAATTGACTTAACACTGTACCAAACCAGTAATATTTGAGGGTTTAGGTATGCTTTACCAAACAAAGTAGCATATATGAATATTTACTTTTAGTACAGGAAATTAAGTTGTTTGACAGGAATTGCAAAAAATTGAATTCTTTTCATAAAATGTTGACAAGCAAAAATTACAACCACTAAATTAAAAAGACATTAAATGAAAACACTTTCAGTATGATTCTATACATGTTTACTCAGAAGTAAGCCCCACTGATTTCACTAGGGCTTTCTCCCAGGGAAGTGGTGTTAGAATTGCAGCTAAGTGTGTATAGGATTGCAGGGTTAGGTCCCAAGCCTGAAAGAATTTAAGGCTCCAGTCCTGCACATAATCTAAAAGTAAGCACCAATGAACTCTTCTTGTGAGCAGATATGAATCTCTGGCGATCAGTTGTAGCTGAGTAAGATTGTCTTCCATGAACATGGTCTTAACAGTGAGTCCGTAAGTGGCTGTGGAGGCCAATTCTGGATCCACAAATCCTTCCACAGTGGGGACATAGGTTTCTGGACAGGAGCTGATCATGGTGAGGGTTTGTCAAACATGCCTTCCTCTTAGCTTGTTTCTCTTTTTCGTCCTTAGTTCGAGTGTCTTCAAAGTCCACCACACCTTTGGTAAAGGCTGTTCTCCAATTGGAGCGCTCGCAGGCCAGTGTTTCCCAGTTATCAGTGTTTATACTACATTTTTGTAGATTTGCCTTGAGAGTGTCTTTAAACCTCATTTTCCATTCTTAAGTTGGGAATAGAGTAGTTGCTTTGGAAGACGATAATCAGGCATCCGAACAACATGACCAGTCCAACGAAGTTGATGTTTAAGAATCATTGCTTTGACACTGATGATATTTGCTTCTTCCAGTACACTGGCATTAGTTCACCTGTCTTCCCAAGTGATGTGTAACAATTTTCAGAGACACCGTTGAAGGAATCTTTTGAGGAGTTGGAGATGAAGTTTATAAGTAGTCCATGTTTCACAAGTGTACAGTAAAGTTGGTAGTACAATAGCTTTGTAAACGAGCATTTTGGTTTCCCTGTGAATGTCCCGCTCCTCAAACACTCTGCACTTCAACTGGGAGAAAGCTGTGCTCGCAGAGCTCAGACGATGCTGGATTTCTTATCCCCATTTATATGAATAAGACAGTGCTGTGGTTTCAAATGCAAATATATGTAGCTGTCCATTAATTTTCATTATTGTAATTTACATTATGTCTTTAGAATTGAAGTACTGGTGCCCTGTGGCACAAAATAACGTGTTTGCTGTCATGTCTGACTTAGTATACAAGACAGCTCCCTAGGCTCCTATTTTCAGTACCGAAATACAAAAGAAAATAAGGGAGTCGTTTTATTATTTTTCATAAAATCAATACTTTATTTAGTCACTAATTTCGGAGCTCTGAATATATGCTTGCAAATTGCACAAAGACACCTATGCTGTAGGTTCCACAGTACAGAATTCTATTGAATTAGCATTAACTTTTACTTGAAATCTATACTTTGATGACATGGGCAAGTGTGTCTGAGGTGCCGTTACTGGATTACTCATGCATATAGCATATATACCTCTCAGAGTTTCAGCCAAGGGGGGGTTGTTGTCCTGCATGATTGTCACCTGAAGGATTGTAAATGCTGTTCAGTGCCAAGAGTTATATTAACTTGCTCTAAACTCAGCAGTTGCTCAGGTTCGCCACTCGCTTCTTCTACAGCAAATGGAGAACTTACATGTTCATTATGATATTCAAAACTATCATTTTCTTACCTCGGAACTTCAGGCAAGATGACGACCAGAGGAGGGCAACCAAAATGGTCAAAGACCTGGAAACGATGCCTTATGAGGAATGGCTAAGGGAGCTGGGCATGTTTAGCCTGGAGAAGAGGAGGTTAAGGGGTGATATGATAGCCATGTTCAAATATATAAAAGGATGTCATATAGAGGAGGGAGAAAGGTTGTTTTCTGCTGCTCCAGAGAAGCGGACACGGAGCAATGGATCCAAACTACAAGAAAGAAGATTCCACCTAAACATTAGGAAGAACTTCCTGAAAGTAAGAGCTGTTCGACAGTGGAATTTGCCGCCAAGGAGTGTGGTGGAGTCTCCTTCTTTGGAGGTCTTTAAGCAGAGGCTTGACAACCATATGTCAGGAGTGCTCTGATGGTGTTTCCTGCTTGGCAGGGGGTTGGACTCGATGGCCCTTGTGGTCTATTCCAATTCTATGATTCTATTCTATGATTCTATGACCCTAAAACTTTGAATTCTGGAATTTAAATTGCACTTTTATTCATTAAAGTTTCCCCCCTCTTATTTCTTTCACTTTTTAAAATGTGAACCCTAACACCAAAGCAATATACATTTGGAATCTGGCTCTCAAATGAGAAGGGTGTCAATAACACAAAATCTCATAGCTGAAGATGCTTATAAAAAGCAGAGGAAGTTGTTTCGGTCTGTCAGGAAAAAATCAAAACAGGCAGACAATTTATTATTAAGACCAAAAAATAAGTCACAAAATAGCCTGATGAAGAGCTCTGTGAACTCCAAATATTGCTCATTATTTTGTGACATTTTGGTTGCTTGCTTCTATGTTATCCTCATGCACTCATCATCCTCTGCTTCATTGCTAATTGCTTAATTAATTTGTCAGCCAAATTTTCCTCTTTCCTTCCTCATTAACTGTGTTCAAGGCCACTGTAGAGGACCCAGAGGACCCTGTAGTGCCCAACTAGGTAAGAAGCTATTGCAACTCACAAGTGTCTGCTAAAAGCAAAAGCATGCGCAAAATATGGTCCGAAGCTCAACATAAAAAAACCTAAGATCATGGCCGCTGGTCCCATCACCTCCTGGCAAATAGAAGGGGAAGAAATGGAGGCAGTGAGAGATTTTACTTTCTTGGGCTCCGTGATCACTGCAGATGGTGACAGCAGTCACGAAATTAAAAGACGCCTGCTTCTTGGGAGAAAAGCAATGACAAACCTAGACAGCATCTTAAAAAAGAGACATCACCTTGCTGACAAAGGTCTGCATAGTTAAAGCTATGGTTTTCCCAGTAGTGGTGTATGGAAGTGAGAGCTGGACCATAAAGAAGGCTGATTGTCGAAGAATTTATGCTTTTGAATTATGGTGCTGGAGGAGACTCTTGAGAGTCCCATGGACTGCAAGAAGATCAAACCTCTCCATTCTGAAGGAAATCAGCCCTGAGTGCTCACTGGAAGGACAGATCCTGAAGTGAGGCTCCAATACGTTGGCCACCTCATGAGAAGAGAGGACTCCCTGGAAAAGACCCTGATGTTGGGAAAGATTATTTCAAGGAGAAGTGGACAACAGAGGACGAGATGGTTGGACAGTGTTCCATGGGGTCACGAAGAGTCGGACACGACTAAACAACTAAACAACAACAAATCTTACCATGTAAGGAAGATACCAAGGTGGAGATAGGGGTGAGAAAGAGCTCTTTTGCGACTGACAAGTCTAGTTTGTAACCACAGGGAATGGTTTCACCAGGGGAAGGATGCTGAAGGAAATCAAATTGCCTTCTCTCCCTTGTTTCTTGCTGTTTGCTAGTTCTGTCTCCCAGAAGCAGTACTGAAATACTTTTGATGGAGTTAGTTGGAGGCTTTTTCTTGTTCTGTGGTTGCTAAACCTACATTGTTTAGTTCATTCTAATCCTTAAAATACTCATTCCCTTATTTACTCATAATTTCTTCCTGACAGTCTGTTTACATCTGTTCCTTAAATACTACTGTTTAAATCTATCTCAGGTTATTATTATTACTCGGTCATAATTTGAGTATAATATAATTTCTTAACTTCTCTGTGTGTCTTTCACACAGTCCCTATTGCCAGTTCGTGCTGTAGCATATTGTAGTGTGCATTGCAGTTGTGATATATTTTTTACCTTTTATTCTGTCTCAAGTAATTTTTAATGTTAATAATAATAATAATAATAATAATCTTTTTGTCTGTGTCACTGTTTCTGTCACACATTATTGCCTGGTATTTCACTGTGCGTGAGCACTCACAGCTGTAAGTAGCAAAGCAGCACAATACAGTATATAGATCCTGCATTTATCATAATATGAAACACAGAGTCATACCCTTAACTCTCTTACATTGTTTCTGAGGCATGTACAAGTTGCTGGGTTGTCCAGTGAAACCAGCTCTGGATTTCTCTTGTGACCTGTTCTCTTCAGTTCTGAAGACTACACTTGGCCAAACCAGTTTTAAACTGAGCTTGTTCTTCCGCTATTCCGTGGACACCTACCACATTTTTGTGAGATTCTATCAGCTGAACAAAATTCCTAGCTCATTGCTTTAGCAGAGAGAGTACAAAGTTTCCTCCTACATGGTAAAATGGATAGCCACACACCCGTCATTTAACAAGATGAAATAAATACCACCCAAAGTGCCTGTCTCAATACACTCATTTCTTAAGGCTTAGTCACTTTTCGTGTGTGGTTGCCCTAACTGTTCACCCATAAAAGTAGTTTTTCCTCCAGGGAATGGTAATAACCACAATCCGTAGGGTTTTTTTGTATGGGCAATCTTCACCATTAAATTAGGTTGCTACCAGATAGCCATAGACTTTCTTTGGAATATTATTATGATTGTGGTCACACGTATAATTAGAACAGGGTTTTCCAAACTTGGGTCTCCAGCTGTTGTTGGACTACAACTCCCATTATCCCTAGCTAGCAGGACCTGTGGTCAGGAATGATGGGAATTGTAGTCCAAAAGCAGCTGGGAAAACCCAAATTAGAACATGCTTTAGGCATGATCTTGAATAGTTTCCATAAACCTCATGGGCTACACCTTTGGTACTGAACATGGTGGTTTAGGCACCTCCAAGGTGTCCAATCTCAACAAAACATGGAACAGCTGCTCTCAATTTGCACTTTACCCAGTTTTTAAGGTCATTATCATGGCAGTGCAGTGGTGGCCCCTCAAAATCTTGGGCAAGGAGGATCTGTTTCCTCCTATGTCTGGTTGAATAAGTTTGGTATCACAGTCAAAGAGACCCACATCTCTTTAAGTGAGACCTTTGATTGAGTGGTAATAAAAGTACATTTAAGGGCAATATTCAAGTGCCTACGCATAATTAAGTTTGGTGGAGTTCAATCAGACTTATTAGCCTCAGTATGGTACCAGCTTTATTCAATTTACAGCTGTGACGTTAACATATGAGAGTGCTGGAGGTGAAATAGTTAAACAAGTTACCCAATCAGAACCCAGGGGGGTGGAGTCAGAGGGACTATAAAACCATCTCTGGGAGGGGTGAAGGGAGGAGTTTGTTGGGAGTTGGGTGGTTGGTTGAATGGAGTGGGAGTGAATGGGAATAGAGTCTGTGGGTAGGTTGAGTTAGCATAGCGAAATAAGCTGAGTCAGGAACAGTTAGGGGCTAGGAAGACAAGTAGATATCTGAGAGGTGGTTTAGTGAGTGAGAGCAGGTAGCGGAAGTTATAGGTCTGGATAGGCACCCCATGATTGTAATTGACCGATACCATTTATGAAACCACACACTTTTTTAATTGCAATAAATAAACAAGTTTATGTTCCAATTTAACCCTGACTGGACTCAGTATTGTCCCAGGTAGGGCCTGGGTGGTGGCAGCGAGAAATAAAGTGGTGGCACAGGGATCAATAGACTGTGAAACATCTGGGGATCCTGTGTGATCACCACAACAGCATAATCCAATGCATGTACCGGAGTGCAGTTGGACTTACTAGTTTATAATCCTCCTATCCATGCTTTCCTGGGTGTAAACCCTATTACACTGAGTGGGGTTAATTCTGAGTAGGATTATGCAAAAACTGTGCCTGGAACAGCCTTTCCCCAACCTGGTTCTTCCAGATGTTGTTTGGGTACAACCTATTATCTCTGACCATTGGTCATGCTGGCTGTGGCAGATGTGAGTTAAGAGTTGGAAGAAGACTTAGAACGATAGCATCTGCATAAACTGTGTTAGTTTCCCCAGCACAATTCTATGCACAATTACTTATAAGTCCCATTGATTTCAATGGGCATTACTCCCAGATAAGTATGCATAGGACCAGCTTGAGTGAGTACATATACTTTACAACACAATCCTATGTCTACACATAAGTAAGTCCCATTGAATTCCATGGAGCTAACTCCCAGATAAATTAAGTTAGGCTTAATTAGCTTTGGTTGATTAATTAGTGGAACATATTTGAATAACTTGGGTGAGGTTGAAGCAAACACCTGTATCTTTTTAAGATGTTTTGACTTTGGTATTTTACGTATTTATTTACATACATGAATGTCAAATATCACAGTACTACCATATGGAATTTAAAAATAAAAATAGTAAAAATGGCTTTTCTATCTAAACATGAGTGGCAGCTTTTACCTATGCTGTTGTAAGTTGTCATAGACTTCCTTCCATTTCCTCAAAAAGGCATTGCGCTTCTGTTAATATGCGAATTTCATTTATTTAAATTTAATCAGTAAATTGATTAAAAGACAGGTGATTAATCAACTTCAGATCTTTAACTGGTGGACAGCTCTTGTTAGTACAGTTATTAATCCATGTACAGATTGCAAAGTGAACAATTAGTGCTATAAAATCAATTTCTGGTCCAACGTCCAAGAAATGATTATTTTCTCTGTGGAACAATATCTCTCGGAAAGGAATATTTTACCATTCCTTCTGTATTGTAAACTAATCTGATACTTTTGCATGCAACTGCAAATCCAACTAAGAATGTGAGAAGAGAAGAGAAGCCTTTCAGGAAACAGAATTAAATAGCAAAATGGGCATTTCAGGAAACTTTCCCAAGCCTGGGGATCTAGTGCAGGTGAAGCTCAATAGAGAAGCAGGAAGCCAAGGAAACAGATGTGTTCCTTAAGGTAATCTTAAGGTTTGTGAAGGAAATCATGTCAACCGAGAAGGCAAAACGCCTGCCTTTCCCCCTTCCCTAACGCTGTATGCATGGAACTTCAGCTCAACTCCTATGAGTAGCGTTGCCAACTAAGCAGAAATAAAGTAGCTTTAATAGAAGCTTGATGGGCAATAATCAGATTTTTGTTTACACAGGGAGAATGAATACTTATTGCTCACTACGTATGTTATTTCCATGCATTGCAGTCACCAAGTTCCTGTGAAGAGAGAAAAGAAGGATGCTGCCTTAGGTTGGATCTTCCTGGCTGTTGAGACACCTGCATGCTGATCATGTTAAGAACACTGCTAAGAGACAGGGCTACAAGGGCGGGTTCAAAACCTGGCTACTGTGTTTTTTTTTGTTTTTTTTTTTGCAATTGGAATCTACCTTAAATCATGGGTGCCTGCAGCTCAATCCTCTGGAAGTCTCCTTGCAAGTTAGTCCCACTTGAGTTCTCTATGGTTTTCTCCCAGGTAAGGCGATAATGAGGATTTAAGCTTCAGGACGTGGGTGGCGCTGTGGGTTAAACCACAGAGCCTAGGACTTGCCGATCAGAAGGTCGGCGGTTTGAATCCCCACAACGGGGTGAGCTCCCGTTGCTCGGTCCCTGCTCCTGCCAACCTAGCAGTTCGAAAGCACGTCAAAGTGCAACTAGATAAATAGGTACCGCTCTGGCGGGAAGGTAAACGGCATTTCCGTGCGCTGCTCTGGTTCGCCAGAAGCGGCTCAGTCATGCTGGCCACATGACCTGGAAGATGTACACCGGCTCCCTTGGCCAATAAAGTGAGATGAGCGCCGCAACCCCAGAGTTGGTCACGACTGGACCTAATGGTCAGGGGTCCCTTTACCTTTACTGAACCCCAGAGTCGTTTGTGACTGGACTTAACTGTCAGGAGTCCTTTACCTTTACTGAACAGGGATTTGAACCTGGATTTCAACATCCACCTCTAAATCTAACATTGCAGCAGCTTCTGAACCACAAAGACTGTAAGCTGCATTCAGTTCTGGGACACCGTGCACCATTTTTATTGGTGCCTTTTGGAGCCATAGTATGTTTTCCGGAAGTTGCCGGCGACCCAGGCTTTAAAGTAGGTTCAACGCTGCAGGGCCTAACAAGATTAATTTGGGTGGCAATACATCAGTAGGAGATACTCCTTCATTTACTTGCATAGGCAGGCGTACAATCAGGACAAGTTGCCCATCAGCTTTGTCCCAGGGGCCCTTGGTGCAGCTTATTTTAGGTGTGTGGGCAAACTTCAGGATTGCAGAATCTATATTGTCTCTACAGATCTAGCAACAAGAGCCAGGTGCAAAAAACAGCAACAACCCACCCCAATAGATTTAAAATTAAAGAACCCCCAACCCAGGAATTGGTTTTGAGCCCCATAACTGAACAGAGCTCACGGTTCTTCCGCACAAAAATTCACCCCAAGCTTTATCCATTTCAGCAGAATCATTTAAGGTGCAGTGCGGGAGTCGTTGCTACCATTGTTAAACAGTTGAAATTATTGCTGCTCTATTGCAAACCAGACCCAGAGCTATTTTTCAGGGCAATCTGACTCTTATCAGTTTGTTTTCGATACATTAATGCTAGCCCTTGAACCTGGGATTTTTCCTATTATCTCCCCTCTCCACTTTTCTGGTAACGATAGCTAAGTTTGCAGCTGGACCTTGCAAAGCTTAATTAACTTGCAAAGGAAGAACAAGGTATATTGAAGGAAGCTCAGCTGTTCTTGCAGACTAAATTTCCAGTGAGAAACTTGACTGCAAGAGTGAGAACTTTGTGGCACTTAGTAGCAAATGTTTTCTATGCAGGCACCTTCTGGAGCCACACTGTCTGATGAAACAGACAGAAAGAAAAAGAGCGAGATACAAAAAAAATCCTGTTCAGGAAGGGCAAATTAACCCTCTTGCTGTTTATATATCCACACCCACCCACCCCTAGTAGTGTTATAAGACTACAGTAGAACCTCTACCTATGACCACCTCGACTTGGGCCCGATCCAAGTTGTGACTGCGGCAAACCTGGAAGTAAATACCAGGTTTGTCGCGATTCGCACACGCACAGAAGGGGCGTCTGCCCTTTGTGCACACGCAGTAGTGACTGCTGCCGTCTGTACATGTGCAGAAGCGCGCTGCCGCCAAATGTGCCTTCTACCAGCGATCCGGATTGACTTACGGACAGACCTCCGGAACTTATTACGTCCATAAGTAGAGGTTCCACTGTATCTAATATAGGGTGCTCAATGCTTTTGGGCCTGGGGGCACATTTGAAAATATGTCACAAGCACCACAAAATACCCATTTCACAGAAAGAAAGATGGCGATGCTCAGAAATGCCCATGGCTCAAAAAACAGGCAAAAACACCCACACCCCTTAATACAAAGCTCTGATTAAAGAAAGCTGGTGACATTTGCAAAGCAACCCCCCTCAATTTGTTCTGGTTTTTTTTAATGGTATATGTCAAGATGGTTATCTGAGGGCATTGTGGTGTCTGAGTCTTAAGGACTGACCCTTAAGAAGTATGCAACAACGGCAGCAAGGATACTCATCGCTAAACATTGGAAAACACAAGATTTGCCCACGCTGGAAGAATGGCAGACGCAACTGATAAGACTACATGGAACTGGCAGAAATGACAGGCAGAATCCGCAACCTGGGAGAAGAAGCAGTGGAAGAGGATTGGAAAAAATTTAAGGACTATCTACAAAAATACTGTAAACTGTATGAATGTTAAGAAAGTGAAAGAGTAAAAATAAGTGTGGCCTCAGTAAATTAGTCAAAAAGAATGTGAGATTATAATGAAATCTGAGTCTAAATTAATCTCTGAATAATATTATGTTTAAATCAAGGTTGCAAATTCGTTGGAGGTAAATACAAAATGGGAAACATAATAATTGGAAAATATAAATAAGTATCTGAAATAAGGTGATAAATTGCTGTCTAGAACTTTTTAAATTTGGAAAGCAGGAACGGAAGATGTGAGGAAGTCCAAATAGTAAAGATTCGGACTAGGATGTAATATTCTTGTTTTTATATATTTTTTCTGTATGCTTTTTCTTTGTATGTCTTTTTTCTTTTTCTATGTATCTTGAAAATCTTGAATAAAAATCTTAAAAAAAAAAAAAAGGACTGACCCTTAAGAAGTAATCATCATAGAAGGATCACAGCGGTCCTGAGTGTCTGTCGCTGTGGTTCTGCACTATGACAGGGTTCAATCTACATTACGCGGTTTATGGCTTTTAATTCAGATATGGTTTTTGAAGCATGTTGTTTTTAAAGACAGAGACTTGTAGAATATTATTGGAAAGTTTAGGGAAGTTTGTAATGTTGGATGTTTTATTGTGTTTTTAATATTCTGTTGGGAGCTGCCCAGAGTGGTGGTGTTGTTGTTACTGGTTCCGTACGTAAAGTAACCTTGCTTGCTTTGTTATTGTCGCTATGAATTTTGGTTGCTATGAATTTATCAGATCTTTATATTTGGAAAAGGCAGCCTGGAAGCCTAATTGTAATGAATGAATGAAAGGTGGTGTGCAAAATCCATCATATGTGCAGCTATTGGGCTCGCTGGAGCACCTGCTCATCATGATTGATAGCCAATGTTAGTCATCTTCGGAGTAGGGTCTACTCCAAGTTGGATATAGCCCTGTGAATGTATAGACGTACCTCGGAAGTCAAACAGAATCTGTTCTGTGTATCTGAAGAAGTGTGCATGCACACGAAAGCTCATACCAAGAACCAACTTAGTTGGTCTTTAAGGTGCTACTGGAAGGAATTTTTTTTGTTTTGACTATGGCAGACCAACACGGCTACCCATCTGTAAACAGAATCTGTTCTGGAAGTCTACTCGACTTCCAAAAAGTTCGGAACCAAGGCACGGCTTCCAGTTGGTTCCTGATTGCACAGGCGCACCAGAAACAATAGTGGAAGCCGCACCAGACATTTGGCTTCCAAAAAAAGTTCGAAAACCGGAACACTTGCTTCCAGTTTTCGCTCGGGAGCTGGAACATTTGACTCCCAAGGCATTCAGGAGTCAAGGTACGACTGTATTAGTGCCATTTAGGCTAGAGAAGCATACTATTCAACATCAGCTTCCTAATCTTGGAGTCTCCAGCTGGAGGAATTAAATATCAGGATGAGTAAATACAATTAAAGATGGAGATTGTTTCCCACAGGCCCAGTCCTCCCCTGTAAGATTTAACACATACACTAGGGGAAAAGGGGGCATAATCTCTCCAGTTTCATTGTATTACTCATTTTCGATGGGGAAGGGGTAGCAAATAAATGTGGTAGACAGTAATGCAGCCTGAAATAAATACATATATATGAGAATTGGGAAAGAGGGCACCAATTTTTGCAGCTTAATGTGATTCCCTCCCAAACCGGTTTCAATCCGAATTAAGGAAAAGAACAAACTAGCTACATTTTAAACTGGCAATGTGTGTACACAGTGAGATGCTGCGCTGGCTAATCCCTGTAACAATCAACCTGCTGCAAAGGTGCAGCTACAGAAAATGCTTGAAAAACTGGCACCTTTAGCAGACAGTTAAGGCCCACCCACAGATACTTCCTGTAATGCTGTTGTTTTTTAGTCTGAAGCCTGTCTTTGGCAACTAATGGAATTTTGCAACTCATTTTTACAAGGCCAAGATTTTTCTTTTGTACAGTATGAGGGAGGGCTGGTCTTCCTGGCTTGCTGTCACTCTCCTCTTATTTTAAATTACTTCCCTTTGTGCTATTTGTGGATTCTCACCGCACCCCCTTCCACCCCAGGGATGACTGTTAGTCCTTAGTCAGCAGGTTATTTTATTTGATGCCATTACCGTAGTTTTTCTGGGCTTTCGAGAATCAGTAGTCCAGGAGAATGTGCATTATTCGTTTGTTTGTCTGTCTGTTTGTTGCTCTCTCCCTTTTGGCCAGAAAGCCATGCAAGGAATAATTTTTCTTTAAATACCCCTCCCTCCCAAAACCCATTTACAGTGGAATTAAGGGTGGTGAGATTAATAAGCGGAAAGGGCTCCCTTAAATAGTGTTCATGAAAGGGAATTTCAGCAGGCATAGTTTGCATGACAATGCAATTTCTTGGTTACCTGGGAGTAGACCCCACTGACTTCAAAGAGTAAGCATGCATAAGTTTGAATTGTTGATGTATCAACTCCTACTCTTTCTCTTGTGCAAACTGATGTGTTTTCTTTAGAAGTAAAATTCACTTGGTTCAACTGGAGTTACTCCTAAGTAACGGACCCCTGAATACAGTAGTTAAGTCTCGTCGAGGCAACTATGGGGTTGTGGCGCTTATCTCGCTTTCAGGCTGAGGGAGCCAGTGTTTGTCCACAGACAGGTTTCTGGGTCATGTGGCCAGCATGACTAAACCGCTTCTGGCGCAATGGAACACTGTGACAGAGTGCATGGAAATGCCATTTACCTTCCCGCTGCAGCAGTACCTATTTATCTACTTGCACTGGTGTGCTTTCAAACTGCTAGGTTGGCAGGAGCTGGGACAGCAACGGGAGCTCACCCCATTGCTTGGATTCGAATCACTGACCTTCTGATCAGCAAGCCCAAGAGGCTCAGTGGTTTAGACCACAGCGTCACCTTGACCACCTAGCCCAGTTATTATCTCATTGGTAGCAGATCTCAAGGTAGAGGATTTTCCTGCTACTTGAGAGCATTTAAACCAGGTTTGTGGAACCTGCGGCTCGTGGGATGCATGTGTCCCTCAACTTGAATTCAGTGAAGAGAAGCAAGGAAGAAGAAAGAGGATCGCAGAGAGAGAGAGAGAGAGAGAGAGATGGTATGGGTCTCTCCACTTTTGGCTGTGGCCTCTTCCACTCTTGCTCCAGCCCTCCCCACCGACTCTGACAAATTATGCCTGAAGGATCATAGAATCATAGAGTTGGAATAGACCACAAGGGCCATCGAGTCCAACCCCCTGCCAAGCAGGAAACACCATCAGAGCACTCCTGACATATGGTTGTCAAGCCTCTGCTTAAAGACCTCCAAAGAAGGAGACTCCACCACACTCCTTGGCAGCAAATTCCACTGTCGAACAGCTCTTACTGTCAGGAAGTTCTTCCTAATGTTTAGGTGGAATCTTCTTTCTTGTAGTTTGGATCCATTGCTCCGTGTCCGCTTCTCTGGAGCAGCAGAAAACAACCTTTCTCCCACCTCTATGTGACATCCTTTTATATATTTGAACATGGCTATCATATCACCCCTTAACCTCCTCTTCTCCAGGCTAAACATGCCCAGCTCCCTTAGTCGTTCCTCATAAGGCATCGTTTCCAGGCCTTTGACCATTTTGGTTGCCCTCCTCTGGACACGTTCCAGTTTGTCAGTGTCCTTCTTGAACTGTGGTGCCCAGAACTGGACACAGTACTCCAGGTGAGGTCTGACCAGAGCAGAATACAGTGGCACTATTACTTCCCTTGATCTAGATGCTATACTCCTATTGATGCAGCCCAGAATTGCATTTGCTTTTTTAGCTGCCGCGTCACACTGTTGGCTCATGTCAAGTTTGTGGTCAACCAAGACTCCTAGATCCTTTTCACATGTACTGCTCTCAAGCCAGGTGTCAACCTTCTTGTATTTGTGCCTCTCATTTTTTTTGCCCAAGTGCAATATTTTACATTTCTCCCTGTTAAAGTTCATCTTGTTTGTTTTGGCCCAGTTCTCTAATCTGTCAAGGTCGTTTTGAAGTGTGATCCTGTCCTCTGGGGTGTTAGCCACCCTTCCCAGTTTGGTGTCATCTGCAAATTTGATCAGGGTGCCCTTGAGTCCATCATCCAAGTCGTTGATAAAGATGTTGAATAAGACCGGGCCCAAGACAGAACCCTGTGGCACCCCACTAGTCACTCTTCTCCAGGATGAAGAGGAACCACTGATGAACACCCTTTGGGTTCGGTCAGCCAGCCAGTTACAAATCCACTGAGTGGTAGCATAGCCAAGACCGCATTTTACCAGCTTCTTTACAAGAATATCATGGGGCACCTTGTCGAATGCCTTGCTGAAATCAAGGTAGGCTACATCCACTGCGTTCCCTTCATCTACCAGGCTTGTAACATTAGTTTGTTACAAGGAACATTAGTTTGGGCAGAAATAAAGGCTCCTCACCCCTACTTTGAGATTGAATCTGAGATTTCATCCAAGCAAGTCTTGGGCTCTGTCATGAACTGTGGCACCTATTTCAAATTTTTTTTCTTAAGTTGTTTCTCCAGAGTGAAACATCAGTTGTCTCCCAGTCTTGGAGGATAACATCGGTCTTGTCCGGACTCGCTATTTCAATGGAAGGTCATTGCAGTTAGTTACATAAAAGACTATTATCCTCCAGTTTAGCCATATGTAAACACTGGGCTCTCAGAAATATGCAAGACAAATCTATCTCACTCCTGTACGTGTGTAATGATGGGAATTGTAGTCAAGGATCAACTGGAGGGCACTATATTGGCTACCCCAACATAGACTAGTGCCACAAAAGGCAGTTCCATTTGATTAATTTTCATGAGTTTCTGCTTCCAATTTGTATATTTTTGGCACTCTGGAAAATCTGAATTCCGCTCTCCTTCCTTCTGAATTGATGGGGTCCTATCTTAGTGTGGATTTTAGTTTACCTGCGTTTTTCTGTTTTTCAAAATCTATCCTTCCATACTTCTTTTGCTGTAAGTAGAATAATCTTTTGATCCTTATAAATGTCTCATTTGGGATCCCTGGGCAAGAGAAACACTTTTTTATGATCAAAGGAGGAGTGGATTCCCTTATCATTCAGTGTTCTTTTGTGAAAGACAAAGCAAAGAGATAAAAACAGCAAATATTAACAGTGGGGTGTTGAAAGGAGTATCTTCCAGTCAGCATTGACCGGGTGTCTCAATCATATGCAACACGGTTAAAATGCAGCCCACTGCTGCTGGCTATTTAAACAGTTTTCTGCTGCTCCAGAGAAGCGGACACGGAACAATGGATCCAAACTACAAGAAAGAAGATTCCACCTAAACATTAGGAAGAACTTCCTGACAGTAAGAGCTGTTCGACAGTGGAATTTGCTGCCAAGGAGTGTGGTGGAGTCTCCTTCTTTGGAGGTCTTTAAGCAGAGGCTTGTCAACCATATGTCAGGAGTGCTCTGATGGTGTTTCCTGCTTGGCAGGGGGTTGGACTCGATGGCCGAATGCAACTTACAACCTGGTGCTGATTGCAACTAGAAGCCCAAGACAGAGGATGGGATGTGCATATCCAGGGCCGGATTTAGGTTTGATGAGCCCTAAGTTACTGAAACAAGGGACATGGGCGGCGCTGTGGGTTAAACCACAGAGCCTAGGACTTGCTGATCAGAAGGTCGGCGGTTCGGATCCCCATGACGGGATGAGCTCCCGTTGTTCGGTCCCACCTCCTGCCCACCTAGCAGTTAGAAAGCACGTCAAAGTGCAAGTAGATAAATATCTTCCCGCCGGAGCGGTACCTAAACGGCGTTTCTGTGCACTGCTCTGGTTCGCCAGAAGTGGCTTCGTCATGCTGGCCACATGACCCAGAAGCTGTACGCCAGCTCCCTCGGCCAATAAAGTGAGATGAGCACCGCAACCCCAGAGTCAGCCACAACCGGATCTAATGTTCAGGGGACCCTTTACCTTTAAGTTACTGAAGGTAATGGGGCCCTTTATATGTCCAGCTGTCCTTTGTCAACAGCAAATTGTCGTTGTTTTTTGTGTTGAATATATGCTATATGATAATTTATGGACCTACAGTGGTACCTCGGGTTAAGTACTTAATTCGTTCCGGAGGTCCATTCTTAACCTGAAGAACTGTTCTTAACCTGAAGCACCACTTTAGCTAAGGGGGTCTCCTGCTGCTGCCGCACCGCCGGAGCACGATTTCTGTTCTCATCCTGAAGCAAAGGTCTTAACCCGAGGTACTATTTCTGGGTTAGCGGAGTCTGTAACCTGAAGCGTATGTAACCTGAGGTACCACTGTATTGGGTTAATGCAATTTTTGTTATATGAGACCAGTATGGGATCCAGAGAACCACAAGTCACTTTCAATTCATGCTTCCTTTAAGCTGATTTAGGCCATGCAGAAATGTTGGGTGGAATCTAACGTTAGTCATACTCTGACTACACCCATTGTTCTCATCCTGAAGCAAAGTTCTTAACCCGAGGTACTATTTCTGGGTTAGCGGAGTCTGTAACCTGAAGCGTATGTAACCCGAGGTACGACAGTAATAGGTATCTAAAGCCATTTGCACATGTCGCCATGCAACCAGTCCGTGCAGAATGTAGGCTCCCTATATATAGAAATGAGCAAACCAGTGATGTTTTAGGCAGCAGGCTAGCAGTCAGGGCCCATTACTTACATCATAGGAGCCTACACAACACAAAACCCTGTTGCTGTATGTAGGTTTTATTTTATTTGTTTTTTATCTTATATTTTGGAAATGTACCTCCAGGTTTTTTTGTTCCTTTAAATTTTTGGGGGACCCCAAGAGATTGGGGCCCCAAGCTATAGCTTGTTTAGCTTATACGTAAATCTGGCACTGTGCATAGCTATCCCCTTGCTATCTTGCTATCCCCTGCATAGCAAGATTAAGTGGAAAGGCAGGTCCTCAATACAATCTGCAGTGCAAATGGAGATCATATCAGATGTTATTAACTTTGACAGAATGGCTTTTTATGCTGTCCAGAGAGGAGGCAATGGCTTGCATCCAAAAGTGTGGTCTCATTGTAATAAATGGTAATGAATTACCAGTTGGTAGAGCATGAGACTCTTAAACCTTAGGGTCATGAGTTCCAGCCCCATGTTGGGCAAAAGATTGCTGCATCGCAGGGGTTAGAGTGGATGGCCCTCGTGGTCCCTTCCAACTCTTCAGTTCTATGATTCTACAATTACAGCCATACCTCAGAAGTCGAACGGAATTCGTTCCGAAAGTCCATTCGACTTCCAAAACGTTCGGAAATGAAGGTGCGGAAGCTGCGCCGGACGTTCAGCTTCCAAATAACGTTCACAAACCGGAACACTCACTTCCGGGTTTGCAGTGTTCCGAGAGCCAAAACGTTCGACTCGCAAGGCACTCAGGATCGGAGGTACGACTGTACTAACTTGCCCTATTATAAAGCACCCAACTTCTTCCAAAGAATCCTGGGAACTGTAGTTTGTTCAGAATTGTAGTTCTGTGAGAGGTAAACTACAGCTCCCAGGATTCTTTGGGGGAAGTCATGTGCTTTAAATGCACGGTGTAGATCTGACATCAGTCTGGATTCAACCCTACAAATCTGAACTCTACTTTTTGGATTATTCTAGTTTTGTAGTTGGTTTTTCATGACAATAAATCCACCCAGTCAACAACGGTATGCTGTTTGCATGGTAGTGTGGTTTAAATTGCCAACAATCTTACGTTTTGGGCATATGCTGAAACTTTTTTGTTCACTGAAACATTTTCAGATTAGTGATACTGGTCATATATTTTCGTGGTCAAAGGGTAGCTGTAGAAATGTATTTTATGCTATTTTTATGTTGTTTTGCTTTGTAGTCCGTGCCTTTTATTATTTTATTCACTTTAAAATATTAAGTGGTGTATCAGTAGTTTAAATAAAATATTAATAAATATATGGGACTTTGAACTCCCCTCACTAAAACAAGTTTCCTCTCTCAATCCTATTAAAATACATCTAATAGGTTTAGTTCTTGGGTAATCATAAAAGGTAAAGGTAAAGGTACCCCTGCCCGTACAGGCCAGTCGTGACCGACTCTGGGGTTGCGTGCTCATCTCGCTCTAGAGGCCGGGAGCCGGTGCTGTCCGAAGACACTTCCGGGTCACGTGGCCAGCGTGACGAAGCTGCGCTGGCGAGCCAGCACCAGCGCCGCACACGGAAACGCCGTTTACCTTCCCGCTAGGTAAGCGGTCCCTATTTATCTACTTGCACTTAGGGGTGCTTTCGAACTGCTAGGTGGGCAGGAGCTAGGACCGAACGGCGGGAGCTCACCCCGCCGCGGGGATTTGAACCGCCGACCTTACGATCAGCAAGTCCTAGGCACTGAGGTTTTACCCACAGCGCCACCCGTCATAAGCTAATGCAAACATTTAGTCACTACAGCCAGACAGCAAACAATCACAAAACCTTCACCACTTCAAACATCTGTATGTAATTCAACACAACAGCTGGAAGTTGCAACAGTATAATAGAATTACTTAGAATTAACACCATTTCCATTCCTACTGTTTAAGAATTCTGTGTAAAGCAGAAGCTTGTACTTTCAGCTTTCCTGCTAATCTTCTGACAGTGGCAAAAGCAGAGATTGCACTGTGCTTGAAAAGGAAATCTTATCTCGTTATCCTCCCCACACCAAAAAAAATGTGGGACATTGTTTTTATCTAGAAAATTCAGGCATCACTTCAGAGTTTCTCCAGACAGAGCTTAAGCCTTAGAGCTTCTAATTGTTTGAATCCGCCAGAGTGGTACAACAGAGATAAAGATATGAAAATCACACTCAACAAAATCTGCAACTTTTACCACCATAAGTTGGTCCATTTAAAACTTTTTCACTTTGTACTGGAAAACACAGAGGTAGGCTTTCATGGAAGGAGATATATTTAGAGGCTGGAACATTGTTCTCTAGCTAAGTGGGTCGAGAGGGATATTGTCAGATAATACTTGTGAGCAATTGGGCAGTTTTTAAACCTTTTCCCGACATTAGATTTACTACTAACTGTGATTAGAATGGCCACTTAATGCATCCTCAAAAGAAGAAGGAGGAGGAGGAGGAATGCATCAGGGGATAAGCAGGGAGAAAGAACCCAAGAGAAGATGAAAGGGGCCACGGATTTGGATACAGTTTGCTATTGCTAATTTATATGTGTAGATGCAGATTTAGAAACAATGACAGTAGTTTAAAGAGCAATAAACTACATCTCAAGACAATGGGGAAGACTGTGATCAGGTGACCAGCTATGTGCCTGCCGACCCTTATTTTTTTTTTTTTTAATTTTTTAATTTATTTCCTCCAAGTAGCTCAAGGTGGCATACATGGTGTGGTTCTCCCCTCCCTCATTTAAACCCCACAACAACTCTGTGAGGTAGGTTAGGCTAAGAGACAGTGACTACCCAGTGAGCTTCATGGTTGATTGGGGATTTGAATCCTGGGCTCCCATGTCCTGGTCCAACTCTCTAACCACTACACCACACTGCCTTACTAGTTCTTCAAATCAGAAGAACTGCTCTGCGGAAACAGGGCTCCTTCAGGAAGAAGTTTTCCTCTGCAAAGTGGGGCATGCACATGGCCACCATAATTTGAACAGGATAGTTCTCTTTTCCTTGTCAATATTTACTGTGATTTGTTTCTGTGGTTATCTGGGCGCATGTTGTTGACTTGAAGCAAATTCCACTTTATTCTGCAAAACTTTCTTTTGCCTAACAGTGCAATGATTCCATGGACTATGAAGTCCCTATTAAGGTTGTTTACACAATCCTATTTACTCCGTGTCCACTGTGCTCCCATCACTGGTTTGGGAAGCAACGTACACACAATGTCAGCCACAGTCCGTATCTACCCTGTATCTCTCTTAGCTTCTTAAGAAATACAGTGGTACCTTGGTTCTTAAACTTAATCCGTTCCGGGAGTCTGTTTGACTCCCAAAACCGTTCGAAAACCAAGGCAATGCTTCCAATTGGCTGCAGGAGCTTCTGCACTCAGTTGAAAGCTGCGTCAGACATTTGGCTTCTGGAAAACTTTCGCAAACCGGAACGCTCACTTCTGGGTTTGCAGCGTTAGGGAAGCGATTTGTTCGGGAGCCAAGCCGTTTGAGTACCAAGGTGCCACTGTACTGCATTTTCATGCATCTCCCCATCCCAAACCAGCTTCAATCCCGGTTGAGGAAAAGAACCATCTAGCTGCATTTTAAGCAGGTAAGGGGTACACAGCTTAATTTAGGCAATCTTGCATTTGCAAATCTGCATCTAACAAGAGCCACAGAAAAACACCTGGTTTGATCACTGACTCTTAACAGTTCATAGATATGATAAATTGACTGGTTCCTGAGCTCAGGACTCCGAACAACTACCCTCCTCCCTATTTTGCTTTATTTTAAAGTAAGGTCAAACTGGAAAGGTTCATTTGAGGGTATTTTAAAAACTCACAAGTCAAAGGCTGAATGGAAAGGACTTGCTTTGTACAATCTAAGGATTCCCTACATCAAATTAAGGCTCATATAGAAGATCTATGAATAGCTGAAGCCAGTTTGGATTGAGCTTCATTGGCAACAGCTGACCACAATTAATTTAAACGCTCTCCTTCCCCTTATTATTTCCTTTGCTAAACAAGCATTTGGATGGTGGAATCCTCCAAGCTGCATTCACAGCTCCCCATTTAATCCTACAAGGAGGCTGACATGCAAATAGATAACTTGGGAGATACCAGTCCTTGAAATTTGCATGTGCTAATGGGAACCCCAGGGCTTAATCTGAGCTCAGCAGGGCCCCAGGAATCTCTTTTCCCCTATATTATTTTATTTATCCATTTAACATATTTCTCAAAACACCCAGCCCTCATGGAGAGGATTCCAAGGTGGTATGCAAAGGTGTGAGTGAAGCTAGTCACACAACGTACAAATACATTATTATTTTTAAAATACATGCAGCAAAAATAAGAGGGAGAATAAAGAATGGAGGAAGGCAAAATACCGTACCAATAATATTGTCATATAAAATGCCTGTGCATAGAGGAAGAACCTGGCCACAGACCAAAAAGTTTGCAATGTTGTAATGTTGATGCAGGATGTGGATTTTTGAAGGGGGGGTATTCCAAGTGCAGAAAAGACCCTTCCTTTTTTGAATAAATTATGTAGTTCAGCTAAAACAGGGTACCTGGTGAATATCTGGTTCAGACCTGGAATATGTAAAGTATTCTTTAAAAAATAAACAAAAAAAGGTGAGAGAGCCTCTGCTCATATGCAAGGTGTGTTTTGTTCAGCAAGTAATGACATCAACTTGCAAATATCTGGTGTTATGAGGAAAGCAGCCTCACAGTATAAGCAATATCCATGGCACTTAAAAAATATTATGGAAGCTCATCAGTTAATTCTGTGAGCACCAGAGACTTAGCTTGCCCTGGATCACTGCTATATTTTATTTTTGAAGATTTGTATTGCTATTTTAATGTTTTTTTAAAATGTGCAACTTACGGTGTCCTTGGAATGCTGTATGAAAGGTGGTAAATTGAATACCTAAGTAAATAAATAATTGCTGTATATCAGTGGGTGAATTTTAAGAACAGCCAAATGGGCAAAACATTTGTTTGCAACAAACAGAGGCATCCTCTTATCAGTGTTCTCCGTCAAGATTCTTTTACTGCAGTTAGCTACAGAGGTCATTTTCAAAAAAAGACTTCAAAATGATTTTAAATGTAATGAATGATGAAGGGCAATGGAGGTTTCTCAAAAGATAAATATTCACGAAAATGTTAGTTTCAGAAAGGGGTCTGTTAATTGAAGGAGTTATTTTTGCCTTCAGAAACATAATTATGTGCTTTGTTATTTTGTTTTAAACAAAATTATTCCCCTCCTTTCTATACATACACACAGTCAATGCAGTAGGTTGATTAGGTACAGCAAATAATCAGACCATTTGAAGATTAAGAAATATAACACTGATTCTCATTTTATGAAATAAAAACAACTAGAGGTATTAGAACGCTGTTGCTGCTGTCAATCTCTTGTAGTTAAATAAGAATAACCATTCTGACAAGCAGAAACAACAGACCTTTATTCCATTCTGGTCAATGAGTTCAATAAATGTTACATTATTACAAAAAAATAATAATAAAAATAAAAATAACTGATTCTACGAGTTCACGGTCATCCAGTAAACATTTTAGTTACAAAATGATGTGAGGGGAAGGATTGAATCTAGATTAAGGTAGGCTTTGGCTCGACCGAAATCAATGGGACGAGAATATTGGAGCAGAATTGGGAAGAAAAAGCAGAATATAATGATTCTTAATCTTCCTACGTTTAATTGGAACATGCTGCACAATCATCTTGGTCTCCTTTGTAAAATTATGATACAGTGGTACCTCGGGTTAAGTACTTAATTTGTTCCGGAGGTCTGTTCTTAACCTGAAACTGTTCTTAACCTGAAGCACCACTTTAGCTAATGGGGCCTCCTGCTGCCGCTGTGCTGTCAGAGCACGATTTCTGTTCTTATCCTGAAGCAAAGTTCTTAACCCGAGGTATTATTTCTGGGTTAGCAGAGTCTGTAACCTGAAGCATATGTAACCTGAAGCGTATGTAACCCGAGGTACCACTGTACTTTGGTTGAATCCAGACTCTTGACTTTATCCAATGTTTATTCATACTCGTGGGAGTGGAGGAACCTATCGAAATGAATTAATGTGATGAAGTTAGGTCCATTAATTTCAATAGGTCCATTAAGTTCAATGGGTCTACTCTGAGTAAAGTTTGCTAGCTACCACCCTAAGGACACAATCCTAGCTCCTGGCTGGTAGCAATGGGGCTTGATAAAGTGGTGATCAGTGTGCAAGCCAACCAGGACAGTAAGACAGGGGGTCTCAGGAAAACAAAATACTCCTTTGCTGTGCAAGCTCCCGGGATGGTGCAGCGAAGAGGCCTGGATCAGTCCCATTGTTGTCATGAGGTGGCAGCAGTGTCCACATGTGTTGACCAGCTACTACGCCAAGCCCCCGGACATCCCAGTTTGGGAGTTTTTGCTACCTGCCATCACTGGGGATTGCATCAGTAGTAGCTCCTTGCTGCCCATCATTTTGGCAGGTACATTCAGTGATCCTTGCCTGTGGGGACTTCACTGACACCTCTGGAGCTCCCCAGGTGATGGATCCTGGCAGGGAAGGCTGGAGGGACACCTCTGCTTCATCCACACCTCCTCTAGCATGACGCATTGAGGGTCTGGGTTGCTCTGTGCGTCTCCAGAAGCAGTTTGTGTCATCCTGTCTCGACTCAGGAATTGCTCTGACGAGATGCTTGGCTTGATTTCATGCTCAATGAAATCATGCTCAAGCGATGTCAACTTGAATAAAATATTGGGGGGGGGGGGGACAGGTAAGCCCCGCCCGGCATAATCGATCACAAGATGTGGCACATGCACCATTTGGATGGCAGTGCCCATCAGCTTTGGGGGTGCCTGTCCCCTTCAAATATTTTACTGCGGGGCTGAAAGAACATAGGAGTTGGCTCCTATGATGGGACCAGTTAGTTAGCATCATATAATTGTAGAGTTGGAAGGGACACCGAGGGTCATCTAGTCCAACCCCCTGCAATGCAGGACTCTTTTGCCCAATGTGGGGATTGAACCCACAACCTTGAGATCTCGTGCTCTACTGACTGAGCTATCCAGTCATCTTATTTGGGTTTATGTGACTATCTTTTTATGGATCCAACAAAAAGTATATTATTCTTATATGGGTGTGCTAACAACAACAACAACAACAACAGATGTTATAAAACAAGTGAGGGAAGGGGAAGGAAGACATTAACTTCTACATTTGCTTCCCAATTCTGTAGCTTGTGAGAAGCCAATAGGAATATGTATGGGTCAAAAATGTATAAGTACAAATGCCTGCTGGAAACGTAAAGAAAAAGAAGGTACCTTTTATCATAGGCAGTGGTTGTGTAAGATAATAAAAGCATTCTGGGAAATGATATATAATGAATTGAAAAAAATGTTTTAAATAACCTTTATAAAAACCAGAAGCTTTTTTATTAGGAATTGTGGGTTCCGATATCCTAAAGGAGAAGATATATGTGACAACAGCCGCATGGATGCTACTAGCCCAGAGATGGAAAGAAGATGAAGTCCCTACCAGAGAGGAATGGCTAACTAATCTGATGGACTACGCCAAAATGGCAAAACTGACCAGAAAGCTCAGGGACCAAGAAGACAAGAAATTCAATAAAGAATGGGAAGCAATTATAATTTATTTAGGATACCACTGTAAGCAGATGAAAACCTTGGCAGGATTCTTATAACCCTTGTAATGCAGCAAATATTATGGACAAAATGGAGAGGTACAAAATATGGATTATGAAATAATATGCAGCCGAGAAAGTTGACAGTAGGACCCATGGAGTGGAGGGTGGGAAGTCTGGAGATTCAGAGAAATCTCTAAGTATGCATATGTATTTGGTATTGTTATAACTCTACACTTGTAAAATCAAATAAAAATCATTTCCAAAAAACAAAAAAAGGATGGGGGTCACAGTAAGGCACCCAGCCTCAAGAGGATCACAGGTGCACCATAACACAGTTCTTTTTAAAGGGAACTATATTTATGAGGCTCATGGACGCGGGTGGCACTGTGGTCTAAACCACTGAGCCTAGGGCAATGGGGTGAGCTCCCATTGCTTGATCCTTGCTCCAGCCGGCCTAGCAATTCGAAAGCACATCAAAGTGCAAGTAGATAAATAGGTACCGCTCTGGCGGGAAGGTAAACGGCATTTCGGTTCACTGCTCTGGTTTGCCAGAAGCGGCTTAGTCATGCTGGCCGCATGACACGGAAAAACTGCGGACAAAACGCCGGCTCCTTCGGTCAGTGAAACGAGATGAGCGCCACAACCCCAGAGTCGTCCGCGACTGGACCTAATGGTCAAGGGTACCTTTACCTTTATCCTTACAAGGAAGATCTTTTTGCATGTACAGTGGTACCTCAAGTTACAAACGCCTCAGGTGGCAAACGCTTCAGGTTACAAACTCCGCTAACCTGGAAGAGTTCCCTCGAGTTGAGAACTTTGCCCCAGGATGAGAACAGAAATTGTGTGCCAGCGGCGCAGCAGCAGCAAGAGGCCCCATTAGCAAAAGCATGCCTCTAGTTAAGGACAGTTTCATGTTAAGAATGGACCTCCGGAAGGAATTAAGTTTGTGGATGCTTAGATGTATCATCTGGGGTCCTTAGCCTTCCCTTTCAGCATTGTTTCTGTAGAACAACACTGGCCTCCTGTGGCTGGATTTTTAATCACACAAGTGTTCCCCCATGACACAAGTTGTATAAAGAGTTTCAGTTTGTAAATAGTGGGGCAGGATGGAAGCAAAGGGAAAACGAAATAACAAAAAATAGAGCTAACCCTTCATGTTCTGCCCTACAATGAGGGTGCGGAGCCTTCAAATCTTGCAGATTTTGGGGTAACAATGTGTGGATCTCAGGGTTTGAGCTCCACGTTCAGCAACATTTGGAGAACTATAGATTCCCCATCCGTGCTAAAGGAGGAGGTCAACAAGCTTAATAGTAAAATAACTGAGCAAAAAAAGAAGAAGAAGAGTTTGGATTTGATATCCCGCTTTATCACTACCCGAAGGAGTCTCAAAGTGGCTAACATTCTCCTTTCCCATCCTCCCCCACAACAAAAACTCTGTGGGGTGAGTGGGGCTGAGAGACTTCAGAGAAAGTGGGGTATTGAATATTTCCACCGTCTACAGCTGCACTGCCCAAGCTGTAGCCTCCTCTCTAGAGTTTGGAGTACAGTGGTACCTCAGGCTAAGAACTTAATTCATTCCGGAGGTCCGTTCTTAACCTGAAACTGTTCTTAACCTGAAGCACCACTTTAGCTAATGGGGCCTCCTGCTGCCACCGCAGCGCCGGAGCATGATTTCTGTTCTCATCCTGAAGCAAAGTTCTTAACCTGAAGCACTATTTCTGGGTTAGCGGAGTCTGTAACCTGAAGCGTATGTAACCTGAGGTACCACTGTATTGGGTTAATGCAATTTTTGTTATATGAGACCAGTATGGGATCCAGAGAACCACAAGTCACTTTCAATTCATGCTTCCTTTAAGCTGATTTAGGCCATGCAGAAATGTTGGGTGGAATCTAACGTTAGTCATACTCTGACTACACCCATTGATATAATCTGATTACTGTATCAGCCAGCTGGATTAACGCCCCTTATTTAGAAGCAAATTTTTGCCCAGGAAGGGTACATTAAGAAAAAGATAACCACGGCCTCCGCTAGCAATAAATGTATTTCCACTACAAGTACAAGGGAAATGAACTTCTGCTCTGCTTGTAGTAGCCTGGAGGGACAAAAAGTAGCTAAGTCCTGCAATTTAAAAGTTAATGGATAATCTTGTAAAATAATCTAGTAAACTTTATTATGCATGTCTGAATTCTATTAATAGAGTTTGAGGTGTGTGTGTGTGTGTGTGTGTGTGGGAATCATATTTACTTTGGCAAGGTAGCCAGGCGCAGTAGGGGGTTTTCAAATGAAAGAATTAGATTTTGCAATGCTTTTTTTTTTTTTTTTTTTTTTGAGGGACAGAATGGAAAAATAAGCAAGCATATACAGTATATAAATAAATAAACAGAGGGAGGAAACTCTCACTTTGGATGTAGTTCAGCAATGTTATTTTCTGTGGGGGGTGGGAACATGAGGCAGGGGGGCAACTTGAGTAAAATATTAAGGGGGCCCAGGTAAACCCTGCTCCTCATAACTGATCACATGACGCAGCACACATGCAGCATTTGAATGGGATGCCCATCAACTTTGTCGGGGCCTGGTCCCCTCAGAAAATTTATTGTGGGGGCTAAAGCCCCCGCAGCCGCTAGAAGTTGGCTCCTATGACACGAGGCCACACTTGTTGCAAAATTTACAGTTTACCATGCATTCTTGTGCATGGAATACTTGGGAGTAAGTTCCAATGAGTTCAGTGGGACTCCCAGGTACATGTGTGTGTCTGTTATGTGACGATTTTGAATAAAATCAGCACCTCTTTTGAATGGTAGGGTCAAGAAAAAAATTAACTCCCTCTTTCTCCCAATGGATCTCTCACTTTGTTTCTATTTCTGGAGTCATTGATCATTTTATATCCCCCCCACTCCACCACCCCCCATTCCACTTACTCTTCCACAGCCTCTCAACCATGATTTTTCACATGATAAAAGATTCACCAAGGCATATCTAGTCATATTTTAAAAAGAGCTACTCAGTTATTAATGCAAGAAAATTGTATGAGATAATGGCACTGAGATATTTGAAGCACACTGCTACAAAAACGTATTGCAGTTTACAATTTGCCTGTAAAAAGGGGGTGAAACTGAACGCCGACATTTTAATTTCAAGATCTATTCCAACTTATTTTAAACAAAGCCAACATATAAGAGAAGAACATTTATGGAGCAATTATTTATCCCATAATTATTCCCAACAATCTGAAGTGACCTACCAGTCCTTCCTGTTACGATGAACAGATTCCTTCCCCTATAATCTTACGCATGCCATTCAGTGAGAACTTACTGAGTTCCATGGTAGTTTCCCAGCAGCCTTCTGTGGAGACATGATTAGGATTATGTTGTTAATTACTAACATAATTAACTTTTATAGTCATTTGAGGGAGCAATCCTGTGCACAAGAAGCTGGCATAAAGCAAGCCGGTGTAAATTAAGCCGACGTAAAGTACACCAGATCCAAACTCCTCGCCAACCGAAGCCTGGCAGAGGGAAAACAAGCCTTTAAAATAGTGTTTGAGTCACACCACTCTGTTTTTGCCAGCTTAATTTACGCAGGGTGTGCCAGATCGCATGACCAAGCTGAACGGGCTTAGGTGTCCTGTGGAGACATCTTGCAGGAGCTGGTCAGATCAAGTAAGGGGTGGGAGGAAGTTGGAGAGCTTGACTGTGAAGATCCTAGACAGTGGGATGTACCCCATGTTTCCGCTCTCTATCCTGCCCCAAACATGCCCTCAGAACGTCCCATTTTCAGGGCTTACACCATTTTACGATCTGGCCTTGGCTTAGCCAGGATGGTGTATCCCAATATCTCCAGCTGAGCTGATGCCTGTGGGTGTGTTCTATCACCACCCATACTGGTAGAACTACTAAGAATTCAGCAAATCGGACACACACTGACTTGGCAGTAGATCCCACTGAAATAAAGGGGAAATATGACAGCGCTGGTCCCTAAAACCTGGGTTTTTTTTAGGATTGCAAGGCTGCTTCAGAAAGGGAACCAGGCTTCTAATGTGATGAAGCCGTTCTGAAATGTAGAGTCATTGGTTTATTTTTTGGGTGACAGAATGGCAAACACAACTGCTGTCTATACTGATAAAGGCCTGACTCAATATTTAATCTCGCAGTGTCAAGGGCACAATGGCATGGTCCACACAATATCAACAGAGGCAGATGGGTACTTTTATCTCTAAACGTTCAAATGGTCAGACTTTCCAAAACTTGTCGTGGATGCTGCCTGCTACATTCCCCGCCCCTCAGTCCCGCTGTCTGTTGGACACACAGGACGCAGACCTCTCTTTTAGATGTTCAGTGTACTCAGGATGAAAGACCTGCCTCATGGCGGGGGTGGGGGCAGGAAGAGAGGAGGGGAGGGGAGAGCTTGCTGGTCCAAGGCTCACCCAAGCCTGTTCTGTTTAAACTGGGCTACTGGCTGTGGCAGAAGGTGGTGGCAGGCCAGCCCAAGACATATAAGGTCCAAAGCAGGCATAGGCAAATTCTGGCCCTCCAGATGTTTGGGACTACAATTTCCATCATCCCTGATCACTGGTCCTGTTAGCTAGGGGTGATGGGAATTGTAGTCCCAAACATCTGGAGGGCCGGAGTTTGCCTGTGTCTGGTCCAAAGCATCCCACTTATTGTCAAAGAGTGAGCTGGCTGTAAATTACACTGTTCAAAGCTGGAGTTAACTATTTATTAGCAAAAACACAATCTTCACAGACTTGGCTGAGTGTCAGGCCTAATGCGCACAGCAACTCATCCCTGTTAGGTCTTATGAATCAGTTGCTGAGACTGAAAGTCCCTGCCTCCCCCAACTGTCTAAGTCCCTTGCTCTCCATGGTTTTTCCCAAGCCTGTTTCGGCCCTTTTCTGGTTCTGGGAGACAGTGGCGAGCTTGAGCAGCAGCAGCAGGAGACATTCGTGACTCTTCACCAGCCTCCCTGCTCCCACTCGCCTGCTTTGGCTTCTGCTTCCGGACTTCTCTCTGCCCACAGACTCTCCCAGTGTCAGGAGTGCATGCAGGAGCCAGGCCCTGTGACCAATAGGACTTTGCAGGACTGGGGCCTTCCTAAGTTTGTTCTGAAGAGGCAAGGTGCGGCCTCACAGGTGAGGCCGATTGGTAACTCACAGCACCTGGTGGCAAGAGCTGGGAAGGGATATAAGGTCAGCATTTCCCTTCAGCTCTTTGCCACAGCAACACGCTTCCTGCCTTGCTGCGTTTGGCTTCTTGCTTCCTGATCTTTGAACCTTGGTTTCTTGACTCCCTGCTTCTTGATCCTCGGACCCCTGACTTTGTGACTCCTTGCTTCCTGACCCTCGGACCCTTGGCTTCCTGAATCCTGGCTTCTGGACCCCCGTTCCTGCCCCCACCCCACCATCTTGCCCCCGGTCCTGACATCCCCTGCTGGGACTTCGATCGCCCATGAACCAGACCATGACACCCAGATCAGCAAGTCCTGTTATCTCTCCAGCTTCTGACACCTCCTCCTCCTAATCTCCTTCTGCCCACTCCTCTTTGTCCCACCACCACTCCCCAGGCTCTGAGCCATCTTTCATTGAGGGTTTCCCAGCTTGTTCCTCCCACCATTCCTCTGTGTCCAACCAGTCCATGACATTTACCGATGTGGAAGACACTTAGGATCTTGCTTCATAAATTGCCAAACTGAGCTGAACTCGTACAGTTGGCTTTGAATGGCTCAACTCATGGGCTGGTACAAAAGGAGGACGGGGAGGATGAAAGATGTGTTTCTTTCAGTCACCAGTCACATTTTTCTGCCCGAACCACATGACACCTCCTTTCTGTAACTGGGAGAATAGCAGCCAAACCTAACAAATGCATATTCATGCTAGTTAGCATGAAAAGTGACTAATGCCACAAAGCTTTATTGCTGATAGGCAGATACTCAGACCACAGAAATACAATTGGTAGAGAGGGTTCTGTGTGATGCCATTTCCCCTCTTCTCTTGGAGAGGAACATATAGTACTTCCTGTTCTGCTCTCTCTTCCTTTGACCTTTGTTGGATGCAGACATCCTTCTGCTTGCTCCAGCTTTCGGCACATGTCTTAAGCTGGTTATAATGTAAATATAAGTATTTGCCTGAATAGTTTTTACTGCTGCCTGGACACAGTATCCCAGGTGTGGTCTGACCAAGGCAGAATAGAATGGTACTATTATTTGATCTGGACATGATACTTCTCTTGTTGCAGCCTAGAATAGCATTAGCATTTATTGCTGCCGCATCACACTGTTGACTCATGTTAAGCTTGTAGCCCGGCAAGACTCCTAGATCCTTTTCACATGTACTACTTGTAAGCCAGGCACACACACACACCATCTTATATGATCATATGGGATTGTGTAAAAAAAAGGCCTATGGGGGTGGTATGGTCCCAGAGTCATTTTAGGGGAAAATAAAATGCAGTTTTGGGATCACCCTTGCAATTGACAAATGTTACTAGGTGTCCGACATTTATTCTAGTCCTGTAAAACCTTGTCTATGATTTATTTATTTTTAAAGAAAGTTTGTGGCTACTATCCCCTAGCCGCAGTTGAGAGAACATAGCCAGAAAACTGGTTCTAAATTTATAACCTGTGAATTAGATGCTAGAATATTGATGTGACATGAGACCTGCCTTGGGAAGCACACTATCGGACTTGATGTCATGCCTGAAGAGACTTTACTGCCTTCTGTCAACACCCTTGCAGTGAGCAAGGAAGTAATATTGGCTGCCAGTGATGTGATCTCTTTGCTGACATTTTAAATCAAAGCTGCTGTCGGCAGGAGGGGAAGAATGCTTCCCCCAACACCATTTTGATTTTGATTTCTTTAAAGAAGAGAATAAAGGCATTCATATCTCCAGCCTTGGCTTGACTCCTGCTATCTCAATAAACTTCCTTCATCTTTAAACTAACTACTCTCTGGCTTGGCACATAGGAAAGCTCATTAGCACTAGCTTAACATAACTAAATTATTGGCTGAATCTGCCTGTTTTTCTTTCTGACACTGAATTTACATCTATTTGTTTTTAGCAAGATTTATATACTGCTTATTGGGGGGGGGAGTTATATGCGGTTAAAATAAAATAGAAAATATCAGTTGAGAAAGAAGTAAAAACTGACTTAAAAAAAATACAATTGCATCAAAAGCATCAAAACCAGTACAGCACAGATGCCTGCAATATAAATTGCAGATCATAGGGAAAATAGGGACATCCTGTTCCATCCAACCTTTCTCCAATAAAAATAGGAACATCCTAAGGAAAAGCAGGACATTCTGGCATCAAATCAGAAACTGGGATGGCTTTTGTAAATCCGGGGCTGTCCCTGGAAAATTGGTATATTTGGAGGGTATGTGTGATGCTATGAGAAGCTGGATCTGCCAATTTCTTTACAGTAAGCTGCTGTTAAATGCACAAGAGCAGGCCAGGGCCATGTCTTTGGGGTCATTTAGCAATCCTACCTATGCTTTTGAATTCTGGTGCTGGAGGAGACTCTTGAGAGTCCCATGGACTGCAAGAAGATCAAACCGATCCATTCTGAAGGAAATCAGCCCTGAGTGCTCACTGGAAGGACAGATCCTGAAGCTGAGGCTCCAATACTTTGGCCACCTCATGAGAAGAGAAGACTCCCTGGAAAAGACCCTGATGTTGGGAAAGATGGAGGGCACAAGGAGAAGGGGACGACAGCGGACGAGATGGTTGGATAGTGTTCTCGAAGCTACCAGCATGAGTTTGACCAAATTGCGGGAGGCAGTGGAAGACAGGAGTGCCTGGCATGCTCTGGTCCATGGGGTCACAAAGAGTCGGACACAACTAAACAACTAAACAACAACAACAAGCAATCCTACCTACAGTATGTGTACAAATACCTAGTCATACAATACGAGCATCCCATAGGATTACAACTTTTTAGTGCTTTCAGCTAAAGGAGAAAAAATATTATTAAAAATTCCCAATTTTCGTATCAACCCTTTTAGCTCTTCTTAGGAATTGTCTGTATAATAAAGCTAAACTGACATTCTTCCCTCTGTTAAGAAGTAGCAACTGCATCCCAGCAGAGACAAATATAGGAAATTGGACATTAAAGTATGCAGCTGTTCAAACCAACTGAGAATTTCGCCATCTCCACTCACCCACTCAAGAGTTATCAGGTATCCTCAGGGAGGAGAGAATGGTTTGGCAGTGATCCTCTTGAATTAGGACATTAAGGATTAGTTAGCTCTCTCTCTCCCTTCCCTCTTTTTTTCACACCACCAACCCAGAGAAAAACAACCAGGGATGTGTACTGAGCAAAATTTCTCTGCCAAGGAGGTGCCAAGAAAAGCTCATACTGACTCCTGACCCGGTTCAGAACTTCTGGAATTCCACTTGATTCAGAAGAACAAGGACAAGCAGTGTATTGTCATTATACTGATGGCATCTCACTCCAAATGCTGTTCAGGTGCATGTTCTTAAAAGAGTCTCAGGTAGACTGGACAGCTTATACAGTACAGAGGAGCAGCAGTGGGTGTCAAATCCACCCAGTACATTAAATGCACATTTAAAACACATGCTTACCCCCCAAAAAAAGTATCATGAAAACTGTAATTTATCCTTCACAGAGCTACAGTTCCCAGTACCCTTAACAAACTACAGTTCCCAGGATGCTTTGGGGGTGGAAGCAAGTACAGTGGTACCTTGGCAGTTGAACGGAATCCGTTAAGGAAGTCCGTTCTACTTCCAAAACATTCGGAAACCAAGGTGCGGCATCCGATTGGCTGCAGGAAGCTCTTGCAGCCAATCGGAAGCCGTGTAACCCGCGCCAGAAGTTCGGGTTCCAAAGAACGTTCACAAACCGGAACACTCACTTCTGGGTTTGCGGCGTTCGGGACCCAAAACGTTCGAGTCGCAAGGCATTCGCGAACCAAGGTACGACTGTACTTTAAATGTGCATTAAATGTGCTTTAAATGTATGGTGTAGATGTGATGCTACATTGGAAAGAGGTAATTGGTTTGTGGGGTCATCCCATGGGCATAGCCAGGGTTTATTTTAGGGGAGGGGGTAGGCTTTATGTTGGGAGGGCAGAACCGAGTTATCAACCAGGGCCAGGGCCTTTTCAGCTCTGGCCCCGGCTTGATGGAAAGCTCTGTCACAAGAGACTAGGGCCCTGCGGGTTTTGACATCTTTCTGCAGGGCCTGCAAGACGGAGCTGTTCCGCCTGACCTTTGGGCTGGACTCAGTCTAACCCCTTCATTTATATATATATTTTTGATGGAACCCCTTATATGAGATTTTGTATATAAATTTTCACTCAGCTCTTTTTGCTGGCCCATGTAGGACCAGCATGGATAGCTGGTGCCGGTGAATATCTGACGTTTTCTCCCCTGATGGCTTTGATCTATAGGCTACCACTAAAACGAGGCTGCATTTTAAGATGCATTTTAAACTGTACGCTAACTTATATTTTAATCAACTGTTTGGTTTTTTAAAAATGTTTTTACTGTATTTATATTCAGTGTTAGCCGCCCTGAGCCTGGTCTTGGCCGGGGAGGGTGGGGTATAAATAAAATGTTGTTGTTGTTATCTGTGATGCAGTTGGTCAGTTAGTTAAGTATTTTTATTTATTTACTTGATTTTGGGGGTCGCACCCCCTGGCTATGCCCATGGGTCATCCACTCATGGCAAATAGCTGTTATTAGCACAGGCACATAGGGATACAATAAAAGTGGCTGCCTTAGGAATTTTACCTTCTATTCCACATTTTAACCTGCAAGATGCTAAAAACCTGACATGTAGGGTTGACAGTGGAAGATCGCCTTAAAGTCTAGTTGCCATAGCAACGTCTGCATCCCATATCTCATACCTCCATTTGTAAATCCATAGTTATTTCTTTCTCACTTTTTCCTCCTTTTAAAAAGCTTTCCATGCAGTGAAACTCATGAAAAATGGACAGAGAAATAATTGGAGTAAAACCTGAAATTCTGGCAATGACTTCAGTGTACATTCTGAAGCTGATTAAAATTAAAATCCAAATATATCCACTAGGATCTTTCATTAAAACCTTGCTGGAAAGAGCCAAAGGATTTAGGTTAGTGCAGAACATTGTTAGGAATACCTAATAATGTCCAGGAAATAGTCTACTGGCAATCACTCTGCGCTGGAGAGAGAGAGAAAAAGACAACAAAAGTATTCCAAACTTATGCAGTTTTTAAAGCCCAAAGGAGAATCTACCTGCAGGGTAGAATGAGGATAGCTGAATTTCACATAGCCATTCATATGTGAACCCCAGTACCATGTAAATTAACTTTTTTAAAAAACAGACTTCTGTTTAGATGTTTTATTATTTTGTTTATAATGATCTATTGATACCCTACATGTATCACTTAACTGGCTTCAGCCCATAACATGGAATTTTAATTTAATCATGTTGGCTTACATTCATTCCTCAATATATCTGGTCTCTTATCCCCTTCCTCTACCATTTTATTTCCTCCACTGTCATCTGCTTGGGGCAGAGATCTGTCATGTTTGATTATTGCACTGTGTAAAACGCCATGCGCAAAGATTGTGGAATTCCCTCCTGAGTGAGATCCAGTGAGAACCCTTTTTTGCTCATCTTGATATGCATACAAAATACTTTTAAGAAAAAATCCAGTTCGCTTTTAATGCATGTTCCTCAGTTTTTATACTGGTAACTGCTGGCACTCTTAGTTTTATGCTTCTGGGCACTATTGGGGTTTTTTTGCTGCCATTTTATTCTTATTCGTCATGTGTGTTTTCCCCAATATTATTTATTCAAAAGCATTTCTACACCACATAATCTTTTTCTTAAAACACACACACACACACACACACACACACACACACACACTAATAACAATATTTGTTATTCTTCATTGCAGGGGTATTTGTGGAGGGGACATATTAATTGAAAATGCCTAGTAAATCAAATTGGTTCCTACTGAGGGTATTTGGTGAGCCAACGTGAAAGTGATGGGGAATTCAGGGTTGGAGTGATCACTCGGTGATATTATGGCGGTGGACAAAGCTGTATTGTAACTTTCAAATAAATGTGTTACTGTATATAAGAATCTGAATAACAGAAATAATAAAAATCCCCAGAATTCCCCATGAAGAACCATCTGAGGAAACTCTGAGCAACGTGAGGAGCACACTCAACAAACTACAGCTCCCAGAATCCTTTGAGGGGCGTCAAGACAGTTTTTTAAAAAAAATATCATAGTGCTTTAAAATGTAGAGGGTGAATTAAATAATTTAGGTGGCCCTAATCATTATCGCTATTTGAATAATTGGCATTAGGAATTGTATTATAATTTGGTGTTGTTATAATGAGGCTATTATTGGATGGTCATTGAAAATGAATAAAAATTATTATTATGAAATGTAGAGGCTGTGTTTTTTAAAATACCTGTTGGCTTTATTTTGCATGGCAGACACGTATGGTTGCACACATGCATACGTTTGTGGTGGGTCAGGCGTCGCATCCCAAATAGCCGTGTAGACGACGGTTGGGCATCTCAACGTTTTGACAAGGCCTCTTCGCTTCAAATAACGTGGCAGGGTCCCTGTCCAACCCCCACTGTAGGTTGCCTCTTCAAATGAAGGAAATTATCCAGGTTTTCCTGCCCTGAGGCCCTGTGGGAGTTCTTGTTCGGTGCGCCCGGCGCACCCTGCCCTCTGGGAACCCTTGGAAGGAGCGCAGAGTTGCGTTATCTGGGAAACGCATATCACTTCGCTTCCTCATCCTCGCTCCCCGCTATCGTTTGTCCTCGCTTTTGTTTTGTTTGCTCGTACAAGGTTGAAAGGGGAGGGGGGGAATACAAATCTACAGATAAACTATATTACAGTCGGGAGACGGGCCTTGCAGGAAGGGCGCTACCTTTGACCTCTGCAATATCGGGTGCCTCTTTGTTGCCGAGGGAGGAATGTCACCCTGTAACCCTGCAACATTCAAGGGTGACAAAGGAGTGTTGCTCAGGGAGCCGGTGAAGTGGCGCAGGCATCTCGCCGGAGGTTGCCTAGCAACTGTCGAAAAAAGGCAAGGTTTACTCCGAGTCAAGTTGAGAGGATATTGGCAGCATCTTCCTTCCGGGATGGTGTCCCTAAGGAGCATCACACAAACACATAAAACGCGTATTCTAATCTTAGTATTGTCGTTCCACTGTGTGTTTTAAATAACACAGCTGAGGGGATTTTCTCCAACCACCACAAGACTAATAATATAACAGGATCTTTCCCAATAGAGGGTATGTGTGTGTGTGTTCACTCCCACCATCAAATTCAGCAGCCAAATTGCATTTTTCTGGGGATGTAGGCAGGCCCAGACTCGCTGTCATCATTTTGACTTGCTCTTTTGTTGGAATCCATAAATGTCTTGGAAACAATGTGCAAATGGAGCGCATGAAACCTGCCATAACACTCAGGGCCGGCCTACCCGTGAGGCAAGGCAAGTCAACCGCCTCAGGTGGCAGAATCCATAGGGGCAGCGGATCCTGATGTAAATCTTTATTTCCTCCTTGTTCCTGATGTAGTTTTTCACTCCCTGCCTTCTCCCCTGGTGCAGAGGAGGGCACCATTTTGTGGTTCGCCTCAGGTGACATATATAACCGTCGCCGATCAACCAGACTCCAGTGAGAAGAGCCAGGATAGCATCCATGACTGATTTCCCTGCTTTTATTCCCTTGCCTCTCTTTACAGCACAACTGCAGGCTCAATGGAAAGGGCCAGCGTGAGCTGGCTGAGGTTGATGGGAGGTGAAGTCCAGAAACATTTGGAGGGATGCAGGTTCCCCATCCCTACTTTAAACCAAAGTGACTTATCTCAGAAACAAAAAAAAAAAAAAAAAAACAGTGTAGCACTGAGGTAAAAAATTTGAACCACGACAAAAATAGGCAGAGTACTACAGAAAACAAAGCACAATTTAAATTATAAATTCAGAGGGAGTGCATAACGCAAAAGAGGAGAAGCAGAAGCAAACCAAGCAAGCAAAAGCTTCAAATGTGGTATACGCTATACTGTTAAAGCACATTCAAATTCCCTCAAAGAATTCTGGGTAGTTTACCTCTTGCAGACTTATAATTCCCAGCAACCCTAACAAACTACAGTGCCCAGAATTCTCTGAAGGGAAAGGATGTGCTTCAAATGTGCTTTATTAAAGGTCTTGTGTGTAGGCCCAAAAGCCTTCCTAAAGGACCAGGACTGAACTTGACCTTCATGCTGATACCTGAAGGACTTCCCTGAGGAGGCCATTTCATGAAGTTGGTGCCATCACAGGTGTGAGAGGCCCACTTCTAGTAGTCACCCACCAAACATCGGCTGGCAGGGTGCTGCAGAGTGCACCCAAGGGTGCTCCTGTGGGGAAGATGGTCCTTAAGGGACTTGGTGTTTATGTTCTTCAGTGGCCTTTAAATCACCACCTTGAATTTAATGTAAAAGAAAATGAAGAAAATAACAGCCTATTGATATTGAAGTAGGCACCTTTGCTCTGCTGTTCTAGGTGTCTGCCCGAAACATGTTTGCTTATGCAAGCCTATGCAGATAGGGAGGGTCGACATACAATTTAATGGTGGTTTTGGTTTTTTAAACAAATTATGTCTATTTTAACTACTGGGTTTTTGACCTTTTTTTTTTTTTAGGTCAACATGTTTTTAACTTCTGACTTTTATGTACAGTTTTAATGTGCACCGCTTAGATGTTTCATCTGGTTAAGCGGTTTACAAAGGTTAAAAATGCATTCTGCAGATGGCTCAAGATGGGGGTGGAATAAAACCCCTTCCCTACCCTGCTAAAGGTTTGTGTGCGGAAAATGCAATACTCAAGGAGTTAAAAGCAGAAGTGCCACTTCAGACTTACAATGCTGGGCCTGTTGTCCCCCCAAAAAACTGCATTTCGCATCTGGCTCCAAGGCACTTGAGCTGTAGCAATTATGGCTTTGTTGACTCCGTAATTGGCCTAATAAATTACACTTTATAATTAGGGATTTTGTGTGTGTGTGTGTGTGTGTGTGTGTGTGTGTGTGTGTGTGTGTGAAGACTAAGTAGTCCAAGAGTAGCAGGCAGGAAGATGGTGAAGGGATGGGAGTTGTAAAACAGTCAAAGACAATCGATGATCATGAATAGCACCAAGATCACGCTGTAGAGATGGTTTCGCTCCTCTTAAAAGGGGCTGCTGTTGCTGCTTGCTGGAGGATGGGGAGGCCCAGCTAAGGAAAATAGAGTTGGAGAGAAAAGCAGTGTTGGAATACAGCTGGGGTCATGACACTTGACCTTTCCATTCCTTTTCCTCTTTGAAACCTGATTATCTCTATTTTTAGGCACATGGGTGGAGGAGGAGCGAGGAAGCCAGGGCAGCTGACCCTGGCACGCTAGGCTCTCTCAAATTTTCTAGCCGACTGTAACCCCATTGTTAATGAGGTACTGCAAGCAGCGCTCCTTGAAACAAGCTCCAGCTGCATCAGAAACGGTAGACTTGATTCAGAGGCACAGGTTAGCTCCTTGGGAGTCTCTTTTTATCCTTCCCATAATCTCTCAATTTATTTAAATAAGAGGGAAGGGGGCGTGTAGAGATAGAATAACCATGTCCCATGAGTAGTTGCACCCAACATTTATATAGCAGTTTCAGGGTGTGCTTCAGCCTGCTTGACCTCACATCCCTTTTAGGCCACTACCACTACTGATTTACACATGAGAAATTAAAGACACAGCAAGGGCATATTGAGATTATAATACTTATTGGCCTTGATTTTGACTGATTTGTGCATGAAAGGTGCAGGGGTGGCCTCTAGATGTCTTCTAAATACTGTAGTGTTTGCATTTGGTTATTGCACACAAGAATACAGAGCAACCATGGCTCTCAGATTATCTTCCATCTGGGCAGATTTACAGGGCCATCTTCAGACCATAGGTAGCCAGTGTGTGAGTATTCAGATATTGTTTGACTCCTCCCAACATCGCTGAACATTGGCCACGCTGGCTGGGGTTGATAGGAGTTGGGAGTCAAACAATATATGGAGAGCACCAAGCAGATTGCCCATGCAGGTAAAAATATTCCTTAGATTTGTTGCTGTGCAAATGTGATTCTTCTTCTCTTTCTCCCACCCTCTATTTGCTTTCCTGATTATTACCATTGCTATGTGGAATGCAACTGGCCACAGGCACCATTGGGTGCCATGGGTGTGTTCAGTCGGTAGAGCAGAAGACTCTTAACCTCAGGGTTGTGGGTTCGAGTCCCACATTTGGCAAAAGATTCCTGCACTGCAGGGGGTTGGACTAGATGACCCTCAGGGGGCTTTTCCAACTCTGTGATTCTATGGTTCTTTGCTGAACTAGACATATCCACATAATCACAGAGCTAGAGTGCAAATAAAGAACTTCCACGATGTGGCTGCTGTAAAAATATTTCTGCTACTGGTAAAGGCTGTTAAGATTTCCAAACGTTTTCTACCTGGGTATTAGGTATTAACCACCTATGGCTAATAACTCATGGGAAGAATGCATTTCCCCAACTTGTAAGACTCTTCTGCAGCCATGAAAGTCCATGAGGAACAGCTCATCTCCTCTGGTCTTTAACAGACCAAGAGCACAAAATATACAATGATATAGCACGAATGCTTCAGTGTTTAGAACATAAAGGTAAAGGTACCCCTGCCTGTACGGGCCAGTCTTGACAGACTCTGGGGTTGTGCGCCCATCTCACTCAAGAGGCCGGGGGCCAGCGCTGTCCGCAGACACTTCCGGGTCACATGGCCAGCGTGACAAGCTGCATCTGGCGAGCCAGCGCAGCACACGGAACGCCGTTTACCTTCCCGCTAGTAAGCGGTCCCTATTTATCTACTTGCACCCGGGGGTGCTTTCGAACTGCTAGGTTGGCAGGCGCTGGGACCAAACGACGGGAGCGCACCCCGCCGCGGGGATTCGAACCGCCGACCTTTCGATCGGCAAGCCCTAGGCGCTGAGGCTTTTACCCACAGCGCCACCCGCGTCCCTTGTTTAGAACATATACAAGCTTAATTTTGGGGTGTTTTGATGCACATTCCCCTTATACCGCAGGTGACCCAAGAAAGACTGTACTCGTATCAGGCAATTAAAAACTGGCCCAAAGACCCCAAAATAGTATAAAGACTCCCCGCCCCATCCGCAGTGGAAGACAGGAGTGTGACAAGAGCATAGTTATGCTTGCAGATGAACACACTTTATTTAAAGAAAACTAGAGTTATGGGCAACTGCATCTCCTGGCTGCTTAGCAACAAGCTACTGGGAATGCCCATCAATTCTGAGTTTATAATAACCTGAGACAGATCTAGTTTTTGTTTTCCCTTGAGGGTGTCTCCCCTACTCAGCTCTATAATAAATGCTGCATAGCTATGCATCCAGCACATCGGGAAATAATGCCATGGAACATTTTGCATTCTGCTCGCTGAGAATTGCCTAGCCAGCAGGGTGTCTGCAAGCATTATTAATCACATAATTAATCTCATAGTGTAGCTCTAAGGGTGTTATTTTTTTATTAAAAAAATACACTAAAAGTGTCATTTGAGAACTGGAATGTATGTATGAGCAACCTGCACTCTTTAGGGCCTGTACCAATCATTCTCCCCTTGACTAACTTGTAGAATGGGTCATTATGCAAAATCGAACCTGCGATACTCCTAATACTTAGGAGGAAGGACTATAGCTCAAATGTAGAGTATCTGCTTTGCAGAGAGGTGGCAGGTTCTAGCTGCTGTGATAGCTCAGTCAGTAGAGCATGAGACTCTTAATCTCAGGGTCATGAGTTTGAGCCTCATGTTGGGCAAAAGGTTCCTGCATTGCAGAGGGTTGGACTAGATGATACTTGTGGTCCCTTTCCAACTCTACAATCGTATGATTTTATCCCCAGCATTTCCAGGTAGGTGTCCTCTGTCAAACCTTGGAGAGTCACAGCTGGTCCACCTAGACAATATTGAGCTTAGATGGACCAGTGGTCTGGCTCGCTAGAAGGTATCTTCCTGTATTTTAAGCCTTTTAACCCTAAGTAGCATAACAATCCAGAGCTTTTGGCTACAATATTTACATCAAAGATTGGCCAATATATACCTCCTGTGACACAAGACAGTACAAATGCCATAACAATCCCAATTGTAATTATATTATTTTCGAGAGCACTTTTCAGTATAGAAAGATTGTTCCAGATGACAGCACTGGTAGCTCAGCTATTTCCTAAGGACACTGAACCCCAATACTTGATTGTTCTTCAATATTCCATGGTGGAACAGTAAAGAACTTTGCTCTTCTTACCTTGGGGTTGAGAGCATAGAACAGAATATAGGTAACAGTGGAGAAACTTTTGTTTTTAGCTGGGCTCCATGCTTTTGCTCCTAACTCTTGATTTTCAGGATTCTTTTGGAAAGTCTGCCCCCTACTGGCAAGGCTTGGAACTAGTTTGCAAATATAATGTTCACACTATTCTCTTCTTATATTAGGAATAGGATAGCTACATGTTTTGTTATTTCATATGGACAACAACAGCAAGGCTCAGTTATATATGAACATGTAAGGCAGGGCATACTCTGACCTACCAAATGTAACGTAGATCAATGGCTTTATATTGCAGTTTTGCTAAGTGCTTGACACACACCCCTTTTATTTTTCCAGTCCCAACCATGCGGCAAACACAGGGTATGTACTGAGCTGCTGACAGGGTGCCATCTATGGCTATTTATTTATTTAATTTGTACACTGCCCTTCATCTGAAGGTCACAGGACAAAAGGTCACAAGTACAAAATGAAAACACAAAATGCATAACAAACAAAAAAACCCTCAATAATCCCATTCTTCCAAACACATTCAAAAGGCCACAGACTGTTTAATCAGTCAAAGGCCTAGGAGAAGAGAGATGATGATAAGACTCATTGTAATAAGTGGGTAACACTGCACAGGCCTTTTATCAACACCTTTCATCAAAACCATTAAACCGTAAAGAACATTAGTCATGCAAGTTTAAGACTGTTTTATTTCTGAAGAACAACACTGACATCTCATCAGGAGCAGTTTAAAAATACTGACACAGGACAACAGAACTTTCAGACTAATGACATCCAGCAGCACTCAAATATGCACCCAGAAGCTTAGGGATCATTATTTGGGAATATGAATGCCATCAGCTTCCGAGGAAACCAAAGGTGTTCCACTACTCGCACTAACAAAAGTGTTAACACCTCTTCCTTTCCCTGTTGAGAGATTTCATTGAGTTAGTCATACATTATAAACACGTAAAAACGTATTTTTTTTGAAAAATTTAAAGAGAGAAAAAATAAATCAGTGCTGCATTTTACCCCAATGAGATGAAACCAAGTACTTGGTAGACGATCTCATGGCAAACTAGTTTCCTCAATACTCTTCCTCACACTAATACTCTCATTTGGTACAGTTTGCATGCATCTTTTGCGTCTGAAGACGGCAAGACATGTCTTTTAAGGTGCTTATTTCAGGGATCTGACTTTTCAAACGTTAGGGATTTCATGCAGAGTAGGTTTCCCCACTCTGCATAAATAAACTTCCTGCTTTTGACACAGGGGTATCCTGTGGAGCTTAGAGGGGCCTGTGTCTTATGGGTAGGTTCCCCACAGTACCTAGAAACGTGAACAGGCTGTTTCTGTGTGGACATGTACTATGCTTTGGCTGGAATAAGCTGTAAGTGCACCTGGAGAGAATCACACACCAGTCTCATGGCTGAAAAGAGGACAGTTTACAAATCAATGTGCAACACAGTAAGTCATTTTGTAAATTTCATCTAAAAAAAAAAGTTGAAAGTGCAATGCTAATGGGTAAAGGTTTTCCATAGACATTTATAAAATTTTGTCAAAACAAGCTGTACTGTACTTCTGCAAAATAAATACTCTCTGCTGTATGCTTTATGTACAAATACTCAACTAGAATATTGGCAACGTCTGAAAAATATCCATTCTTCAGTTTTTATAGTCCCAACAGAGGGGGGGGGGGATCTGTGCTAGAGATAAGCTTCAAGGCCAAATTCAATTCTCTAAGTACAATTTCTTATATATTAAAATCCATACTGTTCATCTATATTGGAGGATGTACTAACAGATTTTGAATATATAAAAACCCACATGCCTTTGTCTTCTTTAGATTTCATCCAAGTTTTGTACATCTTGTCCCCCAACAGATCCTTTCAGTGATCATCCTGAAGCAGACATATCTCGGACTTCACAAAGGAACGACTCAGCCTTTTGTGAGACTGCATAAACAAACTGACTTAGTAGTTTGTTGCTTTAGCAGCAGCTGAAAACCAAGGAAGCGTCTTGGATTACTTGTAGAATACTGGCATAAAAAACGAGCATCTCAATAATTTAGTCTAAGTTGTTCCGATTGTTCATTTGCTTCCTAGGAAAATATTGGACTGGTCAAGTTTACTCAGTTGGTGCCTTCAGTGTTTCCAGTTCCAAGGAATACAGAGGTCTCCATCCTGCATCACAGAATAGAAATGAGAAATGCAGAGATGCATGCCTTGCAAGTTGGGAAGCAACTCCCCCTCCAGCAGTCTATTGCAAGAATGGATCATCTGTACGCAGGAAACGCTGGGCTCTTTGTACAGCCTTTGGAGACGAAATTTCTCAGCTGAAGCCTTGATCAGTTTCTTCTCTAACACCATTGACCTGAAATAATAAACACAAACCCCCATTCCAAAGTTATAAATGTGAAGGGGAGAAAATACAGAATTGGTTTTTGTGTTTCAGCTTTTGGAAATATCTGTTCTGCCACAAGAGACCCATATTTTACCCCCCCCCCCAGTGCTTCCCAAACCGCAAATAATCAGTTTAATGGATGCCTAATCTTGTACCCAGCTGTGGGGGAGATCGGAATAAAGGAGTATTCCAGGGTTTTGTCTCAATTATCATAAAAAGGTAAAGGTAAAGGTACCCCTGCCCGTACGGGCCAGTCTTGCCACACTCTAGGGTTGTGCGCTCATCTCACTCTATAGGCCGGGAGCCAGCGCTGTCCGCAGACACTTCCGGGTCACGTGGCCAGCGTGACAAGCTGCATCTGGCGAGCCAGCGCAGCACACGGAACGCCGTTTACCTTCCCACTGGTAAGCGGTCCCTATTTATCTACTTGCACCCGGGGGTGCTTTCGAACTGCTAGGTTGGCAGGCGCTGGGACCGAATGACGGGAGCGCACCCCGCTGCGGGGATTCGAACCGCCGACCATGCGATCGGCAAGTCCTAGGCACTGAGGTTTTACCCACAGCGCCACCCGCGTCCCTCTCAATTATCATACCCTTTTCCAAATTCCTAGCTAGGGCCAGGAAATGGAGGCAACTGAACTAGTTAGCAACTGGCTGGCACTAAGGCCAGGTGAAAACTAGGTCCTCAACCCTCTCTCATGCTCCCCCCTCACCATGGTGTGTGGTTGTATGTATAGTTGTGCTAACACATCCAGATGAGAACCTAGAGCACAGCATTTAATAGCAGGGCAAACTAGGCAAGAGGTTTTTCACAACTTCCTGAAGCAACACACTCTTAGAAATCAGTGGAGGGCGCTAGTAGTTTTTAAGTTGAACTACACTTTTTACAGACTTTTAAGTCCTGGTTCCTCCCCATCAATCTCCTTGGAAACCTCCCAAGATGTCAAGCACAGAACGGAGCAGTAGCACTGAGCTTTAAGAAGCACTTACTCTTCCTTTCTTTTCAGTTTCTCTCGTGCTTGTTGTGCTTTAGTGATCATAAACCACTGGAGTGCTGCTGGATCACAGGTTGTTGGGATGATGAAGTGCCCTAGTTCATGCAGATATGGTGCATACCTGTCACTGTAATAAAACAGGGACAGTACATTAAAGATAGTGCAAAACAGCTCATAGTCCTTTTTGTATGGAAGGTTTTTGCTCAAAGTAATATTCACAATATAGAAACTTAACCCAAGAAGCTAAGTCCTTATTTATTGGCTCACCCATATGCACATGCTTATTGGTACTCTTAAATAATGCTAAAACGTTAGACAGACCAGAGTTACCATTGAAGACCATGCTGACTCTGCTTCATTGAGATGCTTCGTAATTCTCTATTTAATGATACTTTTCATTAGTGTTCCTGGAACATATATTAAATCTAACTAGTCTGTAATTTGCTGAAACTCTTAAAAAAACGGTGCTGCCAAGGAGGAGGAAGTTCCTACCTCCAAAGAATGCTCTGCAGCTGTTGCTGCCACAGCAGACAATATTCCTTCGAGCAGTGGCTTTCAATCAGTGTGCCGTGGCACCCTGGGGTGCCTTGAATGATGGTTAGGGGTGCCCTGGGCAGCCCTAGCCTCTCTGCCTCTTTCCTTCCCTCTCTCCTCTGATCCCCTCTCCTGTTTCTGCCTCCCAAAGGCTTGGACAAAGCAGCGGCTGCCCAGAGGACTCCCAAGGAAAGGGGAGAGGAGGCTGAGGGAACACTCCACAAGGGAGCATGCTCAAAAAAGGGTGAGAGGCTGCCAGCTTGGCAGGGAAGGGGCGACATAACTGGGCTCCTGAGCCCCACGGGTTGCCACAAATGGAATGTGGTTTGTTAAGGGAGCCATGGACTCAAAAAGGTTGAAAACCTCTGGATTAGACAACTGTTACTTGCAGTTGATTATAGAAATTCTGCCTTGGAGGCCAGATCTGCTGCCCTTGTGGATCCTTCTGCCCAAGGCAGTTGCCTCACATTGCCACATGAGTGGGCCAGCCCTCATTACTGTAATGCACAATGCTTTGCAGACAGTTCAGAAATTGCAGCTAGTGCAAAATTCAGTGCCAGATTGCCTGCCAGAGCAAGATAGTTTAGCATGTAACAACTCTGACCCAACTGCACTAGCTGCCAGTTAGTTTCTAGGCTCCGTTCAAAGTCCTGGTTTTAACCTATAGAGTCTTGTGTGGCTCAGGTATCCAATTAACTCAAGGACCGCCTCTCCACACATGAACCAACTCAAACCCAAATTTGTCATCTCAACTCAAATTTGTCATCTGAGACCCTTCTCAGGCTTCCCTCTGAGGAGTGTGTGGAAGGTAGTAACACAAGAATAGACCTTTTTATTGATGGCTCCCCACTTGTGGAGTTCTCTCCCCAGGGAGGCATGCTTGGCACCATCACCATCTGTTTTAGGCACCAGGCAACGAGATTTTTATTTACTCAACCTTTTGCCCTTAGTTGGGAAGGTAACTAGCTATATCTGTGGCCTCTTTGTTGCGCTCATCCTTTTAAGTGGGGTGGGTAGGATTTGTTTCTTGTATAATAAAATCATACCTACATGGATGAGCACATTAGGTCTTGTTTTACTACTTGGTTTTAACATTTTGCCAATTTCTATTTTTATTATGCAAGTCCCTTTGAGACACTTTGGTACAACAAGCTGCAGGTTAATATATATCATCACCGTCTTCATCTTCGTAAATGCACACCTTTCTAGAATCATTTGCAACCCACGCAGGCTGTGAGGGTGAAATGGGAGCCTGCTGTTACGCACTCGATTGTAAAAGCTGTCCAGGACAGAGTAATACTCTTCAAGCATCAGCATCGGTTGAAGCTCTTCAATGTATCCTACTTGTATGCCTCCCAAAATATGGCTTATGCGGTCCTCCAAAAGCAGCACTTTTTTCTGAAGTGCAGAGTAGCTCGGCAATCTCTCAAAAATCTGCACAAATTAAAAGGTTTATTTAAGTGGGTGACATGATCAAACACCACCAACTCCCACCCAACTGTCCAAATGTACGTTTTAGAAACTCTTTATCAGCAGAGAGTTACTGTTAATGGAAAATGATAAACTCCCGGCTTGAGACTTCAACTTTCTACCTAATGAAATCGTTGGAAATATCTGTGAGGGGTTTTAGGTGCCAATTTAAGGATTTTGTAATTTCAGCAAATCTTATGAAAACGATTTAATGTTTTTATAACCTCGTCAGGTGACTCATCCTGTATTTCCATTTTGATGTATTTCAGTTTGTTCTCATCAGTTAATTTTTATTTGTAAAAGAATTCATACACTGCCTATTAAAGGTAAAGGTACCCCTGCCCGTACAGGCCAGTCTTGACAGACTCTGGGGGTTGTGCGCCCATCTCACTCAAGAGGCCGTGGGCCAGCGCTGTCTGGAGACACTTCCGGGTCACGTGGCCAGCGTGACAAAGCTGCATCTGGCGAGCCAGCACAGCACACGGAACGCCACACTGCCTATTACAATCTTTCAAAAGGTAGTATACAATGATAAAACAGTAAAATCACAATAATCTAAATAAAATACAGCTGATAACCCAGGGACACCATTTATTCACTTCAGATTTTAACCCCAGAAAAGGTTTTAAGTGCACAGCTATTTTTTTAAAAAAAGCATTAATTTGTAAATAGGAACTATGGTTAGTATTAGCTATAGTCAAAGTGGCTCTGACACATCCTCATAAATAAGCTCACACAGACTACTAGCCTGCATAACATTTCACTAGCTCCTTAGGGGCTAGCAGAGTGGGATGGAATCCTCTGACAACCTGCATAGCTATCTAGGGTAGGAACAAAGCACTTTCTCCTTTCCTCGGAAGCCCCTCACTCGCCTACACGTAATTCCTTGCCAAATGGCTACCAGACTAGTGCTTTAAATACAAGACTGTACCAACATATCCCTTAAGGCAGGGAGGGGTGGGAGGAGGGAGCTCATGAGTTAGGCCTGCACTACCTCAACATATTACAGAGATATCAGAACTGCAGGAAGGCTTTAAAAAATGCATTCCTGTAATCCTTAACTAGAACCAAAATATAGCTTTATAAGTTATCTTTTAGAGTTGTGAGTTAGTTGTTTTAGACATTAAGGCACTAGAGAAAGAGTCAATTACTGTACACACATACAATGTTGTAACTCCACTTTCCAGCAGCAAGGTGACAAGACACCACAAACTCTCCTTAAGAAATCAGTGACAGGTTGTGTCAACCAGAAACAGGGAGGTTCCAAATCTTTGCCCACTTAACTTTTTGCACTCCACATACATATTAAAACAGGCTGGAAAAGGCAACATTTTTTTAAATAAAAAAATATGTAATTTAGTTACCAGTTCTTACTTTGGTCCAGTGGTGGTGAACATCCATATTTCCTAGCATAACATGGCCTGTTGCACTCATGCCTGAATGGTCTGTAAATATCACTGTGCGGCCTATTGAAAAGGGGAGGCATTTTTTTAGTCACTATTCACAGCCGAGCTTCTTGGAGGGTGGGGTTGACTGACAACAAAGGGGATTCGTCTTGGGATTCCAAAAGGTTCCCTGTGGATCCCCTGCTACAGATCTAAGGTCTCTTTTAGGCCATCCTCCACTAGGCATCTCTCTCTAGGCCCGCCTGAACTCCTGGCACCCACATACATACGTAAACCCTATGAGTTAACACCAACATAATCTCATATGGGTGCTTTGAGTTATCACAGAGATCAGGGTAGTATAAGAACATACAAAGAGCTCTGCTGGATAATTCCAAAGGCAATGGTGCTCTCCAACAGGAAAGCTTGCAAGTGGGACCTGAGTGAAATGGCGTTCTCCCCACCTGCAATCCCCCCTGCAGCTTGTGTCCAGAATAAACTACCTCTGACAGACGAAGCAACATATAGCAATTGTGCTTAGTAGCCACTAATAGCTTTAGCCTCAGTCAATGCAACCTTGGAGACATGTAGGATCTGAATCATTTAGGGCTTTAAAGTTCAAACACAGCACCCCACATTCTGCTGAGAAGGAAAGCAGGAAATCAACTTGCGCCAGCTTAAAAGATTCAGCATTTTCTTTAAAGAACAGCATAATATCGTTGACAAGTGAAAGGAAAAAAAACTGCAGCAAAAGAATGTACCTTTAGCATTCCTTAGCGCTTCTGGGCTTTGTTGAGCTAACCGACTTAGACTGTGTAGCTGGCTGCACCGATGGGCAATACCCCAGCTCCTCTGCCATCTAAAAAACCCAAATCAACACTAGCATGTTTCACTCCTTTTAAATTGCACAGCAACTTAGGTAACAAAAGAGTGACAGAGCTCGTCAATGAAAGGCATTATTATTTGTCATTAGCAGACAAGCAGCTTTGAGCATTAAGAACTTGATCTATAACTCAAATAGAAACTTTGACAATTTGGATGAATGGGTGACTGCCATGGGTGTCTATATAGCTCTTACCTAGTTTTGTTTTAAATATATTTGCTTTTTGTGTTCTTAACTATTTTTTGCTGTTGAAACAATTGTGTGGGAGGGTATTAAAACATTGATGCACTGAACGCAGCTGCTTAAAAATGCAACTAAACTAAGAATAAAATTGCAGTGGCCATTATAACACTTGGACTAGCATTGTAAGCACACATTTCTGGTACATTTAAAATACATTTGCTGGAGTCTATCACATACTAGCAGTATTGCTCTGTTCCATTCTTAATCTTAAAAAAAATAAAAACCATTGCTTTTTCACACATTTTAAGTTAATTTGTTACCTGATATCAGAGAGCTGTAGCTGATGAGAAAGTTCACCTTTCAAACGGTCTAGCTCTTTCCTGAGTGGTAAGCTATTCTTCAGCTTCTTTTCTGCACTTTGTTCATTACTATCTAACCAAGAACTAGAAAAACAACATGGATCACAAAGAGATTTAAAAACACAGTAATTGGGCAAGAGGATTAACGCTAAACTTTAAGCAGAAATTTAAAGTGCTCATGTATCAGAAAAAGTGTGAGAGCACATCAGGAACCTTCTTAAAATTATGGAATCATAGAACTAATTGTAGAGTTGGAAGGGACCACGTGGCTCATCTAGTCCAACCCCCTGCAATGCAGGAATATTTGGCTCAATGTGGGGCTCAAACCCATGACCCTGAGATTAAGCGTCTCATGTTCTACTGACTGAGCTTTCAATTAATATTTATCTAGCACACAGCCAGCCACACCCTCTTCCGGGATGTACCATTCCACCTCCCTGTTTTCTCTCTCTCAAGGTCTTTGGGCATTCAGTACCAATTTATCATGCTTAGTCTTCACTGGGTTGTTTTGTTTCCCTCCCTGTGAAATATCTGTTATATTTCTGCAAACCCCTGCAGGTTCCCCTAATCCTGCTGATTTGCCCATCTCGAGTGTGAATGCTGCCTTTTTGGCTACATAAAGATCCACACTTGGAGAACGACTTGCAGTTGTATACCGAACGAAGAATTTCTATGGCTTTGTTGATTAAAAGTTGTGGCTGGCTTTCATTCAACAATGGCTAGCCTCCCTATGGTGCTCTTCAAAACTGCAGTAAATAGTTTGGAGGAAAGAACATTTTCATGGAAACCTGTATTGTCAGCCTGTGAACAGTTAGGAGGACTGATGGCAACGTAGTGACAACTATATACAGTGGTACCTCGGGTTACATATGCTTCAGGTTACATACGCTTCAGGTTACACACTCCGCTAACCCAGAAATAGTGCTTCAGGTTAAGAACTTTGCTTCAGGATAAGAACAGAAATCAGGCTCTGACAGCACAGCGGCAGCAGGAGGCCCCATTAGCTAAAGTGGTGCTTCAGGTTAAGAACAGTTTCAGGTTAAGAACGGACCTCCGGAACGAATTAAGTACTTAACCCAAGGTACCATTGTAAAGTTAAAGAGTGTGGCTGTCATTCTAGAATTGTGCACGCAAATTTCTGTATGTACTCTCAGGGATGGAAAAAGCATGTCGCTATCAGTAGATAACCAATTCAAATTGTGATGGTCAAGTCAAAGTCTATTTCACGAATACTACTTTCCCACATCCATCTATTTCCCAGTTGGGGAATCTGTGGGGTTGATTTTGGGAGCATGGGGAGCTGGGGGCTGCAGTGGGGGAGCAGCGGAAACTGAACTTCCTTTGTGCAAGCTGAAGTCCATTCACAAAGCATGCTTGTATGCCTGGTAGGAGTTCCAAATTCAACACTTCCCTACTCAAATGTTTTAAAAATTAATCATTCAAGTCTAAAATACGAGGCACAAAATATCTGTTTGGGATAAATCATATGCTTTGCAAGCAGAAGTTGCCAACTTCTACCTGTGACATCTCCTGGTGAAAAATCAATTGGTTCGAAATCCTGAAAAGGCCTTTTAAGACTCTGAAACTGAGGAAGGTGATGTCACTAAGGTCAGTACCTTAGTGTAGTTTCCATCCTTTGAGCCTGTTCAAGTTCTTCCTCAGGATCCTTGAATCCAGTAAAAGAATAGTAAGTCTTGTCCCATTTGATAGGCCTGTGGAAGATTCTTTCTGCTGACTGGTTAGACGGAGTTGCCACTTTGCCATTCAGGATTTGGACATGCTCCGTAGATAAGTTACAGGAGTTCAGGATGTCCAGTACTGTGCTTAGTAGGTCCCTGGTGCGCAAGGTGAAACTGACTGCTCGAAATCCTACAAAATGCAAACCCAGAACAAGGCAGTATTTAACAGAATGCATTTCCTTATGCTTGCCTTACCACAGATAATGCAAACCATGGCTTGCATGGATTAATCTCCTAGTCAACTTCATTAAATTGTAGTACTACTGTTATTAGCTGATTTGATTTCAACTGACAGTGCTCCTGGACTCAGCAGATTAAGTCCCCATGCTCCAGGATTGATATGAACAGGCTCCACTGTGAAGGCTTTTCCTAATGCTATTTTTGGATGAAGTGCACTACAGGACTCTGATAAAAAACAACAACACTGAAATATAAGCCAATAGCTGTGAAGTGCTATGGGCAGGTATGCATGATACTAAGACACAGAAACATCAGTGTATTTGTCTATTATCACAGCACCCTGCTCCAACAATTGAAGATTACTACGTATTAGATGGTAAATAAAAGAACTTGTTAAAAGTGATTATTCATAATTAATTCTCAGTTCATTGTGCTAATAACTTCTAGAACAAGATATAGTAAAGTGAGTTAATATTTTCAGATTAAAAACTCAACATCTTTTTGATTTAGAGGCTACATGAATTTTCAAAAGTGCAGCTTTAATTTTCAGAAAAAATCCTCCCGTCTACATTAAGCAGTTTTATACACTATATTTTGGCTAAGTGAGGGAAACCATAATTTTTATAGGGACACACAAAGAAACAAATCTGGTGGCTAAATCCAATTAAACTCTGTTTAAGAGGCTTCTTAGAAAAAACAACCCAGTGCTTAATGGCTAGAAATTTTAATGACAAGAAAATTTCAAGTACTCAAAAGCATTTTATTTTGTAAGGGGGGCGGGACCCAAAATGTCTAAAATACCTGAGGAGCCAAATGGTTCTTGAACATTGGAAGGATTTTGTTCTTTCTCGCGTACGTAAAAAGTGAGCCGAGTTGGTTTTAAAGACCTGAAACCTGGTTTCTGGAGATTTTCCAAATAACCATTTAATCTCTTCAAAGAATTTTCATTGATCTCCTGAAAATAATTACAAGAAAAATAATTACTCAAGTTTTGAATATGGCCCAGCTTAAAGCAAATACATATAAATTAACAGTGTCTGTTCACAACAACTTTTGATTCACAGTATATTTATATGGAAATGTGTGTAGTTTACTAAGACTGAGGAAACTCAGGTTCAAAAAAATCTCTATTCTGCCATGAGTTACCTTGTGCCAGGCAGCTTTTCAGCCTAACCCAACAAAGAGCTGAAAAAAGTGGTGAAGGGGGAGTCATGTTCACCATCTTGAGTCCACTGCCTTTCCTCTGAGGCCCACATGGTGCCAGGGTAAAATGTGCATATTTACTCAGGCTTTTAGTAACTGTTAATCTCACAGTCTAATTTTATAATAACTGTCACGTGTTTTAAATTATTGTTTTATCTTCTGGATTTGTGTGCTCCACCCTGAAACTTTGGATTGGATAGAGGGTGGGTTATAAAATGTTCTCACAGAGGAGCCATCATAAGCTTCCAAGGGACCCTAGGGTTCTCTGGAACACATTATGAAAATCACTACAAGAGTCTAAAACAGTGTGTGCATTTTTTAAAGTGTCAAACAGATTAGTAATGACCCAGGTACCATAATACCTTGGTACATTAGGACTCCTAATATTTAGGGCAAGAGGGAATGATGCAGATTTCATCAGGTTTTTATGCATCTCTTTTTACTGGGAAATTACCCCTGTCAATTCCTAACAGCAGCATTTCTACTTCAAGTTTTATCCACTAAGTTCAGCTTCACAATTCTAAAAAATATTTTAAGTGATATACAATGGTACTTCGGAAGTAGAACGGAATCCATTCCGGAAGTCCGTTCGACTTCCAAAATGTTCGGAAGCTCCTGCGGCCAATCGGAAGCCGCACCCAATATTCGGGTTCCAAAGAACGTTGGCAAATTGGAACACACCCGGGTTTGCGGCATTCGGGAGCCAAAATGTTCAACTCACAAGGCGTTCGGGATCCAAGCCACGACTGTATTAGACTTTGTCTATAATACAAATATCTAACAGTATCTATCAATTCAGAAGTCTCATAGTTAAATGGAGCTCAATCTCCATACTGTTCTCATTTTCTATGTTGTGAACTGCTCTGTAATCTTCAGATGAAGGGTGGCATGCATTTTTAAAAAAACAATAATGATGATGATGATGTCATGGTAGGTGTTTAAGATTGCAGTCTAAACCACTGGAGAAAAATGTATTTACCCTTTCTCTGGGATGCTGGCCAAAGAAATCTGGATGCACTGCAAAATAGAATGGCCGCAGAGCGTTGACAGCATCAGCCCCTGATAAAGGTCTTGCCTGGATAACATGCTGCAATGGTAATTTATTGAGACATAACCTAAGAAATAAAGATGAAGAGTAAGAGTACGTTAAGCAGCCTAAGAGACCACAAAATGCTTAAAGGTAAATTGCTATAGAGATGGGAGAATTCTGGGACTATTTAAATTAGGATTGGGCTATGCGGATAATACTTGTAACAGTACTAATAAATTTAGAATTGTATAAGCATGCACTCAGAACTATCACATCAGTGCAATAAGCAACACAAAACCGTAGATAATTTTCTGGCTGCTTCTTGGAATCTGATTCTGTCTTAGATGTACAAGTACACATTCTTCCTATGTATGAATTGCCTACTCGATGATGATGATAAAGTACATTTACCTCTATAATTTTGGCCAATAGATCTTCCAATTTACAATTTTACTTCTAATTTACAATTCCTAAAACTAAAAATTTAAAACTCCCAGAAATCAAGCCAAAAGCAGATGTAGTAATTTATATGCTACAATTAAAAGTGTAGGAATAGAGCCGCCTTACCTCCTCACAGTCCCCCAATGGCAAAACATCTCAATTCTTTTAATCTTGATTCCAGATTGCCTCTAAATTTCTTTAAGCAAATAAAACATATTAAACATGTAATTAATGCATTTAGTTTTGTATATGTTTACTTTAATTTTGCCTATACTTTAAGCAACAGAATTTGACTGTGAAATTACAATCTGGTTTTACGTAAAAATGTTCACCAGTGATGCTAAACAGTAGCAGGAACAACCACTTTGAATGAATGAATGAATGAATAAATTTATTACGGTCATAGACCAGAAGGAAAAAAAAAAAAACAAAACATACAAGGCAACAGTAGTTTACGAGGGAATGATGGTGTCAATTAAAAGTTGTAAAATTATACATAAAAACAATACACATATGCACACACACCCACACACACACACATATATACTCATATATGCACTACAATATATGTATAGACTTAAAAAGGGGGGGGGGCTTGTCCAGGGGTCAGATCTTTTACTTTTTTACAGCTAATGCCCTCCGCTTGATCGCGGCCGCAGCAACCACTTTAAAGTTGTTGTGACACAAGTCACTTAAAAATGGACAAACTAATTAAAAGTTTGTGTAAGCAAGTAAACACAAAAGCCTGATAATTTCTATACAGTACTAATTTTTAATTAGAGCGCCTTTCCTGGGCCCCAGTACAATGGTAAGAGCACGCTGACTATAAATCAGATTACAAAGAGATGCTGTTCTAGTCAATTTCATCCTGAAGGAAACTTTAAGAGAAATAAAACATATTCTTGAATAGTAAATGCATTACTGACAGGGAGAGATACAAGCAAATATGTGGGCACTCATACATCCTTTCTTATAAATAAAATCAACTGAGGAAAAGAGGAGTGCTGCTCATCATGGGTACTATCTGAAAGGCACATGCAACAGTCACAACTAACATGTATTGCACCGGTACTAGCTGGGTTGGCTGCTGGGTGGTAATTTACACGTTTTCCAGGATACAATTAAAAATGCTACAGGAACCTGTTGCCTGGAGACCACAGAAGAGCAGAAAAAAGTTTATATATTGCAGACAAAAGCAACTTATAATAACCACTTCCAGTTTTTTCAAATACCAGTCTTTATAGAGACACACACTTGCACACAAAAGAAAAAAATGTTTAAAATATATGAAAGTCCCTCAGATTATCTATTGACATTAGGTAGAGCTCTGTGTTAATCTGGATTTTAAATGTAATCAAGGAGTTGCAAGGGACCTCAAGTGTCACCAGCCCCTTGCTAATACAAGAAACTTATTACTATAGGATCCCTGGTTATCCAACCACTGCTTAAAAACCTTAACAAAGGACAGTCCACAACCTTACAAGACAACCACTGTCAAACAGTTTGTACCATCAGTAAGCTATTTGTGATGGTCAGTCATAACCTTTTTTGTGTAATCTGAACTCATTAGTTCAGGGCAATACCACCATCTGGAGCATAGAATCAGATAACTGCAAATGGAAAGGGACCCAAGGGTCATATAGTCTAATGCAGGAATCCCCTCTAAAGCATCCATGACAGATGGCCATCCAACCTCTGCTTATAAAAACTATCAAGGAAGGAAAGTCCACCACTTTCTTAAGGAGTCCATTCCACTGTCGAACAGCTCTTACCCTCAGAAAGTTCTTCCTGGTGTTTATAGTCAAAATCTTCTTTCTTGTAGCTTGAAGCCATTGGTTCAGGTCCTACCCTCCAGAGCACGAGAGAACTAGCTTGCACCATCTACCATGTGACAGCCCTTTAGAGATTTGAAGATGGCTATCATATATCCCCTCAGTCTCTTCTTTTCCAGGGTAAACATACACAACACTCTCAACTGTTCCTCATATGGCTTGGTTTCCAGACCCTTGATCATATTGGCTGCCCTCCTCTGTACATGTCCCAGCTTGTCAATATTCTTATTAAACTGTAGCACCCAGAACTAGACACAGTACTCCAGGTGTGGTCTGACAAAGGCAGAACAGAGTGGGACTATTACTTAGAGCTAAAGCTATTCCACGCAGCATCAACAGAAGTATAGAGACCAGATCAAGGGAAGCTCTATTATGTGAAGACTGCTTTAACCTTGTTAATATTTGCTCCAGCCTATCTCTTATGTTTGGGGATATATAATGCTAAACAATGGTTTAGTGCTACATGGATGAGCTGCTATGAGCCCAAGCAAAAATCCCTCTCCCCTCCTATGTGGCTCAGAGGATTTCTGTGCAGATAACGTTGACTTTTCAACTTGTACAAATCTGGAATATGGCTTAAAACAAACTGCTTAGTTAAGCCAGCTTCATAACCCATGATTTGAAGGTGGTTTGCTTTGAACCTTACCAGTTTTTGTTGTAAGTGAGGATTATTGGTTTGTAGAATGTGACAAGGCAACATTACAGTGGTACCTCATGTTACAGACGCTTCAGGTTACAGACTCCGCTAACCCAGAAATAGTACCTCGGGTTAATAACTTTGCTTCAGGATGAGAACAGAAATCGTGCAGCAGCAGCGGCAGCGGGAGGCCCCATTAGCTAAAGTAGTGCTTCATGTTAATAACAGTTTCAGGTTAAGAACGAACCTCCAGAACAAATTAAGTTCTTAACCCAAGGTACCACTGTTGTTGTTTAGTCGTTTAGTCGTGTCCGACTCTTCGTGACCCCATGGACCAGAGCACGCCAGGCACCTCTGTCCTCCACTACCTCCCACAGTTTGGTCAAACTCATGCTGGTAACCTCGAAAACACTATCCAACCATCTCGTCCTCTGTCGCCCCCTTCTCCTTGTGCCCTCCATCTTTCCCAGCATCAGTGTCTTCTCCAGGGAGTCTTCTCTTCTCATGAGGTGGCCAAAGTACTGGAGCCTCAGCTTCACGATCTGTCCTTCCAGTGAGCACTCAGGGCTGATTTCCTTCAGAATGGATCGGTTTGATCTTCTTGCAGTCCATGGGACTCTCAAGAGTCTCCTCCAGCACCAGAATTCAAAAGAATCAATTCTTCGGCGATCAGCCACTGTACCACTGTATTTGAAAGCAAAATAAAACTCAGCAGGAATCCTCTTCCCAGCAGCAGAGTATAAAGAAATGGAGGAGCACTCAAGCCCAGTGCTTTTCTCAGTCTCACCAGAGATTGTCCAGGTAGTGCTAAACCATGGTTTAGTGTCATGCACAAACACATATTAGCAGGTTTCCCAGGTTTCCAAAGAACACAATCTAAATATCTTAAGTTATGGTATAAAGCTACTTCAAACGCACATAGAAAGTAAACATAGTTCTGATTGCTTAGATACTTGCACAGAATCCCTATTCTTCAGAACTACATAATGCCAATACTTAGAAACTCTGAATGGTTTTAAAGCGTTTCTTGGAAAGCCACACACAATCTCCTCAAGCTTTTAAAACCTTATTGTGTGCAGAAAAGGAGCAGGATGGGGGTAGGAATCAATACCATGCCAAATGGAAATTTGAGATACAGCAGATCACACCATAGACAAATGATTAGCCACCTTTTGAAGGCTGTACAGTGCATGACACACAAAGGTTACCATAAAAACTGCAGACTCAGGACAAAGCTACTTAAGTTTCTTGCGGAAACAGGAGAGTAACCTCTATGAATTGGCAAAGTGCCATAACACACTCTGATTGGCTGAACAAAAAGGTACATTTTAACAGTACAGCTGATGTTTACAAAAGTACAGCGTAAGGTAAGCATGTGAAGGATCAGACAGGTGCCTAGAGATTCAGAACTTTTACATGACAATGACCATCACATATTGACTTTGGGAGATACAAAACTAGGCCGGCAGCCTCATGCAGTATTTTTAGATACTTAACCATTTTTGTTTCTTTTTTTCTCTTTGTCGAAAACCTTTAATAAAATTGATCTAAATACAGGGGGGAATGCAGCCTACAACCTTCATTTGTCATTGTGCTACGTTTGTTGCCAACCATCCAGTTCGCAGTTCAATTCCGGTCACGACAATAACAGAATCATAGAATTGTAAGAGTTGGAAAGGGGTCCCTGAGGACCATCTAGTCCAACCCCTTGCAATGCAGGAACAGGCAGCTGTCCCGTACGGGGATCAAACTTGCAACCTGATGCCACTCTAACCAACCGAGCGATCCAGTTGGTCCGTTCAAGTTCAACGAGGCTTGTTTGCAAGTAAGCACATCAAGGAGTGCATATCAGATCTTAAGATGGAAAGGGAGCTTAAGAACCACCTGCTGCCGGGGCTACCATAGCAAAAGGTTCCAGATATGATGCTCACAACCCCATTACCTTATTCCCAAGGCAGGGCAGCACCCGGCTTTACTAACACGCCACTATAGGGGCCGACTCCTAGGGACTGAGGTCCCTTTGCCCACCCCCCAATAAAATATTTAAAGGGGGGGTGGCCTTCCCAAAGTCCAAAGGCATTGCCATTCGGTCATGCGATTGATTATGTGGGGTGGGGCTCTCCTGCCCCCCATATTTTATTCCAACTTGTCACCCCTACACGCCACAGACGCGAGCCCCCCTTCATCCCAGCGGGCCTCGCTCCAGGTGAAGCAGGCCTAAGTCACTTCGAAACTGCGCGAACCTCATGCGAAACGCCGGTCCCGTTGCTTTACCTCAGCGACGACGAAGGTGGGGGGGACGGGACACACCAAACAAAACAAAACAAAACCCCAGCGCTTCTTATTTCCCCCAACCCAAACACTGTGAGGAAATCACTGCACACCAGCTTACGTTGGAGCGCTCGGCGGAACTTGACCCGTGTCGAGGCGTTCAGACGTTCGGAGAAGCAGAAAGTCCTCTCCACTCTCAGAGCCCCCCAACACTCTCCTCCGAAATCTCACCCGACAAGCTCACCTTACTCCTCCTCGCTGTCCCGCTGCTGCCGCTGGAAGAGACGCGGCCCCCATCGCCTCACGCGGGGCGAAGCGAGCGCTCGCCGAAGCGTCGGGTTGCCTGTGGGACTCGGTCGCGTCGGCCGGTGACCTCGCGGGCCTCTACGCGCGAGAGGCACCTGAACGGCCGGGAGGTCTGCGAGGGGGCGGGGCCGACGCCGTCACGCTGACGCCAGGAGCCACAGGCGGAGGGCGGGCCGGAGGACGCACGCCTCCGAAGCGCGGCGCTTTAAGGCAGGCGGCGTCACGCAGGCGTTGCCACTCGCTCCTCTCCTCCTCCCCGCCGCCTTTCTGCGCATGGGCAGTAGAGGCTGCCGTTGGCCCTTTGCTTTGAGCTGTGAGGAATAGCAATAAAAAAGTGGGGTGGGATATTAGCGGCCCGGGATATTTTGCCGCCTGAGGCGAACCACAAAATGGCGCCCCTCTCCCTCCCCCCCCAGGCAGGGGAGAAGCAGAGAGTGATGTGCCATAGCAGGAACAAGGAGAGGGGGAATAAAGATACGTACTGTATACATCAGGATATACATATACTGATATATATATACTGCAAGGACTGCAGTGGCAGTGAGAGATTTTACTCTCTTGGGCTCCATGATCACCGCAGATGGTGACAGCAGTCACGAAATTAAAAGACGCCTGCTTCTTGGGAGGAAAGCAATGACAAACCTAGACAGCATCTTACAAAGCAGAGACATCACCTTGCCAATAAAGGTCTGTATAGTTAAAGCTATGGTTTTCCCAGTAGTGATGTATGGAAGTGAGAGCTGGACCATAAAGAAGGCTGATCGCCGAAGAATGGATGCTTTTGAATTATGGTGCTGGAAAGTCCCATGGACTGCAAGAAGATCAAACCTATGTATTCTGAAGGAAATCAGCCCTGAGTGCTCACTGGAAGGACAGATCCTGAAGCTGAGGCTCCAATACTTTGGCCACCTCATGAGAAGAGAAGACTCCCTGGAAAAGACCCTGATATTGGGAAATATGGAGGGCACAAGGAGAAGGGGATGACAGAGGACGAGATGGTTGGGCAGTGTTCTCGAAGCTACCAGCATGAGTTTGACCAAACTGCGGGAGGCAGTGGAAGACAGGAGTACCCGGCGTGCTCTGGTCCATGGGGTCACGAACAGTCAGACTAAACAATACATCAGGAACAAGATCTACATTGGGATGGGCTGTTTCTGTGGATTCCGCAGCCCGAGGCAGTTGCCTCACCTTGCCTCCTATGTGGGCCGGCCCTGGCTAGCTTACTTCATGGCTCTTCCAGCTGCATTTGTGGCGCCACGGGTTAGATGCTGGAAATGTGCCCATCGCCCTCCTTGCTACCTGGCTTGGTAGATCTGCACGGATTGCAGTGGCAGAGGCAGCCGATTGAGCTCACCGTGTGGTCCTGTTCCATGTCTGCTCAGAAGTGATGCCCTACTGAGCACAAGCTCCTTGAAAAGTGGGTGCTGGGCCACCCAGTCTCTTCCAAATCGGTTCATCAACTCCGCCCTGGCTCTTACGTAAGGGGCCTTTTTTAAAAAAATCATTTTTTCAATACAAACAGCAACCGCAAAAGACACATACAACAAAAACCATAACACTAATAACACAATTTTACAATTCAGATTTGAATACTGATATACCTAGGACTACACCTTTCTAACAATATTTTCCCACCTCTCCTCCTCCTATTTCCCACCACTGTCCGCCTTATCGCTTAAATATTCCTTCCAGATGTCTTCATATATATCCACTTAATTTGTGTTGACATGCAATTCGTTCATATGTAGCTGGTCTGTCCATATTATCAATCTATGACTCAATGGAATCTTTTTGCGGCTCTTCCAATTCATCAAAACAAGTTTTTTTGCTTCTAATACGGCATGGTACATCCAATTTTTTTTACCCCTAGTAATCTCCCACGTTTCCGGAATATAAATGTAGAATTAAATTCAATTCCCCTAAATAATTTCTTTTTATTACTCTTGCTATAAATATCCTCGCCTCGCACCAAAATGATCTTATCATCGGGCAGTTAATCATCATATGTACTAAGTTCACATTTTTACTCCCACATCTCCAGCGGTTGTCTGCACTTGTTATTTTCTTCTGGTTTAGTTTTGCTGGAGTCCAGTAGACTCTGAATATTATTTTCTGTTGGATAAGTCTTAGTCTTCGATCCATAGATGCTGTTTCTGTTGATTTTATACTTGACCCCCATATATCATTTGTTATCTGTACCCCTAATTCTTCACTCCATTTTTGTCTATTATATTCTAAATTATATTTCTTCCTGTTGAGTAGGGTTTTATATAGTGCAAGTGTAGAGTTGTTTGTTGCAGAAATTAAATCTTGTAGCAGCATGGGCGTTTTCGATGCTGCTATAGCATCAGGGCCAGACTGCCTTTCCAACATGTTTCAATTGGATGTATTGCCATTGTGTTTCACTGGTTAATCCATACTTTACTTGCAAAGTCTTATATTCCACAAATTTGTAATTTTCATCAGTTAATTGATTCAATGTCAAAATACCTTTTTTCATCCAATTTTGCCAAATTATTACTTGACTTCCAATTTTTAATTTTGGGTTGGCCCATATTGTTAATTTCTCATACTGATAGGGGTCATCCTTATTATTTTTTATATTCATCCAAATTTTTATAGGTGCTTTAATAGTCTCCAGGATAATAGGATATTTTATAAAATCGGAACAGAGTTTAATCCACCATGTAAGGGGCCTTTTGAGACACTCATAAGCGTGCATATTAAGAATCTGCGCACTGCAAAAGCTCCCAAAGTGACACGGGAAGTTTTTCCAAGCAAGAAAACTAGAACAAAAGCAGCAAGGAACTTCCATGGGTTACGACCACTTCATTAGGTGCATGAAATGGCACCCTAGAGGCATGTCAGTGGCATTGGACCAGCTGCTTACAGGCTCCGGAATACAAGACTGGGATCAGGGAATGGGAGTAGAGGTGGGGGCACAAATATTTCCTTCTTGGATAAAAGACTGGCAGGTGCATGGGAGCAGGTGAGCCATAGCACAGGTCAGGATAGATGCACTCACACAGCAGCCAGAACTGACTTCTGGGGTGAAGCAAGTGTGTCTTGTAGCACAAGTGGGAAAAGATGGTAGTCTTTTGCTGTGAGAGGGCACTGCCCCTTTCGCCTGCAGTAAGAAGCCTCCATGGTTTCTGCTACTGCAATTATAAATGTTGCTCTTGGTTAGAATCCTTGAAGACCCCCTGAACCTATTTTCATTTCCAAAGCAGCAGTTGTTCTGAGCATGCTCAATATACAGCAATCCAGATGGGACTAGAGAACTCTCTACAACTAAACTTCTAAACTATATTACAAGTGGTGACCATTTTGCTCGTATCCAATTGACGCAAAACCGTTGAGGTGTGGGTCCTTTTGCCGAGTGTAACTTACCTTAAGCACTTAACTTTCTCACTATTAAATCTATTTATTGGCCTCATGCATGTGATTGATAGGAAATGAAACCCAGCCAGAGTGTTGAATGGATCCTTGGGTTGTAAAAAAGAAAAAGCACTGAACGCAAACTATAAACAAGGACTAGCAAATAGAGCAACTTATTTTAACACAATTCCTCTTTCCTCATTTGAGTTTATTCATATCTCAATGGAAATTTGATACTCTGGCAAGTGTTCTATATTTTTGTTGTATGAATATTGTTTCTGCCTACTGTGGAGTTAACTAGTTTGCAAATAAGTCTACCTAAAGATGGCAAAGAGATGAAGACTGTAATACTAGAGAACTCAGCAAATCCTTTGTTCCCTTACTGGCGTTTTTCAAATAAAGTGCATTAATACAATAGAATATTAAATATTCAAAATCCTCCAACGGAGATTCTCTGTAATCCTTACAACTGTCATGTGAGGTAAATTAGCTGCATTATCAGTGTGCTGCAGATGGAAAAGGACTGAGAATGATTTGTGCAGGCCTGCCTGCTGTTAGTACGTTTGCCAGGCACTTTGAGGATAAAATACATCATGCTAAGTTGAATACTACTTTAACAGAGCCAAGTCTTAACTGATGTTGTGGGATCACTTTCAATTGATGCCTGAGGATGTGGACACGATACTTTCAGTGATTTGGCCCACTACATACTCTCTTGACTCTTGCCGCATCATGACTTGAGCTAGAGGCAGACTGTGGGGTGAGCCTAGGAAGCAGCTAGTGCATCACAAGGGGATGATGCCAGATTCCTTGAAAGAGGCAGCTGTGGCTGCTCCTAAAACCCCTCCCCACACCCCCTGGACCTTGAGGTACTACACAACTAGTGCCTTGAGGTACTACACAACTAGAGTTCAGATTTGAATTGGGGAATTCCCAGCTCACACTCAAGTTTCCTTTTTCAAGTGATAAAAGGAATAAGGCTTAAATAGTCTCAAAACTTTGACATCCTCATGCATGATGGGTAGGAGGGAAATGGTCTGCTCTCTGGTGTTACCACACTTCTTGTATTAGGAAAAAGACCCAGTACTTTGCAGGATTCCACAGCTTATTGTCAAGGGCTTGCAGCAGGTAGATTAGTTTATTCCGGAAGATCTCCGTGTAATTTGCAAATTGGCAAACAAACAGAAACAACTTTTCCCACCTAAATTAGATGGCTGAAATGAAGAAAGCTAACCAAGAGAATACTTGTGTAAAAGGACTGTAGCAGATCAGTTCTGCTACAAATTCCTAAAATCCAAATGTGGTCAGTTTAATTCTATGTCTTTAGCAACTGGTTGGTAGATCTTGAATTTGTAGTAAAAAAAACAAGTATCTGCTAAGTCAGGAGCCTGTTAAACGCAACAGTTATTTGGGTTACTGAAGTTAAAACATAAAAAACAAGCTAGAAAACTGAATTATATAAAATTAACAATGGGAAGTTTGAACACAACAGAAACCATTTATTGATTCATTATTTTGAACAGTGATTACTATAACTGAAGTCTTATCAATGACTAAAAAAGCCAGACTTTTCCTGCCCACTTCATATTCTCTTTCAACCACTCAAGTGCACAAATGTTTTCCAAACCACACACTTGCTCCGTGCCACTATTTACTGTGAAGTGCTTTATGAAAAGCTTTGGAGTAGATATGTTAGTAGCTTGAATCAACCTCTCCACTGCACATTGATAGTTATCATCCTTGCCTTCACATCTGAAAAAGAGTTTTCACAATCAAGAAAAGTTAGAACCAGCAACCAGTCATTCTAAGATGATTAGCAGTGTGATATGAGCTACCATCCTGCCTTTCCTCCCCAAATGTGCTTCAATCCTCTCCTGTTAAGTCTTTCAACTGGGAACAAACGATAACTACTGTAATGTGTCAGCAGAAATGAAGCAATTACGTGGAAGAACCAGCTCCTTTCCACAACAAGCTTTCTTCCTAACTAATGTGTGACTGATCACAAAAAAATGAGGAAATGGTACAAAATTAGAAGACAACACCAACAGTAGTGGGAGGAGGGGGAGGAGAAAATTCAAAAAGACAAAATAATAAAACCAGGTTTCTATTACTGGCAACATGTTACAAAAAGGACTTTGAAGAAATTAGGTATTTATTGTATTTTATAAGTTACTGATTTAAACTGATTATCATAAGATTCTTTTCCTTGACACAAATCAAAAGACATAAGCAAGAAAGCTGAGGGGAGGATACAGAATCATGCACTTGGAAAAGCAAATGAACTCACCTTTTCAGTACTATTTGAAGTATTTGATTGGAAGCACCAGGACTCTGAATACTACTAGCATTAGAAACCAAGAAAATTTCAATTGCTAACAGCATCTCAATCTCAGTCATGTAAGAGGGAATCAGAAGAAGTTTACGGTGAAGATTTCCTTCCAGTGGTGGGTAGCAACCCAATGCTAAAGCATCTAAAAAGTGACAGTAAATTATGTAAAAGAAGGTGTCAAAGTTGTACTAAACAGCACACATCTCTAGGTTTGTGTGGGGGTACTTGGATCATCTACTGCTTTATTGAAAAACAGTTTCTTCCAAGATTATTTGAGCTTCTGGACTACTTTTAACTGTTTCCAATTTCCATCCTACTATAATTGCTGTTTCGGACAGTCTCAAAAACTGAAGGCGAGGAGAGGTGGCAAACCTCCACTACTTGTTCAGAAAGTCCAAAGCTGCTCTTATTCCTAAAAGCTAGAAAACTCTAAACTTCAGTTTTAAAGTTCTGCAATTGAATTTTGCTACAATCTGGGACCAGACCAGCTTTTGTTTTCCCACCTCACTTTTTCCAGACAAGGTTAGCAACCTACTACTTTTTTTCAAAAAGAGAAGTTGTCACTGAATGTTCCTTTTGCTGCAGATTCATTCTAAAGCACAAATCGAGGAAATCTAGAAAATGCTGGGTTTGTTTGGAATGGCAACACATATCAGACAGGTCTTCTGAATAATTATAGCACAGGTCAATATCTTAAAGCAAGTCATAAAAAAAGTCAAACAAAGCAGAGTACTTCTTTAGCTATATTGTACCTTCAGGAGCTCCCAAGAGATCTCCCCAAAATAATTTTGGGCAGAATTCTTCAATATCTAGTTGTTAATGTGTAATTGTGGGTTAGACTGCAGCCTGAACTTTTCTAACAATGCAACCTGAATCATATCTATTCAGAAGTGAGTGCTACTAAATTCAATGTAGCTTATTCCTAGATAAGTGCATTTAAGATTGCAGCATAACTGAAGTTCTTCAACTAGTAATGTAGTAGACATTGAGAGCTTACGTTTATAATGTGCTCTGGCTTTAAGCCACCAACAGCCTCTTCCAAGTGCTGTGATTAATGCTCTAAGTAAATCAAATTCAACGGGAATGTTCTTTGCAAGCATGAAATCTACTACAGTAGATGATATTTGAAGCTTCTGGCTTTCCAAAGAAGCACCTAGCAGTTTATTAAATAAACTCCTGTACTGGGATACATCCAAACTATCTGCAAAAGAAAAACATTACAAGTGATTAATTTTATTCAATTATTAAGTAGAACATTGGTTTCAGCAATATAATAGTGGAAAACTACAGCAAAGATTTCCCTCTCTGTTTTAAGATTTTTTAAAAAAGAAGATCCTAGTTTCTCTCATTTTCATAAACAAATCAACTCTGCTTAGAATGCACACGTGCGCACGCACGCACGCACGCACGCGCACACACACACACCCCGGCCACCTGAGGCATCATTTCTTCTTGTATTGGAATAACTGTACTGCAGAATGGTTTTCTGCTAAATGAAATATTTCAGAAGTGTGTACACTAAGCAATAATTATTATTTTCATATCATAAATGCTACACAGAAATAGATCTTGATGAGAAGCAAAAAAAGTTACAAATATATTGTGATCTGCAAAACAAACAGCTTAAATCCTGCATCCTGAGATATATAGGTGATTGTTTTATTAACCTCTCTAAAAAGTTTGGGCGAGCAAACAGTAAACATCTGTGCAGGCTTCCCAGTCTGTTTTTGAGCCCAATTAAAAGCTCTAGTTTTACCTGTTAAAGCCCTTATTTGCTTTTAGCCAGGCCCCCTGAAGGACCACCTGCTCTAATTTGTACCTGCCCAAGAATTCATTTTCATCAGAAACCCTTGTCCAGGTTCTCCTGCTTAGCAAAGGGTCTTATTTGTGGTGGAGTGGCCTCCCTAGAGAAGACTGAGTGGTGCCCACACTATGATCCCTTTTGGTTTTGCTAAGTCTTTGAATCTTAATCATACAATTATTTTAGTACTTTTAGAACTCAGAACCAAGTTGCTCCCCCTGGCTGGTATTATGTTGTTTTAAATTGTTTTCAGTTGCTGTGTTGGGTTGGCTTCCACTGCCTTGATTGTCTTATAATTGGTTTTCGTGCTTACAATTTAAATGTTATATTTTGTATTTGAATGGTGTAGAAACCACCCATATATGGGCAGTATATAAATGTTAATATACAAATATTTATCCCATTATTGCCCCTCACAACCCAGAAGTATAGGTTAAGACTTAAAAATAGTTCTGAGACCATCCAGCAAGCTTCATGGCTGACCTGGATCAAACCTAAGGTCTATGTGGTACAGCGCCCCCTTTCCCAGTGATTGGCAAGATAGTCATGGGAAGGAGAAGAGGGCAATTGCCTTCTTCTGTGTGGTTTTCCAGCAACTGACATTCAAGGAATTTTAACTCTAATCTCCACACTGCCAGTCCACAAAGGGTTCCAACACTGCTATATGCCAAGAGATAATCCATCTCAGTAAATCTGTTCTCATTCCAATCTCATCCAAAATTGCCCCACCAGCTCTTGGCATCATTTTCAGGAGTACACATTTCCAGCTTGTTGCTCCTCTGATCATCTCTGCCCATTGTGTTTACCTCATTCATTTCCTGACACCCAAGGCATCCCTTTACACTTCCTTTGCCTCTACCCTGCAAGCATCAAGGTATTGCAGCTTTAAAGTTTTATTGGCGGATTAAGAATATATTGTAAAGGACAGGCAGGTCAGATCCCCAGCAAAGGCTACTTTCATGACTTAGGGTAGGAGGACCTGTTTCTGGAGGAGCCTTCTTGAAGGCTAACCAATAAGCTTTAGCCTCTCCCCCTTCTGATTTCAAAGGAGAACCAGCCCAATGCAGACTGCCTGCACTCTAAGAAGGCAGGGAACAAATACTTGAGATTAAAATATATACAGTTGTACCTCTGCTTACGTATTCCTCTGGAAATGTAAACTTCGGGTTGCGAACGCGGCAAACCCGCAAGTGTATACTTCTGGGTTTTGCTGCATGCACAGAAGCGCTCAATCGTGCTGTACGCATGTGCAGAAGAGCGCCTCCAGTTACAGACCTTTCAGGATACGGCTGCATCTCCGGAAACTATCCTGTCCATAACCAAAGGTACCACTGTATATGAATGGCAGTGATGATGCAACATGGTATCTAGCTAGATACATGCTATTGACAGGTGTATCCTGCTTTGTAGATTCCTGAAAGGTCTTACCAAAACAAAAACAAAAACACCTTGTGCGTTTCTTAATTCTATAGACCTCAAAGCAGAAGAGACAGGATAAGAAACAGAAAGAAGTGGTTGTTTTAAACTGAACAGTTGCTCTCCTTTCAGGAAGAGAATGGAAGGAAAACCTTTCTTATGAAATGAGCCATCTCTATCAAGAACTTGCAGCATAAAATACCAATTTATCTTAGTATCTGATTAAAAGCCAATAGATGCTTACTAGCCATTGAGAATGGAATTATAAACACTTACTACAAGAATTCCTGAAGCCTGGTAGATTTTGCAAGACTTCAAATGCTTCTCCATAACGGCTCTTTGCAATGCACTCAGATGCTATTATATATAGCAGGTTATGTCTCTTGAGGACATCCATTCGATCACAAGGCCATGTTAGAGTACTTATTATCCATTCCGACTCTAGAGAGATTAATACTGGTATTTTAAAAGCGATTAAAATGAGGCCATGAATGCTAACAAACGAAATAATATAGGGCCTTGTGAAAGATCCCAGATGACTGCCCACCTTGCATTCAGCTATTTAACAAAGAACTGCTCTCCATGCAGAGCCTGAGGGAAATAATTTTGATGTCCAGTTATGAACTACTGTACTGACCATTGTGAATCTCATGAGAATGTATGGAGGCTGCCAAGTCTTGAGTATTATCTTGGCAGCTTATGTGGAAAACTATCAGTTTGGACAAGCTTGAGTTCCTGACTGAGACAGAAACCAGGTGTCCCCAAGGTATTTGCACAGGATGGGGGGGGGAGAGAGAGAGAGAGAGAGAGAGAGGAGTTTAAAATGTGTGATTGGAGGATATACTGTCATATATCATATATCCCCCTTCCAGAAGCCACAGGTCTATGGGGTCCACTTCCTGGTTGGCTACTGCTTGGAACAGCTACCAAAATAGTGTCACTTGAAGCACAGCAGCAGGTCAGAGCAGCCGAAGCTGGGGTTAAACACAGTCAAGAGCACCAAGGGACCATCTGCACAGCACTGGGCCGCACTGTTATGGAACAGGCCATTAATCTCACAAAACGTTACATAACTAATGAGAGAAAAGTTGCTCTCCTTAAAAATGCAAGGGAGGTAAGGATTTGACATTTCTGCATTTAGCAAGACATGAAATATGAAGGAGACCAAATTTTAGATGACGGACAGTTCCCCTTGCTTCCTTTATTCTGCACTATTGTCAACGTACTTTAATTATTCACCAAGCCTATGTCAGCAAATTCTCAGAAATATGAGTAAATGTCAGCTTGAGACTTCAACCACATATTTTGGCTCTCTCTATTTCCGCTGTAACGTTAAGGCAGAACCTACACGTGCCATTTTAAGCCTTGCTTATTTCTGTTAATAAAGAAGCGTACCTCTCAATACCCATAATGCTCCATTTAGGCTCCTGCACTTGAGAAATATTTCCGCAGCAATGTTAACAATGTGGCACCGTGATGCCAACCTCTCCTGACCAAGAAGTCCTTTCAAAAATGTGAAATGTATCTTTAAGGCATGAAGCGTATCCAGAACCTTCTTGGCCTATGATACAAAGGGGGAAAGCAGTGTAGAGAATTACCACAGTATCAGTTCTTTGTTTCACAATACTTGTTCATGCATGACGCTGTATACTCCTAAGCACAAGGGTGGTGGTTGTTCTTTTTTGTTCTTAGCTAACAACACTGATAAGTGTGAAAAAAATGAGCATGGAAAGGAGCAGTAGTTTTTACCTGTGATAAGCTCCTTTCTGCTGTGATAGGATGACATCCTCATTTGGGTTGCTCCTCCCACTTGCTCCTTTTCGGACCAGTCAGGTCAAAGGACTGAAGATTGGCTGCTGCCTCCCAAAAGGGAGCCTTGTAGCCTAATTGGTTTAGCCCTAGTCTAGTGGGAGGAGCAATCTGAACAAGGACGTTATCCTCCACCACGGGAAAATATTGGTTCAGCCAAAGCACAATACACAAGCATCTTGAGCTGCACTCCCTTCACGCAAGGAATTGTCTTCTGCTTATAAATTTAATTCAAGATTAAAAGGCACCAATATTTTTATACCTGTATGGTTTGCAATTTCAGCTTAGGGGTCCAAAAAGGCAAATTGCTTTGTTGGCATGTGTTCAATGATTTCCGAAACCACTTTAAACTTATAAAAATGAGTATGTAGTATACTAAGCATTACCCTGGCTCCTAAGCCTTTACATGAATAATTTGGCTGGAAATTTCTGAGATTTTTTACACACACACACGCCTCAAGAGGAGAGCAAGCATCAGGCAAATGAGACTCTTTAAAAGCAAATCGCCAAGTCCATTTGTCACAGCGGGAAAACCTTGCCACATATATAACCAATTAACCAAGTTTAGCAAATGAAACAATTTTTAAATTTGGCATGTCCTCCACATAACCCTTAATAACTATGATGTACAGGTAAGGAAATAAACACTGCCTCCCCTAAACCCATACTACAGTTCCCAAGAATGTGTATGCCTCTGAAAACTAACTTAGAACTACCGGTATATATAAAACCCCCAAGCATTCACAGACGCTACTTGAAACTGCTGATCAATTTATAATTAAATCCATCCCCATTTAGAAAACACTTACTTAAAGGCACTGTTTCTGCCAAAGTACTTATTATGCTATCTTGCTTATACAGTATATATTGTGCATGATCAGGCAAAGTTTTAAAAAATCTTTAAAATCCCACTGACTTAAGTAGGAGAAGTAAGCGCTTTCCCACTGAAAAGAGTGAGACTTAAATTTAAATACAGCAATGCAATAACTACAATTATTATTTGAAGCATTACAACTTGTTTTGGTCTTCTTCTAAATTGCCTACAAAAGTTTGCCAAGGTCATCCATCTAATTGAATTTTAGAGATTCAAAGTTGGCAGAAGCAAATTAGAATAATCATAGCAATGTGGGAATCATTATTGTTAGCAATTAATATGAGTAAAGGAACAGTAACACACCCCCCCCACTGCCGAGGTGTGCAATAATTTCTAGATTAGGTAAAGGGACCTCTACCATTGGGTCCAGTTGTGGACGACTCTGGCGTTGCAGTGCTCATCTCGCTTTATTGGCTGAGGGAGCTGGCATACAGCTTCCAGGTCATGTGGCCAGCATGACTAAGCCGCTTCTGGCGAATCAGAGCAGTGCACGGAAATGCCGTTTACCTTCCTGCCGGAGCGGTACCTATTTATCTACTTGCACTTTGATGTGCTTTCTAACTGCTAGGTTGGCAGGAGCAGGGACCAAGCAACGGGAGCTCACCCCGTCGTGGGGATTCGAACCGCCGACCTTCTGATCGGCAAGTCCTAGGCTCTGTGGTTTAGACCACAGCGCCACCCACACCCTCAATTTCTAGATTAAGTATCTCCAAAACCATGCTCCCATTGTCATATGTTACCTGCATGCTCATGTAATATGTGATAAAACACATAGGTATGCCTTGTAAGAAGCAAAGTACCTTTGGCCACTGCTGCAGTTTGTAATATGAAAACATAGCACCGATACCAATCCTTCCCAGTAAAGTTGTATCTGTCTCATTGTGACAAGGATCAGCCTTAACTAGAAAAGAAAAGAAACATGTTGCTTTAGATTTCTTGAAATTATGTTTTTAAATGGAGGAACTAGTTAAATGATTACCCATTCCCAAATGTGCCAATGTGACATTCATTTTGGGTAATAAATAATCTGAATTATTTCCTATATAAACAGCTTTTTTAAAGACATACAATAAACGTAGCAGATTAGCAGGCTTCCATCTTCAACGTGCTTACTAGGTGGCATGTCTCATTGGACACAGTGGGACTACTGAGTTATTATGCTGTAACTCTGTTTTGAAGGGTGGCAAATAAGGTGGGAGAAAATGGCACCATCACACCACATATGGCCCATTTAAGGGACAGGAAACCAACACCACCAGTATGGAGCCAGTTGGTTCAGATACCACGTTAAAAGCTAAATCAAGAGTAGGGAACCTCAGACCTTGGGGCCAAATGCAGCCCTTCAGAACCTTCCCCAAGCCACACCCTTTGCACCCCAAGTATTTTTTTTACACCCTTTGCATCCTGAGTATTTGCATTCCTGGCTGGAATGTCTCCTGGAACTCTGATGGCTCTTATCTATCTGGATGGAGGATAGAGGGGGTATTTATGTGTGAATTTATAAACTAGCTTACTGCCCCCCCCTACATTTGTTGCTCCACCCACGTTTGCCTCTGGCTCTACTCAACACTGGCATGTGGCCCTCTGAAGGTGGCCCAGAAGGAAATGTGGCCCTTTGGCTGAAAAAGTTTCCCCATTCTTTTTTTAGATCATAAAAGGCCCTGGGCTTGTTTCAATTAAGTCTACAGAGTTTAAGCAAAGTAATCAAAGTTTGGGCACGGCAATAAAGCGTGGCTAATTCAAAGTCAAAAGCAGGAGGTTTTTATTTCCTCTTCTTGCATGTGAAAGAGTACACAAGCCCAATGATTTCCATGGGTAGTACCTGGAATGCGATATTATTATTTAGCTCTATGTCCAAATTGGCCTAGTGAGTGGCAATGTCTACTACTGTACGCCAGGATACCAGCCCTTCTTATCTTTTTACATTTGCAGTGCTGAGTGCTTTGTATTGTGGCAGCAATAACATAAGAAGGTGCAGATTGTACCAGCTGCTCCCTGAATCCCATTAAATGTCCCTTGATGGCACAGTGCAGACTCTTGATGGCTTTGTGTGTTCCCCTGCCTGGAAATGCCTTATCAGGTAACTTGTGGTTTGGCACCTTCTTGGCATGTCAGGGACACCCTTGTCTTCCCTGGGTTTCCATTTGCTCTCATGGGAACTCTGGAAGTGAGGACTTGCTTAAAAGGAACCGCCACATGCCTGACCAGGCCTTCCTCATTGAACTTCCTCATCCACCCTCCTATGGTTTAGTGCAGGGGTCAACAAACTTTTTCAGCAGGGGGCCAGTCCACTGCCCCTTAGACCTTGTGGGGGGCCAGACTATATTTTTTTTTTGGGGGGGGGGGGATGAACGAATTCCTATGCCCCACAAATAACCCAGAGATGCATTTTAAATAAAGGGACACATTCTACTCATGTAAAAACACACAGATTCCCAGACCGTCTGCTGGCCGGATTTAGAAGGCATTTGGGCCAGATCCGGCCCCTGGATCTTAGTTTGCCTACCCATGGTTTAGTGCACGGTTTCCCAAAACTGGGTCTCTAGCAGTTTTTGGATTACAACTTCCATCAGCCCTATCTAGCAGGACCAGTGGTCAGGGATGATCTGGACTGTTGTCCAAAAACAGCTGGAAATCCTGGTGTAGTGCATTTCACTGAGGCTCCATACTGGCTGGTTTGTTCTCAATTGTACCAAGTCAAGTGTTTGGTAGGCTTTTGCCTTTCCTTCAGTAGAAAGCCTACTTTGATAGGAGTTTGTTTTATTTCAACATAACTCTGGCAGAAATTGCACTGGGCAGAATCTCCAATGCAGGGTGGAGCCTCATATGGGGTCTTGGGGGCAATGTTTCAGGTCTCTGCCATAGCTCAGAGGCTCAGGCCTGACATTGCTCACCACAGCTTGCCAGTGGGATCCTAAATGCATGGCCTGTGCTATAGCGGGTTCTTGATGCTGGTTAACTCCCAAGTGCCTCAGTGGTTGTGCTAGGATGGGTTAGCAAACACCAGGGAGGTCTTTTTGAATCAAGAACCAATCCTGCCCCACTGCTATGTTTACATCCACTTACCTGCTGCAAATAATGAAGTTGTGGCCTGCTTTTAAACATACATGTGTTTTGGTCTGTGCTCTGTTCCCTTGTCCACAGCCTACTGAACATACCACAAAATCAGAATATAAGGGTAATGGGTTGACTCCTCACACTGCAGATGAGGCGCACATATCAGTGTTAGATGAACTTCTGTGGGTGCACTATTTAAAGATCTCTCCATGCCTGTGAACTTCCTCTAAAATCTCATTGGGTTGGTTTGCCTGTGAAATATTTGTGATGGTGCTACACTTGGAAGAGGACTTGGGGGTGATAGTACTTGCTGAAATGATATTTTGGTGAAATACCCCTAACTTTTCTTAAAGTTCCCTTTGCATGTGACTCCAGAATAATGGGCAATATTGTACAAATTTTACCTGCAACTGCAAATTCACAAAAAGGAACGCCTGGTCTCTCTTCTGTCACTGAATCGGTCAAGATGTTAGCAATACACAATGAGTACTTTTCAAGGTCACCAAAATTTTCACATCCACTTCTCACATTAACGTATAAAGTTCCCAGTTTGGCCCAGTCACCTTTTTCTTTGCAATGCTGTTCAAAAAGTAATAAAATGTAAATAGAATTATTCATAATTTAATATGATCACAAACATAGTAAACTTAATAAGCATTTGAATTTTTTGTTTTAAAATTAGAAGTGTTATCTCACTTTAGTAACTTGGGATTTGTTTGTAACTTTGTCACTGGGAAACTAGTAAATTTTATAAGATCTTTCACAACCAAAGCATTCAAAATAGTTATTTTACAAAGAACTGAAAGATAAGTCTTCCAATTATTCTTCAAACAATACATATTGATCAGATATTATTCTTGCAAAATGCAATCTAATTTTCAAATAGGGAAATATATAGTATTATCTAAAATGAACTGCCTTAAGCAGCTGACAGATACTTTACATTTTGTTTAACAGTAGCTTCATAGGGACAAACGAAGATGCTGAATACAAAGATGTTTGGGTTTCTATTTAGCTTTTTAAACAGATACAAAACACAGCAATGGAGGTTGCAATCTACCTCAGGCTAGGCTGTGCTACCTGTTCCCCTTCAGTGGGTTTTCCAATGAAAACCTTGGATGCAGCTGCACCCACAACTTTTCTCTCCAGCTAAAAGCTGCCAAAAAGTCAAGTTTTCATCATGTGCAAGCCTAATATCATTCACATTTAGTACTTCCAAAAGCAGCTACCATCAGGACTGATTTCTTCAGGGAAGGATCTTCTTGGACAGGACTTATTAAGATCAACAGATGACTTTCTGTTCCAATTAAAAAGATGAACAAGATGCGGTGCCATGAAGTCACCAGACACATTTGGCTGGCACACTGTATAAGCATTTGAGTCAAGCTTTCTGAGAAGCAACTATGGTAGGAAAGAAGGAAAGAAGGAAAGAAGGAAAGAAGGAAAGAAGGAAAGAAGGAAGGAAGGAAGGAAGGAAGGAAGGAAGGAAGGAAGGAAGGAAGGATACCCAAGATTATGAAAGATGATAGTGTAGCAGTCAGGTGAATTGCAACTGCTAGCTAGGAGTGATGATGAAGCAATTAATCTTCAAGCTTTTCACATTGAATACTTAACAAATACATCAATGTGATTTCTGAGACTGAAGATTGGGGGACATTTAAGCAGGCTTTAGCAGTCCAGGTCCCTAAATCTCTCACCGCCCCATTTATTTCTCCTTTTGGAAGGGAAAGTTATTTCCCTCCATATTTTTATGAATACTTAACCACCAAGAGCAAATATGACATTCAAGCATTTAGCAACCCAATCGCCGTGTGATATACAGAAGCAAGGTCTACTGATTCCAAGGTATCTTTCTTCCATTTGATTTGATTAGTACTGAGATGTCCTCCCAAGCTTGCTTTTAAAACAATGAGTATATACTGTACCTGAAATTCTGCAATTGCTGAATCCAAGCCACAAAGGCTAGCCTTATGGAAATGTCTTGCCTGAAATCTTAGGAACAAGAGTTATCTGCTTTTGAAAAAGCTTAAATTTGGAGTTAACAGAAAAAGCAAGAAGTGACTTTCTAAATAATTATATTTTGCTGCACTCCCCCCCCCATAAAAAGCATACACTCTGCAATCAAAATATGATCCAGGTTTTTTTTATCTGCTGCATGGCATGGGTAGCATACAACAAAAGTGTGTACCTGGATACTTCATAGTGTTATATGTTTGTGTGGTTCAGTGTGGATATCTTTGTGTTCCTTCCAGGCCTATGATGCTGTATATGTGAGGTTAGAATGTGTGAGAGGAAACCTGTGTGAGGCGAAATCAAACCAGTTCTTAAGTTAATTGCCTTAGCTAGCCAGTTAATTACTGCCATTCACATGTCCAAAGAGGTTGCCCCGTTCCCATAGACACAAATATATGGGTCGTTTCCCACCTCATCTGGCTGTATGCTACATCGCCCTAGGGCAGATAACAATAGGCAAAGGGGGTAAGGCTGTGTGCGAGAGTGTTTGGGCCCCTGCTGGACCCAGAGCTATGTCAGTACGTTCAGTACGTTTCCGAGCACAATTCAAAGTGTTGGTGCTGACCTTTAAAGCCCTAAACGGCCTCGGTCCAGTATACCTGAAGGAGCATCTCCACCCCCATCATTCTGCCCGGACGCTGAGGTCCAGCGCCGAGGGCCTTCTGGCGGTTCCCTCATTGCGAGAAGCAAAGCTACAGGGAACCAGGCAGAGGGCCTTCTCGGTAGTGGCGCCCACCCTGTGGAACGCCCTTCCAGCAGATGTCAAAGTGATAAATAACTACCTGACATTCAAGAGACATCTTAAGGCAGCCCTGTTCAGGGAAGTTTTTAACATGTGATATTTTATTGTATTTTTGGTTTTTATGGAAGCCGCCCAGAGTGGCTGGGGAGGCCCAGCCAGATGGGCGGGGTATAAATAATAAATTATTATTATTATTATTATTATTATGTCCTGGGGATCTCCCTCAGAACCTAACGGGGAGGCAAGATCTGTTGGAATGTTAATACTGTGTGAGCCTTTCCATCCTATGCTCAGCTTGTATAAAACCATATATTCTAAAGATGCCAGGGTCTCCACTGACCTTCATTCTAAGGAAACTGAACCCTGGGCAAGCACTGGTACTGCTGGAAGTCTCTTGCCACTTGGAGACTGGGGTTTACACAACAATAATATTGCAAAAGGTTTGAGGGCACAGCCTTCATAATACTTTAAATATTGGCAGATGAAGCAGCTCATAAAAGATGCTGACAATGCTTACTATAATGAGGGTTTAACAGTGACATTACCCAAACAGCATCTCCCTCCTGCTTCCCCATTCTCCTACCTGTTGTGGCCTCGGATTTGGTCCCTACAGTCTAAATAATTACCTCTTTCTACTCCTAAATTCACCCAACAACTCTGCATACTTACTGGGGATTGTGGTAAGCATAACCAAGTGTAGCTCATTAATTACTTAGTTGGGTTTTGCTCCAATTCCTCCTTCCTCTGTCCACAAGCTCCAACAGAAAGTTCAAGTCCCAGTTCAGATGCAATGACCATGGTTTGTTTATTAGATGGAAGATTAGCATTATGCACTGTAATGAAGGACTTCCAGGGTTTCTTAAACCGAAGCTTCTCTCTTGCATCCAAACTGGGAAACTGGTTTAACTAGGATCTGATCCTGGTTTCATATCCTAGCGTGTACTCTGAGTGTCATACTACAGTTCCCAGGTTTGGATATAAAGAGGAAGTATGGTTTAATAAACTGAGACCTAATTGTGGAGCATGAGCGAAAGGAGGAAGCACATAAGCAAATTCTCATTTTGGGTTTGATAAACCATACTTTATTAGACCAAGATTGTTATGGCTGCACCAGACATAAAAATTCAGAAATGGGAGATCTTTATCACATTGTATGTACTCATTTGAAAGTGATATTGCCAAACTTCATTCATTTTTGTTCATCCTAAGAAAACTCCATGGACATATAGAAGGAGAAGCTTTGAGAAAAAAGTGAGTGTTTCCAAGGCATGCTCTGGTTCATGGGGTCATGGAGAGTTGAACACGACTAAGACGACTAAACAGCAACAAAACAAAGCATAAGAGCCCTCAATGGCAGCTTCCAAAATAATAAATAAATAAAATCAATAATATAACCCAATATTTAATATTGTCATCTTGTTGAGATCGAAAAATAGTTTATAAAATGTGTAGGCTGGCATTTTATGGCACAAGTAGTTGAGAATATATATTTTATATTTTAGGTTTAATATAGATTGCATAAGAGATGAACATACCTGGACAAAAAAATAGCTTGTTCCTGACTGGAAACTTGTAGTTGGTTTAGAAATGAGGTGATGCAGCCAATGTGCTCGTCTTTAAAAACCATTCCACCATCACAAAGCTATGACAGGAATAAACCCAAAAGCACCAAAAACCTGAATATCACTGAAGACTTCCTAAGCAATTATATGTTTACAATGTTCTGTACAAGTGATTAACAATGGACAGTTAAGTAATGCATCTATGTATAAAGCAGTGGGCAACTGGCTTTCAAAATCCCGCTGCAAGTGATCAGTTTTGTTATCTGGCATGAGTCATCTTTCCTTCCCCAAGCAGAGAAAGAAAAGGGGTTGGGTTCAGGCTTCACCAATTGTCAGAATTTCCCGCCAACAAAATATTAGCCCTACTGTATGCGACCCTCAACAGCAAAGAGGTTGCCAATCTCTAGTATAAAGCCTTATATAACCTATGCTCTGGGGATAAGGGAAAATTGGTGGAAGAATTCTATAGCTAAATGGATTTTGGAGGCAACAGCATTCCCAACCTCCAGCCAAATTCTGTTTAATTCACAGTTGCACTGACTCATAGGTAATGCAAATTATACTATTCCTATGGTAAAGCCAGGGCTTATCATAGCATGAAGCAGTCACTTCAGTCAACAGATTTTAGTTTGGATGCCAATTTTGCGCCTCCTGCTAGTAGACCTCTGTGTTATGTAAGAAGGGTGTAAATTTTGATTTTTTTCCTTGAGGTATAAAATGTCTAAGGTTAGTCCTACTACTGACCGGGTTGAGTCTTCTAAATACTATGATGTTATAGCCTTTGCAGAGGCCTATAGAAGAAGCTAGTACATGACAGCAGCTTATGATCATGTAAAGGGATGACCCAGAATTCTATAAAGCCGCCCAAATTCTCCAAATCTTATACCGATTTACAGTACAAAATTCAGCTGCAATCCTCCATGCTCCCATTATATATATATTTTAAAATTCTTTCTCCCTGGTATTCAAGAAAGCATCTTTCAAAACATTCCTTAATATTACAGGAACAGAAACACCTCCATGGCATTCATAACTTTAGTCAGTTTTAATCATCTGAACAAACTGCCCAATGAACTTAGTTATATAAACAGTAACGTAACAAATAAATGGGAATTATATATGCCACCTTGAGTTCATTGGAGAAAAAAGGTGGAATATAAATGCAGTAAACAAACAATAGTTTATCTGCAAGGCTGATACTATTTCTTGGCTTAAGTTTTTAATTCTATGTGTATTGACTGTGGATGGTAGAATGTATTTTCAATAAATATGCTCTACATCCATATACAGTCACACCTCAGGTTGTGAACGCTGTGGGTTGCGCGTTTCCGGGTTACGGACACCACCAAACCTGGAAGTACCGGAATGGGTTACTTCTGGGTTTCGGTGCTCGTGCATGTGCAGAAGTGCAAAATGACGTCATGTACAGAAGTGCCGCATTGCATCACGCGTGTGTGCAGATGTGGCGCTGCAGGTTGCGAACGTGCCTCCCACACGGATCACGTTCACAACCCAAGGTATGACTGTAACTTTCTTTTGGAGTCAGTTTTTAAAAGGGGTTGACCTTTGAACCCACAACCTTCAGCATGAGAAAGCATAAAATCAAATAAAAATGAACATAATTTATGTGATTGATAAGATGTGTAGAAGAAGCAGATAAATTTATGCAGAAGGCAGAATGACATTTAGGATAGAATCAAATAATCAAAGTCATACCTTACAAGAAATGTCAATTAACTCAGGCACTAAGACTCTTAGTTTCATGGACGCCACTTGTTCAAAGACATTGAGGAGAATGTCTACAGTTGGCTAAACAAAAATGCCTTAGCATTAGAGCTAAATACATTAGCTGTAATTAACAGAACTTCAAGGAACAATTTCAATCTGAAATAAAACACCTGGCTCTCGTATAGATGGCTTCCAAGAGTTAATCATTACTCCATGGCATGTGGTTGCTACTTCTAAGTGACTGGGATACTGCACCTGTGCAGTATCACCTGTCCTGGTGAACCTCAAGCACTGGACAGGCAACGTGGTGGTGGTGTGGGAAGTTAATTCTCTGTGGTGACTGCCATGAGTGTGGCAATTGGGTGGATCATCTTCTTCATCTTTTTACTGAATTAAAGCTAGTCTGTAAGGTATGATTGGCTGACATGCCATTACACAAGGGAGTGGTGCCTGCCGACCTGAAGGAAGCAGTGATGCAACAACTCCTAAAGAAATCCCATATGCAGATTTTCTGGCAACTACTGGCTGAACACTAATACTCCCACTTTGAGGCAGGTAACCAAGAGGATTGTGGCACTTCAGTTACATACATTCTTGGACAAGATGCATTATCTGGACCAGGGGTTGTCAACCTGCTCTCTACTGCCCACTAGTGGTTGTTTCAGGATTCTAGGTGGGCGATAGCTGAATCCTCCTTCCATCAAGCACTGGTGAGAGGTAAGGAAATTTTACCATCAAGAAAGATGCATTAGTGGGTGGTAGGTATAAAAAGGTTGACTGCCCCTGATCTAGACCTATTTCAGTCTGGGTTCTGGCTTGCTTTGAGACTGATTTAGGCTGCATCCACACTGCAGTTCATTCCGTTTTCCTGGTGTTTCTCTGTTATTTTGCACGCTATACTTGAGCTTTCACAGAACGTGAAAGCCACTTCGGGAAAACTAATGGAATGGACCACATTGCAAGTTTAGTTTTCAGCCCGCTCAACCCAGAAAATCAAAGGAGTTTTGCACAGCAATTTTCCTGCCTTTTGGTAGGTTCACACCGCAGTCACTCACGTGATGAGTCAGGTACTGCACTTCCCTGGCCATTTAAAGGCTGCCTCCCCTCCCTGCCCCACTTTAACATTTTTGGCTCTTGAGGATTTTTTAAAAATTATCTTATGATTTCCAAATTAATAGCTCAGAATCAAAACCCAAGAAAACAAAATCGAGAGCTTATTAAGATAAACACATGACAAGTCATTATATCATGAGTAAGAAGGCCTTTTAAGCTGCAGTTGTATACCCATTTACTCAATGGGACTTACTTCTAGGTACACATATATAGGCTTCACTAATAAAAAATACCAAGTTACTTACCAGTATTTTAATCATTATGCTGGTGTGGAATACAAGAAATAATTCTTTCAGCAAACAGCACTGGAGCAAAGATGTTAGCAGGTTATTTAGTATTTGTGAATCCAAGTGCTTTTCAGGAACACCATTTCTGCAGTAATCTGTAAATACCTGGGCTAAAAAAATGGGAAATTTAAGTGTGAAATTGTTTTATGTAGCATACTACTGAACCATTAATTAACACATTTTTAAAAGGCAAAAATGAGTAAAAATGAAGCACTGAAAATCTAATTTACTGGGCAAGTGCATTTGTAATGTTGAGAGCAGTACCTATGAACATATGAAAAGCTCCTTTATTTCTCATCGGCATTATTTCATGATCTGTTGGATGAAAATAGCTGTACCAAATTTTGTTCCTTTTTTTTTTACAACAATTGTTCTAGTACATCTTGGATCCGAAAATGCTCACATCCCTAGTCAAGCCCAATGAAGAATTAATTTAGCACTTTAATATGTAGGCCACATTAATATTTACTGGTTCATAACTTCACCTAAAATGAGAGAGGGATAGTACCAACTAAAGCAAACACCTCAGCAAGGATACCTCAATATGTACAATATCCAAAAGAACCTTATTGTGGGGAGCATATTAGGAAAACACAATTTCCCTCTCAACAGTGAAATTCACTACCTTGAAAAATGTCATCCAGAGCTTCTGCAACAATTCATCTGCATATTATTGTTTTTAAAAAAGAATTAAATTAAATTATGGTAGGGCCTTGGTCCCAATAATGATAATACTACTTCCTGTTTTAGCACCGAAGTACTAATATAATAAAGCCCACAAACCAAAGAACTTCAAGCGCTTATACCACAAAAAACCCTCATTCAGGTTAGAATTCTAGTTCTGAATAGAGTTCCAGATCTAAGTAGAACTGGTTACAGGCTTTTGCCTTTATGATCTACATATTAGACTGCCTATCAAAAACTATTTCAGAATGTTAAGAAACTATGCAATGTTAACAGCCAAATTTCTACTCAACTGTATAATGGAATGTATTATGTGGTCTGTTACATATACCACCGTCAATCTTCAAGCAAAACCTATATTTTGTCTTATAATGGTGATTATATCATACCTGCACGCTGCAACAAAACCTCTTCACCAATACTTATATATGTATTAAGTATTTCAGTGAAAAGCTGGAAAATAAAATAAAACCACAAATCTATTAAAAATATATTACAGATAAACTTGCCATCTATTACAAGCGCATTACAAGTTTTCAAAATGTGAGGATCCACAAATGCAAATAATTTTGAAGTACACATTGATCTATATTTAGTACAGCTAAAAAATAATAATCAATACATATTAAACTGTAGCTAAGAGTTAGATGTGGACAAGAGTGTAAAGCATGAATAACTTCCACATGAAACTGCAACAATGGTTCTACCATTATTACCATCCCTGTGCACAACCTTTTGCTTAGTATACTAGCCAAACCCATTGTTAGAGGTTGCCACCCCACTTTCCCCAGGACTGTGTAGAGAACCCAGGAAATAAAGGAGTGTTTTGTCCTTGTACTGAGCTTCTGCTGAAGACGCGAGCAGCACATTGCTGCTAAGGAATAGTGTAAAAACCCCATAGGAACCCTCAAGCTGTTCGTGGAGAAAAGGCATAGTTTCTTTCACTTCCCATTGTGCATTCTGCCGGAGGCAACAGCAGTTAAGGCTGGCACTTTCTGCAAAAGCCAGTTCACAGGTTACATTTGAGGTGGTATTAAAGTTTTATCTGTGCCATCTTATTTGATGGCTGCATTCACACATCACCAATGGGTTCTGTAGTCATCAAGCACTGAACATGTGTATGTCTCTCAGGCCACAGAATTCTCTGATTACTCTGTTAATGACAATCTTATCCTGGAGATCTGATAAAGGCCTCACGTATTTTGTTCTTTAACCGGACAGCACCAACCAAGTATTTACACAGAGAAGAAACACACAGTTTTTACCTTTTCATTTTTTGGTGCAAGTGAATGTGAATACCGGCAATTTGCTCTCTGACAACCATTCAATGTATTGAAATGAATTCTGCAGACTCCACGGGGTAGATAACTCAATCCTAGGTAAGTCTGCAATGCAACCAGAGAGAAGTCTTTCATTTCCCTCTCAGAATTCTCATTTGAAAACCAAAAAAACACATATGGTACACATATTTTGGGATTTATGTACATTTAGCAGGGTATGGACTACTTCACACATAGCACAAAGTGTCATAGTTTGATTAACCTAACAATGGTTTACTTGAATGTACAAACCTAGCCCAGCAAACTAATTATAGCTTATTTTTCTACCAACAAACCATGAGGAGAAACCATGATTTGCTATTGGCTTATGAAGCATGGCTTGTTTCTGAGGGAGTGGGTACGTTGCTTGGGGGGTACAACTGGATCCTTTGCTGTTGCTTGAGGCTCAGATGGCCTCAGTAGCGTGGAGTGCCTCGCATCAGCTTTCAAGCTAGCAGATTTGGGACTGAGAACAAGGAGAGAGGCTTAGAATCATAGACTTGTAGAGTTGGAAGGGACCCCGAATATGCTCAATTTTCAAAAATTATGAATCAAATGTCTCTAGCAGCTATATACCTTAAGTCAGAAACTTTATATAAAAGCAGGACAGTTGAAAACAGGATGACTTAACCCTATGAAAGAGAAACCTCAAACAAGCATGTAAATTGTGTCTAATTTTTTAAAGCTGTTTAAACTAGCTTTAAATGGTTGTTAACAATGTAAATGCTTAAATGGTAGCTAAGCTTATGCTTAGTTGCAGAAATTTATGCATTTTAAGGACTTACCATAACATTTTTTTTTAAACTGTTGGGATATGATGGCTGCAAAAGAGGACCTTTCCCCGAGAACCTGAAATCTAAGATTGAAGAAAAAAAACCCTCCTAAACTGAATGAAATAGCCGTAAGTCATGATTATACACTATAAACTTCACTTATCTTATCTCAGAGATGACTGACAACTAAAGTTTTCATTTCCTGTCTACTGACAAGTTAAACTCTTTTCTTGTACCATGCGTAATAACGAATTTTAAATGAAATTTGCCACACTGGAAGGCAAATTCTGCAATTTTCAAACTGATTCTGTGTCAGCGTAACAAAGAGTGATTTCTTTATGTTGATATTGCATCTATGCAGGAATACTGTACACCTTAACACATACATTTTCTTTTATGTATGCTTTTTCAGATGTTGCAGTATATATACAGTGGCCTGGTTCACACACAACTCTAAATCATGGTTTGTTTAGCCAAAGTGTGTTTGTTCAAATATCTGGACCCTGCCCATCAGATTAGACATGGTTTTCTAGCAGCAAACCATGATCTGAAGCAAAGATCTGTTGTTACCTTACAAACCACTGGTTGTTTAACTACATTTTAGAGCCATGTCCTAGCCAAACAGACTTGCTTAAGCATGGTTGGTTTTGCCACCCCACCTTAGACACTTGCCAAGCTAGAGGAGGAGTTGTGGTTGGTTTAGCATTATATGCCAACAGTCAGTGTATTATATTGCTATCTTACACACAAGTAATGCACTTTGGAAATTATTTTGTGTGTAGCTGTTCTTTATCTTTTGGTCATATAGCTCTTTAACATCCTAAGAGAAGTACAAAAACTATTCGGAAGAATTAAATGGTTTTACTAGTAGGGGAGCAAACTTGTGGTCCTCCATGTTGTTGGACCCACAACAGTACCCCTTCAACAGCCTTTAAACTTGTTGTTTGATTATTATGTATTTTTACATGCATTCCTATATTCCCAGAGGATAAAATACCTCTGTGTTAAAAAAAGTGAGAGGAATGTTTCATTTTAACTATGAAATTATGTAATTTATTTTAAGTCTTTGAAGGATGTCTCAACATAAGGAAAACTTTGGGCTATTTCAGTACCCCATTCTGAGGTGACAGCCTTTGAAAGATTTTGAATTCTATTGTAAAGCTGTAACTCTGAAGAATCCAAGTAAACATGATTAGGTACACAGAAAATGTAGTTCTGGTCACATAGGGTCAAATTTAGACATTAAAATCATTTGGGCTCTTTGACTGCAATAGGATCTGGCCTGCACCCTACTTTACACGCATGGCCATGTTTCTCAAGATTTTATCTGATCAGGATCTAACTCAATATGGTGACTAGAATCCAAAACGTGTAAGGACACTCGTGGAGGTTCATTGTGTGTTTTTTACTCTGAACGCAAACCTCCTGCCATAGCAAACTACTTTTGAAGTTTCCTTGTTTTCAAAAACAGTTTTGTAATGCCAAAGCTTTCCTGAGTGGTTCTCTGAACTAGTTACATGGTTCTCTGAGTCTTGGCCAATAAAAACAGAAATGGCACTCAAATGTTGTCCTAAATATACCTAATAATGCACTGATTCAGTAATTTATTTCACTGTCATCTTTAGAATTTGTTTAGCTAACTTTCCATAGTATTTTAATTAGATGGCCATTTTAGCTAAACAAAGATGCATTTATATTAAATCTCAACTAACGGTTGCCTTGGCAAGGGCAAATCTAGAACCCAAGTACAATTAAGCTAAGAACCCTCTGATCTGGATACAGAAGGTAGGACTAAGTGAAACAGGCAACAGAAAGGAAACTCCAGATGTTAATTCCAAGCTTTAATACAGAATCACCCTACTTTTCCTAGGTTGGATTTTAACTTTTATAAACATAAAGTAACAAGCACACCCATCCACATACATTTGCACCAGGTACACAGACATCATGGCCAAACCATTTATGCCTCTGGAATGTGCTGTAGGCTCACACACTCCTGCCTCTTCCAACACATTGTTTATGTCAGTGTTTCCCAACCGGTGTTCCGCGGCACACGAGTGTGCCGTGAGACGTTGCCTCGTGTGCCGCGAGATGCCTGGAGGGAGGCGGGCGAGTCGGGCGGCGAGAGGCGGGGCGGCGGCGGCGAGGAGAGGCCGCGCCTCCTGCTGCTGCCTGGCGCTCCTCCTCGCAGCCGGAAGCGCTGCCTGGGCGCCTCCGCGCGACTCTGCCTCGCTGGGTTTGGTCTCCCAGCAGAGACGGGTCACACGCGCCCCTCCCTCCCTCCCTCAGCCTGCGCGGAGGGAAAGCCAGAGAGAGGCATCGCTCCTGCGCGGCGGGAGAGGGAGCAGCCGGAGCGATGCCCCAAATGAACGCATGGGACCGGAGGGGAAATCCTCTCCGAGGCGGATTGAGCGCAGCTGAGAGAAGCCTTTCGAGGAGCTGCCGTGTCCCCTGGAAACCCCCTTCCCAGCTCTGCCTCAGCCGCCGCCGCCTCAGTTGCCGCCGTCCCTCAGTCCCTCGCTCTGCTGCCTCCTCCCACCCCCAAAGCTTGGAGGTTCCCCAGCAAGGGGGAGGGGAAAAACTTTCACTTTTGTGCGTCCCTCCCGGCGTGACGCTGCGCGCTGACGTCACGGGGCGGGGCTTTAATGGTGGTGTGCCGCGAGATTTTTTTTCAGTAAACAGGTGTGCCGTTGCCCAAAAACATTTGGGAAACACTGGTTTATGTCATGGTTTGCAGAAAGCAGTTTGTTGCCACATCTGAACTGGGAAAACTATGGTTACCACTACCACCAGAATCCACTGCCCACTTCAGCTGTGGTTTAGACTGTGGTTCCCACAGAATGGAAGGGACCTTTAGGATTACCTAGTCCAAGCCCTTGCAATGTAGGAATAGGCAGCTGTCCCTTATGGGGATCAAACCTGCGACCTTGGTGTTATCAGCACCACTCTGTAACCAACTGAGCTATCCAGCATGGGCAAACTATGGCTAGGAGTAATAGCTTCAAATACTATGACATTATGAGATTATGGCTGTGAGCCAGGAAATGGAGGACATCAGCACACATGAGTGAGCCCATAGGTTTTTCCTGCAAACCAAACCCTGTCAATTAAATAGACCTTTATACAGACACAGAAAAGTAGCACTGTAGTACCATAAAACGAAAATGTGTAGGTATTTTGAACTAATACAATACCATGCACCCACGGTTTCACTGCTGTGACTTGCTGCCGGGGATCAGTTTTCATAGCAGGAAGTGTCAATTCTAGCTGATGATCATGGCTCATAGATTCAATGTATTGAGCCCTCTCACTAAATTCCAAACGAGGAAAAAGATGCTTATTTGACTAATAATACAAAAACTTTATATCTTTTATTTAAAAATTAGCACAATAAAGTAAATAATACTTTCTATACCCAAGCACACCTCCCTTGTGGAGGAGAGGAGGCTGCTCCTACTGATTGCAAAGATACACATAGCAAGTGAGCTGGGAACGAGAAGAAATGTGAGCAGTTAGATGGGATGTACTGGGCTTAGCATTTATCCCTTCTTGATCAATACCATCTAAATGGTTGTAACCTGCCCTGGGACCAGCTGATGAGGCAATAATTTTTTTTATTATTAATCCTCCTCCACTGACTACATTGGTTAGGGCTCTGCTCCACAGCACTTGCGTTGTGAAGTTCCAAAAGGTCCCATGCTATTTTGCATCTATGTAAAATCACTAAGTGATGCCATACACCAGGGGTAGGCAACCTAAGGCCAGGGGGCCAGATGTGGCCCAATCGCCTTCTCAATCCGGTCCACGGACAGTCCGGGAATCAGTGTGTTTTTACATGAGTAGAATGTGTCCTTTTATTTAAAATGCATCTCTGAGTTATTTGTGGGGCATAGGAATTCATTCTTCTTCTTTTTTTCTCAAAATATAGTCTGGCCCACCACATGGTCTGAGGGATGGTGGACCAGCCCACGGCTGAAAAAGGTTGCTGACCCCTGACACACACTGTTCTGGAACGACAACCACCCAGTAATATTTCTCCTTTTCAAACTCAGATGAAGTGGTCAATGTGCTCAAAAGGTGGCAAAGATCAGTAATAGACTAGAAGAAGGTGAGCAACCTGCAGTTCAATCTAGCCAGGACAAAATTACTACTGACAGGCTGCTTGCGTGAATTGAGAAGTGGCCTTTCAACACATTCTGTATCACGTTGCTGTTAAACCCTGCACTAACTCTTAATGCTTTTCATGCTGTGGCATGAATTGCTTTCCAGCAACTGCAAAAACATGGACAGTTATTATTAAACTACTGTGAATGCATTGCACATGGGGCTGCTTTTGAAGACTGCTCAAAACCTCAACTGGTTCATAATACTTCTGCTTCAAGTACATATCAAAACTGATCAAGTGGAACATCTTGCCAGTTCTAACACAGTTCCAATGGCTTCAAGTATGGACTTCTCAAGAATGGCTTCAATTCAACATTCATTTTAAGGCATAAAGAAATAAATAAAATACTGTGGGAAGAGGTTATTTGTTTTGGTTTGTGACTATGTGATGTATTTTTGTGTTTTTATATCGTAAACTGCCCTGTGATTCTTGGATGAAGGGCGGTATAGGAAATTAATATGATGATATGATATGATTATAATATAATATAATACAGTGGTACCTCACAAGATGGAAAACTCGCAAGACAAAAGGGTTTTTGGTTTTTTGAGTTGCTTCGCAAGACGATTTTCCCTATGGGCTTGCTTCGCAAGACGGAAACGTCTTGCAAGTTTGTTTCCTTTTTCTTAAAACCGTTAATACAGTTGCGACTTGACTTCGAGGAGCAACTCATAGCACGCGGTGTGGTAGCCTTTTTTGAGGTTTTTGAAGACTTCGGTGATTTTTGAAGCTTTTCCAAAACTTTTCCAACACCGTGCTTCACAAGACGACAAAAATCGCAAGACGACAAAACTCGCAGAACGAATTAATTTCGTCTTGCGAGGCACCACTGTATAATATAATATACAGCTTGATACCAGGTAGCTTAAAGGACAATTGGCTAGGCAGGTGGGAAAAGGCTCATTTTGTTTGTGGTGCCTCAGCTCTACAATGCTCTCCTCCCCAAGGAGAGCTTCGAACAGCCATTTTATCTCTAACTTCTACGTGTCTAATCTTGAGTATAAGACCAGAGAAAAAGGTTTGAAGATAAAATGTCGTCCTTTCACTTAACTAGGACTACTTAAACTCATACACACATTTTTGCAGTGTCCTGAATCTCTGCTTCTTCTTTCACAGTTGAAATTTTGTACTGTAAGATTAAAAAGGTTGTAATTCAGTTAAAATAAACAGAAACTCATGTTTCATTTAATAACTTTCTCTTTTTGTTCACAGAAAATTCAAGCGGAAGAAGTGTGGTTGCTGTTTATGGTTCTACAATTTCTACAATGTCTAAGTCCAACTCCCTATTGCAGGATGTCCTATTTATGAAACAATACCAACAAAAGCCTACCAAAGTCGTCTTCAAATCTAGCATGGAAGGAACTTCCATGGCTTCCCTCTATAGCTCACAATATTGCTAGACCCATAAGTTAATAAAAGAACAAATCATTTTTTAACTTTCATCTAATTTCCTTGCTTTGCTTAATTTTGATTTACACACTTAAGATTCACAGCACAGTTTCAGATTTATGAAAGAGAAATTAAAAGTACCATGCTGGTTTACAACAGTACATCTAATGAATCTCATTGTATTAAAACAGCATACAGATATCTCTAAGGATAGGCATAGGCAAACTCGGCAAACTCAGATGTTTTGGGACTACAACTCCCATCATCCCTAGCTAACAGGACCAGTGGTCAGGGATGATGGGAGTTGTGGTCCCAAAACATATGGAGGGCAGAATTTGCCTATGCCTAAGGATGTAACCCTATGCACACATAATTGAAAGTTAGAACTGCCCAATTTCAGTGGGACTTACTTTTAAGTAACCATGCATTGGATTGTGCTGTATGTAGTGCAATTTACTACAGTACTTGACAAAAGTTCCCTCAAATAAATGACACTCTTCTGCAACACTACCTTTTATAAACAAAAAATTAATTCACTTCAGTACCTTTTCATTTGTGTTAGAACTCTTTAAAACATCATCTGATTCGCTCAACTGCCCATCCTCAAAACAGGATTCAGCTACGCCTCCACATAGGAATTCTGATTTACTTCCATCAACTGGAAAAAATGCAACACATACTGCTGAAACATAGTAAAATTGAGAACAGAATGCTTAACTATGGGCATATCACTGGTGAGTTTTTTAAAAGGTGACCCTTCTTACAAAGTATGCAGTAGTACTGTACTAGTACTGTCCAGTACTGTACTAGTAGTCTGGGGTTGCGGCGCTCATCTCGCTTTACTGGCTGAGGGAGCCGGGGTTTGTCCGCAGACAGCTTCTGGGTCATGTGGCCAGGAGCTCACCCCGTCGAGGGGATTCGAACCACCGAACTTCTGATCGGCAAGCCCTAGGCTCTGTGGTTTAGACCACAGCACCACCTGCGTCCCATCCACATTTAAGAGTAGACGCTGTTTAACACTTAACTCCCCCTGCACAAGTTGTCATTTTCTCCTTAATGTTGCATTTTTAAATTCCTGTTCTTACCTTCTGCCAGTGGAACACCAACATCTGTAAAAGACTCCAATATTCCATCATACTGAATGGGATCTTCTCTGTAAGCAAGAAAATTTTACAAAATGTTAAGTGAAGGAAAAGTTTTCTGAACCAATACCACACTCATCTAACTAAAACACAATGAGTGCAGTAAGCCTGCCACAACTACCCTTAACAATCTGGGTCATGAGTTCTTTTGCCTAGAGTTCCTAGCACCATAAACTGTTTTTGAAAATGGGGCCTATTCAATCTAAGCCCCTTATACCTATCAATAAGCTCAGGAGGAAAAGTTGATGACAATATTTGAATTTTATAGCAACAATCCCGGTGGGGAAAGGTGAGGCACATTCCTTTCTGCATTTCCCCAATAACCTTTCTTGCATTGTTATCATAGGACCCATTACCTCCCTGAAGGAACAAAGCAATTCTAAAAGCAATTCTCCAAGAAAGGTGAAAGGAAGTTCCTAGGAGAGTTTGAAATCAAGTAAGATTCCTGAGACTGGTCCTATAAAGGAAGCTGGAGATTGGTTTGGGAGTTTAGATAAAAAGAATAGGGAGAGAATCCATAAGAATGTCCCCTTATTTGATTGTTTCCAGCCACTTAGTTCAATAAATGACTACGCCTACAGGAGATCCTCTCTTGGGATATTGCAAGATAAGAGATGCAAACCGATGGACTACCTTCAGTCCTTTGACATTATTGGATCCCAGCCCTGTCTTGTTTGTGAAATAGAAATAGCAGCAAACTTTAAATAACTCCTGCTGACCCATCTATTTAAACAGGTTTACCCTTGCTCATTAGATTCATCACACTGCAATTATTAGCAATTATTGATATTTAACTGAATGTTTTAATAATAAACTCTCTTTTTACTGAAGAATTTATTTGTAATTCTGGTTACAATGCTGAAAACAGCTTTATCTTTTCATTTTTAATCTTATTGTGTTTTATGCAAACCACTTGGGTATTTTGTATATTAAGCAGTATATAAATATAGTCATACCTCGGGTTACAGACACTTCGGGTTGTGCGAGTTCGAGTTGCGCACTGTGCCGAACCCGGAAGTACCGGAATGGGTTACTTCCGGGTTTCGGCACTTGCGCAGAAGCGCTAAATTGCGCTTTACGCATGCGCAGACACTGCGGGTTGCAAACATGCTTCCTGCACGGATCACATTCGCAACCTGAGCGTCCACTGTATTAGAATAAGAAACATAACTTTGGAGCTAAAGAGACCGGGAATGCATATATTACAGTGGTACCTCAGGTTATATGCTTCAGGTTACAGACTCCGCTAACCCAGAAATAGTACCTTGGGTTAAGAACTTTGCTTCAGGATGAGAACAGAAATTGTGCAGCAGCGGCGCAGCAGGCCCGATTAGCTAAAGTGGTGCTTCAGGTTAAGAACAGTTTCAGGTTAAGAACAGACCTCCAGAATGAATTAAGTTCTTAACCCGAGGTACCACTGTATATACAATATAGTCTTCCACCTCTCAGCTCAGTTCAACAAGTAGTGCCTTACCAAAGAAAGCTGTTTTATTAACCAGGCTGAGTTTTCATTTATGATAATTTAATAATAGGTTCTGGCATTTGGGTATCAGATTAGAATTGACTCTTCATCCTACGGGTGTAACAATAGTGGTATTTTAAAACAGAAAATAAAATTTTAGATGTGTCTAAAAGAATCACAAACTGTGCCTTAAAGCTAAGGGCAGTAAAATCTTGCCATTTAAATTTGAACATGGAGACCTGCATGCAAAAGCTAGAACCGTTACTTTGTACTGATTTTGTTTAGCTACGAAAGAGATATGCCCACTTAACTGGGTAATTTATTATAGAATTATTTATTGTTTTGTGTTTTCTTGTTTTATTATTGTTAGAAATGATTCTGTCTTTTTAAGTATTCTTAGTCAATTGAAGATTCTTTTCTGAGCCTTAGGCATTAAAACATGTGCAGTTTTAGCTGGAGAATTTAGCATAGTTAAGATTCACAAAAGACGTATACAAGATTTGTTTTTAAAGGCTTTCACCTGCCTAGTGTGGCAAGTTACCAGTCGTAAAGCTGTTATGTATTCTAAACACATCCCTCCAAAGGGATCACAACTTCATAAAGATGCTTCACAATACAGGAAAAGCAAATGTAGGATTATCACATTTGGGAGTATTGATGGTAGGCTGAACTATTCACTACTGCCCACACAACATATTATGTATGCAGTAGATGGCTTAAATTATTTGCCATTCTGCCTTGGTTGTATTCTATTGATAGACATGATTAAATTATATAAATGATACATTTTTATGATATAAATGATACATTCTATTAACTATGTCAAGCAAGCATATTCATCGTTGGCTAACCACAAATCTAACTACTGAATACCTAGCAAATGAAATTAAGCTAAGTAAGCTTTAGCTAAAACGGTTTACTGCAGCTGAATAGAAAAGTATTTCTAAATGCTATGGTACTACAAAGAACAATCTTCAAATGAAAAATATTAAGATAATTCGAAGAGGCTATTTAGTTCTACTGTCAATTGCAAAAGACCATTTTATACTGCCTCTCACCAGCATAAATGTGTTTCAAACTTCACTTTCAATTGTTACTCTTATTGTCTTACTTTTTACTTTTATCACTGGGTTAAAATAATAAAAATAAAAAGCAGAACAATCCATTATTGCTAATCCTCAATTCTCACTGTAAATCCCAAACTATTACTGTAAATCCTACATAATATACTTAGTAGAAGCAAATCACATTTTTAGTAACTGTCTAACCTCAAAGTCACTAAATTGTTTAAGGCTAGCTAAAGCACGAGGGACGTGGGTGGCGCTGTGGGTTAAACCACAGAGCCTAGGACTTGCCAATCAGAAGGTTGGCGGTTCAAATCCCCGCGACGGGGTGAGCTTCCGTTGCTCGGTCCCTGCTCCTGCCAACCTAGCAGTTCGAAAGCACGTCAAAGTGCAAGTAGATAAATAGATACCGCTCCGGCAGGAAGGTAAACGCCGTTTCCGTGCACTGCTCTGGTTCACCAGAAGCGGCTTAGTCATGCTGGCCACATGACCCGGAAGCTGTATGCCGGCTCCCTCAGCCAATAAAGCGAGATGAGTGCCACAACCCCAGAGTCGTCCGTGAGTGGACCTAATGGTCAGGGGTCCCTTTACCTTTACCTAGCTAAAGCACAAGCATCTAATAACTCAAAACACTTACTATATAAATTATTTCCAGAGGATATGCTTACCTTGGACAGCAATCCAAATGTCTCTTCTGTGGAAGCTGAGGGGGTTCCGGTTCTACTTCCATTTCTTCCTTTATGGAAATGCTGACATTCAAGTTGGTTTGGGTACAATGCCCTTTGTCTTCTTCCTTGGTTTCTCCAAACAGATCAGGGTCATCCTGAATTACATCAATCACAAGAACATCATCTTCATAAGCCTTAACAACCTCTGCAGAGAAGTTAGCTTTGTCCTGTGCAAAGTTATTGCTGTAATTACTTTCATCATTAGTTGGCACTTCCAACACCGCAGAAGGGTTGTGGTTTTGAATCTCCATATAACCAGTACTCAAAGCGTCAGGATTATCTTTCAAATCTGCTAATCCCAATTCTCTCTCATGGGAAGTCTTCACACCTTCATTATGAACACTTGTCTCTTTATAAAGGCTTTCAAATTGGTCTGCATTTTCTTCTAGGACAGTAATTCCATTAACTTCTTTTGACTTGAACTGATGTCTAGAATGCACATTGGACGAGGTCTCTTTAGCTCTGGCATTCTTCACTGACACAGTAGAATCTAGGATGTCCAAAGGACTGCAAACATCTCTTCTTGACAATCTAGTATATTCTGTTTTTCTGGATTCATTTTTATCCTTCAGTAAAGGAATTTTGAAATTTGATAGGTTCCCTTTGATTAGTGGTTCTTGTTTGAGAACTGAGGTCTTCCTATGTTTTCCACTGTCGGAACAAACACCATTATGAGTATCTATAGAACTATTTCTCTTTGCTATACTTCCTTTATTTTTAGCCTCCTTTGCTGATGAATTTAAAGCTCTTTTTGATTTCTTTACATTTTTAGTGCTAGAAGATCTGCAATGTTTAGGTCTCTCCTCCATACCCATAGAGGAACTTCTGCTGTCGTTAGCAGTAGCCGAGTGAGCCTTGCATGTATCAACTACAGATTCTGAGGTTGGGTTTTCATTGGGAAGTTGCGTTTTATGACCCATTACCTTATATGCAGAAGCTTTGACAGTACAAGCCAATGGCTTATGTAGCTCTGCCTGGCCAGAGAGAATTACTGAATCAGAAACTCTTAAAAATTCTCTTTTTGAGTCTGATGCATGATTTTTACCAAACCACAAGTATGTTCTAGCACACGATTCAAGGGGCCAAACATTTTTACCAGAAATTGGTACTGCTCTTTGACAGCTTTGTAGCTCCAATTTCTTTCTAACTTTATGTATTGTGTTTTCTTTGACGGTTCTTTTTTCTCTTTTCATACAGCCAGCAACATTATTGCTGTGGTTGGTAATTTTTTGACTGACTAATGTCTCCCTTATAGAATTATCAACCAATTTATTACTACAGCAAATTTGTGGTTCTATTATGCTTAACTCATTTTCCTTTTCAAGAATCTCTGATTTCTCAAAACCAATGGCACTGCATGTGATAAAGTGTGCTTTGCTCATCTCTGTACCGCAAGATAATTTGGCACGTTTATTTTGAGGTTTTTGAACAGCCTGCTCAAGAACAAAATCAGGTGTATGACCAAGTGAAGACAATAAAGTTGTTTCATTGTAGACTGGGTTTTCCAAAATCGTTGAACTTCTTACGGCAGTTTTACTCTCCATTTGTAATCCACATTCACTGTGTATATTCACACTTGTGAAAGCTTCCTGGTCTGTTTTTTCCAGATCCTCAAGCACTTTAACCCCTTTGTTTAACTTTTTGAAATCTAAACACATTTTACTTTCCCTGGATCGCTTTCTATTTTGACATCTTGAGGAGTTCTTAATATTTTGGCACATCTCTTTTTCAACCAATGTGTTTTTTTCTGGAAATGATTGTCCAGCTTGTACTATATTAGGGCTGCAACTCAAATCGTTCTGGCCCATACCCCCGCTAGAGAACAAAACCTTACATTGATCATGTGCAACATGCAGAGATCCAGAGTGAACCTTACAGCTTTGGGTGGTCTCAAAATTTGTAGGTGTCAAGAGTGCCTTAATGTAACGACAGTCAAGCAATCTCACTACTGGAATAGTAGTCCGTTCTACTGTATATGGCAAAGTATTATGCCTAGAAAACCATTTGCATTCTTCATTTTGCTGCACTACCAGTGCATTTGTTTCCACATTTTCAGCTACTGTTATGTCCAAAAGCTGCGAATTGGCATTTGTAACAGGAAGCAAGGAAGTATCCGCTCCAAAACAAGGGATGACAGGATCTTTGCTTTCAGTCTCATCCGATTTAGATACTGGAAGGCTTGCAGACTGCTCTAGCAGATTTTGTATATTGCAATCTTGAGAAGTACTCAGACCAGCCTTGTGAACTTTTCCATGCTGTATGCTTGAAAGTTCATGGACTTGCTCTCCTGAGTTAAAAAAGGGGATAATAATTAATCAAATGTTGAATGCATTCTAACATACAAGGTTGGACTTTGCCAAAGCATATCTGTAATAAATATGTATTTTATAAAAAATGCCTTTATAAACTGCAAGTGTAGTATATCTAACGGCTTAAAAATACAAAGCATAGTTCTCATCCACTATGGCTAGCATTCATTAGTACAGCAATTAGAATAATAAAATTAGAAATACAGAATATAAGAATCACAGAATTGTAGAGTTGGAAGGGACCACAAGGGACATCCAGTCCAATCCCCTGCAATGCAGGAATCTTTCGGCCAACATGGGGCTTGAACCCATGACCCTCAGATTAAGAGTTTCATGCTCTACTGACTGAGTTATGTATTTTGCTACCGGCTATATAAAACACTTGGTTGTTTTTCTTAAAAAAGTTTTTTAAATTGCTAAAATGTATTTGCAAGCATTTCCAGAATGGCAAAAAAAACACATACCACAATATTGTAAATTCAATGCAATCCATAAAGAAAATTACACAAAGTAGAATGTGCACATATATATATGCATACATACATACACACACACATAATATAGGCAACATACCCAAAGAAGGAAAATTGTAAATTCAAACTTTGCCACTTTTGGTGATATCCCTCGTTAGCGTCTGTTAACAATATTAAGTTTTTCCCATAGCTTAAGTTTAAGTACATTGGTACCTCGGGTTAAGAACTTAATTCATTCTGGAGGTCCGTTCTTAACCTGAAACTGTTAACCTGAGGTACCACTTTAGCTAATGGGGCCTCCCGCTGCCGCCGCACAATTTCTGTTATCATCCTGAAGCAAAGTTCTTAACCCAAGGTTAGCGGAGTCTGTAACCTGAAGTGTCTGTAACTCGAGGTACCACTGTATAGGCTAAAACTGTGGTGCCTTACATTTTCATTAGTCAAAAGTGAATCTAAATATGAATCAAAAGGAGCAATTTAATGGCTTCATGCAAATTGTAAACAGAAAGAGTGCTCCCCAGTCAGGGATGGAATTTCAGCCTCTTGTCTCCTCCAGAAAGAAGCTTGCTTTGTGAAGTGTCCCAATAAAATTACCGTACAATTGTTTCTAGCTTAAAGATTTCCTAGTTAACAGTATCCTAGCGTAAATATAAAGACCTGTGATTTAGTTTTTATATTAAAATTGAAAATGAATTAAGATTTTCAGGCTGTAAGAAAATAAAGGCTGGAGGGGAAGTTATGGTGGAAATACATAACATACAAATACAAAGAAAAAGAGGGAATAAGCATCCTTACTAGATGTTCTGGTCTTTTTTTTAAGTTCAGTTGAAGTCACAATTTCATCCTTTCCATCTCTCTGTTTCTTAATACTATCATGTACTCTGGTAATCAGTAGATCCTCTGTGGGTCCACAATCCATCATTTTCTCCTCAAAGATCACTTGTCTACACCCAGGAACCTCTGAAACAGACTTCTCTGGTGTCCAGCTCAGGTTCTTATTATCATTTTCACACACCACTGATTTCAAAGAAGCTCGGGTTACCATTTTATGCTTTCTTTTTTCTGCAGTGTTCCTGTACCTTCCATTCTCTTCTAGATTTGCCACATACTTCAATAGGCATTTGCTATTTTGTTTTGGAACTTCTGCACCTACATGTAATTTTGCTAGATTCCCTGCAACAGAAGAATTCTCCTCACTTTCTCCCAAAGTTCTCGGGCTTACGCTCTGTATATCAGGCTTTAACTTAAAAGACAAGCACCCCCTATTTGTTCTTTGACTTTTCTCCGGGTTCCTAAAAGCTTTTTGCTCTTGCAAAACCAATTTAGTCTTCTTCCTCATGTTCCATGTTTTCTGGTGTGGTCCCAGTTCAGAACAGCTTTCATTTTTCTGCAGTTCCCCAGTTACTTTCTGAGATTCTAGCCCTGTTACAGAACTCCTATCCTTTCCCATTAAGCAAAGAGCTGGTTTTAGTAAGGAACAGCTGTGCTTTTTCCTCAAGCTCCTTGCATTCTTCATGCAACTTTGGATTTTTCGTTCAGGTTCTAACAAGGAACTCAGACTATTTTTCTCCGGTGTCGTATCTTTGTCATGAGATTCCATTCCCAGCAAGGATCTCTCCCTTTTCTTTCTAACCCGTGATGCCAATTTAGTTTGCAAACAAACTCTAGAAGAATCATTCGGCTGATCCGCCATACTCCGGACAGCCTTCTTTGAATTACGTCTCTCCACCAAAGCCATTTCCCCTTTCAATTTTATGCCCACATCATAATTACAGTCTGCTCCGATTGCATTCCTTTCCCTAGTACTTTGCCCCTTCCTTCTTTTAGAGACAAATTCCTTGCTCTGCTGCTGCGTCTCCCTTAACTGTACTTCAGAACCAAGAACAATCGGGTTGCTTAAGTTACTAGCCGACAAAGAAAATGACTTTTCCTTGCAGCTGCTCTCATCTTTCTGAGAGCGATCTAGACTGCTGGATGGTTGCGCCCTTTCAGCTTCCATCCCTATTTCTGGCAACAAGCAAACCGGCTGCTCTTTACTCTTTTGCACATCATGGACTAATGGAACAAAGTGTTGTTGTTTTTTAAATTAAAAAAAAGTTATATTGTTCTAGAGACAGGCATATGTTTTATCACCTACAACTCTCCTCTTTTTTAAAAAAAAATAAATCTTAGATTCACTTGAAGCTTATGCTCACCTACTTGCCAAATCTAGAGACATAAAATTACAATATTTTTTCCAAAAAAAACCCCACACGCTTCCAAAGGACGCTCAAATTTAATTAAAAAAAGATGGAAGGGCCCTGCCACAGGAACTTCTCTTCCTCAGGCCGCGAAAGCAAAGACTTGTATAATATATTGTGTGTAAAGATAGCAACTGATTTAACCCTAGCTGCCTATCCCTTTCTTTTGAGGTACTTTAGGGCCTGCAGCCCCTTCAGTAGGAAAGCGAGAAAGAAGAAGCCCCCACAGCCGCTTTGCAGACGTGCGGAAATTGCGCGGTCCCGAGTCTAAACAACTGCCACTGAACCAGTAAGAGAACCGGGGAAGCCGCACTTCTGAATGACCTCCCCTCCCGCCCCACACACCAGCACAGCGACCCCCAAGCCACTTCCCGTCGCCCCCCTCAGAAATCCCGTTTTCCCCTCCCCTCAGTGCGTGCATGCCACACACCCCACCCCACCCCCCTCACGCTCTTTTGTAGGCCCGACCGCAAGCCTTCGGACTCCGGCCCGCCGCCGCCGCCCTCCTTTCCCGCCCTTTTCCCCACCTTCCCGCCCACACACTCACACGCTCTAAGAGGCGACCGCGTGGAGCGAGCGAACTCAAGGCGGCGAAAGACGCGCGGCCTGAGGGGCGGTGGCTCCGCGGATCCGCCTCGGGAGGGAACGGGATTTTTAAAAAAAAGGCCGCGCAGGGAGGGTTGGAGGCGCACGGCTTTCCCTCGCGAGCGCGAGAGTGAGGCGTCGCGTGCCGCTGAAGGGAACGAGGAAAGGACTAGAGCGCGTCGCTCGGCCGCTCGCCCGCAGGCGCACCCACTGCGGTCAACCTGGCACCTTACGGGGAAGCTTTGAGGGAAGCGGACGAAGCTTTTTCCCTCCCCTTCCCACCCTCCTCCTCCTCCTCCTCCTCTTCTTCCCGCTGACAATATATTAAGCAAAGGGAGAAAAAGGCAATAAAATAAAAGCGACAACGACGCAACTAGCCGGTCCCTTCCTTCGCAGGGTCACAAAATGGCGCCGTCGAGGAAGCGCGGGCGTCGGTCAAGGCGCCCTGCCCTCCCGCCCCTCCATGAAGAGTTTCAGAGGGAAGGGAAAGGTGTGAGGAGTCGCTTCCTTACTTTATAACGCTCAAGTGTGGTCAGAAGACACGTGTTAAAGGGTCTCGTGGAGATAACGTGCGGATGGGGAAAATCTGCACGCACACTTCAAACACACCCCCCGCCATGTTATTCTCTTCTTCTTCACCATCGTTTCGAGGGGCTTCTTCCCTCCCTTTTTTTTGGGGGGGGTGTTCAGACCAGTTTTCCGAACTTGGTTCTCCAGCTGCTTTTGGACTACGACTCCCATCGTCGCCAGCTAGCAGGGCCAGTGGTGAGGGATGATGGGAATTGTAGTCCAAAAAAACCCCCACACAGCAACAGCTGGAGATTCAAGTTTGGGAAACCCTGGTTTAAACTCCAGAGAACCCCTTTGGTTTCTCGAAATCTGCCACTAGATGGTGCTGCTCTGGTGTGCCATGTAGGAGTTTACTTAATGAATTTGCGCAGTGTATTAATTTATGCAGAATTTTAAGGAAATCAGAATGAGCTTTTGGGAAAAGAAGGTACTTTAAAGTGCAAAGCCCGTCTCCAGAGGTCAACTGCCAATCACTTATGCTTCTATAGTTTAGGCTTATAATGCTTTGCATTAATGCTTTGCATTAATCAGGTTATAGTTTCACCTATACAGGTATCTGCTTTGTATGGGATTCATTGATTCCAAAACTGCTAGCTTCTATGCTTACTCTGTAATACCCTAAAAGCATATTCAGCCTTATGACACTACTACCCCTTTCCTGCAGGTTAGAGGTTGATGCCCTACTCTGATTTCTGTCAACATGGGAAGTGGAATCTGGAAAGGTACAGAACAAGGATTTCTCCATGGTGTTTTAGCTTTGAGCTCGTTTCTGAAAGAAACCCCATGAGGTCTCACCATGCCATCTCTTAGGAGTATTTAAACATTTTTATTTGAACAAAGGTTTTATGGGATAATCGCTGGATAATTCTGCACTCCTGCTGTTGCTTGCACCTGTAATTGGAATGATACTTAGAAATGTTGCATAATTTGAGATGAACATCAGGGGATGGCGGGGCTTTTTAAAAAAAAGACTCAGATGTGATATATATTATATAGACAATTCTTCCCTAGATGCCAAGCCAAAGAAGAATGGGGAGGGACTCTATGTTGCCCTATTCTCATTTCCTTCTGTACCTGGTCAATTCCTGATGACGTAACAATAGAATGACTGAAAAAGCTGCATAAAACGCAGCCCTTCTGAAAGTGCTCAGTCTTGTTTAGCCACTTCAGATAAAAGGGAATATGAAAGGGGAAAACATGATATTAAGACTAAATCTTCAGTCATTTTATTTGTTATTTCAGTTCTTATGAGATCCTCTAATGTGTGTCAGAATTATCCCCGTATTACAGATATGGAGAGTGATGAGGGTGGCTTATTTTAAGGCCATTTTTTAAAGTTAAGTGATGAGCTTTAAATCTGAATTGTTGGGGTAGGGAGAACTCTGGGTTTTAGGCCCATGCTGTTAACTAACATAGTATGTTAGCTATTTGATACTTAGGCAAGAGGCATCATGCCTTGATACATCATATTTAAATAACCATTAATTTCCATATAACACATCTCTAGCACTTTCATCATTCTGATTATTTAGCACAATCAGTAAGCACTGTGCTTTACAGAATACTGCATGGAGTTGCTTCAGTTACATATCCGTAGGCTTAGTTTCAGTTCATTAGGCAAATATTCTGTACATCGCTTTTAAAGTCAATCTAATTTCAGCTTTTAAACAACTACCCTGATGTGAGTGGTAGCTTTTTCCACCAAATGTATTTACGCAGTTGTTCAGTTTAATTTTATTTCTCTCTTTGCCCATCTCAGGCGTTGATGCTGGACCTATGAAGGGCTGCTCATGATCAGAACTGCAGAACATCCCTCCCAGCGGCTCAGCAAGCTACCATTTATTTTTAATTGCTCCCCACAGTGGAGGCCAATTAAGGATGAAGACAGCAGGGTAAGGATCACTCACAAACCCTTTGAAGGGCACAGACTAAGCATTTGCTTTGCCGGAAGGCTGCCATTAACACATTTCATTTGTGCAAGAATGCAAACACTTGGACACACACTCTGTAGTATTAAATGCAGTACAGTTCTAATTCAACTAAGTTTTAGTGCAGATGGCAACCGAAGTGACAGAATATCACCCCTAGGTTATAAACTTTGAAAATTAGATTTATTTTCTTTATCCCTCCCTCTTTCAGCAGGAAGCACCTGCTTTAGACACTCTAATAAGACTCTGTCTCTCTCTCCATATAAATACTAGGTTTTCAGTTTAAAATTATAGCAGGAAATTAGCATTAGTTCTCCTTACTGTTTGTTTTTATGGTAAAGAAAGGATTTCCTTGTCATTTAAATTTTAATGAATTGCGGATTTTTACAAAATATTCTAGGTATTTATAGACTGCCTGTCAATAAAATTCTCAGTGTCATTTACTATAAAATTTTGAGAAACTATCAATTTTCCTAAAATAACGATACAACAGTGGTTTGCAGCCACTTTAGGTTTAAATGGGGAACTATGTGGTATGTACATATAGTAGCAAGTATATATAGTATGTATATATATAGTAGGGAAATATATAGTATGTTGAAATGTAGATTTATTCTGGTTGTGATTAATTTTCTTTTAAAATCCATTTACACAGGGAGAGTTTGAATACATTAAACTATTACTGATTACTCAGTGAATAGATTAAACCACAAGGAGTTTCAAAGAGCTTGTGTCTTTTAAACTTCATGAGTACACAGCAGGAATTTTGAAACTTTTGTTGCAGAGAAGCTAAATTTAGTTTCAATTTATTCACTTCACACTCAAGCTTTTCCATCTCTGCACAGCTATTCATGTGTGGCTTTGTGCAGTAGTATAAATATAGGTTAGAGTGAACCTCCTGTATTTTAATTTTCCCTAAAAAATAGTACATGCTGTTTGGTTGTGCTGTTCTTTAAAATAAATTACACTCTTTTCTACCCAGATAACAAGTTGTATATCGTGATTTTAAGATCCCGGGTAATTGTTACTCTTGTCTTGATGTGGCATAATAGGTTTTTTGTTTGTTTGCTTATTTGTTTGTTCTTTTAACAGTTAAGACCAAATGTATTTGAACATTAAGTATATTTAAGTATGCTTTGTCTACTTATTGCCCAAAATGCATCTATTTGAAGGCTTGTAGTCTAATCACTGTATGAGCATAAACTTGTCGGACTGGTATAAGAGTCCCTCCCTGCTGTCAGGTGAGAACTGGATGACATACAAAACTGGTGCTCTTTGCCTCTTCCCTGGCAAGGAATACAGTGGTACCTCGGGTTATGAACTTAATTAGTTCCGGAGGTCCGTTCTTAACCTGAAACTGTTCTTAACCTGAGGTACCACTTTAGCTAATGGGGCCTCCTGCTGCAGCCGCACGATTTCTGTTCTCATCCTGAAGCAAAGTTCTTAACCTGAGGTACTATTTCTGGGTTAGCGGAGTCTGTAACCTGAAGCGTATGTAACCTGAAGCATCTGTAACCCAAGGTACCACTGTACTTGCTTCTTTGATTGGAATGAACGGATCCACTAGTGTTAGGAAAGGCCATGCCTGCCCTCTTCTCCTGTGATCAGGGCAGATCCATGAGATAGGGAGCTTGCTGCTCTTTGTAGGACTTGAAAGGGGAAAGTATAATCCATAAATGATAGGGTACATATTTTGGTAATTTTAAAAACCATTCCAATTCCCTGACGAGGTAAATCCTGATTTGTCTTGATATTACTGCAGGAATTTACTGCTGTGAAACATGCTTCATGTCCAATTTTGAAATGTTGGTCTCAGTTTTAAATGTCCTTTCCTCCTGAAGATATGGATGCTATTTCTGGAATCAAGGTAAATGCAGCCTTCAGTGGAACATGGAATCTTTCTGAAGGCATTAGCATGGTGAGCATAAAAACGCATTTGGAACCTTGCTGTGACTGGAAAGGCTCCCTGTGGAGGTGCTCAGAACTCTCTGCATATGTAATCCATCTTTCTGTCTCCCACAAGCTTCCTGCGTTTGACTGACAAGTCACTAACTGGCTGGAGTCCAGTCAATGGAAAAAGATCTTCCCGATTTACACGGCATTGTTTGCTCTGCTAAGATAAAACAAAACTCTTAGAGATAAGAGACAGTAACTTTTGGGTCATATGCTTTCTGCATATATGCCATTATGTGGATAATAATGCTTAGTCTAAACCATGTGGAGAGTATTTGGCAAAACTTTTAAATGGCTGAAGCCTCAAGAAGTATGCATTAAAAATACATATTTAAAACAAAGATAAAACAACTACATACAATCAGAGAAGCATCTCTGAATACTCCACAAAACTGATGATTTTAGCATATACACTTTGACAATCTTAACAAACACAAAATGATACATAATAACCTCTATCACTTAGACTATTGTCCACAACTAAAAAGATATATTGTATCAGCAGCAGTGCTGGTCTGCAGGGTTTATACAAAGGCAGGAGGTAAGGAGAAAAAAATTAAAATTAAAATGTGTACTTCATGCACGTCAAACTGTGCTGTAGATGTAGACCATAGGCATCGTTCTACCATATGCCTCACTGTTTGTATAATCTATAAAATCGCCCCAGACTGGATAAAGGTTAATCATATTCTCCTGGCCTCTTGCTATCTTACATTTCCATGTCAGTTTCCCCAGTTAATACTACCTGCCAGACTGCACTATACCACAGGTCCATGGTCAATAATTGCAATGATTTCCATGTCCTGGCAATGGTCATTCTTGCCCTGGTTAACAGATGTGTTATGAGTTCTTTGTTTCCAATTTGTGGCATATCCTGACTATACAGTTTAAGCAGAGCCAGCCCAGGGGTCGTGGGTACTGTCTGCCTTGCCATCAAAGGCATCTCTATGAAAACATTTCCCCAGAACTTTTGTTTTTGGACACTCTCACCACATGTGTCCAGTATATCCCTTTAGTGGGACACCCTCTCCAACACCTGGTAGAACTGTTTGGGTTTATATATGCTAGGCATCTAGTACCACTTTAAACCTAAAGGAGGATGCATATTGGTGTTGCTTCCAGAAAGTAAAGTATGCCTCTGGTATTCATCTACATGCCCAGGACAGAAAAGTCTGGGCAGAGTGCCTTTGTCTCAAACCTGCAGTGCATATGAGATTAGATTGCTGAACTAGAGATGATACTATAGAATTTAGCCATGGTATCCTCTGAATTATGCCCCCAAGTCTCTTGAGGGTGCTGTCTAGTTCATGGGGACCTTCTCAGCTGCAGACAACTTCTGTTCAGTCCTTCAGACACACTGACATTCTGGTAATTATAGATTGTGTTACTTTGGTATTAAAAGGACCATGCTGTAAGACCTGGACTCCCTCCGTGGTGTAAATAGGTGAATAAACCATAATTCTTAAAGCCACGACAGTCTCTGCCGTGTCTTCCATTCTGCAAAGGAATCCAAACCCTGTGGGGATGCCTGGGACCCCATAGTCTCTTGCTATCGTTCGGTAGAGAGAGGGGCAGACACATGACTTTTGTAATAGTATGTTACAGTATGTTACAAAAGCACAAGCTGTTGATCACATTTATGACTGCTTTCTAGGAAGGCTGCCCTGATGCTGCTAAGGTTGGGATGGAAGAGATGCTCACACCATGAGTGAGCAGATAAAATACTTGGGCCCAGTGTTTGTAGGTGGCCAGCTGTAATATGGGTTGATAAAAAGGTGAGTCTCGTGACTTTATTGTTCTCCTGTCCAAATCACTTGTGCCAGTCTATCTGTGAGGTCAGAATAATGTGCATTGTTATGCTAGTGTTAAATCAGGATTTGTCATATCATGCTGGCAAGAGCTGTAGATCTGACTCCCAGCCAATACATTTTCTTTGGTTACAGGCTCAGCTCATCTTTGGCAGTTACAGGGTAGCTAGTTTTGTGAACAAAAGACTGCAGCTCTTGTTTAGCTGTAAGGTGCTGTGTCTGCATTGCTTAATTATGAACCTGCAGTGCAGACAAAGGTTTGAATCACTTTCCCTGGCTCTTTACTGTAAGACAAGCTACAGGTTTCCAACAAATCCAACATTCCTTTTAAAAAAGAGTGGGGGGTTACATTGCTCTAGGTGGTGTGTGCTACTTTCTTTTAGGAATTGTTAGCTTTCTGCAAATTATCTTAATGTACTGCCTACATAGATAAAACATGTGGCGTCTGGTTAATAATTTTCTGCAATATAAAATAAAGACCCTTAATACAGAGTAATATCTATGCTATTATGAAAATGTTTCTCATTTTAAAAAATCCCCGACAGGAGCACAAAGGGGTTAGTAAGAATACTCTTTACAACTGAATTTTATTGCTAAGAGCTTTAACGTGGCAAGCAGCTTATGTAGTGTGTCAACATAAATTGTTGTCCACTGTTGTCTCTGAAATTTTGGATGAAGATTTATGGAATTATGCAAAACTATTATAAACGTAATAAAATATTGAAGCAATAAAGTAGACAAAACTACCAAAGTATGGAGCAAGATGTTGAATCGCTTAATTCTGATCTGACTGCATTTATATTGCTTTTAAACATCTGTAACACAGTTTGCAAACATTAATATGTGTATGCACTTAATTTTATTCACTTGGAATTTATGTCACAAGTCTGAATTTTGTCGTTGAGAACAGTATTTTTTTTAATCATCCCTGTAGCACTTTTGGAGAGTGTGCCATGAGTCATGTTTGACTAACATATCTTTCAAATAACCTTGTGAGACGGGCTGAGCAGAGGCTATCATGTGATTTGTGGCTTGGGTGGGGATTTGAACATGGCCCTTGAATATGCAAACACTACACGCTATCCACTGCATTATACTGCTTTTGTAATTAGCATGATTGCTTTATCTTGTCTTCCAGGATATTAATCATTTTATGCTATTTGAATACATCATGGAGAAAACATGCCCATTAATTAAAATAGGTGCATAATATGGCAATAATATCTCCCTTCCCCCAAAGTAGAGCAAAAACTGAATTGTTATGCATGCCAAATTGTTATCCTGTTTTTGATCTTCTGCCGCAGTGTGCAGATTGTAACATTCTTTAGGAACCCAGAAAAATGTAGAGAAGTGGTCAAAGCAGAGTAAGGCTTTATTGTTGCATCAGTTTCAGTATCAGTCAAGTCCTTTGAGGTTTTTCACATCACCAGCACCCCACCACAAGAATCCTGTGGCAGATGTATGTATGTGTGCTACCCTCTCAAGTGCAAATATGCACTAACTTTCTCAGTACTATACTCTAAGCATGTATAGATCTCAAGCTTTTATAGTTTAGTATTTATATATGTTTATAATAGGCAGTTTCAGGCTAGCACGGATTCAGTGCACTAATCTCAACCTTTTCAAAAGACTTTTGAAGCTATGGTGCTTTCCTGTTTTATATACCAATTGCTCTGGCAAATACCACGTGTTTAATATTAGCATATAAAAATGTGCATACCAGACAATATCTCAAAGGAAAGAAAATGAACTGGGGAATGTGTGATGTGCGCACAAAAGAAACATCTGTTAATAAAAATGGACCATTTGTTCACATAAAAGCAAGGCGGCAAGTCACAGAACTATATAACATTCCCCCATCCTCAAGTGAATAATTTTGCATGTACACAATATGTACATAAGCCAGCTCAAGGCTGGAAATGAAAAGTGTTTTGTGACCAGTGCTAAAAATATTTGGACATTTCCCTTTAAAATTAATAGCATAAAGCCTTGGGGCACTTAATTGTACAAAGTCTGAGGATAATGTGGGCTATTCATTTCCTTTATCCTAAATACCCAGTCATGCTTTTAATTCTTAGATATACTGTGTGCCCTTTCCAATATAATCAGCCTAATTTGTCTTCAGCTGCAAGCAAGTAAACCAAGCTTCATTTGGTTAAGCAAGCTAAGCAAAAACATTTTAAAATCCCCCTCACCCCACCCACCCACATATAGGTAAGTCAACAAGCATGCTCAAAATCTTGGGATTTTGGTTTGTGTGTGTTCAGGCAGAGGAGCAGAACTGCCTTTCATAAGGAAGCCAAAATTTCCTGCCCTATGGTATCTGTGAATATGACTAGCATTTCTAACTTGTAGTTTGGATACTCCCTATCTAATGCTGCTTATTTCATAAATCGATCAGACGGATGCCAACAATAGTAGTAATAAATATTGATATAATACCTATGTCTTTCTTTGTTTGAACATGCCTATTAGCATTCTTTATCCTTTTGACTTTTCCTTTTTCTTTGACTCATGCTTTGTTCAGAATTAAAGGATCTGAAAAAAATCGAGGGGCTTGTACCATTGATGATAAGAGTAATAAATTATAATTTATTTAAATAAATAAAACATAGCAGTACTTTGAAGAGGTGTTGTTTTTCTTTCTCGTACCTTAGGACCCTCGTACCTATGGGACCGCCTCTCCTGGTATGCCCCACAGAGGAACTTACGGTCTTCAAATAAAAACATCTTGAAGGTCCCAGGCCACAGAGAGGTTAGGCTGGCCTCAACTAGAGCCAGAGCTTTTTCGGCTGCGGCTCCAACCTGGTGGAACGCTCTGTCGCAAGAGACAAGGGCCCTGCAGGACTTGACATCTTTTCGCAGGGCCTGTAAGACAGAGCTGTTCCACCAGGCCTTTGGTCAGGGTGCAGCCTGACTCCCTCCTTTGGCAATCTTTACAAAACTTTAGTTTATGGTTGCCATCAATTTGTATTTTAATTAATTTTTATAATGTTTTTATAATGTTGCACTGTTTTAGTGTTGTTAGCCGCCCTGAGCCCGGCTTCGGCTGGGGAGGGCGGGATATAAATAAAATTTATTATATTATTATTATTATTATTATTATTATTATTATTATTATTATTATTTCTGGGCTTTATGATTTGGTGGCTGGGGGAAAAGGAGAGGCATTTTCACAGCAGTCTTTTGTAGTACCTAGCAAATTTATTATGGCATACATAAGTCCACTTCTTTGGATGCACTTGCAGGTACATATGTACTTGGTTGGGTAGAATTATGGACAAACATACCTAGAGCCACCAAATGGCATCTTTCCTGGAACAAAGGTTGATGCAGATCCCTTCCAGGCCTTTGTTCTGCAATCACAGTGAGGGAACCACCAAAAGGCCCTCAGAGCTGGACCTCAGTGTTTGGGCTGGCCTTGAATGGGGGTAAGTGAGGCAGAGGCCTCTAGCCAGAAATACCAGAAATGTTCTTCTTGTGGGGAGGTGGGGGGGGGGGTCTAGAAAGGATAGGGAATCATTGTAGAACAGCAGCCAGAACAAAAATGTAGGTGACACAATATATTTCAAGCTTTTTATTTGCACAGACAGACATAACAGTACAATTGCATGTTTCACCTCTGCACTTAATTGAATTGTAGCACATCTTAACAGCTGGGAAAAGATCAGGCAGCCAAGAGGATAGAGGGGGAATTTTGTTCATTGAATACTAGAATTCTGTGTCATTCAGTATCACTGATGGGGAAGATTTAGCACAGACGATGGAAAGGGTTTCTTCCTGTAACTATTTGTGGAATTCGCAGGCACAAGTTGTGACGAGGAGGACCAGGTTGGAGGGCTGGGAAGGGGATTACACAGATGCCCAGAGACAAGGAGAAGAAATCTGTCTCTGGCTATGAAGACTCTATAGAACCTCCAGGTTCAGAGGCATCCTACCACTGAATTCCACCTGCTAAGAGGGCAAGCAACAGGAATGGGCTATTATTTCATTCATTCATATTCATTCATTCATTCATTCATTTATGAACCCCATAAGGCATTCTGAAGTTAGTGACAATCTAATTTGGTTTGCCACTGGACCAGATGGGCCATTGCTCTGGGTTTTTTTGGGCAGACACAGACCACCATCTGGTTCTACACAAGAATGTCATCTGTTGCATATCTTGTGCGCACACGTGTACATGCACACGTACATAGTGGCACTTCTGTGTAAGCCTGCATCAACTTGTGCTGCATGGAATTTAAGAGCACAACCTCATATGTTTACTAAGATGCAAGTCTCAGTGTGTTAAATGGGGCTATCTCCCTAGTGTCTGTATATACTGTAGCAGGAGTAGGCAACCTAAGGCCTGGGGGCTGGATGCGGCCCATTCGCCTTCTCAATCCGGCCTGCGTATGCCCCAGGAATCAGCGTGTTTTTACATGAGTAGAATGTGTCCTTTTATTTAAAATGCACCTCTGGGTTATTTGTGGGGCATGCCTGGTGTTTTTACATTAGTAGAACGTGTCCTTTTATTTAAAATGCATCTCTGGGTTATTTGTGGGACACAGGAATTTGTTCATTCCCCCCCCCCCAAAATATAGTCCGGCCCACCACATAGTTTGAGGGGTGGTGGACCGGCCCACGGCTGAAAAACGTTTGCTGACCCCTGGTATATAGGATTGCAGGTAGCCTAAAACTCCATTGTGGTATGCAATGTGTCCTTCCACCTTCCTTTCACCTCTAAAATTATTTCAGTTCTTCTACTAGAGCAAACAGATGAAAAGGATGAGTGTCATGGCTGTAAACGAAGACTCTGTGTCAAACAGGCAAAGCCAGGAACAACTCTTCAAGGGAGGAAAATTGCTCACATTTTTATTGCTAAGGCAGAAGGCAGACACCTTAATCACCATCTTTCTCCGGGGAAATAAACAGTCTGCCCGATTTATTTATTATATTTTCACTTGTGTCTCCTGGTTTTATCACTGCCATGCCGTTGAAAGCGCCATTGTGCATTTCGATGACATTATCTCTACCATTTGAAGGCCCGTATAGAGAAGCAGCAATAACATGCTGCCTCTGTCTTGTGGTGACCTCAATTACACATTCCTTCCTGTTCTTTGCCTGTTGGAGATGGTGCATTCGCTATCATGTAACACACCTGCCTTCCGATAGCAGAGAAGGGGGTTGGGGTGTAACTCAGTCTTATTATTATTTCTTTTGCTTCCTTTGTTTTCAGCCATTGAGCTGGCAAACAGTGTCTGAAGCTATTCAAGTCATTTATGGAATTTAATTTTTTAAAAAAGATTATTGAAACATTTCTCTACCATTCTGAGACGTTTCCCCCCCACAATCAGAGAGAGGATTACAGTGGGTACTAAGCAATAAAGGCCTAGTTAGCTTAAGGTACCTTCAGAGACCAATTTCAACATAACCTTTTGCTTTTTCGATCCAAGAATTTGGACGTTCCCTTCTGTTTTAAACCTATGGAGCTGACATTTACTGAATCGGACCATTGATCTCCACTCTAGCCTCGCGGCATCATCTATCTAGAAGCAGTGCTGCTCCATTTAGATGAGCCTCACCTTCTCCACCCTTCCTGCTCTCTGACTTCCTGATGCCAGGCACTGAGACCCAGACTTTAGAGCATGTGCCTAAAGGCAGAGGTTCCCATTTAACTCCCTCCCCACACTTTAAAATTGCTGGCGGCCTCAGCAGATCACTTAACCAATCCCCACACTTCCAATGTCAGCATATTTGTCTAAGCCAGAGCCATATCACATAAATCACAAGCCAGGCTGCTGAAAAGGACCTCTGTCACTGGCCAATTTTTAATGAAAAATTAGACTGCATTAACACCATATTATGGAAATCACATAGGGCAGCAGGGCCTTGTTGGCTTGTTTCATAGGCTCTTCGTTGGTGGTGCTAAATTATGTTTGTGTGAGCAGACGGGGCTTGTCGACCCAGGGAGGTAGCCCATCTAGGAGAAGGTAAACTCCTAAACCTGCACTGCCTTGTGGGACATCTTTGGGAGAAAAAAATGATTAAGGAGTAAACCCTACACAAATCCAGAGTTGAGTCCCTAAGATGCTTGGATGGCACCTTGTACGCCTCCTTCCAGGAACTCCTGCAGCCAAGCTGGTGCCAAACGTATTGCTCTGCTTTCCTTTGACCACATCAGTGAGGCCGAGAGGGGAGTTTTGTTGTCTGGGCAGTCCAGGACTTCCATACATACTTGCGCCCTGGGGAGGTCACTTCAGTGCTGCTAACACAGCAGTCTGACTTCACCTCCAGAGGCACACTCCATTGCCTCTTAAGACAGACAGATGCCAACAAGTTGTGTTTGCATTAAATCTAGGCCAGCAATTGAGATGTCCTGTGGGTGTGATTGGCTCAACTTCAGTAAGGCCAGTAAAGTGTTCTAAAACCTGTACGGTATATGATAGAATTAGCCATGCCATTGTCTCCCAAAACTGATTGATAATCCATTTATTTCCTGGTTTTTTAACTGTCACAACAAAATCAATAAAAATATGAATATAACAATATAATTTCACAGGATAGCCTCCAACCTTGTGCCCTCCAGATGTTGCTGAACCACAACTCCCAATGTACCTTAGCCCTGGCCATAGTGGCAGGGGCTGATGGGAGCTGTAGTCCAAATAATCTGGATAGTACCTGCTTTGGGGGAAACTGAAGTAGGGCATATGCGACAGGAGCAAGACACAAATGCACAAATGTGAGACATAAAACATTAATACAGAGCAATAAAATAATGTTTCCAAATGTTATCACAATTGTTATCACAAAGGCAAATTACAAATGAGTACAGTTAGCTTTATTTTGCAAAAGGTTTGGCTTTCCTTGAACAAGGCTTGGCTAATTTGTTGGCCTCCAACTCCCATCATTCCTTGCCACTGACCATAGTGGCTGATGGGAGTTTTAGTCCAACAATATTTGGATGGTTACAGGGTAGCCACCCCTGGTCTACTTGGAGGGGGTCTGCTCATATCCAAATAACATTTAAATACAAAACACCTGTATTATTATTTTTTCAGTAGAAGAGGATTGAGAATTGGTGTCCAAAGGGAAGTTCATATTGCCTGGTAACAGTAATGATGCTTCAATCTGACTCCATGATTAAAACTTTTTTTCAAAAAGTGAAAATCGGGACGCAAAAGTTGTTGAGTTTTGTTTTGTTTTTTGCAAAATCTCCAAAAAAAGAAGTCTTTTACCTATTTTTTAAAATGAAAATCGCCCAAAACCAACACTTTTTCTGGACATTTTTGCCGCTTTTAAAAAATTATACCCAGAGGCCATTTTTGACAGGTGAATCCCAGCTATGTCCAGAAAATTCTGGACGTATGTCAGCCCTGGTATTACATCATTCAGAACCTGTACAGATTAGGGAGCACGTTTAAGTAAAAACAAATCCTTTAACAGTAATATAAATTAACAGCAACCAGTTGTTATTTCCTTGTTATAAAGCATACACAATGAAAATGGGTCCATCCAGCTTTCCTGTCCTGGAGAAAGGAGTTTTCTTGCTGAGAAAGTTGACTGTGGCAAGGGGCAACCCTGGTGTTGTGAAGTAGCCGTCCTCTTTTTGGCAACGGCCTGATTCACAACACCAGCTGCTGCACCGAGCCATACGTTTTAGATCTCTCTTCTTTGTGCTCTAGGATTTAGGGCTCGTTGGTTATCCTCCTTCCTGCCCACACCTACAAAGTAGAAATCAAAGATATGTCAGATGTTAACAAGAGCCAGCTAGTTTCCCCACTTTCTCCTTTTAAGCATTATATACTATAGAAAATTTCCCCAAACAAGACCACTCGCTTGATGCAGTGTTAATAATCTTCCCCTAAAACAAATTTAGTGAAGCCAAACTAATTATATGAGGCTGACTTTGCATTGTTTATTGGGTGTCTGATTTTCTGGCCTACCATACCAAGTAGTTTGAAGGATATTCCAAAGATAACACGTATGAAATGCTTAAATGCATGTAAGGAATGCATAAAAATAGATATTATATGCATAAGATTACCAGTGTTGCATCAGTATAACAATTATTCCAGAATAAGTGTGTACCACCCTCTATTTTGGCATTCACAATCACCTGCACAGATTGACATCCTCACTTCATATGAGTGCAGCGAAGTGTTGGGGAAGATCCACTCCTTTTGCTAAATTTAACCACTCTGATTTTGAGTGTAACAAGCTGGTTAACAGGAATTTATCAACGCTAATCTGTGTTAAAGTCTCTTGGGTATTCTGAGGATCGCTGATGCTATAAGGCAAATATCTTTTTGGGGGGGGCGGGTCTGTTCAGTGCAGAAACACTGTAAAAACCCTGGGGTTTTCAGCATTCCAACTCACTAAAGAGTGTTAATCTAAAGTGGGAAAACCACCCCATTCCCTCTAGCACCCACATGGACAATCCAAGGCCTGAATACGCAGCACTAGTCAGCTGGGGAAGGTGGGAGGCATGATGGGACATTTAAAGAGGCTCACGCTGAGATGGGGGAGAGGGAATGTGAAGGAGCGTAATAAAGTGAGTGTGGGGAAGGCTTTGTTTCTTTTTATATGAGTGAGCTGGAGTGGGGTGGGGTGAGCTGGGAGGGACCAGGGGCCTTGCAGAGTGTGCTAGTGCTGTAATGAGGACAAGACTTGGGCTACTTCAACTTCCTCTTGGAAAGCTCACCAATGAAACATGCAAATTGAGCATGCCCAATTTGCATATTTATAACTGACAATTACGCTGGCCAGGTTTTTGAGGCTGAGATACGGACAGCGCTAACAGAGCCGTCCACCTGTTGCCTAAATGCCGCTGAACGATAAAACCCAACCCTGCTAATGAACTAAGGAATGAATAGCAAACACCCCCATTGGCATGCACATTATTGCTCATATAAAAAAAGTAATCAGAAATTTGGCTGCATTGAGTTAGCTGACAATGCAAGGGAGCTCTTGAGCTTATTTTTACACTGGTGGAGCAAAGCCGCATTTCCAAAGCTGAGGAGTATATAAACCACAGAAAATCAATTCCCACTTTCTCTGACTCCAGCCCACCTCCAATCTTATGTCCATACTTTTTTAAAAAAATGCAAATCTGTGGGTTTTGGTTAGAAGGACAAATGTATATATTTCCTGTGTCTGGCCTGCTGACTTTATATAAATTGAAATGGCTGTACCTGGGGAAGCAAAAGGATAATGCAATCCTATATACCGGTAAGTATGGTAGGAAGTAAGTCCCACTAGCTTACTCCCAGGTAAGTGGACAAAGGATTGTAGCCTGAATTTAACTGTGTGTGTTTTGTGTGCAGTTTTATTCGCGATGCCTTTTTCTTGAGAGAAAAGTCATTTGTTAAGAAAATGCTTCCTAGAAAATCAAGTAACCCTGGAAAAAAAGAGTGCATTTTATTTTACTAGTATTTTGCTCTCACCCAGAAAAAGAAATGATTTGGAAAACAAATTTACATGTGCATTGGCTAGAACAGTCATTGAAGGGAAATGGCTGCTTCTGAGTTGCTTGTGTGGTACCGGCTATTTTTTTTTTTTTGTTGGCTTTTCTACGCTGCACAAGATTGACTGCACCAAAGAAGTTTGGCAGGATTAATCTGCAGAAGATAGAAAGATGACTGAATTAATAGGCTATTACCAAAGAAGGCGACTCTATTTGCATGAAATATTAATAGCACTAATAAACTTCTGGCAGATGAATTCCAGAGCATATGGATGGCATTTGTACCCATGATTGCTCCAGAAAATGAAAACCAGAGAATAGGTGACAGGGTATCGTTCACCACGACAAATTACAATTAAATTGTTAGATGGTTTGAGAGTTGCAAGCTTATGAATTGGCTGGGGCCTGTTAGGACATTTCTCCCACCTAAAGGGATTCTGCTTCAGAAGAGAGTGAGCTTGTGCAGGTCTTCCCATCCTCTTCATGGTGGAAAAAGGTAAACTTCTGAATGGGAGATCCTGTGGTTAAAATATCGCTCAAATTTACCTGCTCCTCCTTCCTTGTGATGGAAGAATTAAGGAGGGGGGAGTATGCGGAATGTGAAGACAAAAGACATGGATTTGCAAACTTCCAAATCAAACAGATCCATTTTTCAAGGAGTTGGTGCTGGCTTCAATTTCCTGTCCACTAAGCCGCTTTGTTGAGATGTCAAGCTAAATCATAGGTCACCAAGCTTTTTGGAATACGGGCACATTTGCAAAAGTACAGTGGGCACAAGTCATAAAACAGCTGCTATGGGGTATGTGTGTGTCATAACTCAAAATGGCTGCCACAAACAAGAGTAGAAAAAATTATAGGACTATAGGATGGTGTGGGCAGGCTCCCCCATCCCCACTTCGCAATAAATGGAAAAAGGTTGCCTACGTTATCCACGGCTGTGCTTACTCCATTCTGTTCTGAATGGAAGGGAGGCTGCGAGTCATCCAGTGAAATGTGGGCATGTCTTAAGGGGATGTTTTTGGTGTAGGAGAGATTAAGCCAGTGCAAACAGGAGCTGAGCAGGAAGAGCAAGCAGCCTCTCGTGCACTGTTGACGTTTGAGGAGATATTTATTGAGATCTACCAGAAGTGCCAGAGGGCACTACCAGGCACCCTGGCACTTGCCATGTTGGTGACCATAGCTTAGAATGTGGATTGGAGAACCTGTGGTCTCCAGGTGTTGCTGGACTCCAACCAGGTCAGGGGTTGATTCAAGCTGTGATCCAGCAACAACTGGAAGGCCACAAGTTCCATCAACATTGGTTGTGTGTGACACAAATGACCCAGGCAATTCTTGGCCTCCTCAATGCAGCCCCAAGGACTGAGGTTAACGCCAACATTAGTTGTGAAACAAGTAAAATTGAAAGTGCACAGATGGAGGGTTGCAGCGTGCGAGTTTACCTAGGCTCCTTCACATCATACTAAATGATTTTTAGCAAGACATCTAAATGCGGTTAGTGGCACATTCCAGATTTGCTGCTGTCAGATGGGAAGTATGTACAGTGGTACCTCAGTTTTCAAACACAATCCACTCTGGAAGACCGTTCGACTTCTGAAACGTTCGGAAACTGAAGCAGTTACTTCCGAGTTTTCAGCGTTCGAAAACCGAAACGTTCGACTTCTGAGACATTCGAAAACCGAGGCACCACTGTACAAGCTTGGTACTGGTTACCTAGATTGGTTTGAGACAAATGGGTGGTTTGGACACAATTGTCTGGATTTGATTCAATTGCAATTCTCTCTCTCTTTCTTCCAAAGCAAACAAAGAGTCTAACTGAAACCAGAGGAAGGCAGCATAACAGGCAGCTAGGTATATGATAAATTTATCTTGAATTTGTATAGATAGATAATCATAATCAGCAACTTCATTAACCAAGTAAGACTCAATTCTGCACTGATAGTTCACTCTGGATTTTGAGAGGTAGAAAAAGGTGCCAAAGGCAAAATTCCTTGAAAATTAAAATTAATTTCTCCCTGCCTCATCTAAAACATAAATATATTCACCACCCTAGGTAGTATGCTGTATCCAAGCAACCTAACTGTGGCCAGTCTTTGGAATAGATGAGGCTTTTCACCAAAAATTCATCATGACAGTCCGTACAGTGAGTGAAGAGTGATTTGCATCGGTCCCCGTTAGCCTTATATTTTGAGCAGCATTTTTTTTTAGCCTAAGTAAACAAGTAATTCCTCCCCAAGCCAAATGTCACAATTAACCTACCCTTTTATTCCCCGCCCCCCAAAAAACTTAGTGCCTAATGAAATATGTACTACCCTTTGAGCAATGTCTGTCACATTTGTTTGGTCAAGTATCTCTCATCCTATTCATTTTTGCCGCAGCTCCTTTTAATTTTCCTGCCTGATAATACACGTGTATAAGAGGCATACTCAGAGTACCCCCACTTGACCCAAAATACAGCGTACTGCTGGTACAGATATATCCTTACTATTTTATAAGGAACAGCCATTTACCAAAACAGAGCAGAAAAGTTATCAGCCCTATTCGTATGCACACAAATACTTTATTTCTTTGGTAACAGTGGCCTAATAATTCTGGCCCCTCTTGTCTGTGATATCTTTATCCTCCACAGGTTAATCCTGCCAAGTTTCTTAGCTACAGTGTATGTCACACAGTGTATAATATCCAACAATGCAATTTTGCTAATCCTGTTTTATGAGCTTTGTGGCCCTGTCTGGTCAATCCAATAGTCGTTAAAAATCTCATGGAAGGTTTTTGGCAAGATCTCTTTTTCCTACGTAGCTTGAATTAAGTGGTTTAAGAGCCAAACTTTGTACTTGAACATCTGCCAATGTCCTTCAGACACAGAATGTCAAGATACTTAATTAAATAGGCCTCTAAACTCTTTCAGACACCCCACCTTATCCAGTCAGCTCGAACATACTAAGTAGAAGTGATATATATATATATATATATATATATATATATATATATATATCTCAGTTCAGTCTTTTTCAGTGCATTCTCCACACAACACAAACGGTCAAGTCGGGGCCCATTCATGGCCCATTATCTTAGAAACAGATTAAAAACAAACATGTAAAGACGGTCTCATTAACAGTCCTTTTGTTGTCTTGTTTACCATTTAGTGGACTCATTACCATTAATTATTAGTGGAGGAAACGAGCAACACAGGAATGTTATTCTTTCCAGGCAAAATTTACATGTGTAAAGAAAGAAGCAAAGATACAGACTATCTGGGTTCTGTGCCATATCTCCATCCAGTTTCCTGAACAAACTGCACAAATCTTCAACCACTGCCACAACTAAAAGGACAGGGTGATTCATAATGAAGTATACAGTTTCCATTCACTATAAATGGAAACGGTATCCTTCATTATGAATCACCCTGTATAGATGTGCTGCATGGACGTGGGCAGGGGGGCAGCTGCCCCCCTAAATCAAGTAAATAAATAAAAATACTTAACTATAAGTAAAAATAATCAGAATATTTGTAATTTAAATGCACACTGAGGTCACTTGAGCCTAGGGCTTGCCGATTGGAAGGTCGGCGGTTCGAATCCCCGCGACGGGGTGAGCTCCCATTCCTCTGTTCCTGCTCCTGCCAACCTAGCACTTTGAAAGCACATTAAAGTGCAAGTAGATAAATAGGTACCACTCCGGCGGGAAGGTAAATGGCGTTTCTGTGCGCTGCTCTGGTCTCGCCAGAAGCGGCGTAGTCATGCTGGTCACATGACCCGGAAAAACTGCGGACAAATGTTGGCTCCCTCGGCCAGTAAAGCAAGATGAGCGCCGCAACCCCAGAGCCGTTTGCGACTGGACTTAACTGTCAGGGGTCCTTTACCTTTACCTTTATTCAGCTTTCTCGTGCTTTTAGTGTTCTTCACACTACTGTTTCCTTTTTTTATTGCTGGCTTTATTCTGATGCTCTTTTAACTGTTCTTAAGATTTTACGTCTATGCCTTTTTTATGGATTTAACTTCCCTTTGAGAATCGTCCAGAGAACCTTTCGCTGCAGTGCAGTATAGAAAAGGTGCAAATGAACACATACAAACATTGGTGTTTGGATGCCAGTTGCCACACCACCCATTTCTGAATGCGAAATACTAAACAGAGGAAGTGCCTCTTCCTTCTTCTTCAGTGTGACCTTATGTCATGTACAGTGGTGCCTCGCAAGACGAAATTAATTCGTTCCGCAAGTCTCTTCGTCTTGCGAGTTTTTCGTCTTGCGATGCACGGTTTCCCATAGGAATGCATTGAAAATCAATTAATGCGTTCCTAGGGAAACCGCCTTCAGACCAGGTCCGGGGACAGTCTGTCCCCCGACCTCTTCTGAAGGCTGGGGGGGGCGAAAGTCTTTGCTCCCCCCGCCTGCATTCAAAAGCCCTCCGGGACAGCGGAGAAACGTGCTGCGTTTCTCCGCTCTCCCGGGAAGGCAGGCAGGGGGGAGCAAAGACTTTTGCCCCCCGCTGGCCTTCAGAAGAGGTCCAGGACCTCTTCTGAAGGCTGGCGGGGGGCAAAAGTCTTTGCTCCCCCCCTGCCTTCAAAAGATGTCCGCCCAGGGTTCGCGGACCTCTCCGCAAGCAGCGGCAGCGCTGCCGCAGCTTGCGGAGAGTTGCCGGCATGCCGAAGCCTGGGCGCGCTGAGATCAGCGCGCCCAGGCTTCGCGGCCCCGCCCCCGGCATCGGGGCATGGTCCCGATGGCGGGTGGCGGGGGGAGGCGTTCCCGCCCGTCCACCGGCATCAGGGCATGGTCCCGATGGCGGGCGGTGGGGGGAGGCATTCCCATCCGCCGCCCGGCATCGGGGCATGGTCCGGGGCTTTTAAATTGCCCCGGAACAGCGGAGAAGTCCCCCGCTGTCCCGGGGCTTTTTAAAATGCTGGCGGGCGACAGCGGAGGCTTCGCTCCCGCCCGCCAGCATTTTAAGATCGCCCCGGACAGCGGAGAAGTCCCCCGCTGTCCCGGGGCTTTTTAAAATGCTGGCGGGCGACAGCGGAGGCTTCGATCCCGCCCGCCAGCATTTTAAGATCGCCCCGACAGCGGAGAAGTCCCCCGCTGTCCCGGGGCTTTTTAAAATGCTGGCGGGCGACAGCGGAGGCTTCGCTCCCGCCCGCCAGCATTTTAAGATCGCCCCGACAGCGGAGAAGTTCCCCGCTGTCCCGGGGCTTTTTAAAATGCTGGCGGGCGACAGCGGAGGCTTCGCTCCCGCCCGCCAGCATTTTAAGATCGCCCCGACAGCGGAGAAGTTCCCCGCTGTCCCGGGGCTTTTTAAAATGCTGGCGGGCGACAGCGGAGGCTTCGCTCCCGCACGCCAGCATTTTAAGATCGCCCCGACAGCGGAGAAGTTCCCCGCTGTCCCGGGGCTTTTTAAAATGCTGGCGGGCGACAGCGGAGGCTTCGCTCCCGCACGCCAGCATTTTAAGATCGCCCGGACAGCGGAGAAGTTCCCTGCTGTCCCGGGGCTTTTTAAAATGCTGGCGGGCAACAGCGGAGGCTTCGCTCCCGCACGCCAGCATTTTAAGATCGCCCCGGACAGCGGAGAAGTCCCCCGCTGTCCCGGGGCTTTTTAAAATGCTGGCGGGCGACAGCGGAGGCTTCGCTCCCGCCCGCCAGCATTTTAAGATCGCCCCGACAGCGGAGAAGTTCCCCGCTGTCCCGGGGCTTTTTAAAATGCTGGCGGGCGACGGCGGAGGCTTCGCTCCCGCACGCCAGCATTTTAAGATCGCCCCGACAGCGGAGAAGTTCCCCGCTGTCCCGGGGCTTTTTAAAATGCTGGCGGGCGACAGCGGAGGCTTCGCTCCCACACGCCAGCATTTTAAGATCGCCCCGGACAGCGGAGAAGTCCCCCGCTGTCCCGGGGCTTTTTAAAATGCTGGCGGGCGACAGCGGAGGCGCTTCCCCGCTGTCCCGGAGATTTCCCTATGGGCTTTCGTCTTGCGAAGGAAGCCCATAGGGAACTTCGTCTTGCGAAGCGCCTCCAAAACGGAAAACCCTTTCGTCTAGCGGGTTTTCCGTCTTGCGAGGCGTTCGTCTTGCGGGGTACCACTGTACTAATAAACTGCCTGTATATTTAAATTATCAAACCTTTCCATTCTTAAGGAAATCAGCCCTGAGTTCTCACTGGAAGGACAGATCCTGAAGCTGAGGCTCCAGTACTTTGGCCACCTCATGAGAAGAGAAGACTCCCTGGAAAAGACCCTGATGTTGGGAAAGATTGGGGGCACAAGGAGAAGGGGACGACAGAGGATGAGATGGTTGGATAGTGTTCATGAAGCTACCAGCATGAGTTTGACCAAACTGCAGGAGGCAGTGGAAGACAGGAGTGCCTAGCCTGCTCTGGTCCATGGGGTCACGAAGAGTCGGACACAACTAAATCACTAAACAACAACAATATTTAAATTATACTTAATAATAAAAAGTCAGGTTTTCCAGGCACAATAGTAGTGTTGTGTACACACACACACACACACACACACACACACACACCAAGCTACATTTTCATAATGTTACCTTATCCTGGGTGTAAACTAGTGCAGAAAAACTTGATTGATTGAATGGTTCATAAATTGCAGTTGAAACTGTGAACTGTAAATGGCACGTTACCTCCCCCATGGCAGGATGTTGGCACAGGATACTGCAGCTGATAGCACTCTCTCTCAATCCAGGCAATGAATTTCACATTATTTCATCCTGTTAAGAAATATACCTCCTTTAAATATCCTCATTTTTTTAAAACTCAGCCGATAATTTAAATTGGCAGAACCGAGGCATAGAAAGGTTTTAACTTGTTTAACAGCGGAAGTACTATTCTCTTCCCCACTTTTATACTGTTGGATATTCTTTGTGAAGGTTTATATTGTGAGACTAAGATACTGATCTATTTTGGGCTTTGATGATGCCTATTTTCTTTCCTGCCCCCTATTTTTTTTTTTAAATAATAAAAGAATTTTGAGGAATTTTAGTTCTGAGAGCAAGTGGGCGACTTTTGTTCAGTAAAGTTTTTGATGCAGCCTATTGTCAATTATTATCCTGCTCAGTTCCTACGAGTCAGAATGTAGAGCCCTATTTCCATATCTCATCAATCTTCACATTCTCTCTGTGAGGATCAGTCATTTCGAAGCTCACCACCCAACCCTGCTTTGTTTGCTTAATGCAAATTGTACACCCTCTGATCACTGGTTCCTACTCAAGATGGCTAGATTACCTGCAGTATCAAAGGCAGTCATGCCTCTGAATGCCAGTTGCTGGGGACATGAGTGGGGTGAGAGGTTTCTGCAGATTTTTCCGTGCTCTGAGAAAAGACGGAAGAAGCAGAATTGCAATGATTGTATGACAGCAACCTGTGGATGCTCCGTACAAGTGAGTGAACAAAGGCAAGTGAATAAGTGAGGGAACAATTGCACACCAAATGCTGTGAAAACACCCCTTGTCCAACATATTCTTAATTGGGATGCAGAATTATTTTAAAAAAATCACCTCAGAATTTAGCATCCAACTGCAATGTGAATCATGCAACAACTTCAGCACTGGCTTGAAGGATCTGATGGAAGACCAGCACTCTTGACTCCCACAGTCAGTTGCTTCTAGGAAGCTCATAAACAGGACAGGTTAGACACAGTCTAGCCCATGGGTAGGCAAACGAAGGCCCAGGGGCCGGATCTGGCCCAGTCGCCTTCTAAATCCGGCCTGCGTACGCCCCGAGAATCAGCATGTTTTTACATGAGTAGAATGTGTCTTTTTATTTAAAATGCATCTCTGGGTTATTTCTGGGGCATAGGAATTCACTCATTCTTTTTTTCAAAATATAGTCCAGCCCCCCACATGGTCTGAGGGACAGTGGACCGGCCCCCTGCTGAAAAAGTGTGCTGACCGCTGGTAGCCTCTAAACTTAAGATCTTCTCTTCTCAGCCACAATGGCTAATGACTACTGGTAGACACAACTTCCTTGAAGTGCGTTGGAATCTGGGTGTCCTTCATTCTATCATCTGAGTCAAGATTTTCCAACGAATTACTGAAAATATATAGAGATTCTTGCTAAAGCAACTTACAGTGGAATAATAGTAACAGTTGTTGCTATTATCCAGGGTACAAATCATTCAAAATATCCGTATTCTCTTTCCTAAGAGGAAACACGGGGGATGAGTGCCACTACCCACAAGGATTGTGGCCCAAACAGGGCCACTGAGAAACAAGAGGGAAATACCAGAATGCTTGTGATAAGTCCAAGGGCTGCAGAAATGCAACCAATCTAACCGGGGCGGTGAGACTCCTCCCAAAATAGCCTAATCAGGACTGAGCATGTTCAGCAGTCCCAGAATGGAGAGGGACAGCTGGAAAAGAAAAGCGAAATGGGAAGGGAACAGTTGGCTAAAATATGAGTGCTCTGTTTAGAAGGAAGCACACTCTTGCAAGAGTTTCAGGTCTCACTTGTCATTTCTGTACAGTGGTACCTCGGGTTACATACGCTTCAGGTTACATACGCTTCAGGTTACAGACTCCGCTAACCCAGAAATATTACCTCAGGTTAAGAACTTTGCTTCAGGATAAGAACAGAAATCGTGCTCCGGTGGCAGGGCAGCAGCAGGAGGCCCCATTAGCTAAAGTGGTGCTTCAGGTTAAGAACAATTTCAAGTTAAGAACGGACCTCTGGAACGAATTAAGTACGTAACCAGAGGTACCACTGTACTATAAAATACCAGAGGCGATGGAGAAAGGTTAAAAGGGGTATTTTCTCTGGCACTCTTTCACTACCTGAAAGAGCAATGCCACGAACTGACCAAGCCCATCTATAAACCAATTGAATCATTGGCATTACTGCCTGGTGTAAAAGGAGAAAATGAGTTCTGCCTTTGTCTGCTGCTTCTCAGCCACAGGCGGCTAGTTTCAGACAGTGGATCAATGCACCGTTCTTCGGGCGCCAAGGGAGTCTGATATAAGAAAACTTACGTAGAGGCTCCACAAAGTGACAACCGCCTCAAGCTGTCAGGTCAAGTCCTCCTCCTTGTCGTCTAAATGGCCGTCAAAAAATACGTTGCATTTGCCTGCCAGCCAGCCATATTGGTTTTGCATGCACTCTCTGCTAATTATAATGAGGAATAATTAAGCTATTTGCTAAATTAGCAGTTCTCGCCCTATAGCCTTGTGGCTGGGCAGAGGTCCACGGAGAGGGTTTGCCACACTACCTTGGTGAGAATTTGTGCTGACAGAACAGTCCATTCGTCTTTGCGTCTTTAGACAGCTGTGCTTACCTAGCAGAATGTAAACATCTTTGAACTTTGCTTACTGGATAAAATGAAGCATTAGTTTCCTCCCGCATTTCCTCCTGCAAGATCAATCATATATGTAGGCTAGACACAGCATCCCTGTGTTTGTAATTAATCTCGTAAAGGCAGACACATCTCTGGATCGATTGCTTGCTATATTTGTCTGCAGCCTCAGAGAGGAAAAAGGGAATCGAGGGAAAGATATAAGCAGTGAGAATAATCACCACCTCTGATCGGGACATGAAACACGCATGTAGGCAATCTATACTTTAGAGATACAAAACAGGAATATGCCATTGTGTCAGCTGATTCATTGCTGGAGTTGTCATTTAATTAAAAAAATTAAGCTTCTAGTTCTCATATGGGAAGTTGGGATTACAGTGGTACCTCGGGTTAAGTACTTAATTCGTTCCGGAGGTCCGTACTTAACCTGAAACTGTTCTTAACCTGAAGCACCACTTTAGCTAATGGGGCCTCCTGCTGCTGCTGCGCCGCCGGAGCCCGATTTCTGTTCTTATCCTGAAGCAAAGTTCTTAACCTGAAGCACTATTTCTAGGTTAGTGGAGTATGTAACCTGAAGCGTATGTAACCTGAAGCATATGTAACCCGAGGTACCACTGTATTTCTAGGTATGCCAATGGAGATAAACTGATCACAGAAAGGTTAAAGGTTTTGTCTTGATATACTCTGCAAAATGACATGCAATGGGGTTTTGAGCTGGAAAGTTCTTGATTTGTTTTTGCCTTGTGCTACTAAATTTCAAACCAAATAATCTGAATTACTGTAAACATCCACGAATAGAAGAGCCTGTAGATAAAACATTTGCTTTTCAAATCTGTAAGGAATCAAACCCAGTTTTGTGCAAGGATTATTATGCTGTACAAATGTTTAAAATTTGCCATTTGTGGGGGAAATGCCTGAAAATTAAGAGAAAGAAAAGGGAACCTTGTAGAAAATGTGGCTTGTTTTGCTTTCTGTTAATGTTCTTTCCTTATGATACTTGGTGGCAGTAGAGAAAGTGGACAAGATGTCGATTATTAGGGTAAAGTTGAACAATTTTACAAACATGAAGGGAATACTTGGACAATCGTATTCAAGAATTACAGGATGTGCAACTGTTCATGAGCCGCTTCAGGCTATGCATATATTTATGAATATACAATCCTTCTTTTGAAATGGCGCTGTGCTGTTCGATTCACAAGAGAGTTACAATAAATGCTTAATGCTGAAATGAATTCAGTGATCCCCTCCTCCGTGAATTAAACGGCAGGAAGACTCAAAATTGTTTTAACACATCAGAATACAGAGAGATCAGACTCTCACAATGCAACTCTATAAATGTCTACTCAGAAGTAAGTCCAATAGAGCTCAACGCAGCTTACTCCCCAGGGACAGGATTGCAACTGCAGTCTCTACCCCACAAATCAACTCTTGACTGCACTTTTCACTGCAGAATTCTCACAGAAAAAGACTGCCTTGTAAGTCTATTTGATATCATAATGTGCCTGGTGGCAGATAACCTCCCCAAATTCCAGCCAATTATTATTTTTAGGTTTTCTTTCTGCATACCAAAAGCATATTGGGCAGCAAGCATCCCACCAAATTCCAACCAAATTATTTTATTTGGGAGGGCAGTTTTTTCTTTTCTTTTTCTATTTACCTCTTGCAATTTGTTGGGGCAAAGATTTTCCAACAAAAGTGATCCAAAGAAGCAGGTGCAAGTGCCCAAACATAATTTTCTTTCTGAAAACCCAAAATGCTTTTTTCTACAGATCCCTGCACACTTGGGGCACATTTTTTTTAAAACCCACCCCCCAATGAGGAAACTTTTACAAGCAAAAGCTGATCCAGGGAAGGGAATTAAGTTCCCTTCTTCTAACGCAACTTTTGTTTTGGGACACTTAACTACTAACATAATACATTGGAATTTGGTTTGGTATAGTAACCCCTCATCCCAAAATTTCTAAGGGGGTTTCTTTTTGGGATTTTTTTGGCAGTGAATTTTAAAAGCTTGGTGCTAAGGTTTGGTGCTAAAGGGCTGATTCTCACAATGACCTTTCTCTAGACTTTCTTCCATGCTGTCTTAGGAATGCTGAGTTTCCATTAGATTTTTGGATGTTACTGTAACTCCAGTACTGAGCTGTGCAGTGTCTTCTGAAAAGCTCATCTGGTCGTGTACTATGAAAGGCAACAATTCATGGCTTACACACAATCAGCTGAACACACATTAGCCTGAATCAACTGAATCAACAGTGCTCATATATTAGAAAGTTATAATCAGATATTTCCATCATATCAGATACTTCAACACAAATTATGTTTTCTTTTGATCATGATTGCTACTTTGGGAAAGTGAAGTATACTATATTGAGGATGGTAATACTGTATTCAAACAGCTTTAAAATGTTAATATATAGTTTTTAGTTGTTGTTTTACTCAAGCCCAGTGCTTTTTTTTTTCTTAAAAAGATGTTTAGGGGTACTTTCATTTTGACTCAAGAAAATCACCATTTTATAGTTCAAATTGAGAAAAATAAATACAGTAAATGGATAAAAGTACAAAGATTCACAAATTGTTTAGGGGTATGCGTATCCCTGCATCCCCACAGAAAAAAGCACTGATCAAGCCTATATTCAACTTACTTCAGCATATATATATAATACACTTAGGATTTTTATGAAAATGGATTTTTAACTGAATAATATTAGCCAAACACCCAACAGTACGAAACCATTATATGCTTGCATAAGCTATAAAATGCAAATATTCAGAACATGAATTTTCACCATTATTCTTAAATGGAAGGCTAGACGATTTTAAAATGGCCATCCACACAAAACATTATCAATTTATTTTGCACAATCTGCACATGGATGTACATAGGAAACATCCTTTGAGCAGCAATACTTGTTCCCTTCGGAAAATGCATGGATTATTTTTTTAATGCCATTGTTTCCAAAGCATATGCTAAAGACAACTAGATTTGGGCCATCTTTGTTGGAGAAAATACTTGCAGAACCCTAATAGTGAGTCTGGCTGGTATCTTTTAAAAAAAAAAAAAGTCAATGGCCTTTCTGCCTGTTCATTGTTCAGAGAAATTACTAACTAAATCAAGGGACAAACCACTGGTCTGAATCTTTCTGCATCTATTAATCAGTTCCCTGTGCAGCAGCCTCCTTGTGTCTGCGTACAATCAGACGACAGAGGTGCTGTCGCCGGACTGTTCACGCAGACACATAAGCTGAAATGACAGACTGTTCTAGAATATCATTAAGAAGCCTGTTCCAGGGCTCTTTCTGTCCCCTCAGTGGCGCAGAGAAATGGGTCACTTTGAGCAAATAAATACCCTTAAATCTAGCTTTTTCTACAGCATCACTAGGAGGGGAGGGAAAACCTTTGGAATGTCTTTGTGCAGGTTTCATGAAGTTTGATCTCTGCACTCTTATAGAAGTCTCCTTGCTGCCTGTTGTCAGTTGCTTCCTGTCTGTGTAAAGGGAAAGGGGGAGAAGGGATTTATTTTATTTTTTGCCTATACAGTGGTACCTCGGGTTACATACACTTCAGGTTACATACGCTTCAGGTTACAGACTCCGCTAACCCAGAAATAGTGCTTCAGGTTAAGAAATTTGCTTCAGGATAAGAACAGAAATCGGGCTCCGGCGACACAGTGGCAGCAGTAGGCCCCATTAGCTAAAGTGGTGCTTCAGGTTAAGAACAGTTTCAGGTTAAGTACGGACCTCCGGAATGAATTAAGTACCTAACCGGAGGTACCACTGTACAGTGGTACCTCGGTTTATGAACTTAATCCGTTCCGGAAGTCCGTTCTTAAACCAAAACCTTTCTTAAACCAAGGCACGCTTTCCTTAAAGAGGCCTCCACCGTTTGGATCCGTTCTTAGACTGAGGTAAAGTTCTCAAACCAAGACACTATTTCCAGTTTTGCGGAGTTTGTAAACCGAATCGTTCTTAAACTGGACTGTTCTTAAACAGAGGTACCACTGTACATAAACTATTTATGGACTGATTATTGCTGGTGCTGTACAGGAAACAGCTCGAACATACCAGGTAATTGGAACTACCAGCCATCAATGACAGCCACCTATCTGCAGGCAAAGAAATGAGGGAAAATGTGCAGAAGAAACCAGGAAAAATTGCCTTTGGGAGGCAGTGTTTCTCCCCCCCCAAAAAAAACCTTTTCATTGGTGAATAATTTGATTAACAAGAACTACACTATGACATTCAACAATCTTCTGAAACCCGTCTGTGTGGAAAGCAGCTCATGGAAGATCAAAAAGATATGATATTGATATTATGTAGGAAAAAGGAAGAGGAAAAATGCGAGCGCCTAACACAAGTTGAAAAAGAGACAAAAGAGAAGGAGACAGCTGCTTATGACACCTCAGACCCGAGTGAAGGGTTGATGAATCTCCTGAAAAAGACGTATGCTGAAGGTGATGATGAAATGAAGAGGTCAATTAACAAAGCCTGGGTTGAGAGCCGAGAAAAGCAAGTCCAAGATGGACCAATAGACATTTGAACAAATAGCCACCTTAAAGGTACATCTTTTGTATGGGGCTTCTGCTGAGATCAGAGAAAATGTGCTGTTTACACAATCTTCCCGAGCAAAAACAATGAGTTTTACATTTCAGGTTGGAGATGGGAAATAAAGCATGCAGAAAAGCTTTTCTTTCCAATGTGTTGCCCTTCTCCCATAAAGCTTCAAGTGCTTTTTGTGAAATTGACAAATATAAGTAAGCTAGTTTGAGTGCAAAAAAACAAAAACCTTTTCATTGTAATTATGAAATACAATATTCAATAAAGCAACGTCTTATAAAATTATTCATCCTACTTTTAAAGTTGGGTAGCTCAGTTGGTTAGAGCAGTGTTTCCCAACCGGTGTTCCGCGGCACACTAGTGTGCCGCCGGACGTTGCCTAGTGTGCCGTGGGAGGGAGGCGGGCGAGTCGGGCTAATCCTCTGACGAGCTCCACCTCCAGACCCATTGCTCAAATCCTTTAACCCAGGAGGGCGGGGAGGGGGGGGGGGAGAAAGAGAAAAAAGAAAGGGTGGGAAAAAAGAAGGGGAAGAGAAAATATTTTTTTAAAAAAAGGAAAGAGAGGGAAAAAAGCGAGGGATGGAGGAAGGGGAATAAACAGAAGGGGAGGACAATGAAGAGGGGCGGGGCTTGGCAGGCAGCAGATAACTGGGGAGGGGGGCGCGGCTGGCGGCGGCTCAAGGCAGGAAGGGAGGAGCTGCCTCGCGGAGAGTCTTGGGCTGCAGAGATTTCCCGTTCAGGAGCGCGGGAGGCCACGCCGTGGATGGGAATCTCCTCCTCCTCTTCCTCCTCCTCCTCCAGGAGAGAGGGTGGTCCGCCCCACCGAGTCGGGCCTGCTCAAGCGTGGGAGCCTATAGTTAGAGCTCAGCTCCTTTTCTTGCCTTCCCCGCCCCCCCCACGGAGCACATTTTCCTCGCCCCCCCCAACCCCCGCATGTAGAATAGAAGCCCTCCAGCCTCCACGGTGCACAAACTCTCCCCTCTGCAACGAAGCGCTTTGTTGCATATCTTTGGTGAGGTTTTTAGGCAGTCTTGGTGCACCTTAAATCAGTGCTAATTGCGCCTGGACGCAGTATTTACTTCTGAGTAGGCCCCCTTCTCTCCCCCCCCCCCCCGGTAGCACCTGACGTTGCTATTCGTATCATCAGGTTTGTTTGTTGATAATTTAATTGTTTTAAAAGCATCATGCTAAAGAGCTCTCTCCCACCCCCAGACCCTTGGGCAAAACAGAAACACACACATACACAAACACAGAGATTGAGCCCTGCAGGTTTTATGAAATGAATGGATTCTGAATGCCTGTTTCAGTGGCTTGTCCGCCTTAGGCTGCTGGGCCAGACACCTGTTACACGGTGCAGTCCGTAAGCTGTGAGCGCTGCTACCTGCCGCCGAGACCACGTAACGACAGTCTTGAAAGACCTACATTGGCTCCCAGTACCTTTCCGAGCACAATTCAAAGTGTTGGTGCTGACCTTTAAAGCCCTAAGCGGTTTCGGTCCAGTATACCTGAAGTAGCATCTCCGCCACCATCGTTCAGCCCAGACACTGAGATCCGGTGCCAAGGGCCTTCTGGCAATTCCCTCACTGTGAAAAGTGAGGTTACAGGGAACCAGGCAGAGGGCCTTCTCGGTAGTGGCGCCCGCCCTGTGGAATGCCCTCCCATCAGACATCAAAGAGATAACCATTACCTTCTATGCTGTTACTATTTTTTTATTTTTTTTTACATAAGTAAAAAGTGACCTTTCCCCATCTGGCATGGTGGTGTGCCTCGAGATTTTTTTCATGAAACAAGTGTGCCTTTGCCCAAAAAAGGTTGGGAAACACTGGGTTAGAGCATGGTGCCGATGATGCCAAGATTGCAGGTTCGATCCCTGTATGGGGCAGCTGCATATTCCGCAGGGTTCTTTCCAACTCTACAATTCTAATTCTACATCAGCTTGCTTATATATTATCTCCACTGTTGGAAGCATCTGGCTGACCCCTGTGAGAACCCATGGCTGCAATCCTATACTCCCTTATATTGTAGGACTAAGGTTAAAAAAGGTAAAGGACCCCTGGATGGCTAAGTCCATTCAAAGGTGACTATGGGGTGTGGCCCTCATTTCGCTTTTCAGGCCGAGGGAGCAGGTGTTTGTCCACAGAGAGCATTCCAGGTCATGGGGCCAGCATGACTAAACTGTTTCTGGTGCAGCTGAGACCCATAAAACAAAATGCAACTTACAGTACTTCTGAATAGACGGTATTGCAGTGTAATTTACATGTTTGCACCAGACAAGAAAAGGACTTCAAAGGGTGCCTCCAGACCAGGGGTCAGCAAACTTTTTCAGCAGGGGGCCGGTTCACTGTCCCTCAGACTTTGTGGTGGGCCGGACTATATTTTGGGGGGAAAAAGAGAACAAATTCCTATGCCCCACAAATAACCCAGAGATGCATTTTAAATAAAAGGACACATTCTACTCATGTAAAAACAAGCTGATTCCCAGACCGTCCGCGGGCCAGATTGAGAAGGCGATTGGGCTGGATCCGGGCCCCAGGCCTTAGTTTGCCTACCCATGCTCCAGACTGTCATTATTTTCCAGGAAAGATTCAAGCTCAAAGTAGAAATTTTGGGTTGCACCATCGAAATGGACCAAAGCACTTTATCATTCTAGCACAGTGTTTCCCCAAATTGGGTCTCCAGCTGTTTTCAGACTACAATTCCCATCATCCCTGACCACTGCTCTTGCTAGCAAGGGATGGTGGGAGTTGTAGTCCCAAAACAGCTGGAGACCCAAGTTAGGGAAACACTGCTCCAGCACGACAAATCTACTTAAAAAACTTTTCACAATTAGGAAAGTGGCAAGGACATGCACTGAAAAGTATGGGATGAACAAATGAGGAATAAGATGACATATAAACACCCAGCAAGCGAATCAAGATAAATGCTCATTGTCATATAACTAACTTCCTCTCAAACAAATTAAAAGTGAATGCTCAATGGTCGTAACCTAACCTCTGTGTTAAGCACGGTGCAATCATAAACTGGTTGTCTGGAGGAGCCCAGAGATGATGGCCTAGTCTGTGCGTCCCATCAAACCTACTTAATAACAAACTAGGGTTTAATGTGAATGCACAGTGTGTTGGTGCCACTGAAAGGTTCTCACTCTACTCCTTCTCAGCTCAAATTGCTGCTGCACCCTGGATGAAACAAGCTAGAGTCTGGATGGTCCTATGTCTGAACCTGGGCTCATGGTTTCTTCCCCAAAACAAACCACGAGTCCAAATTCAGATGACACAACAAGCCTGATTCTGGCATGTTTTGTCTATGGCGTGGCAGCAGGAGTGAAGGAGGAGTACACCCAGGGAACTTTTGAGTGATGTGCAGCAGCATGTTGCTCGTATGTATATTAGACCAGAAACAGAGCATAATGTGCATTACAACCACACTTAGAAAGTAATGGTAAGGGTACCCCTGACCATTAGGACCAGTCGTGGACGACTCTGGGGTTGCATGCTCATCTCGCTCTATAGGCCGAGGGAGCCAGCGTTTGTCCGCAGACAGCTTCCAGGTCATGTGGCCAACATGACTAAGCCACTTCTGGCAAACCAGAGCAGCGCAGGGAAACGCCGTTTACCTTCCCGCTGGAGTGGTACCTATTTATCTACTTGCACTTTGATGGGCTTTCGAACTGCTAGGTGAGCAGGAGCTGGGACTGAACAATGGGAGCTCACCCCATTACGGGGATTCGAACTGCCGACCTTCTGATCGGCAAGCCCTAGGCTCTGTAGTTTATATCACAGTGCCACCCTTGTCCCCCGAGAAAGTTTGGTGAACATTAAATGCAACTGATAAAATTTTGCTGTTGATGAGCTCAATTCACACTTCATAAATACACATCATACGTAATCAGGAGTCAATGGGAATCTGGTCAGCTCACTCAAGGCATACAAAAGAAAATTTAAAAAAAAATCAAGTGTTATCAGTACCACTGGGACTCATATAACAATCAGTGTTGCTCAGCAAGCTGTAAAAGAAGAGAGCAATAATTCTGCATCACAGCTGAATCTGAACAATAATACAGGTGCACAGGCAGATACGTGCTTCCTTACTGCTGCCCCAAATTCCAAGCAAAGGTAACCCAAATTATGTGCAAGGAAAACGGGATTCAGTGAACTACATTAAAATATTGACATTTGCCACAAAGATGACAAGGTCTGGTAAGAACCAATTTCACTACCAGTGTTTGTTCCAAGATGCACACCACTGTCAGCTTCCATAGAGTCCAGACATTTGCCACGTTGCAAAATCCAAGTTTGGCAGAGCTGGCCAGAATGCAAAAGAAGAACGACGTTCCAGTGTGCTGCTTTAGCAGGGTTTTAGGGGAAATGCTGCAAGATTCTACTCCTCTCCCACCCACCCGCATGTCGTCCTGTTTTTAGCTAATGAGACTGGAGTCAGGGTGTCCACAGAGAACTGGCCCACCATTTCTAGTGGACCTCGTGACAAGCAGTGGTGGTTCTTAGCCTCTGAGGAACGTACGTTTCAGATCTGCCCCTCCCTCAATTATTTTATGAAATATGATCTGAGTTAGACACCTGTTTCTGATGCTTCCTTTTGGCTTTGAGATGACTTTCCACTCCAGAGGTGGTTTTAGGGTGGTGCAACTGGTGTGGTTGCACTGAGCACAGCGGTGCAGGAAGCGCCAAAACAGTGGTGTAAAACAGAACGCCAGAGGCAGGAGGTGCCTTATTTTAGAGTTGCACAGGGTGCTGCTGAAATTTGAGAGCCCAAAGTCCACCACTGCCCAACCCTAGCAGCTACACTAAGATTGTTATCTTGCCTAGCAAAACAATGTATGTCCTTTTTAATAATAAGAATAATAAGACTAATAATACCCTGTCCATCTGGCTGGATTGCCCCAGCCACTCTTCGAAACAAAACAAAATAAAACAGTTTTGCCTGAGAGATTTGGCCTTTCACATATTCAACTATGAGGGCCGTTGGTAAATGAAAAGAAGCTGGCCACCTCTGAATTCCATTCCAACCCCGGCTGAGTGATGCACACATCTGTCCAGTTGTTAAGTGCAAAATTTAGGGATAAAGCAGGTTTATATCAGTGGTGTGTTCTTTGGGTAATGAAAGAACTGCCAATGCAATTCCTTTGGAATTCATTTTAAAACAAAACTGCAAATTTGACCATCAAGTTGTTGATGATTCTTGATGAAACACAGTTGTCATTTTAAAGAAATCACATCCAAACCACCGAAGTGTGCAAATGTGAGGTTTGTTGTGTAGGTCTACTTACAATGGAGCATCTGGAAGTTGAAGCTTGCAGGGAGCATGTTTTTATGTTTCCAGAGTAATTAACAATAAAGTGTTGTTTTATCTTCTTGTCTCTAGCTTTGGGTTACGGTTCATTTTCCATCTTGTTTGCCCTTAGTGGTGAGCGGTGCAATCCAAGGACAATAAACATTATATTAGATGCCACGAACAACAAAACAATTGCGGGGGCCTTGCCATTGACTGCGCTGAGTTCTTTCCTTGTTCACTCATAAGCATCTGTAAGTGCAGATATGCTGGGGTACATAAAAGCAAAAGTATTGATATTTCCTCCATTTTAAAAATAAATAATAATAATAATGACTCTGCTAGTTTCCCACCCCTAAATAAAATATACTAATTTAAATTTACGGGAATGAAACTGTGTTGGCGTTAATTGCAGAAATGTTTTTCGTTTTGTTTTTTTTCACAGCACAACTGACAGTAATTTCCCCACCAAGGCAACTTCACAATTTTACATTCTGGGCAGTGCATGTGGGTTTATTACCATTTTATCCCCATAAAAAACCTTACAAGATAGCTTGGGAGTTAGCCAGTTGTGCAAGGCCACCCATAGCTAAGTTAACATTTGAACCCAAGACTCTCTATCTACCAAACCACAGCTGGCTATATAACACTTTAATATGCGCAGTTTTTGCCAATGGTGGATGCAGTCCAGGAACACTGTGCGATGGACCACTATATGAACAGGCTTCCTTGAAGTTCCCACTATTGCCACACCTGTTGCTGAAGAGGCAAGCCACGTTTCAAACGGAAAAGCAGCTTGCCTCCTCAGTCGTGTAAAAGGAATTGGTGGTGATTTCTTTAAAATCTCCGAGTACATAGTTTTCTCTTCCCCAACAAATGGCTTCAGTGGATTGGGAAAAGGCTATAGCTCTGTGACAGAGCATGCAGAAAATCCCGGGGTTCATTCTCCAGGACCAATGCTCTGAATAAGGCAGCTTCCTGGGATTTCAGTCATTGTCTATACAAATTAAAAAGGACAACTCTGGCTCTTGATGATAGTGGCTTGAAAGCGGGCGCAACATCCCTGTCTTTAAATAATTTGTCATCAGAGGGAATCTGCCTTGGGGAGGTGTGTTTGCAGCCCTCTCTCTACCAGTCACCGAGATAAGATATGAGCTTCCTTTGAAAAGATAAGAGTCATAAAGCATTCTGGAGAGAGAATGGGTGCTTAGCTAATAGATGCGCATAATTGCTAGGTAACAGTATTCCTTGATGGGGAATTTTGACAGCCAGTTTTGAGTGGCATCACAAAAGACACGCAATGTGTTCAGTGCCTGTACTCATTTCCTTGGAATCCTCCACAATATCAGCTGTAATTAAAGAAGAGAGAGAGAGAAGTTCCCAAATATTTCAAGATCTCAAGCAGGCATTTTTGTGGCATTGTGTCAGAGAAGTGTATAGGCGTTAAGAGCAAGTGTTGATATTTCCCCTTTGTTCCAGCTACGTGCTGTAAGGAGCTGAGAATGAATTGCATGGGAGTTAAAGAGAACGCGGGTTGAGGGTGGGGAGAGAAACAGGCTGTGGTCTGGAGGGAAGGGGGGAAGCTGTAATTACCTTCGTATGTACAGGAAGGTATTAGAGAAATGAATGGGAGATTGGCATGCTAAAAGCCAATTTACGCTCCCCACCCAATGAGGCAAAGGGAAGCAAAGATGCTGTAAGAGACCAGCTGGCAAGGGCAGCATTCTAAAAAGGCAGGAACGCTGTTTCAAAGGCCACATAACGTTCTACGGCCAAATGGTTAGTTATATTCTTTCTGTTTTATCTTAGAAATAATTGTAGCGTCTTCCCTTTGTATTATGCCACCAACCGTCCATCTTTAATTTCCACAAGTGCATGCAAATTAGGAGTTCATGTTTTTCAAGTTGGCAGCGTGCATATCAATTTTTTGAAACCCAGCTACAGCTGGGGGGAGGGGGGGCAGTGTGCAGGGAAGAGGCAGGATGCACTTGGGAGCGAAATGCGTGTGCGACCCGGTCCAAGTTGCACAGTTTTATAATTATCGAAGCTGAAAAAGAATATGCTGTTTGGTTATAAAACACAAATCTGGAAGAGAGAACATGCCTCAACGTTCAGAAGTCCTTTCCCTGTTCTTTTTTTGGGAACCTCAGCTCAATCACAGTTTACTTTACCTATTTGCATTAAAGGTACATATCAACTTTTTAAAATTTTGTCTTAGCTATTTGGGGAGACTCTTGAGTTCAGATGGCGAGAGGGGGAGATGTGTCCTTGGCTTTGACCCGGATATTCCAATTATTATCCTGTAGACCCATCTACGCATCACCTATGAAGAGTGTGAGTGGGTCACTTTAGAGTGGTGTGCATACAAAGCTCAATTTGAGCCACAAAGTGGCAGAGTTTAGGTCTGAACTATTTTGATTTCAAATGTATGAAGTATGCGGAAAGAGGGTGCTCTGTGCATGTGCGAAATGTAATTTCCTTAAGTCACACAGTAACCACTGTTGCCTCCGTACCTCTCTGAGGAGGGAGCAAAGATTCTAAGAATGTGACATTTCCAGATAAGCATGGCATTAGCATCTTTCATATTCAGAAATGTGAGCCCTCTAGATGCAGATCTGAGAAATCTGTGATTTTGATTCCTTTTAAGCCAATAGAGTCACCGGGTGCCATCTTTTGTGTAGGTCCATCTCAATTCCTCAACTGTAGTTGTAACCAACACTTGCCCTCTCATCTCAGGTCTACCTGGCTACACTGCTAAGCTGATCTAGAGAAAGCTACTGTCCTTGAACCCTCTAGATGTTGCTAAACCACAACTCCCATCTCAGCAAGCGTGGCCAAAGCTTCCCCATATCTGGTCTAGATCAACCTCCTCTGTCTTGGTGCCCTCCAGCTGATCTGGACTACAACTCTCAATGTCCCTAACTATTGGTTATGCTGGCTGAGGCTGATGGGCTTTGTAGTCCAAAACAGCTGGAGATAATCAGCTTCAATGAGACTGCTTTAGATGTATCCCACTTTTAGCTTTGGAAGTGATTTGCTCATGCCTACCCATGACTGAAGGGGGTTGAAATGCAGACCAATGTTATATGAACCACACACTACTGACACTTATTCTGCAATCTGATATCCACTTACCTAGAACTAAACCCTGCTGAACTCAGGTATGCATCAAACTGAACTGTAACAAAGCAGCATGCTTTCTCCCTGCACAAAATGTTTTATAACATTAATTTTTACAAAACTAATCTGGCAATTCCAAATGTCTCAATCACAAGAGACAAAATCAGAATAGCCGGCAGCATTTTAAGTACAGTAATAATTTGTTTTTTTTCTAGGCTTTCATATTCATTACAAAGACACTACGAGTATATATAACTGTGATGCGCGCGTGCGCGCACACACACACACACACACACACACACACACACGTACACTGCAGTGCTGCAATATTTTGATGGGTTTAATAAGCTAAACCTAATAAAGGGGATATACTATACTCAGTACAAATGTCAGGTTAAGTTAAATCAAAACACCAAGCAAAGTTCTGGATGCAAATAATGGCTGGCAGGGATAATAAAGGAAGATGACTTAATTTCTGTATTTTGGGTGGTTTGGAAGGAAGACATGCAAAAGGTGGTAATTATTTGCTATGCAATTAATTTGCTTAAATTAGCTGTGTGGTGCATTTTGGTCAACTGCCTCAGCTGGTCGTAGACAACATATTCCAGTGATCTGACAAGGGAATGCACTTTTCTAAAAATAAAAAATAAAAATCCTCTGGAAACTTGGTTCCATTTAATTTCAGGTCATATCCTACTACAGTGGTACCTCTGGTTACATACTTAATTCGTTCCGGAGGTCCGTGCTTAACCTGAAACTGTTCTTAACCTGAAGCACCACTTTAGCTAATGGGGTGTCCTGCTGCCGCCGTGCCACCGGAGCACGATTTCTGTTCTCATCCTGAAGCAAAGTTTTTAACCTGAAGCACTATTTCTGGGTTAGCGGAGTCTGTAACCTGAAGCGTATGTAACCTGAAGCGTACGTAACCCGAGTTACCACTGTACAGAAATTTCATGCTGATTTGAAAGGAAAATCCGGGCATATTCAGCAGATCCGTAAAAGTTGCACTAACTGTCAGACTTGTTGAACCTCAGGCATGTCACACACACAAACACACAGCAGGGGTTTTAGTACCAGGCAAAGTTATGACAGCTAACCAGAGTGGTTGAATGGCAACTCAAGCATCCTGAATAAGCAGAATCTGGAATGTTTGTTCAGTAAATCAGCCTGCCCCCACCCTGGTTTAAAAGACGAATGTCACACAATATACTCGAAACAGTTAGGGCTACAAATGAATGTAATGCAGAGTTCCTCAACCTGTGGGATGCAATGTCTGTGGAAGTGAGTCATGGGCTTTGTAAGTAAATCCAAAATAATTATTGCTATTAATCCTTAACTGGTATGATGAATTCCTCTTATAGAGGCGATCTGTAACAGCTTGAAACAGCTCTCTGTACAAGCATCTTGCTTCCTGGTTTATGTCTGAACCAAAGACTATGGGTTTGTTTCACCCCCACGCTAAGCACAATTTGCAGCTAAGGTTGGTTCTTGGCTTACTGACTGTGATTTGGTTGGAAGGGCATAAACTACGATCCCTGGTTTGGGACTAATGCCAAGTCAGGGACTGTGGTTTTCTCCCCAGCACTAACAAGGAGCAGTAAAGCAGCTGTGATTCTCAGGCCTGGCAAATCCATTAACTATGGTTTGCCCGTGAGAAGGAAACTGACCCTCAACCTCCACTGCTTGAAAGCCTTCAGGAGGAGACCCCAAGGAAAATTCCATACCTGTTGCCTTGCGGGACATATTGGGGAGAAGAAAAGGCTAAGGAGTAAACCCTACACAAATCCAGAATGGAGTTCCTAAGACGGTTGGGTGGCGCCTTGTACGTCCCATTCGGGCAACTCCTGCAGCCAAACTGGTGTCAAACGTATTGCTCTGCTTTCCTTGGGACCACATCAATGAGGCCAAGGTCTTGTTGCCTGGGCAGCCCAGGACCTCCATGCACACTGCCCAGGCTTGCACCCCGGGGAGGTCACTTCGGTGCTGCAATCACGGGAGGCAGTAATTATGAGTTGCCGGTCTCTGCGGCCACAGCAGACACCATGGTTCTCTAGCTGTTTGACCTCACTCCCAGAGGCACACTCCATTGTCTCATGAGACAGACAGATGCCAACATAGGAGCCAACTCCTAGAGGCTGAGCCTCCCCGCCCCCCCAATATTTTATTGGATGCCAACAACCTGTGGAAGCTAAGCATGCTCCATATAAGCACCCCCAATGTAAACTTTCTTCATTTAATAAAAGAAAATGATTTTGTCTCTATGGTTTCAAAATCTAAAAGAAAGAAGAAAGAAAGAGAGAGAGAGAGAGAGAGAATGCATTCGGCTTACAACATATATAAAAACACAACAAAACATCAAATATTAAAAATATCCTATACAAGCAACAAATAAATAAATAAATAAATAAATCAACCAACACAAATAAACAATAAACAGTTTACAGTTATTCCCAAATTAAAATAACTACCAGCTCCAACTAAACATCTAACCAACACCAACCAGACAAAAAACAGAGGTACCAAAATTAGAACCATTTAAAACATTTTAAAACATTTTAGCCGGTTGCCGCAAACCAAGAGTTGCTCCAGCAATGTCTCAGTGGCCTCCCAGGAGCCTCTTTTAGCTGTTCAGGGTGAGTCTGGATCCTGCCCCTTAGGCCAGGTGGAAATGGGCCTTGCAGCAGGGAGCAGCCTTCCTGCCAGCACTCATGGCAGCAGCATATGGTATACTATGCAAGATGTGGCCTGTCTATCACTGTTTTAAGACATGGCACCTGATATGATATATATGAGGCAGTATGGTGTAGTGATGAGAGCACTGGACTAGGACTGCAGAGACCTAACTTCAAATTCCCACTCAGACATAAAGCTCACTGGGTGATCTTGGGCCAGTCACTATTTCTCAGCCTTACCTACCTCTCAGGGTTGTTTTGAGAATAAATTGGAGAAGAAGATAACCATGCATTGCAGGCTGGAGTGATATAAATCCAATAGAGAACGAGTAAACTTCATCTCAGAATATTGTATACCTTGCCTGTTTTCCTCCCCCCTGTATACCCACTTACTCTCTTTTCTCTATCAATTCACTTTTGTAGTTTGTAAAGGTAAAGGGACCCCTGACCATAAGGTCCAGTCGTGGCCGACTCTGGGGTTGCAGCGCTCATCTTGCTTTATTGGCCAAGGGAACAGCTTCCGGGTCACGTGGCCAGCATGACTAAGCAGCTTCTGGCGAACCAGAGCAGCGCATGGAAACATAGCTTACCTTCCCGCCAGAGTAGTACCTATTTATCTACTTGCACTTTGACGTGCTTTCAAACTGCTAGGTTGGCAGGAGCAGGGACCAAGCAACGGGAGCTCACCCCGTCGCGGGGATCTGAACCGCCAACCTTCTGATCGGCAAGTCCTAGGGTCTGTGGTTTAAACCACAGTGCCACCCGCATCCCGGGTTTGTAGTTTGTAGTCACATTAAATTGCTTGCTTTTCACCTAGGTGAATATGAAGCACCTCAGTGTGTTTATTTTATTTTTTTAAAGCAGGGTTTTTTTCAGCCGGAACACCCAGGAACTCCATTCCGGCACCTCTCAGGTGGGTGCCATTGCCATTATAAGAGAACAAGGGAGGCATTCATGGTGAGTTCCGTCACCTCTTTTTCTAGAAAAATAGCCCTGTATATAGAAAATAGGAAAATAGACACATGTTGTTATTTCGCAAAGCTAGGAGCACCATGCAGCCTGTTGCTCAATGGCTCATGGGGTTTTTAGGCGTTGTAATGGATTTACAAATGGCACCATAAAAGCCTGTGAAGAAATAACACGTGAGCAAGTTGTTCGGTTTCGGTCTCGTCTTTCTGATCCAGCCCCACATGCCCTCCGGAGTGTGCATGCCCGGTGCGCAGGGATGACAGTGTGAACATGAGACAGTGTGAACGTTAGAGCTCCCGCACTCATAAGAAATCCCTGACTCACTCTGTTGTGTGTTGCATGCAATGGGCTTCAGGAGAGAGAACTCTATGCTCAGAAGTCTTTTTGTGTAAGCTAATTGCAGCAACATCTTCATTCCCCTGCCGCTTCTACTCCACGCTGACATTGTCATCTGTGGCTATGTCAGCAGTTTCCCCCCTCCCACCCCCCCACTGACATTTCCTTTCCGGTTGAAGAACAGATGCGCGATCAGATGGCATCGAGTGGCGCTTTTACCTCTTCGCGGCACTATTGACTCATCACACAGAACAGGGTTCATTAAAAACCATTGTTTCATCCCTTCCTCTAACCACAGGGAGACAAGCAGGATGGCTGCGTTGTTGTTTGAAATACAACCACGTTGGTGTGTGCATGCAATTGCATGTTTACTTTGAAGTTAAGTTCTACCGATTTCACCGGGACTTGCTCCCTGGAAAGATTACGCCCAGGATTGCTGCCCTCAGTGCTGGAGCTTGCTCAGTTGGGCTTCTTAAATCAGGTTCCACCATCTGTTTTGAAATTGCTGGTGCAGGGCTTTCAGTGAACAGAGGAAGACATCAGCGGGAGATGGGCAACAGGAGGCTTATGTCGGAGTCCCTGCTGAAATCTGGCTCCCTAATATGTAAACAGGGTGTTGGTTACTGAGGCTGCCCAAGTTTTAACAGTGAACCAGTGCAAAACTCTGTAGAGGAATGCTTTGTGTTGCTACTGGCCTGATATTCACAATGGCACATCAAGTTCAGCCATAGCATGAATTAGTTCAGGGGGCAAAGCTAAAACAATGCAGGTATAAAAATTTGAGTACAAAATGTCGCAAAAGAGGCAGATCAATGGCAAGCAGATTCATGACATAATGCAATTAACAATAGAGTAAACAGAAAAACAACAGAGCCAAAATTGTATTGCACTTATTTAAATGTTAAACACAAACTACTAGTATGAATTCATTCTTCATCTGGGCACATTTTGCTCTATTGACAGCTAGATCATATCACGTGGCCTCAAAATAGCTTCGGCTGACTATATTTATCTTTACTGCAACTGCACAAGGCAATTAAAATTGTCTTCTAATGGGATTTTTCCCTTGGATTTGGCCCAATTTCTTTTCAGCATTCGATGAAGGTGCCCCCCCCCTCTCTCCCCCTGCCATGCCATCAATTGTATGTTTTGTTGGACAACCGTAATAGCTTCATTTATAACAGGAATGCTTGAAAACAAAACAAAATGATCCAACAATTTTTAGTGGCAGAATTGTATTATCCAAATAGACCAAAACATTTTGCCTAAGGGTACATTCTAATTTTTTTGAGCATGCAGTTCATGAATCTGAAAAGAGAGTAAAAAACTGGGGAATATAAGGTGGAGGAACAGTGTGGAGTAGGTTCTGCAAAGTTGAAATATCTATCTGCGCAAGAGAAGCAAATAATAGTCCATTACCTGTTCGTCCCTCAGTTCATTCTCCAGCAGTGAAATAATCCTGTCATCTTTGAGAGTACTACTATATCACTATCACAACATACTGCTTCTCAAAACCACCTGGGGAAAAAGCTTGAAGAGACCAGCTGTCTAAAGAAAAAAGTCTCACACCCAAAATTTCCACAGGCTGGGTTGGAAACAGAAAATGTATTGTCATAGATAATCTAAGGACTTGCAGATCAGAAGGTTGGCGGTTCGAATCCCCGCGATGGGGTGAGCTCCCATTGTTCGGTCCCTGCTCCTGCCAACCTAGCAGTTCAAAAGCATGTCAAAGTGCAAGTAGATAAATAGGTACCGCTCCAGCGGGAAGGTAAACGGCGTTCCCGTGCACTGCTCTGGTTTGCCAGAAGCGGCTTAGTCATGCTGGCCACATGACCCGGAAGCTGTCTGCAGACAAACACCGGCTCCCTCGGCCAATAAAGCGAGATGAACGCTGCAACCGCATAGTTGGCCGCGACTGGACCTAATGGTCAGGGGTCCCTTTACCTTTACTAGATAATCTAAACGTAAAGCTTCGGAAATTTTTCTGCACCTTCTGCAGAACCTAACATACATGAAGCCATTTCAGGACTGCAAATCCTCCACTGCTTCCTCATTTTAAACTCAAGAGTGGAATCCTTCCTAGAAGACATTATTGAGCCAATATGAAGAATGGGGTAAGAATGGCAACATAAGTGGCTTATGGATCGCAGCTGCTGTCTTATCAGTAAAGTTTTAGGCTATAATGTCATAGGCCTGGAAACTTCAGGCATCCTGTAAAATAAAAACGATCCTGATGTAGTTTTAGCTCTCATTTATATTTTCCTGCCTTGGTCAGATGATACTAAAATAATCTGGCTCTTTTTCTGAGTGAAAAGGTGGAATCTGCAGCCTGTTTGAGTCGCTGCTGTTTTAAGAGAATTTAGATATTCTGAATTTTGGAATTTTTTAAAAAAATCACTGTTAGTAATCATTCACACAATTTTGCTTCAAACAGCCTTATCCCATTTGAACCACATCTTCTGTGCCTCATGGATGCCAGCATAAGACATACTCTTCATACTACAGTGCCTCCTATCAGATTTCTGGCTATAAACGCATTTCAGTCCATGGGCTGGTTTAGACATTAAGCCTGGGACCAAACCCATTCTCTCTCTGCCATTTTATATACCCATAACTCCTTCTATGAATGTCTATATGGTGGCACCTCTCCTCTCCCCTTTCAAAGGCTTTTGGCTTTACTCTCCATCCATGACCTGACTGCAGTCACACAAATGTCATTGTGATTTTCTCATTATCATCCATTGCTGTCACCGCCATCCACTGTTCCTTCTACTGTTGTGTTCCCCATTTCTAATTTTAGCTCCTTTGGAGCAGAGACCTCTTTTTTGTGTCCTTTGATGGCCAGTTGTTGAACTGTACATACATGCTCAGCTTATGTGCGACATCATTTGCACAATAACAGCCATGCTTGCTGCTAAGGTTTACGCAGAAGTCTGAAGCCACAAAATTTATACCCCAGTGCGCCGCTATCGGAAAATAGGGTGCCAGTCAACAGTTCATCAAATATCAAGCAAGCCAAGCCACACATTTGACCTGGGAAGAAATTCCTTCCCATCTCGATTTATTATAATCATGTTTTCAGATGTTACACATGACCCAAAAGCCACCCACTTTTTTGATCCAAAGAAATCTCCTTAATAAGCACACTGTTTCTGCAGTAGTCCATAAAAGAATGAAGGTGTGCAAGAGGGAAGGAAAAGTCTTTCCATATACAAGTTGTAAGGTATTTTGTTTCAGTGGAGGGGTCAACACGAGAACGGGCCTTTTCTGTAGTGGCTCCCTGTTTGTGGAATCCTGTCCCCAAGGAGGTCCGTCTGCCACCTTAGAATCATAGAGTTGGAAGGGACCACATGGATCATTTAGTCCAACCCCCTGCAATGCTGGAATCCTTCGTCCAACATGGCACTCGAACCCACAACCCTGAGATTAAGAGTCTCATGCTTTACTGACTGAGCCTTCATTATATATTTTTAGGCACCAGGCAAAAATGTTCCTCTTCAACCAGGCCTTTGGCTGCTTGATATTCTACGCCTTTTAAATGTGTTTTTTTGGGAGGGAGCTATTGTTTTTGTTTTAACTACTTATTTGTGTTTTCATCTGGTGAACCCCCAGAGATCTTTTGATGGAGGGCAGTATATAAATCTAATAAAATAAATAGACCAACTTCATGTTGAAAGGGATGTGCATATGTTAATTGGGAAAACTTGCAAATACCAGATAGGCTTAGGATTTAAATATGTGACGTTAAAGAACAAAATGTTTTAAGTTAAAATGGAAAGGAAGAAAGATGTTAAGTGACTAAGTTAATTTTATGAGAAAATTGGTTTTGGAAAACTGTTACAATGATATACAAGGAAACTCAGCCAGGGGGATTTGAGGAAGTCATTTAACAACGTTACTAAGATTGGATTAAGTACAGTTAAGATCTATGTTTGTTTGTTTGTTTAAAATTTTGGAAAATCAATAAAAAAATTGGAAAAAAAAGAAAGGGATGTGCATATGGAGGTGGCCTCTCCATTCAAATGAATGAGGGAACCTGCTCATACGTGAGCAGCATGAAACCCTAGTGCCACTGGGGGGAGGCAGTTGCCCCCCGCCCCAGCTAAATCATAAACCTCTGATTCCCAGCCTTCCTTTTTAAAAAAACAAAAAACAATTTACTAGCATTTGTAAAACCTGAGATATGAGGCAACGTGTACAGACAATGGGTGGGTGAGAAACTAGCCTGCTCCCCACTTTTATTTTACTCCCCCCCCCCCCGAAAAATTCCTGTGGATGCCCATGCCTAGAGCACATGCAGAATCCTAGATGGGAGACGGTGTTTACAGGTAGGGTATCGAGTAATTAGATTCACAGTGCAGCCATGTCCTTAAAATGCAGCTCTGAATCATCCCTGTGCCTCAGGGTTAGCTGAAGACATTATGCCTGCTACAACTCCCTGCCCCAGGTGCTTAGTATCCAAGTCTGGCCATCTTATTTGGCACCTGAGGCAGAAAATTGCACAAGTGCCTCTCCCCCCCCCCCCGGCAGATGAGTACAATCGTAATAAATTAAATATCTAACCATTTTCTGCCTTTCATGAAGCTCAAAACACTGTACCTTATGGTAGGGCTAGGCCTGTGATAAGTGCATAACATTTACATATACTTTGCGTGGTTTTTTTTTTTAATCTGCTCAAGAAAATTGGCTGTTTTTTTAAAAAAATTACACTTGAGTTAACAGATGCTGAAGCTATTCCCCCTGTTGACGGTAATGTGGTTAAAGGATCCTCTGGAAGTTCAACCAAATTCATTCTGAAAATAATTTGTTCTCCATTAAGCCATTTATTCCCTCACTAGTTACACTGATACACAAACTCTCAGATTATATGAATATCCTCCATGCCCTGAATGTCTATTCAGCCAGATAGAGAGAAGAAAAGGGTGCTGTTTGCCTGCTTGATATGTTTGGCTTAGCTATACTTTAAAAATAAAATTCAAATCCAGGCTTCAACTGCTGCAAGTTGGAATATTTTTGCTTGGCACTGAGCAGGTCTGTTTTCTATTTTTATTTCCTTTTTTTCCCAATTGAGTTACGTTACTAGGCAACGGAAGCATTCTGCTCTATTGGTTAATAGCTATACTGTATTTCACATAATCAGTTGGTATATTTGGGCAAATTGTCTATGGAGTGGGGGGGAAGACAGCACAAATGACTGTCTTTTGGACACCAATTGCTTATAAACTGTGTTACCAGCTGTCTCTACTTAGGGACAGAAAGCACTCGGACGCCATTCAGTTTGCAATTTATAGAGGTTGTCTCTGCTATGAAAGGGGAATGACAAATTTCCAAAACAGTATCCTCAGTAAAAGGCAATTTGATCAGTTTAATTTCCTAAAGATACAATTCAGCAAGCACACCAGCCACACTGTGTGCTCACAATGGACAAGGTTTTGCTTTGCTGCAGGAAAAACAACAACCATATGAAAACAGAGCCACTTTGGATGTATGGCCAAAGTGCGTTGGAATCACTGAAAACATAATGTACCACATTTCTTTCTTGTTACATTTATACATCACCTTTCCAATAAATAAATAAAAAGCCGAAGGTGGCTAAAAACAATAAAACAGAAAGTAAGCAAATAAAACTGTATAATCAGAAAAGAGCTGATTAAAATGTAAGAACAGCAGGCCGTTAAAATTATAGGGTGATGTCTTAGTCAAACTCACAATAGGCCCACTGAACTCAATGGGTTTTTTTAATCATAGAATTGTAGAGTTGGAAGGGACCCCAATGATCATCTGGTCCAACCCTGTGCAATGCAGGAATGTGTCTGAATGACTTGGTTGGCTGCCACCCTTAGATTAAAAGCAAAATGGGAGAGAAGAGCAAAGCAGCTCAGCAGAGCAAACACCTATTTAACTAGAAAGGGTTTTGACTGCTGCTGGAAAGGCCATCAAGGAGAGATCTAGATGAGCCTCTCTCTGTGCAGAGCTTCGAAGTCTGGGTGCAGCCACCAAGAAGGCCCTTTCTGGAGTTTCCACCAATTTGCACAAGATGCTGGCAGGACAAGACAGAAGGGTCTCTCTGGCAGATTCCAGTGCCTGGGCAGGCTTCTACAGGAGATGGCAGTCTTTCAGGTAGCCTGCTCCCAAGCTGTTTAGCCTCCATACCCTCCAACATTTCAGGGACAAAATATAGGAACATGACTGTGACATTTCCCTTCTCATATTTGTCCCTTTGGGCTAGCTAGACTAGAAAAATGTAGTGGTCGTACAAAAGGTTTTTGGCAGTTCCAATACATATTTCAGTAGCTGCAATGTTTAAAATGCCAGGTAGTGCATGAAATGGTGCCTTAAGGTTCATACAAGTGCATTTACAGGTTGTGTAGATTAGAAGCAAGGTGGGTCTACAGCTGCCCCAACTCATAGATGTAACTGTTAGGAGACCCGAAGAAGGGTCTCTATCTACTCTCACATTTTTAACATGGCATTGCCCAAAGGCTAAAGTAAGGGAAACATCCCAGGGGTCAGTCATAATGAGACAGTGTTTCTCAACCTTGGGTCTCCAGCTGTTGTTGGACTACAACTCCCATCATCCCTGACTACTGGGTCTGCTATCTACTCTGGGCACTGCTTTGTTTAAATAAAGAACTAAATTGAGGCAAAATTGCTTTCCTGGCACAACTGGTTGCAAAGGACCACTGCAGGGCCTTAGATGGAAGGGAAACAGGTATGCAAATGTCCCAGCACATTTGAATAGCAACAGACAACACTGCTACGAGTGCACTGGAAATTAATACGCAATCAGAATTGCATGATTTAATTATGCTCTATTAGAGAATCGACAACTTTCCATAAATTTATTCAATGATAACTATAATAAGATATGGAAAGAAATAAAAGAAGATTTGGAAATTTGGAACAGATTAAACATGTCGCTTTGGGGGAGACTCTCAGCAATTAAGATGAATGTGCTCCCAAAAATGTTCTATTTCAGATGATCCCAATTGGGGGGTGGGGGAGGCGGCTGGATGTTTTAAGGACTGGCAGAAGGAGCTATCAAATTTATTTGGGAAGGGAAGAAACCCCAAATCAAATATAAATTACTAATGGATATTAAGGAAAGAGGGGGTTTTGCACTACCAGATCTTAAGCTCTATTATGAGGCCTCATGCCTTTGTTGGTTAAGAGAATGGATGACTCTGCAAAATACTGATATATTGGACATGGAAGGATGGGACAACAGATTTGGGTGGCATGCATATTAAAGGTAAAGGTAAAGGTACCCCTGCCCGTACGGGCCAGTCTTGACAGACTCTAGGGTTGTGTGCCCATCTCACTCAAGAGGCCGGGGGCCAGCACTGTCCGGAGACACTTCTGGGTCACGTGGCCAGCGTGACATCGCTGCTCTGGCGAGCCAGAGCCGCACACGGAAACGCCGTTTACCTTCCCGCCAGTAAGCGGTCCCTATTTATCTACTTGCACCCGGGAGTGCTTTCGAACTGCTAGGTTGGCAGGCGCTGGGACCGAGCAACGGGAGCGCACGGGATTCGAACCGCCGACCTTTTGATCGGCAAGCCCTAGGCGCTGAGGCTTTTACCCACAGCGCCACCCGCGTTGTGCATATTAGGCTATGAAAAAGTAATGAAAATATGAAAAATGTATATTAGGCTATGAAAAAGTAAAAGTTCATAAGGGCTTTCTAAATAATATAATTTGGAAATCATTATATACAGCATAGGACAGGTATAAAAATTTGCTGGAACAAAAGAAATCCTGGTGGTTATCACCTGTAGAGGCCATTTCAGTAAAAAGGAAGAACGTGGAAACAAAACTGGGTAACAAAGAAATTCTAGAGAAAGATCAAAACCAACTCAAGCTATTTTTTTTTAAAGAAATCAAACATTATTTTACGGATTGGCTACAATACCACCAACTAAACAATGTTTTCAAAGCAGATAGGAAAATTGGGTTTGAGACAGAAATATCTAAGTTGGAAAAAGACTTATTACAAAACAAAAAGAAAATACTATCTAAAATGTACAGATTGCTGCTGGACTGGGAGGTTAAGGATGCAGAGGTCAAAGAAGTGATGATCAAATGGTCAAAGGACTTTGGTTATTCCATCCAGATGGACTGGGAAAAATTATGGCAAAAGACAATAAAGGAAATTTTTATGAAAATGCTATATAGATGGTACATGACCCCCAGCAAATTGGCCAAAATATATAAAACAAACTCAAATGCATGCTGGAGGTGTAAGCAAACGGAAGGAACAATGTACCATATGTGGTGGGGTTGTGACAAAATTAAAAAGAAATGGGACATTGTCTATAATGAATTTTAAAAAATGTTTAGACAAATATTTGTGGAGAAGCCAGAAGCCTTTCTTTTGGGTATTCTGACAATTGATATCTCAAATTAATAAAAGGAGGGTGTTCCTATATGCTACAATGTAGCAAGAATACTGATCACTAAAAATTGGAAAGGGGATAGGTCACCCATGAAGGAAGAATGGCAAAGAATATTTAAAAAAGACAACTTTCCATTTTATCACAAGCAGAACATACCCTCTACTCTGATCACCTCTCTCCCCGCATTTCCCAAACACCTTTTTATCCCCGTTTCCTCTCCTTAGCACAGATTCATCTTCACAGTCAAATTAGCCCATGCATACAAAAAGGAACATGATCCCTTGTCAAAACAAAAAAAAATTCCTTCCAGTAGCACCTTAAAGACCAACTAAGTTAGTTCTTGGTATGAGCTTTCGTGTGCATGCACACTTCTTCAGATACCAAGATAGGTACCAAGATACTATGGCAGACCAACACGGCTACCTATCTGTAACATGATCCCTTGTTTTAGACTTCTGCCATTCCTCAGTAAATTAGAGAGCTTAGATTTTAAACCTTTTTGAAGTTAGGTATACAAATAGCTATGGAAATTAGCAAAATGCTTTCACTTAAAAGCAATGAATATAAAGCATTAAAAAACCCCCACTAAGTTTGCAAATAAGCTTTTCTAGATATTCCCAGAAAGGGCTCTAATACTATAAAGCCCTATTCAGTCGGGGGAAGAGTCTAATATAACCTGCAGACCCACCCAACCCACCACATGCTGTTGTGACTCACGGACGAATGCTTCTTCCTGTGTCTATGATGCACAGTGACATCTCAGGTTGGCTCGGGTTCAGCAGGAAGAAGCCATGTCTGGCTGGCTGGCTAGCACTGTGACTGGAACAGGGGGTGCAACTTTCCCCATCCTGATGTCCCCTATATAATGTTTGGGAAGACTGTGGAGTATAGGTCAGTGCCAGCGGGGGAAATAATTTGGTACGCTTTTATCGAAGTGACATAATCTATGCAAACTGGTCCAACACAGCAGCGGATTCAAGACAGCATTTTGTTACGAAGTTCAACAGAACCAAGGAAATGTGAATTGTCCACGAATGAATGGCCATTGGTCTTTTTCAATATGGCCCCATGTGATAGAACATCAAGTGTGCGAGTTACCAGAAATCTGGCGGACTTAAATCTTTTGCCGGACACTGTAAGGACTAATTCGTTATTCTCTGCGGATGTGATATTTATACTTCCCCACAGGGCTGTTTATCTGGGCTCATGGCAATATTTCAAAATACATGTTACTTTGGTAGATCTTAAATGAATAATTCATTGGCAATTAATCCTCTGAATATTCATCTGTGCTATGAATCAGTTTTGTGAATTATTCCCATGTTTATGAGCCATTCATAGTCCAGATTCTGCAAATATTATTTTCTTCTAATTACATATAGAAAAGAAACAACATATATATATATTACATAAAATCACTTCCTGCATCTGTCTTTTGAAAATATTTGATTCACAGAAAAGTCACAAATGATGATTTGGAATATCAAGTTCTTCTGATTTCTCTGGAGGCTGCTGATTTGATTAATTTTGGGATGTTTAAATGCGAAAACTATTAAAATCAAAACACCATGGGTCATCACAGCACTCTCACTGTAAATCAGAGCAGCTTAACTGATTTAACTGGAACTGTTTTTTTTTTAAAAAAAATCAGGATTATTCAATATAACATATTCAGAAGCATATGTTTTCCAACTACAGAAGAAGAAGAAAAATTCAAACCAGGGAATTGATGGGATTATTTCTATATACAGCTAATGTGAAGGAATTTATCCAACCACAGATTCCATTTGCTTAGCTTGGGCTCCGACCCCGGTTAACTGTACATTGTATTTTGAAGCAGCACCAGGCTATCATTGCAAAATGGGTGGGGTAGTGATTGGTGTGCAGCATGTGTTGGTATGCATAGCCCATACCTCTTAGATGTGCCAAAATATGAAGTTTATTATTAATAATAAGCAACTGACTTTTTTCTTTCCCCCTTTATTTGGCCAAGGTAGAGGCTGAAATGTCTTAAGCAGGTTTTCCGGAACTGTGCCTTCAGCTACTTAAATTACTACCCACATCATCATTTTCTTTTAGTATCATACAGGTCACCTCTATGTGTGCAACACAATCTCCTTTTAACCGTCATGGTTTAGGAAGGATCCAAAGAGCGCCTTGCATGAGCAGAAGGCCCTTCTGCATGCAGGGGGTGGGTGGGTGTCGCAGGTTTCCAATTCCTTCTCCCAAACCGGCACCCCCTACAGCACAGCCCCCATTTACGAAACTGTGTTCTAGAGGTTATTCCTCAGAGTTGTGAGGAGTGCCGTAAGAAGAGGGAGCAGAAAAGCCTCCTTGTATGACCAAGACTTTGCTTTTGGAGCAAAGTCATTGCATCTGATTGCTTCTCCATTGCTACTAAGGCCCCATTTCTGGTGTTGACATGATGGAATTGCTCGCCCGATACTTATTAAAGAATGTTGGATGAATTGGTAATGTTGAACTTTGCCATTTCCATGCAACTGTTAAGCTCTAAAATGTAAATGATTTTTTTTAAAAATTAATTGCCGTTTGCCCTCTTTACTTTAACTGAACTTGAACAGAACATTTGCTGCAATGTGGGCTCAGATGTTGCTGTGAAAATTTTCCCCTCACCTCAAATTCACCTTCCCACATCTATAGTATCTACCAACATAACCCCATATTCTGAAACTGATTATATGGAAGACCAGTTCTATGATGTGATGTGTACCATCCCTTTCCTACTTGGCGTTCTTTATAATATTGTATTTTAAGCTGGCCTGGCCTGCTATCATATTTCTATTAGCACATTCCAGAGGGGAGAATTTATTCTCTCATGCAGGTATGAACCCTTGACTTGCACTTATAATAATGCCACAAAGGTTGGAAAAGTAATGTTATTCCTACCCGGCCCCAAACCATATAAATACCCATACCCAAATAGACGTGCACACACACACCTGACAACTGCTGTAAACTGAATAATTTAAAACCGGGGGGGGGGGGGATAGCAACACTGGAAGAAGAAAAATCAGAAATTCAGGAAACTGTACAAGAGGCAGGCTTTGCTATTTTTGCTCATGCTCTTTTCGTCTGATTTAGTGTATTTCTTCTGAATAGCAGTATCAATTAAAAACTCACTTAGCACTGGGATTTAGATGAAATTTTCTTTTACTTTCAGAAGAAGAGATAGTAAATTAGACTTAAAAAGCATCAACAAAACCAGCCTAGATCCCAAATATACTGCTTATTTGACAGACTCATATGAAATGTCTGAATTTGACTTGGAAAATAAGTTTTGTTTGTTTGCTTGATTGATTGATTTATAGACCACCCTTCATCACAAGATCTCAGAGCATTTCACAAGAAAAAAATATAAGGTAAAAACACAAATAGTTAAAAACAGCAAAATAATAACCCACGCTCCCACAAACACATTTCAAAGGCTGTAGAATGTTAATCAGCCAAAGGACAGGTTGAGGAGGAATGTTTTTGCCTGGTGCCTAAAGATATATAATGAAGATATATAACGAAGGTGCCAGATGAACCACCCACAGTGGCCAAGTGGGTGGATTAGGTATGACAAATGTTTGTCATAATGCTTGATTCATAAGACCACTGCCATCCATGACTTGATCATGGATGGAGGACTTGACCTGGCATGTGTAACAGAGACTTGGTTGGATGAAGCAGATGGGCCTGTACTTGCCGCTGCTTGTCCACCAGGTTTCTCTTACGCACAGCAACCCAGGTCATGTGGGCGGGGAGGGGGGGTTGCAGTGATTTTTAGGAAGTCATTAGTCTGCACCAGGCGTCCTATTGGGAAGACCCAGTTTTCTGAGTGCATGTTCTGGAAGTTGGGCAATAGGGGCAGTACAGGATTCCTTTTGGTGTACCGACCTCCCCGCTGCACCAAGGATTCCCTGCCCGAGCTGCTTCAGGTCGTGGCGGATGTTCTCCTGGAGACACCTAGCTTGGTCGTCCTAGGGGATTTTAACATCCATGCCGACACGACCTTACAAGGGGCCCCTCGGGACTTCGTGGAAAGCATGGCCTCCATGGGGCTGTCCCTGAATAAGTCTGGCCCAACCCATAGCCGTGGACATGCCTTGGACCTGGTGTTTACCTCTATGGATGTTGGTGATCTGACACTGAGTAAAAGCGAAACGAAAGAAGTGCCATGGTCAGATCACTTCCTGGTGCAACTGGACTTCTCTGCGACCCATCCCCTCTGCAGGGAGGTGGGACCAATTCGGATGGTCCGCCCCCGCCACTTAATGGATCCAAATGGTTTCCAGAGAGTGGTAGGGGATGCTTTATCCCATGTTGATGGCCTTTCAGCCGATTCCCTGGTGGCACGCTGGAATGTGGAGTTAACCAGGGCTATTTGGCTCCGAAGCGCCCTCTCCGATTGCATGGAGCCCGGACAGCCCCGTGGTTTTCCACGGATCTGAGGGCAATGAAACAATCGTTGAGACGGCTAGAGCGCCGGTGGCGGATAACTCATTCCGAATCTGACCGGACACAGGTTAGAGCTCAACGTCGAGCCTACCAAGTGGCGATAGCGACGGCGAAGAAGAATTTCTTCGCCGCCTCTATTGCATCTGCAGAAAACAGCAGCAGGAGACTTTTTCAGGTGGTTCACAATTTAGTGGAACCACCTGCAACATCGGGGCCCAGTACGGGCCACATGTTCTCCTGCAATGATTTTGCAAAGTTTTTTGCAGATAAAATCGCTCAGATCCGGGAAGAAGTAGACTCCACCGTGGGAGCAGGGCCGGGGCGGGAGAGTGCTAGAGTTCTGTCTAGTCAAGTTGAGTGGGATCAATTCCAATCTGTTACCGCCGAGGATGTGGACAGGCTGCTTGGACGAGTGAAACCAACCACCTGTCTCCTGGATCCTTGCCCATCCTGGCTTATAAAAGCTAGCCGGGAAGGACTGGGCGATGGGCTTCGTGGGGTGGTGAATGCTTCCCTCCGTGAGGGAGCCTTCCCAGACCCGCTGAAAGAGGCGGTTATTAAACCGCTTCTTAAAAAACCATCTTTAGATGCGGCCACGATGGCCAATTATCGCCCAGTCTCAAATCTTCCATTCCTGGGCAAGGTGATTGAGCGAGCGGTTGCCGAACAACTCCAGGCACGCCTGGAAGAAGCGGACCATTTGGATCCCTTCCAGTCGGGATTCAGGCCTCATCATGGGACTGAAACTGCCTTGGTCGCACTGGTTGATGATCTCCGGCGGGCTAGGGACAAAGGTGAGAGCTGTTTCCTAGTTCTGCTGGATCTCTCAGCGGCGTTTGATACCATCGACCATAGCATCCTTCTGGACCGTCTTGGGGGGCTGGGAGCTGGGGGCACTGTCATACAGTGGTTCCGCTCCTTCCTCCTGGGCCGTGTTCAGAAAGTGGTGGTGGGGGATGAGTGTTCAGACCCCTGGGCTCTCACTTGTGGGGTGCCTCAGGGTTCTGTCCTCTCCCCCATGCTTTTCAACATTTACATGCAGCCGCTGGGAGAGATCATCAGGAGGTTTGGGCTGGGTGTTCATCAGTATGCCGATGATACCCAGCTCTACCTCTCTTTTAAATCAGAACCAGTGAAGGCGGTGAAGGTCCTGCGTGAGTGTCTGGAGGCGGTTGGAGGATGGATGGCAGCTAACAGATTGAGGTTGAATCCTGACAAGACAGAAGTACTGTTTTTGGGGGACAGGAGGCGGGCAGGTGTGGAGGATTCCCTGGTCCTGAATGGGGTAACTGTGCCCCTGAAGGACCAGGTGCGCAGCCTGGGAGTCATTTTGGACTCACAGCTGTCCATGGAGGCACAGGTCAAATCTGTGTCCAGGGCAGCTGTTTACCAGCTCCATCTGGTACGTAGGCTGAGACCCTATCTGCCTGCGGACTGTCTCGCCAGAGTGGTGCATGCTCTGGTTATCTCCCGCTTGGACTACTGCAATGCACTCTACGTGGGGCTACCTTTGAAGGTGACTCGGAAACTACAACTAATCCAGAATGCGGCAGCTAGACTGGTGACTGGGGGCGGCCGCCGAGACCATATAACACCGGTCTTGAAAGACCTACATTGGCTCCCAGTACGTTTCCGAGCACAATTCAAAGTGTTGGTGCTGACCTTTAAAGCCCTAAACGGCGTCGGTCCAGTATACCTGAAGGAGCGTCTCCACCCCCATCATTCTGCCCGGACGCTGAGGTCCAGCGCCGAGGGCCTTCTGGCAGTTCCCTCATTGCGAGAAGCAAAGCTACAGGGAACCAGGCAGAGGGCCTTTTCGGTAGTGGCGCCCGCCCTGTGGAACGCCCTTCCAGCAGATGTCAAAGCGATAAACAACTACCTGACATTCAGAAGACATCTTAAGGCAGCCCTGTTCAGGGAAGTTTTTAACGTGTGATTTTATTGTATTTTTGGTTTTTATGGAAGCCGCCCAGAGTGGCTGGGGAGGCCCAGCCAGATGGGCGGGGTATAAATAATAAATTATTATTATTATTATTATTATTATTATTATTATTATTATTATTATTATTATTATTATTTGTATGCTTATAACACCATTAACCTTGCCGTGCAAGGTTTCACCAGCCTAAAATGGTTACTTGCACCTCCCATATTCACACAGTGCCCACCTGATGCCCACCACACAGAACAAGTAGGTACATGACCAGAAGATAGAGAAACTAAATAAAATTAACCAGACACAATGACCAAATTTCTCTCAGGACATTGGTTGTTGATTGCTGGTGGTGAAAGAAACTGCTTCCCTTCAGATCCCTCTTCGGCAAAACTGTGACTTTGTCGCAGGGAGATTCATTAAGTGCCAAGTGTAAATAAAACCAAATGGTTCAAAATTAGTCTGTGTTTTAGCTCAGAGTTCAGTAACTAGCAAGTTTAAAAACAAAAAAAAGCAACTGAAGTTTGCTCCCCAAAGCTTCCTTGAATTTCCCAGTAAAAGTAACTTAGAGTCAAAAAGCTAAGAGTCAATTTTCACAGCCAAAATTTGGATACTCTTGTCCTACAATCGTGTATCTGTGGGTAACTGGTTGTCTTGGACTGAGAAGATAATCAAATTAGAGCATCTGAAGATGCTTTTGTCCACGGACATCTGCTGACTGGGTCAGCATTCCCGTTTCCCCCTGTTCCTGTTGGAGAATCTTCTGCAACCATGCTGGTAAGGTAAAGGTAAAGGGACCCCTGACCATTAGGTCCAGTCGTGGCCGACTCTGGGATTGCGGCGCTCATCTCGCTTTATTGGCCGAGGGAGCCGGCATACAGCTTCCGGATCATGTGGCCAGCATGACAAAGCCACTTCTGGCAAACCAGAGCAGCGCACGGAAACGCACGGAAACGGTGGTACCTATTTATCTACTTGCACTTTTTTTTAAAAAACCACAATCAAGTGGTGTATACATTTTAATGAAAATAATAATAAATATATAGCTTTCATGGTGCGCTGAAGATGCACCTCTTTACCCTGGGGTCTCTGAGGTGCATATTTAGGGGACCCAGCCTGTTCTCGTGATTGCAACTTGCTCCAACCATTTTAACATGGTATCCTAAAATGCTGCGACCTGCCTTGGAACCTTAGGGCAAAAGGCAGGTAATAAATCAAACTAATAATAGTAATAACAGCCACATGGAGGCGGTGGGTGGAGCCAATGCCAGCAATGGGTGGGGCAGCTCGTCCTCTCTTGTCACTTGCCTCTCTCACTGTCTGCCTGTCTCTGTCACCTCCTCTTCCCATCTTTGCCCACCTGCGTGAAATCAGGCTAAGGGCAACACAACAATATATAGAATAAAATGTAAAACAGTATACAATAGAGCAGTGTTTCCCAACCTTGGGTCTCCAGCTGGTTTTGGACTACAACTCCCATCATCCCTAGCTAGCAATACCATTGGTCAGGGATGATGGGAACTGTAGTCTGAAAACAGCTGGGGACCCAAGGTTGGGAAACACTGCAATAGAGTTGGGTGATATATCAATATATTGTCCAACAAATGGTTTGAAGTCCATATCTTGATATTGGTTTCATAATTTTTGACCTGGCTATATATCACGAATCATGGTGTGGGTGTGCGTGCGCACGCTATGCAAAAATCACGATCTGGGGAAAACCATGAAACTGGTGATATATCACGATGTTGAAAACCAGATATCACCCATGCCTAGTACAGAAACAATACGAAGGTCACCTCAACCTTTCAGATGTTTCTGGACTCCAACTCCCATGTGCCACAGTCAACATGGATAAAGCTCAGGGAACATGGGAGCTAAGGTCTAGTACTGCCTGAAGGACCACAATGTCTGCGAAGGAAGCCTCCCCTGTAATGTGGGGACTGAGACTAGGTGAGCCAACCCTAAGTTCCTGACTGAGGCAAAGTATGGACTGTAGATTTTTCTGGTCCAATCAGAGGAGCAGCTCCTCTCAAAAGAGGAGACTGAGAGGAGATATAATAGCCACCTTCAAATATCTAAAGGGCTGTCCAATGGAAAGAGAAGCAAGCTTGTACAGTGGTACCTCGGGTTATATACGCTTCAGGTTACAGACTCCGCTAACCCAGAAATAGTACCTCGGGTTAAGAACTTTGCTTCAGGATGAGAACAGAAATCGTGCTCCGGCGGCGCAGCAGCAGCAGCAGCAGCAGCAGCAGCGGGAGGCCTCATTAGCTAAAGTGGTGCTTCAGGTTAAGAACAGTTTCAGGGTAAGAACGGACCTCCGGAACAAATTAAGTACGTAACCAGAGGTACCACTGTATTCTCCTGCTCTGGAGGGTAGGACCCAAACCAATGGATTCAAATTACAAGAAAAGCGCTGCCAAATAAACATCAGAAAGAACTTTCTGACGGTAAGAGCTGTTCAACAGTGGAATGGACTCCCATAAGAGGTGGTGGACTCTCCTTCCTTGTGAGTTTTTTAAGCAGAGGTTGGATGGCTACTTTAGTTGAAATTCCTGCGTTGCAGGAGGTTGGTAACTGTCAGTGTCCCTTCCAGCTCTGCAGTTCTATGATTCTATGACTGAATCACAGCTGAGTCTGTTAGGCTGTTGTGCTTTTCTACATGCCATTGCCCTTCTGGGCTTTAAAATGGGTTGGGTGGAGCAAAAAAAAAGGAAAAGAAGAAGGAAACAGGGGGAGATGGCTAATTATGCTAATATAAATCCAGCAGATGGCAACCATTTAACAATTCTCCTCCGAGGCAGTTTTTGCATTATTCTTAAGATACGGGTGCTGGAAGTCACACCTGTGCCTGAAGATGGATGAAAGCACACTGTGCCAATGCAGTAATACATCTGAATGTCTTGGAGAGGAAATGTCCTATGCACAACGTGTCGGCTTTCTCCGCAAAACACACTTCATTATCATCCCTTGATCTTCAGCATTTTCAGAGAAGGGAGTGCCTAGCGACCAGGTTTGAGACTGAAGCAGATTTGCCAGCACACCTGCATGTGCTTAAATCTTGTTGATCCTAAACATTTGCTTTAAGGAGAGTGGGGGTTGGTGGGGAAATCCTTTCAGACAGTTCTGTTACAAAACAATTGCTTCCTTATGGGTGGGGGACAGTTAACTGCCAGAGATTGCTCCCGTCGCTTGAGAAAGCAATTCAACCGGCCAGCCACGGAAAATGTGCTTTATAAAAAGGTTAGATTCGAAATGGACAGAGAGGCAACAGCTTTTTGTTCCCTCTGCGATGCTGAGGTTTGGAACGTGGCAAATCTATGTCCTCTTTGTGCACTGAAGAGAACATTATAGAGCCGTTTGTGCAGCCGGAGAGTTAACTGAATGGTGCCTGGTTGAACCACAGTCATTTATCTTGCTAAAATGACACAAACTTCATTAGAGCGAGCTGTCACACAGCTTCCCTCCTGATTAGTGATATGGCTCCACCAAATAGATGGAATTTAGTCAGACTGCAATGACTCTATAGTGTCCAGAGGAGACAGTTATACTTCATCTTCTATTAAACCAGAATAATTACTTCCTGGCTTTCTTTTCCAGCAGCTTCCTTTAATACCAATGGATCTTGGTGTTTGCTTTCAGCTGGCACTTCTGAATTCTATTGTCTGGATAGTGGCATTTCAATCTCTTTGATTTTCGCAACAATACTCCCCCCCCCCTTGCATAACTCTGACCCTTTTTTATAACTCTATTTTCTTGATCATGTTTAAAGTAGCAATTAACAGCACAAGCCTAACCATGTCTACTCAAAAGTAAGCGACTGGAGTGATTGTTCTGTGGTATTATGGCAGTGGACAAAGCTGAAGTGTAACTATTAAATAAATGTGTTTTTAACTAAAAATAAATAAAAAGTAAGCCCTATTGAATTCCATGGGGCTTGCCCCCAGGTAAGTGGAGTGAGTTTGCAAAATAACAGAGAGGAATCCTGCTGAGCCATATCCCACCCTTCATTCAGACCTTCCTCAAAGGAGGTCCTGGGCTGCCCAGATGACAAGACCCCCCTTTTGGCCTCACTAATGTGGTCCAAGGGGACGCGGGTGGCGCTGTGGGTAAAAGCCTCAACGCCTAGGACTTGCCGATCGCATGGTCGGTGGTTCGAATCCCTGCGGCGGGGTGTGCTCCCGTCGTTCGGTCCCAGCACCTGCCCACCTAGCAGTTCGAAAGCACCCCCGGGTGCAAGTAGATTAATAGGGACTGCTTACCAGCGGGAAGGTAAACGGCGTTCCGTGTGCTGCGCTGGCTCACCAGATGCAGCTTGTCACGCTGGCCACGTGACTCGGAAGTGTCTGCGGACAGCGCTGGCCTCCGGCCTATAGAGTGAGATGAGCGCACAACCCTAGAGTCTGGCAAGACTGGCCCGTACGGGCAGGGGTACCTTTACCTTTACCTTTAATGTGGTCCAAAGGAGAGCAGAACAATACATTTGGCACCAGCTTGGCTGCAGGAGCTGCCAGAGGGAGGCAGACAAGACACCATACAACCACTCTGGATTTGTGTAGGTCTTACTGAGCCTTTTCTTCTCCAGAAGATAATCTGCAAGGCAGCGGAGGTTTACAATCAGAGTTTTCCTTCTCCTAGATGGGATACCTTCCCAGGGTGACAAGCCTCATCTGCCCCTCACGTCCCTCTACAGCACGTGCAGAAACCACCTTCTTGACCATTGGACCCACTCTTGGTGTAGTCCGCTCAATCTGTAGGAGCCTGTCTTCACATGTAGGGAAGTCCCTAACTCACCAAGGGTTTGAGACCCATGGGCTACTCTCACCTGGTTTAGCCAGCCAATCAAAACCATTTCCTGAGGTGTGACCGCTGTCGCATGCTGACAGCTTCTAGGACCCACAGGTGAGAACTGAGTACAGAGTGGGGACCAAAGGTGGACAAACTACTCCCAGAAGGAGCATGTGTGACCCACCAGAGGTACTAACCCCTCCCCTAACATCCCTTACACCACTTACTACTACTACTACTACTACTACTACTACTACTACTACTACAGTGGTACCTCAGGTTAAGTACTTAATTCGTTCCGGAGGTCCGTTCTTAACCTGAAACTGTTCTTAACCTGAAGCACCACTTTAGCTAGTGGGGCCTTCTGCTGCCGCCGCACCGCCAGAGACCGATTTCTGTTCTCATCCTGAAGCAAAGTTCTTAACCTGAAGCACTATTTCTGGGTTAGCGGAGTGTGTAACCTGAAGCATATGTAACCCGAGGTACCACTGTACTACTACTACTACTGTACTATAAGTTCTTTGTGCTCATTGCATGAGATTCAATCATTTCAGTGTTTAATTTTATTTTCTCCAGACAGCTACTAGGGGAAAGGGGGGTGGGGGTGGGGGGATAGAAGAACAATATTGAAGAATGTAAGCTTTGGGTGTAGAGAAATCGAAAGTATTTTTAATACCAAGCCTGGGTTATCATTTCATGTTGATTCCATCCAGATAATAAAGTCATTTATCATTCCAGTACCTGAGCTGATTCAATATCGGATGGAAAATGCTGATGATTAATTCCATTGATTCCCCTGAAATACTGGAGTCCAGTCATGACTTCTTGCTTGTATGGTTTTCGATTTGGGGAGGGAGCAGTAATAAATAAACCATTGATTACAAAATGGCCCAGACAATGCTTGACAGGCCTGATTTACACCTGTAGCTCCTCTTGCTGCGCCTCGTTAATATGTTGCAACTGCTGTTGACAGAAGAGCATCTCGGCCGTGACACCCATGAGTAATGCTGCAAGTTAGTCACTACAATGCATGCCAATTACACAGGGTGTGCTTTCTACGGACGGTAGCTTATGCCAGATAAAAACTATTAACTAAATAAGCTAAGCCATCAGCATACGTTGTCTATCACCTTATGTGAGAAAAACATCCATCATAAATCTCATGCAGGGCCACACAGTATATGAAGTTAGGGCTGCACGCAATCATTAAACCCTCCATAAATCAACAGCGTTACAGAAATATTATGCTGTGCTATTCCCCCGCCCCCTTGATTCTACCTTTCCGTAAAACGCTAACGCCTTTCCAGTATTTTGTTAGGAAGGAGTGCGGTGGAGCTTGCTGAGTTAAGCAGGAGAAATGTATCACAGCTTCCACACGAAAGATGGCTTTGCTCACATGTAAGAATAAGATAAAGGTAAAGGTACCCCTGCCCGTATGGGCCAGTCTTGACAGACTCTGGGGTTGTGCGCCCATCTCACTCAAGAGGCCGGGGGCCAGCGCTGTCCGGAGACACTTCTGGGTCACGTGGCCAGCGTGACAAAGCTGCATCTGGCAAGCCAGCGCAGCACACGGAACGCCGTTTACCTTCCCGCTGGTAAGCGGTCCCTATTTATCTACTTGCACCCGGGGGTGCTTTCGAACTGCTAGGTTGGCAGGCGCCGGGACCGAGCAGCGGGAGCGCACCCCGCCGCGGGGATTCGAACCGCCGACCTTTCGATCGGCAAGCCCTAGGCGCTGAGGCTTTTACCCACAGCGCCACCCGCGTCCCAAGAATAAGATAGGCTTCTTGAATTGTCATGGTTTATTGTGAGCAGTCACTGCCCACCTTATAGCATGGCATACATCTGCTCAGTGTGATTCAGCCTCTACTGGTGGTAACTGCCTAGGTGCACAGAGTGCACTCATAGGCTCTATCCCTTTGTAAAACAGGTGGCAGGATGCTTTGAATCTGATGCCTCTGAAGACAAGTACAGTAGTATCCAGATTATTCTACCACCACTGTTGTCACAGTTCTTCTGACTTTAAGGAAATGAAAATCCCTGCCTGCAATCTGGGGTGCAAGGTTGCTCTAAACATCATGGCTGCAACGCTATGAAACACCATTCCCTTGTGCCTTCCTCCCTTGCTAACCTGGGTCAATTAGACCGCAATTACGATGCAATTCCGAAAACAAATCAGGTTTTTCATGACTAATGTAAAAGAAATGTAAGATCTGACTCAGGGTTCTAGAAACACAGGTCGCTGTGTCTATCAAGTTCTATATTGTCTATCCCAGGGTGCCTCTCATCAGCCTGAGGGATGCTCTTTCCCCACGGAGAACCTTTCCAGTGGTCACATGCCAATGGTGGGGATAATAATAATAATAATTTATTTACACCCCGCCCATCTGGCTGGGTTTCCCCAGTCACTCTGGGCAGTTCCCAACAGAATATAAGAATACGATAAAACAAACACTAAAAACTTCCCTAAACAGGGTTGCCTTCAGATGTCTTCTAAAAGTCAGATAGTTGTTTATTTCCTTGACATCTGATGGGAGGGTGTTCCACAGGGTGGGCGCCACCACCGAGAAGGCCCTCTGCCTGGTTTCCTGTAACCTCACCTCTCGCAATGAGGGAACCACCAGAAGGCCCTCGGAGCTAGACTTCAGTGTCCGAGCTGAACAATGGGGGTGGAGACGCTCCTTCAGGTCTACTGGGCCGAGGGCGTTTAGGGCTTTAAAGATCAGCACCAACACTCTGAATTGTGCTTGGAAATGCACTGGGAGCCGATGTAGGTATTTCAGGACCAGTGTTATATGGGCAGGGCAAAATGCAAAAGGGAATGCAGGAACAGGTGTGACTCCTAGCTTTTGTGCAGCAGACTATTTTCCAGGTATGCAGATGTCTTCACTTACACGCCCACACAGACAGGTTAAGGGGCAGTGCAAAGAATCATCCCAGCCAGGCGTAAAACACTTAAGGATAGATCAGAGCAGGGCTGTTGAGGGGCACAGCCTGGGAATATGGGTGTGGCCTGAGGAAAGTCCTAAGGGCCAGACAAAAAGGGTCGGAGGTCCGCATTTATTCTCCTTCCACACCCACCAGGCTTAGGCTCCGCACCCCTGCTCTACACTGGATGGCAGTGGCTTTCCAATGTTTCAGGTACGAAGCATTTTCCAATCCTACCTGGAGATGCCAGGGATGGAACCTGGGGACTTTTTACATGCAAAGCTCAGGCTCTTACTAAGGAGCTACCGCCCAGGAGACAAACAGTATCAGTATGTGTTGGATGGTACAAGTTGGAATATTTGCTAGGTACTTTGTAGACTTATTTGCAAGGCCTGACATACTAGGAAACACACACACCCGGTGTTGTCAAATATACAACACTGAACAGCATTCATTTTTACTGCAATTATTATGGGTGTATCACACCAATAGCAGCTCTTGCTAGAGAGCTGCCGCAGTTAAATCTAGCGATGTTCTACTAAATATTACTCCTCCCTTTTTCTTTTAACGAAGTAACTATATGCCTGCCATGCCTGAATTCTTCATGCTTCTGAGCCGGAATAAAGCACGAGAATAAGTAATGTTCAATGTGCATCACCATGTAAAATCAGGCAAAAATCAAGACTGTGAAGCAGGCAGGCTACAGAGATGGCCAGCCTTGCATTAACGCCAGTGCTGTACATCTGCTATGCATTTTTAATCTATTTAAATAATGCAGGCTTTTACTCACAGGAAGAAGCTTCCAAAAGCAAATAATGAGAACACCTAATTTAAGGAGGAAAACATCCAAATGAGCATGTCGTGTTTATTTACTTCTTTCAAAAAAAGGAAAAATCTGCTCATTCACATCACTGTTAACCTTATTACATCAAAAATGCTGCATGAAGGATTGCTTTGCAGTAGCATTCTAACCATGAGTTTGTGCTTTTTTAAAGATGCAGAAGCAGAAAATGGTTTGTCTCCATCATTCCATTTTCCTGTCAAGTGATTTTTGCTCAACTCTTCCAGTTCCTTGGTCCTTTTTGCCAGTGTGGCTTGCAAAATGGCAAAAACATGCACAAGCCTAGTTAGAATGGTAACTGCATCTCAACCAATCAGATTTATTTCCTCTGCACCAAGTCCCACCTCTCATCTCCCCATTTTTCGGCCCATCTTGTTCATTAGGTAATCTTATCAGAAAGCTTGCCCAAACACCCAGTAAGCACACCCTGCAGCATTTAAACTGTACATGTTTTCCACCAACAGTTGGAAATAATTGCTATTATCACAGCATAATTATGCAGCCATCAGCGTGCATAAAGAAAGCAATGCATTATGCCCAAACTGACAATTTTGTTTAAATAGGACTTAAGGTGTGTCAAATTTTCATTGTGAAAATACAGATTGAATAAGGACCTGAAGCTCACAATGATCCACTGCATTAAATATGGACTTGTTTAACATTCCAACTCCACCTGTGAGGATATAAAATATATTTGTTTGTTTTAAAGGCCACAAAGAAAACCTACTGATATTGAAGAAGTTGGGGAGGATGGAGCCTGATGCTGCAGCAAGGTGAAGTTCCATCTTTTCGTTTTGCAGAAATGGCATCTCTGTTTGTTGGCTCTTCACTGTGAGCAAGTGGAAATCCTGATTGAAAACCTGGACAAACAAACAAAATCTTAGGAAAGTGTTGATATTTACATAGGGTAGTGATGGGCAAATCATTTTTCCAATCTCAAGTTTAGTGCTTCACATTTCCACATTAGTTTGCAATTTTTTAAAAGGCAGTCCTCCTTAAAACTCATCAGCATTCCGGTGCAAATTTGTCTCAATATACACATTTTTTCTATGCAACTTTGCCTAATGAACAATTTATCGCAAACAAATTATCCTTAATATGAAGCATTTTTGTTATGTTCCTTTTGCAATAATAATAATAATAATAATAATAATAATAATAATAATAATTATTATTATTATTATTATTATTATTATTATTATTATTTATACCCTGCCCATCGGGCTGGGTTTCCCCAGCCCCTCTGGGCGGCTTCCAACAGAACGCTAAAATACAATAATCTATTAAACATTCAAAGCTTCCCTAAACAGGGCTGCCTTCAGATGTCTTCTAAAAGTCTGGTAGTTGTTTTTCTCTTTTACACCTGGTGGGAGGGCGTTCCACAGGACAGGTGCCACTACCAAGAAGGCCCTCTGCCTGGTTCCCTGTAACTTGGCTTCTCGCAGCGAGGGAACCGCCAGAAGGCCCTCGGCGCTGGACCTCAGTGTCTGGGCAGAACGATGGGGGTGGAGACGCTCCTTCAGGTATACTGGACTGAGGCCGTTTAGGGCGTTAAAGGTCAGCACCAACACTTTGAATTGTGCACAGTTTACTCTAGTAAGTGCATTTTTTTACACAGCGCTTGTCCAAAGAACTGCACTGCAAACTTTGAAGAAGAGCAAATTTCAAATAATGGTTGTGTTTCGGTTCTCATGCTGTTTCGGAAAGTGTGAGGTAGGTACGTTTGCCTTTTAATGCGGACCGAATCAAATTTTTCCTGTACCTCTGAGCGATTAAGGGTGATTATGCGGTTAATTTAAAACTGATTAATTTTCTTACACTGATATCCTACTTTTCATCCATCATGGAGCTTGGTTGGGGGAGAGGGAGCTTTCCATTCAAGCAGTAACCCAGGAACGTAGCATGGTGAGGGGCTGCCAGGGCCATTACCCTGGGTCATTTTTCTGGGCTGCTCATTCTGCCCCCCCCCACCAGTCAGCCCTGTGCTGCTTTGCGAGATGAGGATCATTCCAGTCTCGCAAAGTGGCTCAGGAATGGTGTTTCTCTGTTGGCGTCAGCTGTAGATTGCTGCCACCTGTAACCAGAATTAACACCGTGTCTCTCTATAAAAGCAAACATGGGATTACTGGTTGTTTACTGCGGAATCCGCCATGTCACTTGTTCCATGTCTCTGACACACAAAATATGGTATGTAGATCCATTGTTCAATATGCGTGTTATATGTTTTAATTCCTAATTTGTTAAAAAAAACCCTACATTATTATGTTCATCTGTATTATTTAGAGTATGCATGGCTGACGAAGCCCGGCAGAGCGAAACAAGGTATTATTCCGGGACTCCTTGTCTTAAGTTCTTTCGTCTGATACCTGCATACAGCAACTATATTTTGCAAAGACATATGTGGAACATTACAAAGAACAAGTTCATTTTCTGCAAGTAAAGGTAAAGGGACCCCTGACCATTAGGTCCAGTCGTGACCGACTCTGGGGTTGCGGTGCTTATCTCGCTTTATTGGCCGATGGAGCCGGCGTACAGCTTTCGGGTCATGTGGCCACCATGACTAAGCTGCTTCTGGTGAACCAGAGCAGCACACGGAAACGCCGTTTAGCTTCCCGCCGGAGCGGTACTTATTTATCTACTTGCACTTCGTGCTTTTGAACTGCTAGGTTGGCAGGAGCAGGGACCGAGCATCGGGAGCTCACCCCGTCACGGGGATTCGAACCGCCGGCCTTCTGATCGGCAAGTCCTAGGCGCTGGGGTTTAACCCACAGTGCCGCAAGTACTGCTTCTTAAAGTTGTTGCATCTGACACTTGTATTCGTAAAGACATACATGGAACACAAAAAAGCTTCTATTTGGACATTACATATATAAGAACTGATCTATTTGTATTTCCTGCTCAAAATGTTGGTCTTTAATTGCTTCTACTTAATTTGATAATGTGAAAAGAGGTATGTTTATATGATGTATCAAGAATTCATATAGTTAAACACAGCCAGTTACGTTGTGCGTGTTATTGTTAGTTGGATTTACGTAACTATAGGTTTGTGTCTGGTGGCGTCAGGGCTGGGCTGGCTCGCGGCGGGCTCTGTTTGCCCTCCACACCCTGGGTGCCATGAAAACGCGTTTTGCAGTGACCAAACCCCAGACCTGCTTAATTTCAGCAAGGCAGTGGCCTTGTGTTCCTTCAGACGACACACTGGGTGAAAGCCAATGAAACTTTGTGACTCCTACCTACCAATGGAAAAGAGGGCACTTTTTAATGCTTTAAAAATGCGCACGGTGGGTACACCTTGTGCCTCTTTTTATGGGGTGGAAAAGAAGGAAACAGGAAGTAATTCAGCTGCACTCCTCATTGTTCCTCTTTATTGCCACATCTAAAATGGGTCTCAGATAAGGAACAGAGATATATGTGTAAAGCAATGGGGGGCGGGGGCGGCGTGGAAGAATCATCCCATTTGCCTTCTGTTTTGTCTCTCCTTGACAGCCACATGTGTAAGTAGCAGCTCTTCCTCCTCTTTTAATGAGATTTCCTGCTCTGAGGGCCTTCCATAATCTCCCGAATGACAAAAAGGTGCCATCAGAAGATGAAAGGAAATATGAGAAAATGGGAAGTCCTGTTTCTCTTTCTCGCTCTCTCTTTTTTACATTTTTAATGTTTTATTTAAGCATATTTACAAACAAACAAACAATAAAGTACACACACCCATTGGACTCTCCTCCACCAGCACTCGTTATCTTTGAGTCATTTAAGTTCTTATTCACATTGCATATTATTTATTGCTGTAATTACTTCATTTATAGTACTATTATGGTATAACATCAAGTCACCTTACAAACTTATTCTAAACATATCAGCATGTTATCTTTAGAGCAGTGTTTGTTCATATATTCTTTGAACCATAACCACTGCGCCCTTAATTTCTGGTGTGTTTGATATCTTATTACTGCAGTTAATTTTGCCAATTCTATAAACTCTGTTAGGGAAGTCCTGTTTCTCCTGACATCCTGTCACAGTGGACCTGGGAAGACTGGAGGAAAATATATGCATGCTAAAAAAAAAACTAAAAAACAACAACAGTAATTTACAGGCCGTTTAATAAAGCACCTGGAAAAATCACGTACTTCGTTGCAATTCTGTGAAATTCTAGCATGGAAATAAATAAAATATATACATGATGTGACCCAAATGATATTCCTGTTGTCCCATTAATCATAATTAATGCATAAGCCCAATAATGTTATCTTTGGTTCCAGGTTCAGCAGCCCATAAATTTAACATGAGTGGCTCTTTTCACAGAGTGAATCAGGTACTAGTCCTGTCTTCTCTCACCTGCTTTTGTGCTTCTAAATTAGAAAACCCAAATGCCATTCCTTTCAGATACGAAGCAACCGTCAAGGTCACTGTAAAGAGAATAGAGTAATTAACTTTCCAAGCAAGCGCCTGTAGAGAAACAGAGCACTTGGGGAAGTGGGTAAAGAGGCCTAACACTCTTACCTTCAAGAAGCATTTTTAAAAAAAGGAAAAATCAGCCCAGAATGATTAGATAAAAAAGCAGGTCCAAAGGCTCCTGTCTAATGAATATGGAAAAATTGCACATCTTCCTGAAAACATTCTATTTTGGTAGCGAGCCTCGCAAATTTTTATTCATAGCATCGCTTTTAGTTTGGCGCTTATGGGTTTTGAGGAGATCAGTTAGCATTTAGTGGTGTCCAGTGTAGATTATCATGTGAACATAGGAAGCTGCCTTATACAGAATCAGAATATAGAATCATAGAATTGGAAGGGATCACAAGGGCCATCTAGTCCAACCCCCTGCCATGCAGGAATATTTTGCCCCATGTGGGGCTCGAACCCACAAATCTGGGATTATGAGTACCGTGCTCTACTGGCTGAGCTATCCCAGGTCATTGGTCTGTCCAACTCAGTTTATATGCACTAGAAGGGAGCTCTCCAGGGTTTCAGATAGAGGTCGTTAACAGCCCAACCTGGATATGCCAGAGACTTTCTGTAAGTATAGTAAAGTGCCCTCCCCACCTGAGCAACAGTTCTTCAGAGGCTGTAGGGGTTTCTCAGGAAAACCTAGGGCACACCTGCTGGTCAGGTGGGGGTGCAAATGACCCTTTTATATTTCCCTAAACCAGCCCCAAGTTGTCTCTGGATAGCATACCTCCACTGAGCTCTCTTAGAAGCCTTCACGAACCACCAGGTGCTTTAGGAGAGAGGTGGACAAACAGTTTAAATGAAGAGCCCACTATACAGATGCCAGGGGCAGCAAGCAAGTGAACAAAGTGAACAAATGGGCAGAGTGTGGCATGCAAGCAGGTGGGAGCCATGACAAGGAAGAGAGGCGGCAAGAAGGGAGACTCTGAAGAGAGGCAGCAGGGACCCCTCGGGAGGTTCTGGACTCTCCTTCCTTGGAGGTTTTTAAGCAGAAGCTGTCATGGACGCTTTAGCTGAGATTCCTGCATTGCAAAGGGTTGGGCTACATGACCCATTGGGTACCTTCCAACTCTACAATTCTATGACCTAAGGGTGTTCTGTAGCAGGGTCCTCCAAAACCCAGAGCTGGCATTTGCTCCTGATCTTCCTCCACCTTTGATACTGAGATCTGGGTCAGAAGCCCAAGGCATGAGGTCAGGATCAGGCAGAGGTGGTCTTGATGAACCATGGCACCACAGTAATGGAATGTCTTCCTATGGGAGGCCTCTCTGGAACTGCCACCAATGTCCTTCCCCCAAGCTCCTTTTTGCAGAGTGTTTCGGGGAAGGCTGGCTTGATGTCCTGCACTGCACCTTTGAACTTGCTGATCCAATTCCTCCACCATGCTGATTGTGCTGTGGAAGTTCTGCTTAGCATGTGCTAATGTCTCATTGTTTAAGTTGGCTGGCAGTCACCTTGAGGCCCTTGACTGAAGAGGACGTATTTTAATTAAATACTGGGTTCCTCTAGCTACTTGGCTTCCTAGGGATGGTTGCTGTGCTGTCGTACAGCAATGGAAGAAGGAACCACTGGGTCCCTTCCAACTACAGTGGTACCTCGGGTTACATACGCTTCAGGTTACATACACTTCAGGTTACAGACTCCGCTAACCCAGAAATAGTACCTCGGGTTAAGAACTTTGCTTCAGTATGAGAACAGAAATCGTGCTCCAGCGGCACGGCGGCAGCAGGAGGCCCCATTAGGTAAAGTGGTGCTTCAGGTTAAGAACAGTTTCAGGTTAAGAACGGACCTCTGAAATGAATTAAGTACTTAACCCGAGGTACCACTGTACTGCCTCTGCAGGGCTAGCTGGGAGCAGGATCTGCCACTACTGCTACATGAACACTACTTACTACGCCAAACTTTTAATAGGCATTACAAGTGTAAGGTAAAGGGACCCCTGACAATTAAGTCCAGTTGCATGCGACTCTGGGTTTGCGGCGCTCATCTCACTTTAAAGACCAAGGGAGCCGGCATTTGTCTGCTTCCGCAGACAGTTCCCTGCCCCCCAGGTCATGTGGCCAGCATGACTAAGCTGCTTCTGGCGAAACCAGAGCAGCGCATGATAATGCCATAAAACATCCATATATAAAATTTTAAAATATATGCAAATAAACAGCCATGTAAAATATATAATGATGAGGATTTTCATTGGATTTTCTTCCCGCTAAATAGTGCCATTCACCGCTCTAAGAGATACTGTTGACAAAAACTCAGCCACCCTTGCAGTTACTTCCAGGTTAATGTCAGACAGATAGAATCTGATATTTTCATTGTGCTGTGATGTTAGACTACCCAAAAAAGGGAATAGCACGCATGTGTCTGGCAGCACCACAGTTACTGAATGTGCTCCCAGAGAGACTGGCCTGGCACCTTCCTGGTGCGCCTTTATTCTGGGTACCTTTGAACTTCCCCAGGCTTTTTAAGGTCTAGGATGGGAGTTGTAGTCCAACAACCGCTGAAGACTTAAGTTTGGGAAAGCCAGTGGACCTCCTAGCTGCAGAATATAAGATGAGGAAGATGCACATCTAGTACCAGCTTCTAGGTACTTTGGAAGTATCCTGGGGGAGAAAAGTACTCAGTTTTTGTGCTCCAATTAAAGCCAACGTTTAATTATTGCCAGACCTACATCATCAAAACTTTCAATGGGTTCATCCTGTACTATACCTGCCTCAAAAGTAAACCCCCCCCACCGCTTCCAGTTTACAGTCTCTAACCAGGAATGTATCCATGAACTTAACTACTAGATCCAGTTGGAAGCCAGGGGAATGGAAAGCTGCTAGGAACCCACTCAGAATCACCTATCAAGGATATATGCTCGACTTGGGCAGAAGCCAGGATGAAAGTTCTACTCATGGGACCATGCTGGCTCTCAATTGCTTGTCAAACTGTAAATCCAACTATTACTCTTCTTACTTCTGCTTGATTAAGAAGCTATTTGGAGACATAAAAATCCAAGGCACCTTTTCAAAATGTGTAGGTTTATAAAGTAGAAAGAACTAGGGGCATCCACAGAGCCCAAGGCTATTATTACAAGGTCTATCGTCTATGTCAGAGATGGGGAAACTGTGGTCCTCCAGATGTCACTGGATTACAACACCCATCACCCTTGACCACTGGACATGCTGGCTGGGGCTGATGGGAGTTGGGAGTCCAACGAAATCTTAAAGGCGCCGGGTCCTCCATCCCTGATGTGGACAATACTGAGCTAGAAGAGCCAACAGACTGATTCATTACATGGAGCCTGTTAATGGGTCAGCCTCCTATTGTTCCTATTTTAAGGTTTTATGTATACAGCTAAAAATATGATGTTTTGAGAGTGTGTGCATGTGAACGAGAGAGGGAGAGAGGGAGAGAGGGAGAGAGAGACTTATAGGAAGGGACAAATATAGTACAAGTTCCAGGGAGTTAATATTGGCCATGACTCTCTGCTGGGAGAACTATGGGTGGAGCCTCGCAACATTATACAGGAGGCAGCAACAAAAACCATCCCAATGAAAAGGAAATGCAAGAAAGCAAAGTGGCTGTCCAACGAGGCCTTACAAATAGCGGGGGAAAGAAGGCAAGCAAAATGCGAGGGAGATAGTGAAAGATACAGGAAATTGAATGCAGATTTCCAAAAAATAGCAAGGAGAGACAAGAAAGCCTTCTTAAACGAGCAATGCAAAGAAATAGAGGAAAACAACAGAATGGGGAGAACCAGAGATCTGTTCAAGAAAATCGGAAATATGAAAGGAACATTTCGTACAAAGATTACTGTAATAAAGGACAAAAGTGGTAAGGACCTAACAGAAGCAGAAGACATCAAGAAGAGGTGGCAAGAATACACAGAGGAACTATACCAGAAAGACATGGATGTCTCGTACACCCCAGGTAGTGTAGTTGCTGGCCTTGAGCCAGACATCCTGGAGAGTGAAGTCAAATGGGCCTTAGAAAGCACTGCAAATAACAAGGCCAGTGGAAGTGATGGTATTCCAGCTGAACTATTTAAAATTTTAAAAGATGATGCTGTTAAGGTATTACACTCAATATGCCAGCAAGTTTGGAAAACTCAGCAGTGGACAGAGGATTGGAGAAGATCAGTCTACATCCCAATCCCAAAGAAGGGAAGTGCCAAAGAATGCTCCAACTACCGCACAATTGCACTCATTTCACACGCTAGCAAGGTTATGCTTAAAATTCTACAAGGAAGGCTCAAGCAGTATGTGGACCGAGAACTCCCAGAAGTGCAAGCTGGATTTAGAAGAGGCAGAGGAACCAGAGACCAAATTGCAAACATGCGCTGGATTATGGAGAAAGCTAGAGAGTTCCAGAAAGACATCTACTTCTGCTTCATTGACTATTCAAAAGTCTTTGACTGTGTCGACCACAGCAAACTATGGCAAGTTCTTAAAGAAATGGGAATGCCTGATCACCTCCTCTGTCTCCTGAGAAATCTCTATGTGGGACAAGAAGCTACAGTTAGAACTGGATATGGAACAACTGATTGGTCCAAATTTGGGAAAGGAGTACAACAAGGCTGTATATTGTCTCCCTGCTTATTTAACTTATATGCAGAATTCATCATGCGAAAGGCTGGGCTGGATGAATCTGAAGCCGGAATTAAGATAGCGGGAAGAAATATCAACAACCTCAGATATGCAGATGACACAACCTTGATGGCAGAAAGTGAGGAGGAATTAAAGAACCTTTTATTGAGGGTGAAAGAGGAGAGCGCAAAATATGGTCTGAAGCTCAACATAAAAAAAAACGAAGATCATGGCCACTGGTCCCATCACCTCCTGGCAAATAGAAGGGGAAGAAATGGAGGCAGTAAGAGATTTTAGTTTCTTGGGCTCCATGATCACTGCAGATGGTGACAGCAGTCACGAAATTAAAAGACACCTGCTTCTTGGGAGAAAAGCAATGACAAACCTAGACAGCATCCTAAAAAGTAGAGACATCACCTTGCCAACAAAGGTCCGTATAGTAAAAGCTATGGTTTTCCCAGTAGTGATGTATGGAAGTGAGAGCTGGACCATAAAGAAGGCTGATCGCCGAAGAATTGATGCTTTTGAATTATGGTGCTGGAGGAGACTCTTGAGAGTCCCATGGACTGCAAGAAGATCAAACCTATCCATTCTTAAGGAAATCAGCCCTGAGTGCTCACTGGAAGGACAGATCGTGAAGCTGAGGCTCCAATACTTTGGTCACCTCATGAGAAGAGAAGACTCCCTGGAAAAGACCCTGATGTTGGGAAAGATGGAGGGCACAAGGAGAAGGGGACGACAGAGGATGAGATGGTTGGATGGTATTCTCGAAGCTACCAGCATGAGTCTGTCCAAACTGCGGGAGGCAGTGGAGGACAGAAGTGCCTGGCGTGCTCTGGTCCATGGGGCCACGAAGAGTCGGACACGACTAAACGACTTAACAACAACAACAACTCTGCTGGGCACACACACTGAATCCAGAGCTGCTCTTAGCCTCCGGCCCACACTGCATTCGGCAAGAAACGAGCATTCGGCAAGAAAAGGAACACAGTGAAAAACTGCTAAAGTCCAGTTCCGGCTGAAATAATCTATGTTGGCACAGGAATTCTGTGTTCCAGGATTAGATGTTCTCATTCATCCAAACACAACCTACGCAACTAGTTCCTATGAGCGGCTAGCATAGATGCCCCATGACCATTGCCACTCAAGATGGGAAGCAGCCCTCCCAGAGAGAACGATCCTACCATTGGAAACCCTGTCCCCATAGCAGGCACCTTTTTCTTTTTCTTTAAGGTAAAGGTAAAGGTACCCCTGCCCGTACGGGCCAGTCTTGCCAGACTCTAGGGTTGTGCGCCCATCTCACTCTAGAGGCCGGGAGCCAGGGCTGTCCGCAGACACTTCCGGGTCACGTGGCCAGCGTGACAAGCTGCATCTGGCGAGCCAGCGCAGCACACGGAACGCCGTTTACCTTCCCGCTGGTAAGCGGTCCCTATTTATCTACTTGCACCCGAAGGTGCTTTCGAACTGCTAGGTTGGCAGGCGCTGGGACCGAGCAACGGGAGCGCACCCCGCCGCGGGGATTCAAACCGCCGACCTTTCGATCGGCAAGTCCTAGGCGCTGAGGCTTTAACCCACAGCGCCACTCGCGTCCCACCCGCGTTCTTTTTCTTTAGGGGAACATTGGTACCGCTTCCCTTGCTAAGTGTTAACGCACCAAACTAAACCCGTGAGAATGTCCCTTGGAGACAAGCCCCAAGTCTGTAGGATCTGCACAAAGCGACCATACATGACTATAATATTAACCTCTTGGTTCTTTGCAATCCCCAGTTCTCCACTCCAGAGGAAAATTATGCAAACCTTGTCAGAATAGATAGTGGGCGAACCACTTCAAATCCCTTGCTCCACAGCGCACTTTCTATCCTGCTAAGCCCCTTTAAGTCCATTTCCTTGTTCTGGATTGTGTATTATTATTATTATTAATATTATTTAGATTTATATATCATCCTTCTGTATATGGACTCAAGGGTTTTGAAAGCCATTCCTAAGGTAACTCTCTGGTTCTCTTGTAACCAAGGTCTCCAGTGTCCGTTTTATATGCATTTTTAAGCAAAACAATACGAAAGGGCCTTAAAATAAGAAAGTAATAGGCACTGGTCCTTTAAAGAATAGCCACGCAGACGGAAGATTTCACTGCCCTGGGTTCATTCGGGCATGTTTTAAACAGAACTGCTAGCATATTGCTTTCCCTTGGCAGAAGAGAAGCTTGTATCTTTTGCTCTCAGGTTCATTTTTCATTGCTTTTTTGTTTCAGGCTACCCAGTTCCAGTTCCCGTTTCCTCCCCATGGGACTGCGCAGTGCTCCTGAGCTGATTAAAACTCACCTGATTTCTCACATTATGCCTCTGCTAAGCTCCTTCGTTCCCAGCAGTCTGTCCATAGAACTATTATCAGCTGTTATCTGGGAAGTAGCTCATGAATGTCACACTCTCTCTCCTCCCAACTTTCCCCGAGTACACAGGGGCTTTTTCTTTAATAAGAAAAAAAGGGAGGGAGTTTTTGCCCTACATTTTATGGTTTGGCTGCAGAAGTGTGAGCTGTCACCTGTTTAGCATGGATCTCTGGCAAAAGTGAGGGGGAGAGAGAGGTGCAAGTCTGAAGCACAACCAAACTTAAAGACCAGCTCTTTCAATGGAATTAATTAGAACATGTCAAAAGTGCTAAGAGTCAATGGAAAGCAAAGCCAGCTCCAGGGTTGGCTTGTACACTGGTAAGGAGAGTGAAGCAGGATTGGACAGCAGTACACCTTGAACATACTACTACTAGGGAGCTCAGCGGTACCACCAACACCCCATTGCTTCTCTGCCATAGGTTTGGAGGAGAGGCTATTATTAAGGTTTCCCAGGTGCCTGCCTCTGCGATTCACAGATCATTTGACTAAGGTTAATCACCCCCAGAGTTATAAGGCTGCACAGAAAAGGAGGAGTTTCAGTGAGGAATGGTATGGAATAACATTGTCACCATGTCATGGACTGGTTGGATGTAGAGGAATGGTGGGAGGAACCAGCTGGAGAACCCCCAAGGGGAAAAGGCTCATAGCCCAGAAAGTGGTGGTGGGAGAACCATGAGTGGTTAGAGGGAGAAGACGGGAAGGAGGAGGTGTCAGAAGCTGGAGAGATAGCAGGGCTAAGTGAGCAGGGAGAGCCCGCAACTTCTGCAGCCTGCCTCTGTCTGTGCTAATCATGAAGCGAAACGTAGCTCAAAGCCTTGCTTTTCCCTATCCCAGCTTCCAAAACTTCAGCAGGGACAGAGTAACCAACCAGTTTTCTAGGATGGTGAAGGTGAAATTGCCAGGGTGCTGAACTGGATAGCAAGTTATTTGCCTGAGTGATCGCAGAATCATCCAATCCATGCCAATGGCTTGACTGTCTCAAAGGCAGCTATAAACCACTTCAATAAAGGCCTCTAAAGCAGACTTGGCACCAACATCGCAGCCTGTGTGCATTCTTCTAGTCAACATAACTGGTCTGATAAGATTCAGAATCTGCTTTGGTTGGGATGTGTGGATTCAGTCCAGCCAGGAAGAACATTCTGCTGGTAAGAGCTGTCCAACAGTGGAACAGACTCCTTAGGACAGTGGTGGATTCTCCTTCTTAGGAGGTTTAAAGCAAAGGTTGAATGCCCATCTGTTATGGATGCTTTAGCTGAAATTCCTGCATTGCAAGGGGTTGGACTAGATGCCTCTTAGGGTTCCTTTCAACTCTACCATTCTATTCAGTCACCCAGTAGGGCAGGGGATTTATGTGAGTGAGGAAGACCCTAAACAACAACAGTGAATAGCAGCCCAGGATACAAACTATATCTAGTACAGTGGTACCTTGGTTGTCAAACTTAATCCATTCCAGGAGTCCATTTGACCCCCGAAATGGTTTGAAAACCAAAGTGTGGCTTCCGATTGGCTGCAGGAACTTCCTGCACTCAATCGGAAGCCGTGCTGGAAATTTGGCTTCTGAAAAACGTTCCCAAACCAGAACACTTACTTCCGGGTTTGTGGCGTTCGGAAGCCAACTTGTTTGGGAGCCAAGCCGTTCGAGTACCAAGGTACCACTGTATGTGGAAGTAGAGTGTTGAAACTGAGAACTGAATCTCTAGTGGGTTGAATTCCAAGACAGCTATAAGTAAACAGTATTGATACTACAGCTCAGTGGTAGAAGAGAAACTACAAGAACAACGTTCCAGATTCAACCATGCACATCTCCTGTTAAAGGGCTCAGGAAGAACTGCTCTCAAATTCCCTATAAAAATGGGGGGGGGGACAGATTTGGGGGCTCGCTTCATCAGGTTCTGAGCAGAATTCCACTGTTTCTACTTTTGAGAAATACCACCCCGCCACATTCTTGTTAAGAATAGCCACATTAGGAATACAGGGTAGTACCATATTGGGGCCATTTCCAAGACGGGGCCACTTTATACTAGAGCAATTTGAACGCTTACCTCCATCCTGTCCTCTAAACCAATCAGTTTTCCCCACCCCGCCCACTTTCTACTGATGGACATAGACTTCTGCCCGTAAAATTCTGCCTGCAGTAGTAGCAGAAGCAACTTCGGCAAGGACTGAGCCGAGGAGTGGTAGGAACATGGCAGATGCTCCATCGATAGCCCTCTTAGTGGGTGGCACCATTATTATAATAATGATAATAATAAACCCTCCAGTTTTGCTTTTGAGTTTTTTATACTTCCGCTTTGATTTAAAGGAGCTGAACACCTAAACACACCAACTGTTATGCATCCGCACCGTAGTCTCAAATGCTCCCGTTGGGATGCGAACATTCAATTTGTTATCAAACCGCCCTTTTGCTAGTTGCAATGCTGCTGTTAAATGCTGCTGTTTAATTAGGGAGGGAGAGAGAAGGTGGGGTTAATAACTCTCATTTATGTCCACAACATAGCACAGAATGCATCACACCACAAAGACAGCCACTGACAGTCGCATCGTTTTTTTCCAGGGAAACACAAACGTTGCCTCGTGAATCAGATCACTGGCCACCCATATCAGTAATAGCTACACTCAATAGCAGTGGGTTTCCTGGGTCTCAGGTAGGAGTTTTTCCAAGTCAGTGAGTTTTCAGTCTGAGTTTTCAGTCAGACTGAGGCTGCATCTACCTGTGTATACCTTTAAAGCACACTTGAACCACATTCTTTCCCTCCAACAATTCTGGGCACTGTAGTTTCCCCTCACAGAGTTACAACTCTCAGCAACTCTTAACAAACTGCAGCACCCAGAATTATCTGAGTAGGGAAATGTGCTTCAAATACAACAGCTCGGATAGCTCAATGAATAGAGCCTGATATTGTGGGTTCAAAACCCTGCACTGGGCAAAAGATTCCTCCATTGCAGGGATTTGGACTAGATGACTTTCGGGGTCCCTTCCAAGTCTACAATTCTATGATTCTATGAAATATGCTTTAAAGGTATAGTGTGCATGCAGGGCTGGATTTCGGTTTGATGAGGCCCATAGCTACTGAAGGTGGTGGGCCCCTTTATATGTCCAGCTGTCCTTTGTCAACAAAAAAAATGTCGCTGTTTTTTGTGTTGAATATATGCCGTGCAACCAGTCCATGAAGAACGTAGGCACCCTATATATAGAAATGAGCAAACCAGTGATATTTTAGGGAGCAGGCTAGCAAGCGGGGCCCATTATTTACATCATAGGAGCCTACACAACACAAAACACTGTTGCTGTATGTAGATTTTACTTTTTTTAATCTTATACAGTATTTTGGAAATGTACATCCAGGTTTTTTTCCTTTACATTTTTTGGGAGCCCCCAAGAGAGTGGGGCCCTAAGCTATAGCGTGTTTAGCTTATATGTAAATCCGGCACTGTGTGCATGTAGCCAACATCTGGGACGTTTTGTATGCAGAGCTTGTGCTCTACCGCTGACCCAATTCTTTTCCCCCTTCATGGATTTGTGTACCATGAGAATTTAGAAAAACTATTTCAATTTACAAAGCCCAATGAAAGTGGCTAGAGCTTCCATACATATTTTTTTTAAAAAAACCTCCTGTCTGAATCACCATGTTTCAATTTATTTTTTAAGATTTACATACGAATCAAAGCAAGTCTTAACGTAAAAAGTTCTTTGTGTTAGAGTGATGCTTGCATTTATGGCCACAGGCAGCAACATGTTAGAAGAAGCATCGCCACCTATATCAGGGAACCTGCCACTTAAGATAGAAAAACTGCAATATATAGATATATATTAAAAACGTTCAGATTCTGGAGCAGCTTTTTAATCGATGAAAAGGTTTTTTAATTGATTAATCAGTTAGATTAATTGTTGCATCCCTAAACGTTGCATATATGAGTGACATTTTATAAGCAGCTGTGTGCATCCATTATTGCGGCAGATGATTTATCAGACTGAATGCAGCCATTAATCGTGGCAGAATTACAGGAAATGGTAGTCGTATGTCTTGCTGGAGTTAAATTACGGGAAATGCAAAGATAAATAAAAACAAGCTCATTCCACTTCCTTTTCCAGTCCTGCCCAACCCACCGAGCTCAGGTTGAGAGAGAGAGAGAGAGAGAGAGAGAGAGAGAGAGAAATGTCAAAGGGGAAATGCAAAGTGTGAGAGTAAACACATATACAGTGGTAGCTCGGGTTACAGACGCTTCAGGTTACAGACTCCGCTAACCCAGAAATAGTACCTTGGGTTAAGAACTTTGCTTCAGGATGAGAACACAAATCACGCGGCGGCAGCGGGAGGCCCCATTAGCTAAAGCGGTGCTTCAGGTTAAGAAGAGTTTCAGGTTAAGAATGGACCTTCATAACAAATTAAGTTCTTAACCTGAGGTACCACTGTATTGCATGAGCATATGCCCTGTGGCTCCAACCACAAATAGTCACCAGGACCCCTTTGTCCCGAGTGAGGTTACACTAAGGCCAGGAGCACCAATGATGAAAGCTGCAGAGGTGCTGACCCAAGGATCCAACAGCAAGTAGCAAGGAGACACCTGAGCAGGACATAGCAACTCCCAGGCTGGACTGCCTCAGGAAACAGGTGTTTGCATGCCTCCCCTTAATTTCCATCAGGAGCATGGGTGCATGGACAACATGGGTGGTGGAAGACAGCTTTAACTCTTTCCCCTCCAGCCATGATTCCAGTGGAAATCTTTTCCTCACACCCAGCATGGCAACTAGTGATTGGGAGTGGGGCGGATTCTAGTTGCTTTCAGTGAGAGATTTCTTTTGTCTCTAATTGCAGTGCAGATGGGGGCGGGCGGGCGGGATTTCCATGAGGATCACAGTTGGAGAGGTGTGTGTTAAATCTCCACTACTCATGCACAGTATTTCCAAAGCAGATGTGTGTGCGCGCGCACACAAATATCCATGATTAAAAATTCAACATTTCTTTACATGCCTGCAAGTTACGCCATTAATGTAACGCATAGTTAAACCCTCAATGGCTGCAAAGTGAGACGTGCTGCACACTCACCCCGCTACACCCAAGTTGTTTGCATTTGTTAAACGCCTTGGTGGAGGGAAAGGAAAGAATCGGCAATCACATATATCACCAGCGGGCTATCGAGATCAGTCAGAATAAAATAAACCAGTGCAAACACGCTTTTTGAGATCCAGCGAATCCTAGGCTCATTGTACATTTTGTCGCAGTCATCATGGCGTCAGTTTGTAAGTGAAGCAGTGCTGTTTCACTGCCTGGACGACAGAACACTCTTCCTAAAGTGGCTCCGAGACAGCAGCAACTCTTGCACGTTATTTTGCAGCTTCTTTCCAAGTTTTTTTAAAAAACGTGTGCTGTCAAAAAGTCAGGACGAGACCGGTTTTGGGGGAGCGGAGGCACTTTGCTGCTCAATATGCAGATACTGACCTCAGTTCAGGAAAGCACTTAAATGCATACATTTCCTACACAAGGGAAAGTGAAGTGGGAACAGGTCTTGGGAGAAGCACACCACTGAACTCTGACCAGGCTGAAGAGCAATGGGAAGCAATTATTTCGAGATATGTAACACAGGCTTGCTCCTGTCATACCTTCAAATATATGCTTGTTTCTTGTCAGTGAAGCCAAAACAGATGCAACCTCTTTGTTAATAAGAATTTAACTTCTCTAGTGCACACACACAAATATGTTCACCAGGGCTGGGTGATAGCTGGTTTTCAACTTTGTGATATCTCACCAGCTAAACACCGCAATATACTGATATATCGCAATGTCTGAAGGATGGAGGTCTATAGAGGCATTGGCTGGCTTCATGTTTTCCCCCAGATTGCGATTTTTGCAGAACACACACACACCCATCATGATTCGTGTTATATTGCCAGATCAAAAATAATGAAACAGATTTCATGATATGGACTTCAAGCCAGTTTTGATATACCACTGAACACTAGCGTTCACAGCTTTCAGACTTCCTTAGCACCTGTTAACAACGGTTCCTTGGAAAATCCGCTTTGCTTAAACACAGCTTGTTGGTTCGTTGCTGCCACTCCCTGCCCAAGCAGACACTAAAAAAGTTCACAGGCAGAATGCATGGTGGTATGATCATTGGTCAGTCAGGAGGAAGGGGTGAGAGCACAAAGATGGTATAAGCCAGCCTTCTCCAACCAGCTTGAGGGCATTCCAGAGGCTTCTGGTTAGCCACTGTGGAAGGCAAGATGCTAGACGAGATTGGCTTGATGCAGCAGCAGGGCTTTTATATGCCCCCACAGATCCTATCAAGCCCAGGCAGCACGGCTAATGGTCAGGAGCATGATGGGAGTTGTAGTCTAAAACATCTGGAGGACAATAGGATGGGGAAGGCTGTGGTATAAACCATTGTAAGAATGTTTGAAAACAGAGCACAGATTCCATGACCACCACACACTCACAATCTGAGCCTTTGAACTAGCCAATTCAGACACATTGACAGGACTGGGTGGGGTAGGGTTTGATGGAGAAGGCAGACACCAGTCTCCAAACAGTTGTGCAAGAAGCTTGCATTGTAGGAAACAATGGAGCCTTGCATCATCAAAAGGGTCTCTGTGGCAATCTCCCATTCCCCGAAGGAAAGACCACCTAGCAGCAGTAAGAAAGCAGGAGATACCAAGGTTTTGTGCAATTTGATGCTGAGATTGCTGGGGTGGGCAGGAGGAGAGAGTGCAGAAAATTCTACTGGGTGCAGAACTGTGCTTTCTCAGAATCCCTTAATTGTTGTCTCCCCCCCCCCTTTTTTTTTCTTAAAGGAAGCTTCTGCTCCTTTCATGCTTGAGATGATATGGCTGCTGAACTCACAGGAGAGGTGTCGCTAGATAAAATTTCCAGCCTGAAGGAACGCTTTTGATTTCCCCTTGTCATGTGGGTGGCAGAATAAATGATCCAAAGTAAGATATGCTGTGCACCTTTGCATTAATTCATACAGGTTGCAGAACCCAGCCTTTCTGGGTGCAGAAACAGAATCTCCTGAGTGCTGAATGCTGGTTTTTAGCACACCGCCCTGCTCACAAGTAGACCGGGGGGGGGGGTGAGAGAGGAAAGGTGGCGGCAGCACCTATTCAACTTTCCCTTCTTTGTTCTTCCCACGCAGATACAACAGCCAAGCATTCCAACCTCTAACGGATAGTACTGCAAGCAGTTTCCTGAAGGGAATGCTATTTTTCCCTTTGTGTTCAAAACGCCAAAGTATTTTTCGGTACACGACAACCTAGCAGTGCCGTAATAGAGGCATAATTAATATCTTCAACAGAAGGAACAAAAGGGGGAGAGAAAGCAATTTTAAACCCCATTTCTTAAAGGGGGGAAAAAGAGAAAGGATTGGACTGAAGAGAGAGCAATGAACGGGATGGATGCCAGGGCAGCACAACCTGTTTATAGGTGTGGCTAATGCCAAGGATGGTTCCCTATGGATAGTCACCTGTGCGTAACCCACATGCATTTTAGAATCAGTCATCGGCCCTAACACCAGCAGCCAGGTAAAGAATTTGTTGTTGTATATACTGTATGGATATCTACAAGCTCTCATTTAATACGGACAAGACTGGGAAGTCAAGCATCCAGTCCCTGAGAACAAAAAGACAGAAGAGCTTAGTGTGAATGCAAAACCTCTAGCTAGTTGACTTAAAAAGAAGAAGACAGAGAGCCAATTTAAAGCCAACAGTGCCATTTTTTACCCTGCGGCTATCTAGCTTTTTGTTGCTGCAACTCTCCCCACAGCATATATTCATATTGTTTGACCCAGAAAGGCAAACAAAGCGAGAGAGTGTTCGTGCACCTGCAAATTGTAAAGGAACTGGTGGGAATACCTTTTAGATGCTGCTTGAGGAGGGGCATGAGAATACGGACGACCCCGAACGGAAGCCAAGAGGCTATATTGCAGCAATCGCCAGCAAAATGACTTTTGTTTTGTGGGGAGGGGCAGGCAATATGGCCCAGGGGCAACCATATGTCCTCTTGTATCTGCTGTTGAAATGTTGCTTCTATGCAAGTACAACTTGCCTTGCAGTGTTTCCCAAACTTGGGTCCCTAGCTGTTTTTGGACTACAACTCCCATCATCCCTAGCTAGCAGGACCAGTGGCCAGGGATGATGGGACTTGTAGTCCAAAAACAGCTGGAGACCCAAGTCTGAGAGACACTGTTGCCACATTTCTCAAACTACAGCTCCCATCATCCCTAGCTAGCAGGACCAGTGGTCAGGGGTGATGGGAGCTCTAGTCCAACAACAGATGGGGATCCAAGGTAGAGTCACAGGCCTTGGTTGTTAAGTCTGGCCTTTGCTCATGGGGAAGAGTATTATAAGAACTTGCATAGGGGCTGCTCAAAGGAGCAAACAGCCTTTCCCCAATTCTGCAATCCCTGCCAGGCTATGGCAGGGATGGAGAACCTGTGGTCTGAAGACACACGATACAGGAGGGGTTGGGATCCTGTGGCCCTCCAAAGGTTGCTAAACTCCATCTCCCATCGTCCACAAGCAGCATGGCCAGGGAGAATGGGAGTTGTAGTCAGGTTCCCCACCTTTGCCTCGATGGGATGGGGAGCCGATTCAGGCACTTGATAGGCTCACCAAGTTCCCTCTCCCTCTGAACTGAGCAGCCTTCTCCCAAGCTGATGTCCTCCAGATGTTTAGAATCCCATCAGCCCCAGCAAGCACAGCTGTGTGGGGAGTTGTACTGAAAAACAGCTGGAGGGCACAGGTTGGAGCAAGCTGGAATAGAGCCCAATTGGTTCCTTGGTTTACTAGGGAGCTGGAGTGATGAAGCAGTCTGGAATGCCAGTGGCAGAACACTCAGAATGAATCCAACCAAACACAGGCTAGTTACCATCTCTGGGCGTATTACTTAGTGGTAATAGTGGTAGAGGTTTTTTCCTGAATGGTTCAAGGCCTTGTTCAACTGGGGCCACAAAGTAGCTCCCAGGAACCTTGTTAATACTTTGCTAAACCCTTTGACAATAAAAGAAATACCACTAAATGTCATGATGCTACTATTTGCTAGTCAATGGGCCCCTAAGCTATTACCCATAGTTTCTCAGTTCTGATACAATGGGAAACTATAGCCAAGTATAGCTTTCGAGCATCTTTCCCCACTCACAGAAAGCACAAGCCACTTGTGTGATTTGATTGTCTGGATGTGGCTGTTGCATTTGCAGCAAGTCCCTTTAATTTTGATGGAGTTACGAATTCTTTCTCGTCCTAGTACTGTCGCCAGAGAGAGGCAGACAGAAATGAGGCCACTGCTCTGAAGACAGACAGACTGATGATAAAGAAAAAGTTAAATATGTCAAAAGTGCCTTTGTTCAAATATGTAGAGGGGTTCAGTAACATGGAAGACCACTTGCTCCAGCTGTGCCTAGTGTATGCTTAGGAGTGCAATGCCTCTTGTTTTGGGAGATGGATTTAGTCATGGGTAGGCAAACTAAGGCCCAGGGGACGGATCCAGCCCAATCGCCTTCCAAATCCGGCCCACGGATGGTCCGGGAATCAGCATGTTTTTACATGAGGAGAATGTGTCCTTTCATCTAAAATGCATCTCTGGGTTATTTGTGGGACATAGGAATTCGTTCATTTTCCCCCCTTAAGGAAATAGTCCAGCCCCCCACAAGATCTTAGGGACAGTGGACCGGCCCCCTGCTGGAAAAGTTTGCTGACCCCTGGATTCAGTAGATAGTCTTAAGCTGAATGGGCAGCATGTGTGTCACACTTCTCTCCGTGTCATAAAGAAGGCTTCCTCAAACTCGGCCCGCCAGATGATTTGAGACTACAATTCCCATCATCCCTGACCACTGGTCCTGCTAGCTAGGGATCATGGGAGTTGTAGGCCGAAAACATCTGGAGGGCCGAGTTTGAAGAAGTCTGTCATAAAGGGTAAGGAAATAAGTACTGAAAATAGAAGCAATTCAGTATATAACCCATCTCCTGTTATACAGCTGAAGTCACCTGTGCTAATTGTAATCCAATTACAAAGCTCTCATAATACTTGATAGGCCCTGTAGTCTGGCTCCACTTTTGATATGAAAATTTCTATACTTCATTTAATTCACAATGAATTCAACATGGTATTGTGTTTAGCTCCAAGACTACCAGAAAACTATTCAAGAATTATGAGAAAAGGGTACCCCTATGCCTGCAGCTCATACTGGTCAACTCACCCTCTTAGTTTTATCAATTCAATACCTAATCATACTAGAAGCACATCTCTCCAAATGTAAAACAAACAAACAAACAAACAAACAACCTCTGGTAACAGGGTATAATTTTCTGCTCTATTTGCCTTTCTAGGTCATACCTGCACAGGGCTATTTTGAGGTATTGTATGTGCTAGTTTTTTGTGCGCTTGATCCCTGTAAGTCATAAGACAGGGATGAGGAACCTTAGGCCCTCCAGATGTTGGGCTCCAACCTCTATCAGTCCCAGCCAACATGGCCAATGGGAGGTGTGGTTCAGCAACATCTGGAAGGCCACAATTCCCATTGGTCATGGTGGCTGGGGTGGGTGGGGACTGGCACCCTACAATATCTAGACGGCCACAGATTCCAATTTACAAGTGCCTGTTTATGTAGGGATTTTTGTTTGTTATTTACAAAAACATTTTAATACCACTTTTCAGTACTAGCAAGCCCCCACCCCCTGGCTGATTTTACAACAGTAAAATCTCAAAAAACTTTTAAAAGCAGAAAGCATTAAAAGTCACAGCAAGACAATAAGAACTATTTTAAAAAAAACAACAACTAGACTTAAAAGTTTGCTAGAATGAAAATGTCTTAACCAACCATCTAAAAGGCAACAGAGAAGAGTATGGTCTAACCTCTCTTGGGATGGAGTTCCACAGTCAAGGTGCTACGCTTGACCAGGCACCCCACCAACCACACCCGTCTCAGTGGTCATCTAGGAACTCCACTGGGTCCAAGAGAACCCCAAAACTGCAAACCTGGTCTTTTAGAGATAGTGCTGCCCTGAGCTTCTAATCCTGGGTCAGCATATCTACTAGTTAGATGCGCTTCTGTCTCAGTTGGATCAAACTCTTCTGTCCTTTAGCCTCCAACTCATCCATCACTGAACTTAGATGCTACCGGTACAGGCATCTTGGCTCAGCTGCAAATGAGATGCACTGGGCCTTGCTGGCATACTGTTGGCATCTAACATGAAAACTCCCGGTGACCATTCTGTGCAGTTTTAATGGAGATGCTAAACAGAATGGAGGTCAAAATAGAGCCCTAAGGGATCTCAAGTGATTCAACAAAAGACCGTCAACACCACCATCTAACTAGATTGGACCAAAGCTACCACAGAACACTGCTTCATTCCCAGAAGGATTCCATGTTCAAAGGTACAGAGAGTTCCAAAATCCAACAGACACACAGTCCCCACCATATGGTTGGTTAAGACATTTTCATTCCACCAGACTTTAAGTTGGTAAGGCATCCACCAAGCCAGTTTCACCCCAAAATGGACCTGAATCTAAACTGGAAAAGATCTAAATGATCAGGAGCATCTAAGAAAGTCTGAAGCTGAGTTGCCACCAACTTGCTCTAACACCTTACTCCAAAAATTGTGATGTTAGAGGCTGGCCAAAAATGATCAAGGATGGTATAGTCCAAACAGTGCTTAAAAAAAAAAAAAAAGAGGAAAAAAGCAATCTTACAATTGCTTCATTAGCAAAGTTGAGGCTCAGCCCTCGTCTTCAAGCTGAAACACATCAATCAAAACAGGACAAGCAGACACTGATGATTTGTGGGCTATATCCAATAAGAAGTCCACATGTTACAGAATGGACTGGTGTTAGCAAAATGATGACATACCTTTTCCCCTAGTCGCTTTGCATAGAACAATGCAGTGTGGGAAGAAGGTTTGGGGGCAGCCCCAATGGGTTAGTCTGAAACACTTTTATCCTGTGTAAGCACCACTAAAAGGTGCATGATATACATAGGAAGCTGCCTATGCGCCCAACTAGCACAGTATAGACTCAGAAGAACCATACCATTTCTCAATGCACAGCACCCCTTGCATTCAGTGTAACAGACGAGACAATACAGTCTTATACATGTCTAATCCCATCTAAACATCTCACTAAGAATTAGGCTTGGTGATACGTCCCTTGTCCTCCCAGAACATCATATTTCCCACGAAGCCCTTGGGTTTCTGTTGAGATAAGGCTATGGAATTCTAACCAAAGTTCACGTAACAGCTCACATTCATCCCCCTTGTGCCAATCTCCCTTTGTGATCTCTTACTCTAAAAAGAAAGACAGACCGAAAACTCCCCGGGCCTGTCTTCTTGCTTGCCTTGCTCCCTAAAGCACCCCTGATGAGGTGCGCTATATAAATGAGGCTTGAATTTACACATGTATGTCCATCACTTGACATCGCATGGCTCTGTTGAAAGTTAGCTCTCTGTGTGGCATTTGGTTTGTGAATGACTGTTTCATATTTGCAGGTCAACACTCGTGGCATGGGTTCACGCAACAAAGGAACATGCCTGTACAGAAGAATCATGCCAAGGACCAATTTGCACAGATCAACAAGACGGCGGGTCACCCAGTGGCTGCATTCAGGTGTCACAATAAACTATGGCCTGTCTTCACTGTTTGTTGAAAGGACCACTAGGTACTGTGAATCAGAATCTTTTCCAGAAGTGTTCAATCATGTTTTTAAAAAGGCATTTAAAAGCCAAACTGGTTCTGCTCATTTGACGCGTTTCTTCCCCCTTTGAGACAAACACAAGAAAAAATCACGAAACCTAAGTCCTCTCAGAGGATCATTTTGCAAGTTTACCATGAAGTATTGTTGGTATTCTGGTTAAACAAAACACCGTATTGAAACATTCACTGTGTGTGTTTTTAATCAAAGTTTAAACATCAGAGGCAGTGTCTCACTAGTTCAAGGCGCAGGAGGAGGGAGCCACACACAACAAGAATGCTATCTGACAAAGAAATCTGCGAAGAGACTTAAAATGCTACATTTTAAAGCAAATAAGAACTGTGTAGACAAGCAATGGATTTCTGTCTTTCTTTGTTATATCAGCTTGCGGCACTATTTATGAAAAAGAACTTATTTGCATGTTATATAAAGAATGGAGTTTGCTTCAATGTTAAAATCATTTGCTACTTCTTAAACAAAAAAATAGTCTCTCTCTACTCCCAAGAACTGCTAATTCAAATCACTCTTGTCCAAGTACTTGTCTTGGTGACACTTCAGTATATTCCATGCCACTCTTCTTTCTCCCAGCATAAAGTAATAAGAGCTGAAACCAAACACAACAATCCCTATCTATCTGTGTAATAGACCGTTGTGGTATAGGGTGTTAATCTCCAATTTTCTCTGTAAAGCATTTATTATTATGGTTAGTAATCCTCTGCTAATATCTACAATCCTATACACGATGACATTTGTGTATATTCCAGCTACAAAGGTTACAGATAGGGAAAAAGACTCACTGTTTCAAGTAACACCTTCAGCAGCTAATGAGTTAAAGATGATAAACGATATTAACAAAGGAAAGAGGATCTTTCCTTTGTTTCCTATAGAACGTAGGTTTACAGCAAAAGGTGTCTCAAACAGGCATAATGAGAATTTCCCAGATTTATTTATTCTTCTGCTTCCTTAAAAAAAGAAAACCACACACTTGGCAAGAATACCAAGAGATACAAGCACCACCACTTTACTGAATTTAGAATTCTGTTTTGTACATTTCTCCCCTTAAATCTTAGGTTTGAGAATATGTGTGTGTGTGTGTGTGTGTGTGTGTGTGTGTGTGTATGAATCTGTACACCATTTTGTACTTGCTTAAAACATAAATATCCCCAAATCAGAGAAGTACATAGAATTGTATCCTGCCTGCAGAGCAGGTGGTGCCACAACAGACAAGTAAAATTTTAAAATATATATAATTGCAAGTTTTAGTAGTTTTGACATTGTGTTAAGACTTCAGCAATCCATTTTGCAGCCTTCCTTGTCTGAATTGATATGTATGTGAATTCAGAGTAAGGTTTAAAGTTATTCGTTTTGCATAAAATAAAACCAAGATTTTCATAGAGCAATCACTAGTTGTTTAGAGTCTCCCCTTATTCTGAGGAGCAGTAAGTTGGACCTTTGCAAATGCAATCATTCCATTGGAAACAATAGGATAATTCTAGGGGGTAAAGAATTGGTCATGGCAACTGAAGAACTAACTTTAGCCTTCCCGTTTTTAAAATAAAACCCACAGATCTGAGTAGCAAAGTTGATAAACTATTTTCACCCTATATAAGCCCTGCTGTGGAATTCATCAATAAATTGAAGCATTGACCTCACCCACTATGATAAAGGAAAATAACCTATATTATTATACTCTGTTGTTTTGTCACCCTGACAAATCAAATTTTTAACTTTCATTATCCTTGCAAATCCAGTCTAGTGCATCAGAAGGTTCCCAATAAAAATGGTACGTGATTATGAATCGGTGTTCAATGCAGTCATCAACAAAACTCATAAAACAGGATCTCTTTACCATTTTAAAACAGGTGAATATTATTGCCAAACTTACATATCTGCCAAGAATACATCTCCATTACAATACCACCCATGTATTTTTAGAAGTCCAAGTTGTATTTTGTCCTCAGTTTTTTCTTTGAAAATATTAATACATCTCTCTTGTCCCTTTGTTATACCCTTAGACTTGAATTAACCTACGGGGATGTTACGGACATGAACACATGCATATGGTAGACTTTGCAAATTAAACAAAGCAAGCTCAGTTTTGAGAGATCAGAACTCCCCCACGCTTAAGAAAAATGGAGAAGTCTGCAGATAAAAAATAAAATAAAATATTTGTCAAAATAAAGAATACATTTGTTACTGATGATACAGGCTATTTTAAAAAATTCTTTTAATGGGACACTTTTTACATTGGGACAGTTTGTATGCATCAGTGCTTATGGGGATAGGAGGAATATGGATGAAGAATGAACAAAAAGCCACAAAGGCTTTTAAAAAAAAAACTTACTGCCCAAGAACATGATTATAGTTCCAATTTGCTGTAATTTACAGACAAGGTGATGCATACACATACACACACACAATTCCTGTATCACCTAAAGAAAATGGAGAAATCCACCATCTCCTTATTATTTCTCGCTACCCGATGCACAATATACATCCCAATAACTCGATGCAAGCTGAGATTGCCTTAAGACAAGAGGAGAGAGCGAATGCAGCCGGGTTTCCCTTTCCACATTATTTGCAACAATGTTTAGCAACCCATATAATGCGGGAAATTACTCTTCTCGTTCCAGACAAGTTATGCTATTTGCCCTGCACAGCTCAGAACTTCCAGTACTATTCTGTTGCTGCAGGGGACTGAATGAGTGATGGAAGGCAGTGGCAGTGTTTTAAAACATGTCTCTTGACAATCTATCCGGAAATGCATTCCTCTGCATTATACTGCGAGCGCACAAGACAATGCTGCAACCCAGCTGTGTCCAACTACAGACATTTACATCTGCTGTTTTGCCTTACACCGAGCCTAGCCCCCTGAAATCATGCAAATCACATGGCTGCTTTACATAGCATATTAGAAATCAGCACCCACGGAACAAAAGCTTTTGTTTAGGCAGGTGGGTGATTGCGCGATCCTAGGAAGTGCAAAGATACAATGGAACGTTTCCTTTCGGAACTTTTTTTTTTTAAAAAGGCAGCCTGCTGTCATTCCCCTAACCCTAAACAGCTAAAAGAGGTGGGGAATCCGTTCTCTCCAAACGCCCCTCTCAATTCAGAACAGCTGTGAGGAACAGAGCAGATTCAAACTGAAACACCGGGTCTTGTTTGGAAAAAGAAGACGACGAACCGGGGGTTTGGGGGGTGGGCCAGAGGAGGAGGAGAGAAATAAGGCTATCTCCATTTTCAGGCTTACTTACTGCATTGTGTCGAATGACACAGGACGGGACAGCTTTTCCAAGGGGCTTTATATCCCATCTCCGGTAAGATGCATGCACAACACAGCAGTATTCCAAGTCGGCAACAAGGAAGGCGCTTACCTTTCCAACACGTTAACAAAAGGAGAAGCCGCTCTCCCGTTCAGCTTCCCCCGACACGGATGCCTCTGCGAAGAAAAGGCAAAGAGGAGAAAAGAGGGGAAGAGGTCAGCTTGGGAGCTGTGCAGAGGCACTACCAATCTGTGCTGGCACCCATCTCCTACTCTTTCTCTCTCCCTCTCTCTCTCTCTCCACTCTCTCTCTCTCTCTCTCTCTCTCCCCACCTCTGCATCACAGCAGGCTACTGTAGCCAGGAGACAGAGGTGCTTAAATTAGAAAACCACTGCCAGAGGAAATAAACAGGAACCACAGCGACCCCCTCGACCCCAGCAGCCATCAAATCCGGGAAGATACAGTGCACATCTGTTTCACGAGGCCCCTTGGGATCGCCAACTCCAGCTACTTACCCTGTCTGCATTATTAATAGATGTTAATGGCTCCATTATATTGGAAAGAAAGCCTTTTGCTTTCCTATCATATGGAAGCGCAAAGGAGTTTAGTTTTTGTTTTGTTTTTAAAAAGGAAAAACCACAAGATAGCAGGCAACTGCCTCCATGGTCCCTGGGCTGGCAGAACAGGCACGTTTCTCCACCCCTTCCACCATATGCATATCCGCTGCTGGTACCCCACCCTTCAATGTACCAATGTGAGTCGCAGAAATTGATTCAGGGCAGCGAACGATTGCAGTAACGGAAAAGAAGTGCAGCAGAGACGCCCAGCCACAGGGCTACTTCCCAAATAAAAGAACATTTTAAAAATGATTATTATGGTTGGAAATGTTCATTTACAACATCTTTTCTACCTTATGTAAAACGATGCATAGAATCAAGAATTAAAATAATCCATGGCGTATGCGTAGGATCCGCATGCTACTTAAATGGAGGGGGCTGGATATTATGTGTCTTCTGTGGCAGAGACAGTATATTTAGGATTTGGGGCGGGGGGAAGACTTCAACCCTCTGATTTGTGAAAGAATGAGATAATAAAGTATGCTGAAGGGCTAGGCAGTGAATAATAATAATAATAATAATAATAATAATAATAATAATAATAATAATAATAATAAAAAAATATCTGGGTTTCCTAAGGAAGTGGCATGCCCCCTCGAGGTATTGTGTAGGACAAGCACACTTTAAAGTGGTCAACAGACACAAGAACCAAGATATTGATCCGTTTTTAAAACCAGATCTTACTAGGAAATGTTGCCGAAGCTACCACCAAGGAATAGAGAGAACTAAAGGGTTTCCAAACACCCTTTCGATAGCAGTACATGGGGGGATGTGTACTTGTCAATATACTACTACAGTACATGTTCTTTGGAGTTTGCATCAATAATACAGCTTAACTGAATGGGGATCTATGAAAGAGAGAGAGAGAATCGCAGCTACAGTGCAAGATATTTCACAATAGTGTCTACTCATTAAATATCTGTACATGTGTGCATCTCTCTCCTGTCTCTCTAGTGTCACGTTAAATGATTCCCAGCTAAATTTAGCTTTCAGCCCAGGGAATGGCAGCGAAAAAGGCTCTTTTGTCCAATGCAGAAAAGGCGAATGTTAAAATTTAACTGATTTTGTTTGCTGCTTAAATTAAAATATACAGTGCTACATATTCTTATAGACGATGTACGGGGTGCTTTTTCATGGCCGTGTAGAAGGCCTTGGAATAAGCCAGCAAGGCAGGATTTTCTCTGTTCCTGATGCAAGATGCAGCTGTTTGCTTACTTCTGGCAAATACATGAGAAGTGTCATTAATTCATCCGAGACAAATGCAAAGCAATTGGCTTTGTTGCCCATTGCCTCTACAGATTTTTTTTAATGAGACGGGCACTGCAAGCGTTCTGCAGAAATGAAAAAACACAGAGATCGACTATATTAACTGTGTCGCAGACAGACAGACTCAGCACGACAGTCTTCATCTCCCTCTCTAATTATTTATCTAGATAAAGCCTGACTGCTGGAAAATTAGCTCTTGACAGGAGGTAACTGATCTGAAAGGTTGCTTTTTTGACTACGAAATTGTGAACAGCCACTGCTACGGAGGCCAGCGAGTCACTGCAAGGGCCAGTGTAAGATTCGATTGAAAAACTGGTCTGTCTTCATTCATCTCCAGAAAGGGAACCAGGAGCGATGAAAAATTGGGGAAATACCTGCACTCAAAAGAATTTCAAAAGCACGGAATCTGGCTATTTGCACAGGATTCACAGAGAACAGGAGAAACACCCTGTTCATTTCTTATTGTAATGGGTTGTGTACGTGTTTCAATTTGCTTTACGCAAACAAAGACTTTGTAATCCCGATTTACGCAGGGACAAAAAAAGACAGAAAGAAAGAGCCTGCAGTGATTCCACCGTGAATATTTACTATGTTCTTTTGCATGGATTTTGTTCACAAGATCGATCTAAAACATGGGTTAAATTCTAATGCAGGCTAATAAAAGGAAGAAGAAAGTAGATTCGAGGAGGGAGGTTTACTTGTCTAGACCTCCAGCTTTAAGGGGGAAAGAATCTAATTTCCAATTTCAGATTTGACAAAAATGTATGACTACAATCCATCCTCCCCACATCCAACAGCCCTCAGTTCCCATCTATTCACTTTTCACACATGGGCGTAGCCAGGTTTTATTTGGGGGGGGGGCACGCTTTTGTTGGGGGAGGGAAGAACCTCATTTGTATTGATTTTCACTGATTATGGGGGGGCAGCTGCCTCCTCGCCCCTCTTGGCTACACACGTTTTCACACTATTCCAGCAAAGCAGTCCCACCCGACACAACCCCCTCCGTCGGGTGAATGCTACAATTTGTATGCACTGTACACAACTATACTACAGAAAAATGACAACGCTTGGACCTGATACACGAAGTTTTCAGGACAATAAAGTGTTAAAAACTGCAGTAATCTAACAGTAAATCAAAGTAGCTAATTATAAACAACAATGAAACAAAATAGGGTTTTTAAAAAAGCAAACTTGCAGCTTATACACTAGTGGATTCCACGTATCGGGAGCAGTAGTGGAACCACTGGCAATTACTACATTTTCCAGGTTTACTTCTTCAAATACGACCGAGAACCAAGTTTTCACTGCATTTTTATCCCAGATCCCAGATCAGGCTAGTTAGCAAAGCCACCTGCTTTACCTGACTGCAGAACAAAGAGCATTTTTCTTCTCCCATCATCTGGTTCCTAAGCCACACCCTTTCGTCCATACAAAGCAAAGGCTCCTTTTCATTCTGAGCTGCCTTTTGCATCAATGGCAGCGTGAATTTTTCACAATAATTTTGCAATAGTAATTAAAAAACCCCAACAACATTTCCAGGAAGGACAGAAGACTTGCGGTTAAAACTCTGTCCAGGTGCAAAATGCAAAGAAGCGGCATGGAAATGCCGTCAGGTGCACAATATCACATTTTGTGTTTGTGTGTCGCTACCAACCTGCATGGAAGCTTATGGCTTTATAGAAGCTTGCAGCTGTTTGCAAAAAGCCTGATCCTGAAATATTAGCGTTATGAATGGCCAGGAATGATGGGAGTTGTAGTCCAGCAAATGAATGGTAGGGAGCCAATGCACACCTTAATTTCTTTACAGACACAATGATTGCCAAGGCAGGTTTCCAGAGACCACTATGGGCTTGGATGACCATTCAGTTTAGCTCTCTGGACAATCTGAGTTCACTTACTGGTCAAAGATGATGGCTAAACACACTGGCAGGGCACAAGGATGGGTCATGGCCTAGTGCACCATCCCCACAAAACTTTAATGTGAGCCAAGGCCTCTTATGAGACAGATGATGCAGGCTGGCCCTACTTGTCGATATTCACCCTAAAAGTTATGCTGCGCTACACAGGAATGTGTAGAATTCTACAGGATGTGGTATTAGTGTGTGAAAACAGTCAAGATCCAAGAGTCCCCAGGCATGATTCACCTCCAGAGGGTGGAGACGTCAAGCGCCATTCTGGCACCTGGGCATTTTCACTGGGTTGCAAGTGGCTGATATAAAGGTAAAGGTACCCCTGCCCGTACGGGCCAGTCTTGACAGACTCTAGGGTTGTGCGCTCATCTCACTCTAGAGGCCGGGAGCCAGCGCTGTCCGCAGACACTTCCGGGTCACGTGGCCAGCGTGACGAAGCTACTCTGGCGAGCCAGAGCCACACACAGAAACGCCGTTTACCTTCCCGCAAGTAAGCGGTCCCTATTTATCTACTTGCACCCGGGGGTGCTTTCAAACTGCTAGGTTGGCAGGCAGTTGCAGCTGATAGCCAGGTGCAAAATGCGCCCGGCGCCTGGCAAACTTCAAACGTGGACTGTAAGGGAAGTTTCACCTGAAGCTGAGTAGTGCAAACAGGCCTGTGAGGTGACTCCACATACCTAGCAATTCAATTATGGAGGCTTACTGGAAACATGGGTACGCGGGTGGCGCTGTGGGTTAAACCACAGAGCCTAGGACTTGCCGATCAGAAGGTTGGTGGTTCGAATCCCCGCGACAGGGTGAGCTCCCATTGCTCAGTCCCTGCTCCTGCCAACCTAGCAGTTCAAAAGCATGTCAAAGTGCAAGTAGATAAATAGGTACCACTCCAGCGGGAAGGTAAACAGTGTTTCCGTGCGCTGCTCTGGTTTGCCAGAAGTGGCTTAGTGTTGCTGGCCACATGACCTGGAAGCTGAACACCGGCTCCCTCGGCCAATAAAGCGAGATGAGCGCCGCAACCCCAGAGTTGGCCACGACTGGATCTAATGGTCAGGGGTCCCTTTACCTTTACCTTTACTGGAAACTTGATGGTGCAGAAGCTCAACCCAGGTTCAGCCAGTTAACATGTATGCCTCCTGCATGGCTCTTGGTACAGAGGGACTGCAACATGCAACCTTCCAAGCAGAGAATAAGCAGAGAATAACAATCCAGGAAAGTGGACAGGTGACAGCTCTCAAACTGATGAAAGCCACAGGGCTACCAGACTGCACCTTTATTGCTGAATCAGGAGGCGGCAACGAAGCATCCTGGTCATTTTTATCGACTCTGCTCCTCAAGTCCTGCTCACTGCAACAGGCAGGAGAGGAAGAGGACAAAGGGGTTCAGAGCAAGCCTCCACCAATGGCCGTGACTGGCTGGGGGGGCCGATAGTGACTACCAATTCCTTTCTGGCAGCCACCTGTCTCTAGTTACTTAGCACTTTAATACAGTGGTACCTTGGCTCACAAACGCCTTGGTTCTCAAATACTTTGGTTCCCAAACGCCGAAAACCCAGAAGTGTTCCAGTTTTTAAAAGTTTTGTCGGCTATTGTTTCTGGGGTGCCTGCACCAATCAGAAGCTGTGCCTTGATTTTCGAACATTTCACAAGTCAAACGGACTTCCGTTTGGTGCTTTGGTTTTTGCTATTTAATTTACGTTTTTGTTTTTGAGGCTTTTTTGGTTAATTTGTTTTTGTCACTGTGTGGAACCTAGTTCAGCTACTGATTGATTGTGTGACTGCAGAAATGGATAAAAGCCCCCCATCCAAACAATGACTATCATCAGTGCAGGGAAGAAAAATAATAAATTTTCATTTTCCCCCTCTACAATACTGTCTTATTTTTTAATAGTACAGTACATTGATTATTGCTTTCATTTTATGGATCAATGGTCTTGTTAGATAATAAAATTCATGTTAAATTGCTCTTTTAGGGGTTGTTTTTAGAAGTCTGGAATGGATTAATTTGTTTTGCATTACTTTCTATGGGAAAGCACATCTTGGTTTTGGAACACTTTGGTTTTGGAACGGACTTCCGGAATGGATTAAGTTTGAGAATAAAGGTACCGATTAGTTTCTGGACCCCATTTAAAGTGCCGCCTCTCCCCATACAAACCGGCCAGGACACTGCACTTGTCATTCAAGACCCTTCCCCATGTTCCTCCCCCCCCCCCCCAGAGGTTCAGAGGGTGACAACACGAGAATGGGTGGCTCCCCATCTGTGGAAGCCTTTCCTCAGAGTGGCTTGTCTGGCACCATCATTACATGACTTTAGGCACCAGATTAAAACATTCCTCCTCACCCAGACCTTTGGTCATTAAATAATCTATGCCGCGTTAAATGTGAGGGGGAACTGTCATTCTAATAATTTCGTTATTATACAGTGGTACCTCTGGTTACGAACTTAATTTGTTCCGGAGGTCTGTTCTTAAGCTGAAACCGTTCTTATCCTCAGGCGCCCTTTCGCTAATGGGGCCTCTGGCACACGATTTCCGTTTGCATCCTGGGGCAAAGTTCGCAACCAGGAGCAGCTACTTCCGGGTTGGCGGGACTCGTAACTTGAAGCGTTCGTAACCAGAGGTACCACTGTACTGTGTATTATTATGCTTTGTATTATGTTTTTATTATTACGCTGTATAAACTACATTCTTAATATTGTACACCACCATGGGATCCTTCGATAAAGGGTGGTATATAAATTGAAATAAAGACGATGACAATGACATTAATAATATCATCTCCCTTCCTGGGTGCTCATTGCAAAGCAGAACATCGAAGGTGGGCGGTGCCTTTCACTTCATGCTGGACAGGATGAACAACCTCCAACATGTCTCTCCCAAATTATTGAGTACGTGCAGAAAGCTTGAGAAAGGGTCAGCTTTTTACTTCATGCCAGGCTCTGAGACACTTGAAGCAGCAGGAGAAACTCTCTGCGTCTCCAAATCCCAGCACGAACTAAGAGACGCCTCTCCTTTCTACATGCCAGTGAAGATATAGTGTCAACAGCAACAGTAAATGGTGGGTTACCAAAGCCAGTTAAAGTCTGTAGAAGCTGGGTGAGAGAAGTTCTAGTGCTTTGTGTATTTAGTCACTAGGAAATTTAAAAGTGTAGAATAGTTTCCCAAACTTGGGTCTCCAGCTGTTTTTGGACTACAGTTCCCATCATCCCTGACCACTGGTCCAGCAAGCTAGGGATGATGGGAGTTGTAGTGCACAAACAGCTGGAGACCCAAGTTTGGAAAACCTTGGTGTAGAAGATAATCCTCCAGTTGCAACCTAAGAGCCCCCAGAAGGTGCCAAAAAACCACCTCTGAGTTTAGTATGTACAGGCACACCTCGCTTAATTGAGCTTTGATTTCTTGCACTTCATGGATATTGATCCTTACGAGGACGTGGGTGGAGCTGCAGGCAGCCTAGCTGCTTCCAGGGGAAGGAAGTCCCCCTCTGCTACCGCCCATCTTCTGACCACAGGATTGGAGCCGGCTGATGCTGGAGTCAGGTTCTTCCCCCTCCTGCCCCTGCAGCCAGGAGGCGCCTGGCTGAACAGACTACAGTATAGTGTAAACGTAACTTTTATATGCACTGAAAAAATGGTGTGGTTTGCTTATTGCGATACTCACTTTTATTGCAGTGGTCTAGAACAGAACCTGCAAATGGTGGTATTTGACTCCTACTAAGCTGGCAAAAATGTATAGGACAAGTACAAATACCTGCTGGAAATGTAAAGAAAAAGAAGGTTCCTTTTAGCATATGCGGTGGACCTGTAAGGTGGTAAAAGCTTTCTGGGAGATGATATATAATGAGATGGAAAAAAAATGTTTAAAATAACTTTTGTCAAAAAACCCCCAGAAGCTTTTTTATTAAGAATTACAGGTAGACATCCCAACGGACCAGAAAAGACTTTTTATGTATGGAACAACAGCCGCTCGGATGCTATTAGCCCAGAGATGGAAAGAAGACAAAGTCCCTATCAGAGAAGAATGGCAAACCAAGCTGATGGACTATGCCGAAATGGCAAAGCTGACTGGAAAACTCAGGAACCAAGAGGATAAAAACTTTACAAAAGAATGGGAAAAATTTGTGTGTTATCTAAGAGACCACTGTAAGCAGATGGAAACACTGGCAGGATTTTGTTTTCACTTGTAGTGTAACAATTACCATGGACAATATGGATTAATATAAAAGTTAAGAGTTTGGAAGAAGATGCAGTTTTAAATGCTTAAAATGGGACTGGGGGGGGGGGGGGGAGTCCTGAGATTCAGAGAAATCTCTGTATATGGTTATAAATTTGGATTTTTAAAACTTTGTACAGTGGTTCCTTGGTTTATGAACTTAATCCATTCTGGAAGTCCGTTCTTAAACTGAAACCATTCTTAAACCTAGGCGCACTTGCCCTAATGAGGCCTTCCACCACCGGTGCCCTTCCACTGTTCGGCTTCTGTTCATAGACCGAGGTAAAGTTTGAAAACAAGGACACTACTTCCAGTTTTGCGGAGTTCATAAACCGAGTCGTTCATAAACAGGACGGGTCTTAAACCGAGGTACCACTGTATTGGAAAAAAAACCTCTAAAATAAAATAGAACAGAACCTGCAAAATCTCCAAGGTGTGCCTGTATTCCATTCTTCATTCTCTCTACTGTAGCCCTGTGTGAGAGCATCTGCGCTACATGCAGAGGGTCTTGGGTTCAACTCCTGGCATCTACAGGTAGTACTAGGAATGCTCTTCCACCATCTGAGACTCTGCAGAGCCACTGTTAGTAGCTGACTTTTACTTGACTCAGTAAAAGGCAGCGTCCTATGTTCCTCTGAGCCCGGCTTTGGCTGGGGAGGGTGGGATATAAATAAATAATAATAATAATAATAATAATAATAATAATAATAATTCCTACTCATCCCCAAATCCAGAGAATCCAACAGCACCTAAATATAATTTGGGTTCCCTTCCCCCTCTACAGTTCTTCAATTCTATGATTTTGATTCTTGGATTTGGGGGGCGAGTACAAAGACAGGAAGAAGAAAAAAATATGTGTTAGTAGGATTTCCTCTTTTGGGGAGAATAATACGGCAGAATAATATAAGTGAACCTCAACTGCAATCGAGAAAGTGACTCAGGGTGGGGTGTGTGTGTTAACTATTCTTTTGATCTTCAACTTGCAATTGTTTGCTTAAAGCGATGGGAAGTATTTGCCGCTGGTCCTTTGTTGCGCTGTTAGTGAGTAATACTGAATTAAGGGAAGATAAATGGCTAGACCCCTTTTCTAAATTTCAGAAACAATTTTTTGTGCAAAGTGTTCAATATTTAGAAGCATTTTCTGGGAGATCAGCATTGAGTAGATCTCTCTGGCAGCTGTTAGCCCTACATGGATGGAGTGCCAGATGAAAAAATGCAGCACTGCAGACTGGATATCAATACTGTACCGGAATTCAGTATCAGGAGTGAAGAAAAAGTACACTGGAAGTAAAAGTACCGGGTGTTGACCTGGAAAACACACAGATCTGTAAAGAATCCAAAGTATTTGTAAGTATTGTATTAATTCCATACACACATAGCGTTGGATCCAGACTTAACTTATCCTTTAGAGCAGGCCTACTGAAATCAGTAGGATTTAAGTTAAATACGACGATCACTTGGTCAGCTTTTTATCACTGCATCTGAACTAAGGAGGTGCAAACAGCAACTTTCACCACTTTATTTTCAAACTATAGATGTATTTCACATTATTAGATCACAACTAACTAATCGCCATGATTTCAGTCCGTCTTCTGTAAGACTGGACCCAACCCATCAGCAGAACTGATGGATTGCTTAACCATGTCCACTCAGAAGTCCTTCTTATTTAATTCAATGGGGCTTACACCCAGGTGAGGGGGGTTGAGAATGGAGACTATGAATGAATAAAGGGCAACAAAATTATCTAGGTATATATATAACCATGTGATAAACTATCAATCTATCACCAGCAGGACAATGAAGGAGAACCTTGCCCCCTTTCTGCGCTGGATCTGAAATCCAGGGAAGCCGTGATCCATATGCACCCTGTGATTTACAAAATTAAAACTATAACAAACACTTTTTTTAAAGCCACAGCTTTATGCAAGTCCTGTATATGCACAAGCAGAAAACTTGTACTTCAAATATTTAAGTACAAGGTAACAAGTACTTGCATGCATGCTTAAGTTTCTGAAATTCAGGAAGGGTGGGGAAAGTACTATTCACCCAGTGCTTTTCCAAATGCATTGGCTCCCGGTGGAGTACAGCGTCAGATTTAAGGTGCTGGTTTTGACCTTTAAAGCCCTTCACGGCCTAGGACCCTCATACATATGGGTATGCCCCACAGAGGACCTTAAGGTCCATATATAGCAACACCCTAGAGGTCCCGGGCCCTAAGGAAGTTAGATTAGCCTCAACGAGAGCCAGGGCCTTCTCAACACTGGCTCCAGCCTGGTGGAATGCTCTGTCTCTTGAGACCAGGGCCCTGCGGAATCTGATCTCTTTCCGCAGGGCCTGTAAGACAGAGTTGTTCCACCTGGCCTTTGGCTTAGAACCAGTTTGATTCCCTCCTCCTCTTTCTTTTTCCTTTCTCCTCCTATGAAGAGATTGCACCCTAATGTTTTAATGTTGTCTCTTAATCTTTTAAATTGTATTTTAATCAACTTGTTTTTATTATTGGTTGTTAGCCGCCCTGAGCCCAGTCTTGGCTGGGGAGGGCGGGTATAAATAAAAAAATATTATTATTATTATTATTATTATTACTACTAACTGAGGGGACAGGACAACAACACACATTCATATACATCCCCCACTGAGTGCGATCCACTAGTGTGGACATTGAGAGACTTCAGTTGAAGCGGCTCTTGTGTGGAAAAATGTTCACAAAAGCACAATAGAATACTCTGACATACACACAGTCTCAGAGAAGATGCAATATGATGTCACAGCCAGGTTGGCCCTTTCACATTTGAACATCATTATGGTTAAATGGTGACAATGCATGTGCAATCCAGACCAGAAATAATCAGGGATCAGCTCTGGAAAGTGTGAATTATAACAGAATTGTGCCTCAGCGCCTGTACACTTTTGACTCATACTATCCATACCTTTTCTACTGAGTAGACAGATATTGAGAATTACGGATTGTAGGTAAAGGACCCCTGGACGGTTAAGTCCAGTCAAAGGCGACTATGGGGTTGCAGCGCTCATCTTGCTTTCAGGCCAAGGGAGCCGGCGTTTGTCCAGAGATGGCTTTCCGGGTCATGTGGCCAACATGACTAAACGCTTCTGGCGCAATGGGACACCGTGACGGAAGCCAGAGCACACGGAAACGCCGATTACCAATTACAGATTGTACCCTAAATGGTACCAAGAGACGGTCAGTCTGTAGCTGCTGGAGGAAGTAGGCCAGGCGGTTACAAACGAATCCTATTTTCAAGTTTCAGACAGGTGAACCGTGAAATGCTCCAAAGACCTGCATGGGCACCTGTGCTTTTTTAATATATCCAGTAGTTACTAGAAATCCACCTCATTTCAAGTTAATTTAAGAAATCTGGCACCGTGCCAGTCTTTGGGCCCTGCAGTGCATGACTCTTCCTGTCCTTAGGCGAAATTCCCCCTGGTTTCTTGCCACCTCTTTCTCCACAGAGATGGGTCTCTTCCTTCTGTTCCTCAGGCTCCTCTCCTTTTCGCTCACTGCCTATTATTTCCTGTAGCCACCCTGCCTCCTGGGCTCTCTTCCCAGTCAGCTTTCTGTCTGGCTTTTAGAAGACATCTGAAGGCAGCCCTGTTTAGGAAAAGTTTTTAATGTCTGATGTTTTATCTTGTTTTTAATATTCTGTTGGGAGCCACCCAGACTGGCTGGGGAAACCCAGCGAGAAGGGTGGGGTAGAAATAATAAATAATTATAATATATTATTATTATTATTATGATTATTATTATTATTATTATTATTAGACTCTGGCTGCCTGGCGAAGTGTCCTTCATGGGCTCCCTCAGACGTCACTGGGTTGCCACGGCGATAGGCAGCAGGGGTGCTGCTACCTGCAGCAAGTGGCTGCAAGCCACTCAGAATGGTAATTACCCACAATGCCCTGCGAGAGCATTGCTCTAGAACATTCTAGGGGGCAAATGAATAATGGGGTGCTTCCTGACTGTCCCCTACAGCTGCTCCACAGGTCTGGATCCTAGAGACACGAAGGGCCCAGAACAGGTGTCAATACCTGTAACTCCTGCTGGGGACCTGGCTGTAAATAAATAAATAAATAAATAAATAAATAAATAAATAAATAATAATAATAATATTTTTACCCCGCCCATCTGGCTGGGTTGCCCCAGCCACTCAGGCCTGCCTCAGAGCCCCCTCCCCCAATACTTCCAGGGTATCTACTTTTCCGTCACTAGGCCTGACGCCAAGTTCTTTCCAGTCAAACGGGCTTTGAATTCCCTCACCAACAAAAGAGAGGAAGTCAAATTTGTCTGCTATAAGGAGCTGATGGGGAAAAAGGTAAAGGACCCCTGGACTGTTAAGTCCAGTCGAAGGCGACTATGGAGTTGCGGCGCTCATCTTGCTTTCAGGCTGAGGGAACCAGCGTTTGCCCTCAGACAGTTTTTCCGGGTTATGTGGCCAGCAGGACTAAACTACTTCTGGCACAACAGAACACTGTGATGGTAACCAGAGCGCACGGAAACGCCATTTACCTTCCCGCCACAGCAGTACCTATGTATCTACCAGTGCTGGTATGCTTTCGAACTGCTAGGTTGACAGGAGGGAGCCGACGCACTGCAGTGGAGCAATGATGTTTTGCACACCGATGGCGCCGCTATTTTCACGAAGCAGCTCAATGGGTTATGCAGATACAGCAAGCCCTAAGTAAGTTTGAGGACTGAAGGCTAATTTCAGAGAGACATGAAGCTTAAGTGAATTCACTCAAAAAATTTTTTTGAAAAAAACTGGGGTGGACAAGATTATATGCATCATGCAGCAAGCTCTGGAGCTGACCAGGCTGCAACTATTGGTGACCGCTCTGCTTCCAGTTTCACTTTGTAAAGTTCAAAGGGATGGGATCTTCGGTCAGGACGATGAGAAAGTATGGAGTCTCCAAAACAGTGAGTGGCTACCTTAAAAAGGTGGGGGGACGGCAGACTAAGATAACAGCAATAATCAACATATGTGTATATTATTATGTATATGGGTGTACTTTGAAGAACACTAGGAAGAGGCCACATAGTTAAAGAGCAGCATCAAATATATTTTACCCTGCAGTGAAGAAGGACTAGTGGCAGCACGTAACATGGCAGCAGTAATAGATCCATATATTTACTACTTTAAAGAAAGAAAAAATAAATATTGCTTCCCATATCACTCATTACTGGAACAAGAGGCCCTCAGGGTTGATGGACTTAAGTTACAGCATCCCACATTATTAACTGTCTCTGGCCCTATGATTGGCAGGAGAGGCTGCTGCCCAGTTGGCGTTGATCTGTGACAGGGCCTTCTTGGTGACAGTTTCCTGTTTGCACTGTTGACTTTCAGGAGGAATTTTAAAACATCCCTGTTCACTCAGACGGTTAATGGCTGAAAGACAGTGCCCATGGCAACCTTGAAATTAGCTTCTGTGAGGGTACACAATTGCTTTTAAATGCTTTCGTAGTTAGTTTTTATTTGTTTTAAATATATATTTTATAATTGCAAATCGCATTGTTTGAATATTATTTATGTTTGCTGTGTCCTGACCTCCTTTGGGAGGAAGGGCGGGACAGAAATGTATTAATTCTAAAATTTGTGTATTACTTGAATTCTCATGCCTACTACCTGGTTACTACAACGGCATGCATTTAAAACAGGCTTGTCCAAAGTCAGTTTCGGGGGCCTAATCCGGCCCGCTGGTTGATTTAATCCAGTCCCCGCGGCAATATATGTCCTGGGGTAAAATCCTAAAAAAAGCTCAACAACTTTGGTCGGCCCTCACGCATCTTCACTTCAAAAGTTTGGGCACCCCTGATCAAAATGAAGCTATTTATACTACCTAGGAACATCAATGCAAAACACCTGGACACGCAGTCCACATGCCTTCTGCACTACGATACTGCCACTATGCAGGCATTATCCTACAGGACCGCAACTAGACAAAATGTGAAGTGCTTTGAACACTTGAACGTGCTATACAAAAGTTATCAATGATGCTGTACAGAGGCCATTTGGCTCTGCCTGTACAAGTAACATCAACAGTGGTAGTACTAATAATTTATTGACGTGTGTAGTGCTTTCAAGTGTTCAAAGCAGGTCACGTCCAATACGTAGCTGCAGTCTTTACTGCAGCCATGTAAGGCAAATCAGTATTACTATCCACATGTCGCAGGTGGGGGGACCAAGACTGACAAGTGTGTGGCTTGCTTAAGCCCACCAAATGAGTTCACAGGCAAGGAGATGTTCAGAGCAAGGACTTCCCAATTCATTGCTCAGCCTCTTAGCTGCATTGCTATAGCAGCTCAAATGCAAGAACACTAAGCAAGATCACTTGCTGACATCATAAATAAATAAATAAATAAATAAATAAATAAATAAATAAATAAATAATTTTATTATTTGTACCCCGCCCATCTGGCTGGGTTTCCCCAGCCACTCTGGGTGGCTTCCAACAAAGATTAAAAATACATTAAAATGTCACACATTAAAAACTTCCCTCAACAGGGCTGCCTTCGGAGGTCTTCTAAATGTCAGGTAGTTGTTTATCTCTTTGACATCTGATGGGAGGGCATTCCACAGGGTAGGTGCCACTACCGAGAAGGCCCTCTGCCTGGTTCCCTGTAGCTTTGCTTCTCGCAATGAGGGAACTGCCAGAAGGCCCTTGGTGCTGGACCTCAGCGTACGGGCAGAACGATGGGGCTGGAGACGCTCCTTCTATACATGCTTATTGGGCAGTAAGTTTCATTAAACAAAGCGAGGCTTCCTTCCAAGTAAACATAGGAGAAGGGTATAAATATTCAGAACTTTCCAGATGCAAAGGCAGGTAGTTAACAAGGCAAAAGAGTTTCTCTCAGTGAGTAGAGAGAAAAGGTCCATGTTGAGAAGACGTCTGGAGAATGTAAGAGGGGAGAAGTGTCTATTTCTTCTACAAATCATGAAACAATGGCTTTGAACATATGAAACAGACCAATAAGCCATCTGTTCTGGTGTGTAGCAGTTCAGCAAGGTCCTCTAGCTGGAGAGTGAACCCAGGACCTCATGCAACAGGCAGATGTCCTATATTTATTACTCAATAATATGTTTACCTTTGCCCAAAGCGCTCCAAGTGGCATACAGGGTTCTCTCCCCTATTTTATCCTCACAACAACCCTGTGATGCAGAGAAGGTTGAAAGAGAATGGCTGGCCCCAGGTCACCAAGCGACCTACGTGGCTAAGTGGAAATCTGTACCTGGCACATTCTCCACAGTCCTAGTCTCTAACCACTATGCCATGCTGCATCTACCACTGAAATAGCCTCCTCCCCCATTTTATGGAGAAGGTAGCTTCAGCTATTAGGAGTAGTTCTAAGCTACAGACATTCATAAAGCTAAGAGTATCCCTGTTAGCTTAAGGAGTATGTAATATAAACTGCTAAATGGCACAACTGTATTTTTTTTTGCTTGAGTATTTTGCTAGCCTCCTTGCATCTGGCTCTAACCCCAATACGATATGATAATCTTTATTGTCATTGTCCCACACAGAACAACAAAACTGAAAATCTACATCAGACATTCAGAAACCAATCAGCACTAATGTTTTTTTGTCTAAATCAACATTGCTAGAGATCTTATTTTTCATGTAGCTGATTCCAGTACAGTGGTACCTCGGGTTAAGTACTTAATTCGTTCCAGAGGTCTGTTCTTAAACTGAAACTGTTCTTAACCTGAAGCACCACTTTAGCTAATGGGGCCTCCTGCTGCTGCCGCGCTGCCGGAGCCCAATTTCTGTTCTTATCCTGAAGCAAAGTTCTTAACCTGAAGCACTATTTCTGGGTTAGCTGAGTCTGTAACCTGAAGCATATGTAACCTGAAGCGTATGTAACCCGAGGTACCACTGTACTACTTAATGGATAGCTATATTACTGTTTTTAGCTGTATCTTAATTTGAAGTTGGCAGGGGGTGAGAAGTTTGCTCAACGTTTCTAGAATATTTAGATATTTCCTTTATTTAAAACATGGAAATGCTCTGATAACAAAAGCCTCAAGTTTCCTGACCCTGTCTGATGTACCAGACAGGAGCACATTTTTCAGAACAAATCTGGCATGCACATGCAGAAGATGTCCGAGGGGACCCTAATGCCTTCTCTAATTGATTGCCCTTTCATTTTTGCAGAACATTCGAAGAACAAATGAGTTCCTCTGCAGCACCAATCAACTCCAAGGAGGCGGAAGTCACAGTGAGTGTACAGTGGTTAGATGCACTGATGCTCCCATCAGGGTGGTCTTAAAACTGAAACTGCTTGAAGCAGACGATGAGCAAGGAAAGGAATATAGTCTTGGTACTCAGAGCTCCAATACCCTTAATGCTTCCAGGTCTAAATCAGTGGGTGATTCCATTGAGGATTCAATGCTACCCGCGCATGCAGTTTTTGTGCAGCATCCATAGGTCATTGTCCTCATGGGGGGCGGGGAAGCTGCCCCATATTATTTTGCTGTTTTAGCTAGATTCACTGTTCCCGTGGAAAATCCGGCAAAGAAAAAAATCCCCCACAGAAATGGTGAAACCAAATTTTAAATGGAGGAGGGAAATGAGGCTGTATTTTGATGATGATGCTGTGTAGACACTGTGAACATGCAAAGCAGCACCAAGCCCACAAGGAACCACTTTATGGAAGCACCCAGTGTTACAGATCAGCTGCTGCAATGGGCAGACTACTGAATGGACCCACTAGGGCAATTCTGGACAAGAAAGGCACCACTAAGAATACATACACACACACTTGCACAAATCCTGATCCTTTTTTCCAATGGACAGTATTTTCATAAGAGGAACTGTTGGAAAGGTGTTTTATTCTATACAAAAATAAATATTAAGAATAAAATAAAACCCATTTTAAACAAACAGACATGCATACAGCTTTTTTAAAATAAAAAAGGCTTGTGAGACAAACACAAATGCAATTTGTATTGAAAAGAAGTTCAAGCAACTAAATGAGCAGAGTTTCATTAATACATTATCTGTTCTTATTTTATCTGTGTGCCGCCTTGAGTCCATGTTAGGGGGAAATACTATCCCTATCTATCTATCATCTATCATAGTTTTACAGATTCTGAAATGTATTCTGGACATTTTAAGAACTGTGTAAAGAACACAATGGACTCTTATTTAGAGCTCAGCACATTCTGCAATTTCACTGTAAAAGCACCATGCTACGTATGTGCTGGGCACATACCTAGGCATCATGAAAAGCTCAGCATACGCATATTTGTAAGATGCAAGCTTCTAACCCTTGACTAGAGGGTGGCAGGTGAATTAGGGAGCTAGGCCACATTGCTCCAAACAATGGAGCATGCTTCTGTAGTTATCTTACGGCTAATAGAGGCTTAAAAGCATGTGTAAATGCCTGGTGAGGTCTCTGGTGGTGTGGTTAAGCAGATTTTCCAATGCTCAGGAGACAGAGTAGCAAAATTTTGCATTGGCGGACAATTTAAAATGGTTTATAGTGTCTGGAGCAGGAATGGGAAGTCTGTGGCCCTTTAGGTGTCGCTGGACTACAAATTCCATCATTCCTAATATTTGCTGGCTGGCGCTGATAGGACTCAGAGTCCAACAACATTGTGAGGATCCTGACGAAGCAACTGTGCCATTTCTACATTTCTTCTGGGCAGCTATTTTAGGGGATTTTAAAGTGCGCCATCAGCAAGCCAGACTCTTGCTTTTCTCTGTTCTCAGGCATGTACATCAAATTATGTTGCACAATGTACGCTGATGAGTTTTGTGAAGCATGGCGATTCCGTAATCCTGACAATAATGTTCTGCTAGTTCAACATTCTGAATTCCATTTGGGGTGGGCCAGCGAGGAGCACATTATACCAGTGTCTTGGCTTCTGCAGTGAGTTCCCACGGCAATCTAATGCACAATCCAAAATGCTTAATAGCCTGAATCCTACATTTGATGGATGGATTGACTGATTGTCTCTCAGTCCACTCTTCCACTGCATAGCAATGCCCAAAGCAGCTTACAACCTGCAAGATAATGCAATAAAACAAAACCAGCAGAAGAAAAACCCTCACAAAATCTGGTTGACTATATCTAAAACATATCCTAACTAAGCCCAAAGGCTTGCTTTAAGTAGTTTTTGAATGGCAGTCTGAAATGCCATTAGAGAGAGAGCAAGGAAGATCTCTTCTGGCGTAGGTATACGTAGATGGGCGGGGTATAAATAATAAACTGAGAAAATTGGGAGGACAGAGTCTGGGCACCCTACGGTGTATACCCAAAACTGAATTTGTAAGAAAACTCCAAGCATACTCTTGTGGCCAGAGCTGACGAGGTGCATGTGGGAATGAATGAATGAATTTATTAATACGGTCACAGACCAGCGTCAACACACACAACATCACAGATCATAAAAAATATCAGAAATACAAAGGACAATATGAATATAACAAAGATTTAAATATAAAAATTAAAATTAATTGTTAGCGTGCCCCCTGTAATTAACATTTAGGAGTTTGGTCATTATGGGATACCACTTGCTTCCTGCGATTGATTGCAGACGCACAGAATTTAGGTACATTTAATGTAGTCTTGGGATTCTTGTCCTCTAGCAGTAGTTTTAAACTATGGTATTCCGATTCTTTCCTGGACTTTTGCAAAACAGGTGTAATAAAAGTCAAACGTATATCCTCATAAAGACGACAACGTAATAGTACATGTGAAGCAGTTTCAACTTCCAACGAGCCACAAGGACAGACCCGTGCTGTGTATGGTTTACCCTCAAATCTGCCCTGAAGTAAGGCAGAAGGGAGAACGTTAAATCTGGCGAGGGTAAAAGACCGTCTGTATTTGGGTACCTGAAGACCTGACAGATAGTTAGCTGGAGAGAAACCTCTCCCATGGTCCCTTATTGCTGGATGTTTGATCATTTCGCTCATGTGGCATTGTAATTCTACGTCCCAGATATGCTGGCGAATTGTAGTCCTAGCTTTCTCGAAGCCTATCGCTATCTGGGTCTGCTGTGGGATCCCCAAGCCTTTAAGTTTTTCCAGCAGTGTAGCTTTCCATCTGGATTGGTAGGTATCTAATAAGGTTAAAGGTGCCAGCCCAACCGGGAAGAAAATAAGCTTTAGCCAATAATGGATCTTCAATATGCATGTGTATAATTTAGTAAGTGTTCCAAGAGCTACATTTGCATTCATATATCAGGACCATGTTTATTATTGTGTTGTCGCTGTTCAATAAAAGCCACCTTGGGACAGGCTAATCTGAAGGGGAGAAGTGGGGTGCTTGCACACATGAATATGCATAAGCACACCTAACCGTTTCCCAGTCACTTCTCTACCAGAATCAGCCCTTCCCAAAGCGCCTCTTGTCTTTGTATTGTTGTTTTCTTAAAAAAACATTTTTGGGCACTGTTCACTGAGTACTCATCCTGATTTATTTGTAGGGAGGTTAGATTACACTGACTATTTAATGAGCATTCATCCTAATTCGTCAGTGGGGAGGTTTGATGGTGTTGGCCAAGCAAATGTTATCTCACACTTTCCCATTGCTGGTCTGATGTTTAGGGAAAGTGGCTTTTTGTTGCAGAAGACCTCCAAATTAACTTTAATTGTGCAACCTGAATTTGCTGGAATGGGACTGAATCCCACTCAAAAATAGCAGGAGAGTGGAAGCGCTCCTGGGCTTTGTTTGTTACCTGCTGTTAAGCGCAATGTGTTTAACCCCAGTTAAGCTGTTTTAGATTCTCTCAACAAATCCTGGGCATGGTAGTTTGGCAAGGGTGTCAAGAACACTAAAGATATTCCTGGCTTCCACACAGAATTACAGTTTGCAGGGATCCCTAGCAAGCGATACGACTGGCTGGACCATTTAAAATCTGTCATCAGTGGTGGATTTGGGGCTCTCAAATTTCAGTGGTGCCCTGCACAGCGCTAAAATTTGCCACCCATGTTTCTCGCGCTCCCTTCCACAGCACTGTTGTGGCGCCCCCTATAGCATGGTGCCCAGTGTGGCCGAACCAGTTGCGCTACCCTAAAACCGCCTCTGCTGTTATGTGGGAAAAGCCTTCTTTGTTTCTCTCCCTGTACTGAAGATGTTCCTTTCGCCTTTTACTTCTTATCTGCTCACATTAGTAGTTTGGTGGTATGACTTGACTTTTGAGATTACAAAATCAGAACATTAGAAAAAAGAGGGTCTTTCTCCTTTAGAGCTCTAAGTAGATAGTGGTACTGTTCTAAAATGAAGAACTTTCACTATGTTCTATGAAGCTGTTAAGCTTCAGTATTAAAGGGGAAATGGCAATCCACAAAGTATTTGAGGAATTGCAGTTTCCCCCCTAGTTAATTTAACTTCTGTTACACTGGCAGAAACAATCAAGATCTTTAAACAAAAACTGATTTTTTTTAGAGGAATATCTCAAATATAAAGTCTGTGAAAATGTATGCCTTTTCTGTCCCACAAGAGATCACAGAAGACTTTTACAAATACATATTGCAATAGACAATATCTAATTCTGAAGACATTCGCACATTAAACTTAAATACATCTCCACCTTTTAAAATGGACAGCTCATGTTTTCTGCAACTTTCTGGTAAGGTTGTGTTACAGCCAGATCTCCTAGTGCCAATACAGTGGTACCTCGGGTTAAGTACTTAATTCGTTCCGGAGGTCCGCTCTTAACCTGAAACTGTTCTTAACCTGAAGCACCACTTTAGCTAATGGGGCCTCCCGCTGCCGCCACGCCGCCGGAGCACTATTTCTGTTCTCATCCTGAAGCAAAGTTCTTAACCCGAGGTAGTATTTCTGGGTTAGTGGAGTCTGTAACCTCAAGTGTATGTAACCTGAAGCGTATGTAACCCGAGGTACCACTGTATTAATATATACCATTCCCCATTTCCATTTGAAAACACCAGTTAGCTATGCGCTTCATTCATTTTCAGCATATGAAAAATAAAATCTCTGCAAACAAAACCATTAACAAACGAAATTCCTCAAAATTCCGAAGTTGGAAGTAACAGGATTAACAGGCATTGAATCAGAGTTTCAATTTTTTGCTTTGACAAGTCATGCTGAAGAGGGGAACTCAAGCAGCAAAATCCAAGGCAATACATTGATAGCTTAGCACAGTGTACGGCAACAAAGAGATACATTAAATTTCTTCCCCTGCCTTTTAAAGGTCATACAAAAATAATGGTTTGTAGACAAGAACTTCCATCTCAGCCATTTTACCAGACAAAAGGCAGAGAGCTGAATACTGCATTGGGCCCCACCCAGCTCTGCCTATAACCGTTTTCTATTTTGTAACATTAATGCATTACAGCTTCTCAACTGACTCTTCATTTGTGCGCAGCTTTTTAGCATATCTACACACACACACACACACACACCACTTGTAACGCAATCATGCACACCAATAAAAAGCATCAAAATTGCAAAGAGAGGGCATTGCTTCTCATTTTTCAACATGCGAGGTAAAAAAAAAGTCACTATAAATTTATCTTAAACAGTCTTGTGGCGCAATCCTGTGCACATCGACTCAGAAGTAATTAAGTCCAAATGCCTGCAGCGATCCTACGCAATGGTACCGGGGTAAGTGCCATCAAACTTAATAGGGCTTGTTTCCGAGCAGAAACCTAGGTTCTGTGGAAGTCACCATTAGAAAATACTAAGCTAGCTATCGTCTAAACAATTTTCAAGCAGTTTTTAAAAAGGCCTTAAGTAAATTAAAAATAACACAGCAGTTACATTGTGAAGGTTTTTTTTGCTGTTCTCCCACAGTACATCAGGTGCATTAATTTATTTCAGCATGAGTAGGCATTTATAACAATCGGAAGGAAGCAAGATGTGTCTGCTATCAATCCTATTACACCGCTTAATATAATAAGTCATATAACACAGACCATTGTTGGCAATGAAAAGGACGGATATGTTGACACTGATTATTTCCTTTCCTAACTCTATATCTGAAGAAACGCGACTATGTATGTTCCAATTTAAAAATACAAGCCATGCGCAGAAAGGGGAGGGGGAAACAAGTACTCGGCGCAAACACATCGGCCTTATCATTGCTATTTAATCAGGTGACATCCTCACAGGAAAAAAATGTCTTAAGAATTTTGGAGTTGTTTTTATTGGAGGTAATTAAAATAAGATCCATTGATCTTTGCCTCCTGCAAACTGAAAAAACCGCTAACAGCAGCAGATAATGGGTGTGAAAACCTAAATAAGTTTAAATTAAATGTAACACATGCACTTAAGACAATTTCCCAAAGACAATAAAATTCTCCTGGGTTGTTCCCCCCCCCCCCCCCAGCTATAGATCCAGGTCTGACATTCCAATAATTGCTTAGTTTTGGGAAAGTGAAGCACTGCGTACACATTTATGCACTACTTGTGATTAACCGCTAGAATAAGAGTTCCACCATAACAGTGTTACACTCCTGTTAAAAAAAAGCATGTGATTTACAAAAATTGCATACCACTTAATAAAAAAGCCTCTGTACGTGGTTTCCATTTTTAAATAAAACACCTCAATAATTCCCCCTAAAAACTAGATAAAAACCAAGACAAAGTGGAGCAAAACTACATATCACAAATGAAACAGATCAATGTTAAAAAAAAACAACCCAAAAAAACCCAGAGGCCGATCATGAAGTTGACGGACTTGGGTCATAATGTAATTTGAACAGACACAACTCACATATGGCTCTCTCTGTTTAAAACTGTGATAGGAAAGAGCAGCTCAAATATCCCTGGTAATGGTAGTTTTGTGAAAGGCACCATTACACTATAAAATTGTCCGCAGCTCACCAGGATACGATCTTCAAACTTCTTCAGAGAAAGTCATGGCAGTTAAACTTGCATAAAGCCAGAATGAAGTTGCAGTGTAGATGCGGCCATCCATTCTTGCTGCAATCCTAATCCCACACTAGCCTATGACTTTAGCAAAACTGATCATATATATCCTGTACATGGATTCATGACAGGTGCTGAAGTGTTCATTTGGATTGCAGACACAACTCCATATGCTCACCTCAGATAACCTACAGGCACATTTGGAATTTGGAGAAAGTGCCAGTGGTAATAACCCTCCAAGCTGACCCTTCTTCCCCCAGACAAGCAGAGTGATTTTTTCCATGGGGTCTGGGTAAAAGCGAGATGCAGTAGAACTGAACTGGGTCCTGTTAAATGAGCATGGCTTTTGGAAAACTGCCATCAAAGTAAACCTTGCGTTGGTGTTGTACGGGCTACACAAAAGAAAAACTACAGATCCAGTACTTGCCAGCACCATCCCTCAGTCTCTAAAGATCACAGATTACCCTTGCCAGGTCCATAAAGGAAGTGAGGAGAGGCTGGCATCGAAAACATAAATGAATGGGGGAAGGGGGGCATTCTCAGCCTTCTAAGAAACGTCACTTGTAATCTTGCATAAACAGGTATTAGTGGGCACACCTGTGCCTGCAGGTGCCATGTTGGCAACCCTCAATGTAACACAGTGCAGCAGATTTTCATGTTTTTCATTCAGACATCCCCCCTGCCAGGGGTGCCAACTTGAATAAAATAGTGGGGAGGGGGCATGGTCAGCCCCACCCCACATAATCGATCACATGGCATGGCACATGCACATTAATTTGGGGGTGGCCCCCCTCAAATATTTTATGAGAGTGGCTGAAGGGCCCTCAGACTCTAGGAGTTGGCTGCTATGCCCCCCACCATGAGACATGCCTGACTGGGATCCAAAAGGACAATACAACTAGCTGTGAGCACCCAAGGAGCCTATTTCTCAAAAAGCAACACACACACACACAAATATTAATGGCACATAGCAACCTGCTTTTAAAAGGAGTTCCTGATATAACATGCAAGCCTTCTGTTAAAAAAATAAATAAAATTAAACCCATAAATTAAAAGTAGCAATCTGGTTACCAGTCATCATCCATAAAGATTAAAAAGCCAGCTTTGCAAATAAGCCACTGACTAGCCCATGAAAGCAAGCCAGCCACAATAACAAAAAGGACAGCATGCCTGACCGCATATTCTTGTTGTGTGAAGAGCAACCCTATGCATTTTGACGTCCACTGAGTTAAATGGAACTTTCTTGGGAGTAACCGTGCATGGAACTGCAGCCCTATTCACACACCAATGCAACATGCGGTATGCGTTCCTCACACCCTACTCTCCAATTTTTACTCATCAGAGGAACTAGGCAAGTATCTATAGAGCAGGTGTGGGGTAAACGTTGGCCCTCCAGATGTTGCTGAACTACAACTCCCATCAGCCCCAGCAAGCAGAGCTAACAGCCAGAGGCTAAAGTGGAAAGAGGCCAACACATGCAACTCTTGCCTTTGCATGGGAGGGCATGTTCAAGCCCCGCAAAAACCAGAGGTTCCTACACTTCCTCAGCCCCCATCTTTCCATCCAGCCAAGCAACAGGCATCGCCGCAGATATAGGGCACATTCCAGCCAAGCAAAAGCACTCAAGGAGGTCATTGGCCCAGGCCAATTCCCGCTTTAAAGGCAAATTTGAACAACTGTTGCTTTTTATTTTCAAAGGAAGAAAGGCCATTGTTTCTTTGACCCAGCATGCCTTGTTGCAACCAGTGGTCTTTTGCGCCAGGCACAATCTACTTTAATTAAGTCTGCAAAAAACGGCTCCTCCATTTTGTCTCAAGGCTGGTAGCTGAATGCAGAGTTGGGCTTCCAACTAGCCCAGCAACATCTCTCTCCCCACCCTGCTCAATCTTATTGCTTAACATCTAAACTGAAGATTCCCAGTGCGCTTAAAAGCTTGGCCACCACCTTGTGATTTTTGGATGGTCCTAATAAAGGCATTATTGTTTTGCTATCCAAATTTGGAACTTGTGTGTTTGCTTCCCCAGTGTTAGAGGGGGAGCTTAAACCCCATCAGCACAGATTATTAACAGTTCTTGTAGGCTTCCGGAAAAGCTAGCAAGATTTCACATCGTTTTGCGCGGCTGGTTTCTCTTAACAAATGCTCTCCGCACCGAGCCAAAGCTTAGTTAATACAGTATAAAATTATAGAAGACAAGCTCAATTTCTGTACTGCCACAATTCAATTGCATCAAGAACTTCAGTTCTTGGATTTGCTGTGTCAGTTTGAAAAGCTAATTGCTTATTCTGCTTGAATGTCCATTTAGCAATAAGGTGGGTGTTCTGGAATGCTCCAGTCCGAAATCCTATGCACATATTTGCGAGACAACTTGAGGAGCCATTTTGTTCTGGAACATTCTTAGGCAGGTATGACAGGGCAGAAGTTAATCATTTTGACACCAGCGTTCTTAAGGCACTTTTAATGCACATGTTGTCAAGCATCTTGTATCCATCACACTTCTAATTATCCCTCAGGTGGCAGCTGAATTCCCCCCACAACCAAATGTTTTCTCCTCTGTTTTATATCAACGCTTAAAATTGACAGTTTTGGACTCTCCATTCACAGCATATCTTTCAATACCCTTTAATGCACAAACTCTGCAAGGAATTATATCCGAAAATTACATTATTAAAGAACACTGTAGTATTGAGAGCCCGTAGAAAATTAAATCCTGACAAACAAAGCTTCTGCTTCTACTTTTGCCAAGTGAATTCTGAGAACTTCCTGTCCTCCCCAAAGGAACAAAAAAGACAAATGCTGAGAATTCTAGCTAAAGCTAACCATGATGCAGGCTGTAACTGACTAATACCTGTTTTTTCCACATTGTACCCATTCCTTTCAGTGCTATACACCAGAGTCCGCTATACACCCCACATTCTAAAAAGGGGCTCTGGTGGCAGGGAATAATTATGGTTGTATGTAGCCGCTTAGGTTTTTAACTGCCTGATCCTAAACATTTACAAAGCGTTAGACCCACTGTGTTTAGCAAGGCTTGCTCCCAAGCAAGTCCCCAGTTACAAGGCCATAATAAAAGTTCAGTTTTATCATCTCAATGCAGGATTGGAGAGAGACAGAGACAGAGAGAGATCTACTGTGATATTTTATCAGTATCACCCATTGAAATAGACACTCTCCAAAATTAACTTGATCAAATGGTCCTTACAGGTTCAACCCACACACGTTAGCTTATCTGAATCTCTGTCTCATTCAGTTCTCCATCCATGCCTAGATTTTGAAAATATTACAGGAACGTATAACTGTAGTTCCCACTGCGATCAACAGAATTCTCAGTTTTACTAGCCTCTGAATAATCTCCTTCCTCCGCCCCAAACATTGCACACCACTCAAATAGCTTACCTTAACTCCACTAAGAAGTAAGCATAAGCGATTCCTCTTTTAGTAACATATCCTACAAATCAGAACCCAGTTAATGAATGTCTCTTTGCTAGCCAGTGATCATTGTCAAAGTAAGCTCAAGCCTTTTAAGTTTCTTCTGCTCTGTATTTTTTTTCTACAATGCCCACCATCATAAATACACATACAAAAATGTCACCATTCAATGGCTTTGGTGTGGTTTTCTACACAGCTGAACAGAATTTAGGGGTCATTCTGCGCCACTCCTCCAAGTTTCCACAGGGTATCCACTTTCATCATTAGCGGCAGGGAGGGGGAGAAGTAACTTGATGAAAGGAAATGTTTTTGCTTAACCAAGGACAAACTTGAGTCTCTGAGAAGGACACATTCACTGGGCGTTACCTCGACATACTGGTTTGTTCCACAGCTGCCAATTTTGCTGGCAAAAAAGTACAGTCTTTGGCTATCTCTAGCTTCATTGTGGAGCCAGCAATTGTGCAGTCCAGACAGAGCAATCACGATATACAATATTGGCAAAAAGTCTCGCTGACACACCCATTCTTGCACATCCCTGGATTTTCACCCATTCCCCTGGCAGATATGGCTTTCCAAACAGATTAATAACAAAACTGTCAACCCTTAATAACAGTTTCCTTAGCCAAAAAGTAAGCATCCTGATGTAACCTGGTCTTTTTAAATCTATAACTTTCAGCACAATCCAATACAAATCTACTCAACGTAACTTCCACTGAATTCAATGGGAGTTATTCCCAAATAACAAGACTAGGGCTGTAGCCTCAAGCTAGGAAACAAGCCCCATTGAGCTCAGAGGGGTATATTTTGAATAGATACATATTGGATTGCATAGTTAGTACTCCCTGGTGCCTCCTTAGTCATAATTCATCTTAACTGCCTAATTCCACCCCAACCCTGCATTTGAAAGCTCTCCTTTTTCAGTTCCATCTGTATTTCTCATTTTTTTGACACACACAGTTCTGTAGCATATGAAAAACCCAATTGCCCATATCTGGCCTCATTAAGAGGGGACTATTTCCTCCTTCCATTTCCTAAACACAGAGATCAATATGTTAATAAAAAACCAAATATGATTTTGTTAAAAGGTCAAGTAATCCTAAAATGCATGTGCTACACACCAGGCAGGCAAGGGGGGACACACACATATCCATGTACGTAAATGTTTTTGTTTCATGTGGTTAGAGCGCATGAAATATCCCTCTCCATTTTTAAATATGAAGAATATGATCGTGTGACAATAAAGTTCTACAACCAAGCCACTCACATTTGCTTTCCTGTGACATTTAGCAAACAAAGGTCTATCTTTTTAAAAAACAAAACAAAAAATTGTTTAAAATAATAATAATCTAAAGATCTCGTGGCTTGTGTAGGATGCTGTTCAGCAGCGCAACATACCATCTTTTATCTTCCCATATATCCTTTGAGCCAAGCACCCCGTTCCCCAAAGCCACGCTCGTTTCAGGAGCCCTGCGCCACCCTCCGCAAAAACCAAGCTCTGAAACCAACGGGAAAGCCTTGCAAGAAATGGGCCAGGGCAGTGCACCCAGCACAGCAGCATCTTCCACCTGCCCGCCGCGGAGAAGGCAACCAGAGGTCTGTCTCCCCTCGCAGCACCAAGAGAAGCTGCCGCTGGACCGACTCACCTGTTCATGAAGGCGGTGGCTGCACAGCTACCGGGACTCCCTCTCTCCGCCGCCGGCGCCCGCAGCTTCTGAGGCTTAGCGGCCACAGATCGCGCAGGGGAGGGGCTGCGGTGTCACATACCAGACACTACCATTCCCTCCTTACTTATGGGGGGGGGGGAGCGAGGGGCGGCGCGCCTGGCGATCAGGTGACAACAGCACTGCGCCCTACACTGCAGTGCCGGGTGGTTCCCCCGACGTGGGGGGGGGGCAGGGGCGGGAGGAGGAGGAAAAAGAACACTCAGCTCCACCGCGTTCGGCACTGGAACTCCCCGGGTATATTAGCATTCCAGAACGGGGAGGGCGGCGGCGGCGGCGGTGGCAGCAGCTGCACGTGACTGCGCCTCTGCCCGCTTGGCTGCCTCTCCCAGGCGATTTGCGTGGATTCCGGCTCCTTCCATTGATCGGCCGCCTCTCGCCTTTCCCGTATATATATATCCTTTCGCGCATGGTGGGGGAGGCGGGGTGGGGGGTGGGGAGAGCCCGGGATTCAGATGCCATTGGAAGACGGGTGGCGATCCTTGCTGGCTGCACAGCTCTCCCTCTCTGCGGGCAAACGGCGGCGTCTCTGTCAGGGAGAAAGGCCCAGATTTTCTATATATTATTTAAAAAATAAATAAAAATCGGGTGGGGTGGGAGGACCGCACGACGCGCGCATGCCGGGGAAGGCTACCCGAGACGCGTGTCAGGTTCCCTCACCTCCTCCCTTTCCGTTGAACATCTTGCAAGACGTTGCATACTCTCCCCCACGCCCGTCTACCATGGTTTTGTTTTTAAAAACATCATCGTTAATTTTTATGCGATTTGCCCAAATGGGTGGCCTGGAAAGCTAAACCACGTAGGCGGGGGGAGGGGGAAGCCGGTTTTGACAGCAGTTGCGGGGGTGCGTGTGTGTTCCTTCCTACTTGAGCCACTTGTCGGCTGCATGGAAGTGGGCGTGGTCCCGATGCTTTAAAAATCAGCTCCCCCCCCCCCAACATATTTGATATCTTTAAATCGCAGTTCTAATCGGGAGACTGCGAAGTTCGTAATGCACACACTTACTTAGGAGTAAGCCTCGTTGAATTGAACGGGGGCTTGCTTCCGAGTAGGCGCGCGTAGGTCGGGGTTGCATATCTCTACTTGATGGGAGAAATGTGCTTTCAGAGCGCGCTGTGCTGCCCTCCTTGGTCGCAGCGAAGACGAACCAGCGACTGGGAAACATCCATTTCCCAGCATTGCGCATTAGATTGGTTTCGTTGCAGCGGTTGTGCCAGAAGCAGCAGAGCTATCAAACCACTGGCAGTGGCTGGAGTTGAAAATTGCATTTAAAAATCGTTAGTATAATTTGCTCTTATTTCCTGTGCTTGCACAGCAAGAGTCCTAAGGAGTACAAAAGTGATAATTATTTCTGCAAATCCATATGCTGCCTTCTTTCATCTTTCCAGTATGTCAAACCCCATACACAAGGTTCTGCTGTTCCCTCCCTCACCTTGGAGTACAAAAGGCAAATTCAGAAATGATGGTCAGAAGTCATGTTCACACCATAGGTTCTTTATTGGCCAGGATGTTTTTCTGTCTTGATTTCAATTGAGAGAATGTGACTCTAATAATGCCTCACCCAAAGATAAGTAAGCAGGTTTATCATTGCAGTTTGGGAGGCAATAGATTTCCTACACAATTATAATGAACAATGCAGCTCTAGCGGGTGCGGTTAATGGCATCTAGTAGATGGCTGTCATTTTTGAGATCTCTGATCTCTCCACACACCAAGCCCGATCCTTTGTGTATGGGAAAATTAATTTCTTTTCCATTTGGGTATTTTAAATAAGATTACTCATATGCAGAGAGTGCTTTTCTGCTTGGAAGGTTGAGCCTTTGGCCTTTAATGTGTGTGGTAATAAAACTCCGAAGGCTTGGTGTACAAGCTGTCAATTGTGAGGCCAACGGTGACAACAATCAGCAGTGATGGTAATGCACTCTGCACACACTCATCCACTTTTCATTATTCCATCACATGCTCCAGGGCTGGGCTAGGCCATTGCAAATGGGCTCTGGGGCATTGACCCGGCTCAGATTGTTCCCTGTGGCAAGCATGATGATGATAACACAACATTCATTCTGATCCCATGCAACATAATGCATATGTGCATACTGGCAAAGGAAACCAGGTGTACAATTTGCAAAGCTAGGCAGGGTCTGCTAGGGGTTTTTTTTTTACTGGTTTTAACACCAGGCACTGCACCGTGATTCAGAACCTTGCCTTTATGCATTGTGGCCCCATTCACATAACAAAATGTGGGTTCTAGAATGTGGAGAAAGCAGGCTGCCAAATAATGGCTGGATACCATGCACATTTAACTATGTTCAGGGAGGCTTATCCCAGGAAAGTGTGCATAAGCGCACAGTGCAACCCTCTACCTGCCTAGCCTACGCAGGAGAAAGCCCTGTTGAGTTCCATGGGATTCACTTCCAGCTGTTAGTTAGGATTGCAACTTGGAATTGTCATTCTGAAAACGTTGCAGTTGAAATGCCACGTGGTCCCGTCTTATCTACAGTTCGCCGAAGGCCCTGCTAGCAACGACGATGGCGATGCAGCAGCAGCAGACATACAAATCAAATGCAAAGGAGGCGGAGGGCCGCTCGGGTGGCATCTTTTCAGCCGCCCCGAGACAAGGGGAGCCTGCCGGGTGGAGGCCCGGAGGCGCCCACGTGGCGGTGTGCATCGCTCGGGCCTGCGACAAGGCTTGCTTCTGTGGGTGGGTGGGTGTATGCATGCATGCGTCTGCCGGCGTCGTTTTCAAACTGCCCAGGACGGTCAATCGAGCGAGGAGGAAGTGTGAAACAAATTGCCAAGATCTGTCATTGCTCCGCACGCCCTGCGGCCTTTCCGTTTATTAGATTAACCCTCCTCCCCCCCCCTTTCTCCAGTCCGGCGCGCGCGGCCTCCGCTGAGGGGTTGCAGAGTGTGTCTCCATCCGGCGTATCCTTTGCAAAACCCTTCCGCTGGGTTTGCAGCTGAGCTGCCCCCCCCCCCAGCCAACCTGGGGGTAGTGGGGGATGGAGAGAGAGAGAAGGAAGGCACAGATCGACGGACCTGATAGGAGACTCGTCGCTCTCCCCTCTGGAGCGCGGAAGGCCTAAGTGGGCGCACGCTGGCGCCGCGCGACGAAGGCGCGCGGTTATAAAGGTCACGTTAAAACAATTGGAGCTGGCGGTGCAAGAAGGGATACGGTGAACGCCTGACTTGGAGCGCGCATGCTGGGGTGCGGGGTGGGGCGGGTGCGCGCTTGACTATTAATCATCCGTAAAGATAATTGCTTTTCCTATCTGAAGAAAATGCAGCCTCTGAGCCCTATATGGCATTAAACCTGCGTTTTCTCTCCCGCACCCCCTCTTTGTCTTCCTCGTGGAAAAGAAATTGGACGCTGCAAAAATACGTCTCCTGACGCTGAATTTTAATACTCGGTGTATTTAATACTCGGTCCTCCACTTGCGCCAATGTATAAATACCATGACTTGTATATTAATGCTTTTATCAATATGTTCTTGTTGTTCGCTTTTAATGGGACCAGCATGTCAATGGCCGGTAAAGCTCTTCTTCAGACCAATTAAAAGCACCCTGGATTGGATGATTATATTAGTACTTGGTGTGGGGCGATCGATATTTAATTGCTTAAGCAAATAACAACAGTCTTTTTTCATGCTGAACATATAGCAGGGGGTGTAATGACTTTTTACCCCTGCTGCCTAGATATTTATGGGGGACGCATCTCTTTCTGCTTCCGCAAAAAGGAGCCGCCATCGAGCAAAACAAATTGCAAGAAAAGTTTCTGCGCGATCCGGGATGCGCGGCCCATGATCCTCGTGGGACTTTTTTTACTGAGTGGAAAAGGCCAAGCAAGCGAGAACATGAGCTGCACACGTAGGAGGAGAAACCAGCGGGCAGTCCTGAGTCGAGTCTCTTTTAAACCAAGGGGAATTGTGCAAGAGCGCCGCCGTTTATTTCAGTGGGGTGGGGGCTTGCGCAGGAGAACTTCCCGCTGCATTTAGGCGGATGATCTTGTATTTTTGTACGTCCGTCCATCCGTGCTCAAAAAAACGAGGAAAGGCATTTGCCATTTTATTGTATAATATAATTATATCTATATCTACCTACCTTCTAAAACAACTACACAGACACACAATGACCGCGGTGGGATCTTGTTTCAAAAAACCACGTTGGTGTTTTCAAGATGCCGTTAGAATATACTGATGGAAAATAGAAGTTTAGGGTATGGCTGGACTTACTTCCGTTTTAAATGAAATCAATACGTGATGACGAGTCAACATTATTAGTGATTGAGGCCAGTTCCTAATCAGAAGTAAACACTGACCGACGAATCAATAAAGGGGACTTTTAGAAAAATTCCGAAACCTCAGAAGCTATTAAAGAGTCTTTTAGAAAACTAGCGAATTCGAGACTATTGACCCGTCAGTATATTTCGGAACAATTGTTTTTAATAATAGCAACTTAACCTTCGCGCTACATAAGTAAAAATCAAAATATTTTTATCTTGATTAATAAAAAGGAATGCATAGAAATAGTACAGATAGCCAACATATGAGAAGCCTTTGTTTGGGTGACTGATGTAAAATTAAAAATAAATACGTGCAGGAACATAACCCAACACTGTTAGCTAGTGGTAAATCCCAAAACGACCCAGATATCTGAAAATTGTAGTTCGTTTCGACAGCATTGGGCTGAAAACAAATACTCGGAGCTAAGTGTTTCTGATCAATGAAGACATCACGTTCTAGCTTCGTTCTGATCTCTCTGAATGACAGCAGAGATTGGGTTTGGCCGTACTACTTGGATAAATTGGGGCTGCAAATTCCCCCGCTTTCCACATAAAGTTCGAAAACAAGACAGGCAGAAGTCCAAGGGGAACCACAACATGCTGACTCAGGAATATATTGATGTGATCTGATTGGGTTGGATCCTGGAAGGGCCAGCTGGCGAGAAATGAACGCGCGGGCGTGTTACAGTATTTGCAAAGAAAAGTATGTGTGGCAATACCTAGTACAGTATCGCCCGATCAATCAATCACTTTATAATCCGTTCGTGCAGAGATGGGCACAAGCCTATTTCCCCACCTTTCTGAAAGGAGAGAATCCATTAGTTAATAATACTGTACCAGTAATAACGCTAAAATTATTTTTTTCCCTCCCCGAAAACGCCCAGACTCACTTTGAACCGCACCTTCATCTTACGTGTTATATATTCAGGGTGTTTTAGTTTGTTTGTTGGTTTTTAAGAAAAATGAAACGATTCTATTCAAAGCAGCGAGAAAACGTCGCATTGCTTAAATGGGGGCGGTTATAAGTCATCAGATCTGATGGCAACAAATCTTTAAAACAAACCATCCAGTCTCAAAATGCCAGTCATTGAAAAAAACAGGACTACCGAAGGTTTGCAATCCGATACACGCAGTGAATGACCTGCAGAGCCTGCTACACAAACCTTCCCTCTGCTTTGTTTTGTTTTATAGCAGCTACACAGTTTGCTCTATTAATTTAAACGCTAACAGTGTGCAGGCAAGTATTTTGCTTCATTCTACACCAAACCCATGCCTTGTTCTGCTGGTGCCGATTGCTTAAATGCGCTTTTTTAAAGGATCGTTTCCAGCAGGCAATGCAAAGTGTTGCATCCCCCCCCCCCGCCTTCTTTCAGAGCAAACGTTCTGCAGTAGGATGCTATTGTGTTACTTTTTTTTTATTATCGTTGAAGCGCTAGTAAACCTCGCGCCTCGCCTGCTTGCCTTGTGCTAGAGCCACGCCCAGGCAGCCCTCGAAAGGCGCATGGAGGGGCGTCAACAAAACCCCAGACCAGCCCCGTCGCAGGCGTTTGAAGTGTGATGGGGGGCATGAGTCCTGTAAAAGAATCCTCATCAAAACAGGCCCTCCAAGTCTCTGCTCTCCGGATCTGTCCGGATGAAGGGGGTAGGACTCCTCCGCACCCCCCTCCCCGAAAACTTTTTACTACCACTTGCCGCTTTCAAGTCAAGCCCTTTTGATGTTCAAAAGCCCAATTTGCACCTCCTCGGCTTAGACATCTTATAACAGAGGAGTTCCTCCACCCCACCTCCGCTTTTTATTAGAAATGCAGTCAGATCGTGATAGGATTTATTATTTGAGCTGTTTTCAGGCTATGTGACTTGAGAGGAGATAGGATAGCCAACTTCAAATATGGCAAGGGTCGTCACGTGGAAGATGGAGCAAGCTTGTTTTCTCCTGCTCTGGAAGGTAGGACTCGAACGAACGCAGTCAAGTTGCAAGATAGGAGATTCCGACAAAACATCATGAAGAACTGTGCGGGCAGTAAGAGCTGTTGGACAGTGGAACAGTCCAAATCTCCCTTGGGAGGTTGCGGACTTTTCCTTCCTTGGGAGTTTTTAAGCAGAGGTTGGGTGGCCATCTGCCATGGATGCTTCAGCTGAGATTCCTGCATTGCAGGGGGTTGAACTCTTGGGATTCTCTTCCAACTCTACAATTCTATGATGGACAGGAGCCACCAAATCATTTGAAGAGAAAAAGAATGGCAGAGAGGAGGGAAGTATGTGGCGCTGAAAGAGAGATTGTGAGAAAAGTCCACACCACTCATAGGAAAAGAGGCAGGGGGATTCTGGTGTGCTTTGATGCAACATCTTTCTGAATACTGATGTTCTTGGGTGCCATCAGTGCCCTGTTCCAAGGTCCTCAGTTTGCAGAGTGCAGTCAATGGGTAAGGTTGTACTCCAGTGCGAGGTAGAAGTAAATCTCATTCAGTGGAGCTTGCTTCTGAGTATAGGTACGTAGGTTAGATAGAATAAGGCTGCATGCATGGGATAGATTGAATAGAGTAGCATTTGTTGTATTAGTCCATAGACCATAGCAGAAGGCTGCCTGGGAACTCTGATTCAAATCCCACTGGCAGGACTACCCCAAACATGTCTACTCAGAAACAAATCCCATTGAGTTCATTGGGGCTTATTCCCAGCTAAGTGAATATAATACTCCAGCTTCTGTAATGAACTCACTAGGTGGCCTCAGACAAAGCCACTACCTGGGAAGGACCATAGCTCAGTGGTAAAGCATGCAAATGGTCCCAGGTTCAATTCCTGGTGTCCCCAGGTAGGCTGGGAGAGACTCCTGCCTGAAACCCTGGCAGAGAGATGCTGCCAGTCAGTGTTGACAATATTGAACTAGATGAACCAATGGAATGACTAAGGAAGAGTCCTATACAGTGGTACCTTGGGTTACATATGCTTCAAGTTACAGACTCCGCTAACCCAGAAATAGTACCTCGGGTTAAGAACTTTGCTTCCGGATGAGAACAGAAATCGCACCACGGCGGTGCGGCAGCACTGGGAGGCCCCATTAGCTAAAGTGGTGCTTCAGGTTAAGAACAGTTTCAGATTAAGAACGGACCTCTGGAACGAATTAAGTACGTAACCAGAGGTACCACTGTATTCCCAATTCTTCACAAGGCAGGAATGTTGTACAAAGCAGCGAGTGAGGGGAGTGTGGGGAAAGCACAACAGCCAGGCTGGAGTCATGGGGTCTGCATTTGAACTCAAGTTGGGAGATTGCAAAGCAAAGGAAATACTGCTAGATGTTTGCAGGTATCAGGTTACAGTGAGGATTCTGGGAGGAAGTAGCAATATCTGATCCCCGTTTTTAAAAACCATTAAAAAAAGACCAGCTGTAACTCAGACCTGTCTCATGTGGGTGGGATAACCAATCTCCACTACAAAGGATTTCTGGGTTGTCCTCGGTTGATATTTTCACTGGTGATCTCTTAATTTCCTTTCTCATCTTATTCCAATTAGGATCAAAATCAGCCTTCTTACTTCATACAGAGCCATGCTTTTGACATTAGCAGCTACAATATCACGCTATTAATGGGAGCCCCCCCCTCCATGACCACAGCAATTTTCACCAGCAGATGACTGCTAAGGGAGTAAATGACCAAAAAGGTTTTCCAGTAAGACTGATGAAGAATCAAATTACCAGCTCTATTATTTCACTCATGTTATCAATTTCTGCAGCCGAAGAGTAGCTTTAATTGCCAGCCGTGAAACTAGACAGGAATGCTGTGTGCCTGTATGTGGGGAACAAGAACAAATGTCTTGGTTTCTAGCATCGCAAGCCAAGCCTTGCCAGACTAACCTCCTCTGCTAAAATTTAATTTACTAGACAGAGAAAATGCAGTTGGATTCAGCTTTAGAATTCAGCAAGGCATTCAGCCTAGTCCTGCTTGTCTGTCTCCTTGAATTAAAAGTAATTGCTATTAAGATGGAAATATAGTTGGCTTAAAAAACACACACCAAAATACCCCACCATTGGCTGACAACCACTGATTGTCAGAAAAGAGCTTTCCAGCAAGATTCTGCAGAAATGAGATCCAAACTTGGTACCAATCACTCTTTTAATTAGGAAGGAGTATGAGGACGCGGGTGGCGCTGTGGGTAAAAGCCTCAGCGCCTAGGGCTTGCCGATTGAAAGGTCGGCGGTTCGAATCCCCGCAGCGGGGTGCGCTCCCGTTGTTCGGTCCCAGCGCCTGCCAACCTAGCAGTTCGAAAGCACATCAAAGTGCAAGTAGATAAATAGGGACCGCTTACTAGCGGGAAGGTAAACGGCGTTTCCGTGTGCGGCTCTGGCTCGCCAGAGCAGCGATGTCACGCTGGCCACATGACCCGGAAGTGTCTGCGGACAGCGCTGGCCCCCGGCCTCTTGAGTGAGATGGGCGCACAACCCCAGAGTCTGGCAAGACTGGCCCGTACGGGCAGGGGTACCTTTACCTTTACCTTTTATATCTGACGCGGGTGGCGCTGTGGGTAAAACCTCAGTGCCTAGGACTTGCCGATCGTATGGTCGGCGATTCGAATCCCTGCGGCGGGGTGAGCTCCCGTCGTTCGGTCCCAGCTCCTGCCCACCTAGCAGTTCGAAAGCACTCTTAAGTGCAAGTAGATAAATAGGTACCGCTTTATAGCGGGAAGGTAAACGGCGTTTCTGTGTGCTGCGCTGGTGCAGGCTTGCCAGAGCAGCTTTGTCACGCTGGCCACGTGACCCGGAAGTGTCTCCGGACAGTGCTGGCCCCCAGCCTCTTGAGTGAGATGGGCGCACAACCCTAGAGTCTGTCAAGACTGGCCCGTACGGGCAGGGGTACCTTTACCTTTTTATATCTGTCAGGTTCCCGCCCTCCCAAGATCTGCTGACCACTGCCCCATGTGGTGAGTTACGGTGGTGCATGTTCTCAGAGAAGTGTCAGGAACTGCTAACCACCGCCCAATGTGACAATGTCACTATACAGTAGTTTCTCAGGCAAGGACCTTCCAGATTGACTCTGCCCAGGCTGGCCCTTCTCCTCTTGAGCAGGAAGGAGTACAAGAGGGCTTCCTATACTCGTGCTTTGCTTGAACAACAAGCTAGCAACAACCTGAGCTCCTGCCTGTCTCTTGTTTCTGGTTTTGCTCTATGGTTATGACTCTAGTCTTGTTCTACCGGTTCCGCATTCTAATTTTGCCTTCATTTGGATTGTTCTTTGGGCCTGACTCCACATTCCTGGCTCTAAGCTTGCTTCCGGTGGCCCAAGAACAGGGTTGGCACCTGTCTCCTTTATAATACAGGATTGTTCCCTATTTCAGGGCCAAATGCTACGTCCTGTATTGATACAGATTTGTCCTGTATTTCAGGTCGTCTCTCTCTTGCACCTTTTGTCAAAAGGGCACAAACTTGTTTGCAATGTGGCAGATCTTAGGATCCAGTCCACAGCCCAGCGCACGTGATGTAGCACATATGCATCTGGGAAGGCATCTGAATGTGCAGTCGAATGCAGATACTATTTCTCAACACTTCATTGTCCTGCTGTGTGAGGGAAGATTGCTTCACCAACAGCGCTCTCCCCTCCTGTCATTTCCAGCAAATAGTATTCAGACTGCCTCTGACAGTAGAAGTTCCTACCAGCCAAGAACTTGTAGTCTTCCACCTTGGCCCTTGCTAATTTGTTTGGAGTCCTGTACAAACCCTAATATTGCAACCTTGAAGAGTATAAATGAGTACTGGATTCTAAGCACCAAAGCAATAGTTTAATTGGTGCTGGATTTTTTTTCCTGGGGGGGCGGACAGGGGAATTACATGCAGGGCTCACAGCACCCATGACCTTTACAATAGATAAGGTTGCCTTTACAGCCTTCTCAGAGAATCACTTTGAACATTACTTTTTAAAACGTGCGCTGTCAGTGTAAACAAAACACATTGGCCTGCACCTAAAAATGGGAAGTGTGAATGCAGCAAGCAGGTATATTATACAAGTGAACTATGCATGCAGTAAAATGAGCTGATGGGATCCTGAGGTGCTAAAGAACTGTACTCCTACTGAGTACAGAGCATCTACTATGAAACTAATGAAGCTTAAGCTTTAGGGCCCCTAATCCTGGAAGGGACCCAGAAGCAAATTTAGTCCCCATTGCTTAAAAATTGGGAGTCTAGTAGACCCAATTTGAGTCTCACTACTCAAATCGATTAATTTTTTACTGAGAGTCAGGTGTTGTCAAGGTTGCCATGGAACAACCCCATTGAATAAAGCAACAGTGGTTACCCAGACCTTGTTGCTGGTTGCGAAGGGCCCCCCATGACGGTTTGACCTTCAGGGTCCCAAAATGTAGGTCTGCTATTTGTTGGGGGGTGCCATTTTTAAATGCTACTTGATGTTGAAACTGCATGCAAGCAGTACACAAACAGAGAGAAAGGTGTACCTAGCATGTCCTGCACCCTTGGGAAGGAGCTTTTTTGCCACCTCACCCCGGGGGGGAGGAGCACTTTACCCCCATTGTTCAGCCTGGACACTGAGGTCCAGCGCTGAGGGCCTTCTGGTGGTACCCTTGCTGCGAGAAGTGAGGTTACAGGGTACCAGGCAGAGGCGCCTGCCCTGTGGAACGCCCTCCCAGCAGATTTCAAGGCAATAAACAACTATTTTACTTTTAAAAGGCAACTGAAGGTGGCCCTGTTTAGGGAAGTTTGTAATGTCTGGTGCTGTATTGTTTTTAATATTCGGTTGGAAGCCGCCCACCACAGTAGCCACATTAGAAATGACTAGATTTAACACAACTCAAGTACACAAAGCATCCGGAATGAAGGCAAGGCGAGGAGGAAGGGCCAAAAAACCCACACACCTTTGTGCCGCGGTGCAAGAAGGAAGCAAAGCTTTTCCTGCGTTTAATCTTGCTGCAACAGCAAATTGCCACACATATGTGTCATATACTCCATAGTTTAATAGGTGATTTTTGCACACACACTCTGGGCCTCCACCCCCAGCAGAAGCCAGCTTCACCAACCCCTAGGAACAGCTCTACACACACACCAGGAGAGAGGTTCTAGTCCAGTGGGGGCGCAGGTGGCGCTGTGGTCCACTGAGCCTCTTAGGCCTGCCGATCACAAGGTTGGCTGTTCAAATCTGTGTGACAGGGTGAGCTCTCGTTGCTTTGTCCCAGATTCTGCCAACCTAGCCATTCGAAAGCACACCAGAGCAAGTAGATAAATAGGTACCACTGTGGTGGGAAGGTAAACGGCGTTTCCATGCACTCTGGCTTCCGTCACGGTGTTCCGTTGCACCAGAAGCGGTTTAGTCATGTTGACCACATGACCTGGAAAAGCTGTCTGCAGACAAACCCGGGCTCCCTTGGCCTGAAAGCGGAGATGAGCGCTGTACCCCATAGTTGAATTCAACTGGAGTTAACCGTCCAGGGGTCCTTTAACTTTACTTTTTTTATTCTAGTCCAGTTCACACCATGTGTTGTTTTACACAGGAAGCAGCATTCAAAAAGGCATAAAGGTAAAGGTACCCCTGACCGTTAGGGTCCAGTCACAGATGACTCTGGGGTTGCGCGCTCATCTCGCTCTATAGGCCAAGGGAGCTGATGTTTGTCCGCAGACAGCTTCTGAGTCATGTGGCCAGCATAACTAAGCCGCTTCTGGCAAACCAGAGCAGCGCACAGAAATGCCGTTTACCTTCCTGCCGGAGTGGTACCTATTTATCTATTTGCACTTTGAAGTGCTTTCGAACTGCTAGGTGGGCAGGAGCTGGGACCGAACTGCTAGGTGGGCAGGAGCTGGGATTCGAACCACCGACCTTCTGATCGGCAAGCCCTAGACTCTGTGGTTTAGACCACAGCGCCACCCGCATCCCTCAAAAAGGCATACCCACCAGCAAAATAAAAATGGAGCAGTCCATTCTGTCACTTTGCATTTCTTCTCTGCCACCTCGTTCTGGACTGGCCCCAAACAGTTTGCTGCCTGAGGTGTGGAATAAGATGGCAATTCATTCCCTTATCCATCAAGAGAAACTGAGCGGACATGCTGTTGAATCTTACTTCAATGCTGGCAAGGGGACAGCAACTTCTACTGCAGCAAAGGCAGAGGGCTGGCGATATGGTACACAAAGCCCTATTGCTCAGTGCCTTTCTACTGTCCCCCATCATCTGCTGCTTAAGGCAGCCACCCCACTCTGCCTAATGATAGGGCCGGTCCAACCCTGCCTCATTACCTTTTCATTCTGCTGCATACATAGACCAGAATGAACGTTGCCAGGGAACTCTAGTTGGCTGCAGCTCCCTTTTGACAGTGTTTGTGCTGCGTACACACCATTTATTAAACCAGGGTTTTTTTAAAGCAGGACTTTGCTGGAACTCAGATCTGACACCTCTGAAGTGTGCGCCGTAAGAGAACAAGGGAGGCATTTATGATGAATTCCGGCACCTCTTTTTCTAGAAAAACAGCATTGTATTTAACCCACCCAATGCTGGGAATTGTAGTGCTCTGAGGGGTGAACTGCAGTTTCCATGATTCTTGTAGGGGGACATACACTTTAAATGTGTTTTAAAGGCACATTGCATACACAAACCCCAAACTTGCTGCATAATGAGTGAAACAGCTGGGCTAGGGTTTAAACTCTTGGCCACGGAGCAGGAGGCAGGGAGACCTAGGCCTCAGGCTACCTCACAACAAAACAGGGAGAGGAAATGGTCTGTCTATGCCCTCTTTGAGCTCCTTGGAGAACAGGGCAAGATACCAATGTAATAAGTGCTGCTCCTTAGATGAGGGGATCCATTATAGTAAAATTTCCACCACATTCCATTTTATTTCCGCAGCAGCTTTCAAGAGGAAGGAACCATAGCTCATGAGTTCCTTGCAGGAATTCCTAGTCCTTGGCATCCCCGGTTATAGGGCTCAGGTAAGCAGGTGAAGGGGAAAACTCTTGCCTTAAACCTTGGCGAGCTTTGGAAAGTCAATTAGGGCAGGTAGCGTTGCCTAACATTAGTGGGTTGCTGGCTGGGATGGAGCCACTCAGCTTGTAGGTGGGTCATTGTTCCATACTGGGAGGGAGGGGGGCAAGGTGGTTGGTGTGGTGGAAACGCGCCGGCAGAGCCAGTCCGGGGTTGGCATTGCCCTGACCTCCCCACCACCACCTCACCTTTCCTCTTCTACCTCCCACCAAGCAACAGTGACCCACCGGCCAGGAAGCTAGCATAGTAGCAAGCTGCTTCTATTCTCCAACCTTCTGGGGGCATAGGGGCACATGTGAAAACCTAAGCAACTGCTGTGGGTACAACAACATGCCCATTTCACAGAAGAAAAACTGATGGTGCTCAGAACCTGCTCATCACCCAAACATGCACCCCCAAATAAATAAAGCACACTGGGGGCAGGGGAAGCAACACTTCCCTAGATCAGGCAAAACAACAACCCCAGGATTGAGCGTGGCCAGGATTTACTGGTATGTGTGTGTGGGGGGGTTTCAGGACACCTGCCTGTCCTGTTCCAGAACCAAGCCACCTGCAACACGATTGGCCAGTTCGCAGAAGCCACGCCTATCGCTCAGTCAGGTTGCCAATGGCATTGCTACAATGTGCCGCAACATCATGCCAGTGACCTCAGCATGCATTTCAATTTCAAATATTCTGATTATTTCTACTTTTAGTTAAGTGTTTTTATTTACTTGATTTAGGGGTGGGTGGGCAGCTGCACCACTGCTCCTCTGGCAACGCCCATGGCCCCACCCACAAACCCAGGCAAAAGACCCCTGAACCCAAGCAAAAGAAAAAGCAGGCAACACACACATCAAACAACCCCAAAGAAAACCAGGCAAAGCACCCTCATGTGGGACTCAGAGGCATTCTGGGGAGAGGGTAGTAAGAGAGCGAGGGAGCTGGATTCCTGCGCAGGGTCATCCTTGATATTTTTTTAAAAAGCCAATTTGAAATATATATATTTTTTTGTTACTGGAAGGGGCAGGGTGTCTTGGGGACAGTTGCCTGAGGGCAGCACGGTGCCCACATGTGCTGCCTTGGGGACCCCAGGAGTAGCCAGCACTAGCCTAGGTGGACAAATAATCCCACCTAATATCCCTTCCCATGCTCTACCCTAACTGTTATTCCACTCACGGCCTACAAGGTGTGGCTCTTAACCCGAAGGTTCCCACTGCAGCACATCTGAAGCAACATTGCGGGAGCGACTCATCCGCACTGCTCTGAACGGCGTGCGGAATCGCTCCTGCAGCTGCCGCCCGTTCTTTTCAAGGTTACAAGACATTTCTCGGCGCGTTATCAAACATCACCTACTTACCCTTGCAGCGCCTGCAGTCCTCTCTCCCTAAGCGTTCATCTGGCTGGCAGTCAGGAAAATGCTTAAGGGTTAATTGAATCTGGAAGGGGGGTGAGGAAATCACGCGGTCCACGCCCAGCTCAGGACACTCCGGGTTGTCAGTAGGTTTTAATTGCAGCCTGCGTCGAGGACACACGGCGCCCAAAGACTGAATGCTCCACCTGGGCCTGCATCTTCTTTTCTGAGGAGGCCGAGCCTGTCAATTGAAAGGCTGGGCTTAATTTATTTCCTCTGCTGGCGGATATGCTGCTTATTCACACAGCGCAGCTATAAAGAAGCATTTGGGGAGTTGTAGTTTACCCAGCACATTTTCCTGCTGCTTAAAGGCAGTTATTTAATCGCTTCGAGCTCAGAGCTGCCTCTGTCATTATCAAGGGGGTGAGTGAATTAGCCTTGAGAGTGGATTTAATGTCACAAGCGGGGGTTGGGGGGGGGGGAGTGTCTGCCTATGTACATGAAGAGCTGGAACCAGACAGTAGAATTCACAGATATGCAGGCATATTTATATATACAGTCATACCTCATGTTACGTTTGCTTCAGGTTGCGAGTTTTCAGGTTGCATCCCGTGGCGACCTGGAAGTACCGGAAAGGGTTACTTCCGGGGTTTGCCACTCGCGCATGCGCAGACGTGCAAAATGACGTCATGCACATGTGCAGAAGTGGCGAATCGCGATCTGCTCACGTGCAGACACAGGTTGCATTCTTTTCAGGTTGCAAACGGGCCTCCGGAACGGATCCCGTTCGCAACCAGAGGTACCACTGTACACATCCCGGGCAGTCCTCCTCTGAATCTGAAGACTGTTCGTATGCCACTGCAGTTCTCTTGCTTTGCCCTGTTGTCAGGCTTAAATTCCTGCCTGCCACTGCCATGATAGCCACATGTATTATTAGCCTACCCTATAGGGTTGTTGTAAAGATTATAGCAAATTCTGGGGCTCTTTGTTCCGGAATGCCTCTTGTTGATGATGGCGATGGATCCCAGTTGGGGTCATTCAGCATACCAGTTAATATCTAAGGCTAAGCAGTACATGAGTACGATCAGAAGGTCGATGGTTCAAATCCCAGCAACGGAGTGAGTTCCCGTTGCTCTGTCCCAGCTCCTGCCAACCTAGCAGTTTGAAAGCATGCCAGTGCAAGTAGATCAATAGGTACCACTGTGGCGGGAAGGTAAACGGCGTTTCCATGAGCTCTGGTTTCCGTCATGGTGTTCTGTTGAGCCAGAAGCGGTTGAGTCATGCTGGCCACATGACCCGGAAAGCTGTCTGCGGAGAAACGCCGGCTCCCTTGGCCTGAAAGTGAGATGAGCGCCGTAACCCCATAGTCGCCTTTGACTGGACTTAACTGTCCGGGGGTCCTTTAGCTCTACCTTTTACTCTTCTGGGCTTCAAGAAGTACTCTGAACCTAGAATCTCTTCTACCCAACTCCCTGCCCTTCCCAGCTAGTGCATTCTCCGTGGCTGTGAGTGGCAAGCTAGAACCTATGGACATGGCTACCTCTCTGGAAATCAGTAGCCTTAAACTGCAATCCTATATTCCTAGATAATTGTGCGTAAGATTGCAGCCTTGGCTTCACCATCTGAATGCCGGAAGGTAGTAAAGAGTCAGGACTTTTTTTCAGCCGGAACTTACTCAGTTCGGGCACCTCTCAGGTGGGCACCATTGCCATTCTAAGAGAACAAGGGAGGCATTCATGGTGAGTTCCGGCACCTCTTTTTTAAAAAAATAGAAAAATAGCACTGGTAAGAGTGTATTAGATAAAAGTAATGCTGTGTTAATTCACGGAACCAGCAAACGAAAGCCTTGGGAATTTGAATCGGATGCAGGGCCCTGTTATTAATGGCAGATACTGTATCTCCCCGTTGATGTAAAGGTAAAGGGACCCCTGACCATTTGGTCCAGTCGTGGCCGGCTCTGGGGTTGCGGCGCTCATCTCGCTTTACTGGCCAAGGGAGCCGGTGTACAGCTTCCGGGTCATGTGGCCAGCATGACTAAGCCGCTTCTGGCGATCCAGAGCAGCTCACGGAAATGCCATTTACCTTCCCGCCGGAGCGGTACCTATTTATCTACTTGCACTTTGACGTGCTTTCGAACTGCTAGGTTGGCAGGAGCAGGGACCGAGCAACAGGAGCTCACCCTGTCATGGGGATTCAAACCGCCGACCTTCTGATCGGCAAGCCCTAGGCTCTGTGGTTTAACCCACAGCGTCACCTGTGTCCCCCCTTTGATGTACACTTCCCTTTATGGCGGTAATGGTAAAGAGGGCACATTTCCCTTTATGGTGGTAAAGAGACATTGCCCCTGTGGCCCAGGTGGCTTGAGCCCTGGGTTGCTTAATTAGGCCCCAGATCTTCTGCCACTCCCCACTGCCTGTTTGGAAACATACTTATTTCTTACAAGACACAATTGTATGTTTCTTCCTTTGCTTACTGGGTGACTGGCTGCGCTAACCAAACATAGTGCTGGCAAGACTCCAGCCACCTAGCCTCTTAATTTGCTTTCAGCCCTGGCACAGCTCGTGTTGCTCTGTGCCCACTAGATAGCATGGTAGATGGCATGGACTGGTTGCAAGGGGCTTGGGGTGGTGAAGGAGAGGTGTTCTTTGTTTGTGTGCACATGAGGAAGTTCACATTTGTCTTAATAGGAGCGTAATGGTCTGTTCCTGTTTGTTCTTGATTTCCTTTTGCTTTTAACTTTTAAAAAGCTTCTTATGGTTTTATTATTTGGTTTATGTTTTCCTACTGTTGGAAACTGCTGTGATATGTTTTCTCCAATAGAGCAGTATGTAAATATTTTTTAATATAGATAAATAAGTGAGCAGCAGCTCTAGCTCATCAGTTATGCCCCGTTGCTGAGAGCAAGTCCCAACAAGAAGAGACAGGGTGCTTTTCCTCTCTGAAATTTGGCTGAAATTTGCACAAAAGACATATTCAAATTTTGTGCAAAGCCATGCCCTCTTTTTTTAGTATAGTAGTGCATTTCCTCTTCCCTGATACACGGATGGCCATCCTACTCCTTTTTTTTTTTAAAAAAAGCATAGTTTGGCCTTGAAGTGTTTAAAAGAGAAGTCAATTTCTAATCTCAAAAGCATTAAAGTGATTATATGTGAAAATTCAAATTTCACTGAACGGGATGGACCTTTGGTTTGAACTGATAAGGTAATCCTTCCAATACAGGGGTACTTTGGTTCCTGAAGGGCTTAGCTGTTGAACAGATCGGCTCCTGAATGCCGCAAATCCGGAAGTAAGTGTTTTTTGGAAGCTGAATGTCTGACACAGATACCACTTAAGTGCAGGAAGTTTCTGCAGCCAATTGGAAGCCGCGCCTTGGTTTTCGAATGGTTTCGGGAGTCAAACAGACTCCCGGAATGGATTAATTTCGAGAACCAAGGTACCACTGTATATTCTTAAACTGAGATCTGTAAACAGCAGTGGAGATTCAAGGAACTTTTCTAGATCTTGTACCTGCATCTGTTTACTCACACATTACATTTTTGATTGCTTCTTTAAATGCTTTTTCAGAACATTGGAAGCAGCCTCTAGCCTCGCAGCACTGAAAGAAATAGAAAGATCTATAGTATCACACTACAAAAATGACAAGTGCAAAAAGGGGGGGGGGGTTGTAACAATTAGGAGATGTAGGACATCGTTTAATTGAGATGGTGCTTTAGAGCAGTTTTTAAAATAATACTGTTTTTCTAATCAATTGTTTCTATAAAAATTAACCGTATTTATATAACTGCATTATCTTGGTTCCAACTGTAAATTGCAATGAAAGCCATAAATGTGGCTTGATGATAAATAAAACGGAAGTTTTTAATGAAGGGGATGAATCTAAGAGAACAGCATTCTTATATAGCTATTAACATGGATTTTATATGAATCTAACAAAACAGCTGCAATAATACAATTTGATGTGTGTGCGCATATATATATATATATATATATAAAATACAAAACATGCCTTTTAAATATTTCATGAAACAATTAGGTTTTACTTTTCAGATTAAAGATTCATTTTCATCCCTTCCATCTCTCACCAACCTCATTGTAATTATTTGCTATACAGTTTCACATGCAGCTGATGAATATTAATTGTACAAATGTGTACTTTACCCTTCATATTTATGATCCAGAGAAGCTAACAGCTGCTATGTTCTTGCTGATGTGGAATAGGGTCTGGGATTCTTAGTCATCATATATGTATGTCATCTGACTCATGCTATACCGACTGAGCTATCCTATGCACATAGATAGATGGGTTTACAAGTTGGCATCTATTGTTGTGAGCGGAGGTCATTTGATAGTTAATTGGCTTTGGACATTTTCATACCTGAAGCAGAACTCATTTTCATACCTGATGCCTCCCACTCTGGATCAGAGTGGAGCTCTTTTTCCATCTTACATAAATCGAATTTGAGGTCCTGAAAGTAACACCTGCTCCTAATATTATTGCTTCAAGTGACTGCTTCACTTTGCTTCACTGTAAAGTCAAATCTGCAGCTCAGGGTCGGCTATCCTACTTGCAATTAGGCCATGGGCCTACCTCTCCAATCAGTTTCATCTGGCACTAAATTTCAATCGAGCTGCCTTGCTGTTTTAGAAAAGTCCTGCCCACAGTTCCACTGATAAAGGAAACTGAGAAAACTTTCCATGTAATAATGGATGGCATTCTAGGGCTGCATGGCTGACCTGACCTCCCTCTGGCTGAGACCCAGGATGGAGAGGCCCCTCCCTCTCTCCATCCTTGAATGCAGTAGTGACTCAGCCAGAGGGAGGTCAGATGCCCCGTCATGCCCTCTACTACTGTTTTCATGGAGTGTGAGAGGGGGGAGAATAAGAGGGAGATGTCAACAGTACATGGCTGGATCTACACTGATCTGTAAAAACGTTATTAACTATAACGTCATATAACTCTTGTCAGGGTTGCTTCAAGATCCTAGCTCACAGAGGATCACGCTAGCCAACGGTCATTAAGTAAAAGTCTTTATTGAGTTACAGTTTCCATTCTCAAGCTGCTGCGTGCAACCCTACGTCTAGTAGCTAGATCGGCGAAGCTCCGTCTGAATCTCCGCCCCTCGTACACCAACTTAATATCCTAGCCCTGCTCCACCTTTTCCGCCTGACTGTTCTTCTCTGGGTCCCTCTGCCCCCCTGGGTCTCTTCCTTCCGGGATTCTTCGGACGCTGACCCCCCGGACTCTCCTGTCTCCTTGCGCCGGGCTTTAGGACCCGGCTCTCTTTCCGGGCTGCCTACTGCGCCTCCTTCCTGTGCATTTGAACTTGGCGCGCGCGCCCAACCTTCCACCTTCCGTCTAACCGTTTCTTCGCTCCCAGATGGAGGTGTGGCCACCCCTGACTCGTGCCCTCCCTCCTGCTGTGAGTTGCCAGCGCTTGCCCCCTGGCTCCTTTCCTCTTCCCTGTTCTCTGGCGGTGACGCTGGACCCGATCTCCACCTGCTCTCCTCTGATTCCCCTCTGGCTCTATCTCCCTGGGGTGCCCCCCTAAACTCCCCCCTTGCCTTGGCCACTGGTGCTCCTTTCTGTGAATCCTCCGACTCACTGGAGAGACTCGGAGATCTCGGGTCGTCGTCATCGCTCATCCTTTCTTCTGCCTCCTCCCCTTCGCTCTCTGTTTCCTTCCTTGCCCTTGCCTCTGCTCCTGAACCCCTGACATCCATCCCCCCCTCGAAGCCCCCCACTCCCCCTTCCCCTCCTTCCGGTGCTGGAGCTGGGTGCTGCTGCGTCAAGGAGACGAATGTTGGGTACCGTTCGGTTCCCGTAGCGGGCCTCCCTCCGAAGTCTTCCGGTTCTTCCTCCCTTCTCTCGTCGACGACGGTCACCTCTGCTTCCATCTCTGTGCCGCCGTGCTCGAAACCTGGATCGTCCCCGAAAATGTCCATGTCCGTCTCTCCCTCGCTTCCTCCAGGCGGCGTTGCTCGGCCTGGACCTTCTTGCCACTTCCTGCGCCACTGTTCCTCTGGTTTGTCGTCCCACCAATACGAGGGTTCTGAGGCAGATCCCGAGGGCGACCCCTCCGGGGAACGGACGTCTCGTATCGGGTCCTCGTCCGAGTCGAACCCCCGGAACGTGCTGCCCGAAAGCGTGGGTGTGAAAAGCCAGTCGTCGAAAAAGTCTGCTGGCATCGGTCTATGTGGGAAGAGGGCATGAAACTCGTCTTTGAGCAGAGGTTCGTCCAAGGCGTAGTCCGGCACCCAACTGTTCGCACTGGCCGGGGTGCCCTCCCTGGCGAGAAAGTATTCTACCCCTTCTTCCCCCCATCTGGAATCCAAAATCTCTGTGACTTCGTTGATGCGCTCCTTCTGTGCCACTCCTGCGTGCCCTGGTCTGTCTCTGGCCGGACTCTGCGCCGTTCCGGGTTCCTGAAACCTGTGCGGTGCCTTGTAGGGAGTGAGCACCGATCTGTGGAATACCGGATGCATTCTGGAACCCTCCGGAAGCGCCAGCCTGAAGGCCACCGGGTTGACCTGCTCTTCGACTTGATAGGGCCCCAGTTGCTTATGCCCTAGTTTCTTCTTGGCCAACGACCTGGCCGGCACTGCGTGGGCTGCTAACCAGACCCAGTCCCCCACGTGTAGCTCTTCGCCAACCCTTCTGCGTTTGTCCGCTTGTACCTTGTATGCGTGCTTGGCCAGTTCCAGGTGGCGCCTCAGCTGATCGTGGACTTCCTGCAGTTCCGACGCGAACGCATCTGCCGTCTGCGGCTCCCCTTCCCCCAGCCTTTCCAGTCCCGGGAAGGTTCTGGGGTGCCTCCCGTTGTTGGCGAAGAACGGTGTGACCCCCGTGGACACGTGCTTCGTGTTGTTGTAAGCGAACTCGGCGAGCGGCAGGTAATCCACCCATGTCGCAGGCTGTTGATTTGCATAACACCTCAAGTACTGCTGCATGATGGCATTGACCCGCTCTGCTTGCCCGTTGGTTTGCGGGTGTCTCGCCGACGCCAGGTTGATCTTGACGTTCAGGAAGCCCATCAGCCGCTGCCAGAAATTTGAGATGAACTGCCGCCCCCGGTCGGACAGAATAGACCGTGGCAGACCGTGAACCTTGAACACGTGGTCTATGAACAGTTTGGCGGTTTGTTCCGCCGTGGCCACCTTCGCACACGGAATGAAATGTGCCATCTTGGAGAACAAGTCCACCACCACCAGCACTGCCGTCTTGCCCCTCGAGCTGGGCAGATCCGTGACAAAGTCCAGGGCCACCCTCTCCCAAGGTTCGGCCGGAGTTTGCAGCGGTTCCAACAGTCCGGCCGGCGGTCTAAGCACTGGCTTCGCCCTCTGGCAGGTGTCACACCTCGCCACGTAGTCCGCGACCTCCCTTCTCATTCCAGGCCACCAGAAATCCCTGGCTACTAGTTCCACCGTCTTCTCCTTGCCGAAGTGCCCTGCAGTGGGCGCGTCGTGCATCTGCTGCAGCACCTTGGCGCGAAGTTCGTCTCCCGGCACGTAGATGGCCCCTTTACGGATGAGCAATCCATCTCTTAGCTGGAAACCGTCGGCCGCTGCTTTGCCCCTTTGCACCTCTGAGATCTTTGCTTGCGCGAAGGAGTCCCCCTGCAACGCTCGTCGCACCGCCTCCAGATCCACGGTTGCCGCGGCGCACGCCCACACTGTTGGTGCGAAGATGTGCATGGCGGCCGCTGGCGTTGCTTCCTCCAGATACTGTGGCTTGCGGGAGAGAGCGTCCGCCATGATGTTGGTGTCCCCCGGGACATACTCTATTCGGAAGTCGAAGTTCGCAAAGAACTCAGCCCAACGTATCTGCCTTTGGTTCAGGAACTGTGCCGTGCGCCAGTGCTCTAGGTTCTTGTGGTCCGTGCAAACCTGCACCGTGTGCTTGGCGCCGATCAGAAAGTGCCTCCACGCCTTGAACGCTGCATGAATGGCCAGCAACTCCCTGTCCCATATGGTGTAGTTCTGCTCGGACTTGCTGAGCTTCCTGGAGTAAAACGCTCCCGGTCGCCACACCCCCTGCGGGTCTTTCTGCAGCAGGACCGCCCCCACGGCTCTGTCCGAGGCGTCAGTCTCCACCCTCATCGGCTTGCTGGGGTTGACATGAAGCAGCTGCTCTTCCGACGCGAAGAGACGCTTGAGTGCCTGAAAGGACTGTTCCGCCTGCTCTGTCCAAATGAACTTCTTTTTCTTGGAGCTAAGCGTGTCAGTGATGGCCGCCGTCTGCATAGCGAAGCCCTTGATAAACTTGCGATAGAAGTTCGCAAAGCCGACAAACCGTTGGACCTCCTTCCGGTTGCGCGGGCTCTTCCAATCCAACACCGCTCGAACCTTGGCGCTGTCCATGGCGAGCCCCTTGTCAGACAGCTTGTAGCCCAGAAAATCCACCTCCGTCACGTCAAATTGGCACTTCTCCAGCTTGGCGTAGAGCCTATGGTGCTTCAGCCTGTTCAGTACTTCCTTGACGTGTTTGTCATGCTCCTGTTGCGACTCCGAAAAGATCAGGATGTCATCTAAGAAACAGACGCACGTCTTGTAGAGAAGTCCCGCCAACACGTGATGCATGAATGCTTGAAAAACGTGGGAGCCATTTTGCAATCCAAAAGGCATAACTCTATATTCGTAGGTCCCCAGTGGCGTGAACATGGCTGTTTTCCACTCGTCTCCCTCCCGCATGCGAATGAGGTTGTACGCACCTCGCAGATCCAATTTGGTGAACACTCTGCCCTTCCGCACCTTTGCGAGGAGGTCGTCAATTCGGGGCATGGGGAAGTCCGACGGCTTAGTCACACTGTTCAAGGTCCTGTAATCCACTACGAGCCTCTTTTGGGGCGTATCCCGCTTCTTAACGAAGAACACCGGGCTGCCTCCCACCGCCTTGGACTCTCGGATGAAACCGCGCTCCAAATTATGATCTATGAACTCCTTGAGTTCTTGCAGCTCGTCCTCTGACATGGAATACAGTTTCCCCTTAGGCAGCGCCGCCCCTGGCAGCAGGTCAATCTTGCAGTCATATGGCCTGTGAGGGGGTAGCCTGTCTGCCTCCTTCTCGCAGAAAACTTCCAAAAATTCTGCGTACTTGTGGGGAATCGCTTGCAGCGTGCCTAGCAGTAGCTGTGACTCCTCTTCCTCTCCTTCCTGCCTGGGCACGATGCAGTGTTCAGCACAAAAGGAAGAGCCGAAGGTCAGCTGCCTCTGGTACCAAGCCAGCGTTGGGCTGTGTTTGTCCAGCCAACTCATGCCCAACACAATGGGCGTGTCCGACAATTGAGTGACGTTGAAGCTGATGACTTCTTGGTGATTCCCAAGTCGCATCACCATCGGTGGCGTCTGCTGCACCACTTGCCCTCCTAGCAGCTCCCTGCCATCCACCGTGACCACCTGCAGGGGCAGTGTGGCCGGCAGCAACTGTATAGCATGCTGGTTGACAAAGTCCTGCCCCATAAAGTCCGCATTGCTGCCTGAGTCAATGGTGATTGGCACGTCCATGGTGATGCCATTGGGCAGCTGGAGCGACGCGGTGAGCCTCACCACTGGTTTGGGCGGGAGGGGGTTCACGGGCTGTAAAATCTCTGGGGACTGCATCATTAATACGTCTGGCTGGGCCCCAGTGCCTCTTCCTCCAGCCAGACAGCGTCGTTTCCCTGCTGTGGTTCTCCTTGCTGCGTTGTTGCAGTCGCCATTGCTGAGGCTGCAGTGAGCTTGTGGAGCCTCTGGGGACACTCTTTCGCCATATGCCCTGGCTCCTCACAGACGTAACACTTCCTGTTCCCTCTAGGAGGCTTCGCTTTCACTGCTGCTGGTGCTAGGGCTCTGGTTGCTGACTGAGCCCTGGCACCTCCAACCTCCATCGGTTCAGCTCCTCCCCCTGGCGGAGGCGTGGATTGCGTACGTGCTGCTTCTCTGGGAAAGAAGGAGGAGCCCCTGGCTGGTTCGCGCCCTCCACGCCCTTCGTCCCTGCTCCACGGACGTCCTTCCAGCCGTACCCCCACTGCCAGCGCCCTCTGCACGACCTCCTGGGTGGTCCGGGGTCTCTCCCCCCTCGCAATCTCATCTTTTACAGAGCTGTTTAGTCCCTCCCAGAAAAGGTCTCTTACAGGGGTCGCATCTCTGTCCCATTCTAGGGCACTGGCCAAGGCGAAAAAGCGGGCATGGTACTGCCGTACGCTGGCCCTTCCCTGCTTCAGTCCATGAATCTGTTGCCGAGCAAGATCCACGTCAATGCTTGATAAAAAACACGCATCCATCGCTTTAATAAAGGCATTCGCATTTTGGAGCGCCGGATCGTTATCCCTCCATAAATTGCGCAGCCATGCTCTGGCATCCCCATGCAAATAAGACATGATGAACCCCACTTTCTCTTGCTCATCTCTAAAATCTTTACTCAGCAGTTGCAGTGCACACAGTACGTCTGCTTTAAAATTGGGATACTGTTGCAGGTTCCCATCGAAGTGAGAGACCAGACCGCCTGTGCGTCTCCCCAACCCAATCCCCTCTGGTTTGGGTGTCTGTTGCCCTTGCTTCGTAAGCACTTCCAACCTGACCTGGAGATCCCTGTAGGCGGCAGCTGCGTCCTCCTCTCTCTTCCTGGATGCGAGAGCCTCGGCATTCAGCTGTGACACTGCTTCTCTGAGTTCCGCTATCTGCTGTTCAGCCGTCATGTCGGCTGCCGTTCGTGAGCTCACTCGTAGGCACCTGCTTCTCTCCTCTCCTCGAGGCTGTAGATGCCCACAATACGTGAGACGGAGCTTACTGTCAGGGTTGCTTCAAGATCCTAGCTCACAGAGGATCACGCTAGCCAACGGTCATTAAGTAAAAGTCTTTATTGAGTTACAGTTTCCATTCTCAAGCTGCTGCGTGCAACCCTACGTCTAGTAGCTAGATCGGCGAAGCTCCGTCTGAATCTCCGCCCCTCGTACACCAACTTAATATCCTAGCCCTGCTCCACCTTTTCCGCCTGACTGTTCTTCTCTGGGTCCCTCTGCCCCCCTGGGTCTCTTCCTTCCGGGATTCTTCGGACGCTGACCCCCCGGACTCTCCTGTCTCCTTGCGCCGGGCTTTAGGACCCGGCTCTCTTTCCGGGCTGCCTACTGCGCCTCCTTCCTGTGCATTTGAACTTGGCGCGCGCGCCCAACCTTCCACCTTCCGTCTAACCGTTTCTTCGCTCCCAGATGGAGGTGTGGCCACCCCTGACTCGTGCCCTCCCTCCTGCTGTGAGTTGCCAGCGCTTGCCCCCTGGCTCCTTTCCTCTTCCCTGTTCTCTGGCGGTGACGCTGGACCCGATCTCCACCTGCTCTCCTCTGATTCCCCTCTGGCTCTATCTCCCTGGGGTGCCCCCCTAAACTCCCCCCTTGCCTTGGCCACTGGTGCTCCTTTCTGTGAATCCTCCGACTCACTGGAGAGACTCGGAGATCTCGGGTCGTCGTCATCGCTCATCCTTTCTTCTGCCTCCTCCCCTTCGCTCTCTGTTTCCTTCCTTGCCCTTGCCTCTGCTCCTGAACCCCTGACAACTCTCAATGCAGTTTTCCATCTCCGAAGGCTCGTTGCTCTACAGCGCCTTCTGGTGTCACATTTAAATAACGCATTTTTATGTTGTAAACGAGTGTAGATCAGTCCCAAGTCTCCTTAGTGTGTCTTTGGAATGTGCTCCCAGACACTCCAAGTGTCCCTATTTTCCAGGGACAGTCCCGGATTTACAGAAGCCGTCCCGGTTTCTGATCTGATCCTGGAATGTCCCGCTTTACCTTAAAGGTAAAGGTAAAGGTACCCCTGCCCGTACGGGCCAGTCTTGACAGACTCTGGGGTTGTGCGCCCATCTCACTCAAGAGGCCGGGGGCCAGCGCTGTCTGAAGACACTTCCGGGTCACGTGGCCAGCGTGACAAAGCTGCATCTGGCGGGCCAGCGCAGCACACGGAACGCCGTTTACCTTCCCGCTGGTAAGCGGTCCCTATTTATCTACTTGCACCCGGGGGTGCTTTCGAACTGCTAGGTTGGCAGGCGCTGGGACCGAACGACGGGAGCGCACCCCGCCGCGGGGATTCGAACCGCCGACCTTTCGATCGGCAAGCCCTAGGCGCTGAGGCTTTAACCCACAGCGCCACCCGCGTCCCCCCCGCTTTACCTTAAGACGTCCCTATTTTCATCAGAGAAATGTTGGTGGGTATAAAGTTATGCAACTCCTGAGCCAAGGAGATAAGCAACTGTGCAACCTTTAGAAGACATTTGAAGGCAACTCAATATAGGGAAGGTTGGGTTTTTTTAAGTTGAATGTTGTATTATGTTCTTTTTATATATGTTGGAAGCTGCCCAGAGTGGCTGGGGCAACCCAGTCAGATGGGTGGGGTGATGATGATGATGATGACAACGATGATGATAGAATAGGATGTCCCTATTTTCATCGGCAAAGTATGGGAGGGTATGGTTTTGCTGTGTTCTTACTACTTTGCAGTGGTATGTTAGATGTTCAGAAAGGGCAACATCCCGAACCACCAGCATTCCTTAGAGGACCCCTCTGGGGGGAGAAGGGGAAACCAAATTCTCATGGTGCTCTGGTTGAGCTTTCAAGAAGCTATCCAGGAATTGGGCAATAACTGCTGGGAAGCGATATCTGATATATCAAATACCCAGTCAAGATACGGCTTGACTGCCCAGTATTTTTTTTGGTCTGTTTTGTTATCTTGGGTGGAATTTGAAGATATGGAGAGGGACCAACTCTCAGTGCCCACAGGCAAACTGGAAAATGTGCTGCATATGATCCTGTCTTTCTCCGGCAGTCATCTTAACGTGGTCTAGCAGCTCATCATTATTTTGCAGCTTTCGGAATTTCTTCTCTCACATAAAGAATTGAAGCCTATTTTTAGTTGGAGTTTCGGCATAAAAAGTTGCAAATTCCACACATACACCTCGCCAACAACGCTAATCTGATGGTAAGGCATAGGAAGACATATATCTCTCACGTAAGGTACTATGTGAATATATACCTATTTATCTTTGTCACTCACCATAGAAATACCTCAACATGAGCCTTAGCGAGCTAACCAATCACCTTTTTGATACGCACAAACACACACACACCCTCCAGCCTCCATAGCAACACAACTGACAGCATGGCAACAGCAAAGGCCAAACAATAGGGGGCGTGGGGTGGGGATAATTCTTGCACAATATAATAATAATAATAATACCACTAGTCATGGTTCCATAATGTAGCATAAATAATATTTTTAATTGAACCATGATTAACATTAAATGTGCACTTTGCAATGGTGTTGGGTGTTCAGAAGAATTATTTTCTCTTGCAAGTACATAACAAAGACTGCATGGAGAGAAACAACATGACAACCTCAGTCCATTTTGTACTTCTCTAGTCCTCCTCTGCACGTTTTTTTTATATATATAAAAAATCTAAATAGGTGTAACTAAAATCAAAGGGCCAGGATACAGCTTAAGTTTTTAAACTCAAAGGTATGAGGCTTTTGAACAACACCACATGTGATATATAATTAATAATAATAATAATAATAATAATAATAATAAATTATTATTTATACCCCGCCCATCTGGCTGGGTTTCCCCAGCCACTCTGGGTGGGTTCCAACAGAATATTAAAATACACTAGTCTATTAAACATTAAAAGCTTCCCTAAACAGGGCCGCCTTCAGATGTCTTCTAAAAGTCTGGTAGTTTTTTTCTTTTTCATCTGGTGGGAGGGCGTTCCACAGGGTGGGTGCCACTACCAAGAAGGCCCTCTGCCTTGTTCCCTGTAACTTGGCTTCTCGCAGCAAGGGAACCGCCAGAAGACCCTCAGAGGTGGACCTCAGTGTCCAGGCTGAACAATGGGGGTGGAGATGCTCCTTCAGGTATACTGGGCCGAGGCCGTTTAGGGCTTTAAAGGTCAGCACCAACACTTTGAATTGTGCTCGGAAACATACTGGGAGCCAGTGTAGGGCTTTCAAGACCGGTGTTATACGGTCCCGGCGGCTGCTCCCAGTCATCAGTCTAGCTGCCGCATTCTGGATTAGTTGTAGTTTCCGGGTCACCTTCAAAGGTAGCCCCACATAGAGCGCATTGCAGTAGTCCAAGCGAGAGATAACTAGATATTAATAATTCCCATGTAAAATGGTCTCAGAGGCTGCATAAACACCATACATTCAAAACACATTCCCTCCCCCCCAAAAAAAAGATTCATGGGAACTGTAGCTTACCCCTCACAGAGCTACAATTCCCAACACCCTTAACAAACTGCAACCCTATAGTATGAGTAAACATGCATAGGGTGGAACTGCAAACCCACATTTTCTAGTGCTAGCTTCCTATATAACAAACATTTTCACCACATGCAAGCACTCACACATTTATATGATGCTCAGCTCATCTGGCTTCTCTCAGATAGTAATCATGGAGGTTAGTGGGATCATACCATTTCAGATTGCAAAGGAAAGGACTCTGCTTTTTGGTTCTTTATTGACACCTCAGAAACTTTTCCAGAGCTGGTGCCATTAGGAAAAAGATGCGCTCTTCACACAGTCTTGTTTTTAAAACCCTCAGTAGGTCAAATTCAGAAATTAGATAGAATAACACAAGGGAAGTCTGCATGGGAATGCAGAGTATCTCGCATTTACATACTTCACTGTTTTGTGATTGGAAAGGGGTTCAGGTACTGGCTGGTGCTGACAAGAGTTACTTGTCATCTAAATTCTCCAGAGGGCACCAGCTTGGGAAAGGCTGGACCAAAGTTTATTTTTCTTTCCACTGAAATTTTCAGCCTCCTCGGTTTGACTCCGGGGGAAGCAAAATTGGCCGAGTATTATGCTTCCTTCGTGGGCTCTGACCACAGCGTACATTCCCAGATCGTTTTGTGTCCAGGGGGATTTCTAATCTGCTAAATATGCAGCCCTGTCTTTAAAAATTATTTTAAAACATGCAGAACGTTATTGGCCCGGTTGGTGGTCTGCACTGATTGCAGCAGAAACGCTGCTGTTCTTTCACATGACAAAATGTAATGGCTTCTTCTTCTTTACCCCCCCGTCATTGGTTGTGGCAGAAATACTGCAGAACTATTACAAGGGCGGAATTACTGATTGTGTGGGTTGTGGTGAGTGAAGTTGCTTGCAGGAGGTGCCAATTTGTGATCCGTTTGTTGCAGTTTAATTCTCAGGCTCGCTTTTAAATCTTATTCTCAGATGCCAAGATATAAGTGACACAGAAAATGCTGAAACGGCTCAGTCGGGTCACACACACACACACACACACACACACACACACACACACACAGAGAGAGAGAGCTGACCCCCTTACTAAAGATAAAAGCAAGGGAACTGGCTTCCACTGGAGGTCCAAATTCAGGAACTGGTTTGTGATGGCGGAGGGGGAATGATGCATTTCCCCTCTCTTCCACCAGGAAACGGATCAGTTTCGTGGAAGGGGTGAGGCAATATGTCAGAGATAGGTTGCCTCCTTCCTGACCCTGAAACCGGTTCTAAGGGCGAGGAGGCAACACCAGAGAGATGGTTCTTTCCATGGGCACAACAAGGATTGGGAGCCCTTGGCTCTCCAGATGTTGCTGAACCCCTCTCATTCCTGACCCCTGGTCATAACCTCCTGCTGTACAGCAACTTATTCAAGACTAGCCATCTTCCTTGCCTGTGCTCAGGGCTTCAGTTTGGTTCCTCTTTTTTTCAGCCTCTTCCTTTCTAGACCCCACCCCAATCCCCTAGCTCCTGGCCTTCCTTTAGGGTCGCCAACCGTCCCCAGAAACACGTGGTCATCCTTTGGGGGGGGGGAGAAAAGCGTCCCCTGTCCTCTTTGGACTTCAAACAGGATGCCCCTTTTCACGCATATGAACTCATCTTCCTCCTCAAAAATGTCCGGGCAGAGGGTGGGTCTGGTGGGAGGAGGAGAGTGAGAGCCTGAGTGCGAATTTGTACAGGCACAGGATAGGTCCATGAATAGGAGAGATGAAAATGAGAGTGACAGTTATCACAGGACTGTCAGGTGTAGGCCGGCAGCTGACTTGATAACAGCACACAATATGGAATTAACTGGTAGATTTATTGCAAGCAGCAATTAGTCTCCGACTGCTCTATCAGAGCGTCCATTCATCACAGTCAAGTTGACCCTTCTGAAGAGTTCTTCCGGTTTCTGCAGAATATCCTGAACTTCCTTATGTTTTAGGACTTGTTTTCTTTCTAGGACTTTCCCTATTCGCCTAGTTTTGGGACAAATGGTGTTAGTTGCCTCCTCTTCCTGTGAGGAACTGCTCCCTCTTCTTTGTGCCGGACATGACTGTGCTTCTTGCAAGAGCTGGCTGCTCTCCAGCCCGCTATGCTGAAGCAGATAAGCTGCATTCCTGCCAGCTCCCCAAAGAGGAGGGATTGACAATTCCCTTGTTTCAACTGTCCGAGAAGTATGCAAGCCTCTCTGCTCTCTCTGCGTCTGCCTGCTTTCTATTTCAGGCAGTATGTCTTGGCTTTGGGCTGGCGTGTTCACAACAAGGACACACACAGAGGAAGGGGTGGTGTTGTGAGGAGAAGTTTGAGAGAGAGAATTTTTGTGGGCAGAGGGCGGGTTGTGGAAAGTAAGGGGAGTTGCAGTGCACGGGCCTGCCGCGGTGGAGCCTTGGGTTTTGCGCAGGCAAGGGGGTGCGGCGGGTGGATCGGAAAGCGAGAGAAGGTTTGCAGGGCCCTGGTCCAGTGTGGAAGAGAGCGAGGTTTTGTGTTGGCAGAGGGGCCAGGGGCAAGTCAGAATTGGTGTGATGGCCTGGGATTCGGACTCGGATGCTGAACCCGAGGGATCTCAGCCTGCACAGGATTCCCCACTTCCAGAGCCGGGGCTGGGGCATGAGCCTGAAGGGTCCTCACCTGTGCTGGATCCTCAGGTTCAGGCATCAGCTGAGCCTGCTCTGGCTCCTGAGGTGATGGAAGACCCATTGCCTGCAGGTGCTCCACTCTCAGCCCCGTCAGAGGAAGCTGAGGTTGCCTCTGGGACTGGTAACCTGAGCTGCAGGGCATGAGCCTGAAGGGTCCCCACCTGTGCTGGATCCTCAGGTGCAGGCATCAGCTGAGTCTGCTCTGGCTCCTGAGGGGGTGGAGGACCCATTGTCTGCAGGTGCTCCACTCTCAGCCCCGTCAGGGGAAGCTGAGGTTGCCTCTGGGTCCGGTATCCCTCCAGCCTCTCCTGAGCTGCAGAGGCTCAGGGCAGAGAGGCGGAGGGAACTAAGTTCCCACAGGAGGAGTGCTCGCCTCCAGGCCAGGAGAGGCGAGTCAGCAGAGAATTGGGGCCGCCCTATGCCTCCTCCTCCTCCTCCTCCTTCCGCCACTGCAAGGGGAACGTGGAGAGAAGCAGCCAGGCTTTGGGAAGGAGGCAGAAGGGCTCCAGCATCCTGTCAGAGCCCTGGCGCCTCCTTCCCAAAGCCTGGGAAGCTTCTGCCTGGCTTAGGGGGATGCGATGCTCACATGCAGGACGTCAAGACATTGCAACATCATGCGCGCAATGTAGGCCCTCCCCCAACCAACCTCGCACTGTTCCCCTACAAAAATAATCACTGCATGCCACTGTAAAACAGTGCCAGATTCATTCATCAAACCATTTCTGCAAGCAAAATGTTTTGTTGCTTTTACTCATTTTATATCTATAAGGTAAAGGGATCCCTGACCATTAGATCCACTCACGGACGACTCTGGGGTTGCGGCGCTCATCTCGCTTTACTGGCCGAGGAAGCCAGCGTACAGCTTCCGGGTCATGTGGCCAGCATGACTAATCCGCTTCTGGTGAACCAGAGCAGTGCACGGAAATGCCGTTTACCTTCCCTACCTATTTATCTACTTGCACTTTGACGTGCTTTCGAACTGCTGGCTTCATAAGAATTTGCATTGGGAGTCAGGACTGAGTGCCTTGTACTTCCAACAATCTTATTCATTTGTCTCTCCTCTGTCTAGGGATCCTCCTTTTACCTCCCCTTGTTTGTCTTCTGTCTTTATTGTTTGATAATTTAATAAACATTATTAATAAAATAAAAGCTATATATTGCCGTGGTGCTTCTTATTGCAGCGTTATCTCCTAGTAGTTAGAGTCTGCAATTCTGAGGTGCTTCTGCAACCAACACAAGATATCCAGATTTTGACACTACATAAAACCCATAAATGCTTTACTTCAGAAAGCCATAGCTTTGCTGTCTCTGTCGTCGCCACTTCATCTGCCATCTGCTAGGAAGCCGAGGCACTTAGTCTTATGTAGACTGGGTGTCTCAGAGGATATGAAAGGGCACAATGACAACGCAGAATTAGGGAGAGCAAACAGATTTTGATCAAAGTAATGAGTCAGAATTTGGCTTCTCTTGGCAAACTCGATTTTGACACTTTGCAAGGAGGTCACTGGAATGCCGTAGCTCGTGGAAAACAGTTCAAAGCTGCTCTTGCAATTAGTCTGCCTGACTGAATTCAAATGCTGACGTGTGGGTTTTTAAAAAAAACCATGAAACCGATATTTGAAAAGTTTTGTGCTAGCTGTACATCTCCCAACACTGAAGGATGTGTGTTTGCTTGTCTGTGTATCCGTAAGTGTGCAGTATGATGTGATCTCCTTTGCCACGAGGCCTCATGTGCAAATGGTGTATTTTATTTTGCAATCAATTTATAGACATATAAAGAAAATACTTTGGGGTGTGGGGAGGAGGAAAGCAAACTCGGGCATCCGTATATAGCACTGTCAGCAACTGGCAGTGTATGGCTTGCATATGACAACTGAATTTATTAGGGGGAAAGAGTCGGGCTAGAGTGAAGGCAGTCTTGTTAAAAAATTAATGGGTTTATGAGCGCGCCCCCCAGCTTTTTAAAACATTAAATCCTATTTTTATTTGGATTACCTCCATTTTATCGATTATACCAATATAGCCATATAAATAATATCTTGCCAGATGCCCACTTGATTCACAAGTGAAAATATAATTCTTTTTAAGTACATAGCAGGCTGGATCTTGTTGGATGAACAATTTAGGCTGTGGTTTGGGGGCTGATTTTTTTAAAAAAATTTTTTTTTTTGCTTTTTTGGTCCACATTTGTGAATTGTGCAATTAGAGGTAAAAAAATAAATAAATCACAGTAATTATCTGTATTCAGTGAAACTTAATAGAGCTTTCCCAGCTCAGATGGGTTAGCATGAAATTTAATTTACCCTAATCTGTCAGAGACCAGGGAAGCGTGAAATATATTGTACAGGGGAATTACCTGTTTTGCAAGATTCTAGGTCAGGAGACATTTTCTGTTCGCTGTTTTTTAAAAAAAGGGGGGGGGATATGCTTATAACAAAACCTCCTCTAAACTCAGGCTTATTATATTTTCATGTATTAAACAATATCCCTTTTTGCTGCAAAAGGGAGACATAATAACATCTCATCCACACTTACCTCATAAGAAAGCATTTACGTAAATTTTAATACAGCGTCACCAAAGAAAGCCGAACAATGTATTAAAGTTGTCATATTCTTAGCTGAAAAATACTGACGAATGTTCTGCCAGCTTACATAAAGTATAGCCTTCAAGTGCAAGGTACTAATCATACAAAGATCACCTATAGAATCTGTTACTCTACCGATTTTAGTTTCTCTAGATCATATTGTCTTGTATTGCACCCCTTTTTTATGGTGGTCTATGACCATAATAAAGATTTGTGGTTGTTGTTTTTGCACCCCTTCCCTCCCCATTTTTAAAGTGTGCAGCCTGCTTCTTAAAAGAAGGTCGCATTGGCTCACAACTGTCACAAAACATAATCCCGCTAAAAATGTTACAATATGAAAAGTTAAAAACCAGTAAAACAAGATCACTGCAGATTAATGCGATAAAGCTGTCCTGCAGCCACTTACCCTGCTCTATTCACAGGGACTTATTTCTGAGTAAACATGCATAGGATCACGGTGAAAAACAGTCTATTGTCCTGCCCATGCCCCTGAACCTTTAGCAGCAAAAATCCAATTTGTAACCACTTATTGTCTCTCCATACATGGACGGTGGGAATTACGTTCCCTGCTTGAGGGTTCCCCCTCTTGATTTCACCGCGGGAGGTCTGTGCTCAGAGTTCCCAAAGAACTGCGTGGCGTTCGTGTGATATCAGATCAGCAAGATGAGAATGGACAGAGTGCTATTAAGCATCAAAATCAATTTCGGCAAAGCGGCTCAGACAAGAATTAGGGCGACAACTGCAGGCATGCCCAAATTCTAGTGATAATGATGCCTAACGACGCAGGTACTGTGGGATCTTGAGTAAAGATTTAGGCCACGTCCCCAAGAATGCAGGTGAAATGCAAATAGTGCGTAGAATGCAGAATGGAAAGGCGGTAATGTTGAGGACTTCCATTTCAGTGGGACTAGAAAATCAACATGTCTGAGGGATCGACAGAACATTGAAAGGACAGACATGAAATCTCAGTATTTTCGCCTTGTTTCCCAACAGACATCTGCAACATCCGGGACTGATGTATGCTACAGCTGGAAGATTCCGTTTGCATACCCTCCAACATTTATCCGATGAAAATAGGGACGTCCTATTTCATAATAATAATAGTAATTTTATTATATATACCCTTCCCATCTGACTGAATTGCCCCAGCCACTCTGGGCTGCTTCCAACATATATAAAAACATAATAAAACATTTAAAAAACCTTGCCTATACAGGGCTGCTTCCAGATGTCTTCTAAGCTCCTTATCTCCTTGGTCACATAACTCCATACCCTCCAGCTTTTCTCCAGGGAAAATAGGGATGTCCTAAGGAAAAGCAGGACATTCTAGGATCAGATCAGAAGCTTCTGTAAATCTGGGACTCTCCCTGGAAAATAGGGACACTTGGTGGGTTAGGCTAGGTTCTAATCTGGTTTACTTGTATCTTGGAGGTGAAGAACAGCTTCTGGCTGCTCTAAGTTAGGAGTTATTCACTGTGTTCAGAAAGGAAGCCTTTAAAATGATCCCATAATGCTCTGATGGGCAGCATGCTGAATGCAGGTAGATAGGTTTTGTGTAGAGAGACTTGTAAAACACAGTATCATTTCTTGGTCAATGCAATATTCATGAACATGCCACGAAAGGGTATGCCTTCCTCTTTCCTGCCGCCGTCTCCCCCTCCCTCACCCCCCCCCCCGCCCAAACGCTACAGTGAACAGAAGAGGGAGGTGGGGGAGAGAATCAAATCTCATATCTTAAAGCTTTGACAGCTTTGTAACGATGATCCGGGATATCAGAATTTAGAAGAGCTTCCCTATTCTGATGCACAAGAGATGGTTTGGGGAAGAACAAAAATCAATATCCATTCCTATTAGAGCCACAGCCGCCAAGCTCGTGCAAAACTGCAAAGGGCTTTTAACCATCTCTTGCCAATAGCTGTGGCTGATGTGGAGACCGCAGCGAAGAAAAGATGCTGCAGTGATTTTTAGAGAGGAATGCGCCTTTGACAAACACTTGGATAATATCCGTGGCCTGTGTGCCTTCTGGCATCATATGGGGTATCTCCTTGGTGATTTGATGACACAGCAAGTGATGTCTTAATGCAGGGAAAGTGAACTGCATGACACAACTTCGTGCCTACCTGGGCACGGTCGTATCAGCCCCTTTCAGCGCTGTTGATGTCGCACCCCCCACCAGCCATATTCTCAAAGGGCTCACAACTGAATGCCCTGTTTAGAAGAGGTTTATCTGATTTTTAAAAAGCATGCATTGGGCGCTGCAACAAAACGTTGCAGTGTATCCTCACCCCTCAAGGAAGCACTTGCGTTCAAGGTTCCAGCCCGCCATCAATCTATCAATCAATTAATTTCAGTACAGTGGTACCTCTGGTTAAGAACTTAATTCGTTCCAGAGGTCCGTTCTTAACCTGAGGTTCCTCTTTAGCTAATGGGGCCTCCCAATGCCGCGCGATTTCTGTTCTCATCCTGAAGCAAAGTTCTTAACCCGAGGTATTATTTCTGGGTTAGCGGAGTCTGTAACCTGAAGCATCTGTAACCCGAGGTACCACTGTATTTATAAACTGCTCTACATTTAGAGAACACCTGAGCGGTTTACAGAAACAGAAAAGAAAGCATAATGTAAATCACAAAATGGTATGAAAGCGTAAAAACCAACAGGTCTTGAAAACTTGAAAATAGAAATAACATAAACTGAATTGAGAAGGCTGGGGAGAAAGAGTATGTTTTCAACAAAGGGCCACAAACATAACAATTTTGGGTCTCACTTCACTTCCAAAAGAAGTGAAATGGGAGTGCTAGAATCATGCCATGCTTTACTGCTTTGGTATGAGGTACCAGCAATAGATCTTCATTCACAGACCAGGACGGGATGTCAGGTGAGAGGCAACTTCTCAGATACCCTGAGTCCAGAACTGTATAGGGCTTGATGCACCTGCAGTAAAGCTTTGAATCTACCTCAATATCAAATTGCAATGCTTTCAGCACAGGTGTGCTGGTCCCAAGGGTTAACCGTGCAGCGAGGTCCGGTCCAGTCCAAGGTTGACTGTCCATCAAGCTGTAGCTGGGTCCAAGGCAGGGAGTTGGGTGAGGTCAGGAACTCTGGCAGAAGAGCAGGACAGGGTGCAGGCAGGAACAGGCTACCAACAATGTTGCTCCCGCAACCTGGGACTGGGGCTGGCTGGCTTTTATCTGCCCCAAGGCATAGGGCGGCCCTGGTCCACAGGTGACTCGCTTTTCCTGGCCTGGAGGCGAGCACTCCTCCTGCAGGAACTTAGTTCCCTCTGCCTCTCTGCCCTGAGCCTCTGCAGCTCAGGAGAGGCTGGAGGGGTACCGGACCCAGAGGCAACCTCAGCTTCCCCTGACGGGGCTGAGAGTGGAGCACCTGCAGGCAATGGACCCTCCACCCCCTCAGGAGCCAGAGCAGACTCAGCTGATGCCTGCACCTGAGGATCCAGCATAGGTGAGGACCCTTCAGGCTCATGCCCCAGCCCCGGCTCAGCTGGTTCTGGAGGCAGGGACTCCTGTGCAGGCTGGGATACCTCAGGTTCAGCCTCCGAGTCCGAATCCCAGGCCATCACAACAGGTGTGCTATGTTGTCAATAGGTATGCCTCAGCTTCCCTCCAACCAGGACATTCTACACCCCCCCTCACCAACTACCACCATAGCATGTTCCATTTTTCTTTTCCGAGTGCCACTCTACATTGGGGTGGCGAATCTTTTTTGGGCTGAGGGCTGCACTCACAGACCCTGCACACAACCACACACATTTCTTCTGCAGAGAGGTGTGCTTAATTTTTAGTAACTCCATTTAGGTTTCACCTCCCCTGTTCTGTACAGACTGACACCCTTGTCTTTTCTGTGCAAAAGACAAAAAGAACTCAGTCAAAAGAACTCTCCGCAGAAGAATGCAAATACCATCAGCAGCAGCATTAACAGCCATTTGAAGTCATCCTACCTTACAGCTACGTCTGTCAGAAACATGGCTCAGCTGGTTGGAGCGTGGTGTTGATAACGCCAAGGTTGCAGGTTCAATTCCCATAAGGGACATTTGCATATTCCTGTTTTGCAGGAGATTAGACTAGATGACCCTCGACGTCCCTTCCAACTCTACGATTCTGTGATCCTATGCCCCAGAAGTATGTGTCTGCTTTGGATTTGCTCTGAGCTATGGCTATGGTAAGGGACGCTGGTGGCGCTGTGGGTTAAGCCACAGAGCCTAGGACTTGCCAATCAGAAGGTCGGCGGTTCGAATCCCACAACGGGGTGAGCTCCCGTTGCTCGGTCCCTGCTCCTGCCCACCTAGCAGTTCAAAGTACAAGTAGGTAAATAGGTACCGCTCCAGCAGGAAGGTAAACAGCGTTTCCGTGCGCTGCTCTGGTTTGCCAGAAGCGGCTTAGTCATGCTGGCCACATGACCCAGAAGTTGTATGCCAGCTCCCTCGGCCAATAAAGCGAGATGAGCGCCGCAACCCCAGAGTCGGTCACGACTGGACCTAATGGTCAGGGATCCCTTTACCTTACTTTTTATGGCTATGTTGCTATTGCAAAGATATCAGAGAAAACTACAGGGGTTTAAACTAAATAGTTCACCTTCTCAGAACCATAGTGGTTTAAGCGAAACCTCCTCCTATGGCAACAGTCTTTGCATTGTCTATAATGTAAGTAGTTCCCCAGGATTCCAGATGGGGGTCTCTCCCAGTCCTATTTGGAGATGGCACGGACTGAACCGGGTACCCTCTGCCTTCAAAGCGGTAGCTCTACCACTGAGCAAATGCCCTTCTGCCTGTAATAACCAACCATCTTACAAATTTATATTCTTTTTCCTTTTTTTAAAAAAAAAAAGAAATTAATTTTAGAACCACGATTATTTACATGTATCGAATAAACACCAATAAACAAACAAAACTCCAAAGAAAAGGCCCATGAACTACAACAACATGCCACTTAAAGTAACACGATATTCCTTCTTGTTATGAGTCTAATACAGAAAACATTCCCTATTATCGTATCCAGCAGACAGAGATTTAAGGCATCATAAGCAACATCAACAGGAAATAACTCCCCAGACACTTGAGTCATGAATTATTTCCCCCCCAAATTGCAGTGTATTGAGCTGCAGGTGTTTTTGACGTACTAAGCCTCATACTAATATTTTTCATGCTAAAATGAAAAATAAAGCTATGCTCTTCTGCAAAAAAAAAAGGGCATCCTGTCTTACCTGTCCTTGATGGCATGGATTTGATGCATCAGGTTCTCTGCAATGACAATTTCCTCAAAGTTTACCATATCCGGGATCCAAAGTAATAGTCCTATAGTTTTACACATTTATCGGTTTGTTTGCTTTTAAATTTAACCGCCTAGCCAAACTATTTTAAGTAGTGATCTGACTTCTCCCACAAAGCGCAACATTGAATCATCAGACTTAGGTCACCCAAACGCAATATGTTTGACGCGCATTTAAAGCACATGGTTTCTCCCAAATAATACTGGGAAATGTAGTTTAAGGGTGCTGGGAATTGTAGCTGTGTGAGAGGTAAACTCCAGTTCTCAGGATTCTTTGGGGGAAAGTCATGTGCTTCAAATGTATAGTGGAATGTGACAGAGATAACCTATATTGCATAGAGAAGCTCCATTATACTGTACCTTTATCAAGCTACCAGTGATTGTGTGATGCTTGTGGTAAGGGGGTGTTGGCTTTAGGTCTCACACAAAAAATAATCTGTGCATAACTTAAGACAGACATAGCAATAAATGCAGCTGTGACGGTAGTGGCAGAAAGAGTTCTCCCCTCCACCCCTCTCAACACTGCTGTGGCAGCATCCAGAGTTTGATAAAACTGGCAGATCCAACTTGTTGCAATTCCATTATAAAGGATCTCTACCAAATATAAGCTGAATGGTGTGGGTTCAGACCACTGAAGGTTGGGACTACAAATGTGGAGTGGATTCTGTGATGGCTGCACAGAATCCACTCCCTGTCTCCTCCACGTTTGCCAGTTCATGGTGCAACCTTCACCCAAGAACCATCCATTTCAGAAAAGTCAATGCAAGATTCAAGCATGAGGGAGTGAAGGGAAGTGCTGATGTCAACCTCGTTCATCCTTGTCTATGCTTCCTCACTCCAAAATGACTAAGTGGAACCGGTGATGGCAGCTCACCTCAATTTGCCTGACTCCAAGGTTCACAGGGCCCCCCTTTGGGAATATTTGTGACTGACTCTGCATGTAAACAGGCATTCATGCTAAGGAGATGAACCATTCTGTCCCTTGGTTATTAATTTTATAAAATAATAATAATAAATAAATAAAAATTAAAGCACCCAGCAGAAACATTGTAAGTAGTACTGCGACTCCTCCCACAAAAGTCAATGTTAAAACATTTTCCAAATGTGAAAAGATGCGGTCAGATTGCCAAAGGCAAATACCTCCCTCGATTTCATTTCATTTTCTTACCTCCCTCGATTTCATTTCACTTTGCCGATTCCCTTGCAGAACGGAATGGGGAGAAGCTATGTCCCGAGTGCCAATTCTCTCTGTTTCTCACCATTAGGTTAATAATTACACTCCACCCTCATTATTATTCTATTGCCAGACTCCAAGGATTTTGATTCCAAGCACTAAAATGCCAGTTATTGGTGGTTTTTTTGTTTTAAAAAAACAACAACAACCCACCACAATCCTAAGGTAAATGAGATGCTGCTTCTCAGCAAGCTCTGCAGGAATACTGCTCTTAATGAACGAGCGATCAAGAAGTTTAAATGCGGCGGAGCATCTAAAGCAGAGGAACATTATCGCAGAACGAGACAGAAATAGACTTTGCACCAGATGTCATTAGAAACAGGCAGCACTTCGTTCTGATGCTATCTAGGAGGCCTCCTTCTGCTCAGACATGGCTCCCCTTTTAAGAACTTAGACAATGTCATGCTCTTTCTCTCCACCACTGCACCTTCCCTACCGTCCTCATAAGAAGAAGTAACAGCTGGAGAGATCCATTCTAGTTTGATAAAGAGGTTTTTCCACGCAGTGCATAGTTAGACTGTGGAACTTATGCCCACAAGAGGCAATGGCGGCCACCAAAATGGATGGATTTAAAAGAGGGTTGAACAAGTTCATGGAGGAGAAGAGAGGAGAGAGACTGTGGCCCATTTTGGAAGCTCCACTGTTGACTTTGGTCACATCTGGTTCCGGAGGGTTTTGCCACTATGACTGTAGCGGAGAGAATCATTGTTGGTATGCTCCATGCCACTAGGACAGTATGTGCAGCATAACCCCCCCCCCCCATTTCTCTGATGAAAATGGGGACGTCCCATTCCATAAATGATAATTTTACTATTTATACCCCATACATCTTACTGGGTTGCCCCAGCCACTCTGGGCAGCTTCCAACATATATAAAAATAATAATAAAACATTAAACATTAAAAAAGAACTTCTCTATACAGGATTGCCTTCAGACGGCTCGGGGGTTGGATAACTCCACACCCCCCAACTTTTCACCAATGAAAATTGGAGAAATCCTACCGTACCCTCCAACATTTCTCCGATGAAAATAGGGATTTCCTAAGGAAAAGTGGGACATTCCTGAATCAAATCAGAAACCAGAACGGCTTCTCTAAATCAGGGACACCCCAGGGAAATAGGGACACTTGGAGGGTCTGTGCGCAGTCAGTGGCGTAGTTGGGGGTGGGGTCACAGTGGCACAAGATTGTTAGGGGGTGCACAGTTTCAACACCTGGTGCTGCCTCAATACAGCTGCACGCTTCTGCAGCTGGGCTCTGTTGAAAATGGCTTCTCCATGTGAGCCAGGAAGTGACTTCTCTCGACAATGGGATGTCTCTTCTTTTCTTACTTCTGCTCCTGCAACCTCCTGAGTGACGCAGACACTGTTAGGTGGTTCAATGCGCATGTATACTCCACCTGTTTCCCTCCCGTCCACCCACCCCGTCCGCATGGCCCCGGACACTGGCAACCCAAGCTACGCCACTGTGTGCAGTTAATGCACCATGTGTTCATGTTCTGACCAAAGTGCCCACTATATACAGAAATTAAATATAGATTTGAGGGGGTGTGACTTAACTTTGACCCATTATATATAACCTTGTTAGTGTATCTTAAGAGTGTACAAGCATCGAAACATCATTCTTAATAGCTTAACGACATTGTAGTGGCAGTTAATTGAATTAGAGAAGTCTAGGATCATTTAAATAATGACAGATAAGGGTCACCTTGAGTTATACTGTGGTATAAATGGGAAGACCAACAGCAAAGGGGGAAAAATCCCTTCATATCTTGGCAACACTCACCACCTCCACCCTATAACTCATTTATTTAGAATATTTGCATACCACACTTCATAATAAAAATGCCAGAGCGGTTCTCAATAAAAACACATAATGTACATAATGTACATAATAAAATATAATAAACATCAAAGCCAATGCAAATACAATAACATATTTTAAAATACCAAATGAGTGACACAATCCTATAAGAGTAGGGCAGCCAATGTGGCCCCCTTCAGATGTTGGACTAGAAGAAGAAGAAGAAGAGTTTGGATTTGATATCCCGCCTTTCACTCCCCTTCAGGAGTCTCAAAGCGGCTAACATTCTCCTTTCCCTTCCTCCCCCACAACAAACACTCTGTGAGGTGAGTGGGGCTGAGAGACTTCAAAGAAGTATGACTGGCTCAAGGTCACCCAGCAGCTGCATGTGGAGGAGCGGAGACGCGAACCCGGTTCACCAGATTACGAGACTACCACTCTTAACCACTACACCACACTGGCTCTCACTGGACTACAACTCCCATCATTCCTGACCCTTCATTGGCCATACTGGCTGGGGCTGATGGGAGCTTAGTCCAACAATAGCTAGCAGGCACCATGTTGGCTGCTTTTCTGGTACATCAGGGATGGATAAATCTGCAATGTTTGGTTTCTCTCAGTTTCTAATTTGTCCAAGTTCAGTTCTCCATATTTGTGCATCAGTTTGTGATTTTTTTAATAATAAAAAATCCTTGTGAAAGTTGACCAGTGTTTTAGTGCATTTTATACACATTTTTGCAAGTATGTTCCCCCAATACTATGCATTTTATATGTTATTTTTACTAATAGACGCATTTTTATGCAGACCTCTCTCTCCCCTCCCCATATGTCTTTCTGTGCGCATGATTTGGCTGGAGAACTCCACCACAAAAGTGATCCGTTCGAAGGGTAGCTGTGTTTTGGCTTTCATATTGTTTCAGAAATTAGAATTTGAGCTGAATCAAGCTTCTCCGCTCTGGACGAGATTCTTCTCAGGGTCCCTTCCAACGCTACAATTCTATGATCTATGAACATCTGCGGGGACATGGATTCATCATCCCTGCTAAACGCACTTATGTGGGAGTAAGTCCAGTTCTACTCAATGGGATATGTCTGAGTAGACATGTATATAGGGTTGTGGTGTCAAAATATGCCAAAAGTAGCTGAAAGTTATTTTTCGTAAGGTGTCTCCAGACTGTCACTATTGTGTGGAAGGCATCTGAGTGCATACCAAATGCCTTCCGCACAGTTAAAATGAACTTGCCTCTCTTTTTTTGTAATGGCTTTTTGCAGTTTGGGACGCGGGTGGCACTGTGGGTAAAACCTCAGCGCCTAGGACTTGCCGAACGCATGGTCGGCGGTTCGAATCCCCGCGGCGGGGTGCGCTCCCGTCGTTCGGTCCCAGCGCCTGCCAACCTAGCAGTTCGAAAGCACCCCTGGGTGCAAGTAGATAAATAGGGACCGCTTACCAGCGGGAAGGTAAACGGCGTTCCGTGTGCTGCGCTGGCTCGCCAGATGCAGCTTGTCACGCTGGCCACGTGACCCGGAAGTGTCTGCGGACAGCGCTGGCTCCCGGCCTATAGAGTGAGATGAGCGCACAACCCTAGAGTCTGGCAAGACTGGCCCGTACGGGCAGGGGTACCTTTACCTTTACCTTTTTTTGCAGTTTGGAAAGTGATGAGTTGGCGTTCCACCTGGCAGCTTCCTTGGGCATTGTATTTGTCAGGGTATGAGTTCTGAGCAGGATGTCGTCATCATGAGTGTGGTTATCATTGTGTTTTGATTGGTGCGTGGCTGGAGCACGAGACTCTTAATCTCAGGGCTGTGGGTTCAAACCCCACATTGGGCAAAAGATTCCTGCATCACAGGGGTTGGTCTTGATGACTCTCATGGTCCCTTCCAACTCTACAACATGCTATGTTTCTGTGGTAAATATAGAGGCATTGTCAATTAATAATAATAATAATAATAATAATTTATTTATACCCCGCCCATCTGGCTGGGCTTCCCCAGCCACTCTGGGTGGCTTTCAACAAAATATTAAAATACAGTAATCCATCAAACATTAAAAGCTTCCCTAAAAGCCTGGTAGTTGTTGTTCTCTTTGATATCTGGTGGGAGGGCATTCCACAGGGTGGGTGCCACTACTGAGAAGGCCCTCTGCCTGGTTCCCTGTAACTTGGCTTCTTGCAGAAGGCCCTCAGAGCTGGACCTCAGTGTCCGGGCTGAACGATGGGGGTGGAGACGCTCCTTCAGGTATCATCTGTCGGAATCTGCATTCGACTGAGCAACTCTTCCTCCGGTCGAGTCCTTAGGAATCGCCTCCGACATGATTAACGACCTGAGCCTCTGATAAGGCTCCAGGCACATCCCCCATTCAGCAGAGTTTCCAGCACAGGGAAGAGACGAGATAGTATGGGCTACAGTGCTAGGAGTTTTATTACTAAGCTACGTAGGCAGAAAAGAAATACATCCTCTCTCTGTGAGAGTAGAGAGCAACTGAACAACAAAGGAACAGAAAACAGGAACATCACATCCGTCTCCTGTCTTCCAACAACCTGGAATCCCAGGAATGTGAACAGAGTCCTGTAACTCCAAGAGCACTGCACAGTGGCAAACAGAAACTAACATCATCATCATCATCATTTATATCCCACCTTTATCTCCAAGGAGCTATAGGTTGTGTACATGGTTCTTGCCCCTCCCTCCCTCCCTCCCTCATTTAATCCCCATAACAACCTTGTGAGGTATGTCAGGCTGAGAAGGCAGTGACTGACCCAAGGTCACCCAGTGAGCTTCTTGGCAGAGTGGAGATTTGAACCCAGCGCTCTAACCGCTGCACAACACATCCTGATGATACCTAATAGCTTGGTCTCTCTTTCCGTGGTAGAGTTCTCTCCGGAACGTGTGATGAATTAGTTTAACTCTCAACAGAGAGAGCAAACAATGCATGGCTTGGTGATGAGGAGGGTATCCATACAATCATTTTGGACACAATAACTGAAATGAAAATGTTTGATTCTACATTTTGCTACCTTAAAGCAACCCTCCATTGAATGGAGCCCTTTCAGGTGCCATTGATTCCAATGGGAGAAAGTTAAACATGTGATGAACCCTTCCTTTTAATCAATAGATCTTAGCAGTAATTATCCTTGGCAGGACTGTACACTTCCTTTTAAAGCTTCTCATAGGTTTCACAGTCTTAATATACTGGTATTCAACTCCTATGGCATTCAATATCTAGCCTACGTTGTTTGAAACGGGTGCCTCTTTACACAAAATTTTGTATTTAAAGAACAATACCATTAGTGTATGGACTACATTAATGAGTTATAAATTAGCTGGGTAAATGTATTAGAATTAAATTAGATCAGACTGAGCCTCTCCCCCTTTTTATTAGCATATTTCATGGCACCCAGAGAATGACTTGGCAATGAATCGTGTTTAATCATGGAAATAATGTATGGCGAACGTGGCTGCAAAGGACAGGGAGGGCGGGAAGGAGGGAGGGAGGGAGAGAGAGAGAGAAAGAGTGCACAAGCAAAGGAGAAGGCAGGCTCAAGTTGGTACTTGAAAGCAGCAATTTATTTCATGAGTAGGGGACGAGAGTTCTCAATGTGTTTCAACCAAAGTTCTTTCTGTGGATAGTGCCGCCATACAATTTAGACACTAGGGGGCAGCAGGTTTGGTTGTACAGTCGTACCTCGGAAGTTGAACGCCTTGCGAGACTAATGTTTTGGCTCTCGAACGCCGCAAAACATTCCGGTTTGTGAATGTTCTTTGGAACCTGAACGTTCATTGTGGCTTCCACGGCTTCTGATTGGCTGAAGGAGCTTCCTGCAGCCAATCGGAAGCCACACCTTGGTTCCCGAATGTTTTGGAAGTCAAACGGACTTCTGGAACGGATTCCGTTTGACTTCCGAGGTACCACTGTATCTGAGCAGAGTCAAGAGTTCCATGTGTCTGTTACAGGACCGGCCCCTAGACAGAATGGGGCAGCTGCCTTAGGCAGCTGATTTAGTGTGTCATGAAAGCACAGGAAATTATTTAAGCTGTACAATAAAATAGCAATAAAAATATTGGGAGGAAGGGAGGAATATACATTGATGAAAAATAAATAAATAAATAAATAAATAAATAAATAAATAAATAAATAAATAGGCTATAATTGTGCAACCTTCAGGATCATGGTATCTCCCTCGCCGGGTAAAATAAAATAAAAAATGTGAAATCCTTGATATTTGAAGGTGTTCATATGGGATCAGGATTAATGGCAAGACTTTGTGAGCCCTTATGGCTGCTGAGAGACTTCTACTTTGAGCCTCAGAGGATAAATTCCTTATTGAGCATAAGGAATAAATACTCAGTTTCTAGCATGAGCTTGAATCCTTACTGCAAGATAGTCTGCAGCCTATCCAGACACCCTGGGCCTTGCTTCTTTAACTGCAGGGGACCCAAAAAGTACTTTTACAAAGTAAAAAACATCCCTTTTGAAAATCCCAGCCTCTTTCCTTGGGAACTTGCTCAGAGTTGCAATGGCAATAATTCATCCAATGAAAGTATATATAAATTCTGCCTCGACAACAGGATGTTATCGTCTTTATTTTCAGTGCTATTATTTGGGTATTTAATTACGGAACAGTTAATTACTTCGCTTTAATTATATATCTCTTTTAATTAAACAGTAGCTCCCCAGCTTCGATAAGGTTGAGGCTGCTCTTTTGCAGAGTATTCATTTTATTTTAATAGTTATCAGCCCTGGCTGTTACTCCCGCTTGCTTGTTCAGCGTGTATCCCACCCTTCCTCTCCTTTTACGTCTCCTCCTTCAGGGTTACTTTTTGGCAAGGAGCGGGAGTGGGGGCGGAATTTAGCATCATTGTGCCAGGGCTGAAACACCTGCAATATTCAGCAAGAGGTGCCGCACGCCTGGGATATTCAGTGATAAAATCCACCCTGAAAACTAAAAACATAAAAGTAGCGCCACTGGATCAGGCCTATAGCCCACCTAGTGCAGCATCCTGTTCACTGTGGCTAAACAGATATCTGTGGGAACCCTGGAGCAGGGACCAAACACAAGACTGCTCTTCCCTCCTGTCCTTTCCAGCGACTGCTATTCGTCACATTCATCTTTCAATGGATTTTTAAAAAATGTAACAAGGCCAGTAATCAGGGATGACACAAGGATATGCCAGCAGAAGAAATCCTGGGTTGGTTAAAGGTAAAGATACCCCTGACCATTAGGTCCTGTCGTGGCCGACTCTGGGGTTGTGGCGCTCATCTCGCTTTATTGGCTGAGGGAGCTGGCATACAGCTTCCGGGTCATGTGGCCAGCATGACTAAGCCACTTCTGGCGAACCAGAGCAGCGCACGGAAATGTTGTTTACCTTCCCGCCAGAGCGGTACCTATTAATCTACTTGCACTTTGACGTGCTTTCGAACTGCTAGGTTGGCAGGAGCAGGGACCGAGCAACGGGAGCTCACCCCGTCACAGGGATTCGAACCGCCACCTTCTGATCAGCAAGTCCTAGGCTCTGTGGTTTAACCCACAGCGCCACCCGTGTCCCTGTAACAAGACTAAACACAGCATAAAAAAACCCCAGATTGAATCCTCTTGAATTCTGTACCCAGCACATGGAACCTTACAAAAGAACAATGAGTGGACTCTCCGTGCCCTGACCATGGCAAAAAAGACTGATACTGATCATAGCTGTCAACTTTTCCCTTTTCTTGAGAGGAATCCAATTCGGAATAAGGGAATTTCCCTTAAAAAAAGGGAAACGTTGACAGCTATGATACTGATGAATTGGAAAAATATGCAAACTCGCAACATGTGCACCTCTTGCATGTAAATGCAGACTTGCCGTGGACAAATTCAATGATATTTGGAATCCATTCTTACAAATACTGTACAGTAATAGGATAAGATCTGGTGAAGTACAATGACAACCTTGTAAAATATACCTCCCTCCCCTTTGTTTTTTCCTTTCTGCACAGGTTTTGTTTCTCTTTTTTCTTTTTCTCTTTTTTTGTTTGTGTCTCACCATGTTTGGTGCACATATGATTAAGTACTTTTTGAACGTTCAATAAAGATGTTACACACATAAAGTAAGTAAGTAAGTAAGTAAGTAAGTAAGTAAGTAAGTAAAATAACTTGGGAGGGGGGAGGGAATAAAAAAATTTAAACCAGAATTTTGGATAGAACAAAAAAGAAAAGAAAAGAAAAAGAAAAAGTTTTCTAGGATAAAATGGAGTTTGTTACCAGAGGGCATTATCAGCCATGGTCACACCTCTCTCTCTCTCTCTCTCTCTCTCTCTCTCTCTCTCTCTCTGCCTATTCCATTTAGACCTGCAGTGGAGGCAGCTAAATAACCACAGAGACTTATCTTATTCAAAGCTGTCCTTCTGCAGCATGAGAAAGCTAGGATAGACCAGCTGTTTCTTACGCCCTTTTCTGGGAGTGTTTCTTTTGAACATGGCAGTCCCTTTTTTTTTTTAAGGTCTTCCTCCGTCTGTGGCCTGCGCCCCCTCTCCCCCACACTTCCTGCAGCGCGTCGATATTCTGCGTACAGCGGCATTTCTGTTCTCATGCTGCAATCTCAGGGCTCTCTGATGCAGCATTTTGCAAGAGCTGAGTCACACCACACAATGAGCTTATTTTGTGTCATGACAGTGGGGTGACGGGTCCTCCCACTTCACACAGCAATGGGAAGTAGGATCTGCTAATTACACCCCGTCCTTCCCTCCCTCCCCCCTGCCCCAACTTACGTCGTCCTGCTGGTATCAATAAGGGGCGGTAATGATTTCTTGGCACATGGACATGCTGGCATCCCTGGGCAACAGCCAGATGCCTAGACACAGCATCAAGAGCGGCATTTATGACCTTCAGCTCTCAAGATGTTAAATTCAGCATGCCAGGCCAGGATTCACTTACACAGTGCCTAGCAAAAAACAAAAACCCTTTACAATGCCATTTGGTTGCTCCGCATCTATGGATTCAGCCTGTGCCACTGCTTTTCCTGTGTTCTGTCCAGTGGCGTAGCATGGGTTGTCAGGACCCGGGGCAAGGCAAGTAATTTGCGCCCCCTAACCCATGGATTTGCGCCCCCTAACCCATGGATTTGCGCCCCCTAACCTGTGGATTTGCCCTAACCCCAGATGTTGCGCCCGGTACGGCCGGCCCCCCCTGCACCCCCCACGCTACGCCACTGCTTCTGTCTATTGGCATGTCAGGGTCAAAAGTTTGCAAAGCAATGCACCTATCTGATTCATGGGCACCAGGCTGCATAAGGCGGCAATCCCATAACCATTTACCTGGGAGTCAGGATTTTAAGGCAGGAGGCTAGGGCCAAAGGAGCAGGAAAGGACGCCAAATGCAGGCCTTGAACTAAGGTCACATTCACAACAGAGAGAGTCCTGGAAACTGTAGCTTGTTAAGAGTGCTGGGAACGCTAGTTCTCTGACAGGCTCTCCGAACAACACTCAGCACACTTCACAGACTACAGACCAGGATTCAACTAAACAGTCGCCCTAGGTAGGGGCGGAGGAAGGGGGCGGAGGGGTCAGGTCACCTCAGGTGTCATCACTGAGGGGGTGACATTTGGCGCACCAGCTGCCCACGACTCCCAAGCCTACCCTGAGTCATCAAGGGAAGGGGCGGAGCTGCGCAGCCTTGCTGGAGGCCTCCCCCCTTTCCCCTTCGTTCTGACAGCTCAGGGGAAGCTTGGGAGTCATGGGCAGGTGGCGCGCCTTGCCCCCTGCTCCCAGGCTGCTTCCTGGGGGGGCCTCCCCTGAGCTGTCAAAAGGAAGAGGGAAGGGAGGAAGGCTGCTGGCAAAGCGGCAAAGCTCCCTCCCCCCCTCCCAGGAAGCAGCTCCCCCTGGGATGCTAGCCCCACCCCCATGGCCCCGCCCCCGGGTGTAAAGCATGTGCGTCGCTCAGGATGCAGGAGCAGCTAGCTCCGCCTCTGGCCCTAGGAGGAGCTAGCACAGCCATTCCTGCTAGCGCAATGAGTCTTGCCCCACTTCCTCCTATGTACCCCTAAATCAGCTCGAAATCAGCTTGAAAAAAACCACCAGAATAGGAGACATCGTTCCATTTGGAAAGCAGAAATGATTGGTCCGACCAAATGATCAACATGGCGCAATGTTGAATTCCTCCCACAGTTCCCAGGCTTCTTTGGGGGAAGCCATGACTGTTAAAGTAGTATAAGAGTGCAAGAATAATACATGTTGTCATCCCAACAGGGGACTTCCTGTGAATCCAGAGCCTAAAATTACCTAACTCCACCACTGCTGGGAGTATACCCTCCAACATTTCTCTGATGAAAATAAGGACACCCCATTCCATAATAATTTTATTATTTATACCCTGCCATCTGACTGGGTTGCCCCAGCTACTCAGGGCGGCTTCCAACATATATAAAAATATAACAAAACATTAAACATTAAAAACTTCCCTATACAGGGCTGTCTTCAAATATATTCTAAAGGTTGTATAGCTACTTACCTCCTTGGCTTGTGGGGGAACGGATAACTCCATACCCTCCAACATTTCTTCAATGAAAATAGGGACGTCCTAAGGAAAAGCGGGTCATTCTGGGATCAAATCCGAAACCTGGACGGCTTCTGTAAATCTGGGACTGTCCCTGGAGAATAGGGACACTTGGAGGGTCTGTGAGAGTAAGCCACTTTGAACTCAGTGGGGACTTAATTCTGACTTGACATGTATAGGACTTGTGACCTTGCACAAACAGGGAAGAATTAGATATTTCATGTCGTTCTGTGACCCCCCCCCCCTTTTAATAATACAGAGGATATAATATGAATTAGAAGACAAGTCTGTGTTTGTGGCAGATCCACAGATGGGAGTTCCCCAATCCATGGACATGTCCTTTGTCATTGCCCCCCACCCACCCACGGCCTGAGCTGAAATTGCTGTTTTGGCAGCCAGGGATTGCATGCATTGGCAGATTTTCCAGGACCTGCCATTTCTCGCTGCCAAGGCACCCCAGGCCAGTCTCGGGGACATCCCACTGGAGGACTCTGAAGCTGGTCTGGAGTGGAGCCCTGGCTTTGCTCAAAAAGACTTTGCTCAGCTAGGAGCGAAATCCATGGGAAAACATTTGCCAGTCAAGGAAGCCGGCAATTTGTCTTCCACTTGCATTTTAATCAGAAAAGGAAACATTACAATTAGAATGAAATTAAAATGGTCACAGACTCTCTCAGCTAATACTGTTGTCAGAAACGGTATCTTTTAGCCATCAAAAGGGCTGGGTGAATGGGGATGTTTTGAAGTTCTTCTTGAAAGGTAATAAGCATAAGCATAATCATAATAACCAATTCACCCCACCATGGAAGGTCTTCCACAAATGGAGAAGCACCACTGAGAAGGTTAGGCCATGAGACAACACCATCCAGACATTGCATTTTATAGGCCCTAGGTCCAATCCTTGACATGTCCAAAGGGTGCTGGGAATGTCTTGAAATCCTGGACAGTCACTGTAGAGAACACTGAACTTGATGGAGCAACAGTCTGACTCAGTCTGAAGGCAGCTTTCAATGTTCCGATGTTACCACCCAGTGGCGTAGCATGGGGGGTGCAGGGGGGGCTGGCCGCACCGGGCACAACATCTGGGGTTAGGGCAAATCCACAGGTTAGGGGGTTAAATCCACGGGTTAGGGGGCGCAAATCCACAGGTTAGGGGGCGCAAATTACTTGCCTTGCCCCGGGTGCTGACAACCCACGCTACGCCACTGTTACCACCTTTGAAGCAACCTTCAGTTTGAAAGTTTTCCAGGCTGCGAGTAAGCTATTCAATGACCACTTAAGGGAAGATCAATTAGGTTTTTGTACAATAAGAGAGTACCGAAAGAAGCCTTTCTCGCAATTCAAATATTGATAGAGAAAAGATTAGAAATTCTAAATGAGACTTATGTAGCACTTATTGATTTAGGGGAACAGACTCGACTGGAGTATATTTCCTGTATTGCAGGAAAGTGGGATGGCAGAAGAGCAATATACAATCTATACAAAATCTAGGAAGGCACAATTAGAGCAAATTTTAGACTGAAGAACTAGCTAAAAATAGTAAAGGGTATTAGCATGAATTAAGGTTCACTGTCCCCCTCGAGATCATTAGCGCATTTATCAAGGAAGCAAAGATCAACATAATCGAAAAGAAATAAATGTGGGTATTTACGTGAACTAGAAGGAAACTAATTGGTTATGATCTGAAGACCACATTATTATTATTATTATCATCATCATCATCATCATCATCACTATTTATTAAATTTCTATGCTGAAGATCACAGAGCGGTTTACAATGACTGTAGAGGAAGATAAAGAAAATGAGCTGCAGAACATGCTGAATATAATGAATTTTGTTTTGTTTTTAAATGACTGTAAAAGTACACAGGAATAAAATATGTAACAGGCTGGATCCAGACCAAGTTAGGCCACAATCCTAACCCCACTTACCCTAGAGTAAGCCTCACTGAGTTAAATTGGACTTACTTCTGAGTAGACATGGTTCTGATTGCGTTGTTTAGCCGCAGTTAGGTCTTATAGAAATCCTGGTTAGAAGTTAGTCATGACTGACTTAAGTTCCATTGATTTATTTGGGTATAACTAAGTTAGTGTGGATCAATTATTTATTTTATGCCCATTTACTAGTTGTTGAGTTTTTGAGGTTGACATTGGTTGTCATACTCATATTTTGGCCGATTCTCAGAAATTATGCTCGGATGCTAGTTTCGACGGATGAATCCTGGCTAAGTCTGGGAAATTCCAGGTGTATGGCAGCTCTGCATTAACTTTTAGACCATTTACTGCTCTATTGAACACGTCCTGCAGTTTCTTCTCTTTTCTTTCGAGAATAACAGAGAGAATTGTTCGTTCTATTCTAGTTTACTAGGCCCATATATTCTCACTGCATTTACACCTACCCAGAAGTACAGCTTAAACCCCAGAATTACATTGCACAATGGAGGCTGGTTCATTAGGGCACATAGAGCACTGCTCCACCAACTTCAGCCTGTCTTTAGCCAGCTGGCATCTGACTGCCTTCTTACTTAGAACCAACCCAGAAATGTCTGTGGCTTTCAGCTTCGTTCTCCTTAGTCTCAGTTCTGCCCTTGTAAAACACAGAAAGGAGGGTGATGGTAACAAACCTAGTTGGCTCCACCTACCATTGAACGAAGCGAAAGGAAAGTCCAATGCTGTAAAGAAAAATATTGCATAGGAACCTGGAATGTAAGAACCATGAACCTGGGTAAGTTGGAGGTGGTCAAAAATGAGATGGCAAGAATAAATATTGACATTCTGGGCATCAGTGAACTAAAATGGACGGGAATGGGCAAATTCAGTTCGGATGACCATCACATCTACTACTGTGGGCAAGAAACCCGTAAAAGAAATGGAGTGGCCCTCATAGTCAACAAAAGAGTGGCGAAAGCTGTACTGGGATGCAATCTCAAAAATGATAGAATGATCTCGATACGAATCCAAGGCAGACCTTTTAACATCACAGTAATCCAAGTTTATGCACCAACTACTGGTGCTGAAGAAACTGAAATTGACCAATTCTATGAAGACTTACAAGACCTTATAGAAGTGACACCAAAGAAGGATGTTCTTCTCATTATAGGGGATTGGAATGCTAAAGTAGGGAGTCAAGAGATAAAAGGAACAACTGGCAAGTTTGGCCTTGGAGTTCAAAACGAAGCAGGGCAAAGGCTAATAGAGTTCTGCCAAGAGAACAAGCTGGTCATCACAAACACTCTTTTCCAACAACACAAGAGACGACTCTACACATGGACATCACCAGATGGGCAGCATCGAAATCAGATTGATTATATTCTCTGCAGCCAAAGATGGAGAAGCTCTATACAGTCAGCAAAAACAAGACCTGGAGCTGACTGTGGCTCAGATCATCAGCTTCTTATAGCAAAATTCAAGCTTAAACTGAAGAAAGTAGGAAAAACCACTGGGCCAGTAAGATACAATCTAAGTCAAATCCCTTATGAATACACAGTGGAAGTGAGGAACAGGTTTAAGGATTTAGATTTGGTGGACAGAGTGCCTGAAGAACTATGGATGGAGGCTCGTAACATTGTACAGGAGGCAGCAACGAAAACCATCCCAATGAAAAGGAAATGCAAGAAAGCAAAGTGGCTGTCCAACGAGGCCTTACAAATAGCGGAGGAGAGAAGGCAAGCAAAATGTGAGGGAGATAGTGAAAGATACAGGAAATTGAATGCAGATTTCCAAAGAATAGCAAGGAGAGACAAGAAGGCCTTCTTAAACGAGCAATGCAAACAAATAGAGGAAAACAACAGAATGGGAAGAACCAGAGATCTGTTCAAGAAAATTGGAGATATGAAAGGAACATTTCGTACAAAGATTACCATAATAAAGGACAAAAGTGGTAAGGACCTAACAGAAGCAGAAGACATCAAGAAGAGGTGGCAAGAATACACAGAGGAATTATACCAGAAGGATATGGATGTCTCGTACACCCCAGGTAGTATGGTTGCTGACCTTGAGCCAGACATCCTGGAAAGTGAAGTCAAATGGGCCTTAGAAAGCACTGCAAATAACAAGGCCAGTGGAAGTGATGGTATTCCAGCTGAACTATTTAAAATTTTAAAAGACGATGCTGTTAAGGTGCTACACTCAATATGCCAGCAAATTTGGAAAACTCAGCAGTGGCCAGAAGATTGGAGAAAATCAGTCTACATCCCAATCCCAAAGAAAGGCAGTGCCAAAGAATGCTCCAACTACCGCACAATTGCACTCATTTCACACGCTAGCAAGGTTATGCTTAAAATTCTACAAGGAAGGCTCAAGCAGTATGTGGATCAAGAACTCCCAGAAGTGCAAGCTGGATTTAGAAGAGGCAGAGGAACCAGAGACCAAATTGCAAACATGCGCTGGATTATGGAGAAAGCTAGAGAGTTCCAGAAAGACATCTACTTCTGCTTCATTGACTATGCAAAAGCCTTTGACTGTGTCGACCACAGCAAACTATGGCAAATTCTTAAAGAAATGGGAGTGCCTGATCACCTCATCTGTCTCCTGAGAAATCTCTATGTGGGACAAGAAGCTACAGTTAGAACTGGATATGGAACAACTGATTGGTTCAAAATTGGGAAAGGAGTACGACAAGGCTGCATTTTGTCTCCCTGCTTATTTAATTTGTATGCAGAATACATCATGCGAAAGGCTGGGCTGGATGAATCCCAAACTGGAATTAAGATTGCCGGAAGAAATACCAACAACCTCAGATATGCAGATGACACAACCTTGATGGCAGAAAGTGAGGAGGAATTAAAGAACCTTTTAATGAGGGTGAAAGAGGAGAGTGCAAAATATGGTCTGAAGCTCAACATCAAAAAAACGAAGATCATGGCCACTGGTCCCATCACCTCCTGGCAAATAGAAGGGGAAGAAATGGAGGCAGTGAGAGATTTTACTTTCTTGGGCTCCATGATCACTGCAGATGGTGACAGCAGCCACGAAATTAAAAGACGCCTGCTTCTTGGGAGAAGGGCAATGACAGGCCTAGACAGCATCTTGAGAAGTAGAGACATCACCTTGCCAACAAAGGTCCATATAGTTAAAGCCATGGTTTTCCCAGTAGTGATGTATGGAAGTGAGAGCTGGACCATAAAGGCTGATCGCCGAAGAATTGATGCTTTTGAATTGTGGTGCTGGAGGAGACTCTTGAGAGTCCCATGGACTGCAAGAAGATCAAACGCATCCATTCTTAAGGAAATCAGCCCTGAGTGCTCACTGGAAGGACAGATCGTGAAGCTGAGGCTCCAGTACCTTGGCCACCTCATGAGAAGAGAAGACTCCCTGGAGAAGACCCTGATGCTGGGAAAGATGGAGGGCACAAGGAGAAGGGGGCGACAGAGGACGAGATGGTTGGATAGTGTTTTCGAGGTTACCAGCATGAGTTTGACCAAACTGCGGGAGGTAGTGGAGGACAGAGGTGCCTGGCGTGCTCTGGTCCATGGGGTCACGAAGAGTCGGACACGACTAAACGACTAAACAACAACAACCATTGAACTCCCTCCTTTCCACCCCACCAGTCCCATTCGCACCAGCTACCACAAATACTGCTTAATTTATTTACTTTTTTTCTAAGGAAACTCAAGTTGGCTAACCAAGCAGTTACTGAAGCAAGCAACATCCCCCACCAACCACACGATCCAAATATTAACATAAAACAAGGGTAATCATTTTAAAACAGGTATCAGAGGAGGCCACCGCATTTAGTGCAAGTGAGGCCCTGCTGATCCTATACATCGAAGCTAATGCACAGACCCTTTTGTGTTCCTTAAATCAGAGGTGGATTTAGGGGAGCGTGACTGGTTCACCTGCACTGGGTGCCAAGCTGAGAGAGCCCCACAAAGAGCACAATAACAGGTAGGGGAAGAGGTGGGGGAATGCTGAAATTTGAAAGCCCAAAGTCTGCCACTGGTTACATTCATATTCAGTACATTATTTCACATCTAGAGACACTTGGGCTAGTTTTTTGTCTTTCTCCTGGACTGGCCAATCATCTCTGGACAACACAGCCCATCACAACAATCCCTATGGTCTCACTCATGTTCCCAGAGGTAAAACAATAATACTCTCTTCCATTTTGGAGCAACCTATTCTTAAAATATGGATGCGGGTGGCGCTGTGGGTTAAACCACAGAGCCTAGGACTTGCCAATCAGAAGGTCGGCGGTTCGAATCCCTGTGACGGGGTGAGCTCCCGTTGCTCGGTCCCTGCTCCTGCCAACCTAGCAGTTCGAAAGCACGTCAAAGTGCAAGTAGATTAATAGGTACCGCTCTGGCGGGAAGGTAAACAACATTTCCGTGCGCTGCTCTGGTTCGCCAGAAGTGGCTTAGTCATGCTGGCCCCATGACCCGGAAGCTGTATGCCGGCTCCCTCGGCCAATAAAGCGAGATGAGCGCCGCAACCCGAGAGTTGGCCATGACTGGACCTAATGGTCAGGGGTCCCTTTACCTTTATTCTTAAAATACCGGTACTTTGGTGGTGGGTCCCATTTGACTTACATGTGTATGGAGTTGTTTGGAGTGAGGTTGTGATTCATACTGGCGTAGGAGGGTGTTTGGAAATTGTGTTAATTTTTTCTGAGCTTTCCCTCTTTTTAAAATATTTCTAATAACATTAGAGAGGTCCTTCTTTTCACTGCATCTAGTTTTTGTAGATGCTGTGAACATATGTGCTCAGATAAGCAAATTGTGTGATCACGAGAACAGGTGAATGCAATCCTGGAAAGCTGGCAATTGAAAAATGCAATGAAATAAACGAGAGCTGCTGTTGGCTTCAGGAGATTATAAACTTCCTGCTGTCTCTGTTTAATTTATCTGTGCAGCATTTTCTCGGGAGCTAGATGGGGGAAAGTGCAGTATTGATTCAGTGTCTCGATATTATTGCATATTACATATTCATCATACTGTCTTATCGTTAATGTATTAAGGAGCTGAACAAACAGTAAAGCCAAATGGAATTAAAAATAGAGCGAATTGCCTGCCTGGCGTTTACACTGATTTAAGGCTATTAGGTCCTGGCAGGGTCTATTAAGAGCTGCACCCAGTGGTAGCATCCCTTTGTTTTGAAGTGGAGCTCACTATCACTCATCACAGCAGTGGCATCAGCTCTTCATCACGATGGGAGCCGATATGTAAAAGAAATGGGAGTGGATCAAAGAAACCAGCAGACTGTACAATAGAAATTGATCTTGGTTTTAAGGACAGACAGTGTTTCAGACACAGAACTGCTCTGTCTTGCTTCCTTTCAAGATTATAGGCAAAACATTACAGGCAAAGCCCATAACGTCTCCACCAAAAGCAGAGGGGGGGGGGTAAGCCTGCCTGCATTTTGAAGTTAGTGAACACATGAGCATCTAAGGAGATGGCCTTACATAAGACCATTAAATCCAGAGTCTAAAATTACCTAATAAACGGCACCACTGTATTACTGTACCTCTTGTGGCTTTTGTTTTCGTTGCTGCTGCTGCTGAGAATCATTTTGAAGACTGATTTCATTGTATTATAAATATATGCAGTGTCTGGCATAGCAAAAGACAGGCCCTGGCCTGGGAATCTTGCAACCTACATTTGTATCTTTACAGTCAGAATCTCTGGCTTTCCCACTAACAATGCTTAGGATGTGGGTGGCACTGTTGTCTAAAACCACTGAGCTCTTGGGCTTACCGATCAGAAAGTCGGCAGTTTGAATCCGTGCGACAGGGTGAGCTCCCAGCTTCTGCCAACCTAGCAGTTCGAAAACCTACCAGTGCAAGTAGATAAAAAGGTACTGCTGTGGCGGGAGAGTAAACAGCATTTCCATGCACTCTGGCACTCATCCCAGTCCTTTGTGCACCCAGAAAGCTGTCTGTGGACAAAGGCCAGCTCCCTCAGCCTGAAAAGCGAAATGAGAACCACACCCCATAGTCGCCTTTGATTGGACTTAACCGTCCAGGGGTCCTTTGCCTTTTTACCTTTTGCCTTACTAACAATGCTTAAAACAGCTTACAGTACTTAAGAAAGAGAATAGAAAGAAGAGGAAATGACAGAACAAAAAACAACAATTTGACGACAAATATTAAAAGCAACAGCAACAAGCAGAGTCTAATAAAAGTCCAAGAGGGGTTTCATCCAGCCCCCCAAATGACAGCAGTATAGGTGACAGGCAAACGTTTCTGGCAAAGGTGTTCTGAAGACATGGTGCCACTGCAGAAAGGGCCCTGTGTCTCCACTTCCTATATGCATTAGCTCAGAAAGGGAGAGATCTAAGAGGAAATCCTTTGCTCATAATGGAGAAGATAGTTCTTCAGATTGCCCTAAATTTAGGTAGCCAAAAGGCAACAAACGGAGAAATGCTAGGAGAGGCAAGGGGAAGAAGGAATGCGTAAAACTCTTTTGAAAAGTGCTACTGTGTGATGTCTATTTTTGTGGTGGATGGGGAATATAACATTTGAAGATGTTCACCATACAACACTCCTTGATTGCATGGGGGTCTCCTTACCTGTGCAAGCAGCCTGTGTGCCAGATCACCATATGAACACAAATTTCTAAGCAGTGTCTTGTTTTTAAGTGTTAACAACCACGACACTCACAACAAAGCGCTTTAAAATAGCCTGTCCAGTTAAACAACTGAATCATTAACTGAGCAGCCTGCCAATTTATTCGTTTGTTCCTTTTACTAATGCCCCCCTCTTTCTCCAAAGCATTCAGAGGGGTTTCCATTCAGTTCCCAAGTGGTCTCCCATCCAAAGAGCTAATGAGGACAGATCTACTTACTGTCATCGTTACAACAGTTTTCAGGTGCTGTCAAACCATTGTCTGGTCTTTAAACCAAGGAAAAACCAGATAATAAATTGCGTTTATAATTGTTATTCTTAGAAGTAGGAACTGGGACACTTTAAAAATATATATATTGTGCAGAAAGGCCAACACTAGACAGGTTAGGAATCTTTGTGAGAACAGGTCAATCAATAGCCTTTTTCACCAGATTCCTGCAGACTTAAACAGCTGTGAACCTTTATATACTATGAAGGCATGGCCTGGCATTTGTAAAAGGGGAAGATATATTGCTATGGGTCTTGACCTGTTAAGCACCCAGATCATGTTGGAAGATAGAGTAGGTAATACATGATTCTGTCTTCTGCAGGGAATACTTGTCAGCGCGCACTTCACACTGACCTTTAACACCAAGGTCATGTATCACTTTGTGGTGTGCCTGAACATGGGAGAGAAAGAGAAGCAGAGGCAACCACCTTTGCGTACAGTACTTAAAAGAAGGATTTGGAATCTGCGTCCCTCCATATGTGGTTATTCTACAACCCCCATCATCTCTCACCATTGGCCATGGTGGGAATTGGAGACTAGAGGGCCACAGGTTCCCCACCCCTGTCCTCGAGAGACAGAGCAAAGCTCAGTTCCATGTTTATCTGGCAATAAACAAATCCAGTAAATCACAGCAGCAACATCTGAAGCTGCAGAGGAAAAGCGACTTGATTTTAAAACTTCCACCCTTAGAATCTAGAGTTAGTAGAACAGGGAGATCTCATGCAAAGAGAAGTGCATAGAAATCATGCTGAACTCTGGAGTTACTGATTCTGGTGCTAAGATTTGGGAAGTCCATTTTTTAAAGGTCTGTTCAATATTAAATTTCCTGGAAATGCACCTGGAAAGGCTGAGGCCTCCACAAGGCTTGTAGACCCAATTTCACACCTCGTTACAAAGAATGGAGAGGCTGCTGCTTTGTATGTTTTAATCTGTTGGAGGATTGATGGTGGCTAACAGATTGAGGTTGAATCCTGACAAGACAGAAGTACTGTTTTGGGGGGACAGGGGCAGGCAGGTGTGGGGGACTCCCTGGTCCAGAGTGGGGTAACTGTGACCCTGAAGGACCAGGTGCACAGCCTGGGAGTCATTTTGGACTCACAGCTGTCCATGGAGGTGTAGGTCAGTTCTGTGTCCAGGGCAGCTGTTTACCTGTTCCATCTGGTACGCAGGCTGAGACCCTACCTGCCCACAGACTGTCTTGCAAGACTGGTGCATGCTCTAGTTATCTCGTGCTTGGACTACTGCAATGCGCTCTATGTGGGGCTACCTTTGAAGGTGACCCAGAAACTACAACAAATCCAGAATGTGGCAGCTAGACTGGTGACTGGTAGTGGCTGCTGAGACCACATAACACTGGTCCTGAAAGACCTACATTGGCTCCCAGTACATTTCTGAGCACAATTCAAGTGTTGGTGCTGACTTTTAAAGCCCTAAATGGCATTGGCCCAGTATACCTGAAGAAGCGTCTCCACCCCCATCGTTCAGCCCAGACACTGAGGTCCAGTGCCAAGGGCCTTCTGGCAGTCCCCCACTCCCTGCGAGAAGTGAGGTTGCAGGGAACCTGGCAGAGGGCCTTCTTGGTAGTGGCACCTGCCCTGGAGAACTCCCTCCCATCAGATGTCAAGGAAATAAACAACTATCTGACTTTTAGAAGACATCTGAAGGCAGCCCTGTTTAGGGAAGTTTTTAATGTTTGATGGTCTATCGTGTTATTGTTATTTAGCAAGCTGCTTTTGTCATTGTATTGTAGAAAAGCAGAGCAGGAATTACATAAAAACAAAAAAGATTAACAGGTTTGTTTCCTTGGATTAATTAAGAATCTGCTCAGGAAAACTGCCCTATGTATTTTTTTTCCTTTAAAATAATCCGAATTTGAATGCACGAATTTTAGGTTTATCTCAGCCCTTTCTACACCGCAGAGTAATTACTGTGTGAGAGTGATATAAGTCAACTCTGTATGTGCATGGCATCTCTCTGAGTTTCTCGGCTTTTACTGTGGCTACTCTACACACCAGGGATAGGAAGAAGGTAGATCAGGATCCGCTAACACATATCTAGATTGACAATTGCTATAGTCTTTCCCCACCTAAATCAGGTTGCTGAAATGAAGGAAACACAATGGTGTTTAGAAGAAGACGCTATTATTCCCTCTATTTCCGATGCTCAGGCTGTGAGCTGATGCAGCCAAAATGGAGTTGTCAGCAGGCTTGGGGAAACCTCAAGTATTGCACAAAAAGTCTTTAGGCAAAAATAAGGGATTTTCTCAATGAGCGGTGAATGGTGACATATTTGAGGTGGGCACACAGAAACCAGGCATGGGGAGATGGACACTGAACATTCCACACTGCAGGTCAAACTTGTTTTCTTTATTATCCATCACATGCCCCACAGGTTAAATTCTGGCACTTGAAACATGTTCTGGGACCATGTCCTTGTGAACTCTGGCTCACATTAAGTCTTGTTCTTCTCTGAATGAACACAATATCGCCTTTTGTGGGGGTTTCCTATTCACATTCCCTTACCAACAGCTTGCCCAGACTGAGGGAACATGCCAGATTTTGGAGCTAATCAGTGCTATGATTTGGGCTATGTGGGATTCTGTTTTTCCTTTGACCAGAAGAATTCTCACATCGAACTGTGCTCCGCTTGGGTCTTCTAAGCAAGGCAGGGGAGCTGTCCAACACTGTCAGCAACCAGAGAGGTAGGTATCTGGTAGGAGAGGAGCTGTCCAGAAGGTAGTTAGACTAGGAGCAGACCTATCTATGAACATCAGTGGCTGCCAAAGCAGAAACTGAAGATTTACTGTATTGGTCTGCATAGATGAGAGGCTGCAATCCCACCCCAACCAGGCTTTCATAAAACCACAGGGCAGCCTGTAGGTAGATAAACCATGATTTGAGACCCTGGGAACTGCACAGAACTTCAGGAGGGTTTTTTTTTGGTAAATCATAGAATTGTAAAGTTGGAAGGGACCCCGAGGGTCATCTAGTCCAACCCCATGCGCTGCATGTTTTGCCCAACGTGGGGCTCAAACCCATGACTCTGAGATTAACTGTCTCATGCTCTACTGACTGAGCTATCTACCTGCTCTTCTCAACAGGTGGTATCAGTTGTCTGGTGCGTTGTCCACTGTGAGAGGCTGCATGTGTTTTTTAGATTGTAAAAAAACACTGGTTGGTGCTGAAGATTTCCTGAATACATATTCATTCCCTTTCAAAGAAATCTCATTTTAGGGGTGTGGCCTACATTTGGGAGCCACTTAGTTTTGGACCAATATGGCCACACTGATTTTTCTTCCTGGTGTACTAGTGGAGGCCCAAATCTTGATGGCACCTATTTTTCATAGTCCCTCTTCCTCAGCTGGACTCTATTTGTTCATTCTGTCCAGTATTGTCCACTCTGTTTGGCAGTGCCTCTCCACAGTCTCCAGCAGAGACCTTTCACACCATCAACTACCCAATCCGCATGCAAATCATGGGCCCTACCTATGAGCTGTGATTCCTTCCACTGCACCTATACTGGCCCTATGAGCAACTGAGTGAATGAAAGGTTGTTTCCCTGACAAGCAGGCAACCAGCAAGCTCAAAACACAGTGCTATTCCCTACTTATTCCAACAAATGTCGTGTGCCAACATGACGGTGAAGCCCACAATGGGGAGACCATCTCCAGGAATAGGAGTTTGTGCTCTTCCACCCCCGAACACACAGACTGCTCTGTTCCAAGCGCTACCCAACACAGTCTGTGAGTGACGTGTTGAGATCTTTAATGGACTGCTGATTACTCTGATTACAACTCCAGACCAAAAGGAAATGTCAGCTTCCTGGCAGATGAGAGGAAAACCAGCCACGCTGGTTTCCATGAATAATTCAAGGGGCAGGAATGGCAAGCGAATGTTTTAGAAGTGAAAAGGAAGCAGAACCTTCTGTTCTCAGGGTTCTCCTGTCAGAATGCAAATGGCATTGTGCTGGGGGGTTTTTTTTGGAGGGGGGGGAGTACAGCTGGTTGAACCAAATGCTTTTCAAAACTCAGTGTTTGTACACAACACTCAGCTATAGATTGTTGTGGCTTGTGGAGGGAGGGTATGCTGAATCCTTCTGGGCCAGCTAATACAGTGGTTCCTCAGGTTACAGACGCTTCAGGTTACAGACGCTTCAGGTTACAGACTCCGCTAACCCAGAAATAGTACCTCGGGTTAAGAACTTTGCTTCAGGATGAGAACAGAAATCGCGTGGCGGCGGCGCAGCGGCAGTGGGAGGCCCCATTAGCTAAAGTGGTACCTCAGGTTAAGAACAGTTTCAGGTTAAGAACGGACCTCTGGAACGAATTAAGTTCTTTTTTTAAAAAAGATATTTATTGGCATTTTCACAAATTTTATAAAACATAAAAATCACAAAAAACACAAAAAAGAAAATCAAAAATGCATACAAAAAAGCAAAAAACCACATGTATAACTTCATTCCCTTATGTTCATGAAACTTACTTTCCCGACCTCCTCATACCTCTCCTTACTGCATTCCATTCTCTAATTAATTCTCTTCAACAAATCCTTCCCTTAATTTCTATTAAATTTTTGCGCTTTCTTTTCATATTTACATAATAATTATAGCTAGCAACCCCTTAATTTCAGAATCAACATCGTCTTAACATTCAGCAATTTTACAGTATTTCTTAAGATAGTCTTTAAATTTCTTCCAATCTTCTTCCGCCGTCTCTTTCCCCTGGTCTCGGATTCTGCCAGTCATCTCTGCCAGTCCCATATAGTCTATAACTTTCATCTGCCATTCTTCCACAGTGGGTAGTTTTCTGTCTTCCAATACTTTGTGATAAGTATTCTTGCTGCTGTTGTAGCATACATAAAAAATGTTCTATCCTGGAACGAATTAAGTTCTTAACCAGAGGTACCACTGTACATATAAAAGCTTTTTTTTCTATGCAGAGAAATCGTGGGGTTCTCACTACAGAAGGAAATGATAATTTAAGCAAGCAAGCAAACACATCCATCATACAATGGGATGGATTGGTGCAGTGACCTGTCCCATTTCAGATCAAGTAGAATACTAGACCTGTGTTCAGTAGAGCATTTTTGTGGGTCACTGTGTGTGTGTGTTTGAGGGCCTTCTTCATCCACTCATGAGTGCTTGCTATTTTATGCCTTCCCTTTTCCTTTCCCACCTCCTGTACCCAGAAGGCGCAACTTTTATTTTGATTTTTAACACAGCTGTTTTGTGCAAGAGCAAGTTTTCACAAAACAGCTTTAAAAATAAAATAAAATAAATACCTTCAATAACAACCAGTGGAAAGAGGCAAGTTGTATCCTTTCCTCTGGAAACAAAATAGAAGTCAGGGATGTGGCAATACAGTAGATCACACCCAGAGACATCACCACACATTAAAAAGAAAAAGAAAAAAGCACACACAAAAAAAACCCCACACCCAAACAATGCACTTCTGGCCTTCTTAAACAGAGTTCTCAGCAGCAGTCTGAAGCTGGAAACATCTGTGGTTCTTGGCCTTAACTTGCTGCCTCCTGTTCTCCATCTGGATCAGGCTTCCTCAGCCTTGGCCCTCCAGAAGTTTTGAGACTACAATTCCCATCATCCCTGACCACTGGGTCTGACTAGCTAGGGATGATGGGAGTTGTAGTCCAAAAAACAGCTGGAGACCCAAGGTTGGGAAACACTGGGTTAGATTGGGGTGCCGATAACGACAAGGTTGCAGGTTCGATCCCCAGATGGGATAGCTCAGGCTTCCTCAACCTCGGCCCTCCAGATGTTTTGAGACTACAGTTCCCATCATCCCTGACCACTGGTCCTACTAGCTAGGGATCATGGGAGTTGTAGACCAAAAACATCTGGAGGGCCGAGGTTGAGGAAGTCTGATCTGGACCCTTGGCTCTATGACCATCTGGATTCCCTGACCTCTGAACTATCTGACTTCATATGTAGATTCTACTCTCAGGCAAGAGTTTCTTGGAGACTCCTAGCCCCTGCTTGCTTGGCAACGGGACTTGGACAGGGCTATGGCATTTCTTTAGCCTCATAACAATTTCTCAGGCATCCCAACTACTTTGTTTGGTGGTCATCTTGTGCCCAATTTCCTCCTTAAATCTTCTCTAAACTGGTTTGAGGCTTCAAAGGTGTTTTTTGTTTACAATCAAGCCGCACATAAATTCTATGCAATAAATACTGCTGCCTTCAAGCCCTGCTTTGGGCAGGGACCAGCCTCACTTTGGATTTGGCAAGCAGAAACTCCGTAGAGTAGCCAATCCCCAGTGATGCTTGAAGTCAGCGCCGATCAGCTAATCAGCACTGACTTCAAACCTTGTTTTTGGCACAGATGGGCTCCATTTGGGAGCTCCGACTGGGAACTCCGGAGTGGAACCAACTCCAGTGAGACTTGCATTTGGCAACACATTTAAAATCACTGAGTACAAGCCCCCGCTTGCCAAGGAACAAGCAGAGTGCATTTTAAGACTCCTCTGAGTGGTCTCTAGTTTGTCAATTTCCTTCTTAGAAGGTGGCCTCCAGAACTCCAGAACTTGGGCTGGCCAGCGGAACAGAGCAGAACTGTTACTTCCCATGATCTGGGCACGATCCTTCTGTTAATGTGGTCTAAAATAGCATTAGCTTTTTAGCAACCGCATTACATGGCTGGCTCATGTTCAGCTTGCGATTAACTAGGACTCTGAGATCCTTTTAACGTGGACTGCTGCCAAGCCAGGCCTTGAACATACTGTTCTTGGGACTATGACTTTTCGCACCTAAATGCAGGACATTGTATTTGCCCCTGTGGAATGTGGCCTTTTTGACCCAGGATTCTTGCCTGTACAACCATTTTCAATAGTAAATAAAAGCAGCAAGATTTTCAAGCAGCGGTTGACCAGCCAGCCGGTATCGAGGACTTGCTGTATCAATCAGGGGATTGTGCCGGGCACAGGGAACCAAGCAGAGGGTCTTCTTGGTGGTGGCACCCGCCCTGTGGAACGCCCTCCCATCAGATGTCAAGGAAATAAACAGCTATCTGACTTTTAGAAGACACCTGAAGGCAGCCCTGTTTAGGGAAGTTTTCAATGCTTAATATTTTAGCATGTTTTTAATATTCTGTTGGGAGCTGCCCAGAGTGGCTGGGGAAACCCAGCCAGATGGACGCGGGGTATAAAGAATGAATTATTATTATTATTATTATTATTATTATTATTATTATTATTATTATTATTCCATTTCTAAGGGCCCCTCCAGACTGGAGGTGTCTTCTGCAACATGTCATTATTGACACAACAATACTGCTTTAGTGATGCACTTATCCTGGACCAGCCCCACATCAGTCTGTTTTATTGGTGGTTCTGAGATGCTTCTGCCATGGTACGGCATGAATGCCATCTGGAGGGGCGCTTGGGCACTATAGCATAACAGAGGTGGGGCAAAAATAAATACAGTGGTACCTCGGGTTACATACGCTTCAGGTTACATACGCTTCAGGTTACAGACTCCGCTAACCCAGAAATAGTACCTCGGGTTAAGAACTTTGCTTCAGGATGGGAACAGAAATCGTACTCTGGCAGCGTGGCGGCAGCAGGCGGCCCCATTAGCTAAAGTGGTGTTTCAGGTTAAGAATGGACCTCCGGAACGAATTAAGTACTTAACCCGAGGTACCACTGTAAATCCCTGGAACATGTATGATACAATCAGTATGATCCCCTGAAACTTTTGCAGGTGCAAACACTGTCGAAAACAAAGCCATGTATAGCCACCACAATACCACCAGGAGCACAACTCATCATCAATACTCAATAAAAATGATGTCTTGCGGCACCCAAAGATGGACCAGAACAGTGTGATTTATGAGCCCTTCTTTATGAGTTTCTATAGTTCTATAACCAAATACATATATATATATAGAGAGAGAGAACACTATAGAAACTCTCATATATATATATATATATATATATATATATATATATAACATTTTAAAGTTATTAAGAATATTACAATGAGTTAAATAGAAAGAAAGAAAGAAAGAAAAAGAATACATAAAATATTTTAAAAGGAAAAGGAAATAACAATAACCATATGGCAGTAAAATATAATTAAGATTACAGAACTATGTAACATATATGTAAATGGATGAGCTTATTGTTTCCCTCAAATATACATTGATTCATAGGTCACTGTGGTTTCAGTCAATACGTTCCAAATATCATTAAATTTGTCCATACATAATCTTCGTCTGAAAGTGAAGAATTGCAAGGGTTGTCATGTCATCTGTCCACTGATCGAAATAGGCCATATTTTTGTCCTTCCAGTGTATCAATATCAATCTTTTTGCAGATGCAAGGGCACGGAGAATCCATTTATGTCGTAGACCGATTGTCAAGCCCCATATATTAGGTACAGAATTTAAGATAATGTTATCTTCTGGAAATTTTTTAGTCTTTCCCCATAATAATATTTATACATCCAAATATTTTCCCCAAAAAATGTTCTATAACCAAATACTTACAGATTGGTGCACAACTATATTCAAATGCTAGTGAAGCAGTGACCCCCTTAGGTATACTCTTAATATACACTATCCTTGCAGGAAATGTCTGGGAAACATTCATTTTTCACTTCTGTTTTCTGATCTCGAGCAGGGAGTTTGGGGGAAAATTCTTCTTCCAATTCTGAAATTTTGCTGGTTTTGTTTGCAGTCCTATTACTTTAATAAAAAGCCTCGGAAGTGGTTAGTTGGTTTGCCCATGAATGCTTCATTTAAATTGTCAGATTTGGTCCACGCGGCTGATCATGATCAGGATTTGGCCTGTAGAGCCAAAACAACACTAGCACCAACCCTTCACCCCTGATTTACAACCACATCACATGACAGTGTTCTGTCACATTAAGTCTGCAGTCCATAGGAACCAACGTTTAGGGGTCGAGGTCCCTTTGACCTCCCCAAATAAAATATTTGAGGGAGCCAGGCCTCCCAAAGTTGATCTGCATCGCCATTCAGTCGGTGTGTGAGTGCCGTATCATGTGATTGATTATGCAGGGTGGGGCTTACCTGGGCCCCCCAATATTTTATTCAAGTTCTCACCTTGCTGAAGACATGTGCTTCACTTGTGGATATATCACAACATAAGTGTAAGTGAATCTTAGCGTTGGCAGGGAGGTTATTGTGGGAACTGTTGAGATAACAGAAAGTGTGTGAAAGTGTTAGAATGTCATGGGAATAAAGATCTTGCAAGCATGCAGGCTGCAGGTTGCCATGGTATTAGTGGAAACAATAGAAAGGACACTTCCTGAATGTGGTAGCTAAGACCAATGCAATTACGGACTTCTGCAAGTCTGCCTGAATTTTCAGAATATTTATATATTTTCAAGGAACCATAGAGCAGAAATCAGTTTTGATTCTAGGTCCCTGATCAGAAAGCCCCTTTCAGGGCAAGCAAGAAATGTCCCTCATAGTTGCCAGAAGCGAAGAGTGATAACTCAATAAATAACGTGTACAGATTTGATCTTAGCCAGTGGAAACTGATACCCTTATTAAATATCCCAGCAGTGTCACCTTTGGAAAAAAGATTGTTATATCTAATTTAATTAGTTCATTAATTGATTAATCTGCTTAAAGCAAGACAATTAATAGCCTAATAAAACTTCACTTGGTTGACAGTCCTGATATTAATGGACTCTTAAAGGCAGTCAGTCACAGAAAGATAAGGCTATATGTCGCTTCTGATGTTTTCCATTAGGAAGTTTACATGCTATGAAAAGTCTGCATTGGGCTGGGTTGTCCTCTGAAAGACTACATATAGCCCAATTTAAGTCCAATGCAGCCATTTCCACAGTTCTCAGGGCATGTGTGCTGGTCCCAGGGGGGGATAAGGTACTATTACCGTAGGCCAAGATCAGTCCAGAGTCTCTAGCAGGGTAGATGATCACTAGATGAGACGCGAGGTCCGAGACAGGGAGCCAGGCGGGGTAACAGGAACGATGGTAGTGCAGAAGCAGGAAGCCAGGCAAGGAACAGGAACACTGGTAGGGCAGAAGCAGGAGTCCAGGCGAGGAACAGGAACACTGGTAGGGCAGAAGCAGGAATCCAGGCGAGGAACAGGAACACCGGAGAGTCAGAAACAGGAAGCCGGGCGAGGAACAGGCACACTGGGAGTGCCGAACAAGGACTGGATAAAACAGGTACTCCACAACGACGTTGCTCCCGCAACCTGGGACCGGGCTGCCTGACCTTTATCTTCTTCTAAGGCCGGGGGCGGTCCCGGCCCCCAGAAGCCCCGCCTCTCTTGGCCTTAAGGCGAGCACTCCTCCTGGGAGACACCAGTTCCCTTCGCCTCTCTGCCCTAAGCCTCTGCAGATCAGGAGAGGCCGAAGGGTTACTGGGCCCCGGGGGAGGCTCACCTGTAGCCACTGAGTCTTCCAGCACCTCTGGGGCCTGAATGATTTCACCTGGTGCCTGCTCTTGAGTTTCCTCAGCATCTATGCCTTGCCCCAGTTCAGCCGGCCCTGGAGGCGGGGACTCCTGTGCCGGCTGGGATTCCTCCGGATCGCTCTCAGACTCGGAATCCCAGGCCATCACAGCATGCTCTGAAGCCACCGGATACAGGAGGGATGGGGATACTGTGGCTTTCCAGATCTTGCTGAACTCTATCATCTTCAGCCAAAATAGGCAATGGTCAGAGATGACCATTGTAGTTGGCCATCTGAAAGGCAAAAGAAAGCATAGGGAAATTACTCTTTTGCTCCTGACGTCATGTGGATGTTCTGTAAAAGCTCAGTAAACAGAGAATGGCAATTCCATGGTAAATGCCCAGTGTGGAAGCACCTTGAAAACTTTATCCCAAGACACATTGTCTATACAATGGGTGGCATCACATTCAGCTATAACTCCTACATGCTCCATGGCTTAATCTGTAAAGGGCAGCTACAAAATCACTCCTTAGAACTTGTCATTTGTTGTTGTTTAGTCGTTTAGTCGTGTCCGACTCTTCATGACCCCATGGACCAGAGCACACCAGGCACTCCTGTCTTTCTCTGCCTCCCGCAGTTTGGTCAAACTAATGCTGGTAGCTTCGAGATCACTGTCCAACCATCTTGTCCTCTGTCGTGGACAGAGGGTATTTTCCAGGGAGTCTTTCCTTCTCATGATGTGGCCAAAGTATTGGAGCCTCAGCTTCACGATCTGTCCTTCCAGTGAGCACTCAGGGCTGATTTCCTTCAGAATGGATAGGTTTGATCTTCTTGCAGTCCATGGGACTCTCAAGAGTCTCCTCCAGCACCAGAATTCAAAAGCATCAATTCTTCGGCGATCATCGTTCTTTATGGTCCAGCTCTCACTTCCATACATCACTACTGGGAAAACCATAGCTTTTACTATACGGACCTTTGTTGGCAAGGTGATGTCTCTGCTTTTTAAGATGCTGTCTAGGTTTGTCATTGCTTTCCTCCCAAGAAGCAGGCGTTTTTTAATTTCGTGACTGCTGTCACCATCTGCAGTGATCATGGAGCCCAAGAAATGCCTCCATTTCTTTCCCTTCTATTTGCCAGGAGGTGATGGGCCCAGTGACCATGATCTTTGTTTTTTTGACGTTGAGCTTCAGACCATATTTTGCGCTCTCCTCTTACACCCTCATTAAAAGGTTCTTTAATTAGAACTCGTCATGGATAGATATAATACCTACCGATTACTTATTTTGCATATTCACCTATTGGAACAATTGCAGCCAGGGCTGCAAGCAATGTAGCCATCCTTCTGTGTATCAAGAAGCCATTTTTGTGGAAGCTACTTCCTGTGTGGTTCAGGCAGACCACACCACACTAGCAAAACAGCTGGTGGGGGGTTAGGGAAAATCTCTTGAACCACACCGTTGGCTGCTTTCTGAATGGAAAAAGCACCCACGGAAATAGCCCTGCAGCAAAAAGGGACATAAATTTTGGCCTGGAAGGCATGCCGGTTTGTACATCACAGTTGCTGTTAGCAACCATCCATCTGATGTTTTGGTGCCTTCTAGCAAGGAAGAGGAAGTGAAGTGGTGGAGAGGAAGACATTTCTCATGGTAAAGAAAACCGAGAGGGAAATGTGACTCTCACGGCTACAGCGTTTTCAAGCAGGTGTGCCAGAAACACAGTTAAGACTCACGCCAAACCAAGTGGCAAGACCCATCTCATGCTTAAGGCACATGTACATGTCTCTCAAAGGCCCATGTGAGGCGACTGAGCATGCACACTGAGGCCATGTTCACACCGTGCATTTGAAACACTATGATACTGCTTTAAACAGTCAAAAGTATTCTGGGAACTGTAGATTGAGGAGGGTGCTGGGAGTTGTTAAAAGGCCTGCATCCACCTCAAAAAGCTACAGGTCTCAGAGGGGTCCTTCTATCTTCCCAGGGAATTCTGGGGATTGTGGCTCTGGCTGGAGAATATGATGTTTCCACCCACTTATGTGAGATTCTAATGATCCCAATCCTCTTGCATGCCTTCCCACTTGTAAGCTGGTGGTAAAGCTAAGGTTCGGGGTTTTTTTCTTCCTTAAATCCAAAGGAGGTGCCTCATTATCTCTGCTTTAGACTTGCTGTTGTGCTTTACGGTGCTAATCTCCTGTTCCCATGGCGAAGCACAGAGAAAGGAACTGACCAAATGCTGAAACGAGCTCCTGCCAAGCACTCCCTTGAACATGTTTCCCCTTTCCCACTCCTTCTGTTAAGGAACCAAAGCTCCATTTTAAAAAAATAAATAAATCAGCAAGACTTGTGGGCACTGCAGTTTACCCCTCCCTGAGTAGCAATGCCCAGCAACCCTTAACAAACTACAGGACCCAGAATGCTTTGAAGTGAAGTATGTGCTCTGATTGTGCTTTAAAGGCACAGCGTGTACACAGCCTAAATGCCTAAAGCGTTGCATCATTTTAAGGAGGGGGCGGGGATCCAATTTAAATGACAATAAAAGGATATGGAGCAGCAGAATAGAAGGTAATTAACATACCAGAATAATTTTGCCCCCCCCCCCATAGATAGACAGATATATATATATAGAAAGGGGAACCATGGAAGACTTTGGAATCTGGAATCAGTAATGGATTGGGTGGGTGTGGATGAAGTAACTGAAGCCTGATGCAGACAAGACAATGTGCTCCTGGCCAGTAGGACTCCAGATCCAGTGACACAGGGATCCAGTTTGTTCTGGATGAGGTTGCACTTCCCATGAAAGAGCAGGTGTGCCGGCTGGGTAAATCCTGGACCTAGCCTTGCTCTTGGACTTCCTAGGTGATCATTTCGTTTCATTTATGACTCACTTCCCTTGAGGCATCCCTAAGCGATTTGCAGTAGAATAAAAACACACTGATCTAACAGTTGCATATATGAAAACACTTAGAAACAATTGTATATATAAAATCTTTTTTTAAAAAATAGCTGCACCTGCTTCTGGAAAAGGTAGATGTAGTTTGCTTTAGTTGCACCGGGAGTTGATTGTTCTAAGATGCTCTACACGGGGCTACCTTTGAAAAGGATTCAGAAACCGGCATTCGGCTGTGACAGGGAAGAGGGAGCCTTCAATCAATGACAAGTCTCCCCAAGGATTCCTGAGAATTGTTGTTTGGTGCTGGAAAACTGCTGATAAATATTCTTATAGCCCCCCACCCCACCTGCCTGTAAAACTATAGCATAGGTAACAGAGATTCCTGGGTGGGCAAAGTCTTAAAATGACTTTAAAATAGCTCCAGTGTAAAGAGATCTCAATTGTCTAAGCATGGATGTTCATGTAGCCAAAACACACACGTGTGTGTGTGTGTGTGTGTGTGTGTGTGTGTGTGTTTGGAACCTAGAATGGCTGGCTGGAATCCCTAAACACATATGGCAACATTTTGTTATACAGCTTACCTTTATACTGTACTCTAAATAAATATCCTACTTACCTGGGTCAAGCCCACTCTGACAGGCTTCCCTGGTGTTCTGACTAATCTTTCTTCTTTTCAACTTGTTGTCAAGCCAGTATTGTAGCTCAGGCCTCAGTTCTGGGGTCAGTCAGACCTTTGCAGCACTCTGGAAGGAAGTGAGATACAGTGGTACCTTGGGTGGGTTAAGAACTTAATTCATTCTGGAGGTCTGTTCTTAACCTGAAACTGTTCTTAACCTGAGGTACCACTTTAGCTAATGGGGCCTCCTGCTGCCGCCACGCTGCCGGAGCATGCTTTCTGTTCTCATCCTGAAGCAAAGTTCTTAACCCGAGGTACTATTTCTGGGTTAGTGGAGTCTGTAACCTGAAGCGTCTGTAACCCGAGGTACCACTGTATTTGCGTCACCCCATCTCCCCTCACCCCATTTACATCCCTTTGAGACCAGCCTGCTAGCACCAGAGAGAACAGACATACTAAAACCTTGGGACAAATTCCAGGCCATGTGCGCTCTGATTAATATTGTGGCTGCAGCCTCCCACACTATCTCTGAGTCAGATCTTTGTCTGGGAAAGAAAAGAGAGGCATCTATGGCAATAATAATGCTGGCGAAGTAAAAGCTTCTATGGAAAGATGAACAGCAAGAGTGGAACAACCCTGATGCAAAGAGACCTGCCAACTACCAGTACTTTCCAGATGGTTCTGTACATCATTTGTGTGTGTTTTTAGCTACACCCCCCCTGACCTTCCTTGTTCATCTGCAACTCCAAAGTTACATCTAGAAAGGAAAAGCAAACCGAATCTTTCTGAAAAGGGGGCGGCATTAGGGAAATGTGTCCATTTTTTTTATTTTTAAAAGGTAAAGGTAAAGGGACCCCTGACCATTAGGTCCAGTCGTGGCCGACTCTGGGGTTGCGGCGCTCATCTCGCTTTACTGGCCAAGGGAGCTGGCGTACAGCTTCCAGGTCATGTGGCCAGCATGACTAAGCTGTTTCTGGCGAACCAGAGCAGTGCACGGAAACGCCGTTTACCTTCCCACCAGAGTGGTACCTATTTATCTACTTGCACTTTGACGTGCTTTCGAACTGCTAGGTTGGCAAGAGCAGGGACCGAGCAACGGGAGCTCACCCCGTTGCGGGGATTTGAACCACCGACCTACTGATTGGCAAGTCCTAGGCTCTGTGGTTTAACCCACAGCACCACCTGCATCCCCCCCCTTTTTTTTTTACATTTGCAAAATTGCATTGGTCACAAAGCATTAACTTTGAACCGGCCTTGGCATCTCTTTCCTGAGGATCTGATTGCCTGCGAGAATCATAAGTTGTAAGGAATAAGGATTCATGAAGGCTTTGTACATGATCATCCCTGACTGCAGAGACCTCCCCCTCCCACGCTGGGCTCCGGATACCCATCAGTGTGGGTGAGCTTCCTGTCTTATGTCGGGCTAAGAGAGAGCATAAGTCCGAGACCTGTCGTCATCCAAAGCCTCTTGCTCATTTCTTCCGTATCACACTCATTGTTAGCTGTTGGAGGCAATAAATATGCATCTCATGCCGGGAACAGCTGAATGACGCATTTACATCTGGAGAAGGAGAGTCGCGTCTTTGCTTAACAGACCAAAGGAAGAAAGGAATATGATGGAGGGGGCTGGGAAATAAGGAAATGGGGTTGGCTTAGTTTGCATACCTGAAGGATCCAGAGTTCTGAACAAGCCCCAAACCTCTGCTGCTGCCGTTGCAGATCTCGCACGCGACTCTCAGCTATAATTGGAAATGGGTTACTTACAATGTGAGGAGTGAAAGCGTCCTAGTTTTTGCAAGAAAAATGGCTTTTGAAGCAACACTCTAGCAGGGCGCCAAACTGCACCATATGGTCTTTTCTGCAGCAAATCCCCTTGCTCTTTGCCTGTGACAGTTTCTGCTCCGTGGCTCCGATTGCCTTGCTGATGACTGGGGTGCCCTTTGCAGACAAGGTTACACAAAGAGGCTGTGGTTTTGGAGCTATCCTGGCTAGTGGCCAAACAGGTAGTGCAATAGCCCCTGGGTCAATAGATTGGTCACCCCTGGCTTGCCACTTCTTTGGTGTCTGCCGCTCGTCGGCATAACATGTTTGGTGTAGGATTTTGATTTCTGCAGCAATGGTCTGCTCGGGCTTCACATCAGCCCTGCAAAGCTGCTCCCTTATAATTACAAGGTTATAGTTTAAAGTATACCTGAAGGAGCATCTCCACCCGCATCGTTCTGCCCGGACACTGGGGTCCAGTGCCAAGGGCCTTCTGGCACTTCCCTCACTGCAAGAAGTGAGGTTACAGGGAACCCTTCTTGGTAGTGGCACCCACCCTGTGGAATGCCCTCAGATGTCAAGGAAATAAACAACTATCTGACTTTTAGGAGACATCTGAAGGAAGCCCTGCATAGGGAAGTTTTTAATGTTTGATGTTTTATCATGCTTTTAATATTCTGTTGGGAGCCACCCAGAGTGGCTGGGGAAATTATTATTATTATTATTAAAATGGAGTTGCAAGGGACATGCATTGATTGGCAGCCAGTTTGCAAGTTCAACATTCTCTGCCAGTAAGAGCGGCCCTGTTCACTTAAGTGTCAGGGGCCAAATCATGGACTGACTGGAAGCAGAGGAATGGTGGGAGGAACCAGCTGGGGAACCACTAAGGGAAGAAGGCTCAGAACCTGGGAACTGGTGGTGGGATGATAATGAGTGGTTAGAGGTAGAATAATGGGAGGAGGAGGTGTTGGAAGATGAAGAGGTAACAGGGCTTAGTGAGCAGGGAGAGAGTGGCAGAGAGCAAGCCAGAATCAGAGTCAGAAGCTGAAGAAGGAGCGGCCAAGAGGCACAGAGGAATCAGGCTGGTGAAGAGTCACAGGAGTCTTCCCCTCTTGTTGCCCCTCCCCTTGGTCTCCCAGAACCAGAAGAAGGCTGAAATAGGCAGAGCTAAGACAGACATGCAGTCCCCTGGAAAAAGCCCTGGAGAAAAGGGGACTGAGATAGCTGTGAGGGAATGGGGACTTTCAGTTTTGGCAACTGATTCACCTACCAGGAATGAGCTGCTGTGCTCAGTAGCAACATCAGGAGGCTTAGTTTGGTCAGAATTGAGTATACACTTCCAGAATTAATGCTACATACATTACGTCTAGTAAATGAGCCACCATAGCCACTAAGGTAAAGGTACCCCTGCCCGTACGGGCCAGTCTTGACAGACTCTAGGGTTGTGCGCTCATCTCACTCTATAGGCTGGGAGCCAGTGCTGTCCGCAGACACTTCCGGATCACGTGGCCAGCGTGACAAGCTGCATCTGGCGAGCCAGCGCAGCACACGGAACGCCGTTTACCTTCCCGCTGGTAAGCGGTCCCTACTTATCTACTTGCACCCAGAGGTGCTTTCGAACTGCTAGGTTGGCAGGCGCTGGGACCGAACGATGGGAGTGCACCCCGCCGCGGGGATTCGAACCGCCGACCATGCGATTGGCAAGTCCTAGGCGCTGAGGTTTTACCCACAGCGCCACCCGCGTCCCTATCCATAGCGACTAGAAGGCCATAAAAATTTGTGTCCCGGGCTTTGTAGACTCATCTACCTATATACTATCTGAAACCCAAGGGGCATATTGTTTGCCAGATGTGAAATATATTGGCATTATTTTCAGCTCTCCCACCCCACTAAATATAATGCATTTTGTATGTTATTTTCACAAATATACGCATTTTTATGCACACATTACTCCCGTACATGCATTTTTATTCACACCCATCGGCTAGAGAACTACACTGCAAGATTTGTGAAAATTCACCTTTAAGTGTTCTGCCACAGATTCTCTCTCTCTCTCTCTCTCTCTCTCTCTCACACACACACACACACACACACACACTTCCCTGTAGGATCGCTCTGTTAATCTTTTAGCAAGCCTTTGAATCTTCCTGTAAATTTTGTCTCTCTCAGCCCCAGCCAATCTTGTGTTGGTTTTGGGCAGGGAATTGAATCAACTGATCTTTTTTTTAATGCCTTGGTTAACATACTAATTGTATATATTGTCTGAACCCTGTGTGGCCCATCCAGAGGAAGTTGTTGATTGGCAATTAACACATGTACTGAATAACCAAGCAAACCTTCAGGTGGACTTGGGTTGGGATCCCCACCACCCAAAACAGCTAAAGATCAATGATCCCATAGAAATCTAATATTTAGATTTAGATTCCTGCATTGCAGGGGGTTGGACTAGATGACCCCTGGGGGTCCCTGTCAACTCTACAGTTCTATGATTCTGTGATTCTCCTCACTCCTATCTGGAAAAAAATATTACATACAGTGGAACCTTGGGTTACAGACGCTTCAGGTTACAGATGCTTCAGGTTAGACTCCACTAACCCAGAAATAGTACCTCGGGTTAAGAACTTTACCTCAGGATGAGAACAGAAATCGCATGGTGGCAGCGGGAGGCCCCATTAGCTAAAGTGGTACCTCAGGTTAAGAACAGTTTCAGGTTAAGAACGGACCTCCGGAACGAATTAAGTTCTTAACCCGAGGTACCACTGTACTAGGAAAACCATTTTAGCCATTGTGCACATTAGCTTTCCCAGGATGCAGGTTCTTTATTTGTGTCTTCACGGTGAGTGAAACATCGTTTGCCTATTTACAGTGTACATCAGCATTCCTCTGTGGAAATTTTCTCTGTGTAGGGGGAAAAAGTGTTAACAGTTGGCAAATGAAGGAAGAATTGCAGCTGGCATGAATTTGATTTTCTCTATATTTGTTTAAAGCTCCCTCTTGTGGTTGAAGGTAATAGAACTTTTAATTTCTCCAAATAAGCAGTTCGGGGGGGGGTTATTCTATGGTGCATAATGTCTCCTGAAGTGTGCTGAGTGCTCTCGTTCAGCACCTTAAAGGAAGTATCCGTTGCTTGGCAGAATCAAAGGCTCTCATGCTCAGCAGCGGCCGTGTTGTACCTTGAAGTGGCGTTTCAGAACGAGAGCAAAATGGCTTCCCTCCAGGCAGCCTCGCTCTCAAATTGAAATTTCACTTCAAACAGATACATCAGCTGTTGTGTATCAGTGTGTCAAGTGTGAAACAAGCATGTGGAGACATGGCTGCCCTCAAGAGATTCGAACGCAAGACTGTTATGAAGTGCCACAAAACGGGAAAGGACAAGCTGGCGAAACCACAGGTAAGAAGTTGGCCGTTCGTGACTGAACTTCTGTCCTCATCTTTGCCCCCAAAGTCTTGCGTGAACCTGGCAATGTTTCCTATCCACTGGCCTGCTGCAACTGCTTTGCACAGTCTCTGTAAGGTTAATGTACCCCAGCATCAATCTATATGTGTGCTTCAGTCCAGGTTTCATCCGGTGTTTGCTTTTAAATGCATATTCAGCTGCTGTTGTACTGTTCTTAAAATTATTGCTGTTAATAGTAAATATATGTCTGTAAATAACAGGGAGCGGGTGGCACTGTGGTCTAAACCACTGAGCCTCTTGGGCTTCTTGATTGGAAGGTCAGTGGTTCGAATCCACATGACAGGGTGAGCTCCTGTTGCTCTGTCCCAGCTCCTGCCAACCTAGCAGTTAGAAAGCACACCAGTGCAAGTAGATAAATAGGTACTGCTGCAGTAGAAAGGTAAATACTATTGTATTTTAATATTTTGTTGGAAGCCACCCAGAGTGGCTGGGGAAACCCAGCCAGATGGACGGTGTGTGTGTGTGTGTGTGTGTGTGTGTGTGTGTGTAATATATATTAGTAAATGGCGTTTCCGTGCATTCTGGTTTCCGTCATGGTGTCAGAAGCGGATTAGTCATGCTGGCCACATGACTTGGAAAGCTGTCTGTGGACAAACGCCAGCTCCCTTGGCCTGAAGCGAGATGAGCGCCTCACCCCATAGTTGCCTTTGACTGGACTTAACTGTCCTGGGGTCCTTTACCTTTTTTTTTACCTATATGTCTGTAAATTGCCTTGGAACATATACAGTCATGTGAAAAAAGTACACCATCTTTGAATTCTGTTGTTTTACATATCAGGACATAATAACAAACATCTGTTCATTAGCAGGTCTTAAAATTAGGTAAATACAACCTCAGATGAGCAACATCACATGACATATTGCATGATTTATTTAGCAGAAATAAAGCCAAAATGGAAAAACCAACTAAGTACACCTGTACTGCTTCCATAGGAATTAAGAGGCAAAGTGGCAGATAAGGGCTGCTAATCAAATGCCTTTGCTTAATTGATCATCAACAGCACTTCTGCCCACCTCTCTTAAAGCTGAAGCTTTAGCAGTTTGCTGGTCTGGAGCATTCATGTGTGTTTTAACACAATGCCAAGGAAGAAAGACATCAGCAATGCTCTTAGAGAAGCAATTGTTGCTGCCCATCAAACTGGGAAGGGTTATAAGGACATCTCCAGCCAATTTTAAGTCCATCATTCTACAGTGAGAAAGATTGCTCAAAAGTGGAGAACATTCAAGACAGTTGCCAATGTGTTGTTGTTCATCTGAGGTTGCACTTACTTAAATTTAAGACCTGCTAAGGAATAGATGATTGTTGTTATGTCCTGATATGTAAAACCACAGAATTCAAAGAAGGTGTCCTTTCTTTTCCCCATGACTGTATGTGGGAGGCAATTCACAAATTATTAACCTAATGATCACAAACAATAATAGAAATAGTTGGGGATATGTATTAATCCATGTACACCACTGTACCTCGGGTTACAGATGCTTCAGGTTACAGACTCTGATAACCCAGAAATAGTACCTCGGGTTAAGAACTTTGCTTCAGGATGATAACAGAAATCGCGCGGCGGCAGCGGGAGGCCTCATTAGCTAAAGTGGTACCTCAGGTTAACAACACTTTCAAGTAAAGAACGGACCTCCAGAACGAATTAAGTTCTTAACCCGAGGTACAACTGTATTTCAAAATGTGATAAGCCAACCTTGCTGCATTTGGGGGGGGGGGGGTCTTCCAGCTCATTCTGCTAAGTAGGATCCTTGACATCTGTCCCAGAGTCCGGCTCTGAATGCACCATTGTATCTTCAGCCTACCCCCAGCTCCAACATCTGACATTGCTGGGGGTTGGACTAGGCCAGGGGTCTGCAACCCGCGGCTCTGGAGCCGCATGTGGCTCTTTTACACCTTTGCTGCGGCTCCGGGGCGGATACTAGCGAGGGGAGGAGGCGCATTGTGTGCCCCGACACTCCCCACTGTGGCGGGCGCTGTACTGGCTGTGACGTCGCATGGGGGTTAGTTTTGTGGCTCCCAGTTTTTTTTTTCCTTTGGAAACGGGCCCAAGTGGCTCTTTTTGTCTTAAAGGTTGCAGACCCCTGGACTAGGCGATCCTTGGGACCTCTTCCAGTTCTACAATTCTATGGTTCTGTGATCAAAGAACCTGGAGAAATTTCACTCAGTTTCGATTAAGTGATGGCCACCTCTGCCTCCTGTTTGGCCTTGACTGGCCACTAGTAGCTACTAAAATGATTCGGCAAAAGCTGTTTTATGCAATACAAAGTCTGACATATTTGCTAGATATGCTTAAAAGCAATCCCTCGCCAACAAACCTTTCCTTCTTTCCCCATATGAATATTTCGCAAAAGATTGCTTATAAACACCCTGTTTCCAGGCTTTAAGATACATACCATCACCGCACTGGGGAAAATAAAACGAAGAACAGTCCGTTGCACAATTGCTGACAGTCAGACTAGCCTAACACAGCACTGCCTGTCTCTTTGACACAGTTCTTGCTCAGCACAGCTTGATTTGTTTGACACCAGGGAATCGGTGGGGTTAGTTACTGCCATTAATGTTCAGGGGGCACCCTGACCCAATTGTTTGGCTTGCGCAAGTTCAAATAACTTAGGAGAAATCCGACAAAGGTTTCAGTGCCTTTTCTGTGATCAGGATCATATAATGTGAACGATGCTATCGAAAAACAACCATGTAAAAGTCTAATTTTACACTTTACTGTGGACTGACTTGCGTGGATTATTGACCTATTTCGCTCTGACATATTTGATATGACGAGTTCTGGTTAGTTTTTAATGTATTAATAGTGCGATCCAGGGGTGCCAACTTGAATAAAATATTGGAGGGGGGCCCAATAAGTCCTACCCCACATAATCACATGATGTGGTGCATGGAAACCATTTGAATGCCAATGCCTATCAACTAGGGGGGGCACTCAAATATTTTATTTAGGAAGCCCCTCACCCCCTAGGAGTTGGCTCCTATGGTGCAATCCTGGGCATCTCTACTCAGAAATTCAACGGGACGAGTCCCAGGTACGTGTACATCACAGGGATAGAAACCTGAAGCCTTGTAGATATTCTTGGACTCCCATCTGTCCCGGCCAACATAGCCAGTGATCAGGGATGACACAAGGATATGCCAGCAGAAGAAATCCTGGGTTGGTTAAAGGTAAAGGTAAAGGGATCCCTGACCATTAAGTCCAGTCGTGGCCGACTCTGGGGTTGCGGCGCTCATCTCGCTTTATTGGCCAAGAGAGCCGGTGTACAGCTTCCAGGTCACGTGGCCAGCATGACTAAGCCGCTTCTCATGAACCAGAGCAGCACACGGAAACGCCGTTTACCTTCCCGCCAGAGCGGTACCTATTTATCTACTTGCACTGGCCTGCTTTCAAACTGCTAGGTTGGCAAAAGCAGGGACCGAGCAACGGGAGCTCACCCCGTCATGGGGATTCGAACCGCCGACCTTCTGATTGGCAAATCCTAGGCTCTGTGGTTTAACCCACAGCGCCACCCGTGTCCCTCCTGGGTTGGTTGCTGTTCTTCAAACCATTGCAAAGGAGCTTGCAGAAAGCCACACACGATTCAGCGCTTAGCCCAAGCACCCATCTTGACGTAACGTGCAGGGAATTGTAACAGGAGCACACAGCTGGATTCCAGCTCACTTTTTTCATGCAAAATGTCTTGTGCTGTGAAAAGCCCTTTCATTTGTGGAAGGCCATCATTGGATCCAACCCAATATGAATGACCCATCTTTGCAGGGCTTTTTAATGGGCTGCTGCTGTGATAATTTATGTCAAGTGCTTGGAATGTGCAAGCACTCAGAAGCACCATATCAAAAAGCAGCATATGGCAATCGTTTTTTATGAGGGAAGTACTTGATTCCGAAAGAGGGCAGGGCACTAGGTGAAATTATAACCTCGATTACAATTAGAGGATTCACATCTTGCCGTTCCACTATCTTACTCATCTTAATCCCCCTATTTATTTATTTTATTAAATGCTAAACTCCCACCACGCCCACCTGGAATGTAGCTTTCTGCATTTTTAAAGGCAGCTTTATATGCGTTCATGTGCAAAAGTGAAGAATGAATCTTGGGTCTTCTTTAACGGGTCCTGAACCACTGAAATCCGCAAAGCAGAAATGTTTCCTCTGGCTGTCTGGCCATGATGCTGATGTATGGCTTGCTTTCTGGTCGAACCACCGTAATTTTGTGAAATGATAGAAGTATTGATTCTAGAAACAGTTTCACTTTTCTGAAACTACCAGGCAAGAGGAACTAAATGAAGCCCTCGGAGTGAACAATACAGCTTTCTGCTTTATCGGTTCCATGTGCTTTTGCCTAACCTTTGCTTAACAATCCGCAGCGCTCCCCTCTGGATCTCTTTTTCTCTTCCTCGCTGACTCTGCGGTAAACAAACAGAACCTCTCAAGTGTACCTATGAACCTTGAAAAGCTATTCTACACATGTACATTATTCTGCATTAAAATCAGTGCAGTGATTCGCTTGTCAAGGATGTCAGGATCACTCACGCCGCTTCTCTCCTCCAGGGTATTTCCTTGGGTCTTAATCCTGATCTTGAGAAATATTGATGCGGGGAAAAGTTTCTTCTCAAATCATGTTCACTGCATTTGCTATCACCATGTTTATATTCCTCTGACTACCTGCTCTTCCTTGGAAAGCTCAGCCCAACTTGTACTGGGCAAAACTACGATGGGTAGGGTAGACAAAAAAGCTGACGTTGTGGGATGGGTTTTAATGGGTAGGGGAGAATATATTGATTGCAATTTATCCCTCCAGGCCTGCATGCGTGTGGGTTAAACAGAGTTTCGAAATCCCATCCTTGGCAGCAAAATTAAAAGTACAGTGGTACCTCGGGTTACATGCTCTTCAGGTTACATACGTTCAGGTTACACACTCCACTAACCCAGAAATAGTGCTTCAGGTTAAGAACTTTGCTTCAGGATAAGAACAGAAATTTGGGCTCTGGCTGGGCGGCGGCAGCAGGAGGCCCCATTAGCTAAAGTGGTGCTTCAGGTTAAGAACAGTTTCAGGTTAAGAACAGACCTCCGGAACGAATTAAGTACTTAACCCGAGATACCGCTGTATAGGAATTAGGCTGCAAAACCTTGTTTTGAGCAAGTCTTAATGTGGAGTAGGTTGGCTCCCCCTTTTTACCCCATTTAACAGATAAACAAGCAACAACTTGTAAAGAATAATTTAAAACAGAATTTACTTATTATCATGCATTGGTTCACAGCAATGGCAGCAGTAAAACCGATGCAAGCAAAATACTTAGATTTACAGTGTAACCATTGCGGTTTGGCATAGTGGTCAGAGTGCCTGTCTAGGCCCCAAAGACCAGAGTTCACATCCCCACTCAGTCACAAAGCTCACTGGGTGACTTTGGCCTAGTCACTGCCTCTCAAACTGACCGACCTCCCAGGATTCTTGTGGGGTTTAAATGAGGAGGGAGAATGATGTGTGCCACTTTGAGCAACTTGTAGAAAAGGTGGAATGTAAACACATCAGTTTAATAAATACACAAAATCCTGAATATTTGATCTAGAATGAAGTTCATGCTATTTTACTTCTAGAGAAGCAATGTAGAAATGCCAGGGTTGAGAGGTTTTTTGTTGTTGTTTTTTGAAAAAAATTTAAGCCAGGTGACATTCTGCCTCTCTGCTGATTGTTGTTACCGCCATATAGCTGTGACAATTCAGCATATATTATCATATTCATCATGTGGGAGAAGCTGATCCATTTCACTTTGCCCAGATCAAGCAAATACTGACAGTGTTTACATCCATTGTTTCATTGTTGTCAACAGTTTAACCAAATTGAGATACGGCTACAATGAATAATTACCAGTTTCAATTTTGGGGTGAAAACAAGTATTTCCCAAGAAGTAGACTTAAAAAAAAAAAAAAGACTTCAGCTAAACTTGAGCAGGGATTTAGGAATTCTTAAATCCACTGGGATCAATTAGCTTACACATGCCTGTATATTAAATTTTGGCTTTAGATTTTACAAGTGTTCATCCCCCCCCCCATTCAAAACCATTACTTTCGCCCCCGCCCCTGGGTTCCTTTCCCCTTCTTATTTCTAACTGTCATTTGGGTGACAATCCTAAGTCAGGATCATGTAGTAAATGAGAGAACATCACAACACTGTCTGCTTGGATTGTCCTTCTCAGTCTCCCCTCCTCCCTCCCCGAAAGCCATCAAATATTTTTGTTTTGCTCTGTTTGCAATGCACCCTTTTCTTGTTCCGACCAGCCACCATTACGCAATCTCTCCCTCTCCCATTGGTTCACAGCCGTTCCAGATCTCTTAAATTCTTCTTTTCTCAAAAACCCTCTCAGAAATAAATTATCCTTGATTGCATCAGCAAGGATGACAGCGGCAGAGCTCTTCAAACCTGGTCTTCCCCACCGACGCGCTTAATCAACGAAGCACTTCCGTCTTTGGCAAATGGGCTCCCACCACTGACTGAACAAATACCCGCAGAGACCATTTCATGAAATGCGTTAATCACTGCAAAAAATGAGACCGATGTCACGGAGGGGGCCACAGAGAGATCTGTTCCTTAAGAGCTCATCACATTAGGGAACAAAGGGGATCCGTAGAGTTGCCATTTGCGAAAAGGAAAGTCTCCTGAGCCATGCCTGGATGTGTCTTTCGAAGTCATTTCCTGCCTTCTGTGTTTCACATGGAAAGCCTATCGTTTTGCCATCAGATCCTTGGCTTTTTCAAGGAAGTCTCCATCAACACTGTCATTATGTCAAATATGTCAACCGTCGGCTCCCACAGAATGCCATCCTTTTAAAATACTTCTCTTTGCTAAGAAGCAAAAATCATGGACACAGAAATGTGATGAGCATGGCATTCCCACCCCCCATTCCACCTTCTCTTCCTCCATAACCTTGAGTTTGGCTGTCATTCAGGAAAAGAATCACATCATTATGGGAATCTTCAAGATGCTGAGCTTTGCTATACTTTTATGAGTCGCCAAACTTCGTCCCGTTCTTTGATGAGTAAAAGGGCTGCTTCTTCAACACATAATAATAATAATAATAATAATAATAATAATAATAATAATAATATTTTATTTATATCCCGCCCTCCCCAGCCAAAGCCGGGCTCAGAGCGGCTAACAACAGTAAAATAAATACAACATTCTAAAATCATTTCATTCTAAAATCAATTCAAATCAGATTAATGGCAACCATTGGGCTAGAGCTCTGTGAGGACTGCCAAAGGAGGGGGTCAGACTGTGCCCTGGCCAAAGGCCTGGTGGAACAGCTCTGTCTTGCAGACGCTGCGGAAAGATGTCAAGTCCCGCAGGGCCCTAGTCTCTTGTGACAGAGCGTTCCACCAGATCGGAGCCACGGCCGAAAAAGCCCTGGCTCTGGTTGAGGCCAGCTTAACCTAACCACATGTCAAACCGCGTACCTGACATGGTAGAAGCAGGTGCATCCATAATATTTAGCATGTACCCCCATCCTTTGTGGCATGTGATGCAGTCCCCCCACACCCCGCAAATGGGTACATTACTGGTGGAACCTGAAATAAAATCTTGTAGTGTCGATTGCTCCTGCTTCTCAGTGTTGCAGCCAACCAAACCCCACCCTCTTCCCAGTGTACTATAACTCACCCAAGTGTCAGCTGCCATTCCATGCTCAGCCCTGGCCAGACCATTTTGCAGCTTTGCTCCGCCCCAAGGAATGCCTCCCCCAAATATTGCTTGGATTTCTGCAAACCTTGGGGTTCCCCTGAGCCCATTGATACCTCTCTCATGTCCGTGGATGGTGCCATCTTGTTCTTGGTCTTCTGTACTAAATAAGGAGCAGCCCTCAGTAAATCGAGATCACTGTTAATGCATATGGTACATTAGCCAGTTAATCACTACCAGGTTTGTTGCAGTCATGGGAGCACCAGTTTGCACACACAGACGTTCCACCAGAAAGAGCTCGCCACCCAGTGCAATGGGATCCCTCCATATCCAGAGAGATACACTTACATTACCATCTCCAACACCGAAATGAATGGAACTCCATATTATCCAATGACCGTATAGCATAGTCTCTGTTGTCTCTGTGATATTTAACTCTGCTGTTTGAGCTATATTTAATTAATAATAATAATAATAATAATAATAATAATAATAATAATAATAATTTTATTTATACCTCACCCTTCCTGGTTTAAAAACTGGGCTCAGGGCAGCTGACAGCAAATATAAAACATTAATTAAAATGCAACTTAAAAACAGCATAAAATTCAAAAAATCAGGGGGGATTTGGGGGGGGGAGGGGAGGGGAGGGGAGGGGAGAGGAACCCAGTCAGTAGACATCAAATGATCACCAGGGCTAACTCGCCAAGTTGGTCCTACTAGGGCCAGCAAGGAGACCAGAGAAGAATTTAAATGTGGGGTCCCAGAAAGGGTTTCTTCATAGAAGAGGAAAGGGGGAAAGGGAATAGAGGATCAGGCTAATTCAAATTGAAGGCCAGGCTGAATAGCTCTGTCTTACAGGCTCTGCGGAAGGAGATAAAGTCCTGCAGGGCCCTAGTCTTGTGGGACAGAGCATTCCACCAGGTCGGAGCCATCACTGAAAAAGCCCTGGCCCTGGTGGAGGATAGTCTGGCTTCCTTATTTAAGTCACGATTAGTTCCATAAGAATATAAGAATTGTCTGCTGGGTCAATTCAATGCAATGTCCCATTTAGTCCAGCATCTGTTCTCACAGTGACCAACCAGATATCTGTGAGAAAACCACAAGCAGGATTCGAGCACAAGAGCTCTTCCCCATCCTGCCATTTCTGGCAGCTGGTATTCAGAAGCATTGCTCCCTCCAACTGTTGATTCTCTTGCTATGGTATCCACATAGAATCATTAAATTGCAGAGTTGGAAGGGACCCCCAAAGTAATCTAGTCCAACCGAATGTATAGCATGATGTGTAACGTGGTGCATTTTGTCTTTGTTTTATGGATGCAATTCTGTTGCTGATTTTATGCTGTCCACCGCCATGATATCTTGTCTTAATGTACAGAATTTTTTGCAAGCAAGCACATAAGTAAGTTTAACCACATAGTATACATATTAGAAGGGATGCGGGTGGCGCTGTGGGTTAAACCAGAGCCTAGGACTTGCCGATCAGAAGGTTGGCAGTTCAAATCCCCGTGACGGAGTGAGCTCCCGTTGCTCAGTCCTTGCTCCTGCCAACCTAGCAGTTCGAAAGCACGTCAAAGTGCAAGTAGATAAATAGGTACCACTCTGGCGGGAAGGTAAACGGCGTTTCAGTGTGCTGCTCCGGTTTGCCAGAAGCGGCTTAGTCCCTCAGCCAGTAAAGCCAGATGAGCACCACAACTCCAGAGTCGGTTATGACTGGACCTAATGGTCAGGGGTCCCTTTACCTTTACTTATACATATTAGGCCACAGGAATCCGATGGCAGGGTTGCTCATAGTGCTTTTGGCTGCCTCGAGAATTTAAACCAGGGATGGGGAAACAGCGGTCCTCCAGAAACATTTGGACTACAAATCCCATCATTCCTAACCATTGGCCAATGCTGGCTGGGATAAAGGGGGCTATAAAATCCAATGGCATCTGGGTGGGTCACATGTTCCCTGTTCCTGGCTGAAACCAAACTGCCAAGGAAGCATCCTAACCTGTTCGTTCTTCTGGTCGGGTTCCTCTCATGTGCCCTCCATCAAACAAACACACGCCCATTTTCACATGGAGACCCACCCCAGCTGTCATGCAAAGATGGAATCATTCATTCTTTGCAACTGTCGAGCAAGGAGAGTGCAATAAATCAAATTAATAGCCAGAAAAGGAATCACTCAGGATGGGGAAGGGAAGGAAGTCATTGGCTCCAACCGGTTTAGTGTCTTCCTGAGGAATTCTGCTACGCACCCAAGGAATGTTTAAGTGCATCAACATTGGGACACTTAACCTTGGTAATAGACCTCAGTCCTATCCTGCCCAGTTAATAATTGATGCAAAGATTCTGAAAGGCAATTCCCATGTGTAAATCCCATGCGAAACCTGATTTAATATCTGGACTGAAATGAGAGTATGCTGGGAGAGGAGGGGGTCATCCTTTGTGCTGCTCAGCAATGAGATCCGCAAAGCTCATATTGCAAACAAACAAACAAGACCTGTGGAACAACACTTTTGGTTGATCTAGTCTCGTTGCAAGGCATTACTTTAAGTCTTCATTATAATGTATTATTTTTTAAACACTTTCTCCGTACTTTGGGGAGGTAGGTTGGAAATAAGGTGCAATAGGAGAGGATGGCAAGTTTGGCAGGAATATTCAAGGACAATCAAAGAAATATTTAAATATTTCAGTATAGTATAGTAATATTTTTGGGGGGGAGGGATATACAACCAGAATCCATATCCGTACCTCTCTTCAAGAGCACCAGCTATTCTTCTGCAATTTTCCACAGCGTATTGTTGTGAACAGGGATTTTCAACTCTGACAAATATGAAAGATCAGAAAAGAGAAAGGCTTCTTTGTGTTGGTGAGCAGATGAGAGTTTGTTTGTCTCAAATTAGACCTAAAATAAACAAGTTTCCCCAGCAAAAGCAAGCTTACACCTCACACTGACTTTGTATGCATACTTAAGGTACATATGCGAGAGGCTCATTCAGTGGCGTAGCGTGGGTTGTCAGCACCCGGGGCAAGGCAAGTAATTTGTGCCCCCTAACCCGTGGATTTGCGCCCCCTAACCCTAACCCCCAGATGTTGTGCCCGGTGCGGCCGGCCCCCCCTGCACCCCCCACGCTACGCCACTGGGCTCATTTATAATTGTATTTTGAGAATGATTCGTATCCTTATGTACCTGCACTGTTTTATACTTTCTGGATGTCCCATGAACACAGAATCACAGAATTGTAGAGTTGGAAGCGACACTGAGGGTCATCTAGCCCAACCCCCTGTAATGCAGGAATCTTTTGCCCCACGTTGGGATTTGAACCCACAACCCTGAGATTGAAAGTCACATGCTCTACTAACTGAGCTACCCCAGCTATCATAGTATAAATAGTTGTGTTCTACGTTGCCAATCAAGCACTGCTAGGAGTTGTTACTTTTTGTTTTCCAATGTACTTAAATCCATTAAAAAAAATTAGGTATTGCACGAACAAATTGTTATAGTGGTACCTTGGGTTAAGAACTTAATTCGTTCTCGAGGTCCGTTCCTAACCTGAAACCGTTCTTAACCTGAGGTACCGCTTTAGATAATGGGGCCTGCCGCCGCCGCCGCCACCACACGATTTCTGTTCTCATCCTGAGGTAAAGTTCTTAACCTGTTATGTACTGAGTTGAATAGGATCCAAAATGCAGCAGTCTGATTGGTCCTAGAACAATAGGCTTCAGAATGCAGCAGTCTGATTGGTCCTAGGACAATGCAGCAGTATGATTGGTCTGCAGGAGCCACCCAATCCAGCTCCAGATGGAAGTGAATCCACAACCTGATTGGCCTACAGGAGAATTCCGGAATTAGCCAATCAGGTGCAGCCCATTGTGTAAATAATGTATATAAAGCAGATACTTTGGGGAAACTTTCATTCCTCCTCACCACTATGAGCTGAATAAAGAGCATGAAATCCACTCTCAACTCTGAGCAGTGGCGTAGCGTGGGGGGTGCAGGGGGGGCCGGCCGCACCGGGCGCAACATCTGGGGTTAGGGCAAATCCACGGGTTAGGGGGCGCAAATCCACGGGTTAGGGGGCGCAAATCCACAGGTTAGGGGGCGCAAATCCACGGGTTAGGGGGTGCAAATCCACGGGTTAGGGGGTGCAAATTACTTGCCTTGCCCCGGCTGCTGACAACCCACGCTACGCCACTGACTCTGAGTATATTTCATAACCCGAGGTACTATTTCTGGGTTAGCGGAGTCTCTTACCTGAAGAGTTTGTAACCCAAAGCGTTTGTAACCCGAGGTACCACTGTAATCTGAAAGTGTGGCCCAGAGAAAAAAGTGGGAAAACCAGGGTTGGACCCAGGGCCTGGGAGACCAGGATATGAATCTCCACTCAGTCAGAAAACTCAAGGGATGACCTTGGGCCTGACAGACATGCACTCTCACCCTGGCCTACCTCACAGGGTCATTGTGAGGATGAAAGGGGGAGATGGATACCACGGGGTATATAAATGCAATGGATCCCTAAATAAGCTGAAAAACAAGCTCTGCGAGGGTGGCATAAGGATGCTGGGCCTTGCAGCATCCTCTCCTGAGCAGAAGTGCTGACCACATTCCCCTGCCTCCTCCTCCTCCTGCTGCTGCTGCATTTGCTCTCTGGCACTAATGCCCACGTACGCTGTCCATAAATATATTTATTCTGTGTTCCTGCCAGTCCCAGACTAATAGGCCTAATGCTTCCTGAGGAGCAGCCCAAAGCTGCATTAGCCGCAGATGTTTGATTGATTTAAAACAAAGAGCCTGACCGCTGAGCCGCTCTCTATGGCTTCTCTTCCTGTCACTTTGCCTGTAGGGTTATCTCTGAAATGCAATTAAGGTGCTTAAAAGTACATTTTCAGGAAGATGCGGAATTGATGATGGTATCTGTGCCAATGGGTGACTCTGAAGGGGGAGCGCTGCAAAGTCATGCTTTACCCTTTGCAGCCATGCGCAAGACGCACCCCACTTAGCCGGGCCTCTTGACACAGAGGGCAGGATGCAAAGTGTGTGTGGGGGGGAGCGCCTCTTCATCACGAAGACTTCGCATTAGACATCCCGGGCCACTTAGATCACCATCTTCTGATCTTTTGTTCATTCATCTATTATTGAAAGTCAAATCGTTCTCTTATTAGACATTTGCGCAGGAAGTTAATCGTGAGGGCATGCTGCCATTTTCCATCTCTGCCCTCCTCGCTCGCTCGCATCATCTCTTCGTGTTCTTCTTTTAGCTCGGCGGTGGGGAACCTCTCCCAGCGAAAGGGCTGCATTCCCTTGGAGCCAGAGGAGAAAGCAGGTGGAAAACTATTTATTTACTATTTATTTATTTTACGACCCTATACCAGTAGGTCTCAGAACAGTTCACAACACAAAGTTACAATATACGAAGCACAAAATACAGTGGTACCTCGGGTTACATCATACACTTCGGGTTACATATGCTTCAGGTTACAGACTCCGCTAACCCAGAAATAGGACCTCGGGTAAAGAACTTTGCTTCAGGATGAGAACAGAAATCGTGCGGCGGCAGCAGGAGGCCCCATTAGCTAAAGTGGTGCTTCAGGTTAAGAACATAGTTTCAGGTTAAGAACGGACCTCCGGAACGAATTAAGTACTTAACCCGAGGTACCACTGTACATCATAAAAATAATCAAAACATAATAAAAATAATCAAAACAATTGGTTAGGCAGTCTAACCAAAAATTTCAAAAAGGGTGGGGAATGTACAGAGATTACTTTAAAAAAAACCGGTGCCCCCAAATCAAAACCTGGACTTGCTTTGAGTAATTTTTGCAAAACAAATCATGGCCTACAAGCATAGTATATGGAGAAGGGTAGAAATGATGAAATGAGAAAGCAACAGTTTATCAGACACGAAACCAGAGCCGCTTTGAGGAGGAAGGAAGTCTATTAGAACAGAATAAGAATCGGAAAGAGAAAATAGGGTAACATAAGTCTGTATGTAAGAACTTTCAGATTTATGGCTGTATGTTTGTCATTTGTTTTGTGTGTTTTTTTTAGTTTGTTAAGTGTGGTGTGTGTGCGTGCTGTAATGAAAAGTTAATAAAAAGCATAATAATAATAATAATAATAATAATAATAATAATAATAATAATCAAAACAATGAATAATACTAATGTATACACACTAATAAACAGTACACTCCCCGACAAAAGCCCCTAAACAGTACTCCAGCCCACGAATACAAATATAACATGAGAACAGACCTTTTCTGCTTATATATGAGAAAACAAAACCACGGCGTATATTCTCAAAAGCCCTACTTATATAGGTCATCGTGGAAATTATGGCTCTAGAGATTCGCAGCCGTTCTCCCTGCAACGTGCCTAATAAGGAACACGGGCCATTAAGGATTGGAACAAATTGCCTAAATGAGAAAGACAAAAAAGAAATTCTGCAGTTGATCGTTTGTTATTAATAAATCATTACGCTCCTCTGCTCTCTCGCTCTTTCGGTGGGATTGATTTTAAAAAGCTTTGCAAACAAGGCTGGGTAGGGAGCTTCAGAGGATGGCATGTGGCGGCTCCTATCAAAGGGTGTGGCGCCCACCCGCCATTTTGGATCTTCTTTAGCTGAGCCTCCCTCCATGGCTGTGAAAACCCATCTGTTTTCATGCGTTTCTAATACCTCTCCCCGTTCTAAAGAGCCAAGAAGCTCTCAACGCAGCTTACAAGCTCACACTGAGAGCCAGTGTGGTGTAGTGGTTAAGAGCGGTAGTCTCGTAATCTGGTGAACCGGGTTCGCTTCCCCGCTCCTCCACCTGCAGCTGCTGGGTGACCTTGGGCCAGTCACACTTCTTTGAAGTCTCTCAGCCCCACTCACCTCACAGAGTGTTTGTTGTGGGGGAGGAAGGGAAAGGAGAATGTTAGCCGCTTTGAGACTCCTTAAAGGGAGTGAAAGGCGGGATATCAAATCCAAACTCTTCTACAAACCATTCTTACGATGAAACCACACTCTAGTCCGTACCCTTCAAGGTTTGCTCCTTTTTTCCAGAGACAGTCCCAGAATTACGAAAGCCACCCCAGCTTCTGATTTGATCCCGGAATGTCCCTAGTTCCCCCACCACTGAGCTTGGGGAGGACATGGCGGCAGTGGCAGTTGTGAGGGAGCGTCCTATTGCCTCTCTGTGGCCTCTCTGTGGCTGCCGCCGCCGCGTCCTCACTTGGGCAGCTTGTAGTGGCAACTGGAGAACAGGTGAGGTGCAGCTCTGAGGTACAGGCAGAGGGCAGGGCCTCCCTGGGCAGGAGGAAAGGGGGAGCAGAGCGGAGTGCAATGAGTCTTGGTTTTCATTTTTTATTTTAATGCTTTGTTAATCCGCAACTAATTTCCCCCCCTTTCCAAAATTAATTTATCGGATATTTACCAGTACAGTAGTACCTCAGGTTGCATATGCTTCAGGTTACAGACGCTTCAGGTTACAGACTCCGCTAACCCAGAAATAGTACCTCGGGTTAAGAACTTTGCTTCAGGATGAGAACAGAAATTGTGCTCCGGCGGCGCGGCAGCAGCAGGAAGCCCCATTAGCTAAAGTGGTGCTTCAGGTTAAGAACAGTTTCAGGTTAAGAACTGACCTCCAGAACGAATTAAGTACTTAACCCGAGGTACCACTGTAAATAGAAATAAATCAAGATTGAGGGGTTGTCTCAGGATAGTGGAGGGTTGGTGCACTGTCCCGTTGGTATAGTGCATGGGTAGGCAAACTAAGACCCAGGGGCCGGATCCTTCCCAATAGCCTTCTAAATCCAGCCCACGGATGGTCCGGGCATCAGTGTGTTTTTACATGAGTAGAATGTGTCCTTTTATTTTAAATGCATCTCTGGGTTATTTGTGGGGCATAGGAATTCGTTCATTTCCCCCTCCAAAATATAGTCCGGCTCCCCACAAGGTCTGAGGGACAGTGGACCAGCCCCCTGCTGAAAACGTTTGCTGACCCCTGGTATAGTGGTATAGTGTTGTGGGGCGGGTGGGGGACAAAAAATGGGGGGATTGAGGAGGTCAGTTGGGGGGACAGGCGAGTGAGAAATGTCCTATTTTCATTTGATAATGTTGGAGGTTTTGCAGCCTATTCTGTGCCCCTGGCATGCTTCGGGTCTTCCTTCCGGGCTTGCGGCCTGCCCAAATTCATTCCTCGTCTTTCCTGATCTCGTTTCGTTGCTGCCTTAGACCTGATCTAACTTGCCTTTTTGATAGCCCTGATGTCACGCCTCCCCTTGATCCTACCAAGACTTACAACCCTGGTCCTCATTCTGCAGAGACTATTCTCGCCCACAGGACTTATTTAGTTGCAGATCCCATGAGGTGCATGATGATCTGGGGAGATGGAATGTGGCTTGGGAGAGTATTGAGGGCCACGCAGAGAGGCTTGGAGGGCCACATTTGGCCCTGGGTCTGAGGTTGCCTAGTCGTCTCTGCCTTATCTGATTCAAACAGCCTGCTGGATCAAGAACAGTGGCCCATGTAGCCCAGATTGCCGGACTCACGGTCGCCAAGCAGGAAGCCCTTCCTGCAGTTTCCAGCAGCTGGTTTTCAGAAGCATACTATCTCCAAACTGTAGCACATACGGCTACTAAATCTGCAATACAAGACCTCCTCCCTTCATGGCTCTGCCACCAGATCCTTTGGTTCATCTGCATCTGCATACCCTTCAACCTTTCTCCAATGACAATAAGGACGTCCCATTCCATAATAATAGTAATTTTATTATTTATACACTGCCATCTGACTGGATTGCCCCAGCCACTCTAGGTGGCTTCCAACATATATAAAAACATAACAAAACATTAAACATTAAAAACTTTCCTTCAGATGTCTTCTAAAGGTTGTATAGTTACTTATCTCCTTGGCTCGGGGGTCACATAACTCCATACCCTCCAAGATTGCTCTGATGAAAATAGGGACATCCTAAGCATCAAATAGGGACGCGGGTGGCGCTGTGAGTTAAACCACAGAGCCTAGGACTTGCCAATCAGAAGGTCGGCGGTTCAAATCCCCGCAACGGGGTGAACTCCCGTTGCTCAGTCCCTGCTCCTGCCAACCTAGCAGTTTGAAAGCACGTCAAAGTGCAAGTAGATAAATAGGTACCGCTCTGGCGGGAAGGTAAACGGCGTTTCCGTGCGCTGCTCTGGTTCGCCAGAAGCGGCTTAGTCATGCTGGCCACATGACCCAGAAGCTGTACGCCAGCTCCCTCGGCCAATAAAGCGAGATGAGCACCGCAACCCCAGAGTTGGCCATGACTGGACCTAATGGTCAGGGGTCCTTTTACCTTTACCTTTAAGTATCAAATCAGAAACTGGGATGACACCTATAAATCTGAGACTGTCCCTGGAAAATAGGGACACCTGGAGGTTCTCAAGCTACATCTGCTTTGCAGTTACAGGGAACATGGCTGAAATAGCCTCTTTCTCCTGGAGATTATCATCAGCTGCCTGCCTACATATTTAAGATTTCGCTTTCAGTGCAAAAGCAGAAATAAATAAATGGTAGGAACCCGGATTGAATGCGAGGAGTCGGTAAGCAGTGGGGGCTGAGACTACCGAGTGATGCCAGCAAGAATAAATAAATGGCATCTTGCGCTAAGCAAAGACTGCTGACGTGGCTCGATCTTTTCACAAAAGCCCAAGGCAAACTCGACAGCAATAATGGCAGCCTTTTTATAAAGTGTCCTTCTCATGGAGTCATCGGATGGTGATTATTTGCGATAATAGCAAATATGGGTAGTGGTTTTTGTTGTTGTTGTTGCTTTTCAGTAAGACTGTCTGCAAACAAAGGGATCACTTCCTCCTTCTTGGCTCTGGTAGAAAAGAGAAAGAAAGCAAGTAGAATTATGACAGGCTGGGGAGGCTTAGTGAGAGATGGTCCCCCCACCTGCTGGCCCTGCCTGGGAATGGCAGCCTTGACCGAACAAAGCCACATAATGCATTGTTTTAGAATGAATCGAGCGCTAGGCGAAATTGCAGTAATGTGATCCTGAAATGGGTATGGCCGGCGTGCATGCGTGTTGTGGCTCCAGATCAATAAGCAGCACTTATTAGATTCTAAAAGGTCTTTAAAAATAACTTTCATGTTTAAAAGACAATAAATTACTGGAAAAAACTCTCTCTCTCTCTCTCTATCTATATATATATGGGATATGCAGCCACCTCTGTGAGTCAACATTTTTATTCACCCAACCCCAACGGCAATATAAATATTTATGGGGGTGAGGGAAATAAAAGTCTAACAAGCTGAAGTAGCAGGGGCTATAAAGGGACCTACTGAGTTGCCTTGCCTAGCCTTTTGTTTGTGCAGAGAAAGTGCACGTTTTTAAAAGTCGTGGGACAGATTCAGAACTGAAAGGCCGCAATGTTGCAGGTGCCAACATGGCTAAGCCTCCTGTTTACGCTTGGGCTTCAGAGTCATTGTGGAGTGCGGCGTATGCTTTAAGCCCTGGACTGAGGAACAAACAGAAAACCAATTGGCTTTGTATGCTGCCTGTCAAAGGTTTTCTGTTTTTAATGCTACTATAGGGCAGGGCTGGCACCAGGGGTCAGCATGGCTGGGCATCTGCCAAGGATCCGCAAGCCAGCAGATTGATGCCCTGACAATAGCCATTTGGACCATCTCCTCTTCTTCACCATGGCAACCTGCTTGCTTGTTGAGGCCTGGCAAGAAGGAGGCAGTAGCAAGGAGGAGAAGCTAAAGGCAGCAAGGGGGCAGACTAGCTCAGGGAAAGAGAGCCCTCGAAAGGTGTCTTGCTCAAAGGCTCTCCAAAGCCTGCTAGGCAGGGACGGCTCACCCATGAGGCGGGCTGAAGAAGCTGCCTCGGGTGGCAGAATCCTGCGAAGCGATGCCCCGTTGGTGCTCAGCCACCACTGGGTGTGTATGGCAGTGGCTTCTTCTTTCCATGGTTCATTTTACATATCATAAACCCCTGCATATTTTACAAAAAACCATACCATTCAGAATTCCATTATTGCATCCATCAAAACTTGTTTACACTGTTGAATTTAGCTTAATGATGCCAGCGTTTTCAGCTGCACACAACTATTTCCCATATATTCAATAAACCTTTTCCAATCTTCTTTAAATGTATGTTCTTCTTGTTCTCTTATTCTATATGTTAAGTCTGCAAGTTGTGCCTATTCTGTCAACTTAAGTTGCCACTCTTCTTTGGTTGGGACCAGGGCTGTCTCACCCATAGGCGCTAGGGGTGCAGGGCACCCGGACGCCGGGCTCTCAGGGGCGCCAGGCCAAGAGTCCAGGCCCCGAGAGTTGAGTCTGGGGAAGCGCCCGCCTGTCGGTTGGAGCACCGCAGCGGGCTCGTCTGCTGTGGCGGGCTCTGTGCCGCGAGTTTGGGGGCGACCGAGCCAGCGAGACACTGAGGCAGCCGGCTGGCTCCGCCCTCCTGCACGCCCGGGACTGGGCAACGGGGGGGGGGGGGCGCCAGGTGGATCTTTGCACCCCGGCGCCGCATATGCTTAAAACAGCCCTGGTTGGGACCTTGCTCGTTTCCCATTTGGGGGCTAACAAAACACAGGCTGCAGTAGTGGCATACATAAATTGCTTTTTAGAAGAACCACAGTCCTTTCCAGCAGCCACGAAGGCCCATCTGTTGTAAAATCCAGATCAGCCCATGGAGAAAACTATGGACCCTGTGACACAGGTCTAGATTAAAAACCAGCTGCACCCTTGTCTCGGCCCATCTTGAGAGCAGAGATATGGCCCTTCAGATGTTGTTGCTCTGAGATGATGGGAGAAGGACTTCAACAACATCTTGGAGGACAGCAAGTTCCCAACTGGCCTTTGCTCCACGCTCTCCCTGAATGGCTGGAATGTGGCATAGAGCTGCTATAATAATGCCTCTTGTTTGTGGGTTACGATTTTTTTGTTGTTTAGTCGTTTAGTCGTGTCCGACTCTTCGTGACCCATTGGACCAGAGCACGCCAGACACTCCTGTCTTCCACTGCCTCCCGCAGTTTGGTCAAACTTATGCTGGTAGCTTCGAGAACACTATCCAACCATCTCGTCCTCTGTCGTCCCCTTCTCCTTGTGCCCTCCATCTTTCCCAACATCAGGGTCTTTTCCAGTAAGTCTTCTCTTCTCATGAGGTGGCCAAAGTATTGGAGCCTCAGCTTCATGATCTGTCCTTCCAGTGACCACTCAGGACTGATTTCCTTAAGAATGGATAGGTTTGATCTTCTTGCAGTCCATGGGACTCTCAAGAGTCTCCTCCAGCTCCATAATTCAAAAGCATCAATTCTTTGGCGATCAGCCTTCTTTATGGTCCAGCTCTCACTTCCATACATCACTACTGGAAAAACCATAGCTTTAACTATACGGACCTTTGTTGGCAAGGTGATGTCTCTGCTTTTTAAGATGCTGTCTAGGTTTGTCATTGCTTTTCTCCCAAGAAGCAGGCGTCTTTTAATTTCGTGGCTGCTGTCACCATCTGCAGTGATCATGGAGCCCAAGAAAGTAAAATTACGATAGCGAAGATTATGATAGGGTTACGATAGCGAAGATTAATTCTTGCATTTTCTTTTTGATGTTCAGACAATAGATAGCTACTGAAAACAAGCCAAAAGCCACCTAGAGTTCATAGGTAATGTTCTGCTTTTTTTTATGGATGGCGTTTGGTCTGACTCATGCTCCTTGAAAGTGGCAGAGTTTGGAGGATAACATCATCATGGCAGCCTTGAACTGATCTTGCCTGATGCTATGGTTTTTTGGCAGTTGCTAAAAAACGATATAAATGAAGGTGGAAATCTGGATTACTGCATGTAGGCGGAAATCTGGATTACTGCATGTAGGCAATAAATTATTCTAGTATCCTGTCTGGAAAATGAGCACCGATTCTGAAGCACTGCATTAGTTTGCCACCTATTTGCACTAACTTGTCTTAAATTCCACTATTTGCCTCATATATATTCCTGTCAGCCTCCAAGCGTCTCTTAACATTCCCATCTACTCCACAAGTGCATTTGAAATCTTTGTTAAGACGGGCTGGAAGTGAGCAGGAAATGAAACGTTCCTGATTTAAAATAGCTTCTGTATATTCTCTTGACTCTCTCAATGTGGCACACAATTAGAATGTTAAAAGAAAGGGTCCCCCCCCCTTTAAAAAAACGGTATTAGAAGAAACAAGATCGCCTGTAATTTCATCTATAGGTTCCTTTCACAGATCTTTCCATGTGTTCATTAGAGAAATAATATTAATACTGCAATAACTGTAAGTGATTTTGCTAGAATGCTTCTACATCACAGGTCTTTTGCATGTACAAGGTGAATGAGAATCAGGCTGCATAAACACCATACATTTAAAGTGCACCCCCCTCAAGAATTCTGGGAACTGTACTTTACCCCTTTGCAGAGCTGCAGTTCCCAGCACCCATAATGAACTACAGTTCCCAGGAAACTTTGAAGGAAGCTAGGTGCTTTAAGTGTGTGGTGTGTGTACAGTTTCAGATCTATCCAAATGAAAATCTAAGTACCTCCATGTACGTAGCATACCGATATTCAACAATCTATAAGTAATCATTAGTATGGAAGTTGTCCTTTATCAACACGGGAGCAAGGCCTGCAACAAAATGGTTGCTCATCTGTCACAGGAGTGCTCCTGTTCAGGGTTCCAGCTGGACAGTCACCTTCTTTTCCAGCTTACCATAAACTGGTTTCCTAGCTCCAGTCCAGGAATGTTGTCTGAGGCTATGAATGAGGGGCTTGAGAAGAGGACAGTGAGGATTTGGGCATGGGTGGAGGTAATAGAGGAAGGCAAATGTCTGAGCAAAATAGCAGGGATGCATACCCTTCAACATTTCTCTGATGAAAATAGGGATGTCAACAACAACAACAACAACAACAACAACAACAACAACAACAACAACAATAACAATAGTGGTTTTTTTCTAAAAAAAAGTTTAAGGGTACTCTCATTTTGACTCAAGAAAATTACCATTTTATAATTCAAATTGGGGAAAATAAATACGGTAAATAGACAAAAGTACAAAGATTCACAAAATGTTTAGGGGTATGTGGACCTCTGCATCCCACCAGAAAAAAGCACTGATAATAGTTATTATTATACCCCTCCCTCCACAATTATGGTTCTCAGCTCCCAGATTATACAAGTGAAAAAGCTAATGAGTAACGAATTCTAGGTCATTCATAAACCTGAAGAGCTCAACAAAAAGTGACAAAAAGCGGTCTTGCAAGTGAGGTGCGTCCCCTCCCCTGGTTCTGTGTCTCTGAGCACTATGGTCTCCTAGGCTGTGGGTTCAAGTCCCATGTTGGGCAAAAGATTCCTGCGTTGTAGGAGGCTAGATGATGCTTGGAGTCCCTTCCAACTCGACAATTCTATGATTCTATGAAAAGATGCTGTACTAAGGGTGGTCAGATGGTGGTTCTCCAGCTGTACAAGAGGTGCAGCGGGACAGATTTCGGAACGTGAATAGGAGCTGGCTGAAGACGTGCACTCGTGTTGGGTGGAAACTAAAATGTTGCCTTTTCTCCTGGCTATAACCCTCCCCAACTGCATGGGGCACTCGGTTAGCATTTGTTGTTGTTTAGTCGTTTAGTCGTGTCCGACTCTTCGTGACCCCATGGACCAGAGCACGCCAGGCACTCCTGTCTTCCACTGCCTCCCGCAGTTTGGTCAGACTCATGTTTGTAGCTTCGAGAACACTGTCCAACCACCTTGTCCTCTGTCTATTACATATGTGTGTAATTTTATGTTGTGAGCCACCCTGAGATCCACAGATGAGGGGTGGTATACAAATTTAATAAATAATAATATCTCCTAATATTCATATGGAAAATGGACAAGTAGCAACCAATTTACTTATTTAATTGAGTACTAGGAAATTGAGTGTAACAACAGAGATTCAAACCACACATCCCTTTTTTTGGAACTCAAGTATCAGTTCAGTTTGAGTTCTGCGGTTCCCAAAACAATTTGCAAACCCAAAATCACAGCTACATTTTGAAATCTGCTCTTCTCCAAATGTTGCGATGCAGTTCTACAAAAACAAGGTGCACAAAACATAACGCAGAAAACCTGCATAACTGCCTATATTATAGAAAATAACATTGAAATGCCTTACATTCAAAAAAAGTGCTTGCAAAAATATGGAGATCAGGCAAAACTGCATACACCAATGTACATTAGAAATGCACACAAGAATGCTGGTGAGGTCATAAGGATATTATTATTGTTGTTGTTGTTGTTATTGTTGTTATTATTATTAAAGTAAATTCATGCAAAATAGGGGAGAGGAAGTATCTCCGGTTATGGAACTGACACCCCCTGCCCCCTCATCAAGATCATTGAAACCCTACCCAATACTGTTTGGCAAGTAATCCATAAAGTTAGAAAAAGTAAAAAATTATTTATTTATTTTTGGAGTGGGGAGAGCCAAGTTGTTCACTCAAAGCGCATACTCGGCAGCACACAGAATTAGCAGTGAAACAGTCATCAGAGGACAGCTAATACATTTTGAAGGAGATTAATAAATCAACATCAACAATACATTCAGTTCCATTTATTAGTGCCAAACCTTCCTATGGCATTTTGTTTTGAAAAGTATTCGAAATGCAGCTGGAATCTGCCAGCAGAACTGCAGAATGCAAAACATTTGTGTGTGTTTTGCCTCTTAAGAACAAAGCCCCAAACCATCCCTGTGTCTCTGAAGTGATGATCTCCATGCCTTCCTTTTTTCTTCAGCGGTAACTACTCTGGCAAGACATGTAGGTTTCTCAGATTCACCCACAAGTGGCAGAAAAAAACCATTAACTTTCCCTGTCATTTCTTGTTCACAGCTTCAGCCGGAAAAAGTGGAGATGAGAGATGCTCTGAGGAGGGGAAAGAGGAGATGAGTGTTCACACATCTCTTTGAAACATGGTGAGTCTCCTGTGACTTTAGAGGAAGGAAGCTGGTTTACACTGAACGTTGCTGGTGGCAGCAGCAGGGGGAGTCTTTCCTGTGTCAGGCCATAGCTTTTTAATCTGATGCACACACAGCACGGCACAGCTGGCTTGCAACGTCCAGCTAAACCTATAAATCTGTGGAAATAAAACCTCTCTCATTCAGATAGATAGATGATAGATAGATAGATAGATAGATAGATAGATAGATAGATAGATATTAGTGATGTATGGAAGTGAGTGGAAGTGAGAAGTGAGAGCTGGACCATAAAGAAGGCTGATCGCCGAAGAATTGATGCTTTTGAATTATGGTGCTGGAGGAGACTCTTGAGAGTCCCATGGACTGCAAGAAGATCAAACCTATCCATTCTTCAGGAAATCAGCCCTGAGTGCTCACTGGAAGGACAAATCCTGAAGCTGAGGCTCCAATACTTTGGCCACCTCATGAGAAGAGAAGACTCCTTGGAAAAGACCCTGATGTTGGGAAAGATGGAGGGCACAAGGAGAAGGGGACGAGAGAGGACGAGATAGTTGGACAGTGTTCTCGAAGCTACCAGCATGAGTTTCACCAAACTGCGGAGGCAGTGGAAGACAGGAGTGCCTGGCGTGCTCTGGTCCATGGGGTCACAAAGAGTCGGACACGACTAAACAACAACATATATATATATATGTGTGTGTGTGTGTGTGTGTGTGTGTGTGTATATATATATATATATATATATATATATATATATATATATATATGCTTTCGTAGATTTTCGTATATATATCTCCATCCCCCCCTCTCTTTTCTTATCAATTCATTCCTTCTGCTGCTCATGGGGGGGGGGAATTCCTATTTATTTTGTTGTTGTTCATATATTTATTTAATCTCCTCCTATAATAAAGAGTTAACACATACAAAAACCCAGCAGTTACATTTAAGACAGAACATACTCGTGGCAAAGATGCATTCATCCGGTTGGGAATGCCTGGCGGAACAGTGATTATCTCCAATTGCTTCTGGGAAGTGCAGATATGTTAACATTTGGGACCCATTGCTGTAACATAGCAACTATTGTGAAAAGGGCCTGTTTTGGCACAGTGACCCGTTAGGAGGCCGACATGGGACTGCAAAGCTTTGTTTGCCTCATAACGCTACTATAGCCTATAAGCAATTCTTCCTTTCCACTCATTTTCTCCAGATACAAAAAATAAGTTTGGCTAGCTCAAAATGGCCTTGGAAGAGGAACAGAAGTGGAGGATCAGTGTCAGGGAACTGCCATCAGCTCAGAGGCGAGAGGTGGAAGGGCAGTTATGTTATAGGGAACCTCTGAAAATCTTGCGAAGCAGTTCCTCCTCTGGTGAGGAGGGAAGCCCCACCTCCAGTGGAGAGGAAGTGGTGGGAGCAGGGGATGCTAGGGAGAGCCTCAACACCGAGCCTGAGCAAACCGGAGGGGAGGGAAGTACCCCTTTGCCAGCGCCCATTCTGCGCAGTAGGTTACGGCGCAGGGAAGGGAGAAAGTTGGGGTTCACGCGACTGTTATGCAGGGGGAGGTATAAGGACTGCACACTCCCAGATTCTACTAGCGAGTGAGCCAGACATGAACTTGCGACGCTCTTCACTGTAAATAAAGGTAAAGGGACCCCTGACTATTAGGTCCAGTCGTGGCCGATTCTGGGGTTGCGGCGCTCATTTCACTTTATTGGCCGAGGGAGCCGGCGTACAGCTTCCGGGTCATGTGGCCAGCATGACTAAGCCGCTTCTGGCGAACCAGATCAGCGCACGGAAACGCCATTTACCTACCTGCCGGAGTGGTACTTATTTATCTACTTGCACTTCATGCTTTTGAACTGCTAGGTTGGCAGGAGCAGGGACCGAGCAACGGGAGCTCACCCCGTCGTGGGGATTCGAACCGCTGACCTTCTGATCAGCAAGCCCTAGGCTCAGTGGTTTAGACCACAGCGCCACCCACATCCCTGTAAATAGTTTGCACTAAGAATAAAGCCTGGAAAAGACAGGTCGGAGTCTTGCCGGTTTGCTCTCCACACCAGCACCTGACAATCAGTTTCCAAGGGAAGGGCTAAGCATGGCTCCAGCTACCCTGCTACACCCTTGCTACCATCCCTGTAAGAGGCTACTACGGACGGTGGGTGTGGAATTCACTGCCGATTGTCATGACGACTATAAAATACAGCCCATAAGCAGATAGCAATCCTAATTTTGTTTGCTTACAGCATTTCTATCCCACCTTTCCTCCACAGAACTCAAGGTGACGTACATGGCTTTTCCTCAGGGGTTCCTTTCAGCCAGATCTCACTGGAATTCAGTTCCAGCACTTCTCAGGTGGGCACCATTGCTGTTATAAGAGAACATGGTGAGTTCTGGCACCTCTTCTTCTAGAAAAAAAGTAGCGCTGGCTCTCCTCCTCTTCTTCACTGTTATCCTCACAACCTCATTGTGACATGGGCCAGTCAGTCTCACCTAACAGCCAAGTGCTGGGATCGTCTGTAGCGGGTCTCCGTCTGTGGAATGCTCTCCCCAGGGAGGTTCGGCTGATGCCTCCATTATACATTTTTAGGCGCCAGGCAAAAATGTTCCTCTTCAACCAGGCCTTGGGCTGATTTGACATCCGATGGCCTTTTAAATGTGTTGCCGGGGGGGGGGGGGAGCAATAGTTTGTTGCTGTTCTTGATTTTATTATCCATTTTGTGGGTTTTATATTGCCATTTTATGTTGTGAACTGCCCTGAGCTCTACGGATGGAGGGTGGTATGCAAAAAAATAATTTGAACCCTGGTTCCCTCGATATCAGTCCCACAAAGGACAGGCAACCTGCCTTGTTTAAAACAGTAATTCCCATGGACACAATGGCTTCTAAAACAGTGCTAGGATACTGTACCTGCTGTTTAGCTATTGCTAAAGGGGACAGAGGTGTCCATAGTGCATGTTGTTGTTGGTTTTTTGCAAGAGAAGGGTAATTTTTTTTGAGGGGGGGGACCAAACAAACCTCTTCCTCCTATCCAAACAAGGAAGCCTGTGCTGAATCAAAGAGCTTTCCATCAGTGGAGAAACACAACTAGATATAGTGGTACCTCGGGTTACAGACACTTCAGGTTACAGACTCCACTAACCCAGAAATAGTACCTTGGGTTAAGAACTTTGCTTCAGGATGAGAACAGAAATCGTGCGGTGGCAGCGGGAGGCCCCATTAGCTAAAGTGGTACCTCAGGTTAAGAACAGTTTCAGGTTAAGAATGAACCTCTGGAACAAATTAAGTTCTTAACCAGAGGTACCACTTTATAACCTGTCATGTGGAGTGTCAAACATTGTGCCTGTGTAACATAATAAATGATATTTGTTCAAAAACACGCTGCCTATTTTTGGGTTAGCCAGCATTTAGGGAAGCAGCTGTAAATGTACAGCTGCTGATCGCCACAGAGTCATCAGAGTTCTCCGTTAACTACGCAACTCCTTAACTTGAGAAATGCACTTAAAATAAAAGCAAGGTTCTGCATTACTGATTTAAGTAAACTGGACTGTTCAATGGTGACAATACTCAGCATCAATTTCACACTGCGATCAAGGAGTTGCGGTGACTGAGTTTACAGGGAAGTTTACAGGGAAGTCCCATATTATCAGACCATAAGACGCACCTAATTTTTGAAGTAGGAAAACAAGAAAAATATTATTCTGAATCCCAGAAGCCAGAACAGCAAGAGGGATCGCTGTGCAGTGAAAGCAGTGATCCCTCTTGCTGTTCTGGCTTCTGGGATAGCTGTACAGCCTGCATTCGCTCCATAAGATGCACACACATCTCCCCTTACTTTTTAGGAGGGAAAAAGTGCATCTTATAGACCGAAAAATACGGTATGTTATCTCTTGGCCAGGGAACACGGTCCATTACTCTAATACAACCCAAGATTATATCTTTAAGGGATAGCAAAATAACCGATTTTCAAGCATCATTTCAGACTGGTTCAAAAACTTTATGTAAGAAAGATTGAAGATTCAGTAGTTATTCCAACATTCAAAAGCTAACCAATAAGTTATTGTGCAGACAGTTTGGTTTACAAGCATTCCATTGCTGTAAAGTTGACCAAAACCCCCCAGCTTATCTTATTATTAACCAAGTACCTAAAAACATACAGTTCTGTAAAGAATCAGAGCCTAAATAAGCTCTTATTAAAAACACTGCATAAAATCAAGTATTTTAATGAAAACATTTTGAGGTAAGATTAGGTTTCTTGATTCATCTGTCTTATTTAATCTAAAACGCCTTCTTCTTACAGGATACCTGGGTTTTGACTGTTAGGCATTTTCCAGTCAGACTGGCTCAAAATTCCAATAGTTTATAAGAAAAAGCATATTCATACTTTCAGACCACTTTATCCAAGGACTAATTAAACATGGAATTCTATCCCAACTTGTACAAACATGAGAATCAGTTCCGAAGTAGATCTTGCAATAATCTTATCACCAAATGAACAGGTTGTGTGAAGGCAGTTAGTCTTCAGATCCACTGGATTCTACATTGTCTCTTTAAAAGCATAAGCATTAGCAATATTAGCATCCCACAAAATGCCGCTCCCCTAGGAAACCAAAGACCCAAGAACAACAGTTACTGCAGCGAACAAAGGTTCCAATATAACCACTTGAGTCTTTCCCTAACTTTTCCTACGTTTGTTCTTTTCCTGGGTGTTCATCGTTGTTAATTATTTTGGCAAAGTCCACTTCATAAGGTACAATAAAATGTGAAGATATCCTACGCAAACCCTTCCTGTCACAATGAAAAACTGAGAAGCTACAACGTATGGGTTCTGAATGCTGAAGTAGCCAAACTGCAATTTTGCTACGTATATTATTATTAAGAATGTTGAAACGCTCGCTGTATGTGTAGAACACCATTTTAAAAGCTCTACATTCTTCCCAAAAAAAAAAAAAAAAAATTAAAATCCAGTTTTAAAATGTGTTTAACATATGTATATAGAGAGACAAACACCTTATCTAAATATATAAAGAACAGCATCCAACTAAAATGTACAAAGTTTCCTCTCCCCATCCCAGCAAAAGGCACTGCATGGTTTAAATTGTGCAAACGTTTTGAAAGGTGTGGTGCAAGCAAAATCTGTGTTTGCTTGCTAAACCTCTGTATTCCTTATCTTTTATAATATGCTGCAAAGTATTGCTTTTAATTGCAATTGTGTCTGGCTTTTGCGAAGAAGAGAACGCTGTCAGTCCACAGAATTGCAGATCTCTTTTATTTTCTGGTTGAAGTCTTCAGGTTGATCAGCATACACATAATGACCAGCACCAAGGATAGCCTATGGAAGAGGAGAAGGGGAGGGGGAATCAATTTAAGGTACTTGCAAGAAAAAGAGCTTTTCATAGCCAATGAAGTGGTTAAATTTTAGGTGATGTCAACTAAGTCATACAGTCGTACCTTGGATCCCGAATGCCCCAGAACTCAAGACGTTTCGGCTCCCAAACGCCACAAACCCGGAAGTGAGTGTTCCGGTTTGCGAACATTCTTTGGAACCCAAACATCCAATGGGGCTTCTGCGGATTCCGATTGGCTGCAGGAACTTCCTGCAGCCAATCAGAAGCTGCACTTTGGTTTCCAAATGTTTTGGAAGTCGAATGGACTTCCGGAATGTATTCCGTCCGACTTCTGAGGTACGACTGTACTCAGAACAGACCACTGAAGTAAATTGATTTAAGCTACTTATGTCTTTCAGTGACTTTACTCTTAGAACGGCTTCGTTGGCTATCGCCTACGAAAATATATCCTCTCCCCAAATCCACACTTTTGCAACAGCATGGGCAAAAACTCAAGTCAAGGGTTTCTGCCTTTACTTGCAGCCCCACTGTAAAACATCCAACTATTATCCAGTTCACGCTCGCTTTGACACAGGTGGCTCTGTAGAACCATAACTTTTTAAGGTTCCAAGGTAAGCAAGCCACTATCATGCCCCTTTTTCAGTTTGGGATACCAGCACACTGCTGAAAATTTGCACCAGCATAATGATAAAGAACCAAGTCACTGCGCACACACATAATTTTAATTTCAACTTGAGTTCTGTCTCTAGCTGATAAAGTCGACAAAACCAAACAGGATGTAGGAGGAATTTGTGACAGGAATACTAAAACGCAAAATGCTTAATTCCTTCCTTCCACCCCGATTTTCTCTTTTCTCTCTGACTCGCCTTTTTCTTTAGATTGTGGTACTGCAGGCAAAGGCTCTATTCTCTCTATTTATATGCAAAACTCAGTACATAGGAGACACTTTTGAATAAACAAACTTCATTTAAATAAATTTTAGAAACAAGATGATGGTATTCTTGTTTATGATCTCCCTGCCCCCGCCCCCCACAATCACAAGTGCTTAATTTGATGAAGGCAAAAATCACTTTAAAAAAGGAAATGCAAAAGTCGTGTTACTCTTCAGGGTGTTTCTTACACGTACTATGCAAAAAATAGATTGGGAGGGGGAAGAGGAGAAATTAATTTTAGATTTATTGGATTTTTTCCTATGGCAATCATGCTGAAGCTGGATAGAATAATATTCTTGAAGCAGCATTTTGCTGAAATTCACATTTTTGATGTTTGCCACTGGCTGTGGCAAGGTGTATCTGTGTAAGTGTAGTAGCCTAACTTGCAGAAGTGGCTCTTCCCAAACCTGAAAAATTTGCAAGTGTTAAAGGGAACAGGTCAAGGGCAGAAATCCTCTTCACCCTTATCTGTTCAGCAAGGGGAATTTAGCCAGCATTACTGTAACCACAGATTCTCTGCAGCAGGGCAAACAAAGTTCTGAATCAATCTACGTGGACACATATTACATTTTGCATTTATGCATGAAAGGTAGGGAAGTCTTACAGTAGTGCTCGCAAAGCGTTGTAAAGGGAAATTTCACTTTTCATTTTGGGTTTTAATTTTACGCTGCGATCTTACAATCCTAAAGCTGCCACTGAAAGACAAGAGGAGCAGGCGAATTCTTAACAGCAAACACGGCGTCTAGAATGTCCCACTTACTATCGTTTTCACATATGAATTTGGTCGCAGAGACTGGATGGTGGTCCCCGAATTGCCATCTATGCACGATCGTGCTCCATAAATCACAGTGATAGGAATGTCTTGGTGCATGTGGGCAATCCGTTGCAGCATCGGTCTTTTCGCCCATCCATAGGGAACCGTCATGTTTTTGAAAGCCGTTTCACCACTTAAAAGATATCAATGAAAAACGAAGCTGAATTTTCTGGCACAGAGTACCTGGCCTATATCAATCTGCTACTCCCTGCCCGCAGTTCTTGTTTTTTTTTTAAAAGCCTTCTCTGAGTTTTGTCCTACGTGAAGTATATTTAAAGTGAAAATACACATCAAGGTTTGAAGCTTCCCATTAGCACAGACATCCATACAAAAACACATTTCCGGAAGTTAGAAGAAGAAGAGTTTGGATTTGATATCACTACCCGAAGGAGTCTCAAAGCGGCTAACATTCTCCTTTCCCTTCCTCCCCCACAACAAACACTCTGTGAGGTGAGTGGGGCTGAGAGACTTTAAAGAAGTGTGACTGGCCCAAGGTCACCCAGCAGCTGCATGTGGAGGAGCGGGGAAGCGAACCCGGTTCACCAGATTACGAGACTATTGCTCTTTAATGCTTTAAATAAGCACAGCAATAATGCAGGAGCCTTGCAAGTATAGAACAGCAAAAAGAAAGGCATATTGATGCTTAGGTGGTAGTACCACCAACTCTCTCTCTCTCCATGGATAAGTTACAGGTAGGTAGCCGTGTTGGTCTGCCATGGTCGAAACATGTGTATCTGAAGAAGTGTGCATGCACACGAAAGCTCATACCAACAACAAATTTAGTTAGTCTCTAAGGTGCTACTGGAAGGAATTTTTTTATTTCCATGGATAAGAAGCAGCTTCCTTGGGATGGAGTGCTAAAATCGTAAAACCATGGAAAGAGTACGGCAAATGTTCAATCAAAATGGCGCCAGAGGGCTGGCAAAGCAGCCTCAAGACCTCTCATCCCAAAAGTTTGCTGAGCTGAGCAGCCCCCAGATGATTAAAGTGGATTTTGTAACCCATCAGCTGGATTAAAAGGTAAAGGTACCCCTGCCCGTATGGGCCAGTCTTGCCAGACTCTAGGGTTGTGCGCCCATCTCACTCAAGAGGCCGGGGGCCAGGGCTGTCCGGAGACACTTCCGGGTCACGTGGCCAGCGTGACATCGCTGCTCTGGCGAGCCAGAGCCGCACACGGAAACACCCTTTACCTTTCCGCTTGTAAGCGGTCCCTATTTATCTACTTGCACCTGGGGGTGCTTTCGAACTGGTAGGTTGGCAGGCGCTGGGACCGAACGACGGGAGTGCACCCCGCCTCAGGGATTCGAACCGCCGACCTTTCGATCGGCAAGCCCTAGGCACTGAGGCTTTTACCCACAGCGCCACCTGTGTCCCTTTTATCAGCTGGATTAATTAATGGCAAAAAGGCAAATTATTCTACAGTTTACTAAATATCACAACAGAACGCCCCATTTATTATATTAAGCCATGTAGATGAAAAAGTTGTACTTCAGTCCCACTTAACTTTCCCTGCCATCTTTAAACAGGAAATTCTAACCTTTCCAGGAAGTAGACTTTGCCTGCCTGCTAGGGCAAGAGAGTTTTGCACATGTAGGGAAGCCCGTAAGAATGCCTCTTATGCATCCTGGCTGGGCAAGGATATCACGGTCAAGGTTATTCTAGCTGGCAACCTACGCTACGTCACTTGCGCCGCCCCATGTGCTGCTACTGCTGTGAGCATCTAGGACTTGCTAACGTATGCTTACCTTGGTGACTGCACATTGCAGTGGTAGATATATTCAGTGACCGTGTCATCATCAAACATGGACGAGTACTTTCTCTTGAAGTCAGGCCTAATGCGCTGTACAAGGCTCAATCCTGTCGTGAATCAAGGCGAAAAAGAATTAGAACCTGGCAGGTGGATGCAGGGTGGTGCTTTAAAAATGATCAGCAACGGTGCTTCGCAGCTGCGGATCATCAAGAATGAAGATCTCCATCTCTCTCTCTATCCGGAGTGATCTGCCCCCCCCCCCCAGTAGCTAGAAGACAAATGGTGGGCTGCCGGCCTCCAGTATGTGCCCCCGTTCCCGATTACCCACAGCTTTCAACAGCAACGAGAATGCAGCTCGCAACAGTTTTGTCATCTTAAGGAGAATTAAACATGGCTGATCCTGATCCCCATCTCTGCTTTACTCTAGTGAGAGTGGCACAGGCCAGAGCAATTAGGCAGAATGGTAGTATCTGCACACACTGAGCATCACTGCAGGTGGCAGTCTCCTCCTCATATAATGGAATAAATACATCGTTACAGCATGTGAGTTAGCTGGAAAGCAGAAGCAGTTAGGGAAGGAGTGCTTATGCTCAGCTTAGGCCAATGCACCAGCTACAGCTGTTCTTGGAGTGGGACAGCCAGGCTTCAGCTGTCCATTCTCTAACCTGCCATCTGGACTGCTGCAATGCACTGTTAATGTGGGGCTGCCCTTGGAGACTGCCCAAAAGCTGCAGCTAGTGCAGAATGTGACCGCTTGGATGGTGAGTGGGGCAGCCCATTGGGATCATGTGTCCTAAAAACACTGCACTGCCTACCACACTAGACTGCTGGTGTGTGGCAGATGGGGACTGAAAGCCGCCCTAAGGTCTAAGCTATTACATTTTCAGAACTGATGGCAGATGGTAATCCCTTTGTTAAGGAGGCAATGGCATCAGCACAAACCGCTAGCAAGCACTCACCAAAGGGTCCTGCTATTCTGAGACCAGCCAGTGGATTAAATGGGCTCAAAACTGCTCCAAGTGCTTTGATCCAGATTGGAATGGGCCTCTCGTGTTCGGCACTGGAAGGCCTCTCTGGGAAACCCCACGGCTCCACTAATATGAGATGTTTTGCTCTGCAGGTATAAAAGTTAGGACATTTTGTCAATAGGAACACATATATTATAGTGCACATGGTATTTTAGAGCCAGCATCACCAAGTGTTTTTCTATCCCACCTTAGCTTTCAGATGAAATAATTTTAGGTTGCTCCTGCTCTTAACACAGAACAAAGCTCTGCCACCTGCTACTGCCTCAACTCCTTTTAAGTATTACTCTCCCTATAGAATAAATGCCCCAATTTCAAGAAACAAGAGGAGATTATGGGTTGTCAAAATTTAAAGGACATTTACTGCGCAGCCGCTGGTAGTATTATGCAACCCAGAGTATTTCCTACAGTCTGTGCAAATCTGTGCTTTAACTTGTGGTTAGAGATAGCTAGCTATGATTCTATATGACACATAATCATATATGTGCAAGGGATTTTCTTAGAAGTACATGTGTGTAAGATGGCAGCCTTGCTGAACTACTAAAATGTCACATCAGAATATTCTTGAGATACACTAGCCAATCGCTAGGTATATGTCATTAGAAGATCTCAATACAGCTAAGGACTAAACAGATCTCCATATAAGCACTCTCTTACCACTTGCATACTCTAGAATAACATTTGTAACTGTCCAGCCATATATGATCTGGAATTGGCTAAAGGTGATAAAACTGCATGAAGAAGATATGTATTCACTAAGGGACAAGCAAGGCTCAAGTTTTCTTCAGAGTGAAAAGGGGTGCATCTCCAACTAGCTGTTTTTATCACATGATACAAAACTGATATTTGTGCAAGGAAAGTCACCATCTTCATAGTGATGTGTTAGTCTTTTATGTTCCATTAGTGTTCTCTTCCTCTGCCAAACTTGTACAGAATTAGAAAAGCAACAAGCATTTGCATGATCGTCCACTAAAGCATTCTTGCCTGCCTGCCTTTCCAGCTTTTTCTTTTAAAATATATATATAAAGATGAGCAACAACAATCATCTAGACAGCTTAGTAATTTTGCATTCAATTTGTGAAGCTTACATCCAAGAAAAAAAGGCTAGGATTGGGCTGCAAATTGGTTTGCAAATAGAAGTATACTATTTTTTTAAAAAAATTGTGGATCACCTGTAACTATTCTTGGCACGTTTGATTCCAGCACTATACCATTACTGGTAAGAAACTCTTTTTCCTGAATACTATTACAGCCACCTGGTATGAAAGGTACTTATAGCTGATAAGCTTGAACATCACATTTTCATCATGGATGCACAACTATCAAATCATACTTCATGCATCTGTATTTCATTTCTTAAAAGCCTGCCAGAAATATATCCCAACTAGTTTCCAGATAGTTTCATTGGGAATTGCCTGTTTAAGATTTGCATTCTGTGGCATTTAAGGAAAAGGTCAGCCTTCTTTCTTTACATAGAAAACTTCTCTTAAACATACTTGTCGTGCAGCATAAGGAATGGTATTTACTTCCTTTAAATGTAAAGCTCAACTCATTTTGCAAATATTTGTCCTTTATACTCCAATCCTTTGGGTTCGTCAGCATTCTAGTTCTTGAGAGATAGTGGTATCTGCCCAGTTAAACACATCAATTTCCTTAGAATATATGGCATTCCAGAGATAACCAAAGCAAATCATCACGTTCTATTTTAATTTCCAAAAACTGCCTACTTATTCAGCTCCAATAAGTTACACTTTATAATGTAGTGGCTTAATCCAGCAATTGCTTCTGTAGCTCTGTAATAGAGCACATGCTTTGGAAAACAAAAATCCCTAGTTCAATGCCGATTATCTCCAGGTCGGCCTGGGAAAGACTCCATTTAGAAACCCTGGAGAAACTGTTACCAGTCAGTGCAGGCAATACTGAACTATATGGGCCTATGACGAGAACCAATTGACCATTTGCCACAGCCACTGGCTAGAAATGAAAGCAGATGCCTCCAAGGAAAACAAGATATGACCTACGTAAAAGCATGAGCAGACATTCATGTTACCACCAGATATGTTATGTGGATTTTACAGCACCCCAAAAAATTCTACTGAGAGTCCCAGGGGTGTCATCTTGAATAAAATAATGGAGGGAGGCCCAGGTAAGCCCTGCATAACTGACCACAAGACATGGCACATGCACACCATCTGAATGGCAATGCCCATCAACTTTTTTGGGGGGCTGGCCCCCTCAAATATTTTATTTGGGGGGCTAAAGGGACTCGAGCCCCTCGGAATTGGCTCCTATCACTGAGACCATCCTGCTAGGAAACACATGCAAATAAATAAGCAACAATACGATGAAAGTCATTCAAGAATAGGCATTTACAAAGAAAGATGGAATTGTTTTGCTAACTCGCATGTGACCAGTTCTAGGTACTTGGCAGCCTTGGACAGGGTTTCAGTTCTGTTCAGACACTGCAGCTTTAGGTTAACCCATAGCTTCTTGCCTTTGCCATCACAACCCATCTCCCCACTCCACCCCCAGTTCCTTTAGTGCTAACCTGTGGCCATCCAGAGGCTGTTGAGACTCTTGATTCCCATCAGCCCTGACCATTGGTCATGCTGGCTGGGGCTGATGGGAGCTGAAGTCCAACAACATCTGAAGGACTACCAGCTAGCCAGCCCTGCTATTATTATTATTATTATTATTATTATTATTATTATTATTATTTAGATACCACCCTTCGTCTGACGATCACAGGGTGGTTTGCAACATAAAAACACAAAATAAACCAAACCAAACCAAAAACCCTCCTTTAGGTTCTGTTCTGTAGTTGTGCTCAAGCCCAGCTCATAATCCAAGCAGCTAACACAGAAATGAGTATGCTATAGTTACTATTGTCCTGCACTTGTTATTCTGATATGTAACTCAAACATGCTTTCACCTAAAAGGATTAAAAAAAATAAATTCTGGCCAGTGTGATTGCATGCTGGTAACGTGACATGTGGCTGTGTAAAAACAGTGGGTAGTCTGGCTACACCACAACTTACAAGTACTCTGCGGCTACACCCTGGACACAAAATCTAAGGTACGCTGAGAAATTTGAGAGTAGAAAACACCCTACATTGCATGCAAGTGCAATCAGAGGAAAACATATGATGCAAGTTAAATACAATTTGCATTTTAAGTTTAAAGTTATGAAACTAGTTTTTCAACAATGCTCTATCTCAACCTCATTAGAGAATGTTTTCTAACCAGACTGCCTCATACAGGTTTGACAATGTTATGCTGTCAAACCTATAACTGAATTTCAAATGAAATGCCGGAAGAACTTCCGCTCGTCTATTATTTTCAGGTACCTTGATGGGTACTTCAGTGAGTAAGCAGCTGCCAGGAATCCTCCCAGGTTGTGCCCCAGTAAAATCATTCTGTCCAATCCCATTTTCCGCCTCCATTCTTCAATAGATTCTACAAACTGGTTTTCTGCTACTTCTGCGTCTGTGTCAAACTGCGGTCTACTGCTGCGTCCAAATCCCAAGAGATCAAATGCATACACAGTCCTGTTTTCACAAAGGTCTTCAAAGTTCAGTGCCCAAAGTCCAACACCTCCTCCGAACCCATGGAGGAGGACAAGGGGAGTTTTCTGAGAGAGGCTGTGGGAGAACGTTAGCGTCCATATTTTGTTTCCATTGGATATGAAGACATACTGTTTACTGTATGTACTTGTGATACCTGAAGAAAGAGAAGTGCAAATCTTATTAAACAATGATACCTAAACAGCCCTATAAAACTATATACCTAAACAGCCCTATAGAAATAAGGGCGTTTATTACAGCATGTCCACAGGCAGATACTCCCACTTTCATCATAGCATTTATAACAAAATCAGAATGGCAGGGATTAGTGCCAGCCATAAAGGTGGCAGAGTTACGTTATGAGGCTCACATTTCTCCTCCTTTTGAGGACTGTGTAGTCTTTGCACAACTTACAAGACCTCATAAAGGCAAGAATCTGTATAAGCCAAACATCCATCCCTTATGCTCTACATTCTCAAATGCTAAAGAACTAAACACAGATAGATCTGGAAGGATATCAGGGTTACAGAGTCATTTTTTAAAATTGCTGATAAACAAAGGTGTGGTACTTCAAGAGCCTCCTCTTTCGATATGAACGTACCTGAACCCTGAGATCATCTTCTGAGGCCCTTCTTCGTGTGCCTCATTGAGAGGTCTAGTTGCAACACAAGAACAGGCCTTCTCTGCAGTGGCTCCCCTTCTGTGGAATGCCCTCCCCAGGGAAGTTCGCCTGGCTCCTTCATTATACACCTTTAGGCGCCAGGCAAAAACGTTCCTTTATAACCAGGCCTTTGGTTGATCTGATTGATATCCTATACCCTTTAAAAACATGTTTTTTGGGGGGTGGGGGCTATTGGGTTGCTGTTTTTATTTTTATTATGTATTTTGTGGTTTTATGTTTTTATTCTGTGAACAGCCCTGATACCCCCAGGTATAGGGCGGTATATAAATTCAACAAATAATAATAATAATATCATATTGGATTTGTATAGTACTATACTTGCTTATCTTTTGTAAGTCCTTTTTTGTGTTCAAATAAGAGATTGCACAAATGAATTAATTTTAGGAAAAGGTAAAGAAAAAATAAGGTAGGGCAATGGTCAAAAAGTGCAACAGTATCTCAGGACCAATCACACCAAAAGGAAAAACAAGGGGGGAAAGTTCAAAGGCGGAACTCATATTGCAGTCCGCCCTACATCCTCAAAAATTTATTCACTGATGGCATTTATCTGGAGCAGATCTCACAAGAACTGCCTGTCTGGATGTGTAACTAGCATAACTTTGGTCCCACTCATTCTTCTTTTACAGGGAGGGGAGAAAATCAGCCTAATGAAAATTTCACAAACCCCTCAATCCCTAGCAGAAGATATCGACAACTGTGCTTTGAACAAGGCCTGATGAAAACCCCACATTCTTTCCACGGTGCTCACGTGTAGTAATTCCTGAGGTTTCTTACCACAAAGTGCTTACATTTCAATATTTTCTCTTCAGCATCCTTAAGATGTACCAGTGATGTAGGACACCAAGCAGGCAGCCAACTGGACAGCCATCCTGACCTAGAGTAATGAGAGTGAAACGACTGTATTAAACACTCATATGCTACTAACTGTAAGTAGGCCGTGTGCAAGGGATTAAGAGTTCTTGGCTAATCACTGAAGGAGAGAATTGGAAACTCATTTGGACTTGCATTTGGCGGCCATCACCAATACACTCAGCAATATCTAAAATATCTTACACACAGTGTTAGAAACTCAGATATGTAAGCTAGGTGCCAAATGGCTCCTTAAGCCAAGATTACAGTCGCCAAAACAGAATGTCTAGTTGCTATTTTGGGGCAAGACGGCCCTAAAGTCTTATTTTTCAAATGATGGACTGACTGTGATTGATGCTAAGTTAAACATCTGGATAGTTCAGTTGACAACATTCAGCTAGGTTAAGAACTTCGAGAACTTAAAGAAGAAAAGTCACTTGATCCAGGGACAGGTCCCCCCCCCCATACAGTGGTACCTCGGGTTAAGAACTTAATTCGTTCCGGAGGTCCGTTCTTAACCTGAAACTGTTCTTAACCTGAGGCACCACTTTAGCTAATGGGGCCTGCCGCCGCTGCTGCACGATTTCTGTTCTCATCCTGAAGCAAAGTTCTTAACCCGAGGTACTATTTCTGGGTCAGCAGAGTCTGTAACCTGAAGCATCTGTAACCTGAAGCGTCTGTAACCTGAGGTACCACTGTATATATATACACACACACACACACATATATATTGGCCTATTCCTACTATTCAAAACAGAACAGCAACTGTGAGCAGGGCAGTGGAGTGGGGTAGGTAAAGAAAAGCTACAACAATTAGCTATAGTGTTCACCGCTCTTGCTCTGGCTGTGCATAAGAAGCATTTTGCTTCCTTGAATTCATTCTGATTATGCAGATAAAATATAACTGGTCAAATTCTACAGGACGAGGTATTGGTGTGTGAAAACACTCCAGGTCCCAGGCATGCACCTCCAGATGGTGGAGATGTCAGGAGCTATCCTGGCGCCCAGGCATATTCACTTGGTCGCAAGTGGCCATCAGCCAGGCGCAGAATGAGCCTGGCTAATTTCAAACACTGCTTATACACCTTGCCGTCAAAAGCCGGTGGCAGTCAAAGCCAGTTCTAGTCGCACAAATCGCAAGTACCGCAGATCATAACATTTAGTAACATCTGGTACCTCAGAAATCAGTGATAATTAAATTTAGCCTCATTAGGGGAATCCAAAAAGCACCTCTTGCACGGTGTCTACATCTGGGGTAAAACAGGTCTGCTGCGGGATGGTGGTTAGGAGTAAGGGCATGAAAAGGAGTGGTCAGGTCAGTGGAGCAAAGCAGGAAAACAACTGCCGTCTTGGTAGTTAATTATAGCACAGGGTAGGAAGAAACACTTTATCTCATTTATTTGTGTCTGTGCATTATTAGCTTGAATCATGACCTTACACAAAAGTTTTATGGCACAGGATATAAAACAGGTCACGTCCGAGGAAAGTCCATAGCCATTAGTTATGCAACTGACCAGCTATGTGTGTGTGTGTGTGTGTGTGTGTGTGTGTACCTACAAACACACCACACACCAAATTTTATACAATATGCTTGTTAAGTGCACCTATTGTCTCCATACGTATGCATACATGCATATGCTTTTTTATTTTTAAAAAAACCACCACGCGTAACATAAATGACAATAATTTTTACATTTATATCTAGCCTCCCTCTCGTCACGAGACTCAAGGCAGGGTACGCAGACTGGCCAGGCAGTTTCATGTCCAGACAGGCACTGACCAAAATCAGACCCACTTAACAGCAGCGAGCCTGCTGTTATCTATCACATTCCTTCAGACCGTGCTCTGGGACCTTTGAAAAAAACAAAACAAAAACCCCTCCTGCCACCAAAGGCCTTGACCTCAATGCAACTTTTACACAAACAACTTATTTCTCAATCCTTCCTCCCGCTGCCTTCATTTAAACGTGCGCACGCAAAGGGAAATAAGTTTGACAAAGGTTCATTCTAGGTAATGGAGGCTAGAGCTCTAAAAAGCAAAATGTATCTACGGAAAGCCACATGCACCAATAATGTGCATCGTCAATCTGCCTTGCCCACTGGCTGAATCACACTTTGACCGGAGGGGACTGGGTTTGTTTGGGGTTGTTTTTTTTGCAGGGGCACGGGTGCATAAGCTACAGCAGGAAAGGGGTCAGAAAAGCTCAAGTTTGTGCAAAGAGCACCACATACAGCCACCTGGAATCCGGCCATTTTTTGTGCGTGTTTGTTCCTTAAAGCGTATCTGAAATGGAGTATAGGCAATTCTAAACTTACATGGTGGGACGTGGGTGGCGCTGTGGTTAAACTAGGACTTGCCGATCAGAAGGTTGGCAGTTCGAATCCCCACGGCGGGGTGAGCTCCCGTTGCTCGGTCCCTGCTCCTGCCAACCCAGCAGTTCGAAAGCACGTCAAAGTGCAAGTAGATAAATAGGTACTGCTCCTGCGGGAAGGTAAACGGCGTTTCCGTGTGCTGCACTGGGTGGCCAGAGGTGGCTTAGTCATGCTGGCCACATGACCCGGAAGCTCCCTCGGCCAATAAAGCGAGATGAGTGCCGCAACCCCAGTCGGTCACGACTAGACCTAATGGTCAGGGTTCCCTTTACCTTTAAACTTACACGGGGTTTACGTTCCAGGGATAAGTGCGTACAGCCAAAACCACATCTAGTAAAAACACACTGGGCTCAATGGTGGGCAGGACTGCCAAATTCTTTCCCCCCAGACTCCTGCTCTCCTAAAAAAGGGTTTCGTTTGTTTTTGCCAAGCATGTAAAACAGAATGCACGCAAGTTAAATGCGCGTAAGTTGCATGTTACCGGAACAGCAAAATAGCCAAATCTCTAAAATTTTAAGATCTGATTTTTGTAAGATGTACAAACATACTTTTCAGAATATCTTGCATGCGTGGAAGCATCAGATAATTTTTCCCCAGGCCTGCAATCCACAAAGAGATTGCAAACACCTGTGTTATTAATGTATTGCATTAATGAACTGCCTTTCTGTGCCAAGGTACCCAAGGTGGTTTGCAATTTTAAAGTACAGGCAACGCCCAATTGATGTGCATCCGATTGATGCGTGACTGCGCATGTGTGCACCGCAGTGAACCAGAAGTGGCCGGAAAAGGGGGCACTTTTGGTGTGCTGTAGGGCACTATCCTGCCACCAATATCTCTATCAGGGTTTCCCAAACTTGGGACTCCTGCTGTTTGGGGACTACAACTCCCACCAACCCTAGCTACCAGGACCAGTGTTCAGGGGTGATGGGGATCGTAGTCCAAAAAGAGCTGGAGTTTGGGAAACTCTTGATCTATAGGAAGCCATTGGGGATGGCCATTAGAATTCGTGGGGCAAGGTGTCACCACACTGCTACTGGTGATGGCGTTTAAAGGGGATTAAGACAAATTCATGGAGGAGGAGGGTATACTATTAGTCATAGCAGCTCAATGCAACATCTGGGTTCATAGCCAGCACATCACTGAATACCGGTTGCTGAGGGCAAAGGATAAGGATCACTGCCTTCATACATTGCCTTGGGGGTTTCGCAGCAACTCTTGGTTGCTGACAGCTAAGGGGATCTAACCTAGACGGTGATCTGATCTAGCAGGGTGTATATATATATATTTAAATTAAAATTAAGCGAGTGATCATATGTTCTATTAAACATGTCAACAGCAAACCCTCAAATCTATCATCTCACATTTGTAAACATCTGTACTAATACCCTTAAGATTGTCTGTAATATAGGCAAGTGACACATAAACTTTGCATATATTGCCTGAGTAGAGGTGGTACAATGAATCAACTGTGCTGGAACAGAGAAATCAAAGTCCATTGCTCACAGTCATAAATGCGTACTTCCTGCCCTCAAAATGTACATGCAAGTCACTCAATTCTTTTTTGTACCTGGATGTTACAAACTACCCTTTTCCTGTGCATAGTACCAGTTAGCCCTTCAACCATCATCAAAATGCCAATGGGGTCAACATTTTAGTACTACAAATTATTTCACAGACTACTCATGATGTCATATCATAGCATATCTACAACAGAGGACGACTGGAAACCAGGAGATCTAGATGTGCAGGCAAAACACTTGATAATTTTCCAGATCTGCAGGCAGCCCCTTATGTTTCATGGGCTGTGACTCTGGAGAGTTCCCCGACCTTCAGGAGAGGCTTCTGGGGGATGCAGGGGCTGTTTCCAGAGAAGAGAACTGAAAACTGCTCTGTGCATGCACAGAGTACTATGCGTGACGTTCTAAACCCAAGTCTTTATTAATATTGTTTTGCCTTGAGCTACTTTGTTTTGAAGTAGGGCTACATATCTAAAATAGAATATGATTTTAAAAAGTAAACTAAAATATAGCTTTTAAAAAGCATCTAGTTTTTTGAAAGCACAGGAACAAACCTTGGAGGTAGCTGCACTTGAACTTCAGATATAGTTCATGCGCCTGTCTAATTTCATTTCTTAATGCGCCTGGCTATTTTCGAACACTGTGTTGTAGCCCTCCCACTCAAGAGCCCCAGAAGCTGGCATTCAGAAATATTGCCATCATGACCAGTAGCCACTGACAGCTTCATCCTCCATAAATTTCACTAATCCATTTTTAATCCTCCCCGCCCTAAATTAGGATCCTCCAACAACCTACCCTACAGATTCATCAGCACTACAATTAGAAAAGTATGCCTGGGATTCAGCAAGCGGATACAGACTTGTCACTCCTCCCATTAATAAGAACAATTCTTTCCTGAAAATGAGCAGAGTATGGAGTTTTATGCAACCCATCTGGAGAAAGTACATTCGTATTTTTAAGAAAGATGTTCTTTATTACAGAGAAGAAAGTAATAATAATAATAATAGTAATTTATTATTTATACCCCACCCATCTGGCTGAGTTTCCCCAGCCACTCTGGGCGGCTTCCAATCAAGTGTTAAAAACAATACAGCATCAAGCATTAAAAACTTCCTAAACAGGGCTGCCTTCAGATGTCTTTTAAAGATAAGACAGCTACTTATTTCCTTCACATCTGAAGGGAGGGCGCTCCACAGGGCAGGCGCCACTACCAAGAAGGCCCTCTGTCTGGTTCCTTGTAACCTCACTTCTCGCAATGAGGGAACCGCCAGAAGGCCCTTGCTGAACGATGGGGGGTGGAGACGCTCCTTCAGGTATACAGGACCGAGGCCGTTTAGGGCTTTAAAGGTCAGCACCAACACTTTGAATTGTGCTCGGAAACGTCCTGAGAGCCAATGTAGATCTCTCAGGACCTGTGTTATGTGGTCCCGGCGGCTGCTCCCAGTCACAAGTCTAGCTGCCGCACTCTGGATTAATTGCAGTTTCCGGGTCACCTTCAAAGGTAGCCCCACGTAGAGCGCATTGCAGTAGTCCAAGTGTCAAATACTTACTAAGGAATTCTTTCTTTTTTGTCTTCTTGAGGATAGTAAACTCCCACTGCAACTTCAAGTAACTAACCTGTTTTCCCATAGCGAGAAGACCCTGCAGCATCCCCCCAGATGCTGCCAAAAAGGTGATAAAGGCAGCAAACCAGAGAGTCTCATCCGCTGCTCTCCCTCTGCCTTCTCTCTCTCTCTCTCTCTCTCTCTCTCTCTCTCTCTCCCCCCCCCCCCCCCTTCTGTATCTGGCACCATCTTTTGCAACACAAAAGATGATATGCATGATACATTGAAGCCTTGGGAGGCAATCATGCCAAGTCCAGGCGTTCCTTGTCTTAGCAATTGGTGTGACACTGAGAACGAAACCAATTTAAACTAGGTAAGGTGCCAATTGTACAATCCAGATTGATCAATGCCTCCTTAGCACTTTGAGCAATTACCCAGCTCATCATCTCTTTTGTAGAGCATGGTTGGGAGGGGAAAAGTGCATGCGTATCTCTACTTTCTTCCCCCTTGTCCTTACCTTTAATCCACTTTTCTTTTTTGTTTGTTTGCTTCCATCTCTATCTATCTATATACAGTGGTACCTCGGGTTACATACGCTTCAGGTTACAGACTCCACTAACCCAGAAATAGTGCTTCAGGTTAAGAACTTTGCTTCAGGATGAGAACAGAAATTGTGCTCTGGTGGTGCGGCAGCAGCAGGAGGCCCCATTAGCTAAAGTGGTGCTTCAGGTTAAGAACAGTTTCAGGTTAAGTACAGACCTCCGGAACAAATTAAGTACTTAACCCGAGGTACCACTGTATATACATTTTTAAATACAGTGCCTGGTTTGTTTAACCAATTTGCTGCTTGAAAGCTGTCACAAGTGTTCCTTTAGTTTTGTTGCTGCTCTTCTGTGTAGACTTGCAAAACTCTTCATGGTGTCTGAAGCGCATCCTGCTTTTAAAAGGGTGACTGCAAAACTATGAAAAGATGCTGATGGTCTTCTCCCCTCCCCTTCACCACCATCCCCATCTTGAATGAATCCCCAGGGACATTCCATCACTGCAATAGCTCAGGCACGTAATTTTGTTTTTGCCAGCTCCTGTTCTGTAGTTGAAATGCAAAAAGGCTGCCATCATGGACTTTAGATATCCCAGTGTAACCATCTGGAGTGTGTTCGGTTTCATTTTTTCATAGGACCAATTTGATTTGCAGCTTGGGTTTTTATATGAAACTGCATTGTCGTTGTCAACAAACTACCACCTCCAGCTATACACCTATAGCCTAGTCTGAGATCAGTCTGTCAGATCATCAACTGAGAAATAAGATTTGCTGCTCTGATATCAGTGTATGTTTTGAAGGTTGGTAGTTGTAAGATAAAACGGTCCAAACGGATGCCATTTCAAATCTAATCTTCATTAGGCCTCTTATGCCCTTGCTGCAGAAATTGTGAGCTGCCTTGTGCACTACTCATCCGAAACATGTGTAACCAAATTGTCAGTTTGAGCACATTACTAACTTGTATGTCCATTTAAAAGAGAACTGCAGAACTCTGTATACAAAAGAGAAAATGGAAGATGGTCTTGGTTGGAATAACTGAGTTGGCTGTCTTGTGATGAATTTTTAATGTATTCTGTGCCATTCTAATGTTTTTAAAAAATGAACTGTTGCCATTGTGAAATGGATTTTAACTGACAAGAAAGATTTCTTCTGAATGGCACTACTTTAGGGACACTAGTATTTCCTTCTATTGTCCGGGCCTTTGCGGATAATGTACAGGCTTAAAACAAATTCTTGTTGCTGATTTGTCCATTTATTTCCCTCCACTTTGTTACATCTGGGATACAGTCTAACTCATTTGATTTAATATGCATTTCAAAAAATGCCATAACTATTAGACACCTTGTTTACAGACAGATGAAATAAATTTATTCCAACCAGAAAAAAAGAAGGCAAACCAGGCAAACGTGTCTAGCGAGTTAAGTCCCACAATTCAGACCACCACAGGAAAGGCCCTCTGCTCCAGCAGCACCCACTTAACCTCTGAAGGTAGGGGCACATGGAGAAGATCTTAACTTACAGGCAAGTTCATGTGGGAACAGACAATTCTGTCCCAAGTGTAGAAGCAGACCCCAACAGATGATCATCTGCAAAATCTAAGGGCTGTGTCACATCTATTCTCAAAGCTGGCAAATTCAGCATTTACACCTCCAAAACAGCAGCCTGCCCACTGCTTTGAGGAAAACGGTTTCTTGTGTGAGCTTTTCTGAGGTTGCATTTGCAAATTAGCTGGGACACTGCAGCTCATGACACTTCGCCAAGATACCCTGACCAAGGACAAACCTGTCCGCAAATCCGAAGCAAATCAATAGGCTGCAAGAGGAAATTTAGATAGAAAAATATAATTTTGAATCAATGCAAGCCCAAGCTTTCTTGACTGTGGCTTCTTCAACTTGATGCCCTCCCAGCAGATGTTAAAGCAATAAACAACTACCGGTATTTTACTTTTAAAAGTCATCTGAAGGCAGCCCTCTTTAGGGAAGTTTTTAATGTTTGATGCTGTACTGTTTTTAATATTCAGTTGGAAGCCGCCCAGAGTGGCTGGGGAAACCCAGCTAGATGGGCAGGGTATAAATAATAAATTATTATTATTATTATTATTATTATTATTGACATTAGATGTATTGATAAAGTGGTGAAGAACACAGACAGGATCTAAAGAACTGTGAAACTAGCTCCATGAGCCAAAGGGACCTTCAGAATCCTTCTTCCCCTCATGTGTAGCTCTGGTGCTGCATAGTAAGTTGTCTTTTAAAATGAGGACGTTTCAAAAGAAGATTCCGATATGGCGCAGTGGTCCGTTAGTCAAGGGAAACATTTTGCTGGGCTAGATCATGCCATCTGCATTAAGCTAAGTAGGCCCATTTCTTGAATGCTGTTTCACTTCAATAATTTAGTTGCCCGGTGGCACACTACAAACATATGTGAGAAATACAAAATAAAAATAAAAGTAGTTAAGGAATGTCAGCGTGTTCTACTATTGAAACCATGCCAGTATCCTGACCTTCATACAAGCCTGGTTTATTTGCCCGAGGAAAACATTTTCTACAAAGTTAATCCAGCTTAAACCACAACACTTCATTTTGCAACCTTAAACAGCCACCGCTCCTATTCCCAGATTTCCACACAGGGCTCAATGATTGTCTTGTCGCAGAAAGGAAGTGACAGAATCCAGCATGCTTTGCTAGCCAAGCATTACTGTGAATGGAAACAGCGATTTCGAGAGACAGGGAATTGAAGATCTGGCCGCAGTGGTCTTTAGTGTTTGCACAAGAACGAAGTTGAAACTGGCACTGGTATAAAATGCGGCACTGTGGAGGCAGCACATTTCAAATTCTACTTCGATGACAGAATTTTACAGCTGACTGACATGGAGAAACACGAAACCTTTTGAATACAGCACAGCATTATTTTAAAGAGCATTTCCATTCAGTTTGCTTTCTGGCTTATATAAAGGAGAAAGGCGGGGCGGGGCAGAACAGAAGTCATCTCCTGCCCATGAGGACATGAGAGGAGTAAGGGACATAATATATGGAAAGTCAGATTTCATAATTAAAAAAGCACAGTGATATAGCCAAATGCCTCCTGGGCATTCTGTATTATGAACCAGTTCATAAGGCTTTTCACAGAAGAATAATAAATTTGGCATCATGCTACTACCACATCCTGTGATGGTATATATGAGCACACTCCAGGAAAACCAGTAACCACCACATAGCACCCTTACGTCGTCACACAATGACACTGTGCAAAAAATAACCTGAGGCATAACCTAGTAATTCAAGAGCCACGTTGCAAGTAATGTCAGCGCAAAACCACATCCCTCATATTGTAGAGTCAGGTGTAAGAATGCAATTTAAAAATAAAACTAAATAAATAGAACAGTAGAGCACACTAAGAGAGAGAGAGAGAGAGAGAGAGTGTGTGTGTAGAGCTGAGGCAGGGGGCAAAGTTGCTAAAATTATTTAGGAAGCTACCAAAAACCGAAGACAGGTTTTGAAGCTCCAATTTTATATCAGATCTGAGTAACTCTCCGAAGATCCAAATGGAACACAGTGGAACACAATTAATCCATGTAATAAATATTACTGAGGCACGAGTTTATTCACATTAATAAGTATACATCATTTTCCTTTGGCTGGGGAACACAGCCAAAGAGTGGGCGTCCAATTAAATCCCTCATTGCATGCTAGCAGGAGAGTTTGCAAGAGGAAATGGATCTCAAGACCCAACAGCAACAACAGGTCCATAGAAAGGAAAATGGTACCATGGTACAGAGGGTGGAGACAGCTCCCGGTGCTGGATTAAGATTACTTTGAAGTGACACGGGATAATCTGAGTCACTTGCACTATGAGCGGTTAAACTATCAGAGTCACATATACTGCTGCAGATTAAAAACACCATGTTCGCCGCAACCATTGTTTATCGAGCTGCTCCTGACAGGTAGTTCATTCCCAAGATATCTCAGATGGGGCTTCGTTCCTCACGGTGGGTACATTTAATCCGCTTCTGCGAGTTTATCTTTAAAACAAAGTAGTGGGTTATAGTTCCTACCCTGGAGAGGAATACCAAGGGAGAGGGGAGGGAGCTACTGCACAATATTTATAGGAAGTGTTCTGTACGCCAGCTGTTCCAAGAGCCCTTGGCAGATAATTGCAGAACGTTGCTACATTAGGTCAGAGGTAAAAACAGCTCTTTCCTTGTATAATTATTGCCTCTTGAACTTTGTATTGAGAAAAGATGGCACTCAAGCAATCAAAGAGGGGGAAATTATTATAGAAGAGAATTCGTCCACCCGGAGTTTTCTAAGCACACAACTGGAGAATTACATTGGCCCTTGACTTGCCAAACACCAACATGAGATTGTAAATAAGATAGGCCATTTAAGGGTTTCTCTTGTTTTCTCAGCCTCCATGATATTAGGACCAATTCTAATAATCTGCTGCAGACGTAGTGTATCTTGATTTCAGTAAGGCTTCTGACAAAAGTCCCCTGTGATCTGTTTGCAGAAAAGCTGGCAAAATATGGGCTGGATGAGGTTAACTGTTAGGTGGATTTGTAGCTGGTTGACTGGCTGAACTCAAAGAGTGCTTTCAAATGGTTCCTCAACATCCTGGCAAAAAGGACAAGTGGGGTACCGCTGAGTTCTGTTCTGGGTGGGTCTGTTGCTGTTCAACGCCTTTATAAATGACCTGCCTAAAGGATCTGAGGGGATGCTCATCCAATTTGCATATGACCCCAAACTGGGAGAGGTAGCTAATGCCGCAGAAGACAGAATTGGGATTCAGGATGACCTTAACGGATTTGAAAGCTGCACCAAAACTAACAAAATGAATTTCAACAGGGTCTACACTTAGGCAGGAAGAACCAACTGCACAAATATACAATGGGGGGGACACCTGTCTTGCCAGTAGTACATGTGAAAAGGATCTAGGGGTCTTAGTAGACCACAAGCTTAACATGAGTCAACAGTGTGATGCAGCAGCAAAAATGGCTAACCTTCTGTATGTGAAGCAATTGCTATACCACTGAGCTAAGGTCCTTCCATGTGACATCAATTTTATGCAAGTTCCTTATTGTCTCAGGTCTTGGTTGTATTCAAACCAATGGCTAGCTGCCTGCCTTCTGAAAAGCACGACAGGAGACCAACAAGCTGCACTAGTACATTCAGGCTGCTAACATGAACTGCCACAGACCCACCTGGGTTGGATCCCCAAGCTGCTAGAGTGGCAAACAATAAAATAAAATAAACCCCCAAGGTATTATTTTTACTTGCAGAGGGATGAAGGCTACAACTGAAGCTATATAGCACTGTGTGGAATCTGCAGCCCTCCTTTTAATGAGCTTTTCAGTCTCATATCTCAAATCCTCATACTAGTCCATGATCTACATTTGCTTCCTATTGTCAAGGGTATACTAAATGCCCTGATTCAGATGGAACAGAGAAACAGACCTGGGTGTCATCTACATACTGATCACACCGAAACTACTGAGGACAGCACCCAGTATGGGGAACATGACAACACCCTGACAAACAACACACCACAGTTTCCATGGTGCGGAACAGTGGCCTTCCATAATCACTTTCTGGAAGCTGTCCTGGAGACAGGAAAAGAATAGCTGAAGTACTGTGCCCGCTCCCCTGAGATGCTCCAGAAGGATACTGTGGTCAACAGTATAAAAAGCTGCTGAAAGTTCAAGCAAAACAACCAGGGTCACACCTACCACCGTATCTCTCCCAGCTGATGGGGCCAACTAGGGCAAAGAAGGCTTTATCAGTGTTATGGCTAGGCCTGAAGCCGGAGCAACATGAACCCAAGTACTTGGTTACCCAAGTAATCAATTTCTTCCAAGAATGCTGGAAGCTGGAGCCTGCCACTCTCTCAAGCACCTTGCCCCAAAGGGGCACAGGGAGGTCTTCTTGAGGAGTGGGTACGCCACTGCTTCCTTCAAGGCAGATGGAACTTCTCCCTCCTCCAGTGAAGCAATAATCAGCCCTTGGCAGCATTTCAAGCAGCTTGTCCACATCCTCAGGCCACAATACTCCAGACTGCTCCAATATAGATGGAACCCTAGTAGGGTGCAATACCCAGCCTAAACTCCACCAGGGAATGATCCATTCATCACAACGAACTCACAAATGAGCCCCCGATTTGCTCTGTGCCCCTCCCAAAAAAGGTCAAGTGTATGTCAGGCAGGGCTGGGGGATACCTGGTTTTCAACATCTCAATATACTGATATATCACAATATCTGAAATAAGGGTGGGGCTATGCAGAGGCACTGGTTGGCTTCACGGTTTCCCCACATTGTGATTGTTGCACAGCACAATTAAGATAAGTGATAGAATGCCAGATCTAAAATTGTGAAACCAATATTACAATATGGACTTGAAACATGTTTTGGATGATATATTGCCCAGCCCTAATGTCAGGCCACATGTGTTGTGCCATTAATGGTGAAATTGCAGCTGCAAGGCTCCAATCTGGAACGTGTTCCAAATTTGGGTCGCGAGCCCATGCCTGCTTTCTGCTGAAAATCCCTCCTCCCATTCTGGCTGCTCTTTGCCTGCAGAGATGCTGATTATAGTAAGCATCCCTGTTAGGCAGGCGTAGGCAAACTCAGCCCTCCAGATGTTTTTGGACTACAACTCCCAATGGTCAGGGATGATGAGAACTGTAGTCCCAAAACACCTGGAGTGCCGAGTTTGCCTATGCCTGCTTTTAGGGGTAAAAAGCAGCCAGGAGGGAGTGGTCTTTAGCAGGAAACAGGCAACTGACTATGGTTAACAATTCATCCATTAACGCTTTTTTCTCCAAAGCAGAAGCAGCCAAATTAAAGATTTCTGTTAGACCCTTACCAAAAGAGCCATTGAGAGGAGCATGTACAGTTTAAAATCCTCATAGCACTGTGATTCTACATGCAATTTTGACTTGCATTATTCTTGATCTACCACAATGCTGGGCATAACGAAACTGCTGAAGAAACACATAATGGGGGGCAGAGGTTACATGACTGGCTCATCCTGTAGAATGTGACTAAGTACAGCAATAGAAATTAATACCACGCAAATCAGTCATATGACATCAAATATCACACAGGTATCTCACTGATTTCATTTCCCAGAACAAGAGACATGACTGTCTTATTGGGCATGTCCAACAGGGCAAGGTAGTTCAAACTAGTTTTTTGAACTGGTGTGGCACTGTGGCAAAGAGACTATATATATATAAAAATAATAAGAGGAGCACAACAGCGTCCTCCCCACTTGGGCTTTCCAGCAACGGATATCCAGGGGCATATCACATATATATTGGCATCATATAGATATAATGGTTAATAGCCATTGGCAGCTTAATCCTCCATGAATTCACCTGATCCCTTTCTAAGCTTCCATATTGATAGTCATTACTACATATTTTGGTAATGAATTTCATAATTTAGATACGAGCTGTGTGAAGTGCTTCTTTATATCTATCCAAAGTCTTCCCAGATTCAGCTTGTTATGACTTGAACAGGACTCTACCACTTCACAGAAACTACTGAACATTTGCAAAGCTAAGCAGGGTCTGGTATGGCTTCAAATTGGATGGGGAACCATGTGTTGAGATTCCTGTATTGCAGGGAGTTGGACTAAATGACCGTCAGGATCCCTTCCAGCTCTACAGTTCTATGAGAAGAAAAACTTCTATCCACTAGTTCAAATCTCAAACCAGCTATGAACTTACAAGAAAGTCCATGTCCCTTTTTGCAATAAGCACATAAATCTTACCTGCCTTGAAGGAGGATTGTACAAATTACAGAAACAATGTGCATGAAACAGCTTGAATCCCCTCAAATGCTATATCAAAACTAAGCATTAATTTGTTGTTTTGGTTTGCGTACGTAGGTCAAGTGTGCACTTGGGAGACAACCATGATTTGTGGGAATTGTTTTGTGGCAGAACAGAACATATACATCATGGAGAACAGACAAACTCAAGGAACTGAAATTACCAGGACAGCAGGTACTTAACACATAATGTGCATTGTGATCTAATTATACAAAGGCCAACAGTACAAGTTCTGGGAGAACAAATAAACTATTGTAATCTATACTTGGGATAAGCTACTGTAAGTAACAGAGGAAGTAAATGTAAAGAATAAACTATTTTGCAATATATACATAAGAATAATTGAGGGTACACAGCAGGAAGCTTAGAGGGGCAAGGAGAATTTGAGAAAGCATAATACTGAGTATTTATTGAGTTGGGTTTGTATTTTGAAAAGATGGAAGGAATGGGAAAGTGGGGATTATAGCTCAGTGGTAAAGCACATGCTTTTCACACAGAAAGTTCTAAATACACCCCCTGCCATTTCTTCATAAAAGTATCTGATAGAAGATGACCTGAAGAGATGCAGGAGAGCTGTTACCACTCAGTCTAATTATTATTATTATTATTATTATTATTATTATTATTATCCTCTGCCTTTTTCCCTGTCAGGAAATAAAATAAAAAGCTAAAAACATAAAACTAAAAGGCAATTAAATAGAATAAATATTAAAGATCTATAAAAACATATGGATAATTACAATGAAAACAGCATGGTGCCTGTGTTTTCATTAAAAGTTCCCAAAAGCCTGTTGAAATAAGGTCTTCTTCACCTGCTGGTGGAAGGACAAGGAGGGAGCTAATAGACACAACTGATGTAGAAGATGGAGAAATATGTGAAACTAGAGAACAAGATATCTAGGTAAGATGCTACTAAATATATATCAGTGACTGAGAAGGCAGAAGCAGTATGTCTATCAAATGTGTTTTTTTAGGAGACAGACTGAAGATCCAGATACTGTACAAGGAAGTACAAAATGGATAATACATATACAAAAATTATAAAAAGTGGGTGCAGACGAAGTTCAAAAGATAAAGTCAGCGGAAGGTGGGGGTTTGAGTACATATGGAAGCGTGTGCTAAAATTGAGGCATTTTTTAGGTTGTCAAGTGCACTTGAATGGTTTCTGGAGAAGCCATATGGGGAAACAGCAAAAAACCTGCTTTAGAGACAGCACAGTATATGGATGTGCCAGCATCTATCATTGTGTATCAATACAGTTAGAATAATATACACACACATCTGAGCAACCATACATGATGGTTTTATTATGAAAGGGTTATGCGGGATGATTTACAACAGCGGGAACCACTTTATATGGGTTGAACCTGAGCCAGAACTCACCAAGATATTTAACCCCCCCCTTGACATCCTCAAAATGTGAAGCTCAACAAAAAAAGGGCCTGTCCAGACATCATTTTTTAAAACTGTGCAACCATTATGGTATAAGGGCGCTTATACAAAACCCCTCTCTCAATACACTTCACACCAGCAAAGGTTTCCTTCTTGCTTTGATTCCTTGGTTTAGCAAACGGGTCCCCCAAACGCCAAGGCCTCACTAGGAGACGTCTGAAGACAGCCCTGTTTAGGGAAGTTTTAAACGTTTGAAGTTTTATTGTGTTTTTCATATTCTTTTGGGTGCCACCCAGAGTGGCTGAGGAAACCCAGCCAGATGGGCAGGGTATAGATAATAAATTTATTTTTATTATTATTATTGGAGCACAAAGGCGCCAGAAACACTTGTTATGCCTACGATGTAAGGAACTCAACATTTCTAGAGAAGCCTTTATGGGAAAACTGCCCAGCTGCTTGAGAGACAGCACAGATCTTGCTGGCCTGCCTCGCCAAACTTCTCCCCATGGCTCCATCCCCATATCAATGTTTTGGAGAGGGAACCACAGGGGAAGACGCTTGGGTTTCAACACCCCTTTTTTAAAATAAAAGAAGAGGGGGGCACCTTTAAATCAGCCCCAATTTCCCAGCAATAAAGTAACAGTACCTCACACACACACACCCTTTCCCACTTTTCTTTTTTTTAAAAGGAACTTTAAATCAAACCCTTATTCCCAGCAATAAAATAACACTACCTCACCCCCTTCCCCCCCCTTTTAAAAAAGGACCTTTAAATCAGCCCATTATTCCAAGCAATAAAATAACACTACCTGTCTCACACACCCTTCCCCCTTTTTTAATAAAAAAAGACCTTTAAATCAGCCCATTATTCCCAGCAATAAAATATAGGGCTACCCAAGTTGGGTCCTGAAGGATGCAATGGGGGGGTGGGCACTTCCTCGTGTTTACATGGGCTAACAAGAGCGCGCGGTTACGTAAGGCGTCCTCCTCTGCACTCGCACCTGCCTCACGCAGGTGCCCCCGCAGCACAAAACCGAGGCGCGTCTACATGCGTGTAGCCGTATGTGTGTATGCGCGTTTGCGTGTGTGTCCCTCCGCCCGCCCGTTTCGCCGAACCGGCCTCTCCCCCCCCCCTTCCCCGCACTCACCCTTCGCCGACCGACTCCGGGCTCTCGTCTTCGGCCATGGCGTCGCGGAGGCTGCGTCCGGGAACCGGTCCGGGGGCAGCAGCAGCCGGGAGCGCGCCGACTGACAGAACGACGGCCGCGGCGGCGGCGGCCATCACGGGACCCGCCCGACGGGCCGTCGTCGCGTCAGCGCGCCGGCCCCGCCCTCCGCTCCGCCCGGCCATAGAGAGCGCGGCGGCCGGAGCGGCGGGGTGGGAGGGGGAGGACGCTCCCTTCGCGCCTGCGCACTCTCTCTCTGGGCGGAGAGTTCGGGGCTGTTGCCTTTCGCGGTTGCTGGATGGGGGCCGCTTGCTCCCGGTTACACAACCTGGTGGGGGTCTCCGCGGGGGTGGGGGGCGTGGAAAGGCGGCCCTTGGCAAGCGCCACCCGTTCTGGAGCCGGTGTTGCGCTGCCGCCCGCGGTCGCTCCGGCAGCCGACGGCTGCCTTTGCCCCGCTATGTAAAGTTTGGAGTTTGCTCTGAATTTGTTTTTCGGGGGTCAGGATTAATGTATAAGCTAAACAAGTAATAGCTTAGGGCCCCACTCTCTTGGGGGGCCCCAAGGGGAAAAAATCTGTATGTACATTTGCAAAATATTAGATAAAAAAACAAACAAAATAATTGTTATTAATAAAGAATCATTTTAAGTTAATTATTTCATTATTAATAGACTTCTTAATTGTATTTCAGTCCAACAATTACTTTGATAAAATACATATTTTGTTAGGTGCAAATGGCTTTAGATATCTATTAGGTCCATAAATTACCGCATAACATACAGTGGTACCTCTGGATATGAACGGGATCTGTTCTGGAGCCCCGTTCACATCCTGAAGCAAACGCAATCCATGTCTGTGTGTGCGCAGGTCGCGATTCACCGCTTCTGCGCATGCGTGTGACGTGATTTGACCGTCTGCACATGCGTGAGCGGTGAAACCCGGAAGTAACGCGTTCCGTTACTTCTGGGTTGCCATGGAGCGCAACCTGAAAATGCTCAACCTGAAGCAACTTCAACCCGAAGTATGACTGTATATTCAACACAAAAAACAGTGACAATTTGTTGTTGACAAAGGACAGCTGGGCATATAAAGGGCCCCATTACCTTCAGTAGCTTAGGGCCTCATCAAACCTAAATCCAGCTCTGCTTCAGGCATTTGTTCTCTGTGCTCCCAGTGTGGAAGCTGACCGTGGGACTGACTTCCACGCAACTTACTCAGGATTGCTCTTTCACCGCTGGGGTCGCTGTCTCCTTTGTGGACACTGCGCTACTAAACAACTGGGCAGAGGTTGAGATGCCCTAAGTGTTTTTGTTTGTTTTTGTTTTGTGTGGAGAAAAAAATAGAATTGTGGAGTTGGAAGGGTCATCTTTTTACCTTTACCATCTAGTCCAACCCCCTACAATGTGCGAACCTTTTTGCCCAACATTTAGCTCCAACCCTTGACCCCTAAGGCAGAACGTTCCAAACTTTTTCATGTTGGTGACACGCTTTTTAGATCTGCGTCATTTCACAGTGCAGTCATTCAGTTTTACTAGCAAACCGGAGGTTAAGCGAACCCCTTTCTGCCCGGGAGGACACATCGCGTGACATATGTACACACTGCAGCTGACACTGATGTGTCACGACACACAGCTTGGAAAGCTCTGCCTTGAAATTAAAAGTCTCCTGCTTTACTGGCTGAGGAAGTTCATTTGGTGATCTTAATCCTGCCCCACTATTTCCCTGCTTGATGGGGTTGCCAGCTTGTTTTAAAGGAGGGAAGCATGCATGTTTCTCTGCACATGGAGGAAGGCAGGGGAATAAATACTGTAAACAGGTTATATAAAGCATGGTGTTTATGTTCTTGGGGGTTCCTCATAAGCACCTGTTTGGCCACTGAGAACAAGATGCGGTGGAACACTCTGTCACAAGAGACTAGGGCCCTGCGGGACTTGACATCTTTCCGCAGGGCCTGCAAGACAGAGCTGTTCCACCCGGCCTTTGGCCAGGGCACAGCCTGACTCCCTCCTTCGGCAATCTTCACGGAGCTCTGGCCCAATCGTTGCCAGAGGTTTGATTTGAATTAATTTTATAATGAATGATTTTAGAGTGTTGTGTTGTACTGTTGTACTGTTTTATTGTTGTTAGCCGCCCTGAGCCCAGCTTCGGCTGGGGAGGACGGGATATAAATAAAATTTATTATTACCGGTATTTATTATGCTGGACCAGGTGGTCTTTTCAGCAGGCCTCCTGTTTCCTCAAAGCTGCTTCTGGCTGAGAAAAGTTTTGCAGATTGGATTCTGCATTGGATGACTTTAAAGGGATGGAAGAGAGGGCTATTGATGGCTAATAGCCATGATGCCTATGCTGTACCTCCACAGCAATGCTTTCAAGTACCAGATTCTGGAAGCCACAGGAGGGAAGGGTGCTCTTGTGCTCATGTTCTGCTTGCTAGTTTCCCAACTAGGCATCTAGTTGATAGCCGCTATGAAAACAGGCTTCTAGGCCATTGGTCTGATCCGGAGTACTATTCTTATGTTCTGAATAACCTTTGTAATTACTTTCGGAACAGCATAGTGATACAAAAGTTAAGCTGATGTTGCAGCCATAAGGTCTATAAAGGCGTTGCCCAACTGTGCATTTTGGAGGGTTGTTTTTTCTTTCTTATGAACTACCTTTGTTTTTTATGGGGTAAAGAAATTAGATTGGGACTGTGAATCCCTTAGGAGCAAGAGAACAGGTTAGAAAGAAAGAAAGATAATAAAGGAAGAAGTTTAGGCAATGCACCTTTATCCTATACTGGCTCTCCACACCCATCACAAATTAATTGTGATTGCTTTTAAAGTGCTCAAGAGCCTTGCCTGTCTTCCTTGATTTCTTAATACTGTATATCAATCTGCCTATGACCTTCGCTCCTCCATCAAAACCATTTTCAGCTACCCAAAGGTCTCTTGCCCACAATTTTCTATTACTGTCTGGAACTCTCACCCTGAACATATGCGTGATATTGTTTCCATTCCTTCAAATCTTTCTCCATATAAAATGTGGGCTTTCCAGTCTTTGCATACACACCATACATCTGAAGCATATGCCTTCCTAAAAATAATCCAGGAAACTGGATCCTGGAAGACCTGCCTGCAGGCCTTATTCTACCTAGCCTGGGAGGGCGGGACCCTGGCTGACTCCAGCTACAAAAGCTGAGGCTGCTGAAGAGGCCAGAGACCATCTTGGTGTCAGGAGTGCATGCAGGAGCCAGGCCCTGTGACCAGTAGGGCTTTGCAGGACTGGGGCCTTCCTAAGTTTGTTCTGGAGAGGCAAGGCGCGGCCGCACAGGTGAGGCCGCTTGGTAACTCACTGCACCTGGTGTCAGAAGTTAAGGGATATAAGGTCAGCATTTCCCTTCTGCTCTTTGCCATAGCAACTCATTTCTCGCCTTGCTGCGTTTGGCTTCTTGCTTCCTGATCCTCGGACCCTTGACTTTGTGACTCCCTGCTTCCTGACTCTCGTTCTTGCTCCCACCCTGCCATCTTGCCCCTGGTCCTGACGTCCTCAGCCAGGACTCTGACTGCCCACAAACTGGACCGTGACACTTGGCTGTCTCTTAGTGCAGAACCAGGTCATCAAGTCTCAGCTTCCACAGCTTCTGTCCACCATGAACCACCATTCATGTTGCTGGCAGCAACAACAGCGAAAATAGAACCATAGAATTGTAGAGTTGGAAGGAACCCTGGGAATCATTCTAGTCCAACTCCCTGCAGTGCAGGAATATGCAATTCTCCTATACAGGGATCAAGACTGCAACCTTGACATTATCAGCACAATGCTCTAACCCAGGGTTTCCCAACCTTTTTTCGACCACAGCCTCCTTCCGACCTTGTTTCCTTCCTGTGACCCCCCCCCCCTTGAGCGTAGACAAGGGGGTGCAGGGGGGCAGCTGTCCCCCAAATAAGTAAAAATCAATACAAATCTGAGGTTCTACGCCCATCCCCACTCCATCCTACCAGTAGATAGGCAGCTATTTAAATGTTTTGTTTGCAAATAGAACATGTTTTCTTTACCATTTTTATAATTTATCCAAAATACAATTACATAAAATGATAGGAACAGAAAGAGAAAAACAGAATAATGGAGCTGGAAGGCAACCCAAGAGTCATCTATCTTGAAACCCCTTGCAATGTAAGAAACTCTAAAGCATTCATGACAGATGTCCATCCAACCTCTTCTTAGAAACCTCCAAGTCCTGAACGTCCTGAGGGAGATCCGTCTTCCATGTACAGTGGTACCTCGCAAGACGGAAAACTCGCAAGACGAAAGGGTTTTTTGTTTTTTGAGCTGCTTCGCAAGACGATTTTCCCTATGGGCTTGCTTCGCAAGACGGAAATGTCTTGCAAGTTTGTTTCCTTTTTCTTAACACCGTTAATACAGTTGCGACTTGACTTCGAGGAGCAACTCATAGCACGCGGTGTGGTAGCCTTTTTTGAGGTTTTTGAAGACTTTGGTGATTTTTGAAGCTTTTCCAAAACTTTTCCGACACCGTGCTTCGCAAGACAAAAAAAATTGCAAGACGACAAAACTCGCGGAACGAATTAATTTCGTCTTGCGAGGCACCACTGTATTATAGAAAGTAAACAACACTTATTTGACCCCAGTTATTTGACACAGAGAGGGAAACCTCCTGTATAAAGCCTTAACTGCTCAGGATTGCAATATCTCAAGGACTGCCTCTCCCTCTGTCAGTGTTGAGTATAAATGTTGGTCTTTAGCAACATGTTATTGTGATACGGAACTATTGCCTAGTTCCTTCCATCCAAAATGCAGTTGTGCAACACCCCACATCATCTGCAAGGGTGGCAGAGAGAGTACTTTACAACCCATTAGCCAATACTCAGCTATGTTAAATTCTGAGGATCTCCATTGTGAAAAAGGCCCAACCCAGCAAGAATATTCTTGTGGGCAATATTTATCGACCTGAACTGTGCACACGCCTTCGTCCTTTTTTATTACCCCACAGGCAGCTAGTGCTATCCAGGGAATTGCAACACAACCATCCCCTAAGGAGGCAACAACAAATAGTGTCTCATCTCGTTTACATCATTTTAAAAGCATAAATCAAACTCTCGGCCATTTTGCATTTATTAGAGAAAGATGTTTCATAATGTGGCACCCTCAACACATTAATTAGGAAGGTCCATCTCAGAGATTTCCATGGGCACCTATTTCCCATTGTATCTTATCAGAGTAAAGGTAAAGGTACCCCTGCCCGTATGGGCCAGTCGTGTCCGACTCTGGGGTTGTGCGCCCATCTCACTCAAGAGGCCAGGGGCCAGCGCTGTCTGGAGACACTTCCGGGTCACGTGGCCAGCATGACAAAGCTGCATCTGGCGAGCCAGCGCAGCACACGGAAACGCCGTTTACCTTCCCGCCAGTAAGCAGTCCCTATTTATCTACTTGCACCCGGGAGTGCTTTCGAACTGCTAGGTTGGCAGGCGCTGGGACCGAGCAACGGGAGCGCACCCCGCCGCGGGGATTCGAACCGCCGACCTTTCGATCGGCAAGCCCTAGGCACTGAGGCTTTTACCCACAGCGCCACCGAAATTAAAGTACTGTACCTAATTACGCATGTCCATCAATTTCAATGGGTGTATTCTGAGCCTATCGATTTCAATTAGTCTATTCTTAGGACTAATATTGGCTACAGCCTATTCTATTTAGAATATCATGGTGTTGTTATTGTATTTAATTGACAATAGCTAGCTGATTAGACCACACAATTTTTTGGCTTATGACTAAGGGCTCATGTTTAGGGAAGTTTTTAATGTTTTATCGCTTTATCATTAATATTATTATCATTATTAATATTCTGTTGGGAGCCGCCCAGAGTGGCTGGGGAAACCCAGCCAGATGGGCAGAGTATGTATGTATGTATGTATGTATGTGTTATTATTATTATTAATATCATTCCTAATTATATCATTCCGAAGGCCTGGGTGGACTATGTAATAAATGATAGGATTTCGTTTATTTGGGATATGAAGTGAAAATACAACTCCTGGCCAAGATCCTAAAAAAGGTAAAAATTTCAAAATAAGCTTAACAATTTTGCAAAAAAGAAAAAAGAAAAGGAAAAAAAAAGGAAATGGCAGCCACTGAGATCTGTTGCTACTGTTGCTGCAGGCAATTGGATCTGTTGCGCTATGGATCTTAACTGCCTGAAGCGGTCACCTCATCATGCCTCATAGGTGGGCCGGCCCAAAAGCGTTATTCAGCACAGCAGCTTGCACAACTTAATGAGGAAGGTAAAGGTAAAGGGACCCCTGACCATTAGGTCCAGTCGTGACCGACTCTGGGGTTGCGGCGCTCATCTCGCTTTATTGGCCGAGGGAGCCGGCGTACAGCTTCCGGGTCATGTGGCCAGCATGACTAAGCCGCTTCTGGCAAACCAGAGCAGCGCACGGAAACGCTGTTTACCTTCCCGCCGGAGCGGTACCTATTAATCTAGTTGCACTTTGACGTGCTTTCGAACTGCTAGGTTGGCAGGAGCAGGAACCGAGCAATGGGAGCTCACCCCATTGAACCGCCGACCTTCTGATCGGCAAGTCCTAGGCTCTGTGGTTTAACCCACATAAAATTCAAAGTACATAGGAACCATTCTTTACAAATTTATTCAAAATCCACTCAAGACTGCTGAGTCAACCAAAGCGATGGGATTTGATCCAGCGATAACCAGCTTCCCAAAGCCCTATAGTCATTTACACCTGCAGTGCCCCCTACCTATGAACACTCCCCCAGGTAGACCCCCACCTAGAGGGGTGCCAGGTGCTGCCCGCCTTGGGGATCACTGAAAATATTTTTCCTCCCATACTACTTTTAGAAAGGGCTCCAAAACTGCGTGAACTCAGAACTTTTGAATTCTGCAACAATAAGGCCTGTGTGTGTCCCCACCATAGGAGTCAACTCCTAGGGGCTGAGTTCTCTTTGCTCTCCCCCCAATAAAGTATTTGAGCCCCTGCCCCAAAGGTTGATGGGCGTTCAAAAAAGAAGAAGTGTGTTTTGTGTCATGTGATTAATTATGTGGGTGGGGCCTGCCGCCCTATATTTTATTCATCCCTGATCCCCACCCCTCGCTCCCAGTCCCAAGATCCAAGACGCCTTCCCTGCAAAAACCCACAAGGAAGACAAGAAGAAAGAAAAAACAACAGAAATCAAAAGAATCGGAAAATTTTAAATAAAAAATGGGGAAATTTTACAATTTATTTTAAAAAACCATTGTAAACAGTTAAAATTGTTATCGTCATCATCATTTTTAATTTGTATACTGTATTTATATCTTACAATACTCAAGGCGGTTTACAAGCTGAAGAAACAAAAAATGTACATCTTATAACAATCTAATGTAATAAAAAATGTGATAATAAAACATAACTTTAAAATAGGCAACCTACATCAAAAAAGTAACAAAAAAGTATAAAATAATATCAGCATACAAAAGTTAAACTGAAATCCACTCACCAGTTACAATAAATAATATCTAAACTATAACCAATAAAACAATGGCAAGCCACAGTACATAAAACAAAATAATACACATTGAAAAGCATTGGATTGGAATAGCACTTGTAGCTTAATGGCGAATTTTGGACATAATGGAGATGTAAAAGATTTGGATTATTATAAAAGATGCAGGAGGAAATGATTAATAAGAAGATCCACAAAGTGGAGGAGGCAAGTCCAGGAGATTCTACGGAATCTTGTCTTTATGTTGTATATGTGATTGTAAAACTGTAAATTGGAAAACCAAATAAATAATTAAAAAGAAGAAGAAATAAATAAAAAAGTCCGAAGGGACCAACGGCGGAAGAACCCCTTCGGAGGAACTCTGCGCTCTCGCAACTAGACCCGGAGTTGGGGGCGGGCCCAGTGACACGCCGCCCCGTCCTCGTGGCCCGATCGGCTCCTCCCGTTGGCGGCTGTCCCCGCCTGTCTCCTCCTTCGCGGAGAGAAGAGGCCGCGGGTGAGTGAATGTGTGAGGGCGGCCGGGGCCGGGCTAAAGGGGCCGGGAGCCCCTTTTCCCTTTCAGTTCCCCTCAGAGCGAGGGGAAAGAGAGGCGGGAGGGGTCTACGACCCCCAAGCCGTTAAAAGGGCGGCGGCGGGGAGAGAAACCCGCGGCCGGGGAGTTATGTGGAGGGTTAGAATAAACATTTAAGAGGAGGGGAAATAAAATTAAATAAAATTTGTGTCAGGAAGATGAGGGGGGTCTCCCTCTCCTTTTCGCCCCGTTTACACGAGCGCACACCCGTATTTGGCGCCGCCCAGCCCCACCCGGCCTCGCCTCTCGCCTGCTCTCCCCGAGAGCCATGAGGGGATGGCAAGCCGGGTAGCCGCGTCTGAGAGGCTCCCCGGAGCGACTCCCTTTCCGACCCCGTGAAAAGAGCGGCTGCTCTTGGGTGGAGGTGTTTTATTTCCCCCCGTTTCCCAGCTAAATCCCTAACGGGCGCTTCCTCCACAGGGACTAGCGCCTTGAGAAGTTCGCCCGTTTCCCGACGTTCCGGTTCTCGGGGCGTCACCCCAAATCCTTCTCCAGGCAGGGCTTTCTTTAATCGAAAGTAAACTGGCATCCCCACGCGCTCAGGAAAAAAACCACACCCTTGTCAAAATCCCTACTTTTAGTTAAGTATTTTTATTTATTTACTTGATGCTCTCTCTCTCTCACCCACCCAGCCATGGTTTTTGTAGCGGAGCGAGGGGGAATTTCAGGGCAGTCCTGTCAAATGAATCAGCTTATTTCCAGAGAGAAGTCAACTAACTGCAGAGGGAGAGACTTGGCACTGCACCTTTTCTAATGAAAAATCACATATACACACCACAGTTTTTTTTTAATGGCCAAGCCAGATCCCGAGGAAGATTTGGGGACTATGAAAACTTCCCGTCAAACTGATTATGAAGCAAAGTAGTGGGAGGAGGAGAGAGAGATCATGACTTTTGAAGCCACGTAGAATTATCTCTACAGTATTGGCCAAAAAATTATTTTATAGACTTGAAAAGGCCGTGGCGGGGGGCCATTGTCACGAAGAGCGTGCTCCGCCACTTGTAAATGAGTCGTTGAGATGATGCAAATGGAAAATTGGCGCACACATATGAAAACTTACTGGATTTCCTCCAGAAAGGGTAGATCCCGATTGAATTGGGGCAGGGGGGAGACTAGCATTTTGATGGCAGTAATGTTATGTAGGAGGGACGCGGGTGGCGCTATGGGTTAAACCACAGAGCCTAGGATTTGCCGATAAGAAGGTCGGCGGTTCGAATCCCTGTGACGGGGTGAGCTCCTGTTGCTCGGTCCCTGCTCCTGCCAATCTAGCAGTTCGAAAGCACGTCAAAGTGCAAGTAGATAAATAGGTACCGCTCCGGCGGGAAGGCAAACGGCATTTCCATGCGCTGCTCTGGTTCGCCAGAAGTGGCATAGTCATGGTGGCCACATGACCTGGAAGCTGTACGCCGGCTCCCTTGGCCAATAAAGTGAGATGAGCGCTGCAACCCCAGAGTCGGTCACGACTGGACCTAATGGTCAGGGGTCCCTTTACCTTTAATGTTATGTAGATGCTGCAAAATAATAATTGCATGCTGATTCTACAATAAGCATACATCTGGAATAAGTGTACATCTGGAAGCGCCTTTTGTCTCAATGGCACCTTGAGGTATACATCTACAGTGGTACCTTGGGATGCGAATGGGATCCGTTCCGGAGCCCCGTTCGCATCCTGAAAAGAACGTAAGACGCAACAACTCGTCTGTGTGCGCGTGTTGCGCTTCGCCGCTTCCGCGCATGCGTGTGACGTCATTTTGACCGTCTGCGCGTGCGCAAGCGGCGAAACCCGGAAGTAATGCGCTCTGTTACTTCCGAGTTGCTGCGGAGCACAACCTGAAAGCACTCAACCTGGAGCGTATTTATCCCGAGGTATGACTGTAAATGCATCATATGAATGCCCTGGATAAACTGCTTTCAACCACATGTATATCTGAGAGGTACATAATTCAGTTTGCCGTGCCTCCTTGGTGGAGACTGACAGCTGTATACACATGCATTTTTCTGCCCCGGCAGTGTACACACTGGGAAGTATACACTGGCTAATTATCTGTTCCCATTTCAGGGACCAATTTATCCATATATGATAGTAAGATCATGCAACAGCTTCTGCAACTCAGATCAAATAGGGAGATTTTTTTCTATGTAAGGGGAAGGGTGAGGTGTGGCTCAGTACATTTTTCTGCCTGATTTGGAGCAGCTGACTGCTTCCTAGCTCCCCTTATGGCGCATAATACTCAAGGCCTGCAAGGTATTTTGACGCCTGAGGCAGAAAAGCTCACTTAACTGTACTTTTTTGGGGTGCCCGCCAAAAACATTATTGTTTCGACCCAGAAGCTTAGGAAGTTGAGGTAATTTTAATCTGTTTTAGTATTTTAACTTTTGTATGTTTTAAAGTATAGTAATTTTTTCTTTAATCTTTTTATAAACCACTTTGAGGTGGTTTTGTTTTGTTTTGTGTTTGTTTTTTGCAAACAAGCAGTGTAAAATTTTATGAAAACAAACGAACAAATTCTTCCTAGGATTAAAGGATAACAATAGTACATTAAATAATCTGCTTTCACGGCGCCCAAAATCAGCTGCCTTTCTTTGAAGATGACAATCAGCCTCTCTTAACTTGGCACAGCCTTAAATCATGATTAAAACAGTGTTTTCTGAACCCTTAGTGATGCGTTGCATCAAGAAAACACTTGTTCCAGCTCGGTTTTGAATGTTTCTTTATATAAAAGTTATAGATAGAACTTAAATCTTCCTGGAATCCTTGTTCTCTAATTGCAACTCTGTACTTGACTCTAATGTGTCCAAACATATAAACTGCAGTCAACATAGCACTTAGGTGGTGACGCCACCTCCTTCGTTGCTTATCTGAACTTTCCCATGCAAATGAACGCTCACTTAAGAGGAAAATGGTAACTTGTCAAGACACTAGACTTGTATTATTTGCAAATCTAACTACGTCATTTGAAGCATCAAGGAGTGGCTCAATCTTGTTTGACATGAGTATAAATCACACAGTATCCTAATTTGGTAACTGGAATTATCAACAGATTGTTCCTAAATAATTTGAGAAGCGTTCCCTAGTTTTACGATCATATGATTTCTGATCATACAGTAGTATTAATATATCCTGAGGGAAGCTGGCTAGAGAGTCTCCACCCATTGTTATAGTGTTGCTAATACAAGCTCTTACAATCAAATTTAAATAATGTTGTTACCATAAATATATATTGCATATCTATATAAGCAAAAGAAAAAAAGGTATTTCGAAATGTTACCTAATAGTACAGTGGTACCTCAGGTTATAGACACTTCAGGTTACAGACGCTTCAGATTACAGACTCCGCTAACCCAGAAATAGTACCTCGGGTTAAGAACTTTGCTTCAGGATGAGAACAGAAATTGTGCTCCGGCGGCAGTGGGAGGCCCCATTAGCTAAAGTGGTGCTTCAGGTTAAGAACGGACCTCCAGAACGAATTAAGTTCTTAACCCGAGGTACCACTGTATATTAATTTGATTTAGACAGAGTCTATCTCTGTTATGCTTAACCAAGGGAGAGAGGATAACAAAAGATTCACTTATGGCCTAGCCATTAATGCTGATGATGTAAAATGCTAACAGCAGCACAGTTATCTTGGCCAAAGTTTGAATTGAGAAACATTAAAGATTTGCAGTGTACAAAGGATATTCCTATCTATTTTCGGAATTGGGTAAATGTGTTAACTTTGTAGCAGTGCAATCCTTTGCTATGCTGCTTTAGATTGCAACCCCTGGGCATAAACCCATATTGAAAATAGGGGGGTTTACAAACAAATTAATTTGCCATTAATATGGGATTGTGTTCCATGACTACAACTACAATTCAATGGGACTTACTTCAGAGTAGACACAGTTAATATTTCGTAGTACATTTAGGAAGCTATACTTTTTAATTTTACTAAATGAAATCTAGGGAGCAAAATGCACTATTAAATAACTTAAACTGTAACTTTTCAATTCAACATTTTCATTTGATTTGATCAGACGGCTTGCCATATTTGATAGAAAATTATATATATTTGGGTTTTTCTAATACAGTCTTTACAGCTGAACTTTGTCAACCACGTGTCTATAATTGTAGTCTAACAAGCTATGTAGAAATACTGGAATATCCTTTCTTCAAGGCTGAAGGTGAAATGTTGCTTTTACCAAAGCAAAAAAACTGGGGGGGGAGGGGGGAGGGGGAAGCAAAAGAAAAGTAGGTGATAGTTCTACCCAGTTGTTGATTTACAGTAAATTGTATACCCTTGAATGTTCATTTCTTCTGCAGCACTCAACTATTTTATTCTTTTTTCCTTCATTTGGTAAGCCAGTTATCCAAAAGATGAAGATAAGCTGGTCAGCGTATGACACATTTGAGGCGAATTTCAAACCACTTGTGGTGGTTGAGCTTGCAAAAGACACCAAAGATGAAACGAAAGAATGGCTGACACAAAAGATAATAGAAAAGAAGAAAAATGGAGGTTGGTACTCTTTACTTTTACGGAAATCTCTGTTTCTTAAAGTATGAAAATACAATTATACAAATACATTTTAAATGAGCAAAAATAGATAATGTATTATATATAGTTTGTTTAAATATTTCTTAATAAAAAAGGATCTTATTCTGAGATTTTATTTATATAGATGAAAGTTGCATGGTTGAATATTATCTTGATACTTCATATTCAACTGATTGACAAATAAACTCTCCTTTTTCGCTGAAATTGTGTGGTGAACATTTTCTTTAAGTCTCCTTTAATATGTGCGAGCCTAATTAGCAAGGCTGCCACCCACATTTACACGAAATCATCTGTTTCTAAAGGTTGTTTTCATGTAAGCATTCATTTACAAAGCTACAAGTCTTATGTGCTAAGTCAACTCCAGATGCTCTTAGATGAAATGGTTTGTCTAGGTCCATTTCAGTTGGGTTTTTGATTTTACAACTGAGACTGCCAAAATAAAGACACTGTTCATTCTCTTCAGCTGCTTTTTATCTCATTGACTGTAGCATCCTTCTGGATAGGCTGCCTGAGTTGGATTTTGGAAGTACGTTAGGATGGCCAATTTGGACGCTGTTGAGGGTTTTATTCGCCAGTGCTATTTGTCATCTACATGAAAGCACTGGGCAAGGACACCTAAATATTTCAACTAAGATGTTGCCAATCTGCAGTTGACACTCCGCTCTGTCTCTCCTTTTTATCAAATCCAGGAGAGGTGTTGTTGTTGTTTAGTCATTTAGTTGTGTCCGACTCTTCATGACCCTATGGACCAGAGCACGCCAGGCACTTCTGTCTTCCACTGCCTCCCGCAGTTCGGTCAGACTCATGCTGGTAGCTTCGAGGACACTGTCTAACCATCTCATCCTCTGTCGTCCCCTTCTCCTTGTGCCCTCCATCTTTCCCAACATCAGGTTCTTTTCCAGGGAGTGTTCTCTTCTCATGAGGTGGCCACAGTATTGGAGCCTCAGCTTCACGATCTGTCCTTCCAGTGAGCACTCAGTACTGATTTCCTTAAGAATGGAGAGGTTTGTTCTTCTTGCAGTCCATGGGACTCTCAAGAGTCTCCTCCCAAGAGTAGTGCTTGGCCGTTCTAATATATTGGATGAGGGCCAATAAACCCTGCAGCTCAAGAGGGTCTATTTATTGAGAATTCATTAGGATTTGCTTGTACAAAAGTTATGGAGGGGTTAGATTGTATACAGTCTTTATTGAGCATTCATCTGCTGTTTTTCAGTGGATTTGTTGCACATGGGAAATAGAGCACTTTAAATCCACTTTAAATTCTGGTCTCCCTCCTGAAAAATAGTGACAGCCTGGAGGTTTTGATTTGATTTAAGATTTGTCTTTTGCTTTCCCAACAACAAACGTTGAGCTGAAAGCAGCTCACAAAAGCATTAAAGCAACAACAAATGCTGCAACTATCGTACCAAACACAGCATATAAATAAAGCAAACAACAGCAACGGTTTCAGCAAAGCAATTAATACAATTCAATGGAGTTCTAGTAACTCATAAAATGTGCCAGCATACTTCCTAATCACATGGAACCTAAATCCAGAACAGCAAGAAATGGATTAGCTGTTCCGTGTTGCTGCCCTTAGATTAGAAAAGATAGAGGTATTTTTAATGGATGACTCATTCAGCTGCTTGAGTGGTGTTCAACCTGTTCTGGAGGGGATTGCATTATGGATCATTTCCCAATACTCTTTTACCCTTTTACAAGTCCACCACATATGAAAGAATGTTCCCTCCACCTCTTTGCACTTAAGTGGCTTTTCTTAAAACACACACAAACCATAAGCAGCATTGAGATTCTTAAATGCAAGGTGTGTACTTGTTCCTTAGTTGTTGCTCACAAGTAGAGGCTTGTGCTCCACTTGCCTTTTAAATCTATCTAACTCTGGCCACAATCCAGCCAAACTTAAGTATTTTCAAATCTTAATGATTTGATGGTTGGATATTTAAGTATGTCCTTACTACTGAATGTTCTGTTTTATTATCTTGATAACCCAAACTTTTTCTATAGATAAGGAATCATTTTTATATAACCCTTTAGATGCTGTTCCTCTTAAACTCGGCCTGAGCAATGCATGAGTCCAATTCATTAGGTATTTAAAATATCTTATATTAAAATTACATTCTATTTAATTTCTTGCCTTATTTTGAAGGAGCCCAGCTTTTGGTGAAACCCTTGATGGCAGATGGGAAGAAAATAGAAGGGAACCAGAATATTTATCTTGTTGGAGCATCTCACCTGAGGCTGCTTCTGGGAGCTGAAACAGTGGGGTTGGTGAAAGAATGTAATGATAACACAATGAGAGCCTTTACATATACCGCTAGAAAAACCTTCAAAGATTTTGCAGGTAAATCAAACTGTTTTTAGAATTGTTTCTGACATAATTGCATGTTTTTGCTTTTTAGGGCATAAAAACCATTTAAACTGAACATTGAACTTTCACCTCTCAGTCATGAAAATATATGCATTTCTGAGTTGAAATGTGATCATGCTTTTCTACATTATGTGGAAATTGGTTAGCTTAATTTTCATGTCATTACTATAAAACCTGTTGAATTTTAAAATTTGACTATTAAGCAACTTTTTAAAAAAGTAGATTCCAGTGTTTTTTAATAAATGGATCTGAACAAGTCACTATCCATTGTAGGGGGCTGGAGGTTTGACACCGTAATACAAACTTCTTTGAGAGTAAGTTTCATTGAACTCTATGAACTTTTCTTCTAATTTGACATTTATAGGATTGCATTTTCATGTCTTGGTTCGTTATTTCCTTAAGAGACCTCTTGCTTTGGTGACATACTGTGCCTCCCAGATAATTGCTTCCTCTAGGAATTTTGCAAGATAAGAGAACACATGTTCAACCATATCAACTCTTTTCTGATTTAGAGGACAATCATGATTTCCTTACAATGGCAGAGTGTCAGTACATCATCAAACATGAACTTGAAAACCTGAGAGCCAAAGATGAAAAAATGATCCCAGGTTATCCTCAGGCAAAGCTTTATCCGGGAAAGTCAATTAGTGAGTAACTTTGCATTGAAGTTGTTAATTGCATAAGCTCTGATATTGGGGAAAAATGGATGTGAAACCATAATTTTTGTTAGATATTGCAAGTTGGCGTGTGCACTTTGCCACAGCTTCTGCTTACATTGATTTTATAGAACTAATTCCTATTTGATGGAACAGCCTAAAAGAAGTCTAGACATGCCTAGCAGCTTAACTTCCTTAACATATTTTGACTGGTCCTTCTGCAGCAGGTAGGTTTTAGGTTTGATTTATTTGGCACTTAGGAGCTGCTTGCTCCCATCACTCTATATGTATATCTATAGGCAAAAAGCCTATTTCATAATATTTGGCACTTGTAAAAGTGCAGACATGTAGGAATATTGTATCCAAATCAAATTCCATTATTATGTAATGTTTCTAGAGCTTAGATCTGTGAACATGATTTGATAGAAATTTAGAATTGAGCTCATGGATCTGCCTTGGAAAAAGTAAGTCTGATACTTAAGTGGTTTTAATATCAAATTACATGCCTGCATAGGCTTTTTGGAACATTTTTTTTGGTAAAAGTTGCCAAAAACTCTATACAGTCGTACCTTGGATCCTGTACGCCTTGCAAGTCAAACGTTTGACTCCCAAACGCTGCAAACCTGGAACTGAACGTTCTTTGGAACCCGAATGTCTGACGTGGCTTCCATGGCTTCTGATTGGCTGCAGGAGCTTCCTGCAGCCAATGGGAAGCCGCGCCTTGGTTTCCGAACATTTTGGAAGTTGAGCAGACTTCTGGAATGGATTCTGTTCAACTTCCAAGGTACCACTGTATTGTATAACCTATGTAACTGTTGTTGTTGTTTTGTTGTTGTTTTATTTATACCCTGCCCATCTGGCTCTGTATGGGAATATGATACCAGGACTAAAAACTATAATAAAAAATATAGATTGAAAAATCTTATTCAGAGAATCATTTAGTGTGGTCTGGATAAGAAATCAGATGAAGCGTATTTATTGTGCTACATAAACCATTCCAGAATTAAGACACTGTCCCTCATTTCTTTTTTTCTTTCAGTGCGAAGGCTAATATCCAATGGTATTCTACTTCAGATTTTTCCACTTCATGACCCAGAAGAACTAAAGAAACTTGGACATACCTGGTACAAAAAATTGAAAATTAGCTACCAGCCTTTAGGTAAGATAGCCTTACAACCTTGCCTTCTTCTGGTATGAACTGTGCGATTTTATTGGGGCCTCATTACTTATAAGGCTATGTACATCAATCTTTGATGTGAGATACAGATTCAAGACCACAGCATACCAGAACTGAGTAAGCAACAGACAGACAGAGAAAGTTCACCAACAAATAGTCTGCGAAGGTACAGAAAAGTAAGTTAGGTCACGTGTTGAAGGGGACCAGGAAGCAAAACCAAAGGACACTAGCCAATCTGTCCTGGAGGAAAATTCCCTTTGTTTAGAGAGAAACAGACCACCAGCCCAGGTTTAGACACCATGACAAACTTGCCTCCCCTGCAGCACCGCAGGAGCTCCCCAAGTGAAACAGCACAGTCCTTGTTCGCATTAAGCCAGAGTTTATTTTTAACCGTGGTTTAAAACACCAGGGCTTTGTCACAATGTACTGGATTCTTACTCTGTTCCAAAAGCTTTTATGTCTGGACTTCCTGAAGTGGCTACCCTTGGAGCACAAAGAAAGCTCAGTAGTGCAAACTTTCACATTGTTCCACAAATAACTGGAGTGCTTAAAATCAGACAAACAGTTAGAAGGACCCAACGGTACTGGCAAAAGCCAGAACTGCTTCTACATTAAGCTGACTGGGGGAAACCATTGTTTCATAAGAATTTGTCAGCTGCAAAGACAAGCACATGCCAAAACGCAACAGAAGGAAACATAAGGTGATGAGTTAATATGCCATATTTTTGAAGGATGGCTCGGTATTATTTTCCCAACAGCCAGCTCTCACACAATACAATCTTTTGCATGTTTACGTGGAATTAAGTTATTCCATGTTCAATGGAGTTTACTCCCAGGTAAGTGGGAAAATAAGTTCAGCCTAACTCAGCTTATTATGGTTGACAAGGAGTGTCACAAACTACACTGTTAAATCTTATTGGAGGATCGGCAAAAAAGTGCATTCAGCGCTTAACCTTCTAAAAGCTGGAACAACTCTCCCCAAACTAACAGACATTAATACTTTTCCTATCCTTATTCTACGCAAGAGCAAATTTCACAAGAAAAAGTCAAAGTAAAATAGAGGCTCATATACAAAGCACTAAGATACACGCTTAAGACTAGAGACATTAATACTAATGGAGTGCTTTAAATTAGCAATCCCATTTGACCCATTTCAAACTTACAAGTATTAAAAATGTGCTAGCACCATCGGGTTTGAGCCCTTTGTGGAGTGACCAACGTGTTCAACTGCTTTTGAAGCTATACATTTAATTGGCAGGAAATTGTTCTTCTGATGCCACTGGAAGTTCAAGAGTAGACAATCACACACACTAAAACTCACAGAAAAGGAGTGATGCAGCCACCTGAAGGAGGCGTTTTTCAAGGTGGTAGCTCATGTTCTGCTGCACATTTTGATTTTTCTGCAGTAGCTACCATAATTTATAAACATAAATATTTCAGTACCTTTATACATATGGAAGAGGTAAAAGGACCAGGGACTTGTCTATTTAGTGTCACTGAATCTAAAACAGCAAACTAGTGATACTGTCTCAGATTTTACCCGTATTTTATATGTCACTTCAAACTTGCTCTCTTCACTTCATCTATTCACGTTAGATTTTGCGCTCTGCGTTACCCCAATCCACCTACTCTTGCTTTTAGTCAAACTGTCACTCTGAAACAACATGATCAAATGACTCTAGCAAAGAAAATGCTGATAATTGCACTTCGTAACCCACACCTTTCACCGCAGGAAAACATCCATTAGGAAACTAAACAACTAATTCCCTTCTCCCCACTGCAACCTTTAAACAGCATCCATCCCCATGTAAAAAGCCAAAAAACAAACCACCAACCATTTCCCTTTGATCTGTATGGTTATTACTCTGCTCTGTCATGGGATTTAGTTTGTCTTATCCTGAGCTTGAGCTAATATAAATGGGCATTTCACATTGACAGACTAACAATGGAATCCCAACCAAGTCTAGTCAAAAGTACATCTGACTGAATTCAACAGGGCTTATGCCTAGGAAAGTGGAGTTAGAATTGTAGCTCATGTGATTTATGTGTGCTTTTTAAAATTACTGAGCAATGGGAGACTGCCTGAAATTGTCTGCACCTGGGAGCAGTTGCATACAACTAGATAAATGTGCATTTACTTGCCACATGGATCAGGTGTGGAAATACATTCCTTTCAGCAGTTGGAAATGGCCTGGAGAAAACTGCCTAGTAGTGCCTGATTCATGTAGTGAGCCAGATGATTTTGGGAAGTGGTCCTAATTTACACTTATCACTGCGCTTGCAAAGCAACAGCTTAAACTCCGGTATTGCTCTATTTTTGAGGAAAATAAGGTACAAATTATTAAGTACTCCATACACTACATAAGGCACTTGATGCTTCAGAATGTAATACAGTGGTACCTTGGTTCCCGAATGGCTTGGCTCCCGAACAAATTGGTTCCTGAACGCCACAAACCTGGAAGTAAGTGTTCCGGTTTGCCAACGTTTTTCGGAAGCCAAATGTCTGACGTGGCTTCCGCAGCTACCGCTTGAGTGCAGAAAGCTCCTGCAGCCAATTGGAAGCCGCGCCTTGGTTTTGGAATGGTTTCAGGAGTCGAATGGACTCCTGGAATGGATTAAGTCTGAGAACCAAGGTACCACTGTAACCCTTTTTATTTTTTAAAAATGCCCAACAGCTAATGTAAGGCTGCCAAATTTTGTGTGTATGATACTTACATTTACTCTCTTTGTTTTCCCACAGATGACATTCGCTGCTATTTTGGCGAAACCATTGCTTTCTATTTTGCCTTTTTGGAGTACATCACATTTGCTTTGGTTCCAATGGCTATCATTGGGATTCCTTACTATATCTTTGATTGGGAAGATTATGACAAGTATGTGCTGTTTGCAGGATTCAACCTGGTTTGGTCTGCTATTATCCTTGAACTCTGGAAGCGGTGTTGTGCTCTCATGGCCTACAGGTGGGGGACACTTGTGATGAAGCGACAGTTTGAGGAGCCCAGGCCAGGGTTTCATGGAGTTTTAGGCATTAATCCCGTGACGGGGAGAGAGGAGCCGGTATACTCTAGCTTCAAAAGACAGTTACGAATTTATTTGGTCTCCTTACCATTTGTGTGCCTTTGCCTCTACTTCTCACTTTATGTCATGATGGTTTACTTTGAATTGGAATACCAGGCGCATTTATATCATGAAGAGAACCAATCGGAATTAAGCAGCTTAATATTATATGTGCCCAGCATAATTTATGCTGTTGTGATTGAAGTTCTGAACCGCATCTATAGATACGCTGCAGAGTTCTTAACCTCATGGGGTAAGGTTTCTCTCTTATTCTCTTCTGTTGAATCATGTTCTAAGATATTATCGATTCAATGATCAGGTGATCGTTTGGCTGTTATGAAAGAACCTCTTTATTATGTGAGCTATAATACCTGCCACTATGAAGGAAGCTTATTTCAAAAAGGTTGCGCTAGAAACAATTTAGAGAAATGTTTGTGCCAGATAAGATGCCTACGGATGTGTGATATAGATAACATTTTTGTTCAGTCATGTTGACCCCTCAAGAATCCCCTCCCCTCCCACTCCCACTTTTAGAAACATAAAACTAATACAGATTCTTAAATAATCTGGGGGCCACATTTTAAACAATTAACAGTGAAATCATATATTTGTCTACTTAAAAGTAGGCTCCGTTTAGTTCAGTGACACTTATTCCCACCACCATCCTAATACAAGTGTGTGTATAAATTAGTGGAGACTGAAGGGTTTTTTTTTCCAGTTGGGGTTAGTGGCCTGAACATAGAAAACAAAAACTCGACCTTTTCTCTCATTTTGGGGTGGAATGAAGCCAGAGCTATGTGATCTGAGGGCTCCATACACTCCTCTCCTAAAGTACATTTTATAAGGACAAACTGGCAGCTGTTTTATATTTGTAGGAAGAAAATGTTTTAATTGTGCTTAACACGGGAGAACACCCTGATTGAATGCTTGCAAAAGTGCAAGGAAGACGCTGTTTGTTCAAGTCTCATGGGCTGCAATCTGACAATAGGGGTTTCCATGACTGCAAAACAGAGGTAGATCTGATCGCTAGACCATGGCCAGGAGCAATCCAGCATCGCCTGAGCTCTGTGAGTGCAGCTTTCTCCCGATAGAAGGGCAGAGTGTTTGAGGACCGGGAAACCAACATGCTTGTTTCCAAAGCTATTGTACTACCAGTCTTACTGTATTCTTGTGAAACATGGATCAGTTATAAATGCTATCTCCAACTCCTCGAAATATTCCATCAACAGTGTCTCTGAAAAATGTTACGTATCACTCGGGAAGACAGGTGAACTAATGTCAGTGTACTGGAAGAAGCAAAGATCACCAGTGCCGAAGCAATGATTCTTCAACATCAACTTGGTTGGATTGGTCGTGTTGTGCAGATGCCAGATTATCGTCTTCCAAAGCAACTACAGTAGAACCTCTACTTACGACCGCCTCTACTTGGGCCTGATCCAAGTCGCAACCACGGAAAACCCAGAAGTAAATACTGGGTTTGCTGCAATTCGCTCACACGCAGAAGCGGCTTCTGCTGTTTGCACATGTGCAGAAGTGGCTGCCACCGTCTGCACAAGCACACAATGGCGCTTCTACCAGCGACCCTTTTCTCCTAAAGGATGGGCCGCCGGAATGGATTATGGTGCTAAGTAGAGGTTCCACTGTAATCTATTTCGAACTTAAAAATGGAAAGCGTAATGCTGGGGGTCAACAAAAGAGGTTTAAAGACTCTCTCAAGGCAAATCTAAAGAAAATGTAGTACAGTGGTACCTCGGGTTAAGTACGTAATTCGTTCCGGAGGTCTGTACTTAACCTGAAACTGTTCTTAACCTGAAGCTTCACTTTAGCTAATGGGGTCTCCTGCTGCTGCCACGCCACCGGAGCACAATTTCTGTTCTCATCCTGAAGCAAAGTTCTTAACCTGAAGCTCTATTTCTGGGTTAGCGGAGTCTGTAACCTGAAGCGTATGTAACCTGAAGCATATGTAACCCGAGGTACCACTGTATAAACACAGACAACTGGGAAACACTGGCCTGCGAGCGCTCCAATTGGAAAACAGCCTTTACATTGCTTCCAATCAAAACCGGAGAGGTTAGCTTTCTTTTCCTGGGTGCCTGATTATCTGGACAGGTGACTGTCAGTCACCATGCTTCCCTAGGCATTAAAACCCTCCACCAGCAACACTTACCAGCTGCAGGTCACCCTGGTGACATGTCTTGCCTGTGTGCAGCTCCCGGTCTTGAAACTTTAAATGTTCAAATGTAAAGAAAAATGATTTGGAGACAAGTCTGCTCGTTCTTGTTTTTTGAGCAGATGTTTTGTAGAGCCAAAGTGCGCCTCCATGTCGAGAGGTGAAATGGAAAACCGCTGTCAATCGAGGCAAAAAAAATTCCCCCAAAGAAAACCCAGAAAGTGTTGAGCCAGTAGAAATGTTGAAATGAACTCCGCCGATATCCATTTCGGGGAACCGTAGAGGAAGAGGGAGAAGCCCTGTCAGCAGTGCTGGGAAGAGGGGAGAGACTCCCAGAATCCTCTACAACCTGGCCTGATCCTGCAAAGCTGTCCTTCGCCATCCCTACCTGGTCTTCCCTCCTCTTCTGTCTGCCACTTACCTCCTTTGAGGTCTCCTGAGTCCCACGATGTGTTGCTCTAGCAAACTTCATGGTCTAAGTTCAGCAGGCTGTCTGAGCCAGGGTCTCTCTGGGGGGCAAGGGGTTTCTTCCCATTTGTGGTCCTCCTGCACACAACTTCAGAGTCACCAATATCCATTTTGGGGGAACTTCATAGGCATAGGAAGAAGACCTGTCAGCAGCACTGGGAAGAGGGGAGAGACTTCCCAAAATTCTCTGCAACCTGCCCTGACCCTGCAAGGCTCTCTTTGGCCACTCTGTCTGCTACGTACCACATCCGAGAGGTTTCCAGAGTCCCCCAAGGAGTCACTCTCATAACCTTCATTGTCTACGCTCAGGGAGCTGTCCGAGCCGCCATCCATTTTGGGGAACTGCGGAGGAAAAGTGAGAAGCCCTGTAAGCAGCACTGAGAAGAGGGGAGAGAATTTGTGGCATCTGCTACACTTGAAAGCTACAATAGGAGGCTGACAAGAGGGAAGGTGTCAGCGTGAGGAAGAGACAGGTGTGGACCAGAGAGGCAATTTGTGCAAATTGCCTCTCCTTTCCAGGAAAGTAAAACTTGGGACACAGACTTGTATCGGACATCAGAGTAGACCCATCGAAATGAATGAGCACGAATAACTGTGATCCATGACTCTGAATGGGTCTACGCTGATTGGTACCTAATGGAACCAAGGCATGTTTCCAGAAAGGGATTTGAACGGGGGGAGAAAGAGAATGATTATTTTTTATTAATTCATCTACTATAAATGGCTTCTCAGCTTTTTCCAACCAGTAACACAAACATTAAAATACAGGGCACCCATAATGAAAACAGCACAATAAAACAAGGACTCAAAGCCCCATTAACAGTTGGCAGTTACCAAGAGAGATCAGTCCCCTCACCAGTTTCCCCACCATTGATCTCCAAAATTTGCTGATGCGCAATCTGCTTTTCTTGCTTTCTCAAGCAAGGGGGGATTTTAAAAATCTAAGCCTTTTGGGGGGTGGGCCGCTATTTACCGATTCTATCCAAGCCACCGACAAACTGCTGATCCACAGCTCCTCAACTGCAAAGGTGGATTGGGGTTCTGAGACGACATCACAAATGGGTTCTGGATGTGGGAATGTAGTGGGTAGTAGGAGAGGATATATTGATTAAATATTATCCTTCCTAACTCACGCCAGTGAGCCATATAGTAGAACTCATTTCCCTTTACACAACAGGAAGCTAGTTGCAGATTTGTTTGAATCTCTTTAGTTAAGCAATCTAATCCGTCTGATCCTGGTAAATCCCCTTTTGTTCCCTTCTAAAAAGAACAAAGACAAAGGCTTCTCCCTTCTAAATAATGAATAGTTTACTTACATTCAGTTCACAGTATGATCCCTGAAGGCAGGCTTTGGCTTGTAGTTATAGATACATATAGTAGAAAGGTGTGGCTTCATCCCAGCAGTGCAGTTCAAGAGAAGCAAGTGGCTCCGAGAGGAGAAAGATGGCAAGAGAGTCCAAAAGAGAGAGATGGCTGTGTGACTGGACCTTTTGTTAGGGCTGCCAGGGTCACGCCCACCTACCTGTTCACATGCAGGGGGAGGATGCTCCAGACAGGTGGAACAGGAAGTTTGACAGGCTGGATCAACATCCTCCTGTCTTGTGTCCACTCTAGGGAAACAAGGAATGTTGTATTTGACTGCTACAAGGATTACATCCCACATATTTTACTCTGTGCACTTACAGTTATATACACATTGCTTTTTATTTTCAATAAAAATATAGAATGATAATGATAATAATAATTGTGCTTAACATAAATTGCATCTATTGTGCTTTACGTTTATGTATGTTTCGTTAATTGGGATTTTTTTGGTTAAATTTCAGAAAACCATAGATTGGAGTCTTCATACCAGAATCACTTAGTTCTGAAAGTCCTGGTGGTATGTAGAGTCAGAAATACTTTCTTATTATTTGGGAATAGCTCTTGTCAGGATCCATTGAAATGAAGAGTTTGATCTTTGGCTCCAAACCAATATTTTTTAGCAATG